>NC_142756.1:55490521-56717307 GCF_054948205.1 Urtica dioica subsp. dioica
GAATGTCAATAAATAAGTTTTTTGACATTGTCATATGATGACAAGAAATTTAAACCACACGGCCAAGATTAAGAGAATTGGGCCTTTAGGATTGAATTTCATTTCATGGAATTTTATGAAAATTCTTAATGGGCTTTTCTTATGTTGTCATGAACAAATAAAGAAACTTCTAGAAGCTCCTTCTAGAAGCCATGAAACCATCCATACCAAGATAGAAAAGGGAATTATTTTGTGCAATAATGTATGAAGATACTTGCCAAAAGAAAAAGAGGAAACAAATTTCCTCTACATGGAAAGATTTTGGGCGGCCAACCAAGGGAGGAACAAAAGAGGAAACAAATCCAATGGCTTCTAGAAGCCATCTTGGACGTATGAAATGAGGAAAAGGAGAGCAAATATTTGCTCATGAATATGTTATATTCTATAGAAAATAGGAAACTACCATTTGAAGGTAATCCTCCTCCTATAAATACCCCACCTCATTCAGAACTCACAACACACAATTTTGAGATTGAGAGCTTCTCTCTCTACATTTTTTCCGTCCTCCCCTCTCTCTCTAGAATTCTCTTTTCGTTTTTGTTTTTGGCACCTAGGTTCACATTTGACCTAGCAAATTATTTTAGCTCTTCGACTCTAAGACTTGTTTTTGAGTTATCCTATTTAAAAGTGCCTACACACTAAATACTTCTTACATCGAGTGATTCATGTGATCGAAATTTTCGTGGTTACTCGAATTCCGGAAGAACGAAGAAAGGCGAGCCACGTGGGGAGACGAACGATTCAACCTCCACAAGCTTCTCAACGATCAAGCTACGTAAATGTTAGTACACGAATAATTTCTCTTAGGTACTTTTAATTTAAAATAACATGTGCTTGCTCTTTGTCTATGTTAGTAAAAATCGTTTTACTTGTTTAAAGAAATTTTTTATATTCCGTCGCTTGAAGCAACGTTAAACTTTTCTTAATCCTAGATCTATTCCAACAGTACCCACCACTATCGAGGTGACATACTGAGATCAATTTCGCACCAGCTTCGGCACATGTCTAACTTTTGTGATCTTTCATACTTTCTTGTTTCAGCCTAAAGTTTACAATACGAACAATGTTTAGAGGCTCACCATCAACCAAGTATACCTTTCTGTGGTTTTCAGCGATGTAATTCTCCATGATGTCATTGTGGGGGTGTGGAAGGACACTCCCAAGTCAAGTACTCAAGAGTCAACCAAGCTATCCAGCGTTCGTAGTAATGCATCTGCTAAGTGTTTAGTTGCGGCGTTGGCACCGCCTTTCTCCTTCTTTTCCAGAACCTTGCAGTACGTCCTGATGTGACATATCTTTCCCCAGTTTTAGCATTCGAAGGGTCATCCAGACCTAGATTATCATCTCCCATTTCATGACTCCGAACTTCCCGTGTTTCAATTTTAGTTTCTATCATAGTTTGTGCCCCTGTTATCCACGTTTAACACGCAACTCGATGCAACCTCACCCGAATATATTCTTCACACCTCTTCAACAATAATGCAATCTCGCACATCATTGATCTTCAGCTTTGCACTCCCAACTGAATTGCTCACTGCTGCCTTTATAGGCTTCCAACTATTCGGAAAGGATGTGAGCAAAATTAGAGCTCACACTTCATCATCGAATTCAATTGCAATCGATGAAAATCGCTTAACAATCGTGTTGAATTCCTTCACGTGCGTTACTACTCTATCCCCTTCATCCATCTTCAGATGAAATACCCTCTTCATGAGAAATACCTTGTTGTTTGCAAAAGGTTTCTCATACATATTGGAGAGAACCTTTATCATGCATGTGATGGTCTTCTTTTTCGCCACGTTTTGTACAACGTTATTCGACAACATCAATCAAATGACTCTCAAAACGTGTCTCTCAAGAAGATTCTATTCTACTTCGTCCATCTACTCTGACTTCGTGCTCAAGGGTTGATTAAGCTTTATGCCGTACAGGTACTCCTTGATCTGCACCCTCCAAAATGCGTAGTCTGTTCCATCCAATTTCCCAATCCCATGTGTAGAGCCATCTTTGCCTCCCGTCATTTTCTGAAATGCAACTCAGCTTGTTTCTTTCTTTGATATCAATTGTTAGGATTATCCCCACATACCGACCTACCCATAAAACAAATAATACACAAAGAACAAATAACACACACAAATTTATAGCTGTTCACATTTAATGCAAAAGCTAACTCCACTATTTCACTGTAGATTCTCACTAGTACCCAAAATGTGTAGAAAGGTGTTTACAACTCTCTTGGCCTCTCAACATACCATTGGCGCCCGGAATATATATAGGGAAATTCAAGGGCTAACATACGATTCGATCCGTAAATCATCATTGTAAGGTCTTCAGTCGTCAAGTCGATGGATTAGGCTCCCCACCTCAACATGCATTTCCTATCTCCATCCCTCGGCCAGAAGTCTCTTTATGATGAACACGTCCATCGCGTGGGTCCTCTTTGCTGCACAGATGACTGCTCAGCGAAGGCACTCTATTCACACCCTCAAATGCCTCTTGTGTGCACATCCATGGTGTGAATATGAAATGGTATCTTTAAGTGCATTATATTTATTTGATTTTGAATGTTTTGTCTACTATTGGTGAAAATTGGTCTTCCAGTTCCGTTACAGTCAGGTTATTACCTAGAGAGTGACTTAATTTGCAAAAAAAAAAAAAATGTTTAGGGACTCACATTAGTTAAACAAATGAATAGTATCAATTCATATCATGTTGGTAGATCGAATCGAAGATCTAGTACGAAGTCGCGCCCCCTTACTTTTTATTATCTTTGTAAACCATTTTTACTTGCTTATTGCATTTTAATTTATTTCCAACTCAAACTAAACAAAACTCCTATCTGAGAGAGAGATGGTGTCGGTGGAAATCGTTCATCACCTATCTGAGAGTTGTTGCTATTTGTTTTCTTTGGTAGCTTGGTGGATATCCCCAACAAGGAGACGTTCTATAGGCTGGGCTATAAGTAAGGTGCATTGATCCCATCATCGACGAATTTTTACGGATTCATGGGAGATTATATCCGACTAGAAGGATCCATCTCTGTATAGATCATCGTAGAAGTGCGGTCAACGATAAAGACACAAACCCTAAATGGCTAAGCATACTAGGAAAATCAACATTCGACGCTTTAATTGGCAAGCCAACTATGTAGGAACTCAGAGCAATCACATCCATACCCTACCGCACCATGAAGTTTCCTATCGATTAGTGGACACATATTAGGAGTGGTCAAGAGAAAGCAAGAAGTAATCCGAAGCTTTAACGCACATAACCTCAAAGAAAGCCAAGACTGCCAAAGTGCTACAGTGATGCACATCAACAAGGATATGGATCTGCGTCGGCTCAGTAGGAGAGCCATCGGCTGCAAAGATGATGCATAATTCATAACCCTAAATCTACATCACTTGGACTAAATTTGATGGCGATCAGAGCCGTCTCGACCTTTTCGGGGGCCTTGGGCAATCGATAAAAAATTAATAGCACCAATTTCTGCTACAAGTAAATGTAATTATGTCATTATTATATATTTTCCTTATACATAATATGTTTTTAAATAACATAAATTAAAAATTTAAACTTTATTATATGTATTTACAATGCTCTCTAAAATTTATATGAAAATATAATATTAGGTGTTACCGGTCGTTTTCGGGACACCGGAAATTAAAAAACGATTCAAGGCCGGCCGGGTTTTACCGGCCGGAAGCCCAACGGGCCCCGGCCCACCAGGTCCGAGCGCCCTGACGCACCCACGACCCGGTACGGCCGGCGCGCGCGCACCTGCGCCCCCGGCCCTGAGGACCCCGGCCCAACGGGCCTCAGCGCGCCCTAGCGCGCCTGGCTCACGCGCACCCTGTGCCCCGGCCTCCCGGCCCGCGCACGCTCCCGCGCCTCGGCCTCCCGGCCCGCGCGCGCTCCCGCGGCCCTGCTGACTCGGCCGGGTGTCCTTACCACCTCGGCCGAGCAGCTTTGCCACCTCGGCCACCTCGGCCGAGCAGCTTTGCAACCTCGGCCACCTCGGCCGAGCAGCTTTGCCACCTCGGCCACCTCGGTCGAGTGTCCTTACCACCTCGACCGAGCACCTCGGCCACCTCGGCCAAGCAGCTTTGCCACCTCGGCCGAGTGTCCTTATCACCTCGACCGAGCACCTCGGCCACCTCGGCCGAGCATCCTTGCCACCTCGGCCGAGCGTCTTCGCCACGTCGGCCACCTCAGCCACCTCGGCCGAGCATTCTTGCTACCTCGGCCGGGCACGCCCGCTGCCGGGAACGCCGCGCCCGGCCAAGTCCCGCGCCCGGCACGCCCCGCGCCCATCGAGGCGACATGTCCCGCGCGCCCTGCGCCCTCTTGGGCGTGAGGCCCCGCGCGCCCTGCGCCCTCTTGGGCGTAAAGCCTCGCGCGCCCCGCTCCCAGCCACCCGGTGGGCCTCAAGGGGCCGGCCCAACGCCTCTCTCCACAACTATAAATACCCCCCCCCCTAGGGGAGGGAAAAGGGACCCTGGTTGACACCAAGACAACACTTCTCTTCTCTCGAGAATTCTCTCTCGCACTCTTGTGATATTCCAAGAGCGCGCACTCCTCTTCCCTCGGCTCAGAAACACGAGGACCCCCCTCCACGAGAGGGAGCGCGCTCCTCTTCTGCGACCCGAGCTTCTGCGGTACACACCGCTCTCCGGCTTCTTGGCCCTTGAGCTAGAACTCCGAGCTACGAGCATGCGACCCCTCTAAAGTCTTCACTAGAAGCTACGAGACGGGTCCTACTCTAAAGCCTTGGATTCCCAAAGCCTCTGAGCCCAAGATAGCCCCCGATACACAAATTGAACTACGTTCTGACCTGATCTCGACTAAAGGGTACGTAGGCAGCCAACCTTTGGCACGGTCACGCCCCCCAAAACACACCTCAGGGTCTGGAGGGTGCAGCTCGGTCTACGAGCTCCCATTTTTGGGCCGGGCGCGATCACTTGGTCCGGCCTTGGATCGAACCGCCCGAGGTATTTAATCGTTTTTCATTTTCGTGCGACAACATTTTGACGCTAGAAGGAGGGGACTTCCCGACTTACACAGCCCGAAATCCCTTCTACAGCTCGACTCCTTTCTTCTCGTCTTGAGAAAGACATGAGTGGTCAACCACCCGTTCATTCTGAGGGCGTGAACAACCTCGAAAACGCAACCGCGGTGAAGAAATACTTCCTGCGCTCCCGAGCGCAAGGCGACGAGGAGTCTCTCAACGACGAGAGCCCCACTCCCTCGCCCCCTCCTCTTCAGGACAGTCGGGACGACCGCATCCTTGAAATGGAGGAGAAAATCCGCCAACTGAAGATAGCCAATGCAAGGTACCACCGGAAACTGGCGGGCAAGGCACCTGCACACGGCGCCCCCTACGGGGAATCTGAGGACCTCATGGACGAGGGACATGATTATGACCCCGACTATGAAGGCTTGGAAATTTCGGCGGACGTCGAGACTTCTCTCACCAAAGACGGGGAACTCCCTGTTGAGATCAAAGCCGGTCCGTCAAAAACAAAAGCAATACCGGTCTCCTCTCAAGAAGAGACCTCCCGACGTTCAGCCCTTGACCGACTAGGTCAAAGAGGCAACGTCAGGGAAGGTACAACGACTCGGCGAGTAAGGCATGTGGCTCGAAGCTCACGCCCCCATAGCGCCGGGCCGGATCTTAGAGATCGACTTACCGCCCAACAGAACGACCGTGGCGAAGACCTCCGGGAGAGGCTGAGCGCTCGTAAGGGTCACAATCTACGGCCCCAATCAATGGAGACCCCCGCACGGCTCAAGGGTCGAACGAATGGCGACAGGCGACTCCTCCTGAACAAGGAGTGACCCCCAACACTGGCCTCAACGTCGTCACCATGATTCACAATCTTTGTGAAGGCGGCTTGGCCGGTGATACATACGGGGTCGTGGAAGAACATTCCTCTCCCTTCACCGCCCAAATCCTTGCTGAGGTGTGCACATGAAACTTCAAGCTCTCGAATCTCCCTCTATACAATGGGAAAGCTGATCCCACGTATCACATCCAACATTACGAAACTTGGATGATGATGCAGGGCGTCTCACCTGGGGCTCTATGCCAAGCTTTTAGTCTTACCCTCACCGGACCCGGTTTCAAGTGGTTTAAGAATTTAAGGCCAGGAAGCGTCCAGTCATTCAAAGACCTGAAGGACATGTTCCTAGCACGATTTGCTACATCCATGGTCCAAAAGAAGACCAAGATGTACTTATGGTCGATCAGGCAAGAGAATAACGAGTCCTTGAGACAGTATCTCACCCGATTCACCGCAGAATCAAATAAGGTTGACCGCTTTGACGACAGTGACGCAATTACATCCATCATCGAGGGCTTGCGCACCGGACACTTCTTAAAATCCGTCGTCGGCAGAGTCCCTTCTACGATGGCCGAGTTAATGAACCGAGCCAAAACCTTCATGGGGGTAGAGGATTACCTCGACGGCCGCAGGAGCAGCAACCAAAGCTCCCGCCGTTGGGATGAGTCTGGCGACGAGCCTGGCAACCCCCGTAAGAGGATAAACAAGGGAGGAAAAGCTACCGATAGCCGACCCCCTATGTCTCAGAAGCCGTGTCTTGCGAGCAATTTTAGAGACTACTCGGGTTACACTCCCTTGAACGCCCCGGTAGAGCAAATCTACGCTGTAGCGCGTGACAAGTTCGTCGCTCCGGCTCCAATAAGGGGCAACATCGCATCTCGCGACCGGTCCCGTTATTGCGAGTTCCACCGGGATTACGGTCACACGACCGCTCAGTGCTTCCATCTTAGGAAACAAATTGAGACGTTAATCCAGAAGGGAGAGCTCAAAGAGTTTGTCCTTCGCTTGGTATGAGCGGCAGCCCCCGCCGACAACAGGCCACAGCCTGAGAAATGTGGAGGGACCAACGCTAACACCGACCGCACAGCGGTCGCAGCTACGGCTGATACGCAACTCCACGTCGTCACCACCATACTAGGTGGCTTGCAAGACGGGGACTCGGCCCGGCAAAAGAAAAAGCTCCTCAGAGCTGCCTCTCAAGCAGGCCTTGCCGGGCAGATTAACCTCACCTACGAGGAACCTCCGTCCGTACCTCACGAGACGGTACAGTTCACCAATGAAGAGGCCAAGCGAGTTGTGCACCTGCACAATGACGCTATAGTCCTCAAGGCCCAGGTGGACAACAACTTGGTAAAAAGAGTTCTTATTGATAACGGCAGCGCAGCCGATATAATCTTTAGGACCACCCTCGAGCGCATGAAGCTCGGGGGGCTCCGCCCTATCCCGACTCAGACACCTCTGTTTGGGTTCACGGGAGAAAAGGTCATGACTGAAGGAATCATTGATTTACCAGTCACCTTCGGAACTACCAGAGGCATCGAAGTCGTTCACATGGTCCCCTTTCTTGTGGTCGACCAGGAGTCGCCCTACAATGTTATCATTGGTCGACCCACGTTGAACAGACTAAGGGCTATCACGTCCACATATCACCTACTGGTGAAATTCCCCACCGAGGAGGGGATCGGCGTCATGGCTGGTGATCAAACCCAAGCGAGGATATGCTATGTCCAAGGCGTGGAGGGCAAGCCCGCTGAAAAAAGGGTTAACACGATCTACCAACTGGAAGACGACTACCCGTGTGATCAGAAAGACGCACGCCAACTCGGGGAATTAGATCCCCGCGACGATATCGAGAGGTTGAAAGTTGACACCCCCGATGATCTCACTTCGATCGTTCTCGACGAAGCTAAACCTGACCTGGTGGTGAAGATCGGTGCACAACTCCCTCTCGCCATCAAAACTCAACTCGCGTCCTTCCTTTGGGAGTTTAAGGATGTCTTTACGTGGACACACGCAGACATGCCCGACATAGACCCCGATGTGATTGTGCACCGATTGAATGACGATAAAACTATTGCTGAAAAGGTACAAGCTAGACGTGCGTTCAACCCCGAACGATACCTAGCGATAAACGAGGAAGTCGAAAAACTTCTCCGCTGGTTTCATCCGAGAAGCCAAGTACCCAAAGTGGGTGGCCAATGTGGTCATGGTCAAAAAGCCTAACGGGAAGTGGCGCATTTGCATAGATTACAAAGATCTTAACAAAGCCTGCCCGAAAGATTGCTTTCCACTCCTACGCATCGAACAGCTGGTCGACGCCACGGCAGGACATGAACTCCTAAGTTTCATAGATGCCTACTCGGGCTATAACCAGATACGAATGCACGAGCCCGATCAGATCAAGACAACCTTTGTCACTAATCGCGGCCTTTACAGCTACAAGGTCATGCCTTTCGGCCTTAAGAATGCAGGAGCTACTTACCAACGATTGGTAAACCGGATCTTCGCCGACCTGATCAGCAAGACCATGGAAGTATACGTGGACGACATGCTCGTTAAAAGCCTACTGGCTACCAATCACGTAGACAACCTGAGGGAGATGTTCTTAATCCTCCGCCGGTACAAAATGAAGCTCAACCCCAACAAATGTGTGTTCGGGGTCGAGTCCGGGAAGGTCCTAAGCTACATAGTTAGCCGTCGAGGTATCGAAGCGAACCCCGAGAAAATCAAGGCACTCCTTGACATGAAGTCTCCACGACGTGTCAAGGAGGTCCAAATTCTGACCGGTCAGGTTGCCGCCCTCTCACGTTTTGTGGCCAAAGCAACCGACAAGTGTAAACCGTTCTTCAAAGCAATTAAGAAGACGGATGGCTTTGAATGGACGGACGAGTGCGAAAAGGCCTTCCAAGAAATGAAGGCCTACTTCGGGACACCTCCGTTCCTCTCCAAGCCAAAAGAAGGCGAGACGCTTTACATCTACCTCGCCGTCTCCGAACGAGCTGTGAGCGCTGTGCTGATCCGTGAAGAAGATAGGGCTCAATGGCCCATCTTCTACGTAAGCAAAGCCCTGCTTGACTCCGAAACGCGTTATACAGAGATAGAAAAGCTCTCTCTCGCTCTCCTCGTAGCCGCCAAAAAGCTACGCCCCTACTTCCAGGCTCACCCAATCGTTGTCCGAACAGGACACCCAATCGGTAAAGCTCTTCAAAAGGGAACATCGACTCGCATGGCGATCTGGTCCCAAGAATTGAGCGAGTACGGGATCGAGTTTCACCCGAGACCAGCAATAAAGGCTCAAGCCTTAGCTGATTTCGTAGCAGAATTCTCCTACACTCCCGGCATGGGAAGAGCAGAAGACGACTCGACCGACGACTTGTCGGCTCGAAAGAGAAAGGTCGACCCTACGGGTCCATCTGGGAACTACACGTAGACGGAGCATCTAATGCCCAAGGAGCAGGCGCCGGCGTGATTCTGACAAATCCCGACCGGGAAAAGTTATGCTACGCCCTCCACTACGGATTCCAGGCCTCCAACAATGAGGCCGAGTACGAAGCCCTCATCGTAGGGCTAGAGCTCGCTCACAAGCTCAATGTACAGAATTTACGAATACACTGTGACTCGCAGTTCATCGTAAATCAGGTTAAAGGCGACTACGTTGCCAAAGAACCTAACATGATCGCCTACTTGGCAAAGACAAATGCCAAACTAGATGCCTTCTCCTGGTTCGAGATCATCCAGATCCCACGAGAAGAGAACTCCGAGGCTGACGCCTTAGCTCGCCTCGGATCCGGTATCACCGAAGACGGGTTAGGAACTATCCCAATCGAGTCTCTCTCGCGACCATCCGTCTCACGTGACGAGGTTGGAACGATTGAGAGCGCCGCTTACGGACTTCTTGCGAAGAGGGGTACTTCCCGAAGACCGCAGAGAAGCCGAAAGGCTGAAAGCCCTCGCATCCAAATACGTGTTGAGAGGCGAAGCCTTATACAAGCGCGGGTATTCAACCCCGCTGCTCCGATGTCTCAACAGCGTCGAGTCGACTAAGGTCCTCCGCGAGATCCACGAAGGACTCTGCGGGAACCACGCTGCTGGAAGGTCCCTCGGGCTCAAAGCACTTCGACAAGGCTATTTCTGGCCAACGATGAAAAAAGACGCCTACGACTGGTCAAGAAAGTGCGACAAGTGTCAACGTTTCTCCAACGTTCCACGTCAGCCGCCATCTCCCCTGAGTAGCATCGTTGTTCCACGCCCATTCGCAAAATGGGGCGTAGACATTATCGGCAAGCTTCCCAAAGCCCCGAGGCAATACGAATACGCCATCGTCGCTATCGACTACTTCACTAAGTGGGTCGAAGCCGAGCCTCTGGCCAGGATCACCGAGGCCAACACTACAAACTTCATCTGGAAGTCCATAATATGCCCCCACGGCATCGCCGCGTCGATCGTGACCGTTAACGGCGCGCAGTTCGACAACGCGAGGGTTAGAGAGATCTGCGCCCAACTAGGGATAAGCAAGACGTTCTCGTCCCCGCGACATCCACAGGCTAATGGCCAAGTGGAAGCCGTCAACAAGACGATTAAAAGCAACCTCAAGAAAAAGCTCGAAGCCAAAAAAGGTGCCTGGGCTGAGGAATTGCCTTTCATCCTATGGGCCTATCGAACGACCGTTCGAAACGCCACCGGAGAGACCCCCTTCTCCCTAGTCTTTGGGATTGAAGCAGTGGTCCCCGTGGAAACAGAAGTCCCCACCTACTGGGTCGACACTTTCGACGAAAAACAAAATGATGAGGCCATGCGCTTCGAATTGGATCTGATCGACGAGAAAAGATCTGAGGCCCTCACCAGACTCGCTGCACAAAAGCGAAAGGTTGAGAGATACTACAACGCCAAAAGTCAAAAGGCGTATCTTCGCCGTTGGCAGCCTTGTACTCAGACGCGTGCTCCAAAACACCCAAGTGCAAGGCGCCGGGGTCCTAGGCCCAAATTGGGAAGGACCATATAGAGTTCGACAAGTCATACATGACAGAACCTACTACATCGAACACACGGACGGAACTCCAATCCGGCACCCGTGGAACGCCGAGTACTTAAGGCAGTACCACCAGTGACCAAGTCCCCCATTCATTGCTCTGATTTCCCTTATTCAATAAGTCCTACGCGCCATTGTTCAAGGATGTTCCCTGTTAGCAAAACTTAATAAGAAATAAAGTTTGAGGTCTTTTTACCCACTTTATCACGGTTTTTAGTCATCATGGCACGACCTGTAAACTAAAAACTCGGGGGGCTATGGGTCCTGAGACGTACACTCGAGAAATTACGGCATATAAAAAAAAACCTTAAGCCTCCCACTCACGGGATACAAAGGCTTAAGAAGCTCGAATCCCGACGGCTCATCATGCATACGGGTCCGAGAAAAGACGTCGACCTAACCCGACGCAACACACCTACTCGGTCGCTCAATAGCACGAGCTCAAAGACGGCGGCCTAACCCGGTGCAACACATAAGTCCGGTTGCTCAACCCACAAGAACTTTGGTCGCTCAACCCACGAGCACTTCGGTCGCTCAACCCAGGCCTAAGTCCCCCACGGGGATACAGACTTAGGAAGCTCGGACCCCGACGGCCCTTCGTGCATACGGGTTCGAGTAAAACGTCGGCCTTCCGGGCGTGCCGTAAGACGCGTAAAGGCGCAGGTGAAAGCTGTCCTCCGGGACGCATGTAAGTCACTTAAAGGCGCTGTCTCAAACACTAAAAAGGCCAAATTTGAGCCAAACAAAGGTTCGCTAGCCTCAGGGCACGAACACCTAAGACGCCGGCCTAACCCGGTGCAATAGGGTTTGAGTTAAAGACGCCGGCCTAACCCGGCGCAACCGCGTTCGCTTGCTCCAGGGCAAGCGGGCCCAAAAGACGCCGGCCTAACCCGGCGCAAGCGCGTTCGCTTGCTCCAGGGCAAGCGGGCCCAAAAGACGTCGGCCTAACCCTACACACCAGCGTTCGCTTGCTCCAGGGCAAGAGGGCCCAAAAGACGCCGGCCTGACCCGGCGCAACCGCGTTCGCTTGCTCCAGGGCAAGCGGGCCCAAAAGACGTCGGCCTAACCCGACGCACCCGCATTCGCTTGCTCCAGGGCAAGCGGGCCAAAAAGACGCCGGCCTAACCCGGCGCAACCGCGTTCGCTTGCTCCAGGGCAAGCGGGCCCAAAAGAAGCCGGCCTAACCCGGCGCAACCGCATTCGCTTGCTCCAGGGCAAGCGAGCCCAAAAGATGTCGGCCTAACCCGACGCACCCGCGTTCGCTTGCTCTAGGGCAAGCGGGCCCAAAAGACGCCGGCCTAACCCGGCGTAACCGCGTTCGCTTGCTCCAGGGCAAGCGGGCCCAAAAGACACCGGCCTAACCCGGCGCAACCGCGTTCGCTTGCTCCAGGGCAAGCGGGCCCAAAAGACGCCGACCTAACCCGGCGCAACCGCGTTCGCTTGCTCCAGGGCAAGCGGGCCCAAAAAGACGTCGGCCTAACCCGGCGCACCTACGTTCCTACGCTCCAGGGCGCGAGCGCTAAAAAGACGTTGGCCTAACCCGGCGCACCTACGTTCCGACGCTCCAGGGTGCGAACGCTAAAAAGACGTCGGCCTAACCCGGCGCACCTACGTTTCAACGCTCCAGGGCGCGAACGCTAAAAAGACGTCGGCCTAACCCGGCGCACCTACGTTCCGACGCTCCAGGGCGCGAACGCTAAAAAGACGTCGGCCTAACCCGGCGCACCTACGTTCCGACGCTCCAAGGCGCGAACGCTAAAAAGACGTCGGCCTAACCCGGCGCACCTACGTTCCGACGCTCCAGGGTGCGAACGCTAAAAAGACGTCGGCCTAACCCGGCGCACCTACGTTTCAACGCTCTAGGGCGCGAACGCTAAAAAGACGTCGGCCTAACCCGGCGCACCTACGTTCCGACGCTCCAGGGCGCGAACGCTAAAAAGACGTCGGCCTAACCCGGCGCACCTACGTTCCGACGCTCCAAGGCGCGAACGCTAAAAAGACGTCGGCCTAACCCGGCGCACCTACGTTCCGATGCTCCAGGGCGCGAACGCTAAAAAGACGTCGGCCTAACCCGGCGCACCCACGTTCCGACGTTCCAGGGCGCGAACAGTAAAAAGACGTTGGCCTAACCCGACACAAAGCGCGTTCGCTTGCTTCAGGGCACGAACCCAAAAGACGCCAGGCTCAGCCGGCGCACCATAACCGCTCGGTCACTCAACGGCACGAGCTCCGAAGACGCCGGCCTAACACCGGCGCAATTTACATTCGCTTGCTCCAAAGCGTAAACTCAAAAGACGCCGGCCCAACCCGGCGCAACATGCACGTCTAGTCACCAATGGCACGGACGCGGAGCCCCCGGAAACTACCCGGTACGACCTCTTTGATCGCCGGAAGGCAGAAGCGAAGTCACTGGGCCACAACCACCTAATTGGGCACAAACGCCCCCTCGCCTCGAACATTGAACGACGACGAGTCGTAACAATAGAGCGAGCGGAGGACAAATCCCAGCTAGGGACGCAAAACCCGCCAAAATTATTGGTTGGGGAACAAGCCCTTCGGGCCACGTCAGCCCGCAAAGAAGGCATATACGAGTAAAATTGCTCGAAAATTGAGATAAGCATTCAACACGAAAGCGACAAGAACATCTCATAAATAAAAAGAGCCACGGCTCTGAATCCGCTGAACAAAAAGTGCGTGAAAAATAAATGAAATCCTAGAAAAGGAAAAGAAAGCAAAGCGCTAAACATACGCGCTAAAAAAGAAGCCACACGGCTCAAAGAGTTACCTCATCTAGCAGGGGAAACAGGGTGTCGAAGAATTTAAAGGTGACCCCCCGGGCCTCGTTCTCGGTCGCGGTCGCATCCCGACACTCTACCGCTCCGGCATGACGGGCTTCCTCGGTCCCTATGTCATAGTCATCCTGCAAGTCGGACGCTCTTCGCTCCGCTTCAGCAAGCTGGGACGAGAGGCGAGCATTTTCCTCGGCCAGAGAGTCGCGCTCGTGCTCCGCCTGAACGCGCGCCGCTTCGCTCGAAGTAAGCTGGCGGTGCGACGTCTCCAAGGCATCGGATCGAGCATCCAGTTGCCTCCGAAGGTCGGTAACCTCAGTGCGAAAAATCTCCGCTGATCGGGTCGCCACCTCGCAAGCTCACCTCCCCCGCCATCTTGGCCACCGACAGTTGGGCTCCGTCGCGCTGGTCTTGTGCGATTTGGAGTTCCACCCTGGCCTCACGAAGCTGGTCTCGAAGCGTCTCGACCTGAGCCAACCTAGCCTTCGTCCGAGCGAGCTCCTCCTGAGATGCCCCTGAGCGCCGGATGAAGTCATGCAAAATCATGTCGCTTCGCACGGCCCTCGCATACGCCTGCGACGACAAAGAAGCAAGGGTTAAAACTGAAACCTACGCTTACAACAGAATAAACAGAAATACTGACCCTCTGAGCGTCGGTAACCCCCGCCTGGAAGAAAGCAATGTTGCTCTTCGACACCACGCCCTTCCACCAGGATAGTGGGGATCCCTCGAGGTGGCGGAAACAATCCCCTCGAGCCTCTATCGCCTCCAGCTCCACCGCCGAGTTCACCCTCTTGGGTTCGGAACGCTCGTCGAGAGGTGCCGATGTCGAAGCCCTCTTCAAAGAAGCGCGAGACTCCGGTTCGACTAGACCGGCAGTCTCGGCGCGCTCTCCCTTCGCCTTGCGGTCAGCGACCCTAGAGTGAATCTCCGCCATTGACTCAGGGTCCCGAGAAGCGAGGGCCAGCCTCCTAGCTCGCCTCTTTGCAGCTACACAAAACAAAGCAACGAAGGTCAGGTTCCTGTCAAAACAAAAAGTTTTACAAAACCGTAAAGTTACCTCGAGAAGCAGGAGCGACTGGTTGAGCCACGGGACTCGGGGGCTTGCTCGCCCGGAGCGCCTCCTCGGTGCCCGGAGCAAAGGGCGGGAACCACCCGGTGAGCGCCATTAGCTCGGGGGAACGGAACAGCTCGCCAGCCTTGCGGGCTTTCGACATCCCCGATATTTATCTCACAAAGGGGAGCTCCGCTGCCCCCTCATCCGCTGCAAAGTCGGCCAGACGACCGAAGCGAAGGGGCGCCTCGCCGAAGGCGTCCGAGGTGACCCACACCCACGCCCGGCGGCTAGGCGGGTCACAATCTTCGACCAGCCTCACGTTGCCCCTAGCACGGGCCATATGAAACCCCGACTGCCCCGTGTTGGAATCGATCTAGGGTTTAAGAAAATAATTAACGCTTCGGTAAGCGTCGGAATTTAAAAAATTTTCTTTTACAAGTAAAAACAGTTTTTTACTAACCTAGACAAAGAGCAAGTACATGTAATTAAAAACTATTATGAGTATAGAAGTTTACTAACCTTTCTTGAAGCTTGATCTTTGAGAAGCTCTTAGAAAGTTGCAACGCTCGTCTCCCCTCGCAGCACGTCCCTCTTTCTTTCCTCGGCACCTCGAGCAACCACGAAAGTTTCTATCACTAAATCACTCGAGAGAAAAGGAATTAATGAGTGGGCACTTTTAAACACTACGACTTAAGAACGAGTCTTTGAAGTCGCAGAGCTAAACTCTAGGTCGAATGAGGACCTAGGTGCCAAAACAAAACAAACGAAAATAAACTAGAGAGAGAGAGAGAGGGGCGGCAACCACAAGTTCTAGAGAGAGAGGCTCTCAATCTCTAACGTATGTGGAATGAGAAAAATGAGAAGAATGAGGCTCCTATTTATAGGAGAGGTCTTACCTTCAATAAGGTACTTTCCTCTTCTATAGAATATCACATATTCATGAGCCAATTTCCTCTTTTCCTCTATGACATACTCGGCCAAGGTAGGCTTCATTAAGCCTTGGATTTGTTTCCTTTTTTGTTCCTTGCCTTGCTTCTTTCTCAACTTGGGCGCCTACCTCATTTCCCTTAGAGGAAATTTGTTTCCTCTTTTTCTTTTGGCAAGTATCTTCATACATTTATGCACAAAATATTCTCTCTATCTCTTGGGTATGTTGGGCGCCTATCTCATTCAAGAAAGGCCTTCTAGAAGCTTTTCCACTTGTTCATGACAACATGAAAAAGGCCCATTAAGAATTTTCAATAAAATTCTTATGAAATGAAATTAATTCACAAGGCACAATAATCAAGTCATGGCCGAGTGACATTAAGTCATCAAATGAACTTGTCAAAAAATTTATTGACATTCATTTCATCATATGTCTCAAAAGACAAAAATACCCTTTTGACAATTTTCGTTCTTGTTTTGACTTAGCTTCCAGTTTAACTATTCCTACTCGATGTGATTCGTGACAGTGACCTCATGGATCCAAATGAACAAAGCTTGAGCTAAATACTTGGACTCAAAAGTTCACAAACCTTTTCCAAGTTTAGCTTAATGCCAACTAACTCCACTAAAGAGTTGACACTGAAAATCTCTCGGTTCAAATGAATTTATTTTCTACTCAAGAATTCAACCTAATTATGATGAGCGGATCCACTGAATATTATCTATGTTTACCCTTCATGAATGTCATCAGCTAGTCGGGATTTACTAAATTACCATTTTACCCTTCTAGCTGTTATTTCCTCAACTCCTTTGTCGCTTGTGAATAAGTTAGAAACAATGTATTGACGAGGAGCTAACAAGTCACGTTGTTTCATCCAAAAGAGTCAGGACTCAATTTGGACACTGGCCAGTTCATTTATTCACACTCCAAGGAACAAAGCATTAGGTGACATACATTGCATTTCAGCAATCTTGTACATGAATTCCATATCTATGAGAACTTCACAAAGTTACTCATGACATTCTCACAACTTAGTACTTCGAGACATAAGAGGTTAAATGGTTTGTTCTTATCTTGTCTCTAGAAGTGCACTGGTCAATTCAGTACCTTCGGAAGATACCTAGAAGAACTATAGAGTCTCCAACTCTCAATGCCTCATAACCAGACATCATAGATTCTTCTAACAATCGTACTGAGGTCAATAGTACTTTGACCCTAAGATTGCGAATATATCGTTTTAAGCAAACTACGAAGATTTTGTTCATGCAAATCTACATTTGTCTCTTCGTAAGTTGTTAAGTTTGTTTATGGACTAAAGACTAAGGTTTTATCATAAAGCTTCAGACAAGGAAGATTGAATGAACGTTTCAACTTTTTATAAAAGAATAAGCAATTACAAGCAAGAGTCTTCATGAGACTTTATTACATCAAATGCATAATATAAAGATTACAACTCTTCTTGTGGGCACCATTGACAACAAACTCCCACTTGACTCAAAGAAGATGTGTGTAGTCTTTCATGCCTAATCCCTCTCGATATTGGTCGAAGAACTTGTTCGCTAGGGCCTTTGTGAATGGATCTGCTAGGTTGTCCACCGTTGAGATCTTCTTCACTTCCACGTCTCCGCGCTGCACGATCTCTCGAATCAAATGGTATTTCCTCTCAATGTGCTTAGAGCGCTTATGGCTTCTAGGTTCCTTTGAGTTAGCGACAGCCCCACTATTATCACAATAAAGGGTCATGGGCTCGTCGACGTTTGGAACAACTTCCAAATACTTAAGGAATTTTCTAAGCCATACAGCCTCTTTGGATGCTTCACAAGCAGCCACATATTCTGCTTCCATTGTGGAGTCATCAATGCAAGATTGCTTAATACTCCTCCACACAACAGCTCCACCATTAAGGATGAACACAGATCCCGAAGTGGATTACCTGGAATCCTTATCCGCTTGAAAATCGGAGTCGGTATATCCTGTCATAGTCAGGTCAGTACCTGAGTATGTAAGCATCAATTCCTAGTTCTTCGAAGATACTTAAGAACATGCTTAACAGCAATCCAGTGCTCGGGTCCAGGGTTGGATTGGAAACGGCTAACTACGCCAACGGCGAAGCATATATCATGTCTAGTGCAAAGCATAGCATACATGAGGCTTCCTACGGCAGACGCGTAAGGAATTTTCCTCATGTCTTCAATCTCTTGTGCAGTCTTGGGAGACTGGTCCTTAGAGAGTGAAACTCCATGCCTAAAGGGTGTTTGACCCTTCTTGGAGTCTTGCATCGAGAAGCGATCCATCACCTTATCAATATAAGATGCTTGAGAGAGCAATAGGGTCCGGTTTTTCCTATCTCGAAAGATTTGGACTCTCATAATGTACGCGGCTTCTCCTAGATCCTTCATATCGAATTGCTTTGCTGGCCAGACCTTAACCTTAGATAACTTACCCACGTCATTACCAATGAGTAGTATATCATCGACATATAGCACTAGAAACACAACTTTGCCTTCGTGTATTAACTTGTAAACACAAGGCTCATCTATTGACTGTTCAAAGCCAAAGCTCTTTACAGTTTCATTGAATCTGATGTTCCATGACCTAGATGCTTGCTTTAACTTCTTCCACGAAACCGTCTGGTTGAGCCATGTAAATGCGCTCGTCAAGATTCCCATTCAGAAAGGTTGTCTTGACATCCATTTGCCAGATCTCATAGTCGAGAGCTGCAGCTATGGATAGGAGTATGCGGATGGATTTAAGCATCGCGACTGGCGAGAAGGTTTCTTCATAGTCAATCCCTTCTTGTTGGGTATAACCCTTCGCCACAAGTCGTGCTTTGAACGTCTCGACGTTCCCATCAGGACCCTTTTTCTTCTTGTATATCCACTTACACCCTACAGGTTTAATCCCTTCAGGAAGGTCTACAAGTTTCCAGAAATTGTTGACATACATCGAGTGCATTTCAACTTTCATGGCGTCAAGCCAAAGGTTTGATTCAGAACAAGCCATCGCTTGGCTATAGGAAACAGGATCATCCATGTCAGAGACGGCTACATGAGAGTCTCCATCAGACATGTGCCTGTCAGGGTTTTGAGTAGCCCTCCCACTACGTCTAAGTACTACTTGACGAGATTCTGATGAGTTAGGTTGTGTTTCAGTTGGGGTAAGAACAGTTCTTACAGATGAGGTAGAAGCTTCCTCAGCCAACTTTTCTTCAAGCACAATTTTTCTTCTAGGTTTTGCATCCTTCATAAAGTCCTCCTCAAGGAAACGAGCATTTGTGCTAACGAAAGTCTTATCGTCCTCGGGACTATAGAAAGTAAAACCTTTGGTTTCCTTTGGATATCCCACAAACAGGCACAATTCTGACCTACTAGCCAACTTGCTAGTCTTTTGCCTCAGCACGTGTGCAGGGCAACCCCAAATTCGGATGCGGCCAAGATTCACTTTACGGCCAGTCCATCGTTCATAAGGAGTACCAGGAACCGTTTTGGACGGAACTTGGTTCAGAATGTAAGTGGCTGTTTCGAGGGCATATCCCAAAAAGGAAAGAGGGAGTGATGAGTAACTCATCATTGATCTAACCATCTCCATAAGAGTTCGGTTTCTTCTCTCTGACACTCCGTTTTGTTGATGTGTGCCAGGTGCGGTAAGCTGAGAAGCGATACCTTCTTCTTTAAGAAAGTCATCGAACTCTCCAGACATATACTCACCACCTCGATCAGATCGAAGGGTTTTGATCACTTTGCCAGTTTGCTTTTCCACTAAAGCCCTAAAGACCTTAAATACGTTAAAGGTCTCGGATTTGTGTTTGAGAAAATAGACAAAACCATATCGCGAGTAATCATCGGTGAAGGTAACGAAGTATTCGTATCCTCCACGTGCCTGTTGGCTGAGCGGTCCACATACATCAGAATGTACTAGTTCCAGCAACTCAGTGGCTCTTCGACCCTTATCGGAGAAAGGTCGCTTAGTCATTTTTCCTTCTATGCAGGATTCACAAGTAGGTAGTGAACCTATTGCAGAGGCTTGGAGTGGACCGTCCCTCACAAGTCTCTTAATCCTATCTAGACTGATATGACCAAGTCTCAAGTGCTAGAGGTATGTTGATTTTGTTAGATCGGAGGATTCAGAAAGTTTGATCCTCTTTGGCTCCCTAATTAGATCGTTATCTATTTCGGTGTCTAAAAGAGAAGGTTGAGTGGGATAGATGTAAAAAAGAGCATTCTTCATACATGCATCAGTGACAAAAGAATTAGAAAAAGAAATACGAATTCCATTCTTTATAAACTTTAAATAATAATCTTGCTCGAAAAGTTGAGCAGCAGATATTAAGTTTTTCCCAAAGGAAGGAACATAATAAACATTATTCAAATTTAAAGTTCGATCTTCAAAAGATAGCGTCACGGATCCCACAGCCTTCGCAGACACCACGCTCCCATCACCCCATTTGAAGCAGAAGTCGCCATCCTCTAAGTTTTTGCTTTTCCTAAAACCAGTCAAGGAGCAGCAAATATGGTTAGTAGCAGCGGAGTCAATAATCCACGATGATACATTATCAGCTACTAAACAAGCTTCAGTAACAAGTACAATACCTTTTACTTTGGTTTTGAGGTAGGCAGGACAGTTCCTACGCCAGTGACTAGGCTCATTGCAGTGGTGGCACTTGTCTTTAGACTTGTCCACTTTCGGAGCCTTTGGTGCCTTCTTCTTCGTTTGAACCTTAGGTTGGTTCTTCTTCTCGGCATTACGAGGTCTCTTCTTAGATCCAGAGGTGGAGGCAGTAGCATGTACTTCTCCTTAAGCCCTCTTTTTCTTAGCGAGTGCCTCAGCGGTTTGAAGTTCCTTCATGAGCTCGGTAACAGTGTACTCCAGCTTGTTCATGGAATAATTTAACTTGAAGGTATCAAAGGTTTCGGGGAGAGTTTCCAAGATCATATCTATTTTAGTCTCCCCATCAATCTCGGATCCAAGGATCTCCATTTCGTTTAGATAGCTAATGATCAGCATCATATGATCTGTAACGGGAGTTCCAGCCTTCATACGACAGCTCATGAATTATCGGACCGCTTGTTGCCTAGCTTGACGTCCTTGCCCTCCAAACATCTCATGGAGATTGTAGAGCATATCGGTGGCAGTTTCGTAATCACGATGTTGTTGTTGCAACACATTGTTCATCGATGCCAGAATGTAGCACCTCGCAATCTCATCGGATCGAAGCCAGGCCGCCAGGGCGTCTTTCTCCTCTTGCGTCGAATCTTCATTCGTTTGAGGATAGGGGGTGGTGAGAACCCATTTGTGCTTGTCGACAGTAAGGACTATGTCGAGGTTACGTTTCCAGTCGACGTAATTGTCGCCTTCGAGTTTATTCGAGGAAAGAATGGTTGAGAGAGGGTTGAGAGACATATTGCCTATAAAAGTTGAAACAAGTTTATGATTAGTCTTTGGTTTAGGATTTAAGTTTTATTAAGACTTTTATAAAATCCAAAGGTGTTATAAACCAAACGATAATTTACTCCCTCAAGAGAAGGCCGCAAAAAATCTCCATTTATAAGTAAATGACACATCATTAATGCTTAGCCAAGATGTCAATACATCTATTTTGACTAGCCACCTTTTAAATTAGTTTGATCACTCACATCCTTTCGCAGAGCCTCAAGGGAGGATTACTAGGGATTGAGCCTAAGTGTGCAACCAACCACTTAGTCCAAAAGATCAACTTTGAAAAACAATCCCCCAAGGGGAGGCCTTGCCATCATCGTCTCACTCTCGGACGTAGCTCATTGAGCAATGATCGAAGCAATAACGCCTTGGAGTACTCCCATTTAAGTGAGGGTCGCAAGAGCGGCTCTTAGTCCCACGTTAATTGCTTCTTTCATTAGTGTTGGGGATCGCGGGTTACAAACAACAAGTATAACCCTCCCACTTAGTTTTTGGAGTTGGTTCATCGACTCTTATAAGTTCGGAAACAGATTTCCTAGTTAAAGAGCGACAGAGCGGACAACTAGAAGAGAATCCTAGATCGACATGTTCAGAGCAGTATTAGTGCATAAAGGCACAAGGTACATACTCGATCTTTTCCTATTTTCTATTTCGGGAAAGTGCATGAGGAAAGTGTGAACTTCAACTCGTTCGAACACTTGAAAGTTCGAGATTACACATCTTTTTATTTTTCGGCTTGTCTACAAAGACGCCTCCCACTCAAATTTTTAAGAGCATATAGATTTTGAACATATGTGATATAGATATAGTTTTGAAAACATTTTGAAAACTTATTTGATTTGGATGACAAAATATTTTCATATTTCAAAGTGAAAACGGTTTTTCAAAATTCAAACTAGTTTTGTAAAAACTCAATTTCAATTAAACTTTTCAAAAATCAAAACATTTTAATCTTACACATCATGTTTATAATCATATGAAAAACATTTTTGCTCAAGAAAATTTTCTCATTAGAGTTCTATAACTCTTGGTACTGGGGTTTGAAAATTCGGATTTCTAAAAAACTGGAGTTTCAATACAGCCGCGCACCTCGGATGTCCTTTTGAGCCGAGACCGGTAGCATTGGACAGAGGGCAGACAGAGCTTTAATTTGATTCAAAAATCATTAAATTTCGATTCCTGAGCAGAGAGTTATGCCACTTTTAATGCGGGTTTACTCCAGCTCGAAGAAAAAGAAATAATTAAAGCTTGGTCTTTTTTAGGTGCGAAAAAAAATTGAGTGTAACGGACGTTTTATGAAGGTTGTTAAAGATTTTATTTGTGTTTTATTAGCAAGGTAATAACAAGGCATAAAAGAAATAACAACAAGCATAAAACGATTCAAGTAAAAATAAGAAACTAGCAAGACAAGAAAACTAGTCACAAAATTTTACCCGAAATTCTCAAACCTTTAAAACACGTTTTTCAATATAAAAAATTAAAAACTTTTAGAACTGATTCTAATGTGTTTTAATATCATCCCAAACTCATAGAAAATCAACATGATTTTTAATTTAAAGGCAAGGGCAATAAATTAAAAAAAAATCTAAGAAAACAATTCTAACTTGTCACAAAATTAGTAAACTTTCGAAAACGATTTTCAAGCTCATATTTTTAAATACATGTACATGCTAATCTTTGACCATAGCTCTGATACCATTTGTTGGAATCGATCTAGGGTTTAAGAAACTAATTAACGCTTCGGTAAGTGGCGGAATTTTAAAAAATTTCTTTTACAAGTAAAAACAGTTTTTAACTAACCTAGACAAAGAGCAAGTACATGTAATTAAAAACTATTATGAGTGGGCACTTTTAAACACTACGACTTAAGAACGAGTCTTTGAAGTCGCAGAGCTAAACTCTAGGTCGAATGAGGACCTAGGTGCCAAAACAAAAAAAACAAAAATAAACTAGAGAGAGAGAGAGAGGGGCGGCAACCATAAGTTCTAGAGAGAGAGGCTCTCAATCTCTAACTTATGTGGAATGAGAAAAATGAGAAGAATGAGGCTCCTATTTATAGGAGAGGTCTTACCTTCAATAAGGTACTTTCCTCTTCTATAGAATATCACATATTCATGAGCCAATTTCCTCTTTTCCTCTATGACATACTCGGCCAAGGTAGGCTTCATTAAGCCTTGGATTTGTTTCCTTTTTTTGTTCCTTGCCTTGCTTCTTTCTCAACTTGGGCGCCTACCTCATTTCCCTTAGAGGAAATTTGTTTCCTCTTTTTCTTTTGGCAAGTATCTTCATACATTTATGCACAAAATATTCTCTCTATCTCTTGGGTATGTTGGGCGCCTATCTCATTCAAGAAATGCCTTCTAGAAGCTTTTCCACTTGTTCATGACAATATGAAAAAGGCCCAATAAGAATTTTCAATAACATTCTTATGAAATGAAATTAATTCACAAGGCCCAATAATCAAGTCATGGCCGAGTGACATTAAGTCATCAAATGAACTTGTCAAAAAATTTATTGACATTCATTTCATCATATGTCTCAAAAGACAAAAATACCCTTTTGACAATTTTCGTTCTTGTTTTGACTTAGCTTCCAGTTTAACTATTCCTACTCGATGTGATTCGTGACAGTGACCTCATGGATCCAAATGAACAAAGCTTGAGCTAAATACTTGGACTCAAAAGTTCACAAACCTTTTCCAAGTTTAGCTTAATGCCAACTAACTCCACTAAAGAGTTGACACTGAAAATCTCTCGGTTCAAATGAATTTATTTTCTACTCAAGAATTCAACCTAATTATGATGAGCGGATCCACTGAATATTATCTATGTTTACCCTTCATGAATGTCATCAGCTAGTCGGGATTTACTAAATTACCATTTTACCCTTCTAGCTGTTATTTCCTCAACTCCTTTGTCGCTTGTGAATAAGTTAGAAACAATGTATTGACGAGGAGCTAACAAGTCACGTTGTTTCATTCAAAAGAGTCAGGACTCAATTTGGACACTGGCCAGTTCATTTATTCACACTCCAAGGAACAAAGCATTAGGTGACATACATTGTATTTCAGCAATCTTGTACATGAATTCCATATCTATGAGAACTTCACAAAGTTACTCATGACATTCTCACAACTTAGTACTTCACCAATAGGCCCTGTTCGGAATCACATAGTGAGTCCAAACTCTGACTTTCTCAAATGAGAATACTAAGGTGTGAAATGACATGTCTCATTTCAGGATTAAGGTAAGCATGATGCAATTCATACATAGTGACTTCGAGACATAAGAGGTTAAATGGTTTGTTTTTATCTTGTCTCTAGAAGTGCACTGGTGAATTCAGTACCTTCGGAAGATACCTAGAAGAACTATAGAGTCTCCAACTCTCAATGCCTCATAACCAGACATCATAGATTCTTCTAACAATCGTACTGAGGTCAATAGTCCTTTGACCCTAAGATTACGAATATATCGTTTTAAGCAAACTACGAAGAGTCTGTTCATGCAAATCTACATTTGTCTCTTCGTAAGTTGTTAAGTTTGTTTATGGACTAAAGACTAAGGTTTTATCATAAAGCTTCAGACAAGGAAGATTGAATGAACGTTTCAACTTTTTATTAAAGAATAAGCAATTACAAGCAAGAGTCTTCATGAGACTTTATTACATCAAATGCATAATATAAAGATTACAACTCTTCTTGTGGGCACCATTGACAACACCCCGGCGCCGGGAAGACGGCAACCAGATTACGGAAGTCGTCCACGGTCATGGCATGCTGCGTCTGACAGTGCCACTCCATGAAGCATGTAGCCAACAGGCGGTAGAACGCCGGGCTCATCTGACATGCGTGGACCCCTACTCGGGTCAGGATCTGCTGGACGATCGTGGGGAACGGGAGACGCAACCTGCAGACAAGACTCCCGATCGTCACGGCCGCATACCCGTCCCTGGGACGAGAGGGCCTGTGCTCGGGGGCAGGTCTAAGCAATCCCATTGAGGGAGGAATGCTATACGTCTCCAGAAGTGTGCTGAAGACTCGGGAAGTGAGCGTGCTCGCAGCATCGATTCCCCTGCAGTCTAAGCCAACGGGGGCGACAGAGTCGCCTACTCCGTACATACGAGTCCTCTCCAGTGACCGGGCATAAGTGTAGCCCGAAGCATCCGCGGACTCGAAGGCCGACCAGGCCATCGCCAACACATTCCCGTTGCGTTTCTCCTTCCCCCTCGCGGGAGGAGCCTCCAAGTCCTCTTCAGGGCCTTCTGAGCCCGACCCTAGGGGATCGTCGAAATAAATCTCGTCCAAGAAAGATTCGGACGGCACTATCGCAAGCTCAACACCCGATGCGTCCAAGTTAGATGCCCGGGGGAGCTCAGCACCCACTACCACTTCACCTCGCTGCTTGAGCAAGGGGGGTCAAAGGACACCTCACCGGAGACCAGGTTGATCACCAACCGTGACGATCGTGGTTCCTTGGACCCTTCGTCCTCCCCTTCGGGGCCACACCTGGTAGGTGGGCCGCTCCCGGGCCCCGCCAGCTCGGCTATCGCCGCGGCGTCGGTCTCCAACTCCGCGAGCCATTTGTCGACCGCGCTAGAGTCTTCCTCGACAAAGATGGGGATCATGTCGAGTTCCTCAAAGGGACCCTTGGCCGCCCCCCCAAAATTTGGGAGAGGGCAGGTAGGATCAACCTCGGGATCATCAACATGGGAAACAAGCTCGCTCCCCATTAAAAAAAGGAAAAAAGTCGGCTGCCCAGGGGAAATTTCAAACTCAAAGGAATTTTCCGATTACCCACAGGCTGCCAGTGTGAACAGAAAGGGCGGGGGCTCTCCTATTTATAGGAGAGGAAGGAGCAAACCCTGCTCCTTCCCCCCCCCCCCCACCCTGCGCGCGCGCCAGTCCCCCAGCGCCAGGCCGCGCGCGGGTCTTGCTGCTCGGCCGGCCCGGTCTGGCCAAAAAAAAAAAAAAGAAGAAGGATATGCGTGCGTACGGTCACGAGTGATCGAAGGTGAAATTACCTCAATGCCATTTTCTCTTCTAAAGTTCACGACTTACGTCTCGTTAGCCGTAAACTTGGGGGGCTAATGTTACCGGTCGTTTTCGGGACACCGGAAATTCAAAAACGATTCAAGGCCGGCCGGGTTTTACCGGCCGGAAGCCCAATGGGCCCCGGCCACCAGGCCCGAGCGCCCTGACGCACCCACGACCCGGTACGGCCGGCGCGCGCGCACCTGCGTCCCCGGCCCTGAGGCCCCCGGCCCAACGGGCCTCAGCGCGCCCTAGCGCGCCTGGCTCGCGCGCACCCTGCGCCCCGGCCTCCTGGCCCGCGCACGCTCCCGCGCCTCGGCCTCCCGGCCCGCGCGCGCTCCCACGCCCCTGTTGACTCGGCCGGGTGTCCTTACCACCTCGGCCGAGCAGCTTTGCCACCTCGGCCACCTTGGCCGAGCAGCTTTGCCACCTCGGCCACCTCGGCCGACTGTCCTTACCACCTCGACCGAGCACCTCGGCCACCTCGGCCAAGCACCTCGGCCACCTCGGCCGAGTGTCCTTATCACCTCGACCGAGCACCTCGGCCACCTCGGCCGAGCATCATTGCCACCTCGGCCACCTGGGCCGAGCGTCTACGCCACCTCGGCCACCTCGGCCGAGCGTCCTTGCCACCTCGGCCACCTCGGCCGAGCATTCTTGCCACCTCGGCCGGGCACGCTGCGCCCGGCACGCCCCGCGCCCATCCAGGCGACATGTCCTGCGCGCCCTGCGCCCTCTTGGGCGTGAGGCCCCGCGCGCCCTGCGCCCTCTTGGGCGTAAAGCCTCGCGCGCCCCGCTCCCGGCCACCCGGTGGGCCTTAAGGGGCCGGCCCAAGGCCTCTCTCCACAACTATAAATACCCCCCCCCCCCCCTAGGGGAGGGAAAAGGGACCCTGGTTGACACCAAGACAACACTTCTCTTCTCTCGAGAATTCTCTCTCGCACTCTTGTGATATTCCAAGAGCGCGCACTCCTCCTCCCTCGGCTCAGAAACACGAGGACCCCCCTCCACGAGAGGGAGCGCGCTCCTCTTCTGCGAGCCGAGCTTCTGCGGCTCTCCGGCTTCTTGGCCCTTGAGCTAGAACTCCGAGCTACGAGCACGCGACCCCTCTAAAGTCTTCACTAGAAGCTACGAGCCGGGTCCTACTCTAAAGCCTTGGATTCCCAAACCCTCTGAGCCCAAGATAGCCCCCGATACACAAATTGAACTACGTTCTGACCTGATCCAGACTAAAGGGTACGTAGGCAGCCAACCTTTGGCACGGTCACGCCCCCCAAAACACACCTCAGGGTCTGGAGGGTGTAGCTCGGTCTACGAGCTCCCATTTTTTGCCCGGGCGCGATCACTTGGTCCGGCCTTGGATCGAACCGCCCGAGGTATTTAATCGTTGTTCATTTTCGTGCGACAACATTAGGCTTAAAAAGATATCGACCGAGGCTTGTCAATCTTAAAACTGAAAAAATATCCTTCTTTATTATTTGTTGAAAAAGCTTTTTTATTTATTTTTTTTATTATTTGTAGTAGCATGTCTAATTGTGTGTTTTACGTAGATTGTCACACGATTTATTTCGTCTTATTCTAGAAGCAATACATAATATTTCTTTACATTTTTCAATTAATATATCGAATATGTGGGGTTTTTTCTTTATTTTTTTTATAGAAGTCTGTATGCTTTTTTCGTTTTATATTTTGAATAGAAATCTGTTATCTTTCAAAAAAGAAAAAAAAGCATGTGGGCTCCATTTGTAAAGAATACCCATTGTTTTATTTCAAGTGAACATGGTACTAAAAAGTGCTGCTAAAGCAGCTCTACAAGCAATTTTACACATGGGCTTAACCAAATAACGGGCCCGTGGCTGGCGGGGGCCTGGGTCGATTGCCCCACTCGCCCCACCCTCCAGCCGGGCCTGATGGCGATAAATTAGTTATACATCCGAGTCGCTATTTTTAGTTTTGATTCTAAAAAAGATTGAGATAGTCTTAACTTTGACTATTTTCAGTAAAAACTTCAAAATTAATCAGTTTGTATAATTTATGGATAAAAAAATATATATGTAAAATATAGGCGTTAACATAATAAAATAATTATAAAAAATCCTTACGATTCCTAACAGCCGTACGGCATGGGCAACAACTAAAAACTTTTAATTAAGTTAATAAATCAAAAACTTTTCAGTACCTTATTTATTGGGCGGGATAGAAAATTTTCCTTTACTTAATGCTACTTATATAGATGTGCACTAATTTTATAATTTGTTGAAAATCGCCATATAATGTTTGAAAAAGACTAATTTCCTCATGAATACAATTTATTCCTAAATATTCACTAGCATTATCCCTCCCTCATTTTCAACCTCTCTCTCTCTCTCTCTCTCTCTCTCTCTCTCTCTCTCTTACCGCCAAAGGGATCTATGCAATACATCGATTGTTGAAAAACTACTTCAATTAAAAATAGAACATTAATTTATTTATTATTTTTTTTTTGCTAAAATAATTAACGAAAAGGAGCAATACTTACTTTTTTAGACATCATTGTAGATTATTTCTCAAAGTCATAGCGCATTACTTCCCTATTCCAAAGTCGGCACAGCTCTTTGTCATATTGAAAGGGAATTATATTTCTCAATTTGTTTTGAGATAGTAGTATATGATACTTAACATGGTATGGGAACTTATAAAGTTCAAACAATCATCCGATCCAAATTTTAGGATTAAGCCAAAAAAGTTTTAACACACATTGTCCTCATCATAAGGGGCATGTTAGAAATCCGATTAAGAATGAGATACCTACGGAATACGGAATATCGACAATATCAATATAAAAGATTGAGACTAATAACTTTACTGTATATTAGTCTTTGAATGGGATCTTCAAAGGCTTCTCCGTTTAGAAACAACTTTACAATCTTACAACTCTTTTCAATGAAGGTATGGTTCTTATAAGAGATTTGATACCTAACTTCGATAGTAAACGGAGTGTTGATCAAGTTGTCCTCACGATATGAATTGATACCAGTTTAAAGTCTTGTTTTAAGAGTAATTCAACTAATATTTACCAATTCGATATTACCAAAAGATTACAAACACTCTAAATTTTATTTGTTTTTTTTTCTTCTAATTTTTCCTATTTTCTCTTTCCTTTATTTTAATCCAAATTTTTTTATTTTTTCCTTCCTCTCATCACTGTTTGTCTATCCAGCAGTATTATTTTCCTTTTCTGATTTTCTAACAACACACACTCACCTGTTTTATATAAGACATACAAATATAATTTTTATTATTATTAAGAAAAGCAAGTACGACCAACATATTTTAAGGCCACGAGGCACTATGTATATATATAATTTTTTATTTTTAAGAATGTTGGGATATTAGGGAGAAAAAGTGGATAATAAAGAGTATTTATATTGTCTAATAAACTACTGATTTTAGGCAAAGATTTGAGTGGGTTCCACTCAACGGAATTTGATAATTCTTTCATATTATTCTTTCTTGCGGAATGGGGTATAATATCGATTATAATTTTGCCAAAATCAGAGCTATAATGAATGAGAAATTGATGTTCAAAGTATGCTTAAAGAACACATTTGTTATGTGTAATTGAAGTGTAAATCAAGAGTCCCACATTGGTTGGGAATGAGTGTTGTAGTAGGGTTTATATATTCTCCTCTTTAATTAGTGGTCATCCAAGTGTAAGAGAGGAGAGTGTGTGTGAGTTATCTCTTAACCCCTCACGCATGCGCGCACACACACGCGCGCGCCGCCGCCCAGTCGAGCCGAGCCAGGTCGGGCTCGGGTTTCGGGAATATCTCGGTCTCGGGCTTGGGCCTTGGGCCGATTCTTATAATCCTCTATTCCTTCTCTCTCTCTCCGAAATTGTTCTTTTCTTTGTAGTCGGTGCTCAGCTCAGCTACAGGTTTTATTCGCCGGAGAAGTCCGTTTGGTGCAAACCTCTTCTCGTTTCCGCCGTTGTATCCTGGGAGGTAAATTGCTCGTCGATTCCGGCAACCACGGGAAGGGCAATATTACTTTAAGGAGACCGTCGAACGGTCCTCGGCTTTTGGTTGTCTTTTATGTCTTCTGTTCTGTTTCTACTTAATTTTTTGTTGTTGTGATTTAATTTTCTTTTTCCTTCTTATACCAAAGCTGTTTTCTTTTTAATTCCCGTAAAATGAATAATTTCTAGGAAATATTTCTAACAAAGAAAAACAAGTACGTCCAACATATTTTAAGGCCACGAGGCACTTACACACACACACACACACACACACACACACACACATATATATATATATATATATATATATATATATATATATATATATATATATTTATATTTATGTGCACGCGCCCGCGTGATGGGATTAGAAAATATGATGAAAAATTCTTTTTAAGACTTAGGATATGTTCGGAACTTATTAGATGTGAAAGAAAGGGAAAATTAGATGAAAAAATAAAAATGATAAAGATAATATGCGTATGACAAACTCAAAATATTTTCTTATGTTTGGAAGTGATAAAAATCAAAATTTCTCTCTTATTTTTCTCAATTAAAATAAAGTTAGAAAAACACAATAGAATCCATTTTTGGTTCAAATTTTATATGTTCCGAACGGATCCCTTTGGATGCGCCCACATGAATTTCTATATATTGGTTCTATTAAAGTGGGAAAGTCTCACATTGGTTGTGTGTGTGAATGGACATGCGTTTATGTATCGGTTGAACCTTTTCACAATTGGATTTAAGATGAAATTCAACATAGTATCAGAGCATTGTACATTCACACAATTTGAATTCGGTCTGACTCACGTGAAGTGTGAGAGAGATTGTTAGTCGGCCTGCTCATGCTATGCGTGAGAGCGTGTATTGAAGTGGGAAAGTCCCACATTGATTATACGTGTGAATGGACATGTTTTTACATACCGATTGGACCTCTGCAATTGACACCAATTGGTTTGAAGATGGAGTTCAACAGGTTCAACTTTCATGTCACTATGTCCTACCTCTTTAAGAAATAAGAAAATCTTCTCTCGTGAGGATATATAAAACCGTATCACTTTCCAATGTAATTGCAACATAAGTGATCGTATTGTTTCCCAAAACTGCATACTAAAAAAGGCAATTCAGTGTCACACAATATGGAAGCTTATAATGAAAACGAAACTCTTCGAGGGCAAACGGAGATACTGAATTACACTTTTAGTTACATTGATTCCATGGCTTTGAAATGCGCGGTGGAGCTTCGTATACCTGATATCATCAATAAATCTCACGGCGATGCTACGGTAACTCTTGCCAATATCTCCTCCCAAATCTCCGGAGCTCCCTCGCTAGATATCTCGTGGCTCTCCCGCATCATGACGATCCTCGTCCGCCGTGGAATCTTCTCCGTCCATTGCCCATCTAACGATGCAAGTGGAGAAGAGCATTACTACGGGCTCACAAGATCCTCTAGATGGCTTTTGCAGGACGGATCGGGCCCCACTCTGGCCCCTTTCTTGCTGTTCGAGAATCACCCGTTGATGACCACCGCATGGCACAACCTGAGCGAGTGCGTCAGGCGGGGTGGACCATCTGCCTTTGATCGAGCCCATGGAAAACAGATTTGGGAGTTTGCGGCTGAGAATCCGGTGTTCAACAAGATTTTCAACGACGGGATGGAATGTACGGCGAAGATTGTGGTGAGAGCCATGATGGCGGGGTACGGGGAGGGATTCGCCAGCCTGAGGTCATTGGTGGACGTGGGCGGTGGTATTGGCGGGGCCGTGAGAGAGATCGTAACATCGCATCCGCACATTGAGGGGATCAACTTTGATCTGCCCCATGTCATTGCTACCGCGCCGGAGTACTGTGGAGTGTCCCACGTTGGGGGTAACATGTTTGAGAGTATTCCTAATGCTGATGCCGTTCTCATGAAGGCAAGTTTAATTACTATCGGTCTATTATGAATTTTGACAGTACTCCTTGTTTTTTTATTAATAATAAGTTACATGTTCTTAGAACTTCAGTCTATGCATATCGATATCTAATTAACGCTGCATATCTTGAGTGTTGTCATAAGAAAATTAAGTTTATATTATTAATTCTGCGGTAAATATACTACTGACTATAAAATTGCTGTGCATTATTACATACTATTAATATAGTCAACAAATATCTTTTAACTTTTTACTGTAACCCTGAATAATATGTACATCGAGATCAGCAAATAATTCTGACATATGGTTTGTTTCTGGTAATATGCCATTTTCATACAAATTTAGTGGGTACTGCATACATTGAGCGACGAAGATTGCGTAAATGTTTTGAAGAATTGCTGGAAAGCAGTACCAAAAGCGAGTGGTAAAGTGATCATCGTTGACGTGGTCTTCGATCCACGTGGTGATTCCCTTTTTGATGACGCAGCTGTGAGTCTTGACCTTGTGATGGGCAACAACACCACTGGAAGAGAGAGGAGTGAGAGTGAGTGGAAGAAGGTTTTGAAAGAAGGAGGCTTTTCTCGCTACAAATTTATCAAAATCGCTGCCTTTGAATCCATCATTGAAGCTTATCCACACAGCTAAATGTTATTCTAAAGTCATATGGTCACGACGGTTGTTAATGTAACAATAATAAAACCGTCTGCCAAATTTGAGTGGTGGATTGAATATGCCAATGATTTCGGATTCGGAAGTATACATAATACATCACTTTAGAGGACTGGAAGTGTAGTTTCGAATGACGAAGCTTTCAGACTATTTAATATGTGCTCATTCTTTATTTATGTTTTTTTTCCCAATGTAAAACTCTACAAATAGAGTTGCGTTTGCTGGAAGTGCAAGAGAGAAAATCATCGAAAATATTTGCTTTCTTAATGAAATTCTATAGTGTATTCATTTTCCTCCAAACAATGAATTTTGGGATTACATCATTGGGGCGTATACTGATGCAATAATTATAAAGTCGAACTAAGATAACTGGAGTATTCAAGCGAGTGTTTTGCTTGGTGCTCAAGATGAATGGAAAATAGTCCAGAATTACTGTAACAACAAATCATACATCGTATTAGTGGATGGCGTTTGAAATTCTGTTTAGTTAGAAAGACAATATGTAGCACACAATGTATAGACAATGTGTCCGACAACTTATTTAAACACAGATAAAGGATAAACAACAAATAATGCGATAAAGAAAAGACACAATATGGTTACCCAGTTCGGTGAAACGTCACCTACATTTGAGGGCTTACAGCCAGTGGAAATGAATTCACTATCACGTAGTCAATAGTACAAGCAAGGTCTTATATGATTACAACAACAAATCAAAGCCCTAGAAGCTATTAACACGAGTGATTACCAAGTGCAGAGACTCCCCTTGAATTTGAGACCCCTCTCAATTCCACTCTTCAAGCACGAAAACACAGAACCCAAATCACTCAGACACTCAATCTTCTGGAATAGTATTTGGTGAATGACACTGCTCAAAACAATCCAACTAGTTTCCCAATCCGCCAATCTTGCACGTCTAGGAATCCTAATTGTTTGGTCAAAAGCGTCAAGACTGCTAAGGGGGGAGCGAACGGCTTTTATAACAGTCATACATCTCTGGAACTAAATCTAGGATATTCTTACCCATACGAGCAAGAAGATCACTCAATAAAGTCACCAACGAAGCAATCTGGTAAAATCGGAAACTTGCCAGAATAACAGTCTGCGCACAAGAGGAAGGATGTCTCAATAAAAGCTGGAGCATGACGACCGACATCTTTCCTTACAACTTGCTCTAAAAAATAAAGCCAACTAGAACGTAACAATAATCTCCCCCTTTGGCTATTTTTAGGCAAGCACTTCCAGAGCAGTTCTCAAACAAGCGTCGTGAACAGAAAAGAGCGTCAAAATAAATGACCTCTCAAACAAGCATCATGAACAGATCAAAGAGCGTCAAAATAAATGACCTCATGCCAAAATAAATGACCATCATGACGCCTCTCCCCTTGATAGCCTTAAAAACATACCAAAGGCAAGGATCATAAAGAAGTCAGGAAGAAACAACCAAAAGATGAAAATACGATAGTTACAGACCAAAAATATGTTGGAATAGATCTAGAATTAAGAATAATTTATCGCTTCTTCTAAACGGCGAAAAACAAATTTCTTTAAAACATGTAATACGATTCTACTACCTAGACAAAGTGCATGAACATATAATCTAAAATAAAACTATAATGAGTTTTCACTTGGTACAAACCTCGCTTGAAGCTTGAGCGTTAAGCAGCTTGTGGATTGGTTGAATCGATCGTCTCCCCACTTAGCTTGTCTCATTCGTGTCTTCTTAAATCCGAGCAAGTACGATAGTTTCTACCACTAGAGTCTTCAAGCTTGGATAAGATTTAGTGTGTGGGCACTATTAAACACAATGACCTAAGAACTAGTCTTAGAGCCAAAGAGCTAATACAAAACGCTAGGTCTAATGAGGACCTAGGTGCCAAAACAAAAGAGCGAGAAGAAGAGAGGGAGAGAGGAGAACGGCCGAGAAGAGAGAGAGAGAGAGAGAGAGAGAGAGAGAGGCACACCAAAAACTTATTTCAACATTGTGAATGTGGTGTGGTATTTACAGCAGAAGGAATTACCTTGAATCAATTCAATGCAAAAGATGCAATTACCTCTTTTCTATTATGGCTGAATATCACATATTCATGAGCATAATATTTATTCTCCATTCCTATCATAATAATACCAAGGCTGAAAATTACTTTCCCTTTCTCTTTTGGATGTGTAACATATAACCATGTGCTACAAATTTGTTTCCTCTTTTCCTTTTTGGCAAGTATCTTCATACATCAATGCATAAAATAACTTCCTCTTTCTTTATTTGATGATGGCCACTAGTTTGTCATCTAGAACATGTTTCTAGATGTTTCTTTATTTGTTTAGGACAATACAAGAAAAGCCCATGTAGAATTTTCACATAATATTCCATAAAATGAAATTCAATCCTCAAGGCCCAAATCCAATTCTTGGCCATGTGAATTAATTCACATTATCATCATATGATAATGTCCAAAATCTTATTTTGACATTCATACCATCTCATGTCCTAATGGACAAAATTACTTTTTTGACAATCTTCGTAAAATTCGTCAAGTTCAACACTTGAACTTGTTTTGAGTTAGATACTAGTTTAACAAATCCTACTCTATTGACTTGTAGTAATGACCTCATGTATCCTACTGAACAAAGCTTGAGCTTGTTGGAATAGATCTAGGATTAACAATAATTTAACGCTTCTAGCAACCGGCAGAATATAAAAAAATTCTTTAAAAAACGTAAAACGATTTTACTAAGTAGACAAAGTGCATGAACATATAATTTAAAATTAATAACTATAAAGAGATTTCACTCGGTACCAACCTCGTTAGAAGCTTGAGCGTTGAGAAGCCTTTGGAAAGGTTGAATCGTTCGTCTCCTTCGTGTCTTCTTAAACCTGAGCAACCACGAAAGTTTCTACCACTAGAGTCTTCGAGTTTAAAAAGGATTTAGTGTGTGGGCACTATTAAACACAGTGACTCAAGAACTAGTCTTAGAGCCAAAGAGCTAATACAAAACGCTAGGTCTAATGAGGACCTAGGTGCCAAAACAAAAGAGCAAGAAGAGAGAGAAAGGGAAAGGGTTGGCGGCGAAGTTCTAGAGAGAGAAGCTCTCAATCTCAAAAACTTGTGTATACAACATTGTGAATGAGGTGTGGCATTTATAAGAGGAGGGAAAGCCTTGAAGAGGTAGTTTCCTTTTTTCTGTTGAATATCACATATTCATGAGCACAATCTTTATTTCCCATTCCTATAAAAAAAAAACCAAGGTTGGAAATTAGTTTCCCATTTTTTCTAGTTGGCCGTCCAATCTTATAGCCATGTGCTATTAATTTGTTTCCTCTTTTTCCTTTTGGGATGTATCTTCATACATCAATGCAAAAAATAATTTCCATTTCTCTCTATTGATGGCCACGGTTTTGAGCATCTAGAACAAGCTTCTAGATGTTTCTTTATTTGTTCATCACAATATAAGAAAAGCCCATGTAGAATTTTCACATAAAATTCCATAAAATGAAATTCACTCCTCAAGGCCTAATTCTTCATACTTGTTTTGACATTTATACCATCTTATGTCCTTATGGACAAAATTACCCTATAGGCGATTTTCGTAAAATTCGTCTAGTTCAACACTTGAACTTGTTTTGACTTAGCTACTAGTTTAACAAATCTTACTCTAATGACTTGTGGTAGTGACCTATGGATCTAAATGAACAAAGCTTGAGCTAGCATGCTTGGACACAAAGTTCACAAACCTTTTCTAAGTTCTAGCTTAATGTCAATTGACTCCATTAAAAGAGTTGACACTGAAAATCTCTCGGTTAAAATGAATAAGTTTTCTACTCAAAATTCTACTTAATTGTGATGAGTAGATCCATTGAATATTATCTATGTTTACCCTTTATGAATATTATATAAAATTACCATTTTACCATTATAGTTGTTATTTCCTCAACTTTTTTGTCACTTGTGAATAAGTTAGAAACAATGTATTGACGAGGAGTTAACAAGTCACATTGATTCATCCAAAAGAGTCATGACTCAATTTGGACACTGGCCAGTTCATTTATTCATATTCCAAGGAACAAAGCATGAGGTGATATACATTATATTTCAGCAATCTTGTACATGAATTCCATATCTACGAGATCTTCACAAAGATGTTCATGATATCTTCATAACTTAGTACTTCGTCAATAGGTCTTGTCTATATCAAATAGTTAATCTACAACTCTAACTTTATGAAATGAGAGTATGTAAGCTATGAAATGACATGTCTCATTTCAGGATTGAGGTTTGCATCAACGCAATTCATACATAGTGACTTTGAGACAGAAGAGGTTAAATGGTTTGTTCTTACATTGTCTCTAGAAGTGCACTGGTCAATTCTGTATCTTCAGAAGATACCTAGGAAGAACTATAGAGTCACCACCTCTATATGTCTCATAACCAGGCATCATAGGTTCTCCTAACAATCAAACTGAGATCAATAGCCCTTTGATCCTTAGATTGTGAATATACTGTTTTAAGCAAACCATAAAGAGTTTGTTCATGCAAATCTATATTTGACTCTTCATTTGTTGTTAGGTTTGTTTAAGGACTAAAGACTAAAGTTTATCATAAATCTTCAAACAAACAAGGAAGAATAAATGAAAGTTTCAACTCTTTATTAATTATTCAGCAGTTATGAGCAAGAGTCTTCGTGAGACTTTATTACATCAAATGTATATAACTTATAACTACTACTCTTCTTGTGGGCATCAATGCCAACAAACTCCCACTTGACTCAAAAAAGATGTGAGTAGTCCTTCATGCCCAATCCCTCCCGATGATTGTCGAAAACCTTGCTGGCTAAAGCCTTGGTGAATGGATCTGCCAGGTTGTCCACGGTCCAGATCTTCTTCACCTCCACGTCTCTGCGCTGCACGATCTCTCGAATCAAATGGTATTTCCTCTCAATATGCTTAGAGCGGTTATGGCTTCGAGGTTTCTTTGAGTTAGCGACAGCCCCACTGTTATCACAATAAAGAGTCATGGGCTCGACGACTTTTGGACTGACTTCCAAAAACTAGAATTTTTTAAGCCATACAGCCTCTTTGGATGCTTCACAAGCAGCCACATATTCTACTTCCATTATGGAGTCAGCAATGCAAGATTGGTTGATACTCCTCCTAACAATAGATCCATCATTTAGGATGAACACAGATCCTGAAGTGGATTTCCTGGAATCCTTATCCGCTTGAAAATCGTAGTGGGTATATCCCGTCATAGTTAGGTCAGTACCTGAACATGCAAGCATCAAGTTCCTAGTTCTGCGAAGATACTTAAGATCATGCTTAACAACAATCCAGTGCTCAGGTCTAGGGTTTGACTGAAAACAGCTTACTACGCCAACTGCAAAGCAAATATCTAGCCTAGTACAAAGCATAGCATACATGAGACATCCTACGGCTGAAGCGTAAGGAATCGTTCTCATGTCCTCAATCTCTTGTGCAGTCTTGGGAGATTGGTCCTTAGAGAGTGAGACTCCATGCCTAAAGGGTGGTTGGTCCTTCTTGGAGTCTTGCATCGAGAAGCGATCCATCACCTTATCAGTATAAGATGCTTGATAGAGCGATAGAGTCTGGTTCTTCCGATCTCGAAAGATTTGAATCCCCAGAATGTACGCGGCTTCTCTTATATCATTCATATCGAATTGCTTTGCTATCCTGATTTTAACCTCAGATAACTTACCCATGCCGTCACCTATGAGTAATATGACATAAAATACCAGAAACACAACTTTGCCCTCATGCATTAACTTGTAAATACAAGGCTCATCTATCGACTACTAAAAACTGAAGCTTTAACAGTTTCATCGAATCTAATATTCCATGACCTAGAGGCTTGCTTTAATCTGTAAATGGATTTTAGAAACTCACAAACCTTGGTCTCTTGACCTTCTTCTACAAAACCGTCAAGTTAAGCCATATAAATGCGCTCGTCAAGATTGCCATTCAGAAAGGCAGTCTGAACATCAATTTTCCTGATCTCATACTCGACAACTACAGTAATGGATAGAAGTATGCGGATGGATTTAAGTATCGCGACTGGCGAGAAGGTATCCTCATAGTCAATACCTTCCTTTTGGGTATAACCCTTAGCCACTAGTCGTGCTTTGAACGTCTCAACGTTCCCATCCGGACTCCTTTTCTTCTTGTATATCCACTTACACCCTACGGGTTTAATCCCTTCGGGAAGGTCTACAAGTTTCCAGACTTTGTTGACATACATTGAGTGCATCTCAACTTTCATGGCGTCAAGCCAAAGGTTTGATTCAGAACTAGCCATTGCTTGGTTGTAGGATACAGAGTCATCCATGTCAGAGACAGCTACGAGAGTATCTCTGCAAGACATGTACCTGTCAAACCCTCCCACTACGTCGAAGTACTACCTGACGAGATTATGATGAGTTAGGTTGTGTTTCAGTTGGGGTAAGAACAGTTCTTACAGACGAGGTAGAAGCATCCTCACCCAACTTTTCTTCAAGCACAATTTTGCTTCTAGGTTTTACATCTTTCATGAAGTCCTCCTCAAGGAAACGAGCGTTCGTGCTAACGAACGTTTTGTTGTCGTCGACACTATAGAATGTGAAACCTCTGGTTTCCTTCGGATATCCAACAAACAAACATAATTCTGACCTACTAGCCAACTTGCTAGTCTTTTGCCTTAGCGCATGTGCAAGGTATTGGAATAGATCTATGATTAAGAAAAGATTATCGCTTCTAGCAAGCCGCAGAATATAAAAATTTCTTTAAAAACTCGTAAAACGATTTTACTACCTAGGAAAAATGCATGAGCATATAATTTAAAACTACTTTGAGTTTTTACTCGGTACCAACCTCGTTAGAAGCTTGAGCGTTGAGAAGCCTTTGGAAAGGTTGAATCGCTTGTCTCCCAACTAAGCTTGCCTCCCTTGAGTCTTCTTGAACTTGTTAGTAACCACGAACGTTTCTACTACTAGAGTCTTTCATGTATGGTTAGGATTTAGTGTGTGTACACTTTTAAACACTATGACTCAAGAACTTGTCTTGGAACCAAAGAGCTAAAACAAAACACTAGGTCTAATGAGGACATAGGTGCCAAAACAAAAGAACAAGAAGAGACAGAGAGAGGGAGGAAGGGGCGGCCAAGTCTAGAGAGAGAAGCTCTCAATCTCTAAAAGTTGTGTGTTCAACATTGTGAATGAGGTGTGGTATTTAAAGGAGGAGGGATTGCCTTGAAGAGGTAGTTTCCTCTTTTCTATTGAATATCAAATATTCATGAGCACAGTCTTTATTTCCCATTCCTATCAACATACCAAGGTTGAACTAGTTTCCTCTTTTCTTCCATGCTTGGCCGCCCAATGTGACTTGTTAGCTACTCGTCAATACATTGTTTCTAACTTATTCACAAACGACAAAGGAATTGAGGAAATAACAGCTAAAAGGGTAAACTCGTAATTTTGTAAATCCCATATAGTTGATGATATTCATGAAGGGTAAACATAGATAATATTCGATGGATCCACTCATCACAATTATGTTGAATTCTTGAGTAGAAAATAAATTCATTTGAACCGAGAGATTCTCAGTGTCAACTCTTTAGTGGAGTCAGTTGACATTAAGCTAAACTCGGAAAAGGTTTGTGAATTTTTTAGTCCAAGTATGTTAGCTCAAGCTTTGTTCATTTGGATCCATGAGGTCACTGTCACAAGTCATTTCGAGTAGGATTAGTTAAAGTAGAAGCGAAGTCAAAACAAGAACTAGACAAGTTTTACGAAAGTTGTCTAAAGGGTAATTTTGTCTTTTTAGACATGGGGTGGAATGAATGTCAATAATTAAGTTTTTTGACATTGTCATATGATGACAATAGATTATTCCACATGGCCATATTAGTGTAATTGGGCCTTGAGGATTAATTTCATTTCATGGAATTTTACTTGAAAATTCTTAATGGGCTTTTCTTATGTTGTCATGAATAAATGAAGAAACATCTAGAAGCTCCTTCTAGAAGCCCCTTGCTCGTCCAAACTAAATAGAGAAAGTATATTATTTTGTGCATTGATGTATGAAAATATTTGCAAAAGAAAAAGAGGAAACAAGTTTCCTCCATGAGGAAAGAGTTTGGGCGGCCAACCAAGGAGAAAACAAATGAGGAAACAAATCCAAAGACATTTAATGTATATGTTGCACGTCCAAAGGGGGAGAAAGAGAGGCAAATATTTTCTCTTTGACTAGGTTAGTAAAAATCGTTTTACCTGTGTAAAGAAATTTTTTTATATTTCGCCGCTTGCTAGAAGCGATAATTTTTTTTCTTAATCCTAGATCTATTCCAACAAATGGTATCAGAGCTATGGTCAAAGTTAAGCATGCACATGTGATTAAAACTATGAGCTTGAAAATCTTTTTCGAAAGATTACTCGTTTTTTGACAAGTTAGAATTGTTTTCTTAGATTTTTTTAATTTATTGCTCGTGTCTTTAAATTAAAAATCATGTTGATTTTCTATGACCTTGGGTTGTTATTAAAACACATTAGAATCAGTTCTAAAAGTTTTTAATTTTTTCATAATGAAAAACATGTTTTTATTAAGTTTGAGAAATTTCGGGTAATTTCATGACTAGTTATATTGTCTTGCTAGTTTTGTTTGTTTACTCGTTTCGTTTTAAGTTTTTTGTTACTTACTTTTATTTCATGTTATTACCATGTTAATAAAACACATATAAAAGCTTTAACAACTCTCTAAAACATTTTGTTACACTCAACTCTTTTGCACTCAAGTCCGGACTTTAATTATTTATAGTTTTCTTTGAGCTCGAGAAAAACCTACTGTAAAAGTGGCATAAGTATGTCGGAGCCGTCTGTTATGGCGATTTTACTCAGAGGAGCGCAGCTGCTCCGAAAGACCAGTTTTTTAGTGTTGTCAATGGTGCCCACAAGAAGAGTAGTAGTGTCTATTTAAGTACATTTGATGTAATATAGTCTCACGAAGACTCTTGCTTGTAATTGCTTATTTATTAAGGTCTGGCTGGCAAAACAATTCGATATGAAGGATCTAGGAGAAGCCGCGTACATTCTGGGGATACAAATCTTTCGAGATAGGAAGAACCGGACTCTGTCGCTCTCTCAAGCATATTATATTGATAAGGTGATGGATCGCTTCTCGATGCAAGACTCCAAGAAGGGCCAAACACCCTTTAGGCATGAAGTTTCACTCTCTAAGGACCAGTCTCCTAAGCCTGCACAAGAGATTGAAGACATGAGAAAAATTCCTTACGCCTCAGATGTAGTAAGTCTGATGTATGCTATGCTTTGCACTAGACCTGACATCTATTTCGCCGTTGCATAGTTAACAGTTTTCAATCCAACCCTGGACCCGAGTACATTCTGGATTGCTGTTAAGCATGTGCTCAAGTATCTTCGAAGAACTAGGAACCTGATGCTTACATATTCAGGTACTAACCTGACTATGACGGGATATACCGACTCCGATTTTCAAGCGGATAAGGATTCCAAAAAATCCACTTCGGGATTTGTGTTCATCCTTAATGGTGGAGCTGTTGTGTGGAGAAGTATTAAGCAATCTTACATTGCTGACTCTACAATGGAAGCAGAATATGTGGCTGCTTGTGAAGCATCCAAAGAGGCTGTATGGCTTAGAAAATTTCTTAAGTATTTGGAAATTGTACCAAACGTCGACGAGCTCACGACCCTTTATTGTGATAATAGTGGTGTTGTCGCTAACTCAAAGGAACCTCGAAGCCATAAGCGCTCTAAACATATTGAGAGGAAATACCATTTGATTCGAGAGATCGTGCAGCACGGAGACGTGAAAGTGAAGAAGATCTCAATAGTTGGCAACGTGGCAGATCCATTCACCAAGGCCCTAGCGAACAAGGTCTTCGACCAACATCGAGAGGGATTAGGCATGAAGGACTACTCACATCTTCTTTGAGTCAAGTGGGAGTTTGTTGTCAATGGTGCCCACAAGAAGAGTAGTAGTGTCTATTTATGTACATTTGATGTAATATAGTCTCACGAAGACTCTTGCTTGTAATTGATTATTTATTAATAAAAGTTGAAACGTTCATTCATTCTACCTTGTCTGTTTGAAGCTTTATGATAAAACTTTAGTCTTAAACAAACTTAACAACTTACGAAGAGACAAATGTAGATTTTCATGAACAAACACTTTGTAGTTTGCTTAAAACGATATATTCACAATCTATGGGTCAAAGGACTATTGACCTCAGTACGATTGTTAGGATAATCTATGATGTCTGGTTATGAGACATTGAGAGTTTGAGACTCTATAGTTCTTCTAGGTATCTTCCAAAGGTACTGAATTGATCAGTGCACTTCTAGAGACAAGATATGAACAAACCATTTAACCCCTTATGTCTCAAAGTCACTACTTACGAATTGCATCATGCTTACCTCAATCCTGAAATGAGACATGACATTTCGTAGCTTACGTATTCTAATTTGAGAAAATCAGAGTTCGGATTCACTATGTGATTCTTAACAAGACCTACTGGTGAAGTACTAAGTTATGAAGATGTCATGAGTAACTTTGTGAAGTTCTCATAGATATGGAATTCATGTACAAGATTGCTAAAATGCAATGTATATCACCTCATGCTTTGTTCCTTGAAATGTGAATGAATGAACTGGCCAGTGTCCAAATTGAGTCCTGACTCTTTTGGATGAATCAATGTGACTTGTTAGCTCATCGTCAATACATTGTTTCTAACATATTCACAAACGACAAAGGAGTTGAGGAAATAATAGCTAGAAGGGTAAAATGGTAATTTTGTAAATCCCGACTAGCCGATGATATTCATGAAGGGTATCTTCCGAAGGTTCTAAATTGACCAGTGCACTTCTAGAGACAAAATAAGAAGAAAACATTTAACCTCTTATGTTTCGAAGTCACTACGTTTGAATTTGATCATGCTTACCTTAATCCTGAAATGAGACATGCCATTTCACAGCTTACGTATTCTCATTTGAAAAAGTCAGAGTTCGAACTCACTATGTTATTCTGGACAGGACCTAGTGAGTCCGAACTCTGACTTTCTCAAATGAGAATACGTAAGCTGTGAAATGGCATGTCTCATTTCAGGATTAAGGTAAGCACGATGCAATTCATACATAGTGACTTCGAGACATAAGAGGTTAAATGGTTTGTTCTTATTTTGTCTCTAGAAGTTCACTGGTCAATTCAGTACCTTCGGAAGATACCTAAAAGAACTATAGAGTCTCCAACTCTCAATGCCCCATAACCAGACATCATAGATTCTCCTAACAATCTTATTGAGGTCAATTGTCCTTTGACCCTTAGATTGTGAATATATCGTTTTAAGCAAACTATGAAGAGTTTGTTCATTCAAATCTACATTTGTCTCTCGGTAAGTTGTTGAGTTTGTTTATGGACTAAAGACTAATGTTTTATCATAAAACTTCAAACAGACAAAGAAGAATGAATGAACGTTTCAACTTTTTATTAATGAATAAGCAATTACAAGCAAGAGTCTTCATGAGACTTTATTACATCTAATGTACAAAATAAAGACTACAACTCTTCTTGTGGGCACCATTGACAACAAACTCCCACTTGACTCAAAGAAGATGTGTGTAGTCCTTCATGCCTAATCCCTCTCGATGTTGGCCGAAGACCTTGTTCGCTAGGGCCTTGGTGAATGGATCAGCTAGGTTGTCCACCGTTGAGATCTTCCTCACTTCCACGTCTCCGCGTTGCATGATATCTCGAATCAAATGGTATTTCCTCTCAATATGTTTAGAGCGCTTATGGCTTCGAGGTTCATTTGAGTTAGCGACAGCCCCATTATTATCACAATAAAGGGTCATGGGCTCGCCGACGTTTGGAACAACTTCCAAATACTTAAAGAATTTTCTAAGCCATACAACCTCTTTGGATGCTTCACAAGAAGCCACATATTCTGCTTCCATTGTGGAGTCAGCAATGCAAGATTTCTTAATACTTCTCCTTACAACAGCTCCACCATTAAGGATGAACACAGATCCCGAAGTGGATTTCCTGGAATCCTTATCCGCTTGAAAATCGGAGTCGGTGTATCCCGTCATAGTCAGGTCAGTACCTGAATATGTAAGCATCAAGTTCCTAGTTCTTCGAAGATACTTGAAAACATGCTTAACAGCAATCCAGTGCTCGGGTCTAGGGTTGGATTGGAAACGGCTAACTACGCCAACGGCGAAACATATATCAGGTCTAGTGCAAAGCATAGCATACATGAGGCTTCCTACGGCAGAGGCGTAAGGAATTTTCCTCATGTCTTCAATCTCTTATGCAGTCTTGGGAGACTGGTCCTTAGAGTGTGAGACTCCATGCCTAAAGGGTGTTTGGCCCTTCTTGGAGTCTTGCATCGAGAAACGATCCATCACCTTATCAATATAAGATGCTTGAGAGAGCGACAGGGTCCGGTTTTTCCGATCTTGAAAGATTTGGACCCCTAGAATGTACACGGCTTCTCCTAGATCCTTCATGTCGAATTGCTTTGCTAGGCAGACCTTAATCTCAGATAATTTACCCACATCGTTACCTATGAGTAATATATCATCGACATATAGTGCCATAAACATAACTTTACCTTCGTGCACTAACTTGTAAACGCACGGCTCATCTATTGACTGCTCAAAGCCGAAGCTCTTCACAGTTACATCGAATCTAATATTCCATGACCTAGATGCTTGCTTTAATCCATAAATGGACTTAAACAACTCACAAACCTTGGTCTCTTGACCATCTTCCACGAAACCGTCTGGTTGAGCCATATAAATGCACTCGTCAAGATTGCCATTCAAGAAGGCCGTCTTGACATCCATTTGCCAGATCTCATAGTCGAGAGCTGCATCTATGGATAGAAGTATGCGGATGGATTTAAGCATCGCGACTGGCGAGAAGGTTTCTTCATAGTCAATCCCTTCTTGTTGGGTATAACCCTTAGCCACAAGTCGTGCTTTGAACGTCTCGACATTCCCATCCGGACCCCTTTTCTTCTAGTATATCCACTTACACCCTACTGGTTTATTCCCTTCAGGAAGGTCTACAAGTTTCCAGACTTTGTTGACATACGTTGAGTGCATTTCAAATTTCATGGCGTCAAGCCAAAGGTTTGATTCAGAACAAGCCTTTGCTTGGCTATAGAAAACAGGATCATCCATGTCAGAGACGGCTACGAGAGAGTCTCCATAGGACATGTACCTGTCAGGCTTTTGAGTAGCCTTCCCACTATGTCGAAGTACTACTTGACGAGATTCTGAAGAGTTAGATTGTGTTTCAGTTTGGGTAAGAATAGTTCTTATAGATGAGGTAGAAGCTTCGTCACCCAACTTTTCTTCAAGCATAATTTTGCTTCTAGGTTTTGCATCCTTCATAAAGTCCTCCTCAAGGAAACGAGCATTCGTGCTAACGAAAGTCTTATCGTCCTCGGGACTATAGAACGTGAAACCTTTGGTTTCCTTTGGATATCCAACTAACAGACACAATTCTGACCTACTAGCCAGCTTGCTAGTCTTTTGCCTCAACACGTGTGCATGGCAACCCCAAATTTTGATGCGGCCAATATTTACTTTACGGCCAGTCCATCGTTCATAATGAGTACCAGGAACCGTTTTGGATGGAACTTGGTTCAGTGTTTCGAGGGCATATCCCCAAAAGGAAAGAGGGAGTGATGAGTAACTCATCATTGATCTAACCATCTCCATAAGAGTTCGATTTCTTCTCTCTGACACTCCATTTTGTTGAGGTGTGCCAGGTGCGGTAAGCTGAGAAGCGATACCTTCTTCTTTAAGAAATTCATCGAACTCTCAAGACATATACTCACCACCTCGATCAGATCGAAGGGTTTTGATCACTTTGCCAGTTTGCTTTTCCACTAAAGCCCTAAAGACCTTAAATATGTTAAAGGTCTTGGATTTGTGTTTGAGCAAATAGATAAAACCATATCGCGAGTAATCATCGGAGAAGGTAACGAAGTATTCGTATCCTCCACGTGCCTATTCGTTGAGCGGACCACATACATCAGAATGCACTAGTTCCAGCAACTCAGTGGCTCTTCGACCCTTATCGGAGAAAGGTCGCTTAGTCATTTTTCCTTCTATGCATGATTCACAAGTAGGTAGTGAACCTATTGCAGAGGCTTGGAGCGGACCATCCCTCACAAGTCTCTTAATCCTATCTAGACTGATATGACCAAGTCTTAAGTGCCATTGGTGTTGTCAATGGTGCCCACAAGAAGAGTTGTAGTGTGTATTTATGTACATTTGATGTCATATAGTCTTACGAAGACTCTTGCTTGTAACTGCTTATTTATTAATAAAAGTTGAACCGTTCATTCAATCTTCCTTGTCTGAAGCTTTATGATAAAACCTTAGACTTTAGTCCTTAAACAAACTAAACAACTTACGAAGAGACAAATGTAGATTTGCATGAACAAACTCTTCATAGTTTGCTTAAAACGATATATTCGCAATCTAAGGGTCAAAGGACTATTGACCTCTGTACGATTGTTAGGAGAATCTATGATGTCTGGTTATGGGGCATTGAGAGTTGGAGACTCTATAGTTCTTTAAGGTATCTTCCGAAGGTACTGAATTGACCAGTGCACTTCTAGAGACAAAATAAGAACAAACCATTTAACCTCTTATGTCTCGAAGTCACTACGTATGAATTGCATCATGCTTACCTTAATCTTGAAATGAGACATGCCATTTCACAGCTTACGTATTCCCATTTGAGAAAGTCAGAGTTCGGACTCACTATGTGATTCCGGACAAGGCCTATTGGTGAAGTACTAAGTTATGAGAATGTCATGAGTAACTTTGTGAAGTTCTCATAGATATGGAATTCATGTACAAGATTGCTGAAATGCAATGTATATCACCTCATGCTTTGTTCCTTGGAGTGTGAATAAATGAACTGGTCAGTGTCCAAATTGAGTCTTGACTCTTTTGGATGAAACAATGTGACTTGTTAGCTCCTCGTCAATACATTGTTTCTAACTTATTCACAAGCGACAAAGGAGTTGAGGAAATAATAGCTAGAAGCGTAAAATGGTAATTTTGTGAATCCCGACTAGCTGATGATATTCATGAAATGTAAACACTGATAATATTCTGTGGATCCACTCATTACAATTAGGTTGAATTCTTGAGTAGAAAATAAATTCATTTGAACCGAGAGATTTTCAGTGTCAACTCTTTAGTGGAGTTAGTTGATATTAAGCTAAACTTGGAAAAGGTTTGTGAACTTTTGAGTCCAAGTATTTAGCTCAAGCTTTGTTCATTTGGATCCATGAGGTCACTGTCACGAATCACATAGATTATGAATAGTTAAACTGGAAGCTAAGTCAAAACAAGAACGAAAATAGTCAAAAGGGTATTTTTGTCTTTTGAGACATAGGATGAAATGAATGTCAATAAATTTTTTGACGAGGTCATTTAATGACATGTTTCACTTGGCCAATATAGTCTTATTGGGCCTTGTGGATTAATTTCATTTCATAAGAATTTTATTGAAAATTCTTAATGGGCCTTTTTCATGTTGTCATGAACAAATGGAAAAGCTTCTAGAAGCCTTTTCTAGATGAAATAGGCGCCCAACATACCCAAGAGAAAGAGAGAATATTTTGTGCATAAATGTATGAAGATACTGTTGTCAATGGTGCCCACAAGAAGAGTTGTAGTGTGTATTTATGTACATTTGATGTCATACAGTCTTACGAAGACTCTTGCTTGTAATTGCTTATTCAATAATATAAAGTTGAAACGTTCATTCAATCTTCCTTGTCTGAAGCTTTACGATAAAACCTTAGTCTTTTAGTCCATAAACAAACTAAACAACTTACGAAGAGACAAATGTAGATTTGCATGAACAAACTCTTCGTAGTTTGCTTAAAACGACATATTCGCAATCTAAGGGTCAAAGGACTATTGACCTCAGTATGATTGTTAGGAGAATCTATGATGTCTGGTTATGGGGCATTGAGAGTTGGAGACTCTATAGTTCTTCTAGGTATCTTCTGAAGGTACTGAATTGACCAGTGCACTTCTAGAGACAAGATAAGAACAAACCATTTAACCTCTTATGTCTCGAAGTCACTATGTATGAATTGCATCATGCTTACCTTAATCCTGAAATGAGACATGTCATTTCACACCTTAGTATTCTCATTTGAGAAAGTCAGAGTTCGGACTCACTATGTGATTCCGAACAGGGCCTATTGGTGAAGTACTAAGTTGTGAGAATGTCATGAGCAACTTTGTGAAGTTCTCATAGATATGGAATTCATGTACAAGATTGCTGAAATGCAATGTATGTCACCTCATGCTTTGTTCCTTGGAGTGTGAATAAATGAACTGGCCAGTGTCCAAATTGAGTCCTGACTCTTTTGGATGAAACAATGTGACTTGTTAGCTCCTCGTCAATACATTGTTTCTAACTTATTCACAAGCGACAAAGGAGTTGAGGAAATAACACCTAGAAGGGTAAAATGGTAATTTAGTAAATCCCGACTAGCTGATGACATTCATGAAGGGTAAACATAGATAATATTCAGTGGATCCGCTCATCATAATTTGGTTGAATTCTTGAGTAGAAAATAAATTCATTTGAACCGAGAGATTTTCAGTGTCAACTCTTTAGTGGAGTCAGTTGGCATTAAGCTAAACTTGGAAAAGGTTTGTGAACTTTTGAGTCCAAGTGTTTAGCTCAAGCTTTGTTCATTTGGATCCATGAGGTCACTGTCACGAATCACATCGAGTAGGAATAGTTAAACTAGAAGCTAAGTCAAAACAAAAACGAGACAAGTTTTACGAAAATTGTCAAAAGGGTATTTTAGTCTTTTTGGACATAGGACGAAATGAATGTCAATAAATTATTTTTGACATTGTCATATGATGAAAAATGAAATAAATATTACTCAGCCATATTAGTGTAATTGGGCCTTGAGGATTAATTTCATTTCATAGAATTTTACTTGAAAATTCTTAATGGGCTTTTCTTATGTTGTCATGAACAATTGAAGAAACATCTAGAAGCTCCTTCTAGAAGCTCAAATTTCGTCCAACCCAAGGAAAATAAGGCTGAATTTCGTTCATGCCATAGTGGGAAAGAGAGTTTATTTTGTGCATTGATGTATGAAGATACTTGCCAAAAGAAAAACAGGAAACAAATTTCCTTTAGAAGGAAAGTGCATTTTCGGCCAACTAAGAGAGAACAAATGAGGAAACAAATCCAAGGACTTGCATGACATGTCATGAACGTCCAACATGGGTAGAAAAGAGGAAATAAGATTTGCTCATGCCTCCCCTATAAATAGAGGCATCATTCCTCTCATTCTAGTCATCTCACATAAGTTAGAGATTGAGAGCTTCTCTCTCTAGACCTTGTGGCCGATCCTCTCTCTCTCCCTCTAGTTATTTTCGGTTTTTGTTTTGGCACCTAGGTCCTCATTTGACCTAGTGGTTTTAGCTCTTCGACTCTGAGACTTGTTCTCGAGTCGTCGTGTTTAAAAGTGCCCACTCACTAATTCCTTTTATTTCGAGTGATTTAGTGATAGAAACTTTCGTGGTTGCTCGAGGTGCCGAGGAAAGGAAGAGAGACGTGCTGCGAGGAAGACGAGCGTTGCAACTTTCCAAAAGCTTCTCAAAGTTCAAGCTTCAAGAAAGGTTAGTAAACTTCTATACTCATAATAGTTTTTAATTACATGTACTTGCTCTTTTGTCTAGGTTAGTCAAAAAACCGTTTTTACTTGTAAAAGAAAATTTTTAAAATTCCGCCGCTTACCGAAGCGTTAATTATTTTCTTAAACCCTAGATCGATTCCAACAGATACTTGCCAAAAGAAAAAGAGGAAACAAACTTCCCCTAAGAGGAAATGAAGTAGGCGCCCAAATAGAGTCAAGGCAAGGCAAGGAACAAAAAAAGAAACAAATCCAAGCCTTCTAGAAGGCTGCCTTGGCCGAGTATCTCATAGAGGAAAAGAGGAAATTGGCTCATGAATATGTGATATTCTATAGAAGAGGAAACTACCTTATTGAAGGTGAGACCTCTCCTATAAATAGGAGCCTCATTCTTCTCAATTTTCTCATTCCACATAAGTTAGAGATTGAGAGCCTCTCTCTCTAGACCTTGTGGCCGCCCCTCTCCTCTCTCTCTCTAGTCAATTTCGTTTTATTGTTTTGGCACCTAGGTCCTCATTTGACCTAGCTCTGCGACTTCAAGACTCGTTCTTAAGTCGTAGTGTTTAAAAGTGCCCACACACTAATTTCTTTTATTTCGAGTGATTTAATGATAGAAATTTCGTGGTTGCTCGAGTTGCCAAGAAAAGAAAGAGAGACGTGCTGCGAGGGAGACGAATGTTATCAATCTTCTGAAGGCTCATCAACGTTCAAGCTTCTAAAGAGGTTAGTAAATTTATTATGCTCATTTTAGGTTTTATTTACATTTGCTTGCTCTTTGTCTAGGTTAGTAAAAACTGTTTTACTTGAAATTTTTTTTTTTTAAAATTCCGCCGCTTAACGAAACGTTAAACTTTTTCTTAAACCCTAGATCAGTTCCAACAAATGGTATCAGAGCTATGGTCAAAGATATGCATGTACATGTATTTAAAAATATGAGCTTGAAAATTGTTTTCGAAAGTTTACTAATTGTGTGATAAGTTAGAATTGTTTTCTTAGATTTTTTTTTAATTTATTGCTCTTGCCTTTAAATTAAAACTCATGTTGTTTTTCTATGAGTTTGGGATGTTATTAAAACACATTAGAATCAGTTCTAAAAGTTCTTAATTTTTTATATTGAAAAACGTGTTTTAAAGGTTTGAGAATTTTCGAGTAAAATTTTGTGACTAGTTTTGTTGTCTTACTAGTTTCTTATTTTTTACTTGAATCGTTTTATGCTTGTTGTTATTTCTTTTATACCATGTTATTGCCCTGCTAATAAAACACAAATAAAAGCTTTAACAACATCCTAAAACGTTCCGTTACACTTGATTCTTTTTCGCACCTAAAAAGGACCAAGCTTTAATTATTTCTTTTTCTTAAAGCTGGAGTAAAACCCACAGTAAAAGTGGCATAACTCTCTGCTCAAAAATCGAAATTGAATGATTATTGAATCAAATTAAAGCTCTTTCTGTCCTCTGTCTAATGCCACCGGTTTTGGGTCAAAAGGACATCGGAGCCGTAAGTTATGGGGATTTTACTTCGAGGTGCGCGGCTATTCCGAAACTCCAGTTTTTTAGAATTCTGGATTTTCAGCCCCACTACCATGAGTTATAGAACTCTAATGAGAAAAATTTCTTGAGCAAAAATGTTTTTCATATAATTATAAACATGATGTGTAAGATTAAAATGTTTTGATTTTTGAAAGTTTAATTGAAATTGAATTTTGTTTTTCAAAACTAGTTTGAATTTTGAAAAACCGTTTTCATTTTCAAACTTGAAAATATTTTGTCATCCAAATCAAATAAGTTTTCAAAATGTTTTCAAAACTATATCTATATAACATATGTTCAAAATCTATATGCTCTTGAAAATTTGAGTGTGAGGTCTCTTCGTAGACAAGCCGAAAATAAAAAGATGTGTAATCTCAAACTTTCAAGTGTTCGAGTGAGTTGAAGTTCACACTTCCCTCATGCACGTTCCCCGAATAGAAATTAGGAAAAGATCCGACCGAGTATGTCCCTTGTGCCTTTATGCACTAACACTGCTCTGAACATGAACATCTTGGATTCTCTTCTAGTTGTCCGCTCTATCGCTCTATAACTAGGAAAACCGTTTCCGAACTTATAAGAGTCGATGTACCAACTCCAAAAACTAAGTGGGAGGGTTATATTTGTTGTTTGTAACCCACGATCCCCAACACTAATGAAAGAAGCAATTAACGTGGGACTAAGAGCTGCTCTTGCGACCCTCTCTTAAATGGGAGTACTCCAAGGCGTTTTTGCTTCGATCATTGCTCAATGAGCTACGTTCGAGAGTGAGACGATGATGACAAGGCCTCCCCTTGGGGGATTGTTTTTCAAACACTACCAGAAATATGGGATACAACTACAGTTTTTTTTTTTAACTCCAGTTTAGCCTTTTAACGGAGTCTTTGAATACAGACTACGGTCACCTTTTTTTATGCTTATATTAGACTCTAGTCGAATATAAAGCTGTAGAGAATGGTCTATTTTTCTCTACAGCTAATATAAAAAAGTAGTGGTAATACCCAAAAAATAAAAAATGATCAAAATTTCACCATTTTTAGATGGAGGGAAATTTCCCACAAAATTTTGGCACATTTACACTACAGTCAAAGGTAAAGAAGGAGTTGTAATACTTAAAATATAAAAAATTAACAAAATTTTACTATTTGATTTCGGGAGGGAAATTTCACACTACCAAAATTGTTTCCCACCCATATATGAATATGAAAAGTAAGAAAAAATGACTAAGTATACTTGTACACAACACGAGGAACTAAAACAACTGAAACATTTATTATACCATATCTAATATTGCTCCAACAAAAAAACATTCGAACAAGAACTTGACTCTCGTTGACCACCATCACTGACACCACCCAACATTGACCACCGTCGCAGCTTTGCCGGGGACACATCACAACCCTAAAAACCTTGTTCTAGGTCTTCCAGTCATAATCCCAACGTCGTCGTCTTCGATCGGTATGAGCTTTTTTTTCCGTTCTTCATCAGTTTTGTTGCTCGATTTGGGGTTATTTAGTAACGGATTTGAGAAATTTAGGGTTAATGTCTTAGAAATTTGTGGTTTATTTGAGGTCTCATTGCTTTGTTGCTCGATTTGGGGTTATTTGGGGTCTCATTGCATGTTCTTACCTATTTGTAGATTAAGAATGCAAATTATCTAGTTTATTCAGTTTTGTGTATGTTTTCTTATGTACAGAGATTAAACTCAGTCAACAATGGTTCACGTGAGTAAGTAAACTGAACTCTATGTGTGTGCTTGTGATTGCTAATTGAACTATGTGTGTGTGCTTTTGGTTGCTAATTGAACTCTGTGTGTTTGGTTTATTATGTTTTAGAGGTTGGTCATGCTCATCCAAAGGTCTCAGGAGTGACAAAACGGATATTAGAAGCCGTTAAAAAGTCTTCGAGATCTTCTGGTCGTGGGGATAGTTCCCGAGAAGCACACGTTGGTGATCCTAGTACAAAGTAAGTACTTTTATGCTTCATATGTCATTTACACATTTACAAAGTACAAAGTAAGTTCTTGTTGATCTGGTTGTAGAAATATTAGACTATTAGGTCATTTAATAAATTGATTTAAATAACACATTTTCACATAATTGACAAGTCATGGTTAAATTCCGATAGACGCTCAAAATAATTTGAAGATGGTGTTGAATCTTTCTTACAGTTTTGTAAAATTAACTTACCCAATTTGGAGTCCTTACGATGTCCATGTAAAAGGTGTGGAAATATGGGATCGCATTCTTTTGAAATCATCAGAGATCATCTTTTCTGTAATGGTATGGACAAAACATACGTTATTTTGACATGGCATGGTGAAAACATGGTCTGTAGTACAGACAAAAAGCTCATCCACCAACCAAAAGCACGTACTTTTGGTGACTGCGATGATGCTTTTAATACCGTCGAAATGGTTAAGGCCGCTAATAATCTTCTGGAAAAAGATTCTGACATGTTTGTTGAATACGTAGAAGATGCGAAAAGGCCACTCTACGACGGTTGTCTGAAATTTACTAAGTTATCAGCTTTAGTAAGATTGTACAATCTGAAAGTCAAACACGGGTGGAGCGATACAAGTTTTGACGAGCTGTTGATGCTGTTGGGTGACATGTTTCCGAAAGGAAGTCAATTGCCAAAGTCTATCTACGAGGCCAATGACTGTATTCTGTATAGGAAGGACAAGGTTGATTTCGATGTTTGTCCTGTTTGTTATGCATCTCGGTGGAAAAGTCCAAAAGGGTCCATGAAACCTACAGTAGGTGTTCCAGCAAAAGTCTTGTGGTATTTCCCCCCAATACCCAGATTTAAAAGAATGTACGGTACACTGGAAATAGCGAAGAATCTGACTTGGCATGCCAACGATAGAGAAGTCGACGGGTATTTGAGACATCCAGCCGATGCAGCTTCGTGGAAATCGATAGATAAGAAGTGGCATGCTTTTTCAGATGAATCAAGGAATCTTCGATTGGCTGTAGCGGCTGATGGGATTAATCCGTATCGTTCTTTCCGTAGTCGGCATAGTACGTGGCCTGTTACGTTGATAACATATAATCTTCCTCCGTGGTTGTGCATGAAGAGGAAGTATATCATGTTAACGTTACTGATATCGGGTCCCAAGCAACCGGGAAATGACATCGACGTCTACTTGGAACCCCTCGTGGACGACCTGAAACTGTTATGGAGCACAGGTATCGAAGTTTTTGATGCTCATTTAAAAGAGACATTCACTCTTAGAGCCATTCTTCTATGGACAATAAACGATTTTCCAGCGTATGGAAATATGAGCGGTTGTGTCGTAAAAGGCTACAATGGTTGTCCTGTATGTGGTAAAGACACACATGGCTTGTATCTTCGTCATAGCAGGAAGGTCGTATACCTAGGTCATCGCAGGTTTTTGAATCGGCATCATCCTTTCAGAAAAGCAAAGAAGGCATTTAATGGGTCCCAAGAACTCGGTGATGCTCCTACATGCTTGTCCGGAACAAAAGTCTTACAGAAGGTGACTCGTATTGGATATGTATACGGGAAATGTTCGAAGAAGAAGAAGGGTGAAGAAAAGGCAGATCCGATACTCCCTTGGAAAAAAAGGTCAATCTTCTTTGATCTTGAATATTGGGAGTTTCTTCCTTTGCGTCATATTTTGGACGTAATGCATGGCGAGAAAAATGTGTGTGAAAGTATTATAGGAACATTGCTTGATGTCTCGCACAAGTCAAAGGATGGTCTTAAAAGTCGCTTAGATCTTCAGGATATGGGCATCCAGACCAAGCTTCATCCAAAGGTTGGTGACAAGAAAACATATTTGCCTCAATCAACCTACACATTGACGAAGGAAGAGAAGAAAAGGTTCTCCAATCTGTTTTCAGCGTTCAAAGTGCCCGATGGCTACGGTTCCAACCTTAGAAACTGTGTGTCGATGGAGGAGTTAAAACTGTTTGGATTGAAATCACACGATTATCATACGCTTATGCAACAGATTCTTCCAGTCGCATTACGAGGATTGCTGGATAAGAAGGTCCTATCCACAATAACAAGAGTCTCTCGCTTCTTCAATGCGATATGCAGCAAAGTTGTCGATGCTTCTAAACTGGCAAGCCTTCAAGAAGAATTTACAACAACTATGTGCCTTTTGGAAAAGTATTTTCCACCATCTTTTTTTGACATAACGGTTCATCTAATGATACATCTAGTACGAGAAGTTCAATTTTGTGGACCGGTTCGTCTAACTTGGATGTATCCACATGAACGGAACATGAAAGTTATGAAAGGTTACGTGCGCAATCGCAGCCGACCAGAAGGTTGTATTGCAGAATGTTACATAGTTGAAGAAGGTATGGAATATTGCTCGGAGTACTTGACTTCTGTAGAATCTGTTGGTGTTCCGTCCACGAGAAATGAATCGGGTGTAGATGTTGGCAAACCAATCTCTTCTGGAAGAGTGCATACACCTAAACAGATAGAATTGGAGCAAGCACATCTTTTTGTGGTGGAGAACACTACTGAAATCAGTCCGTATATCAAGTAAGTAAATAATTTTTTCTTACTTCATATGATATATGTTTTAAGACAAATGGTGACTTGTTGATATGCTACTTAGGAAGCATATGGAGTACTTGCTTGAATGTAATCCAAGCAAAGTGAAGGACCAGAAATGGCTTCAAGATGAACACAATCGATCATTTACCAATTGGCTCCGTGAAAAAGTATATGTTCATTATACAAGAACTAGTAACACAAAATCAATAAGTGTGTTATTTTTTTTAAAATTTCTATAGGTTGCTCTTGATTTGGAAGAGTCTAGAGTTTCGGTATCACAGACATTAAGGTGGATGTCACATGGACCGAAAGCACACGTTCTTTCCTACAGTGGATATATCATCAACGGATTTCATTTTTTCACAAAGGACCGTGATGACACGAGTTCTGTTCAAAATAGCGGTGTCGCAGTAATGGCTAAGACAATGCAAGTGTGCAGCTCAAAGGACAAGAAACCAATTGTTTCAGACATGACATTCTTTGGTACTATTCAACAAATATGGGAGTTAGACTATGTCGTATCCAAAGTGGTGGTCTTCAAATGTAAATGGGTTGACAGTTCAAGGGGTGTTAAGGTAGATGATGGATTCACAGTGGTTGATCTTTCAAAGACTGGTCACAAGTCAGATCCATTCATTTTGGCAGACCAAGTCAAACAAGTTTTCTATGTAGAAGACGGAATGGATACGTCGTGGTCAATTGTGGTACCGAATTTGAAAAATGACTTTGCTAGTCCAATACCAGAGGATGATGTTGATTATGAAGCTCCTGCCACCGAACTATTCTCTGATGCAGAGTCTTCAGATTCGACAGATGACAAAACATGTTTGCAAATAGATGAAGAGGGTACTTGGATCGATAATGACTAGTGCGAGGAAGAAGTGAGAAAACTTAATTAACATGTTTATGTGTGTGTGTGTGTGTGGGACTGTTTCATAATTAATACTGATGTATATTGTTTGTGTCTGTACGTGTATAATTCTGATTCATAACCTTATTGTGTATAGGTGTAGTGTACCTGTGGTTGATGCAAAAGATGAAGACAAATCACAGACATCTCCAGCAAAAAAAAGGACAAGAAGGGCATGTATAGTTGAGGAAAAAAACACTGGCAAATCAGAGGCACTGAGACGTTTAGAGGAGGAAAAGAATGACGACACAGCAGTGGCACCGCAACCTAAAAAGAAGAAAAAATCTGGACCTGTAGTTCAGGAAAAGGAAAAACAAACATCAGTGCCAAATGACTGTACAACAGTGGAACCAAAAGCAATAAAAAGGACATCAAGGGGACCTACTCTTCTTACCAAGGTTGTTATAGCTAGAGCAAATGGTGTGGTGAAGCCAATAACTTACAATGACCTTGGACAAAGCATCGGTGACACAAACTCAGAAATGCAAAGCTATGTAGGTGTTGTTGTGCGATCAACTGTACCCATTGAGATCGAAAATTGGCGTTCGGTATCAACTGAGCTCAAGGAGAAAGTGTGGGATCAAATCAAGGTAAAGCCATGTTCTGATTCCATTTATAAACTATGGTGTCGTATTCCATATGTAATACCCGTGCTTTTTTTTATGCAGACATCGTATGACGTGCCTTTCGAGGGTAAGAAAGCTATATTAGCATATGCGTGTACAAAGTGGAGACAGTTCAAGTACAAGCTGGCAACCAATTACATCAACAACTATGTTGACAAGCCACGCATGTTTGCAAAACCGCCATCGGCGTATCCTTTTATTACGCAGAAATCTTGGAAGATTTTTGTTGCAAAACGTCTCTCCGATGACTTTAGAACTTTGAGTACAGAACAGTCTAACAAGTCAAAGAAGATCAAGTATCGGCACCACCTTTCTAGGCGTGGATTCGCAAACGTAGCAGCTGACTTGGTGAGTATTGAAGTTGATATATGTGCATCAGACTGTTTTTTATATTGATATTGTGAAGTTGTTTTAGTATGTGGATTGTTTCATTTCCTGCTCTATTATAGTCTAAGGAAAGGGGTGGCACTGGTAAACCATCTCGAAGTGAGCTTTGGAAGATCGCTTATGCAAAAGGCAGTGCTGCAGAGGATGAAGAGATTAGCTCATTTATAGACAATCTGGTTAGAATAAATAATTGAACTATTTTTTTGTCTATCTGGGTAGTCAAACTTAACTTACCTATATGTTTGTATACTTGTAGGATGATTGTACCAAAAATATTACGGATGGGGCTATTTATTTAAACCCGAAGGAAGATGCTCTCACATTAGCGTTGTGAAATAAAGACCGTGGTGGTTTAGTAAGGTATATTGGGCATGGCGTTACTCCTTCAAAGTACTTCAACACTCCAAGGCATACAAAAACAAGCGCTGTCCTGCAACTCGTCTTAGAGGAGCAAAAGAAACTGACAGAGGCACATCAACGAGACGCCGATGAAAGGCGAATTTAACTATTACAAATCAAGGAACTTCAAGAGGAAAACATGAAGTTAAAGGCTGGCGATAACAACTTCAAAAGCTCTCTTCTTCAATCAGATAAGGGTAGTTGGACAGCCAAAAAACCAAATCTACACTTCTCCGATGACAAGGAAAATTGCAGTGACGAACAAAAACTCTACCAGGAAGAATGCGATGATATCGAATTGATCGGGCGTAGAGATTTCGCCAACGGAAAGGTAAAAATGACCCCTGTTTTGGTTCTTAATTAGTTAATTGTTAAAATTTACTAAACTAAATTCTGTTTTTTTGAAGGAACAACCATGTAAACTAGCTGAGGACAACATTTCTAATGTTGTTGCTTATGGTAAAATTTGTTCTGAAACTGCGAACAAAGGAACAGTTTGGGTAATCAAATTGGGGGATGAAGTTGTACGTGTCCATGAAGATATGTGCGTTGATGAGAAGGCTATATCTCCAATGCGAATGGGTAAACATGAATTGACTGTCAAAGAAGTAGTTGGTAATCAAGTTCCGTGGCCTAAGAATATGGTTACAATTGAGAAATCCAAGGTAATCACTCAACTAATTCTTACGTGTTGCTCATTTTTTTTTAAATTATGGAGTCTAGAATATCCAATACGTGTTTCTTTTCAGGTGGTAACACCCGTTCGTAGGTCTCCCAGGAAAAAAACCAAACAGATATGGAGTCTAGAATATCTCAAGACTAATGTTGCTAAAGTCATGGGGAATGACAACTCAATATCTTTTCCCTTGGACGAGAATATTTTTGGCAAAGATCGAGTTCTATATATTCTTCGTGATGATATTATGGCATTTTGTAGCATGGAGTGGATCACGTCGAGCTGCATTGTTTTGTACATGAGGTAATCTTTTCAATACTCATTGATCTATTTCAAATATATGTATATTTTAGCCACATCATAATGAATCTTTGCTTTATGTGAATTAGCTACTTGTATCAGAAGATCATGAGCATGAAAATTGGATCTATGTATGCGTTCATAGATCCAGTGTCTTTGAATATGGGGACCAGTGGACAAAAATCTGACCTTATTACCAACAGAATGGAGGGTTGTGGTGTTGGTAAACTATTCTTAGCTCCTTTCAATCCCGTGTAAGTATATTTACATGAGTATATCGTTATATGTTTTGAGTATTTATATGATTTCATTTTTCGTTGGACGGTGCTTAGACGGCTAATACATTGTTTACGTGGATTCAGAAATCATTGGACGTTGCTTGCACTCGACCCGCATAATGACCGAGTTTATTACTTTGATTCTCTTGCTCGTAAACCTGGAAATGATATCAAAGCTGTTATTAATACGTGAGTTCACACATTGATCGACTTCTTCATATTTATGGATCTTACATAGTTATACATTACATATATATCATGACATGTGTATTTCTGTACGTAGTGCTATGAAATTATTCAACTCGAAAGCCAACAAAACTATGAAGAAACAAGCTACATGGGAAGTTGTTAAGGTATGTTTAAATTTTGTAGCTAGTCTGATTTTGTGCTTGGGATTGAATCTGAAATTGGGTTGAGCTACTGTGTGGATTGAATCTGAATTTTGTAGCTGACTCAATCATTGGTTGTTAACTTACTTTTTTCTGTTTGTCTAGTGTCCTCGACAACCGGGCGGAACAGAGTGTGGATATTATGTGATTAAGTACATGGAAGATATCATTGGACATCACCTAATCTCGACTGAAGCTAAAGTAATTTGCTTAGCCTTAATCTTTTTTTTTTTTCTGGAAAAATACAGCCTTAATATAGTTATAAGCTTGTTTGTTTACTTGATGTGTGTCACGACACGCGAGCCTTAGCTCGCCCACGAGCCGCAGCAGAGATCTTCGTATCTTACTTGACATAAATAAAATTCATAAAAAATTTGGTGGAAGCGCCTCCAGAAAACATTTTCTAGAAAAACTTTTAAAATATTTACATAAACGTCTCAAAAATATGGGCGAATTTTTCGTTTTTCTTAAAACATACTATTTAAAACTTTACAAACAAAAGACTCGTCTTTTAAAAACAAAATACACTCATTCGCCCTTGACTTAGCCACAGGTCGGCAGCCGTACATACACACGCCTACTTACTTACCGGTTTCGCTGATGCTCTGCTCAATCTTCTTTAGCCTTTCCTTTATCTACAATATCAAGATAATAACTGTGAGTCGAAAGACTCAGTAAGCGGATATAACACATAACACATAAACAATACATAACATGAGATCACATAAACAATACATAACATGAGATCACATAAACAATATCTACATATCTAATGCACAATGCACATAACACATAAACAATACATAACATGAGATCATATCTTTTCATAACTTGCGGAAGTATCGGCTTAGGTCCCGATAAATCCACCTTACTTGAGAATCAATCGGCTTAGGTCCCGATAGATTCATCCTGCTTAGGAATCACTCAGCGTAGGTCCCGAGAGATTCCTCTTACTTAAGAATTCACCAGCTTAGGTCCCGGTGATTCACATCATAACATACTTTTATCATAATCTATGGAATTACCAGCTTAGGTCCCGGTAACTCCTCTTACTTGAGAATATGCCAGCTTAGGTCCCGGCAATTCCCATCATACAATACATTTCCTGCTCGGGATCCCTTAATGATATCCGCACGACACATGTCTTATTGGCGCCAGACAGGAGGGTGCACAGTCTCCTGCCTAATCCCCATGTGGTACCAGCACGAAGCATAATAGGTACCTGCTAACAAGGGGTATATGTCGGAGGCGGTACCATTCTATGTTTTCTCTTTAATTAACTTAACATGAGAGACTGCTTAATTCGGGTTTAATCCCGATCTTACCATATATTCTTTTCGCTTATTAACTCGTGACTTATAAGATCTTGAGATGCGACTCCCAAAGATCCTATCATAATATTCTCGCTTTTGAATACGAGTCTTAACTTCAGTCTTTCATAATCTAGTTCACTAGGACTGGATCTCTAGAAGGTGGCTAACTAAACACATAGCAAAGGCTCGGGTTCCTAGTTACCTCTAGCCATTTTTGTTAGCCGGACTAATTCCGTTTCCCAATTCGTTAGCGGCTTAAAGCCCTTAATCTTGATAGTGAATTGTCTTTTGGTTTATCTTACTCTTGCTTACTAGAAAGCATATAGAAAATGCACGTACAATATATGTATATATATAAAGATATATATAATATTTCTTGATATTGTAGGTGCCTATAATCCACTTACCCGGATAACGATTCTTTCGAAACCTGAATTCTTCTCTTCCAGATAAAAGGGTTCTTCTTAACTTCACGTATAACCCAGTCCTCGTAAGCTTCTCCTGCTAATCCTTATAGCAATCTGGACGTATCTATGGAAGAGAAAGATCGAACATCGAGCATACTCAGTATCTCGTCCATTGATCTACGAACGTATACACTTCTACTAAAAGAAAGCTCATACGTAACGTATTCAAAACATTCTCCTAGTCACGCTACTCAGAGCGTTACAAACACGAAAAACAGAGAATTCACGGAGGCAAAACAGAGATACAGAAAAGAATTGACGCCTAAAAAATAAGGCCCTGACATAACTTCTCTGATCTAAGCTAAAAAACGTCCCACACTATTCGACCACCTATTCTCTTGACTGGGCAAAGCCCACGGCTTAGAATAGGTTCCCGAAGGTCGAAACTAATAGAAAAGAACGTATAAAGAAACTCTTACTAACAATCTATAGCATACGTAAGCTATATGAAAATAACTCAAAACGATACTTCTCAAATGTGTTTTAGAAAATATTTTATGACTTGTCTCTTTATTGACAAGTTATAAGTATTTGAGAACGTAAATAAAACATTTCTCGTTGATATTCTTTTTCCAAATTAAAATAGCCGAGCTTATAGTCGAACTCGATTTTTAATACGTAATTAAGATAAATATACTAAATAATTACGTGAATAATCAACGAGTTTAATAATGATACATATTAATTTATTTTTCTTACTAACTTATATTAAACGAGCTTAATTACAAAACATACATATTGATATTATATCGCAACTCTCGTAATCTAGAACGACCCAACAAAAATAATTATAGGTTCGCACTAGCACGAGTCGAGACTCGGGAAATTTCGACTCGCTAACACCGGGCAGAGACTGCCATAAACAGCCCCCTGAGAGCCGCCACAGCGTCGTTGCCGTCCCCGGCCCAACAGCTCGTCCCAACCGAGCCGATGAACCTCGCTGACCAGCCCCGCTCCGTCGTCACCCGCGCAGCAGCTCCGACACTCTTGGACAGCGCCCTCGCCGTCCCGAACAGCTGCCCCGAGACCTGTGCCGCCCACCTAGACCGAGTCTAACACTCGACACAACTCGCAACAATATCACAAACAATAACAATAACTCGTCCAAAGAAACCCAAAAGAACTAATCTCAGTCACACGGCCAGAACCAAAACCACACGGCCAAGACTTAATCCACAACCAAACCCTTCCAAAACCAAGAACAACACCATAACCAGGAATCATCACCGAAATCCTAACTCACAATCAAAAGCCCCAAATCCAAAACGAAACCCTAACCTCCAGATTCAAAATTGGGGAAGAACATCTCACCTTGTTTCTGGAGGAATTGAACCCTCCGGCGTCCTCTCTAGCTCGCGGCGGCTCAACCTTCACGGCGGTCGCGCGCGCGGCGAGGCTCAGTGGTCGGCTGGATGGCGCGCGCACGGAGCTGGGGTCACGGGCTGGTGCTGGTGGTCACGCGTCCTCTCCCTCGGTCGCTCTCCTTCTCAGTCTCGCTCACTCGCTCTCTAGCTCTCTTCTGCTCTCTCTCGGCCTTTCTCTTCCCCGAGCTCTCTCTCTCTCCCTCGGTCTCTCACTATTTCTCTTCTCTTCTTCTGTTCTTTTTCCTTTCTTTTTTTTTTCCTGGTTGCCGATTCTTTTCTTCTTCACTCGGCCAAGTGATACTTATCACTTTGAAGAAGATGAGTCATAGATGACGTGGCAAGCTAGGAAAAAAAACATCTTATTCACAATCCAAACTCTTTTCCTTGTTTTCTTTCAAATGGGTCCCTTAAAATTGTTACAACCACGTCCTTTTCATATAATTATTTAATTAAATCCATCACCGAACGGATTATAATTATATGATTCGAACCGAGAATTTTCTCGTTCGTTCTCGAATAATTTAAATATATTTAAGGTTTCTCGGAATTAATTCTCGTCCTTAAGAATTTATTTCTTAAATTAATTTCCGGAATGTTTCCTCGGAATTAATTTATTAATCGAGTTAAACTCGATAATTCCTTTATTTATTCCGAGATTTCCATAACCTTAATATATTTAAAATTAATTCGATAAATCCATTGGAGTATAATTCACTCGAGAATTTAGTTGTAACAACGGAAACTCGTTATTTACTTCCAAATCTCCAAATACGAGTGACGCAGAAACTTGTCCTTACAATCCCTACCCCCTTAAGTTAGTTTCGACCTCGAAACTTAAAGCAAAGCTGGGTACTCTTTCTGCATCACACTATTGAGTTTCCAGATAATTTTCCATCTTCAGAAAAGAAGAGAGGATATACCTTCCTCTAAACATGTCATCGCTTAATGAACATCATATTGATTCTGGTTTTAAGATAGTCACTTCCTAACTGTTAGATATAACTAACCAGGAATTCACTTCATCATAAACTACGATTACCTCCCACCAGCTTCGAGCTTCAAGTTCCAGCTGGTTCACAGCACAAGCAATCCTCTCAGCATCTGTAAGTTGCATGTACGTGAAGATCTGTTGGATCCTTTTAATCCAATTCTCCGCTAGGGAAGGATCAACATCTCCATCGAAAGTCGGTGGTTTCTGCTTACGAAAACGCTCATATACAGGCTCCCCGACAGTCGATGCCATTATCGGAATCTGGAACAACAGAACCTCATATGGCGCCATAGCTTGAGCTTGTGGTGGCGCTTGTACATTCTGACCATCTGGATTCCTATTCATATTTGGCACGTGCTCACCTTGTCCTCCAGGTTGTTCTGGTCGATGCGCCTAGGGTTCAGGGTCTTGTTGACCCTGTGGAGGTTGCTGCTCGTTCATTCGCGCAATAAGTTACGTGATCAACCTGTTCTGCTCTTCTATTTGAGCATCTCTTCGACGAGCATCTTCTGCTTGACGCTCTAAAGCCCTGCTAATTTCAGTCATTTCTTGTGAAAGATCCGTCTGCGTTCGCTTCTTAGGTCCCATTCTTAATCCTTACTTCACCTAAGAGTAGGATTGGGTAAGCACACGGTTATCCTAATATAACCACTATCTTTCACAAAGACTCAACAAGATATTATAGATAAGGCTATCTTGGACATCAACTGACTTATAAGTAAGTAAGATAGTGTATGTACGACCACAAGTCTACAGAAACGGCTCAACCTGGGCTCTGATACCAAAAATTCTATCACGACACGCGAGCCTTAGCTCGCCCACGAGCCGCGGCAGAGATCTTCGTATCTTACTTGACATAAATAAAATTCATAAAAACTTTGGTGGAAGCGCCTCCAGAAAACATTTTCTAGAAAAACTTTTAAAATATTTACATAAACGTCTCAAAAATATGGGCGAATTTTTCGTTTTTCTTAAAACATACTATTTAAAACTTTACAAACAAAAGACTCGTCTTTTAAAAACAAAATAGACTCATTCGCCCTTGACTTAGCCACAGATCGGCAGCCGTACATACACACGCCTACTTACTTACCGGTTTCGCTGATGCTCTGCTCAATCTTCTTTAGCCTTTCCTTTATCTACAATATCAAGATAATAACTGTGAGTCGAAAGACTCAGTAAGCGGATATCTACATATCTAATGCACAATGCACATAACACATAAACAATACATAACATGAGATCATATCTTTTCATAACTTGCGGAAGTATCGGCTTAGGTCCCGATAAATCCACCTTACTTGAGAATCAATCGGCTTAGGTCCCGATAGATTCATCCTGCTTAGGAATCACTCAGCGTAGGTCCCGAGAGATTCTTCTTACTTAAGAATTCACCAGCTTAGGTCCCGGTGATTCACATCATAACATACTTTTATCATAATCTATGGAATTACCAGCTTAGGTCCCGGTAACTCCTCTTACTTGAGAATATGCCAGCTTAGGTCCCGGCAATTCCCATCATACAATACATTTCCTGCTCGGGATCCCTTAATGATATCCGCACGACACATGTCTTATTGGCGCCAGACAGGAGGGTGCACAGTCTCCTGCCTAATCCCCATGTGGTACCAGCACGAAGCATAATAGGTACCTGCTAACAAGGGGTATATGTCGGAGGCGGTACCATTCTATGTTTTCTCTTTAATTAACTTAACATGAGAGACTGCTTAATTCGGGTTTAATCCAGATCTTACCATATATTCTTTTCGCTTATTAACTCGTGACTTATAAGATCTTGAGATGCGACTCCCAAAGATCCTATCATAATATTCTCGCTTTTGAATACGAGTCTTAACTTCAGTCTGTCATAATCTAGTTCACTAGGACTGGATCTCTGGAAGGTGGCTAACTAAACACATAGCAAAGGCTCGGGTTCCTAGTTACCTCTAGCCATTTTTGTTAGCCGGACTAATTCCGTTTCCCAATTCGTTAGCGGCTTAAAGCCCTTAATCTTGATAGTGAATTGTCTTTTGGTTTATCTTACTCTTGCTTACTAGAAAGCATATAGAAAATGCACGTACAATATATGTATATATATAAAGATATATATAATATTTCTTGATATTGTAGGTGCCTATAATCCACTTACCCGGATAACGATTCTTTCGAAACCTGAATTCTTCTCTTCCAGATAAAAGGGTTCTTCTTAACTTCACGTATAACCCAGTCCTCGTAAGCTTCTCCTGCTAATCCTTATAGCAATCTGGACGTATCTATGGAAGAGAAAGATCGAACATCGAGCATACTCAGTATCTCGTCCATTGATCTACTAACGTATACACTTCTACTAAAAGAAAGCTCATACGGAACGTATTCAAAACATTCTCCTAGTCACGCTACTCAGAGCGTTACAAACACGAAAAACAGAGAATTCACGGAGGCAAAACAGAGATACAGAAAAGAATTGACGCCTAAAAAATAAGGCCCTGACATAACTTCTCTGATCTAAGCTAAAAAACGTCCCACACTATTCGACCACCTATTCTCTTGACTGGGCAAAGCCCACGGCTTAGAATAGGTTCCCGAAGGTCGAAACTAATAGAAAAGAACGTATAAAGAAACTCTTACTAACAATCTATAGCATACGTAAGCTATATGAAAATAACTCAAAACGATACTTCTCAAATGTGTTTTAGAAAATATTTTATGACTTGTCTCTTTATTGACAAGTTATAAGTATTTGAGAACGTAAATAAAACATTTCTCGTTGATATTCTTTTTCCAAATTAAAAGATTCGAGCTTATAGTCGAACTCGATTTTTAATACGTAATTAAGATAAATATACTAAATAATTACGTGAATAATCAACGAGTTTAATAATGATACATATTAATTTATTTTTCTTACTAACTTATATTAAACGAGCTTAATTACAAAACATACATATTGATATTATATCGCAACTCTCGTAATCTAGAACGACCCAACAAAAATAATTATAGGTTCGCACTAGCACGAGTCGAGACTCGGGAAATTTCGACTCGCTAACACCGGGCAGAGACTGCCATAAACAGCCCCCTGAGAGCCGCCACAGCGTCGTTGCCGTCCCCGGCCCAACAGCTCGTCCCAACCGAGCCGATGAACCTCGCTGACCAGCCCCGCTCCGTCGTCACCCGCGCAGCAGCTCCGACACTCTTGGACAGCGCCCTCGCCGTCCCGAACAGCTGCCCCGAGACCTGTGCCGCCCACCTAGACCGAGTCTAACACTCGACACAACTCGCAACAATATCACAAACAATAACAATAACTCGTCCAAAGAAACCCAAAAGAACTAATCTCAGTCACACGGCCAGAACCAAAACCACACGGCCAAGACTTAATCCACAACCAAACCCTTCCAAAACCAAGAACAACACCATAACCAGGAATCATCACCGAAATCCTAACTCACAATCAAAAGCCCCAAATCCAAAACGAAACCCTAACCTCCAGATTCAAAATTGGGGAAGAACATCTCACCTTGTTTCTGGAGGAATTGAACCCTCCGGCGTCCTCTCTAGCTCGCGGCGGCTCAACCTTCACGGCGGTCGCGCGCGCGGCGAGGCTCAGTGGTCGGCTGGATGGCGCGCGCACGGAGCTGGGGTCACGGGCTGGTGCTGGTGGTCACGCGTCCTCTCCCTCGGTCGCTCTCCTTCTCAGTCTCGCTCACTCGCTCTCTAGCTCTCTTCTGCTCTCTCTCGGCCTTTCTCTTCCCCGAGCTCTCTCTCTCTCTCCCTCGGTCTCTCACTATTTCTCTTCTCTTCTTCTGTTCTTTTTCCTTTCTTTTTTTTTTCCTGGTTGCCGATTCTTTTCTTCTTCACTCGGCCAAGTGATACTTATCACTTTGAAGAAGATGAGTCATAGATGACGTGGCAAGCTAGGAAAAAAAACATCTTATTCACAATCCAAACTCTTTTCCTTGTTTTCTTTCAAATGGGTCCCTTAAAATTGTTACAACCACGTCCTTTTCATATAATTATTTAATTAAATCCATCACCGAACGGATTATAATTATATGATTCGAACCGAGAATTTTCTCGTTCGTTCTCGAATAATTTAAATATATTTAAGGTTTCTCGGAATTAATTCTCGTCCTTAAGAATTTATTTCTTAAATTAATTTCCGGAATGTTTCCTCGGAATTAATTTATTAATCGAGTTAAACTCGATAATTCCTTTATTTATTCCGAGATTTCCATAACCTTAATATATTTAAAATTAATTCGATAAATCCATTGGAGTATAATTCACTCGAGAATTTAGTTGTAACAACGGAAACTCGTTATTTACTTCCAAATCTCCAAATACGAGTGACGCAGAAACTTGTCCTTACAATGTGGTTAAGTAATTTTCATTTTTTTCATCGTTAATATAGTTCGATGGAAAACGTAGCTATACTCAAGACGAGCTCGATGTGATGCGCCAAGAATGGGCTGCCTACCTTCAAACTTTGTATTAGGTAGTGTTCTGGACACTATCAAACTATTTTGTATTTTATGTAGAATCATGATATCACTTGGATGGATTTGCTGTAGAATTGTGTGATATTTGGCACTTAGTATGCATGAAGCAGGGACGTCTTTGGATTTTGGTATTGTGGTTTTGTAGCATTACAATGCCTGTACTAGTATGGATATGTTGATGAATTTGGTACTTGGTATGATTGGTATGAATTTGGTACTCTTGTAGGATTATTCAGGATATATGGTTGGATGTAAATCTGGTACTTATGTCGATGTGTTTTTATGCATGTTTGTGTTTTGGTACAAATATAGGTACAAATTATACAAATTAGAAGATTGAACCATTTTAATTCAATATATATTTTTATACAAAATATTGCATTCACAGATATTTTACTACAGAATTCAAATGTAGTTAAATGATGACGTTAAGTTCAACTCCAATTAAAAGAAAGTAGTCTAAACTAAATCACACAAGAGACTACAAACGTAAACTAGAGTCTTAAGTGCGTAAACTGAAAACTACAATTTATAACTGTAGTCTTAAAGCTAAATATAAATATCTATCTTCTTAGACTACAACAATACGCAGTAGTCTAAGATAAAAACATGAACCACCTCAATTTTTCAACTACACCTAAAAGATGTAGTCTTCAACAAAAAAGACTGAAGTCATAGACAAATAGATAAGACTCCATTGCAATAGATGCCACAAAAACGCCGTAGTCTGTCCAACTCAATTCATTATAACTACTCTTTAAAGCTGTAGTGTTTATTGACTCAAAATTTGAACAACTACATTATAAAAATGTAGTCTTCAACAGAAAACACTGGAGTCGTAGGCAAAGAGATAAGACTTCAGTGCAATAGATGCCACAAAACGCCGTAGTCTGTCTAATTGACTCAATTAAGACTACTTGTTAAAACTGTAGTTTTTTTATCTTATGTAATTGAGTTCTATATAACTACAACATAACGATGTAGTATTTATAGATGCCACTAGTAAGACTACATCTAAACAATGTAGTTATATATTTTAACTACAGTCTTATAAAACAGATACACTACAGCCAAACACTGGAGTCATAATCAAAGAGATAAGACTCCAATGCAATAGATGACAGTCAGTAAACTGTAGTGGATTTAAAATGACTACAGCGTTCGGCAGTAGTTAGAGGCCAAATTTCTGGTAGTGAAAGTTGATCTTTTGGACTAAGTGGTTGGTTGCACACTTAGGCTCAATCCCTAGTAATCCTCCCTTGAGGCTCTGCGAAAGGATGTGAGTGATCAAACCAATTTAAAAGGTGGCTAGTCAAAATTGATGTATTGACATCTTGGCTAAGCATTAATGATGTGTCATTTACTTACAAATGGAGATTTTTTGCGGCCTTCTCTTGAGGGAGTAAATTATCGTTTGGTTTATAACACCTTTGGATTTTATCAAAGTCATAAATAAAACTTAAATCCTAAACCAAAGACTAATCATAAACTTGTTTCAACTTAATTAAGCAACATGTCTCTCAACACTCTCTCGATCATCCTTTCCTCGAACAAACTCGAAAACACAAACTACGTAGATTCGAAACGTAACCTCGACATAATGGTTACCGTTAACAAGCACAAATGGGTACTCAGTACCCCGTGTTCTCCTCTGACGAATGATGATTCGACTCAAGAGGACAAAGACGCCTTAGCGGCCTGCCTCCGATCCGATGAGATTGTGAGGTGCTTAGCATCAATGAACAATGTGTTGCAACAACAACATCGTGACATAGAGACTGCCGCCAACATGCTCTACTATCTCCCTGAGATGTTTGAAGGGCAAAAGCGTCAAGCAAGGCAACAAGCAGTCCGACAGTTTATGAACTGTCATATGAAGGCTAGGACTCCTGTTGGAAACTTTATGATACTGATCATTAGTTTTCTGAATAAAATGGAAATCCTAGGATCTGAGATTGATGGGAAGAATGTCATAGATATGATCTTAGAAACTCTGCCCGCATCTCTTGATACCTCCGAGATGAACTACTCCATAATCAAGAAAGAGTAAACTGTTACCAAGCTTATGAAGGAACTTCACACTGCTGTAGGTCTCACTAAAAGAGAGAGGAATCAAGGAGAGGCACATGCTACTGAGCAAAAAGCCTGCGCCATTGGAAGAGACCTCATAAGGCCGATAAAAAGAACTGTCCTGCCTATCTCAAAGCAAAGGAACATAGTATTGTACTAGTTACCGAAGCATGCTTAGTAGCTGATAATGTATCAATGTGGATTCTTGACTCCGCTGCTACTAACCATATTTGTTGTTCCTTGAATGGTTTCAAGAAAACCAAAAGCTTAGAGGAAGGCGAGTTCTATTTCAAATGGGGTGATGGGAGCCTGGTGTCTGCGAAGGCTGTGGGATCCGTGATGCTGTCTTTTGAAGACCGCACTTTAAACTTGAATAATGTTTATTTTGTTCCTACCTTTGGGAAGAACTTAATATCCGTTGCTCGTCTTCTTGGGCAAGATTATTGTTTAAAGTTCATTAAGAATGGAATTCGTATTTCGTTTCCTGATAATTCTTTTGTCACTGATGCATGATTGAAGAATGGTCTTTTTTACATTTATCCCACTCAACCTTCTCTTTTAGACACCGAAATAGATGACGATCTAATTAGGGAGCCAAAGAGGATCAAACTTTTTGAATCCTTCGATCTAACAAAATCAACATACCTTTGGCACTTAAGACTTGGTCATATCAGTCTAGAAAGGATTAAGAGACTTGTGAGGGATGGTCCACTCCAAGCCTCTGCAATAGGTTCACTACCTACTTGTGAATCCTGCATAGAAGGAAAAATGACTAAGCGACCTTTCTGCGATAAGGGTCGAAGAGCCACTGAGTTGCTGGAACTAGTATATTCTGATGTATGTGGTCCGCTCAACCAACAGGCACGTGGAGGATACGAATACTTTGTTACCTTCACCGATGATTACTCGCGATATGGTTTTATCTATTTGCTCAAACAAAAATCAGAGACCTTTAACGTATTTAAGGTCTTTAGGGCTTTAGTGGAAAAGCAAACTGGCAAAGTGATCAAAACCCTTCGATCTGATCGAGGTGGTGAGTATATGTCTTAAGAGTTCGATGAATTTCTTAAAGAAGAAGGTATCGCTTCTCAGCTTACCGCACCTGGCACACCTCAACAAAATGGAGTGTCAGAGAGAAGGAACCGAACTCTTATGGAGATGGTTAGATCAATGATGAGTTACTCATCACTCCCTGTTTCCTTTTGGGAATATGCCCTCGAAACAACCGCTTATATTCTGAACCAAGTTCCGTCCAAGACGGTTCCTGGTACTCCTTATGAACGATGGACTGGCCGTAAAGTGAATCTTGGCCGCATCAAAATTTGGGGTTGCCTCGCACACGTGCTAAGGCAAAAGACTAGCAAGTTGGCTAGTAGGTCAGAATTGTGTCTGTTCGTTGGATATCCGAAGGAAACCAAAGATTTTACTTTCTATAGTCCCGAGGACGATAAGACTTTCGTTAGCACGAATGCTCGTTTCCTTGAGGAGGACTTTATGAAGGATGCAAAACCTAGAAGCAAAATTGTGCTTGAAGAAAAGTTGGGTCAGGAAGCTTCTACCTCATCTGTAAGAACTATTCTTACCCCAACTGAACCACAACCTAACTCATCAGAATCTCGTCAAGTAGTACTTCGACGTAGTGGGAGGGCTACTCAAAAGCCAGGCAGGTACATGTCCTATGGAGACTCTCTCGTTGCCATCTCTGACATGGATGGCCCTGTTTCCTATAGACAAGCAATGGCTTGTTCTGAATCGAACCTTTGGCTTGACGCCATGAAAGTTGAGATGCACTCGATGTATGTCAACAGAGTCTGGAAACTTGTAGACCTTCCTGAAGGGATTAAACCCGTAGGGTGTAAGTGAATATACAAGAAGAAAAGGGGTGCGGATGGGAACGTCGAGACGTTCAAAGCATGACTTGTGGCGAAGGGTTATACCCAACAAGAAGGGATTGACTATGAAGAAATCTTCTCGCCAGTCGCGATGCTTAAATCCAGTAGCATACTTCTATCCATAGTTGCAGCTCTCGACTATGAGATCAGGCAAATGGATGTCAAGACAGCCTTCCTGAATGGCAATCTTGACGAGTGCATTTATATGACTCAACCAGACGGTTTCGTGGAAAAAGGTCAAGAGACCAAGGTTTGTGAGTTACTTAAGTCTATTTATAGACTAAAGCAAGCATCTAGGTCATGGAATAATAGATTCGATGAAACTGTGAAAAGCTTCGGCTTTGAATAGTCAATAGATGAGCCTTGTATTTACAAGTTAATGCACGAAGGAAAAGTTGTGTTTCTGGTACTGTATGTCGATGATATATTACTCATAGGTAATGACGTGGGTAAGTTATCTGAGGTTAAGGTCTGGCTAGGAAAGCAATTCGATATGAAGGATCTAGGAGAAGCCGCGTACATTCTGGGGATCCAAATCTTTCGAGATAGGAAAAACCGGACTCTGTCGCTCTCTCAAGCATCTTATATTGATAAGGTGATCGATCGCTTCTCGATGCAAGACTCCAAGAAGGGCCAAACACCCTTTAGGCATGGAGTCTCAATCTCTAAGTACCAGTCTCCCAAGACTGCACAAGATATTGAAGACATGAGAAAAATTCCTTACGCCTCTGCCGTAGGAAGCCTCATGTATGCTATGCTTTGCACTAGACCTGATATATGTTTCGCCGCTGGCGTAGTTAGCCATTTCAAATCCAACCCTGGACCCTGTTAAGCATGTTCTTAAGTATCTTCGAAGAACTAGGAACTTGACGCTTACATATTGATGTACTGACCTGACTATGGCGGGATATACCGACTCCGATTTTCAAGCGGATAAGGATTCAAACAAATCCACTTCGGGATCTGTGTTCGTCCTTAATGTTGGAGCTGTTGTGTGGAGGAGTATTAAGCAATCTTGCATTGCTGACTCCACAATGAAAGCAGAATATGTGGCTGCTTGTGAAGCATCCAAAGAGGCTGTATGGCTTAGAAAATTCCTTAAGTATTTGGAAGTTGTTCCAAACGTCGACGAGCCCATGACCCTTTATTGTGATAATAGTGGGGATGTCGCTAACTCAAAGGAACCTTAAAGCCATAAGCACTCTAAACATATTGAGAGGAAATACCATTTCATTCGAGAGATCGCGCAGCGCGGTGACGTGGAGGTGAAGTAGATCTCTGGCAGATCCATTCACCAAGGCCCTAGCGAACAAGGTCTTCGACCAACATCGAGAGGGATTAGGCATGAACGACTACACACATCTTCTTTAAGTCAAGTGGGAGTATGTTGTCAATTGTGCCCACAAGAAGAGTTGTAGTGTGTATTTATGTACATTTGATGTCATATAGTCTTACGAAGACTCTTGCTTGTAACTGCTTATTTATTAATAAAAGTTGAAACGTTCATTCAATTTTCCTTGTGTGAAGCTTTATGATAAAACCTTAGTCTTTTTGTCCTTAAATAAACTAAACAACTTACGAAGAGACAAATGTAGATTTGCATGAACAAACTCTTTGTAGTTTGCTTAAAACGATATATTCGCAATCTAAGGGTCAAAGGACTATTGACCTCAGTACGATTGTTATGAGAATCTATGATGTCTGGTTAAGGGGCATTGAGAGTTGGAGACTCTATAGTTCTTCTAGGTATCTTCCGAAGGTACTGAATTGACCAATGCACTTCAAGAGACAAGATAAGAACAAACCATTTAACCTCTTATGTCTCGAAGTCACTAAGTATGAATTGCATCGTGCTTACCTTAATCCTGAAATGAGACATGCCATTTCACAGCTTACGTATTCTCATTTGAGAAAGTCAGAGTTCGGACTCACTATGTGATTCCGAACAAGGCCTATTGGTGAAGTACTAAGTTGTGAGAATGTCATGAGTAACTTTGTGAAGTTCTCATAGATATGGAATTCATGTACAAGATTGCTGAAATGCAATGTATATCACCTCATGCTTTGTTCCTTGGAGTGTGACTAAATGAACTGGCAAGTGTCCAAATTGAGTCTTGACTCTTTTGGATGAAACAATGTGACTTGTTAGCTCCTCGTCAATACATTGTTTCTAAGTTATTCACAAGCGACAAAGGAGTTGAGGAAATAACAGCTAGAAGGGTAAAATGGTAATTTTGTGAATCCCGACTAGCTGATGATATTCATGAAGGGTAAACACTGATACTATTCTGTGGATCCACTCATTACAATTAGGATGAATTCTTGAATAGAAAATAAATTCATTTGAACCGAGAGATTTTCAGTGTCAACTCTTTAGTTGAGTCAGTTGACATTAAGCTAAACTTGGAAAAGGTTTGTGAACTTTTGAGTCCAAGTATTTAGCTCAAGCTTTGTTTATTTGGATCCATGAGGTCACTGTCACGAATCACATCGATTAGGAATAGTTAAACTGGAAGCTAAGTCAAAACAAGAACGAAAATAGTCAAAAGGGTATTTTTGTCTTTTGAGACATAGGATGAAATGAATGTCAATAAATTTTTTGACGAGGTCATTTAATGATATGTTTCACTTGGCCAATATTAGTCTTATTGGGCCTTGTGGATTAATTTCATTTCATAAGAATTTTATTGAAAATTCTTAATGGGCCTTTTTCATGTTGTCATGAACAAATGGAAAAGCTTCTAGAAGCCTTTTCAAGATGAAATAGGCGCCCAACATACCCAAGAGAAAGAGAGAGTATTTTATGCATAAATGTATGAAGATACTTGCCAAAAGAAAAAGAGGAAACAAATTTCCCCTGAGAGGAAATGAAGTAGGCGCCCAAATAGAGTCAAGGCAAGGCAAGGAACGAAAAAGGAATCAAATCCAAGCCTTCTAGAAGGCTGCCTTGGCCGAGTATCTCATAGAGGAAAAGGGGAAATTGGCTCATGAATATGTGATATTCTATAGAAGAGGAAACTACCTTATTGAAGGTGAGACCTCTCCTATAAATAGGAGCCTCATTCTTCTCATTTTTCTCATTCCACATAAGTTAGAGATTGAGAGTCTCTCTCTCTAGACCTTGTGGCCGCCCCTCTCCTCTCTCTCTCTAGTCAATTTCGTTTTATTGTTTTGGAACCTAGGTCCTCATTTGACCTAGAGTTTAGCTCTGCGACTTCAAGACTCGTTCTTAAGTCGTAGTGTTTAAAAGTGCCCACACACTAATTCCTTTTATTTCGAGTGATTTAGTGATAGAAACTTTCGTGGTTGCTCGAGTTGCCGAGGAAAGAAAGAGAGACGTGCTGCGAGGGAGACGAACGTTATCAACCTTCCGAAGGCTCATCAACGTTCAAGCTTCTAAAGAGGTTAGTAAATTTATTATGCTCATATTAGTTTTTATTTACATGTGCTTGCTCTTTGTCTAGGTTAGTAAAAATTGTTTTACTTGAAAAAGAAAATTTTTAAAATTTCGCCTCTTAACGAAGCGTTAAACTTTTTCTTAAACCCTAGATCAATTCCAACAATTGGTATGTGGATTTTGTTAGATCGGAGGATTCAGAAAGTTTGATCTTCTTTGGCTCCCTAATTAGATTGTTATCTATTTCAGTGTCTAAAAGAGAAGGTTGAGTGGGATAGATGTAGATAAGAGCATTCTTCATACATGCATAAGTGATAAAAGAATTATCAGGAAACGAAATACGAATTCCATTCTTAATGAACTTTAAACAATAATCTTGCTCAAGAAGACGAACAACGAATATTAAGTTCTTCCCAAAGGTAGGAACAAAATAAACATTATTCAAGTTTAAAGTACGATCTTCAAAAGATAGCGTCACGGATCCCACAGCCCTCACAGATACCACGCTCCCATCACCCCACTTGAAGCAAAAGTCGCCATCCTCTAAGCTTTTGCTTTTCCTAAAACCAATTAAGGAGCAGCAAATATAGTTAGTAGCAGCGGAGTCAATAATCCGCGATGATACATTATCAGCCACTAAACAAGCTTCGGTTATAAGTACAATACCTTTTTCCTTAGTCTTGAGGTAGGTAGGACAATTCCTACGCCACTGACCAGGCTCATTGCAGTGGTGGCACTTGTCGTTAAACTTGTCCACCTTCGAGCCTTCGGCGTCTTCTTCTTCTTTTGAACATTAGGTTGGTTCTTCTTCTCGGCCTTGCGAGCTCTCTTCTTAGATCCAGAGTTGGAGGCAGTAGCATGTACCTCTCCTTGAGTCCTCTTTTTCTTAGTGAGTCCCTCAGCGGTTTGAAGCTCCTTCATAAGCTCGGTAACAGTGTACTCTAGCTTGTTCATGGAGTAGTTCAGCTTGAAGGTATCGAAATATTCGGGGAGAGTTTAAAAGATCATATTTATTTTAGTATCCCCACCAATTTTAGATCCAAGAATCTCCATTTCGTTTAGATAGCTAATGATAAGCATCATATGATCTCTAACGGGAGTTCCAGCCTTCATACGATAATTCATAAATTGTCGGACCGCTTGTTGCCTAGCTTGACGTCCTTGCCCTCCAAACATTTCATGGAGATTGTAGAGCATAATGGTGGCAGTCTCGATGTCACGATGTTGTTGTTGCAACACATTGTTCATTGATGCTAAAATATAGCACCTCATAATCTCATCGGATCGGAGCCTGGCCGCCAAGGCGTCTTTTTCCTCTTGCGTCGAATCGTCATTCGTTTGAGGACAGGGGGTGGTGAGAACCCATTTTTTCTTGTCGACGGTAAGGACTATGTCGAGGTTACATTTCCAATCGACGTAATTGTCGCCTTCGAGTTTATTCGAGGAAAGAATGGTTGAGAGAGGGTTGAGAGACATTTTGCCTATAAAAGTTGAAACAAATTTATGATTAGTCTTTGGTTTAGGATTTAAGTTTGTTTAAGACTTGATAAAATCCAAAGGTGTTATAAACCAAACGATAATTTACTCCCTCAAGAGAAGGCCGCAAAAAATCTCCATTTATAAGTAAATGACACATCATTAATGCTTAGCCAAGATGTCAATACACTAATTTTGACTAGCCACCTTTTAAATTGGTTTGATCACTCGCATCATTTTGCAAAGCCTCAAGGGAGGATTACTAGGGATTGAGCCTAAGTGTGCAACCAACCACTTCGTCCAAAAGGTCAACTTTTAAAAACAATCCCCCAAGGGGAGGCCTTGTCTTCACCGTCTCACTCTCGGACGTAGCTCATTGAGAAATGATCGAAGCAAAAACGCCTTAGAGTACTCCCATTTAAGAGAGGCCCATAAGAGCGGCTCTTAGTCTCACGTTAATTGCTTCTTTCATTAGTGTTGGGGATCGTGGGTTACAAACAACAAGTATAACCCTCCCACATAGTTTTTGGAGTTGGTACATTGACTCTTATAAGTTCGGAAACAGATTTCCTAGTTATAGAGCGATAGAGTGGACAACTAGAAAAGAATCCTAGATTTTCATGTTCAGAGCAGAGTTAGTGCATAAAGGCACAAGGTACATACTCGGTCGGATCTTTTCCTAATTTCTATTCGGGGAACGTGCATGAGGGAAGTGTGAACTTCAACTCACTCGAACACTTGAAAGTTTGAGATTACACATCTTTTTATTTTCGGCTTGTCTACGAAGAGACCTCACACTCAAATTTTCAAGAGCATATAGATTTTGAACATATGTTATATAGATATAGTTTTGAAAACATTTTGAAAACTTATTTGATTTGGATGACAAAATATTTTCAAGTTTGAAAATGAAAACGGTTTTTCAAAATTCAAACTAGTTTTGAAAAACAAAATTCAATTTCAATTAAACTTTCAAAAATCAAAACATTTTAATCTTTCACATTATGTTTATAATCTTATAAAAAACATATTTTCTCAAGAAAATTTCTCATTAGAGTTCTATAACTCATGGTAGTGTGGCTCAAAATCCGGATTTCTAAAAAACTGGACCTTCGGAATAGTTGCACACCTCGGTGTAAAATCACCATAACTTTTGGCTCCGATGTCCTTTTGCCCCAAAACCAGTGGCATTGGAACGAGGACAGACAGACCTTTAATTTAATTCAAGAATAATTAAATTTCAAATTCTGAGCAGAGAGTTATGCCACTTTTACTGCGGGTTTTACTCCAGCTCGAAGAAAACATAAATATTTAAAGTTCGGTCTTTTAGTGCGTAAAAAGAATCGAGTGTAACGGAACGTTTTAGGAAGTTTTTAAGGATTTTATTTGTGTTTTATTAACATGGTAATAACATGATATAAAATAAATAACAACAAGCATAAAAGGATTCAAGCAAATAAAAGAAACTAGTAAGACAAGAAAACTAGTCACAAAATTTACTCGAAATTTTATCAAACTTAAAAACACGTTTCTCAATATAAAAAATTAAAAACTTTTAGTACTGATTCTAATGCGTTTTAATAACATCCCAAACTCATAGAAAATCAACATGATTTTTAATTTAAAGCCAAGAGCAATAAAAAAAATCTAAGAAAACAATTCTAACTTGTCACAAAATTAGTAAACTTTCGAAAACGTTTTTCAAGCTCATAATTTTAATTACATGTACATGCATATCTTTGACCATAGCTCTGATACCATTTGTTAGAATTGATCTAGGGTTTAAGAAAAAGTTTAACGCTTTGGTTAGCGGCGGAATTTTAAAAATTTTCTTTTGACAAGTAAAACGATTTTACTAACCTAGACAAAGAGCAAGCACATGTCAATATAAACTGCTTGTGAAGCATCTGTATGGCTTAGAAAATTCCTTAAATATTTGGAAGTCATTCCAAACGTCGACGAGCCCATGACCCTTTATTGTGATAACATAGGGGTTGTTGTCGGTCGTTTTCGGAAAACCCGAGACACCGAAAAGGCGCGCCGCTCAAAGGGCCGATGGTCAGGCCGGAGGTCCTGAAAAGCGGCAAGTCCCCAAATCCTCGTCCAAACTCTTGACTCCTTGAGTCGAGCTTAGCCCCTCGAGTTGAGACTTGAGTCGGTTCCTCGAGTCGAGCCTCGCTCTTCGAATTGAACTTTGAGTCGGTATCCTCGAGTCGAGCTTCGTTCCTCGAGTCGAGCCTCGAGTCGGTCTCCTCGAGTCGAGCTTCGCTCCTCGAGTCGGTCTCCTTGAGTCGAGCTGTGTTCCTCGAGTCGGTCTCCTCGAGTCGAGCTTCGCTCCTCGAGTCGAGCCTCGAGTCGAGCTGCGCTCCTCGAGTCGAGCCTCGAGTCGGTCTCCTCGAGTCGAGCTTCCCTCCTCGAGTCGAGCATCGAGTCGGCCTCCTCGAGTCGAGCTTCGCTCCTTGAGTCGAGCATCGACTCGAGTCCTATCCGTCAAACAAACATTTGTGTCAAAGGCCCGAAATACCAAGCGTCTCAGCGGGCCCGGAAGCGAGACGATCGCGAAAAGCCCGGAGAAACGAAGCCCAGCGCGCGCCGCGCCGCGCAGTGGGCAGCGCTGCCAGCGCGCCACAGGCCGCGCGCCGCGCCCGGCCAAGCCCGCGCCGCGAGCTGAGCGGCACAGACCGCGCGCCGCGGGTTGTGCGCTCCGCGCCACGCGTTGTGCGCCGCTGCCTCTTGTGCGCCTCCACTTGAATAGGGGTGCGTTCCTAGTCCCACATAGATGCCAAAGGGCCTCCTTAGGGTCCTCAAACACCTATATAAACCCCCTCCCATTGAGGGGAAAATCATCCCTTCATCTCCTATCGACACGCTCGATTTCTTACTCTTCTCTGCTTCTCTTGATGCCATTTTTGGCCTGAAGCAGTTCCTCTACTCTCCCTCTCGTTCTCAGAGGTCTCGAAGCACTCACGGGAACTTCCCGGACGTCGCTCCCTCTGACCGAACGTTCTCCGGTGCTCAAGCACGCCCCTAGGGTTCTCGACTAGAGTTCCCCTCGCGCGTCTAACACCTTAGACGCGTGCGCGATCTCCGAGGTTCCGAGACGCCGCCGAGGACTCCTCGCACCCCGTCTCCTTCATCGAGTACGCTTCTCCACCAAGGTTTCACGCCTCATACTGCGTCCTACACGCTTGAACTACGTTCTGACATGATCCCACACACGGGTACATAGGCAGCCGACAACCAAGGTGTTGTCATTCGTTTTCGGAAAACCCGAGACGCCAAGAAGCACGTCGCTCAAAGGGCCGATGGTCAGGCCGGAGGTCCTAAAGAGCGACAAATCTTCAAGCCCTCGCCCAAACTCCTGACTCCTCGAGTCGAGCTTCGCTCCTCGAGTCGAGCCTTGAGTCAATCTCCTCGAGTCGAGCTTCGCTCCTCGAGTCGAGCCTTGAATTGTTCCTCGAGTCGAGCCTTTAATTGTTCCTCGACTCATTTTCGAGTCGAGCCTCGAGTCATTCTCGAGTCACTCCTCGAGTCAAGTCGCCAGTCGCTCTCGTCGAGTCGAGCCTTGCTCCTCGAATCGAGTCACTCTCGTCAAGTGGAAAGCTTCATATTTCACGTGAGAAGAATGACATTCGAAGGCCCGCAAGAACCCGGCCAAGACGAGCCGTCCATTGCGCACACAACGCGCAACGCCGGCCGGCCGTGCAGCAGACAGCGCGCCGCCCCAGACAGGCGCGCGCCGCGCGCTCCATGTGCCGCGCCCGGTGACCCTCGCGCCGCGCCCGGTGACACGCGCGCCGCGCGTTGTGCGCCGCTCTTTGTGCGCCGCGCGCGCCGTGCGCCTCCACTTGATGGCATGCGCGATCCTAGTCCCACATGAACGAAAAATGGACCTTCTAAGGCTCCCAAACACCTATAAATATCCTCTCTTATTGAGGGGAAAGACGATCCCATTGAATCCTATTCAATACACAAAATTCTCTTCATCTCCTATCGACACGCTCGATTTCTTACTCGCCTCTGCTTCTCTGGATGCCATATTTGGCCTGAAGCAAACTCTCTTCTCCCTCCCTCGTTCTCAAAGGTTCCGAAGCACTCACGGGGACTTCCCGGACGTCGCTCCCTTTGACCGAACGTTCTCCGGTGCTCAAGCACGCCCCTAGGGTTCTCAACTAGAGCTACCCTCGCGCGTCTAACACGCTAGACGCCTACGCGATCTCCGAAGTTCTGAGACGCTGCCGAGGACTCCTCGCGCCCCGTTTCCTTCATCGAGTACGCTTCTCCATCAAGGCTCCGCGCCTCATACAGCGTCTAACACGCTTGAACTACGTTCTGACCTGATCCCACACACGGGTACGTAGGCAGCCGACATCCAAGGCACGGTCACTCCTCCTCCTCATCCCCTACCTCTCCCGAGAGGCGGGTTGATCGGAGAAAACCCTAGCTCGAGACTATCGAGTTCACACTCTTGGCCCGGGTGCGATCACTTGGTCCGGCCTTGGATCGAACCGCCCGAGGTTTTAAATAGTTGTTCATTTTCGTGCGACAACATTTTGGCGCTAGAAGGAGGGGACTTCCCGACCTATTCAGCCCGAAATCCCTTCTATTCATCTTCTTCTTTTCTTCTGCGAACTCAACCTTCTCGAACTTGAGAAACGATGAGTAGCCAACCACCCGTACGTTCTGAGGGCGTGAACAACCCCGAAAACGTCGCTAAGACCAAGAAATACTTCTTGCGCTCCCGAGCGCATGGTGACGAAGAGTCGCTCCACGATGAGAGCTCGACCCGCTCACCATCTCCATCTCCTGATAGCAGGGACAACCGCATCGTGGAGTTAGAGGAGAGTATCCGCCGACTGAAGGCGAAGAACGCAAGGTACCACAGCCGACTGGCTGCGAAGCAAACTATGCGTGACACGACGATCCCCAACGGGGATCCTGAGAACCTCAACGAGGAAAGCCGCGACCCTGATTACGAGGGTACTGGTGAGTCGGAGGATATCGAGACTTCTATCACGAAGGACGGGGAACTCCCCGCCGCGTTTGAAGCCGGTCCGTCGAATCCCTTACCCCGAACAGGCGATGCGCCGGTAGCTTCTCAAGAGGGGAATTCCCGACGTTCGGCTCTCGACCGACTAGGTCCGAGGGAGAATGTTGCGGAAAGTCAGGGCGCGCGGAGAGCGCACCACCGCAAGCAAAGCCGGCGCCTCCGTACGGCCAGCCCTGATCTTAGGGACCACCTCACTGCTCAACGCATTGGGCGTGGCAAGGATCTGAGAGAGCGACTAAGCTCTAGACCCAATATCCCGCTGGCAGCCCCAACTAACGGGAACCGCCGCGCAGGACAGGGGTCTAACGAGAGGCTGCAGGTGACTCCTCCCGATCAAGGGGTTACTCCAACGACCGGTCTCGATGTGGTCACTATGATCCACAACCTTCGAAATGAGGTACGAGATCTCCGAGAATACGGAATAGGTGGAAGTGCCTATGGGGTCGTTGAGGAGAATTCATCACCTTTCACTACTCAGATACTGGCCGAGGTTTGTACGGGGAATTTCAAGCTCCCGAACCTCGCTCCCTATGATGGGAAAGCAGATCCTGCTTACCACATCCAGCACTATGAAACCTGGATGACGATGCAGGGTGTTTCTCCTGGTGCCATGTGCCAAGCTTTTAGTTTGACCCTCGCCGGACCCGGCTTTGAGTGGTTCAAAAACTTAAGGCCAGGAAGCATCCACTCGTTCAAAGACCTGAAGGACATGTTCCTAGCACGGTTCGCTACGTCTATGGTCCAAAAGAAGACCAAGATGTACCTGTGGTCAATCAAGCAAGAGAGTGGCAAGTCTCTTAGACGATACCTCGCCCGATTCACTGAAGAGTCAAACAAGGTCGACCGCTTTGACGACAGTGACGCAATTGCCGCTATCATAGAAGGCTTGGGCACAAGTGACTTCCTCAAGTCTGTCGTCGGCCGTGTCCCTTCCACCATGGCCGAGTTAATGACTCGAGCTAAGACCTTCATGGGAGTCGAAGACTACCTCGATGGCCGCAAGAGCACTAATCAAAGCTCTCGCCGCCGAGAAGAACCAAGCCGCGAGCAGAACGAACCTCGTAAAAGGCGAAACAAGGGGAACCAGGTTCCTAGCAACCAACCCCATGTACCTCAGAAACCGTGACTTGCGGAAAACTTCAAAGGGTACTCGTCATTCACGCCGCTGAACACAGTGCCGGAAAGGATCTTGGCTCTGGCGAGTGACAAGTTCACGCCCCGGCTCCAATGAAGAAGGATCCCGCAACTCGCGATCGATCCAGGTATTGTGAGTTCCATCGGGAATACGGTCATTTGACCTCGGAATGCTACAACCTCAAAAGGCAAATCGAGGCTTTGATCTAACGGGGTAAGCTGAAGGAGTTCGTGTTGCGCATGATTGGCGCTGCGGGCCCCACCGCGAACAGACAGCAGTCTGGTCAAGGAGGAGGAGCAGCCGCTTCTTCCAACCAAACCACGGCTACTGCCAACGCCAACCCGCAACTGCACGTGGTAACCACAATACTGGGAGGTCCACAATATGGGGATTCGGCCCGACAACGGAAGAAATTCCTTAGGGCCGTGTCTCAGGAAGACGCTGCTTTGCACGTCAACTTCACATATGAAGAACCTCCGTCTGTGCCTCACGAGACGATTTATTTCACCAATGAAGAGGCCAAGCGAGTTATGCATCCTCACAATGACGCGATCGTGCTCAAGGCCCAAGTGGCCAATAACTTGGTGAAAAGGGTTCTCATCGATAACGGCAGCGCTGCCGACATAATTTTCAAGTCCACCCTAGAGCGCATGAAGCTCGGGGGGCTGCGCCCGACTCTGACCAAAACACCATTGTTTGGGTTCACTGGGGAAAAGGTTATGACCGAGGGCATCATCGACCTGCCGGTCACCTTTGGGACCCCTGGAGGAATCGAAGCCGTTCACATGGTCCCATTCCTAGTGGTCGATCAAGAGTCGCCCTACAACTTAATCATCGGGCGACCCACGTTGAACCGGCTAAGGGCGATCACTTCCACGTATCACCTACTGGTGAAGTTCCCTACCGAAGGGGGAATTGGCATCATGGCTGGAGACCAATCCCAAGCCAGAATATGCTACGTGCAAGGAGTTGATGGCAAGTCCGCGGGAAAAGCGGTCAACACAATCTTCCAACTGGAAGACGATTACCCATGCAACCTAAGGGATGCAAGGAAGTTTGGAGAACTTGACCCCCGTGATGAAATCGAAAGACTTAAGGTGGAAACCTCCGATGATCTTGTGCCAATCGTCCTGGACGAGTCGAAGCCTGATCAGGTTGTAAAAATCGGCACCCGACTTCCACTCGCCATCAAAACTCAGCTTACCGCCTTCCTTAGGGAGTTCAAGGATGTTTTTGCATGGACTCATGCGGACATGCCCGGAATCGATCCCGAGGTAATAGTGCACCGACTGAACGACGACCCAAAGGTCGCCGAAAAAGTGCAGGCTAGACGAACGTTCAACCCAGAACGATACCTGGCCATAAATGAAGAGGTCGAGAAAATCCTCACCGCAAACTTCATTCGAGAGGCTAAGTACCCCAAGTGGGTCGCCAACGTGGTAATGGTGAAAAAGCCAAACGGGAAGTGGCGAATTTGTATAGACTACAAAGATCTTAACAAAGCCTGCCCTAAGGACTGCTTTCCACTCCCGCGCATCGAACAACTGGTGGACGCCACGGCCGGCCATGAACTTCTAAGCTTCATGGACGCCTATTCCGGCTACAACCAAATTCGAATGCACGAGCCCGATCAAATTAAGACGACCTTTATCACCGATCGAGGTCTCTACTGTTACAAGGTCATGCCTTTCGGCCTTAAGAACGCGGGAGCGACGTACCAACGCTTGGTAAATCGGATCTTCGCCGATCAAATCGGCAAGACGATGGAAGTGTACGTGGACGACATGCTCGTTAAAAGCCTACTGGCAACCAATCACGTACGCGACCTTAGGGAGATGTTCACAATCCTCCGCCGATATAAAATGAAGCTCAACCCCAACAAATGCGTATTCGGGGTTGAATCCGGAAAGTTCCTCGGTTATATAGTCAGCCGACGAGGCATAGAGGCGAACCCGGAAAAAATCAAGGCACTCATTGAAATGAAGTCGCCAAGACGAGTTAAAGAGGTACAAAGCCTGACCGGTCGGATTGCCGCTCTGACACGCTTCGTGTCTAAAGCCACCGACAAGTGTCAACCGTTCTTCAAAGCTCTGAAGAAGACGGACGGCTTTGAGTGGACGGACGAATGCGAAAGTGCCTTCCAAGAAATGAAGGCTTACTTTGGGTCCCCACCATTCCTCTCTAAACCGAGAGAGGGCGAGACGCTATACGTGTATCTCGCCGTCTCCGAAAGAGCTGTAAGTGCTGTCCTTGTCCGCGAAGAAAATAAGGTCCAGTGGCCGATCTACTACGTGAGCAAAGCCTTACTCGACGCGGAAACGCGCTACACCGAGATTGAGAAACTTTCTCTGGCTCTCGTAACGGCAGCTAAGAAGCTACGACCGTACTTCCAAGCTCACCCAATTGCGGTGCGAACAGAGCATCCAATCGGTAAAGCTCTTCAAAAGGGAACATCGACTCGCATGGCGATCTGGTCCCAAGAATTGAGCGAGTACGGGATTGAGTTCCACCCAAGAACGGCTATAAAGGGGCAGGCCTTAGCCGACTTCGTGGCAGAATTCTCCTACGCTCCCGATATGGGAAGAGCGGAAGCCGACCTTAGCGACGATACGCTGACTCGGAAAAGGAAGGTAGACCCAACGGGTCTCATCTGGGAGTTATACGTAGACGGAGCATCTAATGCTCGGGGGGCTGGCGCCGGAATAATCCTGATTAACCCCGATGGGGAAAAGCTGCGATATGCCCTTCACTACGGCTTCCAAGCCTCCAACAATGAAGCTGAATACGAGGCGCTCATTGTAGGGATAGAGTTGGCACAGAAACTCGGCTCCCATAACCTGCGAATACACTGCGACTCGCAGTTGATCGTAAACCAGGTTAGAGGAGATTACACCGCCAAGGAACCCAACATGATCGCGTACCTGGCTAAGACAAACTCCAAACTCGAGGCCTTCTCTTGGTTCGAGATTCACCAAATCCCGAGAGAACAAAATTCGGAGGCTGACGCGCTTGCTCGCCTCGGATCTGGCATCGACGAAGACGGATTGGGGACCGTACCCATTGAATCTCTCCCACGACCATCCGTCTCCCGAGACGAAGTCGGGACCATAGAGGTGGCATCTCAGCCCACTTGGATGGACTCAATTGTCGAGTTTTTGCGAAGAGGGGAACTCCCCGAAGACCGCAAGGAAGCCGATAAACTGAGGGCCTTAGCATCCAAATACACGCTCCGTGAGGGCACACTCTATAAGCGCGGTTACTCGACACCGCTGCTCCGATGCCTCGATAGCGTTAAGTCGACCAAGGTCCTCCGCGAAATCCATGAGGGCATCTGCGGAAACCACGCCGCTGGAACTTCCCTTGCGCTCAAAGCGCTTAAGCAGGGCTACTTCTGGCCTACCATGAAGCGAGATGCTTGCGAATGGGCAAGGCGTTGCGATAAATGCCAGCGCTTCGCGGAAATTCCGCGACAGCCCCCGACCCCGTTAAGCAGAATCGTTGTCCCACGTCCCTTTGCTAAGTGGGGCGTGGACATCATTGGCAAGCTCCCTAGAGCGCCAAGGCAATACGAGTACGCCATTATCGCCATCGACTACTTCACTAAGTGGGTAGAGGCCGAGCCGCTTGCCAGAATAACTGAAGCAAACACGACAAACTTCATCTGGAAGAACATCATATGCAGGCACGGTATCCCTGCCTCGATTGTGACTGTTGTCGGTCATTTTCGGAAAACCCGAGACGCCAAGAAGACACGCCATTCAAAGGGCCGATGGTCAGGCCGGAGGTCCTAAAGAGCGGCGAGCCTTCTCTCACGAGTCGACTGACAAGTCCTCGTGCCAAATCCTCATGCCCCTCGAGTCGAGCCCCGAGTCGTTCCTCGAGTCGAGCTTCACTCCTCGAGTCGAGCCTCGAGTCGCTCCTCGAATCGAGTCACTCTCGCCAAGTAGAAACCTTCATATTTCACGTGGGATGGATGGCATTCGAAGGCCCGCAAGAGCCCGGCAAGACGAGCCGCCCACTACGCACACAACGCGCTGCGCCGGCCAGCCGGGCAGCAAGCAGCGCGCCGCGCCAGTCAAGGCACCCTGCGCCGCGCGTCCTGCGCCGCGCGTCCCGCGCCGCGCCCGGTGACCCGCGCGCCGCGCGCCGCGCGTTGTGCGCCGCCCTTTGTGCGCCGCGCGCGCCGTGCGGCTCCACTTGATGCCACACGCATTCCTAGTCCCACATGGACGAAAAAGGGACCTTCTAAGGCCCCCAAACACTATATAAACCCCCTCCCATTGAGGGGAAAGCCATCCCATTCAATCCAAGAATTCTCTTCATCTCCTATCGACACGCTCGATTTCTCTGCTTCTCTGGATGCCATATTTGGCCTGAAGCAGTCTCTCTTCTCCCTCCCTCGTTCTCAAAGGTCCCGAAGCACTCACGGGGACTTCCCGGACGTCGCTCCCTTTGACCGAACGTTCTCCGGTGCTCAAGCACGCCCCTAGGGTTCTCAACTAGAGCTACCCTCGCGCGTCTAACACGCTAGACGCATACGCGATCTCCGAAGTTCTGAGACGCTGCCGAGGACTCCTCGCGCCCCGTTTCCTTCATCGAGTACGCTTCTCCATCAAGGCTCCGCGCCTCATACAGCGTCTAACACGCTTGAACTACGTTCTGACCTGATCCCACACACGGGTACGTAGGCAGCCGACGACCAAGGCACGGTCACTCCTCCTCCTCACCCCCTACCTCTCCCGAGAGGCGGGTTGATCGGAGAAAACCCTAGCTCGAGACTATCGAGTTCCCACTCTTGGCCCGGGTGCGATCACTTGGTCCGGCCTTGGATCGAACCGCCCGAGGTTTTAAATAGTTGTTCATTTTCGTGCGACAACATTTTGGCGCTAGAAGGAGGGGGGCTACGCCCAACTCCGACCCAAACGCCTCTATTCAGGTTCACTGGGGAGAGAGTCATGACCGAAGGCATCATCGATCTACCGGTCACCTTCGGAACTCCCGGAAGCATTGAAGTCGTTCACATGGTCCCATTCCTAGTGGCCGACCAAGAGTCCCCCTACAACGTAATCGTTGGGCGACCCACGTTGAACCGGCTAAGGGCAATCACTTCAACATACCACCTACTGGTGAAGTTCCCTACCAAGAATGGAATCAGCATCATGGCTGGAGACCAATCCCAAGCCAGAATATGTTACATCCAAGGAATCGATGGAAAGACCGCTAAAAAGACGGTTAACACGATCTCTCAACTTAGAGATAGCATCGAGTCGACCAAGGTCCTCCGCGAAGTCCATAAAGACACCTGCATGACACCCAAGTGCAAGGTAACGGCGTCCTCATCAGGGGCCCCACACGGTCTGCCAGGTCATACATTGACGAGACACCGATCTATCGCCCGTGGAATGCGGAACACTGGAAGAGAGTACTACCACTAGCCAGCGATCACCCCATTTTATTTCTTTGCTTTCTAAACATTCAATAAGGCCTACGAGCCAACGTTTTAGGATTTCAAATTTTTTGCAATATTAATAAAGTTCGATGTTTTTCTTTCAAAATCCACTTTATCAAAGATTTTTAATCATCAAAGGTTACACTTGTAAACCCAAAACTCGGGGGGCTAGTGCATAGGCGATGGAAAGTACGCTCAAAATCCTCAAGAAAGTACGCTCCACAAAAAGAAAGCACGCTCCATCAAAACAAAACACCCGAACACAAAACGGGAACAGGCGTGCACGAAAGACGCCCCCGTGGCGCGCCCAAGAGACATCCCCGAGATGCAGGCTAAAGACGCCCCCGCGGCGCGCCCAAGAGACATCCCCGAGATGCAGGCTAAAGACGCCCCCGCGGCTCGCCCAAGAGACATCCCCGAGATGCAGGCTAAAGACGCCCCCGCGGCGCGCCCAAGAGACATCCCAGAGATGCAGGCTAAAGACGCCCACGCGGCGCGCCCAAGAGACATCCCCGAGATGCAGGCTAAAGACGCCCCCGTGGCGTGCCCAAGAGACATCCCAGAGATGCAGGCTAAAGACGCCCCCGTGGCGCGCCCAAGAGACATCCCCGAGATGCAGGCTAAAGACGCCCCCGCGGCGCGCCCAAGAGACATCCCCGAGATGCAGGCTAAAGACGCCCCCGCGGCGCGCCCAAGAGACATCCCAGAGATGCAGGCTAAAGACGCCCCCGCGGCGCGCCCAAGAGACATCCCAGAGATGCAGGCTAAAGACGCCTCCGCGGCGCGCCCAAGAGACATCCCCGAGATGCAGGCTAAAGTCGTCCCTCGCGACGCACTTAAGACGCCTACATGGCGCACGTAAGACGCGTAAAGGCGCAACCCGTAAGACGCCTACATGGTGCAACCTAAGACGCCTACATGGCGCACGTAAGACACGTAAAGGCGCAGCCCATAAGACGCCTACATGGCGCAATATAAGACGCCTACATGGCGCACATAAGACGCCTACATGGCGCACTTAAGACGCCCACATGGCGCAACCAAGTCGTCCCTCGTGACACACCTAAGTAACCTACATGCCGCATCTAGGCCATCCCTTATAACGTGCCTACGATGCCTAAAACAACGCACGCAGCCGTCTCTAATGACGCGCTCTGAGTCACCGCAAGGCGCTGTGTATGATGACTAATCGGAACGCACCTGAACAGCCATACAAGGCGCAACTCATGTCATCTTCACCACCGCCGACTAAGCACAATCACACCCGCCTCTGAGCAAGAACCTCGCTCGGCCTGAACTAGCTGAGACCTCGCTCCTCGAGTTGAGTCATTCTCCTCGAGTCGAGCCTTGCTCCTCAAATCGAGTCAGTCTCCTCGAGTTGAGCTTCGCTCCTCGAGTCAAGTCATTCTCCTCGAGTCGAGCTTCGCTCCTCAAATCGAGTCATCCTCCTCGAGTCGAGCTTCGCTTCTCGAGTCGAGTCAGTCTCTTCGAGTTGAGCTTCGCTCCTCGAGTCGAGTCATTCTCCTCGAGTCAAGCCTCGCTCCTCGAGTTGAGTCACGCTCCTTGAGTCGAGTCTTGCTCCTTGAGTCAAATCATTCTCCTTGAGTCGAGCGCTGCTCCTCGAGTCAAGACATCCTCCTCGAGTCGAGTCACACCCTCCTCGAATCGAGCCATGCTCCTCGAGTCGAGTCACTCTCCTCGAGTCATCCCTCTCGAGTCGAGCATCACTCATCAAGTCATTCTCCCCGAGTTGAGTCTTGCTCCTCGAATCGAGTTATACTCCTCGAGTCGAGCATCGCTCTTCGAGTGGAGTCATATTCCTTAATGACCAGCCAGTCTCCTTGAGTCGAGTCTAGCCCCTCGAGTTGAGACTTGAGTCGGCTCCCCGAGTCGAGCCTAGCCCCTCGAGTTGAGACTTGAGTCGGCTCCCCGAGTTGAGCTTCGCTCCTTGAGTTGAGACTTGATTAAGTCTCCTCAAGTCGAGCTTCGCTCCTCGAGTCGAGCCTTGAGTCAATATCCTCGAGTCGAGCTCCGCTCCTCGAATCGAGCCTTGAGTCAGTCTCCTCGAGTCGAGTCCCACTCCTCGAACAAACACCTGGAGCGACCTGAAGAACAGGTCAGCCAAAATAGAGACCCGCGCTCGCGCCTGGGGAATAAAGGCCGATCTTCCGAACGCAGACGAAGAAGTGTCACCAAGGCGGGAATGGCGGATGCCCCGTGAGGCCGACTTATGCTTGATGTGTGGTCAAACTTTTAGCGTTTATCCCCGAGCAGTCGAAGCCCTCCGGTGCGGCAGAGCCTTCCGCCAGGTGCCACCCCGTCTTCTCGAAGCATCAGCCCGTAGCATTAACCTCCGTCTTCGAGACCTCGGAATGAGCACGCCTTTGCAAAATGCAAAAGTGCAGTCGCCTTCCAAGCTGGCCGAGACGGAAGCCATGATCTTCCCCTAAGGGGTCACGATTACGCAATCGTCACCCTGCTAGTCACCGTCGAGTCCCATGGACTCCGGGTTGATGATATCATCAAACAAAACAAAGACTTAGGCATGACCTCGCCCAAAGATCAACTGGCCGTAACTTGCCGATACGCCTCTACACAAATGCACGCCCCACTTGCGCATGCATATCCCATTTGCTCCGGGGCTAGAGCGACGGACGCAAACGCGTTAGCCTCGTCCAGGTCGAGCTACGTCTCTTATCCGCTTGGATCCTCCTCCACGTGTCGATCACACACTCGTGTCGAGAAAGACAGAAAAGCGAGAAAGAGCACTTACAATTGTGAGAGTATCCTTTATAATCACAAAGGCTTCGCAACAGTGAAGCTCTGGGGAGTCTATTTTCCTCAAACACCCGGCGGAAACAACTAAAAGTTCACCGCCCGGGGCCTCCCGAGCAATGAACTTGGGGGGCTAATGTTGTCGGTCGTTTTCGGAAAACCCGAGACGCCAAGAAGACACGCCATTCAAAGGGCCGATGGTCAGGCCGGAGGTCCTAAAGAGCGGCGAGCCTTCTCTCACGAGTCGACTGACAAGTCCTCGTGCCAAATCCTCATGCCCCTCGAGTCGAGCCCCGAGTCGTTCCTCGAGTCGAGCTTCACTCCTCGAGTCGAGCCTCGAGTCGCTCCTCGAATCGAGTCACTCTCGCCAAGTAGAAACCTTCATATTTCACGTGGGATGGATGGCATTCGAAGGCCCGCAAGAGCCCGGCAAGACGAGCCGCCCACTACGCACACAACGCGCTGCGCCGGCCAGCCGGGCAGCGAGCAGCGCGCCGCGCCAGTCAAGGCACCCTGCGCCGCGCGTCCTGCGCCGCGCGTCCCGCGCCGTGCCCGGTGACCCGCGCGCCGCGCCCCCTGCGCCGCACGCCGCGCGCCGCGCGTTGTGCGCCGCCCTTTGTGCGCCGCGCGCGCCGTGCGCCTCCACTTGATGCCACACGCATTCCTAGTCCCACATGGACGAAAAAGGGACCTTCTAAGGCCCCCAAACACTATATAAACCCCCTCCCATTGAGGGGAAAGCCATCCCATTCAATCCAAGAATTCTCTTCATCTCCTATCGACACGCTCGATTTCTCTGCTTCTCTGGATGCCATATTTGGCCTGAAGCAGTCTCTTTTCTCCCTCCCTCGTTCTCAAAGGTCCCGAAGCACTCACGGGGACTTCCCGGACGTCGCTCCCTTTGACCGAACGTTCTCCGGTGCTCAAGCACGCCCCTAGGGTTCTCAACTAGAGCTACCCTCGCGCGTCTAACACGCTAGACGCATACGCGATCTCCGAAGTTCTGAGACGCTGCCGAGGACTCCTCGCGCCCCGTTTCCTTCGTCGAGTACGCTTCTCCATCAAGGCTCCGCGCCTCATACAGCGTCTAACACGCTTGAACTACGTTCTGACCTGATCCCACACACGGGTACGTAGGCAGCCGACGACCAAGGCACGGTCACTCCTCCTCCTCACCCCCTACCTCTCCCGAGAGGCGGGTTGATCGGAGAAAACCCTAGCACGAGACTATCGAGTTCCCACTCTTGGCCCGGGTGCGATCACTTGGTCCGGCCTTGGATCGAACCGCCCGAGGTTTTAAATAGTTGTTCATTTTCGTGCGACAACAGTGACCGAAAACGGGGCACAATTTGACAACGCGCGAGTAAGAGATATCTGCGATCAACTGAAGATCAGCAAGACCTTCTCCTCGCCGCGTCATCCCCAGGCCAACGGCCAAGTCGAGGCAGTCAACAAGACTATCAAAAGCAACCTGAAAAAGAAGCTCGAAGACAAGAAAGGTGCCTGGGCCGAGGAATTGCCATTCGTCCTATGGGCATATAGGACAACCGCGCGAAACATCACCGGCGAGACGCCATTCTCCCTTGCATACGGGGTCGAGGCCGTGGTTCCAATTGAAACCGAGGTACCCACGTTCCGAGTCGATACATTCGACGAAGCGGACAATGACGAGGCCATGCGCCTTGAGTTGGACCTGATCGATGAAAAGAGAGCGGAAGCATTCAAACGCCTCGCCGCACAGAAGCGCAAGGTCGAAAGATACTACAACTCCAAGATCAAAAGGCGAACCTTTGCCGTCGGAAGCCTCGTCCTCAGACGAGTGTTCCAGAACACACAAGTCCAAGGCGCCGGCGTCCTAGGCCCGAACTGGGAAGGCCCTTACAGAGTCCGCAAAGTCATTCACGACGGGACATACTACATCGAGCACACGGACGGAACTCCGATTCGCCACCCGTGGAACTCTGAGCACTTGAGGCAGTACTATCAGTAGCTAGCGTCCCCCGCTTTTTTATCGCTTTTATTTCCCATTTTCAATAAGGCCTACGAGCCAATGTTTTAGGATTTTAATTTTCTCGCAAGTTTTTCGCAAAAGTAATAAAACTCAAGTTTTCCGTTTCAAATTTTGTTTTATGCAAGTTTTCTGGTTATCAAACAATTAACTTATAACCCAAAAACTTGGGGGAGCTAGCTATGGTAAGGAAACTCTCAAAAGAACACGCTCCACCAGAAAATTTAAGACGCCTACATGGCGCAGCTTAAGACGCCTACATGGCGCACGTAAGTCGCGTAAAGGCGCAACCCATAAGACGCCTACATGGCGCAACTTAAGACGCCTACATGGCGCACGTAAGTCACGTAAAGGCGCAACCCATAAGACGCCTACATGGCGCACTTAAGACGCCTACATGGCGCACGTAAGCCGCGTAAAGGCTCAACCCATAAGACGCCTACGTGGCGCACTTAAGACGCCTACATGGCGCATGTAAGTCGCGTAAAGGCGCAACCCATAAGACGCCTACATGGCGCAACCCAAGACGCCTACATGGCGCACGTAAGACGCGTAAAGGCGCAACCCGTAAGACGCCTACATGGCGCAACCCAAGACGCCTACATGGCGCACGTAAGTCGCGTAAAGGCGCAGCCCGTAAGACGCCTACATGGTGCAGCCTAAGACGCCTACATGGCGCACGTAAGTCGCGTAAAGGCGCAGCCCGTAAGACGCCTACATGGCGCAACCTAAGACGCCTACATGGCACACGTAAGTCGCGTAAAGGCGCAGCCCGTAAGACGCCTACATGGCGCAACCTAAGACGCCTACATGGCGCACGTAAGTCGCCTACATGGCGCAGCCTAAGACGCCTACATGGCGCACTCAAGACATCCACGTGGCACAATCCGGCACACGTAAGGCACATACGTAGCATGGCTGACTCGCAGTTGAAAATACTTAAGAACGCAAACCATCCAAGTGACTGGCGTGTCTGAAAAGGTATCCTGCCGAGGTAAAAGGATGGACAAAATCATTGACACAAACAAGTGACCATCCATGCATGCCATAGAAGATGAATGTGCGAAAACATTCATAAAAAAAAATGAATAACTCCTCATAAAAGAAAGGGGTAACTGCCTCAAAACCGAGAAAGCATGCGCTAAGACAAGTGGGCTAAAGGGAAATATCCTAGTAAGCAAGCGCTAAGACAAGTGCGCTGAATGGAAAAACCTAAAAAGCATGCGCTAAAACACTTGTGCAGGAAAAATAAAGAAAGGAAACGGTCACTCGGCGGGATCGTCGCCCACAGGGTCGGCCCCGTCGAGTGGTGGGAATAGCGAGTCGAAGAAGTCGAAGGTTAGCCCCCGAGAAACATTCTCGGTAGCTGTGGCATCCCGACACTCCACCGCCGCTGCGTGCCTTGCCTCCTCGACTCCGACATCAAAGTCGTCTTGAAGGTCGGACACAAGCTGCTCCGCCGCGGCTTTCTCCTCGGTGACCCGAACCACCTCCTCCGCCAAGGAGTCACGCTTACGCTCCGCACGAACACGGGCAGCCTCACTCGATGTAAACTGGCCCTGAAGAATGCCAACTTCTTCTGTGCGTGATTCCAACTGACGTCGAAGGTCCCGCGCTTCGCTCCGGAAGACCTCCGTCGATCGAGTCGCCACTTCAAGGGCTTGACGTTCCATCGTTAGCTCCTCAGCCATCTTCGCCACCGCCGCCTGAGCACGGTCGCACTTGCCGCGGGTAACTCCCAATTCCACGCGAGCCTCCTGAAGCTGCTCGCGGAGACTCGCGAACTCCGCCTTTGAGTGAGAACCTCGCTCGGCGTGGGCCAGCTGAGACTTTGCTTGAGCAAGCTCCTCCTGGGCGCGACTCATCCGCCTGATGAGGTCGTGGAGGATCTTCTCGCCCCGGGTCGCTCGAGCAAGCACCTGAGAAGGCAAAAAGACAGTTTAGCAAAAGACAAGATTCACCGCAAACGAGGCAAGGGAAACTCACTCTCTGTGCATCGGAAACGCCGTGACGAAAGAACTCCAGGTCGCTGCTGGCCACAACGCTCATCCACATCTTCATCGAAGATTGAGCAAGGCCCAAGGAACATTCCCCCCTAACCTCCGCGGCCTCCACGTCGACCATCGAGTTCATGCGCTTAGAGTCCGAAGACGTGTCTGGCAAAGCCGAAGAGGAAGGTCGCTTCAAAGAAGTGCGAGGACCGCTCTCCGCCCGATGATCGGTATCGAGTTTCTCCCGACCATCCCGCGCAGCAATCCGACGACGAACCGCCGCCAACGACTTCGGGTCCCGGGAAGCCTTCGCTAGACGAGCCCGAGCCCTCGCCCTAGCCGAAGAGACTGCAAAAGCGACAAAGTCAAAACCCTAAGCTAAAAACAAAAGCAAGAAGTACGAAACGTCAACATACCTTGAGGATCGCCACTCGAGAGAGATGATGCGGCACTCGGGGCACCCTCGGTCCGCTGGCTAGGAGGAAACGGCGGGAACCACCCGGTGGAAGCCATCAGCTCAGGAGAACGAAATCGTTCGACGGCTTTCCGAGCCTCCGACATTCCCCGGATCTCCTTCACAAAGTCAAGGTCGTCGGCCCCCTCGTTAGCAGGAAACTCGGACAAGGGGCCGAACCGGAGCGGCACGTCACCAAAAGCCTCCGCCGAGACCCACACCCACGGTCGTCGATTGTACTTCCCTGAATCAATGATCAGCTTAGTATTCCGGTGATCGCGGGCCACAAAGAAACTGGGTTGCCCGGGCGCAGGGAAAACCGCGATGAGATTGCGAAAATCACTCACGGTCATCACCCGCTCAGTCTGGCAATGCCACTCCATATGGCACATCGCCACTATGCGGTAGAATGCCGGGCTCATCTTACATGCGTGCACCCCCAGACGGGAGAGAAGCTGCTGGACGATGGGTTGAAACGGCAGCCGCAGCCCGCAGTTAAGACTCGCAACTGAAACTGCGGCAAAACCACGACGAGGCCGGAAAGGACGGTCGTCCTTTAAGGGACGGAGAAGCGCCACGGACGACGGAATGGCAAAAGCCTCCCGGAGACCGACGAATGTCCGGTAGGTGAGCGTGCTCGAAGCATCGACCCCCGAACAATCGAAGTCCTCGGGAGCAGCAAGGCCCTCCTCGGGATACCACTCCGTCCTAGCAAGCGACCTCGCCGATACCAACGCCTCTGCGTTAGGGGTCCCGGGCTGAGGACCCCCTGACTCCACGGAAGGGCTCCTGCCCTCTGACACAGCCACGGCAGCCGCCGGCGGTACCTCGGGACGCTCCGATGCGAGGCCTTCGGCCCCCGGACATGTCTCTGACTCACCTCCGGGATCTTCAGACACGGGACCAAAGTCGTCCACGCAGTCTATCTCGTCGTGAACCGACTCTAGCAGAGTCACCGCATCCGCGTCCGTAGCATCTCCCGACACGCCTTGAAAGTCCAAGTCGGACCACGGCACGTCGAGGCGGACTTTGTCACGAACCCCCTCGCCAACTAAGTTGATCACGAGGCGAGGGGCAGGCTCCCCGGATGCGGGATGATCAAACTCCCCACCTGTAGCGCGCCCAGTTGGCGCGCACTTTTCGAGAGGCTGAGCAGCGGGCACGGTCGCACCCAGCTCGCCTTTCTCCAGCCACTGCTCTACTCCGCTTGGATTTTCTTCCACGTGCAGAGGAACTTCCCTTAAACCCGCGAAGAGATCATCCTCTGCGTGTTCAGAACCCTGAAACAAGAGAGAGAAATCAATCTCGGGACTCTCAGCTAAGAAAAGGGAAGGGACACCCATAATGCAAGCGTAAAAAAGAAAACAAGCGTAGAGAAAAGAGAAGAAATAAAGTGAGGAATAAAGGGAAGGGGGGAGGTTTATTTATAGACTTCTGGGGGGGTAGGAGTCGAAATCCTACTCCCACAAGGAGCAAAATCGGAGTAAAAACTCCAAAAAGTCGGAGTTCTCCCGCGCGAGGCGAACCAGCCCCGCGCACGGGGCGCGCCGCGCGCCAAGCTCGCGCGCCGCGCGGGTCATGCAGCACAGACCGCGCGCCGCGCCGTCCAGGGCGCGCGCCGCGCGGCCCCCTGAAAAAAAAGAGAAGAAAAAAGAAGAGGAAAATTTTTTTTCCTCGGGGCCACAAGGCACGGGAAATATTTTCCTCAAACACCCAACTAGAAGAACGAAAAGTTCATCGCTGGGACGCCTCCCGAGCGACGAACTTGGGGGGCTAATGTTGTCGGTCGTTTTCGGAAAACCCGAGACGCCAAGAAGCACGTCGCTCAAAGGACCGATGGTCAGGCCGGAGGTCCTGAAGAGCGGCAAATCTTCAAGCCCTCGCCCAAACTCCTGACTCCTCGAGTCGAGCTTCGCTCCTCGAGTCGAGCCTTGAGTCAATCTCCTCGAGTCGAGCCTTGAATTGTTCCTCGAGTCGAGCCTTTAATTGTTCCTCGAGTCGGGCCTCGAGTCATTTTCGAGTCGAGCCTCGAGTCATTCTCGAGTCATGTTGGAATAGATCTATGGTTTGAGAAAATAATTAACGCTTCGGTAAGCGGCGGAATTTTAAAAATTTTCTCTTACAAGTAAAATAGTTTTTACTAACCTAGACAAGTGCAAGTACATGTAATTAAAAACCAATATGAGCTAGAAGTTTACTAACCTTTCTTGAAGCTTGAACTTTGAAGAAGCTTGTAGAAAGTTTGCAACGCTCGTCTCCCCTCGCAGCACGTCTCTCTTTCTTTCCTCGGCACCTCGAGCAACCACGAAAGTTTCTATCACTAAATCACTCGAAAAGAAGGAATCAGTGAGTGTGCACTTTTAAACACTACGACTTAAGAACGAGTCTCGAAGTCGCAGAGCTAAACACTAGGTCGAGTGAGGACCTAGGTGCCAAGACAAGAAAAATCGAAAATAAACTAGAGAGAGAGAGAAGAGGGGCGGCAACCACAAGTTCTAGAGAGAGAATCTCTCAATCTCTAACTTATGTGGAATGAGAAAACAATGAGAATGAGGGCCCTATTTATAGGAGAGGGGTTAGCCTTAGAAAATAGGAGTTTCCTCTTTTTCCAAGCATTCATGAGCAATCTCTTATTGCCCATTCTCTCCATATGCGCCCATCACATTCATTCCCTTAAGGGATTTGTTTCCTAATTTGTTTCCTCTTCTTTGCTTGTCCTGTCCGCCCATATCCTTTCCTCTTAGAGGAAATTCGTTTCCTCTTTTTCTTTTGGCAAGTATCTAAATACATTTATGCACAAAATAAACTCTTTCTCTTGGGTATTTTGGCGCCCAACTCTCATCTAGAAGGAGCTTCTAGAAGCTTCTTCATTTGTTCATGACAACATGAGAAAAGCCCATTAAGAATTTTCAATAAAATTCTTATGAAATGAAATTAATTCACAAGGCCCAATAATCAAGTTATGGCCGAGTGACATTAAGTCATCAAATGAACTTGTCAAAAAATTTATTGACATTCATTTCATCCTTTGTCTCAAAAGACAAAAATACCCTTTTAACTATTTTCGTTCTTGTTTTGACTTAGCTTCCAGTTTAACTATTCCTATCGATGTGATTCGTGACAGTGACCTCATGGACCCAAATGAACAAAGCTTGAGCTAAACACTTGGACTCAAAAGTTCACAAACCTTTTCCAAGTTTAGCTTAATGCCAACTGACTCCACTAAAGAGCTGACACTGAAAATCTCTCGGTTCAAATGAATTTATTTACTACTCAAGAATTCGACCTAATTATGATGAGCGGATCCACTGAATATTATCTATGTTTACCCTTCATGAATGTCATCAGCTAGTCGGGATTTACTAAATTACCATTTTACCCTTCTAGCTGTTATTTCCTCAACTCCTTTGTCGCTTGTGAATAAGTTAGAAACAATGTATTGACGAGGAGCTAACAAGTCACATTGTTTCATCCAAAAGAGTCAGGACTCAATTTGGACACTAGCCAGTTCATTTATTCACACTCCAAGGAACAAAGCATGAGGTGACATACATTGCATTTCAGCAATCTTGTACATGAATTCCATTTCTATGAGAACTTCACAAAGTTACTCATGACAGACTCACAACTTAGTACTTCACCAATAGGCCTTGTTCGGAATCACGTAGTGAGTCCGAACTTTGACTTTCTCAAATGAGAATACTAAGGTGTGAAATGGCATGTCTCATTTCAGGATTAAGGTAAGCATGATGCAATTCATACATAGTGACTTCGAGACATAAGAGGTTAAATGGTTTGTTCTTATCTTGTCTCTAGACGTGCACTGGTCAATTCAATACCTTCGGAATATACCTAGAAGAACTATAGAGTCCCCAACTCTCAATGCCTCATAACCAGACATCATAGATTCTTCTAACAATCATACTGAGGTCAATAGTCCTTTGACCCTAAGATTGCGAATATATCGTTTTAAGCAAACTACGAAGAGTTTGTTCATGCAAATCTACATTTGTCTCTTCGTAAGTTGTTAAGTTTGTTTATGGACTAAAAGACTAAGGTTTTATCATAACGCTTCAAACAAAGAAAGAATGAATGAACGTTTCAACTTTATTAATGAATATATAGGCAATTACAAGCAAGAGTCTTCATGAGACTTTATTACATCAAATGTACAAAATAAAGACTACAACTCTTCTTGTGGGCACCATTGACAACAAGTCACTCCTCGAGTCAAGTCGCCAGTCGCTCTCGTCGAGTCGAGCCTTGCTCCTCGAATCGAGTCACTCTCGTCAAGTGGAAAGCTTCATATTTCACGTGAGAAGAATGACATTCGGAGGCCCGCAAGAACCCGGCCAAGACGAGCCGTCCATCGCGCACACAACGCGCAACGCCGGCCGGCCGTGCAGCAGACGGCGCGCCGCGCTCTCCATGCGCCGCGCGACCTGCGCCGCGCCCGGTGACCCTCGTGCCGCGCCTGGTGACACGCGCGCCGCGCCCCTTGCGCCGCGCGCCGCGCGCCGTGCGCCTCCACTTGATGGCATGCGCGATCCTAGTCCCACATGGACGAAAAAGGGATCTTCTAAGGCTCCCAAACACCTATAAATACCCTCTCTTATTGAGGGGAAAGTGTTGGAATCGATCTAGGGTTTAAGAAAAAGTTTAACGCTTCGTTAAGCGGCGGAATTTTAAAAATTTTCTTTTTAAGTAAAACTAGTTTTTACTAACCTAGACAAGAGCATGTGCATGTAAATAAAAACTAATATGAGCTATTAAAGTTACTAACCTTTCTTGAAGCTTGAACCTTGTAGAAGCTTTTGGAAAGTTGCAACGCTCGTCTCCCCTCGCAGCACGTCTCTCTTTCTTTCCTCGGCACCTCGAGCAACCACGAAAGTTTCTATCACTAAATCACTCGAAAAGAAGGAATCAGTGAGTGGGCACTTTTAAGCACTACGACTTGAGAACGAGTCTCGAAGTCGCAGAGCTAAACACTAGGTCGAGTGAGGACCTAGGTGCCAAGACAAGAAAAAATCGAAAATATAAACTAGATAGAGAGAGAGGAAGGGGCGGCCAAGTCTAGAGAGAGAAGCTCTCAATCTCTAAAACTTTGCATGAATGAAAAGTGTGGAATGAGGCTCCTATTTATAGGAGAGGTCTCACCTTCAATAAGGTAGTTTCCTCTTCTATAGAATATCACATATTCATGAGCAAAATAACCCTTATTTCTCATTCCTTTTGGGCGCCCAAGGCAGCCTTCTAGAAGGCTAGGATTTGTTTCCTTTTTTGTTCCTTGGCTTGCCTATTACTCTCTTGGCCGATTCCCTTGTGCATCTAATATGCAAATTTGTTTCCTCTTTTTCTTTTGGCAAGTATCTAAATACATTTATGCACAAAATAATTTCCCTTTCTCTTTGGGTAGTGTTGGGCGCCTATGGCTTCTAGAAAAGGCTTCTAGAATTTTCTTCACTTGTTCATGACAACATAAGAAAAAGCCCATTTAGAATTTTCAATAAAATTCTTATGAAATGAAATTAATTCACAAGGCCCAATTAATCATATTATGGCCGAGTGACATTAAGTCATCAAATGAACTTGTCAAAATTTATTGACATCCATTTCATCCATATGTCTCAAAAGACAAAAATACCCTTTCGACAATTTTCGTTCTTGTTTTGACTTAGCTTCCAGTTTAACTATTCCTATCGATGTGATTCGTGACAGTGACCTCATGGACCCAAATGAACAGAGCTTGAGCTAAACACTTGGACTCAAAAGTTCACAAACCTTTTCCAAGTTTAGCTTAATGCCAACTGACTCCACTAAAGAGCTGACACTGAAAATCTCTCGGTTCAAATGAATTTATTTTGTACTCAAGAATTCGACCTAATTATGATGAGCGGATCCACTGAATATTATCTATGTTTACCCTTCATGAATGTCATCAGCTAGTCGGGGTTTACTAAATTACCATTTTACCCTTCTAGCTGTTATTTCCTCAACTCCTTTGTCGCTTGTGAATAAGTTAGAAACAATGTATTGACGAGGAGCTAACAAGTCACATTGTTTCATCCAAAAGAGTCAGGACTCAATTTGGACACTGGCCAGTTCATTTATTCACACTCCAAGGAACAAAGCATGAGGTGACATACATTGCATTTCAGCAATCTTGTACATGAATTCCATATCTATGAGAACTTCACAAAGTTACTCATGACAGACTCACAACTTAGTACTTCACCAATAGGCCTTGTTCGGAATCACATAGTGAGTCCGAACTTTGACTTTCTCAAATGAGAATACTAAGGTGTGAAATGCCATGTCTCATTTCAGGATTAAGGTAAGCATGACGCAATTCATACATAGTGACTTCGAGACATAAGAGGTTAAATGGTTTGTTCTTATATTGTCTCTAGAAGTGCACTGGTCAATTCAGTACCTTCGGAAGATACCTAGAAGAACTATAGAGTCCCCAACTCTCAATGCCTCATAACCAGACATCATAGATTCTTCTAACAATCATACTGAGGTCAATAGTCCTTTGACCCTAAGATTGCGAATATATCGTTTTAAGCAAACTACGAAGAGTTTGTTCATGCAAATCTACATTTGTCTCTTCGTAAGTTGTTAAGTTTTTTTATGGACTAAAAGACTAAGGTTTTATCATAAAGCTTCAAACAAAGAAAGAATGAATGAACGTTTCAACTTTATTAATGAATGAATAGGCAACCACAAGCAAGAGTCTTCGTAAGACTATATGACATCAAATGTACATAAATAGACACTATTACTCTTCTTGTGGGCACCATTGACAACAATATTCTGAACCAAGTTCTGTCTAAAACGGTTCTTGGTAATCCTTATGAACGATGGACTAGCCGTAAAGTAAATCTTGGCCGCATCAAAATTTGGGGTTATCCTGCACACGTGCTGAGGCAAAAGACTAGCAAGTTGGCTAGTAGGTCAGAATTGTGTCTATTTGTTGGATATCCAAAGGAAACCAAAGATTTCACATTCTATAGTCCCGAGGACGACAAGACTTTCGTTAGCACGAATGCTCGTTTCATTGAGGAGGACTTTATGAAGGATGCAAAACCTAGAACAAAATTGTGCTTGAAGAAATGTTGGGTGAGGAAGCTTCTACCTCATCTGTAAGAACTGTTCTTACCCCAACTGAAACACAACTAAACTCATCAGAATCTCGTCAAGCAGTACTTCGACGTAGTGGGAGGGCTACTCAAAAGCCCGACTGGTACATGTCTTATGGAGACACTCTCGTAGCCGTCTCTGATATGGATGATCCTGTTTCCTATAGTCAAGTGATGGCTTATTCTGAATCAAACCTTTGGCTTGATGCCATGAAAGTTGAAATGCACTCGATGTATGTCAACAAAGTCTGGAAACTTGTAGACCTTCCTGAAGGGATTAAACTCGTAGGGTGTAAGTGGATATACAAGAAGAAAATGGGTCCGGATGGGAACGTCGAGATGTTCAAAGCACGACTTGTGGATAAGGGTTATACCCAACAAGAAGGGATTGACTATGAAGAAACCTTCTCGCCAGTCACGATTCTTTCGCATACTTCTATCCATAGCTGCAGCTCTCGACTATGAGATCTGGTAAATGGATGTCAAGACTGCCTTCTTGAATGGCAATCTTGACTAGCACATTTATATGGCTCTACCAGACGGTTTTGTTGAAAAAGGTCAAAAGACCAATGTTTATGAGTTGCTTAAGTCCATTTATGGTAAAGTTGTATTTCTGGTACTATATGTCGATGATATATTACTCATAGGTAAAGTTGTGGGTAAGTTATCTGATTTTAAGGTCTGGCTGGCAAAGCAATTCGATATGAAGGATCTAGGAGAAGCCGCGTACATTCTGGGGATCCAAATCTTTCGAGATAGGAAGAACCGGACTATGTCGCTCTCTCAAGCATCTTATATTGATAAGGTGATGGATCGCTTCTTGATGCAAGACTCCAAGAAGGGCCGAACACCCTTTAGGCATGGAGTCTCACTCTCTAAGGACCAGTCTCCCAAGACTGCACAAGAGATTGAGGACATGAGAAAAATTCCTTACGCCTTAGCCGTAGGAAGTTTCATGTATGCTATGCTTTGGCAATGGCGTAGTTAGCCGTTTTCAATCCAACCCTGGACCCGAGCACTGGATTGCTGTTAAGCATGTTCTCAAGTATCTTCGAAGAACTAGGAACTTGATCCTTATATATTCAGGTACTGGCCTGAATATGACAGGATATACCGACTCCGATTTTCAAGCGGATAAGGATTCCAGGAAATCCACTTCGGGATCTGTGTTCATCCTTAATGGTAGAGTTGTTGTGTGGAGGAGTATTAAGCAATCTTGCAATGCTGACTCAACAATGGAAGAAGAATATGTGGCTGCTTGTGAAACATCCAAAGAGGCTGTATGGCTTAGAAAATTCCATAAGTATTTGGAAGTCATTCCAAAGGTCGATGAGCCCATGACCCTTTATTGTGATAATAGTGGGGCTGCCGCTAACTCAAAGGAATCTCGAAGTCATAAGCGCTCTAAACATATTGAGAGGAAATACCATTTGATTCAAGAGATCGTGAAGCGTGAAGACATGGAGGTGAAGAAGATCTCTACGGTGGACAACCTGGCATATACATTCACCAAGGCCCTATTGAACAAGGTCTTCGAAAAGTATCGGGATGCATTAGGCATGAAGGACTACTCACATATTCTTTGAGTTAAGTGGGAGTTTGTTGTCAATGGTGCCCACAAGAAGAGTTGTAGTCTATACTTATGTACATTTGATGCAACAAACTCTCACGAAGACTATTTCTTGTAACTGCTGAATCATTAATAAAAATTGAAACGTTCATTTATTCTTCCTTGTCTGTTTGAAGCTTTATGATAAACTATAATCTTTAGTCCTTAAACAAACCTAACAACATATGAAGAGACAAATGTGGATTTGCATGCAAAAACTCTTCATGGTTTGCCTAAAACAATATATTCGTAATCTAAGGATCAAAGGACTATTGATCTTGTTAGGAGAATCTATAATGTCTGGTTATGGGACATTGAGAGTTGGAGACACTATAGTTCTTCTAGGTATCGTCTGAAGGTACTGAATTGACCAGTGCACTTCTAGAGACAAAATAAGAACAAGCCATTTAACTTCTTATGTCTCGAAGTCACTACGTATGAATTGCATCATACTTACATCAATCCTGAAATGAGACATGCCATTACAAAGCTTACGTATTCTCATTGGAGGAAGTCAGAGTTCTGATTCACTATGTGATTCTTAACAGGACCCATTGGTGAAGTACTAAGTTATGAAGATGTCATGAGTAACTTTGTGAAGATCTCATAGATATCGAATTCATGTACAAGATTGTTGAAATGCAATGTATATCACCTCATGCTTTGTTCCTTGGAATGTGAATAAATGAATTGGCCAGTGTCCAAATTGAGTCATGACTCTTTTGGATGAAACAATGTGACTTGTTAGCTCCTCGTTAATACATTGTTTCTAACTTATTCACAAGCGACAAAGGAGTTGAGGAAATAACAGCTAGAAGGGTAAAATGGTAATTTTATAATTCCCGACTAGTTGATGATATTCATGAAGGGTAAACATAGATAATATTCAGTGGATCCAGTCATCACAATTTAGTTGAATTCTTGAGTAGAAAATAAATTCATATAAACCGAGAGATTCTCAGTGTCAACTCTTTAGTGGAGTCAGTTGACATTAAGCTAAACTTGGAAAAGGTTTGTGAACTTTTGAGTCCAAGTATTTTAGTTCAAGCTTTGTTCATTTGGATCCATGAGGTCACTATCACAAATCATATCGAGTAGGAATAGTTAAACTAGAAGCTAAGTCAAAACAAGAACGAGACAAGTTTTACGAAAATTGTCTAAATGGTATTTTTGTCTTTTTGGACATAGAATGAAATCAATGTCAATAAATTTTTTTTACATTGTCATATGATGAGATATTATCACTCGGCCATAACAAGTTTATTAGGCCTTGTGGATTAATTTCATTTCATGGAATTTGACTTGAAAATTCTTAATGGGACTTTTCTTATGTTGTCATGAACAAATGAAGAAGCTTCTAAAAGCTCCTTCTAGAAGAGGTGGCCGTCCAACATGGCAAGAGAGAGACCAATTTTATGCATTAATGTATGAAGATACTTGCCAAAAGAAAAAGAGGAAACAAATTTCCTCTAGAAGGAAAGAGAGGTGGGCGGCTATTAGGGTCAAGGGAGAAGCATAATAAAAGAGGAAACAAATCCAAGGACTTGCACCATATACCTTGCACATCCAAAGGGAGAGAATAAAGGCAAAATTTTGCTCTTGAATATGTGATATTCTATACAAGAGGAAACTACCTTGTTGAAGGTAATCCCTCCCCTATAAATAGATGCCTCATTCTCATTGTTTAGCTCTTCGACTTTGAGACTTGTTCTTGAGTCGTCGTGTTTAAAAGTACCCACACACTAATTCTTTTCTTTCTCGAGTGATTATTCTGATAAAAACTTTTGTGGTTGCTCGAGTTCCCATCGAAAGAAGAGTGACGTGCTGCGAGGGGAGACGAACGTTTCAACCTTCCTAAGGCTTCTCAACGTTCAAGCTTCTCAAACGTTAGTAAACATATAATTCTCATTAATAGTTTTAATTTATATGTACTTCCTCTTTGTCTACATTGGTAAAAAATGTTTTACTTGTTTTAAAGAAAAATTTTAAATTCCACCGCTTGCTCGAAGCGTTAAATCTTTTCTTAACCCTAGATCAATTCCATCAGAACAGCTCTTACAGATGAGGTAGAAGCTACCTCGCCCAACTTTTCTTCAACCACAATTTTGCTTCTAGGTTTTACATCTTTCATAAAGTCCTCCTCAAGGAAACGAGCATTCATGCTAACGAAAGTCTTATCGTCCTCGGGACTATAGAATGTGAAAAATTTGGTTTCCTTTGGATATCCAACGAACAAACAAAATTCTGACCTACTAGCAACCTTACTAGTCTTTTGCGTCAGCACGTGTGCAGGGCAACCCCAAATTTTGATGCGGCCTAGATTTACTGTACGGCCATTCCATCGTTCATAAGGAGTACCAGGAACCGTTTTAGACGGAACTTGGTTCAGAATGTAAGCAGCTGTTTCGAGGGCATATCCCCAAAAGGAAAGAGGGAGTGATGAGTAACTCATCATTGATCTAACCATCTCCATAAGAGTTCGGTTTCTTCTCTCTGACACTCTGTTTTGTTGACGTGTGCCAAGTGCGGTAAGCTGAGAAGCGATACCTTCTTCTTTAAGAAAGTCATCGAACTCTCCAGACATATACTCACCTGCTCGATCATATCGAAGGGTTTTGATCACTTTGCCAGTTTGCTTTTCCACTAAAGCCATAAAGACCTTAAATGCGTTAAAGGTCTTGATTTGTGTTTGAGCAAATAGACAAAACCGTATCTTGAGTAATCATCAGTGAAGGTAACGAAGTATTCGTATCCTCCACGTGTCTGTTGACTGAGCGTTTGGATGGCCAACATGCTTCTAGAAGGAGCTTCTAGATGTTTCTTTATTTGTTCGACAACATAAGAAAGGCCCATTAAGAATTTTCAAGTAAAATTCTATGAAATGAAATTAATCCAAAAAGCCCAATTAACTTGTTATGGTCGAGTGATTATATGTCATAATATGACAATGTCAAAAAATTTATTGACATTCATTTCGTCCTATGTCCAAAAATATAAAATTACCCTTTTGACAATTTTCGTAAAACTTGTCTCGTTCTTGTTTTGACTTAGCTCCTAGTTTAACTATTCCTACTCGATATGATTTGTGATAGTGACCTCATGGATCCAAATGAACAAAGCTTGAGCTAAAATACTTGGACTCAAATGTTCACAAACCTTTTCCAAGTTTAGCTTAATGTCAACTGACTCCACTAAAGAGTTGACACTGAGAATCTCTAGGTTCAGATGAATTTGTTTTCCACTCAAGAACTCAACCTAATTGTAATGAGTGGATCCACTGAATATTATATATGTTTACCCTTCATGAATATCATCACCTAGTCGGGATTTACAAAATTACCATTTTAACCTTCTAGCTGTTATTTCCTCAACTCCTTTGTCGCTTGTGAATAAGTTAGAAACAATGTATTGAAGAGGATCTAACAAGTCACATTGTTTCATCCAAAAGAGTCAAGACTCAATTTGGACACTGGCCAGTTCATTTATTCATATTCCGAGAAACAAAGCATGATGTGATATAGATTGCATTTCAGCAATCTTGTACATGAATTCCATATCTATGAGATCTTTACAAAGTTACTCATGACATCTTCATAACTTAGTACTTCACATATAGGTCCTGTTAAGAATCACATATTGAGGTAAGCATGATGCAATTCATACGTAGTGACTTAAAGACATAAGAAGTTAAATGGTTTGTTCTTATCTTGTCTCTATAAGTGCACTGGTCTATTCAGTACCTTCAGAAGATACCTAGAAGAATTATAGAGTCTCCAACTCTCAATGTCCCATATCCAGACATCATATATTCTCCTAACAACATGAAGAGTTTGTTCATACAAATCTATATTTATCTCTTCATATGTTGTTAGGTTTGTTTATGGAATAAAGATCAAGGTTTTATCATAAAGCTTCAGACAAGGAAGAATGAATGAACGTTTCAACTTTTATTAATGAATAAGAAGTTACAAGCAAGAGTCTTCGTGAGACTATATTAAATTAAATTTATACAAATAGACACTACTACTCTTCTTGTGTCACCATTGACAACACTTCAGTCATACGCAAACAAAAGGCAACAAAAGGGTTGAAAAAGAAAGTTCCACATCCGGAATCCGAGGAACAAGGATCACCTCGCACACCTTTTGCTTCTCCTATTCCTCCGGATTTCAGAGAGGAGGAGTTAATAGATTTTATGGTCGCCGAAGATGTCTCGCCACAACTGTCGCCACACAACTCTAAGGTTAAGAGACCCAAAATACCCGTTAATCCACATGGAGCCGAACCGTAAGTGCCATCTCTAATTGCTGAAAATGCGACACGTCCTTCATCTACTAAGGTTAGTACATTTGTCGTGTCTTATTCATAATATTACTTAATAGAATTTAATTATTGTTTATTATCTTATAGGAAACTACTTTCTTGCTTGCAATTGGGAACATCATTAATACCGTCGCATCAGGAACTTTAATGATCGATGAGAACCCGAATCCTGTGATACACATGAGGCGTCTAGATGCAGAAAATGTCAGAGTTCCAGTGATGTTTGTAGAAGACGAGCACATGAACGCTCCACTTCCTATTCTTGTAGAGGAAGAGATGATGATTCTATCCGAGGCGATAAAATATATTGTTGCATGGCCAAAGAGACTAGTTATACCAGATGATGAAGAAGTAAGTATATTTTGGTTTTTAGTTATATTATATATTACTATAGATGTAATTGAAAAGTGTATGCAGGTTATCGTACGAAGCTCGAAGAAGAGAGGCAAATCAACTCCGGTTGTGCCTAGAACACGAACAAAATCTCATCCATCGCCTCCTCCGACTGTCCCACTCATTAAAGATGTCGCTAATCCAATTACAACTTTGTTGGATATCTTGGAAAACTCTATAGGCGATCATTTATACACTACGGACACCGATCCTATAGTATTTGGCACGCATGCAGATTTAATTGTTTTAAAAGAAGATATTGAGCCGTTCTTAGCATTTGAGGGGATTGGAGCCACAACTATTATGATATACATGAGGTATGTATATATTAAAAAAAATTATTTATTTTAACAACGGAAAATCGTATATAACTTGTTCATTGATTACGGACTTGTACGCGAATAATCGTCGACGAGCCGAATATCGATTTGTGAAATATAGAGCGTAAGATATTTTAACGTGCCATTGAAGGTCACTTGGCATAAGGAAAAAAGGTACTATAAAAAATACATAATTTTAATATAAATATGTTCATAAAAATGATGTATTTTATCATAGAGCCCAATACATACTTCAAGTACGGAGTACAGATATTTTGTCTTACTCATGATGAGATATTTTTTTTGAGGGAGATCATTCCATGATACCTTGAACATGTAAGTATCTAATTAATAGAGTTTTTTAGTATGTTATGTATGTTTATTAATATGTTAATTTATTTTGATTTCAGTTGTGATCGTTGCCAACTTACAATGATGCCGAGATAGACGAACTTCGAGAAGATTATGCTAGAATTATTGTGGATGGTATGTTAATGTCTTTATCAAACTATATATGCGTTAAGATATAGAAAAGGTTAACTGATTGTAAAAACTGCGTTAACAGTGTTATTTTGTTATGTTCAAAAGCTTGATTATGGAATTTTGCATGAAAAATTTGAGCTGTTTTTATCTGTTTTTCAGTTGGTTTTGAGTATTGTTTCATCTGTTTTCTTGCTGAAAATTATAGCGGAAAACGTATTCTTTTAAATATTTAAGAACAAATTTAATATTGGAGTCGCTCATTAAACAAGCGACGCCCCTTTTTAAATATTAAAAAAAATTGGAATCGCTCAAATAAAAAGCGACTTCCCGGTTTCAAGACTGGTGTCGCTTTTTTTTTTCTTAGCGACTCCAGACTGGCATCGCTTTCTATTTTAGCAACGCCAGGTTAAAAAGAGATGCCCTCTACAAGAGCGATGCCCAAGCAAAACAAAACGCCAAATCCGACGTGGTGCTTACGTGGAGCGTCGCTCGGGCATAAGCGACGCTCAAACCTTTGGGCGTCACTAACATATGCGTTGCTCAAAAAGCGATGCCTAAAATATAACGCGTCACCTTTTGAGCGACTTTAAATGGGTATTTTGTAGTAGTGCACACTTTGTATTCATAACTAGGCCAATCATAAGATCTTCAGTTTGTTGTCCCAAAGTACATTATTTTTATGAATATCTTTAAATTAAATGCGGGACGATCTAGCAACGTAGTGAATCTCAAATGTGGTTTTCAAAATTTAGCCAACGATTGATAAATTTTGTAATTTTCCCATCTACAAAAATAAACGGATAAAAATATCGGAAATACCCATTTGTAGCATATCAACATTTCAGCCAGTCAAAATTTAAAGTCAACTAAGTCAGTTAAAAATCCCAAAATAAACGCTTGACATTTAAATTAAAAAGATAATTCATTATGAAATATAGTATATAAAATAAATTAAATATTGATTAGAACCATTAAAGAAAACAGACATGCGTGTAAAAGTGGGAAACATTTTTGATACCACTTTTAAAAAAAATAAATAAACGAAATCATTTGTTTCTCTCTCACCGAATTAACATAAACAAACCAATATGTGTTACAACTTATCTTAAATTTACCAAAATTAAGTATCTCTTAAATTTATCAAAAGTAACTATAACCGATTTTCTTACGTTAAAAAAAAAAAAAAAAAAGACCATAACTACTCCATAATTAAGGGGATTTGACTAGAGTCACCATATCAACATGTTAATTAAAATGGAAAGTCAATGAAAATCAAATCCACGTCAATGAAAAGTAAGTCTATATTTCGTAGCAGCTAATTGGACTACAAATTATAAAATAAAATAATCATGGAATAAGTAACGTGTACTAAAGTCTGATTATTTTTATTGCGTGATGTGTAATGTGTTTGGCTGCATAATAGCACATGTGAATGCTTAGCGAACCAGGGGAGTAGCTTTCATTAATTTTTATAAAGAAAATACCAGAATTTTATAATGTAATTCGTATTAGAAATGATAATAAAATTAAAATACTGTTATATGTGGTTATCAAATGTTTGATATTGATACGTAGCAAATAAAACGGAACATAACCCAAAACACAGTTGGGCAAAAGAATATTTGCACATAGATTCATGGATTTCGAAAGGCAACTCTTATTTTTTATTATTATTTTTAGAATTAATTCTGTTTTTACCCCTTGGACTCGTACCCCGATTTCATTTTACCCCCTGAACTCTGAAATGTTGCAGAAGTAATATCAGAACTTAGACACGTGTTACATCTTCATACTTCCGTCAGTATTTGGACGTTAAATTTAACTTTTTGATGACGTGGCAATATTTTTAAGGGTATAAGAGTATTTTCATCTTAAATAATTAAATACATCCATTTATTCTCTCTCCTCTCTCTCTCTTTCCTTTTTTCTTCTTTTCTTTTTTTTTTCTTTTCTTCTCTGCCTTTTTTTCTTCTTTTCTTCTCTGCCTTTTTTCTTCGATGAGCTATTAGACGTTTGTTGGATGGTCACAAAACCGAACACCTGTCGAACGGTTCGGAAACCCTAGCAACCACAAACATGAACAACCAAGGCGAAAATGAAACCCTCGAAAACCCCCAATCCTCAAACCCATCGGAGAAATCTCTGCTTCAACAACAGCAACATTTCATGGCGTACCTTCCGTTCGAGGTCATCACCGACATTCTCGCGCGTCTTCCGGTGAAGCCCCTCATCCGAATCAGGTCCGTCGCGAAAGCATGGCGGTCTCTCATCGACAGCTCCGAATTCATCACCCTCCACATCTCCAGATCCTCCGACAACAGGTCGAACCTCACCCACCTCCTCCGCCGGAACACCCGCCTCTTCACCGCCGAACCCGACGGCGCTTCCGCGACGGAGCTTCCTCACCCTCTCATGTGCTACAGCAACGAGGTTAAGGTCCTCGGCTCTTGCAATGGCCTTCTGTGCATCTCCAATGTCGCCGAGGACATCGCGATCTGGAACCCGGCGACCAGGACTCACCGCCTCCTTCCTCACCTCCCATCGGAGAAGCGGCGACCCGAATCCACCGCCGCGATTCGCGGCCCTAGGGTTTACGGATTCCTCACCTTGTTTCTGGTGTTATTGAACTCTCTCGCGTTCACCCTCTCATTTATCGGCGTCCTCTCTAGCTCGCGGTGGCTCACACTCCACGGTGGATGCGCGCGCGCGGGATCTCGGTGGCCGACTCGGCTGGTGGCGCGCGAAGAAGAGGAAGAACGAGGGTTGACAAGGAGATGGAGAAGATGAGGAGGATGGTGATGTGGTTGGCCGGCCGGAGAGTGCTCTTGAAGTGTTGTTGCCGATTGTTTTTTCTCTTGCTCTGTTTTGCTTGCAGGAATCGCGTGAAGAAGATGAAGTGAAGAAGGAGTGCACGTGAAGAAGAAAGAAGAACAGAGAAGAAGGAAAAGGAATTTTTAAAATCCTTTTATTCCCATCGGAGAAGAAAAGAAGAAAAAAAGGCAGAGAAGAAAAGAAATAAAAAGAAAAGAAGAAAAAAGGAAAGAGAGAAAGAGAGAGAGGAGAGAGAATAAATGGATGTATTTAATTATTTAAGATGAAAATACTCTTATACCCTTAAAAATATTACCACGTCATAAAAAAGTTAAATTTAACGTCCAAATACTGACGGAAGTATCAAGATGTAACACGTGTCTAAGTTCTGATATTACTTCTGCAACATTTCAGAGTTCAGGGGGTAAAATGAAATCGGGGTACGAGTCCAGGGGGTAGAAACAGAATTAATTCTTATTTTTAATTTCTGGTAGCATCTGGTAGAGAATCGTAAAATGGAAAAAATGAGTAGGTGCAATGCTGACGTTGGTACGATATAGTAGGGAAATTTGGGGAAGTGTGGATTAATGTTAAGGAAATTTGATTTCTAAAAGGTTATTGTAAGAAATTTGGAAAGTATTTGAATATTTAATTACTTTTCAAATTTTAGAGTGTTTATCTCTTCTCTTCCCTTCACTCTCATCTCGCTCTTACACTCTCATCTCGCTCGGAATTAAGACGGCGATGACACCCAGAATCATGACGACAACGACGCCCGGAACCACTCCCACCCTTCACTCTCATCGTCTATCAGGTACATGTGTGTATTGGGATGTGTATTTGGGTTAGATTTTGAGTTTTATGGAATTAGTAAACATTTTATTGGATTTGAATGATTTTGCAATGTTGTGCTTGAAATCATATGGATTTGGTATGATATGTATCGTGATATAAGTTTATTGAATAATTTAGGTTAATACATAAATTTCAATCTTGTTTTGTTAAAATCTGAGAATGAGTATGTGTTTCAATGACTTTTATCACGATCCGTGATAGGTGCGTTAATCACGCGTAAACTCCTATCTCCCAAGCTTAAATCCAACGAGTTCTCAAGGATTTTGATTATCTCTAGAGTGTTTTTGATGGATTTTCAGGTCTATATGGGTTTTACTAGTGTTTCGGGTCTCAACATGGAAAAATATGCTAATCGGAGTCAAAACGGAGCAAAAACGAAGAAAAGAAGTGTCAAAAACATTTTTTGACAACTCCTCGCGCCGCGAGGTCCATTTCGCGCGCCGCGCGGAGTGGGAAGTCTGAAGCCAAAACCACAGAGTCTTCCGCGCGAACCGCGCGAAAGCGAAATGAAGGACCGCGCGGCACGCAGGGTGAAGCGCGCGGCGCGCGGTCATTCAAACAGGCCTCGTTCATTTTGATTTTTGTAGCGAATCTCAGCCATTGGATGAGATTGGAAGGCTTAGATTGCTCCGAAAACAAGTCCACTAAACCCTAAAAAGACCAATACTTTAAGAAGAAGTGGGGAGCGAGGGTTTTAGGGTGTGCTATGAAGAACAACTTTTCATTTCTCTTAGTTTTTATTAGTTTTTCCAGAAAATTTCCAGCAGTTGTTCAAACTTTGTAGCTCAAATTTGAAGACAAGGAATTAAGTTGCTGAGTTCTACCATTGTTACTGTTGTCAATGGTGCCCACAAGAAGAGTTGTAGTCTTTATTTTGAACATTTGATGTAATAAAGTCTCATGAAGACTCTTGCTTGTAATTGCCTATTCATTCATTAATAAAGTTGAAACGTTCATTCAATCTTCCTTGTCTGAAGCTTTATGATAAAACCATAGTCTTTTAGTCCATAAACAAACTTAACAACTTACGAAGAGACAAATGTAGATTTGCATGAACAAACTCTTCGTAGTTTGCTTAAAACCATATATTCGCAATCTTAGGGTCAAAGGACTATTGACCTCAGTATGATTGTTAGAAGAATCTATGATGTCTGGTTATGAGGCATTGAGAGTTAGGAACTCTATAGTTCTTCTAGGTATCTTCCGAAGGTACTGAATTGACCAGTGCACTTCTAGAGACAAGATAAGAACAAACCATTTAACCTCTTATGTCTCGAAGTCACTATGTATGAATTGCATCATGCTTACCTTAATCCTGAAATGAGACATGCCATTTCACACCTTAGTATTCTCATTTGAGAAAGTCAAAGTTCGGACTCACTATGTGATTCCGAACAAGGCCTATTGGTGAAGTACTAAGTTGTGAGTCTGTCATGAGTAACTTTGCGAAGTTCTCATAGATATGGAATTCATGTACAAGATTGCTGAAATGCAATGTATGTCACCTCATGCTTTGTTCCTTGGAGTGTGAATAAATGAACTGGCCAGTGTCCAAATTGAGTCCTGACTCTTTTGGATGAAACAATGTGACTTGTTAGCTCCTCGTCAATACATTGTTTCTAACTTATTCACAAGCGACAAAGCAGTTGAGGAAATAACAGCTAGAAGGGTAAAATGGTAATTTAGTAAATCCCGACTAGCTGATGACATTCATGAAGGGTAAACATAGATAATATTCAGTGGATCCGCTCATCATAATTAGGTCGAATTCTTGAGTAGAAAATAAATTCATTTGAACCGAGAGATTTTCAGTGTCAGCTCTTTAGTGGAGTCAGTTAGCATTAAGCTAAACTTGGAAAAGGTTTGTGAACTTTTGAGTCCAAGTGTTTAGCTAAAGCTTTGTTCATTTGGGTCCATGAGGTCACTGTCACGAATCACATCGATAGGAATAGTTAAACTGGAAGCTAAGCCAAAACAAGAACGAAAATAGTTAAAAGGGTATTTTTGTCTTTTGAGACAAAGGATGAAATGAATGTCAATAAATTTTTGACAAGGTCATTTTATGACATGTTTCACTCGGCCATGACTTGATCATTGGGCCTTGTGAATTAATTTCATTTCATAAGAATTTTTATTGAAAATTCTTAATGGGCCTTTTTCATGTTCTCATGAATAAATGAAGAAGCTTCTAGAAGCTCCTTCTAGAGACATGTTGGGCGCCCAACATACCTAAGGAAAGAGAGTTTATTTTGTGCATAAATGTATTTAGATACTTGCCAAAAGAAAAAGAGGAAACAAATTTCCCACACAAGCATGGGAATTTCGGCCAAGAGACTAATAGGCAAGCCAAGGAACAAAAAAGGAAACAAATCCTAGCCTTCTAGAAGGCTGCCTTGGGCGCCTAAGAGGAATGGGAAATAAGGGTTATTTTGCTCATGAATATGTGATATTCTATAGAAGAGGAAACTACCTTATTGAAGGTGAGACCTCTCCTATAAATAGGAGCCTCATTTCCTCACAATTCATTCATCCAAGTTTAAGAGATTTGAGAGACTCTCTCTCTAGAACTTGGCCGAAGTCCTCTTCTCTCTCTCTCTAGTTTATTTTCGGTTTTCTCTTGTCTTGGCACCTAGGTCCTCACTCGACCTAGTCTTTAGCTCTGCGACTTCGAGACTCGTTCTCAAGTCGTAGTGTTTAAAAGTGCCCACTCACTAATTCCTTCTTTTCGAGTGATTTAGTGATAGAAACTATCGTGGTTGCTCGAGTTCCCGAAGAAAGAAAAGAGAGACGTGCTGCGAGGGGAGACGAACGTTGCCAACCTTCCAAAGGCTCATCAACGTTCAAGCATCAAAAAGGTTAGTAACTTTTATAGCCCATATTAGTTTTTATTTACATGCATATGCTCTTGTCTAGGTTAGTAAAAACTAGTTTTACTTAAAAAGAAAATTTTTAAAATTCCGCCGCTTTGCGAAGCGTTTAATCTTTTTCTCAAACCCTAGATCGATTCCAACAGTTACGACTTTAAAATAGTGTTCTATCCTCTAATCCCTATCTCTTACTTTTTTATTCAAGTATGATGTCTTTTGTTTCATTGTTCTTGTGTTCATCTTTATGTATGTTCATTGTCATAGTCATCATTATGAACTAATTTCATGTAGGGCTATGGTGTAGTGAGTAAATTTTGTGACTAGTTTTGTTTTCTTTCTAGTTTCGTTTATTTACTTGAATCGTTTTATGCATGTTGTTATTTCTTTTATTTTTATGTTATTACCCTGCTAATAAAACACGAATAAAAGCTTTAAACAACTTCATAAAACGTTCCGTTACACTCGATTCTTTTTCGCACCTAAAAGGACAAAGCTTTAATTTATTTCTTTTTCTTCGAGCTGGAATGTAAACCCGCATTAAAAGCGGCATAACTCTCTGCTCAGAAATCGAAATTTAATGATTCTTGAATCAAATTAAAGCTCTGTCTGTCCTCTGTCCAATGCCACCGGTTTCGGCTCAAAAGGACATCGGAGCCTCCAGTTATGGCGATTTTACTCCGAGGTATGCGGCTGTCTGAAACTCCAGTTTTTTAGAAATCCGGATTTTCAAAGCCCACTACCATGAGTTATAGAACTCTAATGAGAAAACTTTCTTGAGCAAAAATGTTTTTCATATGATTATAAACATGATGTGTAAAGATTAAAAGTTTTGATTTTTGAAAGATTAATTGAAATTGAATTTTTACAAAACTAGTTTGAATTTTGAAAAACCGTTTTCACTTTCAAACTTGAAAATATTTTGTCATCCAAATCAAATAAATTTTCAAAATGTTTTCAAAACTATATCTATATCACATATGTTCAAAATCTATATGCTCTTGAAATTTTGAGTGGGAGGTCTCTTTGTAGACAAAACCGAAAAATAAAAAGATGTGTAATCTCAAACTTTCAAGTGTTCGAGTGAGTTGAAGTTCACACTTCCCTCACGCACTTTCCCGAAATAGAAAATAGGAAAAGATCGAGTATGTCCCTTGTGCCTTTATGCACTAATACTGCTCTGAACATGTCGATCTAGGATTCTCTTCTAGTTGTCCGCTCTGTCGCTCTCTAACTAGGAAATCTGTTTCCGAACTTAAAAGAGTCGATGAACCATCTCCAAAAACTAAGTGGGAGGGTTATACTCGTTGTTTGTAACCCGCGATCCCCAACACTAATGAAAGATGCAATAACGTGGGACTAAGAGCCGCTCTTGCGACCCTCACTTAAATGTGAGTACTCCAAGGCGTTGTTGCTTCGATCATTGCTCAATGAGCTACGTCCGAGAATGATGCAATGATGGCAAGGCCTCCCCTTGGGGGATTGTTTTTCAAAGCTGATCTTTTGGACTAAGTGGTTGGTTGCACACTTAGGCTCAATCCCTAGTATCCTTCCTTAAGGCTCTGCGAAAGGATATGAGTGATCAAACCAATTTACAAGGTGGCTAGTCAAAATGATGTACTGACATCTTGGCTTAGCATTAATGATGTGTCATTTACTTATAAATGGAGATTTTTTGCGGCCTTCTCTTGAGGGAGTAAATTATCGTTTGGTTTATAACACCTTTGGGTTTTACAAAAGTCTTAATGAAACTTAAATCCTAAACCAAAGACTAATCATAAACTTGTTTCAACTTTTATAGGCAATATGTCTCTCAACCCTCTCTCAACAATTCTTTCCTCGAATAAACTAGAAGGCGACAATTACGTCGACTGGAAACGTAACCTCGACATAGTCCTTACTGTCGACAAGCACAAATGGGTTCTCACCACCCCCTGTCCTCAAACGAATGATGATTCAACGCAAGAGGAGAAAGACGTCCTGGCGGCCTGGCTTAGATCCGATGAGATTGCGAGATGCTATATTTTGGCATCGATGAACAATGTGTTGCAACAACAACATCGTGATTTCGAAACTGCCACCGATATGCTCTACAATCTCCATGAGATGTTTGGAGGGCAAGGACGTCAAGCTAGGCAACAAGCGGTCCGACAATTCATGAACTGTCGTATGAAGGCTGGAACTCCCGTTAGAGATCATATGATGCTGATCATTAGCTATCTCAACGAGATGGAGATTCTTGGATCTGAGATTGATGGGGAGACTAAAATAGATATGATCTTGGAAACTCTCCCCGAAACCTTTGATACCTTCAAATTGAATTATTCCATGAACAAGCTGGAGTACACTGTTACCGAGCTCATGAAGGAACTTCAAACCGCTGAGGCACTCACTAAGAAAAAGAGGGCTCAAGGAGAAGTACATGCTACTGCCTCCACCTCTGGATCTAAGAAGAGACCTCGCAACGCCGAGAAGAAGAACCAACCTAAGGTTCAAACGAAGAAGAAGGCGCCAAAGGCTCCGAAGGTGGACAAGTCTAAAGACAAGTGCCACCACTGCAACGAGCCTGGTCACTGGCGTAGGAACTGTCCCGCCTACCTCAAAACCAAAGCTAAAGGTATTGTACTTGTTACTGAAGCCTGTTTAGTAGCTGATAATGTATCATCGTGGATTATTGACTCCGCTGCTACTAACCATATTTGCTGCTCCTTGACTGGTTTTAGGAAAAGCAAAAGCTTAGAGGATGGCGACTTCTGCTTCAAGTGGGGTGATGAGAGCGTGGTGTCTGCGAAGGCTGTGGGATCCGTGACGCTATCTTTTGAAGATCGAACTTTAAATTTGAATAATGTTTATTATGTTCCTTCCTTTGGGAAAAACCTAGTATCTGTTGCTCAACTTTTCGAGCAAGATTATTATTTAAAGTTTATAAAGAATGGAATTCGTATTTCTTTTTCTAATTCTTTCGTCACTGATGCATGTATGAAGAATGGTCTTTTTTACATCTATCCCACTCAACCTTCTCTTTTAGACACCGAAATAGATAACGATCTAATTAGGGAGCCAAAGAGGATCAAACTTTCTGAATCCTCCGATCTAACAAAATCAACATACCTCTGGCACTTAAGACTTGGTCATATCAGTCTAGATAGGATTAAGAGACTTGTGAGGGATGGTCCACTCCAAGCCTCTGCAATAGGTTCACTACCTACTTGTGAATCCTGCATAGAAGGAAAAATGACTAAGCGACCTTTCTCCGATAAGGGTCGAAGAGCCACTGAGTTGCTGGAACTAATACATTCTGATGTATGTGGTCCGCTCAACCAACAGGCACGTGGAGGATACGAATACTTCGTTACCTTCACTGATGACTACTCAAGATATGGGTTTGTCTATTTGCTTAAACACAAATCCGAGACCTTTAACGTATTTAAGGTCTTTAGGGCTTTAGTGGAAAAGCAAACTGGCAAAGTGATCAAAACCCTTCGATCTGATCGAGGTGGTGAGTATATGTCTGGAGAGTTCGATGACTTTCTTAAAGAAGAAGGTATCGCTTCTCAGCTTACTGCGCCTGGCACACCTCAACAAAACGGAGTGTCAGAGAGAAGAAACCGAACTCTTATGGAGATGGTTAGATCGATGATGAGTTACTCATTACTCCCGCTTTCCTTTTGGGGATATGCCCTCGAAACAGCCGCTTATATTCTGAACCAAGTTCCGTCTAAAACGGTTCCTGGTACTCCTTATGAACGATGGACTGGCCGTAAAGTGAATCTTGGCCGCATCCGAATTTGGGGTTGCCCTGCACACGTACTAAGGCAAAAGACTAGCAAGTTGGCTAGTAGGTCAGAATTGTGCCTGTTTGTAGGATATCCGAAGGAAACCAAAGGTTTTACTTTCTATAGTCCCGAGGACGATAAGACTTTCGTTAGCACGAATGCTCGTTTCCTTGAGGAGGACTTTATGAAGGATGCGAAACCTAGAAGCAAAATTGTGCTTGAAGAAAAGTTGGGTGAGGAAGCTTCTACCTCATCTGTAAGAACTGTTCTTACCCCAACTGAAACACAACCTAACTCATCAGAATCTCGTCAAGTAGTACTTCGACGTAGTGGGAGGGCTACTCAAAAGCCTGACAGGTACATGTCATATGGAGACTCTCTTGTAGCCGTCTCCGACATGGATGATCCTGTTTCCTATAGCCAAGCAATGGCTTGTTCTGAATCAAACCTTTGGCTTGACGCCATGAAAGTTGAGATGCACTCGATGTATGTCAACAAAGTCTGGAAACTTGTAGACCTTCCTGAAGGGATTAAACCCGTAGGGTGTAAGTGGATATACAAGAAGAAAAGGGGTCCTGATGGGAACGTCGAGACGTTCAAAGCACGACTTGTGGCGAAGGGTTATACCCAACAAGAAGGGATTGACTATGAAGAAACCTTCTCGCCAGTCGCGATGCTTAAATCCATCCGCATACTCCTATCCATAGCTGCAGCTCTCGACTATGAGATCTGGCAAATGGATGTCAAGACAGCCTTTCTGAATGGCAATCTTGACGAGCGCATTTACATGGCTCAACCAGACGGTTTCGTGGATAAAGGTCAAGAGACCAAGGTTTGTGAGTTGCTTAAATCCATTTATGGACTAAAGCAAGCATCTAGGTCATGGAATATTAGATTCGATGAAACTGTAAAGAGCTTCGGTTTTGAACAGTCAATAGATGAGCCTTGTGTTTACAAGTTAATACACGAAGGCAAAGTTGTGTTTCTGGTACTATATGTCGATGATATACTACTCATTGGTAATGACGTGGGTAAGTTATCTGAGGTTAAGGTCTGGCTAGCAAAGCAATTCGATATGAAGGATCTAGGAGAAGCCGCGTACATTCTGGGGATCCAAATCTTTCGAGATAGGAAAAACCGGACCCTGTCGCTCTCTCAAGCATCTTATATTGATAAGGTGATGGATCGCTTCTCGATGCAAGACTGCAAGAGGGGTCAAACACCCTTTAGGCATGGAGTTTCACTCTCTAAGGACCAGTCTCCCAAGACTGCACAAGAGATTGAAGACATGAGGAAAATTCCTTACGCCTCTGCCGTAGGAAGCCTCATGTATGCTATGCTTTGCACCCGACCTGATATATGTTTCGCCGTTGGCGTAGTTAGTCGTTTCCAATCCAACCCTGGACCCGAGCACTGGATTGCTGTTAAGCATGTTCTTAAGTATCTTCGAAGAACTAGGAACTTGATGCTTACATACTCAGGTACTGACCTGACTATGACGGGATATACCGACTCCGATTTTCAAGCGGATAAGGATTCCAGGAAATCCACTTCGGGATCTGTGTTCATCCTTAATGGTGGAGCTGTCGTGTGGAGGAGTATTAAGCAATCTTGCATTGCTGACTCCACAATGGAGGCAGAATATGTGGCTGCTTGTGAAGCATCCAAAGAGGCTGTATGGCTTAGAAAGTTCCTTAAGTATTTGGAAGTTGTTCCAAACGTCGACGAGCCCATGACCTTTTATTGTGATAATAGTGGGGCTGTCGCTAACTCAAAGGAACCTAGAAGCCACAAGCGCTCTAAGCATATTGAGAGGAAATACCATTTGATTCGAGAGATCGTGCAGCGCGGAGACGTGGAAGTGAAGAAGATCTCAACGGTGGACAACCTCGCAGATCCATTCACCAAGGCCCTGGCGAACAAGGTCTTCGACCAACATCGTGAGGGATTAGGCATGAAGGACTACACACACCTTCTTTGATTCAAGTGGGAGTTTGTTGTCAATGGTGCCCACAAGAAGAGTTGTAGTCTTTATTTTGAACATTTGATGTAATAAAGTCTCATGAAGACTCTTGCTTGTAATTGCCTATTCATTCATTAATAAAGTTGAAACGTTCATTCAATCTTCCTTGTCTGAAGCTTTATGATAAAACCATAGTCTTTTAGTCCATAAACAAACTTAACAACTTACGAAGAGACAAATGTAGATTTGCATGAACAAACTCTTCGTAGTTTGCTTAAAACGATATATTCGCAATCTTAGGGTCAAAGGACTATTGACCTCAGTATGATTGTTAGAAGAATCTATGATGTCTGGTTATGAGGCATTGAGAGTTAGGAACTCTATAGTTCTTCTAGGTATCTTCCGAAGGTACTGAATTGACCAGTGCACTTCTAGAGACAAGATAAGAACAAACCATTTAACCTCTTATGTCTCGAAGTCACTATGTATGAATTGCATCATGCTTACCTTAATCCTGAAATGAGACATGCCATTTCACACCTTAGTATTCTCATTTGAGAAAGTCAAAGTTCGGACTCACTATGTGATTCCGAACAAGGCCTATTGGTGAAGTACTAAGTTGTGAGTCTGTCATGAGTAACTTTGCGAAGTTCTCATAGATATGGAATTCATGTACAAGATTGCTGAAATGCAATGTATGTCACCTCATGCTTTGTTCCTTGGAGTGTGAATAAATGAACTGGCCAGTGTCCAAATGGAGTCCTGACTCTTTTGGATGAAACAATGTGACTTGTTAGCTCCTCGTCAATACATTGTTTCTAACTTATTCACAAGCGACAAAGGAGTTGAGGAAATAACAGCTAGAAGGGTAAAATGGTAATTTAGTAAATCCCGACTAGCTGATGACATTCATGAAGGGTAAACATAGATAATATTCAGTGGATCCGCTCATCATAATTAGGTCGAATTCTTGAGTAGAAAATAAATTCATTTGAACCGAGAGATTTTCAGTGTCAGCTCTTTAGTGGAGTCAGTTGGCATTAAGCTAAACTTGGAAAAGGTTTGTGAACTTTTGAGTCCAAGTGTTTAGCTAAAGCTTTGTTCATTTGGGTCCATGAGGTCACTGTCACGAATCACATCGATAGGAATAGTTAAACTGGAAGCTAAGCCAAAACAAGAACGAAAATAGTTAAAAGGGTATTTTTGTCTTTTGAGACAAAGGATGAAATGAATTTCAATAAATTTTTGACAAGGTCATTTTATGACATGTTTCACTCGGCCATGACTTGATCATTGGGCCTTGTGAATTAATTTCATTTCATAAGAATTTTTATTGAAAATTCTTAATGGGCCTTTTTCATGTTCTCATGAATAAATGAAGAAGCTTCTAGAAGCTCCTTCTAGAGACATGTTGGGCGCCCAACATACCTAAGGAAAGAGAGTTTATTTTGTGCATAAATGTATTTAGATACTTGCCAAAAGAAAAAGAGGAAACAAATTTCCCACACAAGCATGGGAATTTCGGCCAAGAGACTAATAGGCAAGCCAAGGAACAAAAAAGGAAACAAATCCTAGCCTTCTAGAAGGCTGCCTTGGGCGCCTAAGAGGAATGGGAAATAAGGGTTATTTTGCTCATGAATATGTGATATTCTATAGAAGAGGAAACTACCTTATTGAAGGTGAGACCTCTCCTATAAATAGGAGCCTCATTTCCTCACAATTCATTCATCCAAGTTTAAGAGATTTGAGAGACTCTCTCTCTAGAACTTGGCCGAAGTCCTCTTCTCTCTCTCTCTAGTTTATTTTCGGTTTTCTCTTGTCTTGGCACCTAGGTCCTCACTCGACCTAGTCTTTAGCTCTGCGACTTCGAGACTCGTTCTCAAGTCGTAGTGTTTAAAAGTGCCCACTCACTAATTCCTTCTTTTCGAGTGATTTAGTGATAGAAACTATCGTGGTTGCTCGAGTTCCCGAAGAAAGAAAAGAGAGACGTGCTGCGAGGGGAGACGAACGTTGCCAACCTTCCAAAGGCTCATCAACGTTCAAGCATCAAAAAGGTTAGTAACTTTTATAGCCCATATTAGTTTTTATTTACATGCATATGCTCTTGTCTAGGTTAGTAAAAACTAGTTTTACTTAAAAAGAAAATTTTTAAAATTCCGCCGCTTTGCGAAGCGTTTAATCTTTTTCTCAAACCCTAGATCGATTCCAACAGTTACGACTTTAAAATAGTGTTCTATCCTCTAATCCCTATCTCTTACTTTTTTATTCAAGTATGATGTCTTTTGTTTCATTGTTCTTGTGTTCATCTTTATGTATGTTCATTGTCATAGTCATCATTATGAACTAATTTCATGTAGGGCTATGGTGTAGTGGGTTCATTATGATGTAGGATTCAAGATATTAGAATTGTTAGGTTGTTGTTTTTCTCATCACTTTTTGCTTAATCCATAACTATGCTTAATGCTTGTATGAATGTCATGAACTCATACTTGTTTTATATTCAACTCTAATGCTTGAGAAAGATTAGGTTGTCGTGTTTTTGTGTGGGTTACTAGAATTCATTCCTAGGCTAGATATAGCTAGGTTGTTCTAGACTCGTGATAATATTCTTGTTCTTTAATGCTAGCCGTGCTCGTTAGGAGTTGAGATCGAGAGATGATATTCCGGTATCGGTTTAGGTTGTTAGATGCTTGAGAGAGATCTATAAATTCGATTAAAGTGAGTATGAGTAGTGAAAAGTGTGAATTTCAATAGCTTATTTCTTTTCTTAATTTTGTGAATCCAAGTTGTTTTGTGAACCCATGAACCATAGTCCTTCCCTTTATCCAATAGAAATTTTGTGCATCAAGTTATTTAATTTTGTGACGTGTTAGTTAAATTTTGTGACAACAATCTTATCAAATATATTTAGTTCTATATTAGCTTGTGAATCTTGAATCTTCAATTTAGCTAGTCCTCGTGGGATCGACTCGTTCTTACGATTTATTACTATTGCGACCACGTGCACTTGCGTGTGCGAGAAAATTCGCAACAAGTTTTTGGCGCCGTTGCCGGGGATTAGTTCTAAATTGCAATTCGACTCATAAGCTTTTATTTGAACTTTCTTTTATTTTTGTTTTCTCATCTATTTTCGTGTTTCCTTGTGAAGGTGTATGCGAAAAGACGGTGAATCCAGCCTCCTACCGATCGATCCCGAAATCGAAAAGACGTGCAAGCGAAACCGGAAGGCAAAACAACAAAGGATCGAGGGAGCCACAATGGCCGAGGAGCGACCTCTTCTCGACTACGTCGTACCTACCACAAATGGGTATCGTCCGGCCATTGTTAGTCTAGCCATTGAGAACCGGGGCTTCGAAATCAAAACCGGGATGATCAACATGATTCAACAAAACCAATTCGCTGGAGGCCCTACCGAAGACCTGAACGAGCACCTCGCCAACTTCAACGTGCTATGCGGCACATTCCACATCCAGAACATAAGCGTTGATGCAATCCGACTTCGCTTGTTCTCATTCTCCCTTCGCGACCGAGCGAAGATTTGGCTGCAATCCTTGCCCGCCGGCTCCATCACCACTTGGGAAGAACTTTGTGCCAAATTCCTTGCAAAGTTCTTCCCGTTCGAGAAGACAGCCCGGTTGAAGAATGCGATCCACAATTTCGGGCAATGGGAGGGGGAGTCTCTGCATGAGGCATGGGCGCGCTTTAAAGAAATGCTGAGGAAATGCCCTCACCATGGGATAGCTTTGCCGGACCTACTACAAACATTCTACTATGGTCTCCTCACCTCGACAAAGACCTTAGTTAACACCGCCGCGGGAGGCACGGTGCTAACTAAGACGCCTTCAGAATTCCATGACTTGCTTGAAGAATTGGCTCGTTCCAACGAGCAATGCCCGATAGAAAGAAGACTCATGAAGCCCGGTCCCGCGACCGCACACGCTACCACATCCGGAGACAAATCGGAAGAGTTGAAAGAAGTGCTAGCACAAATGGCGGAGCTTAACAAACAGCTCAAAGAGATGAAAGTGGCAGCCAAGGTCACACAAGCCGCACCGGAGCCATGTTTTTGGTGTAATGGGGCTCATTTCACCGACGATTGCCCTCAAGCCAATGACGTACATGCCGAGCAAGCCAACTACGTCAACAACTACAATAACCGGGGCCAATATCACAACGCCAACAACAACTACAACAATGGAGGTCGAAACAACAATTACAACAATCAAGGATGGAGAGGACCTCAACAGCAACAACAAGGGTTCGGGGACAATCAACCTTCACCGGCGTACCATAACCAAAATCAAGGGCAGCCACAACAACAACGGGGGTTCCAACCTCAACAACAACCAATTCAGCCCATGCCCAAGATCGAGCCAAATGACATGTTCCTAGCATTCATGAATAGGACAACGGCAATCATGCAAAATCAAGAAACCGCGCTCCAAAATCAAATGGCGTTGATCCGGAATATCGAAACACAAGTGGGTCAAATTGCTCAAGCTCAAAGCAATAGACCACAAGGGAACCTTCCAAGCAACACCAACGTCAACCCGAAGGACCAATGCAACGCAATCACTCTTCGCAGCGGGTTAGTGGTTGAGAGTTCAAACAAGGGGAAAGAAAAAGAAGGAGACGGTGCATCATCATCAACGCCACCACAGCCCATGCCTACCTCCTCGACTCCCTTGCACGCCCCCGTGCCATTTCCTCAACGGCTCAAGAACAACAAGCTCGACGAGCAATTCGGGCGGTTTGTTGAGATGCTCAAACAACTCCGAGTCAACATTCCGTTCGCCGACGCCGTCGTACAAATGCCGAGCTATGCGAAGTTCATGAAAGACATCCTTTCCAATAGGCGCCGGATCGACGATTGTAGCACAATCACACTCTCCGAGGAGTGCAGTGCTATAATCCAAAGGAAGCTTCCACCAAAAATGAAAGATCCGGGAAGTTTCACCGTACCATGCGCCATAGGGGACCTCTACTTCGAGAAGGCGTTGTGTGACTTGGGAGCTAGCATCAACCTCATGCCATTCTCCATCTTTCAAAAGCTTGGTATCGGAGAAGTGAAATCCACGCGAGTGACGCTCCAAATGGCGGACCGATCCATCAAATACCCAAGAGGCATCATCGACGACATCCTTGTCAAGGTGGATAAGTTCATCTTCCCCGCCGATTTCGTGGTGCTAGACATGGAGGAAGACACAAATATCCCTATCATATTGGGAAGGCCATTCCTAGCTACCGGAGGAGCCTTGATCGATGTCCAAAAAGGCGAACTCAAGTTAAGGGTGCAAGATGAGGAAGTCGTCTTCAACGTCTTCAAAACCATGAAATACCCGAAAGAGAGCGACGATATATTCCGGGTCGATTTTTGTGAGGCGGTCATTGACGACTATTCTTGCCGCTCGGATGAGCCCCTTGAGGTATGTCTTCTTAACTCGTGTGATTCCGCTAACGAAATTGTTACTTGTGCAGCCTTAGAATACGCGAATTACATGGATGGGTTCGAGCCCAATAGAAGGAAGTATTTGGAGGAGCTAGGAGAAAACCCGAAGCCACGCAAACCATCCATCGAGGAGCCTCCGGAGATCGAGCTCAAGGAGCTGCCTTCTCATCTCCGTTACGCCTTCCTTGGAGCTGAGAAGACTCTCCCGGTCATCATATCCGACCACCTCAACGGCGAACAAGAAGACAAGTTGTTGCGAGTGTTGCGATCCCATATGTCAGCAATTGGATGGACTCTTTCCGACATCAAGGGAATTAGTCCATCTTTTTGCACGCATCGCATCCTCATGGAAGACAACGCCCGTCCCTCCATCGAACATCAACGAAGGCTCGATCCGGCAATGAAGGAGGTGGTGTTGTCAATGGTGCCCACAAGAAGAGTAGTAGTGTCTATTTATGTACATTTGATGTCATATAGTCTTACGAAGACTCTTGCTTGTAATTGCTTATTCATTAATAATAAAGTTGAAACGTTCATTCATTCTTTCTTTGTTTGAAGCTTTATGATAAAACCTTAGTCTTTTAGTCCACAAACAAACTTAACAACTTACGAAGAGACAAATGTAGATTTGCATGAACAAACTCTTCGTAGTTTGCTTAAAACGATATATTCGCAATCTTAGGGTCAAAGGACTATTGACCTCAGTATGATTGTTAGAAGAATCTATGATGTCTGGTTATGAGGCATTGAGAGTTGGAGACTCTATAGTTCTTCTAGGTATCTTCCGAAGGTACTGAATTGACCAGTGCACTTCTAGAGACAAGATAAGAACAAACCATTTAACCTCTTATGTCTCGAAGTCACTATGTATGAATTGCATCATGCTTACCTTAATCCTGAAATGAGACATGCCATTTCACAGCTTAGTATTCTCATTTGAGAAATTCAGAGTTCGGACTCACTATGTGATTCCGAACAGGGCCTATTGGTGAAGTACTAAGTTGTGAGTATGTCATGAGTAACTTTGTGAAGTTCTCATAGATATGGAATTCATGTACAAGATTGCTGAAATGCAATGTATGTCACCTCATGCTTTGTTCCTTGGAGTGTGAATAAATGAACTGGCCAGTGTCCAAATTGAGTCCTGACTCTTTTGGATGAAACAATGTGACTTGTTAGCTCCTCGTCAATACATTGTTTCTAACTTATTCACAAGCGACAAAGGAGTTGAGGAAATAACAGCTAGAAGGGTAAAATGGTAATTTAGTAAATCCCGACTAGCTGATGACATTCATGAAGGGTAAACATAGATAATATTCAGTGGATCCGCTCATTACAATTGGTTGAATTCTTGAGTAGAAAATAAATTCATTTGAACCGAGAGATTTTCAGTGTCAACTCTTTAGTGGAGTCAGTTGGCATTAAGCTAAACTTGGAAAAGGTTTGTGAACTTTTGAGTCCAAGTGTTTAGCTCAAGCTTTGTTCATTTGGATCCATGAGGTCACTGTCACGAATCACATCGATTAGGAATAGTTAAACTAGAAACTAAGAGAGAACAAATGAGGAAACAAATCCAAGGACTTGCATGACATGTCATGAACGTCCAACATGGGTAGAAAAGAGGAAATAAGATTTGCTCATGCCTCCCCTATAAATAGAGGTCTCATTCCTCTCATTCTAGTCATCCCACATAAGTTAGAGATTGAGAGCTTCTCTCTCTAGACCTTGTGGCCGATCCTCACTCTCTCCCTCTAGTTATTTTCGGTTTTTGTTTTGGCACCTAGGTCCTCATTTGACCTAGTGGTTTTAGCTCTTCGACTCTGAGACTTGTTCTCGAGTCGTAGTGTTTAAAAGTGCCCACTCACTGATTCCTTCTTTTCGAGTGATTTAGTGATAGAAACTTTCGTGGTTGCTCGAGGTGCCGAGGAAAGAAAGAGAGACGTGCTGCGAGGGGAGACGAGCGTTGCAAACTTTCCACAAGCTTCTTCAAAGTTCAAGCTTCAAGAAAGGTTAGTAAACTTCTAGCTCATATTGGTTTTTAATTACATGTACTTGCACTTGTCTAGGTTAGTAAAAACTGTTTTACTTGTAAAAGAAATTTTTTAAAATTCCGCCGCTTACCGAAGCGTTAATTATTTTCTCAAACCCTAGATCGATTCCAACAAATGGTATCAGAGCTATGGTCAAAGATTAGCATGTACATGTTTTTAAAATTATGAGCTTGAAAATCGTTTTCAAAAGTTTACTAATTTTGTGACAAGTTAGAATTGTTATCTTAGATTTTTTTTTTAATTTATTGCTCTTGCCTTTAAATTAAAAATCATGTTGATTTTCTATGAGTTTGGGATGTTTTTAAAACACATTAGAATCAGTTCTAAAAGTTTTTAATTTTTTATATTAAAAAACGTGTTTTAAAGGTTTGAGAAATTTCGATAAATTTTGTGACTAGTTACTTTGTCTTTCTAATTTCTTTTATTTACCGTATTCGTTTTATGCTTGTTGTTATTTCTTTTATTCTATGTTATTACCCTGCTAATAAAACACAAATAAAAGCTTTAAACAACATTTAAAACGTTCCGTTACACTCGATTCTTTTTCGCACCTAAAAAGGACCAAAGTTTTAATTTATTTCTTTTTCTTCGAGCTGGAGTAAACCCGCATTAAAAGTGGCATAACTCTCTGCTCAGAAATCGTAATTTAATGATTCTTAAATCAAATTAAAGCTCTGTCTGTCCTCTGTCCAATGCCACCGGTTTCGGCTGAAAAGGACATCGGAGCCGCCAGATATGGCGATTTTACTCCGAGGTGCGCGGCTGTCTGAAACTCCAGTTTTTTAGAAGTCCGGATTTTCAAACCCCACTACCATGAGTTATAGAACTCCAATGAGAAAATTTTCTTGAGCAAAAATGTTTTTCATATGATTATAAACATGATGTGTAAGATTAAAATGTTTTGATTTTTGAAAGTTTAATTGAAATTGAATTTTTACAAAACTAGTTTGAATTTTGAAAAACCGTTTTCACTTTCAAACTTGAAAATATTTTGTCATCCAAATCAAATAAATTTTCAAAATGTTTTCAAAACTATATCTATATCACATATGTTCAAAATCTATATGCTCTTAAAAATTTGAGTGGGAGGTCTCCTTGTAGACAAGCCGAAAAATAAAAAGATGTGTAATCTCAAACTTTCAAGTGTTCGAGTGAGTTGAAGTTCACACTTCCCTCACGCACTTTCCCGAAATAGAAAATAGGAAAAGATCGAGTATGTACCTTGTGCCTTTATGCACTAATACTACTCGGAACATGTCGATCTAGGATTCTCTTCTAGTTGTCCGCTCTGTCGCTCTCTAACTAGGAAATTTGTTTCCGAACTTATAAGAGTCGATGAACCAACTCCAAAAACTAAGTGGGAGGGTTATACTTGTTGTTTGTAACCCACGATCCCCAACACTAATGAAAAGTGCAAGTGTCGCCGGACTAAGAGTCACCCTCGTGGCCCTCTCTTAAATGAGAGTACTCAAGGGCGCCTTGCTCTGATCATTGCTCAATGAGCTACGTCCGAGAGTGATGCAATGATGGCAAGGCCTCCCCTTGGGGGATTGTTTTTCAAAGCTGATCTTTTGGACTAAGTGGTTGGTTGCACACTTAGGCTCAATCCCTAGTATCCTCCCTTGAGGCTCTGCGAAAGGATGTGAGTGATCAAACCAATTTACAAGGTGGCTAGTCAAAATAGATGTATTGACATCTTGGCTTAGCATTAATGATGTGTCATTTACTTATAAATGGAGATTTTTTGCGGCCTTCTCTTGAGGGAGTAAATTATCGTTTGGTTTATAACACCTTTGGATTTTACAAAAGTCTTAATAAAACTTAAATCCTAAACCAAAGACTAATCATAAACTTGTTTCAACTTTTTTAGGCAATATGTCTCCCAACTCTCTCTCTTTCATTCTTTCCTCGAACAAACTCGAAAACGAAAACTACATAGACTCGAAACGTAACCTCGACATAATACCTACCGTTAACAAGCACAAATGGGTACTCACCACCCCGTGTCCTCCTCTGACGAATGATGATTCAACTCAAGAGGACAATGACGCCTTAGCGGCCTGGCTTCGATCCGATGAGATTGTGAGGTGCTATATCTTGGTATCTATGAACAATGTGCTGAAAGAGCAACATCGTGACATCGAGACTGCCGCGGACATGCTCTACAATCTCCTTAAGATGTTTGGAGGGCAAAAGCGTCAAACAAGGCAACAAGCAGTCCGACAGTTTATGAACTGTCATATGTAGGCTAAGACTCCTATTGGAGACTTTATGATATTGATCATTAGTCATCTGAGTAAAATGGAAATCCTAGGATCTGAGATTGATGGGAAGAATGTCATAGATGTGATCTTAGAAACTCTCCCCGCATCTCTTGATACCTTCAAGATGAACTACTCCATTAACAAGCTAGAGTACACTGTTACCAAGCTTATGGAGGAACTTCACACTGCTGTAGGTTTCACTAAGAGAAAGAGGAATCAAGGAGAGGCACATGCTACTGAGCAAAAAGCCTCCGCCTCTGGAACTGTGAAGAGACCTTACAAGGCCGATAAAAAGAACTGTCCCGCCTATCTCAAAGCAAAGGAACATAGTATTGTACTAGTTACCGAAGCATGCTTAGTAGATGATAATGTATCAACGTGGATTCTTGACTCCGCTGCTACTAACCATATTTGCTGTTCCTTGAATGGTTTCAAGAAAACCAAAAGCTTAGAGGAAGGCGAGTTCTGTTTCAAATGGGGTGATGGGAGCCTGGTGTCTGCAAAGGCTGTGGGATCTGTGACGCTGTCTTTTGAAGACCGCACTTTAAACTTGAATAATGTTTATTTTGTTCCTACCTTTGGGAAGAACTTAATATCCGTTGCTCGTCTTCGTGAGCAAGATTATTGTTTAAAGTTCATTAAGAATGGAATTCGTATTTCGTTTCCTGATAATTCTTTTGTCACTGATGCATGTATGAAGAATGCTCTTTTCTACATCTATCCCACTCAACCTTCTCTTTTAGACACCGAAATAGACAATGATCTAATTAGGGAGCCAAAGAGGATCAAACTTTCTGAATCCTCCGATCTAACAAAATCAACACACCTATGGCACTTAAGACTTGGTCATATCAGTCTAGAAAGGATTAAGAGACTTGTGAGGGATAGTCCACTCCAAGCCTCTGCAATAGGTTCACTACCTACTTATGAATCCTGCATAGAAGGAAAAATGACTAAGCGACCTTTCTCTAATAAAGGTCGAAGAGCCACTGAGTTGTTGGAACTAATACATTCTGATGTATGTGGTCCGCTCATCCAACAGGCACGTGGAGGATACGAATACTTCGTTACCTTCACTGATGATTACTCACGATATGGGTTTGTCTATTTGCTCAAACACAAATCCGAGACCTTTAACGTATTTAAGGTCTTTAGGGCTTTAGTGGAAAAGCAAACTGGCAAAGTGATCAAAACCCTTCGATCTGATCGAGGTGGTGAGTATATGTCTGGAGAGTTCGATGACTTTCTTAAAGAAAAAGGTATCGCTTCTCAACTTACCGCACCTGGCACACCTCAACAAAACGGAGTGTCAGAGAGAAGAAACCGAACTCTTATGGAGATGGTTAGATCGATGATGAGTTACTCATCACTCCCGCTTTCCTTTTGGGGATATGCCCTCGAAACAGCCGCTTACATTCTGAACCAAGTTCCGTCTAAAACGGTTCCTGGTACTCCTTATGAAAGATGGACTGGCCGTAAAGTAAGTTTGGGCCACATTCGAATTTGGGGTTGCCCTTGCCATGTGCTAAGGCAAAAGACTAGCAAGTTGGCTAGTAGGTCAGAATTGTGCCTGTTTGTGGGATATCCAAAGGAAACCAAAGGTTTCATTTTCTATAGTCTCGAGGACGATAAGACTTTCGTTAGCACGAATGCTCGTTTCCTTGAGGAGGACTTCATGAAGGATGCGAAACCTAGAAGCAAAATTGTGCTTGAAGAAAAGTTGGGTGAGGAAGCTTCTACCTCATCTGTAAGAACTGTTCTTACCCCAACTGAAACACAACCTAACTCATCAGAATCTCGTCAAGTAGTACTTCGACGTAGTGGGAGGGCTGTTCAACAGCCTGACAGGTACATGTCTTATGGAGACTCTCTTGTAGCCGTCTCCGACATGAATGACCCTGTTTCCTATAGCCAAGCGATGGGTTGTTCTGAATCAAACCTTTGGCTTGACGCCATGAAAGTTGAAATGCACTCGATGTATGTCAACAAAGTCTGGAAACTTGTAGACCTTCCTGAAGGTATTAAACCCGTAGGGTGTAAGTGGATATACAAGAAGAAAAAGGGGTCCTGATGGGAACGTCGAGACGTTCAAAGCACGACTTGTGGCAAAGGGTTATACCCAACAAGAAGGGATTGACTATGAAGAAACCTTCTCGCCAGTCGCGATGCTTAAATCCATCCGCATTCTCCTATCCATAGCTGCAGCTCTCGACTATGAGATCTGGCAAATGGATGTCAAGACAGCCTTTCTGAATGGCAATCTTGACGAGCGCATTTACATGGCTCAACCAGACGGTTTCGTGGATAAAGGTCAAGAGACCAAGGTTTGCGAGTTGCTTAAATCCATTTATGGACTAAAGCAAGCATCTAGGTCATGGAATATTAGATTCGATGAAACTGTAAAGAGCTTTGGCTTTGAACAGTCAATAGATGAGCCTTGTGTTTACAAGTTAATACACAAAGGTAAAGTTGTGTTTCTGGTACTATATGTCAATGATATACTACTCATTGGTAATGACGTGGGTAAGTTATCTGAGGTTAAGGTCTGGTTAGCAAAGCAATTCGATATGAAGGATCTAGGAGAAGCCGCGTACATTCTGGGGATCCAAATCTTTCGAGATAGGAAAAACCGGACCCTGTCGCTCTCTCAAGCATTTTATATTGATAAGGTGATGGATCGCTTCTCGATGCAAGACTGCAAGAGGGGTCAAACACCCTTTAGGCATGGAGTTTCACTCTCTAAGGACTAGTCTCCCAAGACTGCACAAGAGATTGAAGACATGAGGAAGATTCCTTACGCCTCTGCCGTAGGAAGCCTCATGTATGCTATGCTTTGCACTAGACCTGACAACTGTTTCGCCGTTGGCGTAGTTAGTCGTTTCCAATCCAACCCTGGACCCGAGCACTAGATTGCTGTTAAGCATGTTCTTAAGTATCTTCGAAGAACTAGGAACTTGATGCTTACATACTCAGGTACTGACCTGACTATGACGGGATATACCGACTCCGATTTTCAAGCTGATAAGGATTCCAGGAAATCCACTTCGGGATCTGTGTTCATCCTTAATGGTGGTGCTAATGTGTGGAGAAGTATTAAGTAATCTTGCATTGCTGACTCCACAATGGAAGCAAAATATGTGGCTGCTTGTGAAGCATCCAAAGAGGCTGTATGGCTTAGAAAATTCCTCAAGTATTTGGAAATTGTTCCAAAAGTCGACGAGCCCATGACCCTTTATTGTGATAATAGTGGGGCTGTCGCTGACTCAAAGGAACCTCGAAGCCATAAGCGCTCTACACATATTGAGAGGAAATACCATTTGATTCGAGAGATCGCACAACGCGGAGACGTGGAGGTGAAGTAGATCTCTGGCAGATCTATTCACCAAGGCCCTAGCGAACATGGTCTTCGACCAACTTCGAGAGGGATTAGGCATGTAGGACTACTCACATCTTCTTTGAGTCAAGTGGGAGTTTGTTGTCAATGGTGCCCACAAGAAGAGTAGTAGTGTCTATTTATGTACATTTGATGTCATATAGTCTTACGAAGACTCTTGCTTGTAATTGCTTATTCATTAATAATAAAGTTGAAACGTTCATTCATTCTTTCTTTGTTTGAAGCTTTATGATAAAACCTTAGTCTTTTAGTCCACAAACAAACTTAACAACTTACGAAGAGACAAATGTAGATTTGCATGAACAAACTCTTCGTAGTTTGCTTAAAACGATATATTCGAAATCTTAGGGTCAAAGGACTATTGACCTCAGTATGATTGTTAGAAGAATCTATGATGTCTGGTTATGAGGCATTGAGAGTTGGAGACTCTATAGTTCTTCTAGGTATCTTCCGAAGGTACTGAATTGACCAGTGCACTTCTAGAGACAAGATAAGAACAAACCATTTAACCTCTTATGTCTCGAAGTCACTATGTATGAATTGCATCATGCTTACCTTAATCCTGAAATGAGACATGCCATTTCACAGCTTAGTATTCTCATTTGAGAAAGTCAGAGTTCGGACTCACTATGTGATTCCGAACAGGGCCTATTGGTGAAGTACTAAGTTGTGAGTATGTCATGAGTAACTTTGTGAAGTTCTCATAGATATGGAATTCATGTACAAGATTGCTGAAATGCAATGTATGTCACCTCATGCTTTGTTCCTTGGAGTGTGAATAAATGAACTGGCCAGTGTCCAAATTGAGTCCTGACTCTTTTGGATGAAACAATGTGACTTGTTAGCTCCTCGTCAATACATTGTTTCTAACTTATTCACAAGCGACAAAGGAGTTGAGGAAATAACATCTAGAAGGGTAAAATGGTAATTTAGTAAATCCCGACTAGCTGATGACATTCATGAAGGGTAAACATAGATAATATTCAGTGGATCCGCTCATTACAATTGGTTGAGTTCTTGAGTAGAAAATAAATTCATTTGAACCGAGAGATTTTCAGTGTCAACTCTTTAGTGGAGTCAGTTGGCATTAAGCTAAACTTGGAAAAGGTTTGTGAACTTTTGAGTCCAAGTGTTTAGCTCAAGCTTTGTTCATTTGGATCCATGAGGTCACTGTCACGAATCACATCGATTAGGAATAGTTAAACTAGAAACTAAGAGAGAACAAATGAGGAAACAAATCCAAGGACTTGCATGACATGTCATGAACGTCCAACATGGGTAGAAAAGAGGAAATAAGATTTGCTCATGCCTCCCCTATAAATAGAGGTCTCATTCCTCTCATTCTAGTCATCCCACATAAGTTAGAGATTGAGAGCTTCTCTCTCTAGACCTTGTGGCCGATCCTCTCTCTCTCCCTCTAGTTATTTTCGGTTTTTGTTTTGGCACCTAGGTCCTCATTTGACCTAGTGGTTTTAGCTCTTCGACTCTGAGACTTGTTCTCGAGTCGTAGTGTTTAAAAGTGCCCACTCACTGATTCCTTCTTTTCGAGTGATTTAGTGATAGAAACTTTCGTGGTTGCTCGAGGTGCCGAGGAAAGAAAGAGAGACGTGCTGCGAGGGGAGACGAGCGTTGCAAACTTTCCACAAGCTTCTTCAAAGTTCAAGCTTCAAGAAAGGTTAGTAAACTTCTAGCTCATATTGGTTTTTAATTACATGTACTTGCACTTGTCTAGGTTAGTAAAAACTGTTTTACTTGTAAAAGAAAATTTTTAAAATTCCGCCGCTTACCGAAGCGTTAATTATTTTCTCAAACCCTAGATCGATTCCAACAGGTGGTGCGCAAAGAGATATTGAAGTGGCTCGACGCCGGAGTAATCTACCTAATCTCCAACAGCTCGTGGGTTAGCCCGGTCCAATGCATCCCAAAGAAAGGAGGAATGACGGTGATTCAAAACGACAACAACGAACTTATCCCGACTCGCACCGTCACCGGCTTCCGAATTTGCATGGACTACCGAAAGCTCAACACCGCCACCCGAAAAGATCACTTTCCGTTGCCCTTCATCGACCAAATGCTTGACCGCCTTGCCGGCCACGAATATTATTGCTTCCTCGACGGCTACTCCGGATACAATCAAATCGCCATCGCCCCCGAAGATCACGAGAAAACAACATTCACGTGTCCGTATGGCACATTTGCCTTCCGGCGAATGCCCTTCGGCCTATGCAACGCACCGGCTACATTCCAAAGATGCATGATAGCCATCTTCTCCGACATGGTCGAGCGCACTATAGAGGTATTCATGGACGACTTCTCTGTTTTCGGTGCTACTTACGACGTTTGCCTTGAGAATTTGTCCAAGGTGTTTGATCGATGCGTAGAAGCCAACCTCGTGCTCAATTGGGAGAAATGCCATTTCATGGTGAAAGAAGGGATTGTTCTAGGCCATCGGGTCTCCGCACAAGGGCTGGAAGTAGACCGAGCAAAGATTTCCACGATCGAGAAACTACCTCCACCAATCTCGGTCAAAGGTGTGCGGAGCTTCTTGGGGCATGCGGGTTTCTACCGGAGGTTCATCAAAGACTTCTCAAAAATCACAAAACCTCTTTGTGGTCTCCTCGAGAAGGATGCAAAGTTCATCTTCACCAATGAGTGCATGGAGGCATTCATCACACTCAAGAACAAGTTGAGCACCGCCCCGGTGATAGTGGCACCCGATTGGAGCGAGCCGTTCGAGATGATGACCGATGCGAGCGATTTTGCCGTAGGAGCAGTTCTTGGGCAGCGAAGACGAAGAGCCTTCCACACAATCTACTACGCAAGCCGAACCCTCAACGATGCCCAAATCAACTACACCACAACCGAGAAGGAGCTCCTTGTGGTGGTCTTTGCCTTTGACAAATTCCGACCTTATGTCATTGGCAATAAGACCATCGTCTACACCGATCATGCGGCGATCCGACACTTGATGGCAAAGAAAGATGCAAAGCCGCGGCTCATTCGATGGATCCTCCTCCTCCAAGAATTCGACGTGGAGATCAAAGACAAGAAAGGGACGGAGAATCTCGTAGCCGACCACCTCTCATGCCTAGAAGACCTCACCCACATCCACGACCAAAAGGTGCCTATCGACGACAATTTCCGAGACGAAAAATTGCTAGCCGTGGAGAAGGTGGCAACACCATGCTACGCTGACATCATCAACTTCTTGGTGAGCAACAAGATGCCTCCGGACTACAACCACCACCAGAAGAAGAAATTCCTCTCCGACGTTCGACGATACTATTGGGAAGAGCCGATCCTCTACCGGCAGTGCACGGATTCAATAGTCCGCCGATGCGTGACCGACGACGAGATGCTCTCCATCCTCAAACATTGTTATTCCCTAGAGTGTGGAGGACATTTCGGGCACAATCGTACATCGGCTAAGGTGCTTCAAAGCGGCTTCTTTTGGCCGAACCTCTTCCGAGATTTCCGTAATTTCGTTATGTCGTGCGACCGATGCCAACGGACGGGGAACATCTCGAACCGGAACGAGATGCCATTGAAGAACATAATGGAGATAGAGCCGTTCGATGTTTGGGGGATAGACTTCATGGGACCGTTCCCACCCTCCTATGGAAACAAGTACATCCTACTCGCGGTCGACTACGTGTCCAAATGGGTGGAAGCAAAGGCTACTCCAACGAGCGACGGGAAAGAAGTGCTCCGCTTCCTCAAGCACAACATATTCACACGCCATGGCACACCGCGAGCAATCATAAGCGACGGAGGCTCCCACTTTTGCAATCGACAATTCGCTGCGCTCCTTGCAAAATATAGTGTCACTCACCGGAAGGCATTGGCGTATCACCCTCAATCCAACGGTCAAGCCGAAGTCTCTAACCGCGAGATAAAGAAGATCTTAGAGAAAACGGTGGGAAGCTCGCGCAAGGACTGGGCTCACAAGCTCGACGATGCTCTATGGGCGTACCAAACATCCTTCAAAACTCCAATCGGTATGTCCCCTTACAAACTAGTTTATGGCAAGGCGTGTCATCTTCCGGTAGAGCTCGAGCATAGAGCATTGTGGGCGATGAAGCTTCTCAACTTTGACCACGAGGCAGCCGGGAAATAAAGACTCCTTGAACTCAAGGAACTCGACGAGTTCTGACACGACGCATTCGAGAACGCGAGAATCTACAAGGAGAAGACGAAGGCATGGCACGACAAACATATTGTGTCAAAAGAGATCAACCCGGGACAACAAGTCCTCTTATACAACTCCCGGTTGAGACTCTTTCCCGGAAAGCTCAAGTCAAGGTGGTCCGGACCATTCACGATCACAAAAACATTCACATCCGGCATGTACGAGCTTGAGAGTGCAAGTGGCGAGAAATTTATGGTGAATGGGAAGCGAGTGAAGCCGTACTATGGCGGCGTATTTGACAACGAGAGAATGGTGGCGTACCTCGACATTATCGCATAAAAAAATTGGTACCCCGTCAAGCTATTGACGTTAACTAAAGCGCTTCGCGGGAGGCAACCCGTGTCTTCTTTCATTGCATTAAATTTGAAGTCATTTTGTTAAGAGCTTTTTATTTTATTTTATTTTATTTTATTTCTTTGTTTGTTCTAAAAAAAAAAGCGTTTTCTCCAGAGTGTTACGCGCGGCCCGCGCGCTCAAAATTTTTTGGACCGCGCGGCGCGAGGCCCATTTCGCGCGCCGCGAGGTCCAAAAATTTTGCAGCGTCAAAGTCCAGAGTCTAACGCGCGAACCGCGCGATACCAATTTTTTGGACCGCGCGGCGCGCGGATCCGAGAAAACTGTTTTAAAAGAAAAAAAAACGTGAAAATTCATTTCCCTCTCATTTCTTCTCCGAAAATTTTCTAACCCTAACTCATTTTCTCTCCAAATCTCAATTTTTTTTTTTCGAAATCAAACACATTTTTAGAGTTCTAATCACTTGTGCATCACATCCTAATCAACATTGTGGTGATTTTCTCCTTGAGTTCATTCTCATTCCTCAATTCATCTCCAAGATTTACAAGGTAACATCTCTAAATTCGTTTTATTTTCGAAACTTCATGTTATATGGACGGTATGAGGGTGTTTGTGATGTTTATTTGGTTGTGGAAACTCCACTTGGGTGTTCATAATTTGAGTATTTTGATGAAATTGGCATGCACACTAAGTGTTCGACGAAATACCCGAGTGAAAATACTTGCACGAACATAGACATTTGAGATGTGAATTGTGAAATTTGTGTTTGAGGGGGGTAAATAAGTTCTGGATATAAGCATTAGACCTGACAACGTTCACTTATTACATGCTTCTTTGTGTAGATGCACCGAGCGTCATCGTCACGTGCCCAACCCAAGAGAGCCCGTCGAACGGGAGTCGCGTTGCCTCGGCCATCGACATTGCTCGAGGGAGCGGGAGACGTGTGGGACGTCATCTCCAAAAAGGGGTTAATTCCCGAGCGCACCCTAGAGCCCACCCGACAATGCGGAGACATGGTGGCTCAAATCGAGGCTCTTGGGTGGGGAAAATTGTGCAACATCACCACCCCGGCATCACCGAAGCTTGTACGGGAATTCTACTCCAATCTCTCGGTGACGGAAGGCAATGTAGTTTGGGTCCAGAACGTAAGCGTCAACATCTCGCCGGCCGCTCTCAACGCATATCTCGGCATCCCGGAACCCAAGAATGACGACTACTTCAACCTCACGATCCAACCGCAATGGGAAGAGTGGATTCGTTTGCTTGCCTACCCCGGTCCCACGTACAAGACGAAGACCGTGCACGGCCAACTAGTCCCAAGCTTCCTCCCGATCTCGAGTGTCAACCGCTTTGCCAAGGCGTGGCAATACTTCATTTGTGCCTCAATTCTCCCAAACTTGCGGCCACACCAACTCGATCATCAACGACTAGCTCTATTGGCGTGCATCGTTACGGGAAAAGGGATCAACATCGGGAGGCTCCTACGAGAAAGGTTCTTGTTCTGCGCGAGACGTGACACCGATGTCACGCTTGGCCATGGCGGGCTAATCACGAAACTCTTCCTCGACGCCAGACTCAAAATTCCAAATTCCGAGCAACGTGCACAGCTTGGAGCCCCGATCAATAAGGAGAAGATTATGAAGTTGCCGCAATGGAAGCATGGGCAAGCACACCCACGCGGCTGGGGATTCATCGACGTCCCGGAACGCTATCAAGTGGGCCCCAACGCCTCCATCTTTGACGAGCCCGACGTTGACCAGCCACCGCCACCGAGCCGAGCCGAAGGACCACCGGAGGGGAACCAAGAGCTAATGGCCATGATGAACAACTTTGCGCAACAATTGGGCCGCATCGACGACAATGTGCTCACCCTCGGTAACCGGACTAACGTGCTTGGGAGCTTCCTCAACGATTTCGGGGAACGCGCACGGGAGCGGGACGAATTTCATCAGAGTGTCTACAACCAATGGACATCTCACCAACACCAACATTACGCCCCCCCTCCCGGTGCAAGTACCGGTGTCTATCCCGATGTCCCCGTCTACCCGGCCTACCCAAAACGCCTCATGGAGCCATATCCTTTCTATCATCGATGGGAGCCAAGCCAATACGTTCCTCCCGAAGCTGACGATGACAACGATGACAAGGGCGAGGACGAGGACGACGAGGAGGATGACGAGAACGAGTAGGGGAGTTCGACCACCCCCGCGAGGTATGTATATTTCTCCCATTCTATTTACATTGAGGGCAATGTGTGTTCTAAGTTTGGGGGGGGAAAAGTTTTTCTTGCCTTGCGGGATGTGTTTGTACATAGATCGGATAGTTAATTTCATTTTCTTGTGTAATTTCTAGTAGAATTTATGCTCATTTGCCAATGATCCATTTGTGATAGCCAATGATATTAAAATCTTCAATCATAGATAGTGAAAATAGACCCATGTGCTACCTTGTGTGAAAGAAGTTTAGTGAGCTAGGTTGTTGCCAAAACTAGACCTAGAATTTTGTATGTCTCGAAGCTTAGGAAACCTTGAGGAGTAGTCTAGCCGAATGTTTGAAAGAGAACACCGAACGCACTAGAACCTTCTCCGATCTCTAATCGAAGCGAAATTAGGTGCACATCGATCTAGCGAGGATGATTTAGGCATTAGGTATAGCCCGTCAAGCCAAAAAGCCAACCCATGTTTGTTTATCCTTTAGAACCCACTCACAAAAGGCCAAACACTATCCATTCTCGATACTTAGTTAGAAAAAGCCGAGCCGATGATTTGAAAATCCCACAAAGAACCCCATTGACTTTAGCGACTTTTGAGTGACATGAGTGAATTCTTTCTATTTTATGACTTGCTCTCCGACTAGTCTCTATGTGTTTTATAGTCCGTGAGACACCACGCCGGTCGTTAGTATTTTTAATTCTATTGTTATATAAAAAAAAAAGAAAAGGAAAAAGAAAAATATATCTGAAAAAAAAAAACAAAAAAGAAGAGAAAAATGTGTTATGTTGGCGTGGTGTTCTATGTCTTTAGAGACTTGTCGTGTGTTTTTGTTGAGTCGAAGTTTGGGGGGAAAAACAAGGGAAATAAAAACACTAAACGTGGGGATGGGTGAGTGAGTGAACTTCATGAGAGGGTTGTATGTTTGGGTGAGATTTGAGTCGCTAAAGTTCATGTTCAAGCCACTAAAATTTCCTTTCCGTACCTTTGACCTTACCTTGAACGTTACAAGCCTTTAAGACCTAATTGACGAGCTAGAAATGAGGTGTGCACATTAGTAGAGAGAAGAGAGAAGAGGAGGCATATGGTTTTGTCAAATTGAAACTAATTCTTATTCATTTTCGATTTTGTGTTCTCTTGATGACGGTTGGAAAGACTACGAGGCTAGGATTCCGAAAGTTCACGAGATGGTAAGCATTGTAAAATAGGTCTAAGGTGAAAACTTGAAAAGGTGGGTTTTCATGTCTGTTGCAATCTGAGTTGAGGCATTGACAAGTGTTTGAGGCAATTTTTGAGCATTAGAATTCTATCCACATAGTTTATGTGTCTCATTTTCTTTTGTTACTTGAGGACAAGTCACGGTTTAAGTTTGGGGGGATTTGATAGGTGCGTTAATCACGCGTAAACTCCTATCTCTCGAGCTTAAATCCAACGAGCTCTCAAGGATTTTGATTATCTCTAGAGTGTTTTTGATGGATTTTCAGGTCTATATGGGTTTTACTAGTGTTTGGGGTCTCAACATGGAAAAATATGCTAATCGGAGTCAAAACGGAGCAAAAACGAAGAAAAGAAGTGTCAAAAACATTTATTGACAACTCCGCGCGAACCGCGCGGAAGCGAAATGAAGGACCGCGCGGCGCGCAGGGTGAAGCGCGCGGCGCGCGGTCATTCTGACAGGCCTCGTTCATTTCGATTTTTGTAGCGAATCTCAGCCATTGGATGAGATTGGAAGGCTTAGATTGCTCCGAAAACAAGTCCACTAAACCCTAAAAAGACCAATACTTTAAGAAGAAGTGGGGAGCAAGGGTTTTAGGGTGTGCTATGAAGAACAACTTTTCATTTCTCTTAGTTTTTATTAGTTTTTCCAGAAAATTTCCAGCAGTTGTTCAAACTTTGTAGCTCAAATTTGAAGACAAGGAATTAAGTTGTTGAGTTCTACCATTGCTACGACTTTAAAATAGTGTTCTATCCTCTAATCCCTATCTCTTACTTTTTTTATTCAAGTATGATGTCTTTTGTTTCATTGTTCTTGTGTTCATCTTTATGTATGTTCATTGTCATAGTCATCATTATGAACTAATTTCATGTAGGGCTATGGTGTAGTGGGTTCATTATGATGTAGGATTCAAGATATTAGAATTGTTAGGTTGTTGTTTTTCTCATCACTTTTTGCTTAATCCACAACTATGCTTAATGCTTGTATGAATGTCATGAACTCATACTTGTTTTATATTCAACTCTAATGCTTGAGAAAGATTAGGTTGTCGTGTTTTTGTGTGGGTTACTAGAATTCATTCCTAGGCTAGATATAGCTAGGTTGTTCTAGACTCGTGATAATATTCTTGTTCTTTAATGCTAGCCGTGCTCGTTAGGAGTTGAGATCGAGAGATGATATTCCGGTATCGGTTTAGGTTGTTAGATGCTTGAGAGAGATTTATAAATTCGATTAAAGTGAGTATGAGTAGTGAAAACTGTGAATTTCAATAGCTTATTTCTTTTCTTAATTTTGCGAATCCAAGTTGTTTTGTGAACCCATGAACCATAGTCCTTCCCTTTATCCAATAGAAATTTTGTGCATCAAGTTATTTAATTTTGTGACGTGTTAGTTAAATTTTGTGACAACAATCTTATCAAATATATTTAGTTCTATATTAGCTTGTGAATCTTGAATCTTCAATTTAGCTAGTCCTCGTGGGATCGACTCGTTCTTACGATTTATTACTATTGCGACCACGTGCACTTCTGTGTGCGAGAAAATTCGCAACAATCCGCGAGTGTCTGCTTGCCCAAGAGCCGCAACTGGTCAACTCGAATATCACTCAATCATAACATCATATATAAATATCAAATCAGATAAATAAATAAATGGACATATTAAAAATAAATATACATAAGTTAGGTGCGAAATTAAGTAAGTATGAAAGTGGTTATACAAAAAATCCCTGGAAATTTTTTGTTTCTTAGTCAAACTTTGAGTCTTACAATTAATTTTATTTTTATACAAGTTCCTAGCTTTACATAGATATACCGGGGATAGTTAAGAGCGTAGATTATAAAAGACTTCGACAACATACTGTTATATAGTAGTTTGGTTCTCGGGTGAGACCCCGTTAGCCCATAGGTCGAGAGATACATGTCCGGTCTCGTTCTTCGATTTCTTCACTCACATAGCCGCCTTGCCCTTATCTACATTACCAAGTGTCATAAAGCTATGAGTCAATTGACTCAGTAAGCGGGAGTCTAGCCTAGAAAAGAAAAGCAATCTAATGCCATGTAACGTGCAAACAAACATATAAGAGTGCAAGATGTAGATCTAACTAGTTCTAGTGCATGACTAATGTGCGCACACTCTAACTAGTCTTGTCGTTTGCAAGGTTATACACATCCTTTGCTATAATCTTCGGAACGACAATAGACCAGACTTAGATTTCGAGCAACATATGTACAGTGGCCTAGGTGTTTTATGACTTGTCTGGGATCCACTAGTGGTACTGTCTTCATCGTGACGTCGGCGCGTGCTGGGCTCTTGCGAAAATGAGCTCGTGATTCGCGACCTTCACCCATGTCTGCCCAGGGTGCTCAAGGCAGCCTCTGCTTGAGTTTCGAGCCCAACAACGAGCTTGCGAGTTACGACTTTCACCCATTGCAGAACGGGGTGCTCATGGAAGCTCCCACTTGAATACTCGGCATCATTAAGACATGTATGGTCCTCGATACAAGTCAATGACTTGTAAGTACCATCGACAACGGTTTCATTACAATTTGGGTACTCTACAAATTATGATTTGGGTACCACTGACACAGAGTACACAAATATGCTACTTACAGGTTAGCATCTCAGGATAAGCCCCAAAATAATTATCGTTTCTCTTTTATGCTCGTTAAGTATTTTAAGTTGAAGACTCGGGATGTGACTTCCGGTACTTCTACCCTGGACTAAAATCTGAGAGTGGATATATGCTCTCTTGTCTCCCCCGTTCTAATGGCTCAAGTGCAAAACTTAAGAGATAATTATATCACGTAGTAGAGGCTGGGTTCTAATGAATCTACGATTGAACCTATCGAGAAAACTCGACTAATTTTTGAAGAATGGTGGCCGAAGCCTTAATCTTTGAGTTTATTCATTTTTAAAGCTTTCATCTACTCTTGTTTTAATAACGTAAATGCATGGAAATTGAGTTATTCGCTAGGTAAGTAGTTGACTTATGTCTCCACACTTATCCGAAATAGTGTCACAGCAATACTTGTTGGTCTTGAAGAGTTGCTTCACTTTGCATGCTTATCAAGATTACTTGACACGTCCCGGAGTACATTGAGAAAGTTAGGATATGTAGTTGAGATTCTGTTAGTTATTTGATTTGGAAACATTGAAGACTTTGGGGTTAATTGTCAGGATTTGTTGCAAGTCGATTCGAGAATCTAATTTATTAATTCCTGGTTTTTCGGAAATTATTGTTGTCAATGGTGCCCACAAGAAGAGTTGTAGTCTTTACTTTGTTACATTTGATGTAATAAAGTCTCACGAAGACCCTTGCTTGTAATTACTTATTCATTAATAAAAAGTTGAAACGTTCATTCATTATTCCTTGCGTGAAGCTTTATGATAAAACCTTAGTCTCTAGTCTATAAACGAACCTAACAACACATGAAGAGACAAATGTAGATTTGCATGAACAAACCCTTCATGGTTTGCTTAAAACGATATATTCGCAATCTAAGGGTCAAATGACTATTGACCTCAGTATGATTGTTAGGAAAATCTATGATGTCTGGTTATAGGACATTGAGAGTTGGAGACCCTATAGTTCTTCTAGGTATCTTCTGAAGGTACTGAATTGACCAGTGCACTTCTAGAGACAAAATAAGAACAAACCATTTAACCTCTTATGTCTCGAAGTCACTACGTATGAATTGCATCATTCTTACCTTAATCCTGAAATGAGACATGCCATTTGACAGCTTACGTATTCTCATTTGAGAAAGTCAGAGTTCGGACTCACTATGTGATTCTGACAAGGACCTATTGTTGAAGTACTAAGTTGTGAAGATCTCATGAGTAACTTTATGAAGTTCTCATAGATATGGAATTCATGTACAAGATTGCTGAAATGCAATGTATATCACCTCATGCTTTGTTTCTTGGAATGTGAATAAATGAACTGGCCAGTGTCCAAATTGGGTCTTGACTCTTTTGGATGAAACAATGTGACTTGTTAGCTCCTCATCAATACATTGTTTCTAACTTATTCACAAGCGACAAAGGAGTTAAGGAAATAACAGCTAGAAGGGTAAAATGGTAATTTTGTAAATCCCGACTAGCTGATGATATTCATGAAGGGTAAACATAGATAATATTCAGTGGATCCACTCATTACAATTTAGTTGAATTCTTGAGTAGAAAATAAATTCATTTGAACCGAGAGATTTTCAGTGTCAACTCTTTAGTGGAGTCAGTTGACATTAAGCTAAACTTGAAAAAGGTTTGTGAACTTTTGAGTCCAAGTATTTTAGCTCAAGGTTTGTTCATTTGGATCCATGAGGTCACTGTCACAAATCATATCGAGTAGGAATAGTTAAACTAGAAGCTAAGTCAAAACAAGAACGGGACAAGTTTTACGAAAGATTTTCTAAAGGGTATTTTTGTCCTTTTGGACATAGGACGAAATGAATGTCAATAAATTTTCTGACATTGTCATAGGATGACTTAAACCACTCGGTCAAGTTGAATAATTTGGGCCTTGATGATTAATTTCATTTCATAAGATTTTACTTGCAAATTCTTAATTGGCTGTTCTTATGTTGTCATGAACAAATGATGAAAAATCTAGAAGCTCCTTCTAGAAGCCTTGTACGTCCAACCCAAGGAAAAGAGAGAGTAAATTTCGTGCATACTATAGTGCTAAAGAGATTATATTTTGCCTTGAAGTATAAAGATACTTGCCAAAAGAAAAAGAGGAAAAAAAAATTCCTCTAGATCGAAGGGGACACGCGGCCAAAGAAGAGGAAACAAATCCCTTAAGGGAATAAGACATGTTGGGCGCATATGGGAGAAAATGGGAAATAAGAAATAGCTCATGAATGCTTGGAAAAAAGAGGAAACTCTTCTTTCTAAGGCCAACCCTTCTCCTATAAATAGGGCCCTCATCCTCATTGTTTTCTCATTCCACATAAGTTAGAGATTGAGAGACTCTCTCTCTAGAACTTATGGACGCCCATCTCCTTTCTCTCTCTCTAGTTTTCTTTCTTTTTTGTTTTGGCACCTAGGTCCACATTTGACCTAGTGTTTTAGCTCTTCGACTCTTATACTTATTCTTGAGTCGTCGTGTTTAAAAGTGCCCACACACTAATTCCTTTCTTTCTCGAGTGATTCTTGTGATAGAAACTTTCGTGGTTGCTCGAGTTCCCGAGGAAAGAAGAGAGACGTGCTGCGAGGGGAGATGAACGTTTCAACCTTCCGAAGGCTTCTCAACGTTCAAGCATCTCAAAGGTTAGTAAACATGTATTGCTCGTTTATAATTTTAATTTATATGTACTTGCTCTTTGTCTAGGTTAGTAAAATCGTTTTACTTGTTTTAAAGAAAATTTTTAAATTCTGCCGCTTGCTCGAAGCGTTAAAATTTTTCTTAAGCTTAGATCAATTCCAACAATTAATTCTTATTTAAGACTTGTAAGCGTCCATACCGAAAACAGTACGAACGAAATTTTTTTGTTTTACTTTTAACGAGTCTTAATAAATCTCACAACCCAAGATTTACAAATTATTGATTGAAATTAAATTCCCGAACGTTTATAAAAATAAACCATAATTAACTTAAAAGAAACCTACGACCTAACTCGAGAGTATTAAATGCTACTAAGCGAATGACGATACTTACGAGTTAGATCGTGGTCTACTCTTCTCTATATACGGCCTTGATAATTTTGATCACATCGTCTTTTGCTCGTCCCGACTCCTTTGCAAACACGCTGCGTTTTTTCAAACATAGATACGAAAATCAGACTCGAGTTGAACAATAGATAAAGATGACTCAATACTCGATGAGTGGCGGGAATTACAAGACTTACAACTAATTTGGCCAAACCTAAAACCAAAAGATCGGCTACAAACAAAATATGAGACTTCGACATACACATTACGAGGCATGACCTCAACTCGAACACAAGCGATACCGAACACAAAAATAGACAAATCTGATAACCATAATCTTAGAATCAAGCTGCCGAAACAAAACTATTCTAAAAGCAATACCAAAGTCACAAATTCAATTAGCATGCCAAACAATACCATATTCAAGATAGAAATTAAATCGGCGCATAGTCATTACGCTCACGAGAATCGTCACTTGACTTAAACCACGTCCATACCAATTTTACATCAAAACTTCGAATTTATTGCGACATAACCGAAAATCAGAAATAAACACACCAAAACACATAACAATATTCTCATTCTCAGATTCCGTTTACAACAGTAATCACGGCACTAGACAAAGTTCACCCTCCGCCAAAGCAGAAACAGAAAAATAACCACTTCCACGCTAATAACTCTGTCAGAATATTGTAAATAATTATAGAATAAATTAGTAATAATTAGTTTATATGCTAAATCAATTAGTTATGGTATATTTAACTATTCATATTTAGCCAGCCAATCCTATTTATGGTATTTATGGCAAATCTGACCCTAGCACTATATATACCAAGTCTGCTAATGAGAAATTTATTCCGCTAAATTATTTTTGCTCTCATGGTATCAGAGCCGCCTTAGAGCCAAACACTTCTATAGGGTTTTTGACAATTCTAAATGGCAAAATCCAATACTACTACCACCGATTCAACTGGTGAATCTCTTCAATCCAGTAGGTCAAATCCCATCTCAAATCTCGACTCTCTTCAGAGTTATTCCATTACTTCTCATAAACTAAATGGGGGTAATTATATGGAATGGTCCCAATCGGTCAAGCTATATGTCCAGGGAAAAGGAAAGTTCGGTTATCTCTCCAGTACGACGGCCAAACAAAAAGATGGCGGTGAATGCACCGAAAGGTGGGAGGTTGAAAATTCCATGATCATGTTGTGGCTGGTGAACTCAATGGAAGCAAGTGTGGGACGAACATACTTATTCCTTCCATCAGCGAGCGCAATCTGGACCGCCGTAAAGGAGACGTATTCAGACCTCGGAAATTCAGGCCAACTGTTTGAGATCAAGAAAAATCTGTCACTCAATACTACACAGATCTCAAGACTTTGTGGCAAGAACTCCATCTCTACTGTGATTACAAGTGGAGTTGTCCTGAAGACAGTGCTCTCTTTTAGAGGACTGTTGAGAAAGAAATGGTCTTTGATTTTTTGGTGGGCCTAAACAAAGAGCTAGACGAAGTCAGAGGGAGAATACTCGGGCGAGGGCCACTTCCCAACACCAGGGAAGTATTTGCTGAAGTGCGCCGAGAAGAGAGTCATCATTTTTTCATGCTTGGACCTCGCACCAATGAAGGTGATCTCTTCAACTCGACACAGCTACCATGATGTCTTCACGGCCCGACAACCACTGGTTCACAAACAAGACTGATCGACCAGTCTGTGAATATTGCAACAAGCCCGGACATGTGAAGGCAAAGTGATGGAAGTTGCACGGTAAACCGGGGCAGACTACCAGCCTCCTCATTGATCAAAAGACAAAAAAAGCGGCTATCAAGTTTTGCAGGCAAAGAGCGGCACCAGAACATCTCATCAAACCTCTGAGCAAACCTTTTTCAGCAAGGAAAACTTAGAGCAACTGTATCAGCTATGGTCCTCGCATTAATTATCCAACAATCCCTCGTCCTCACTAGCCCAAAAAGGTAACTTTAGAACAGCCTTAAGTGTCTCGATCAAAAATCTCAACCCCAGGATCCTAGATTTAGGAGCCATTGACCATATGAGTGGATCCTCCTATTTGCTCAATTCATATTTCCCACGTTCTGGCCATGAAAAAGTTAAACTTGCAGATGGATCTCTCTCGGCCATTGCAAGGAAAGGTTCTATTATCATTTCACCTTCCATCACTCTAAACAATGTTTTACATGTGCCCAAACTCGCATATAACCTTTTATCTATCCTAACAGTAAACACATTAGATTTATTCTTCATGAAATGAATCTGTGTCTTCATCATGGAGTCGCTGATTAAATAAAGTACTAGCGACAACCTCTAAGAGAAGAAATGGGAGTTGGCCCCATACGTCTGTACGCACGAGCTCAAGCTTCTCAACCTTCAGCTCTCTGCTCGAATTTAAAAAACTCTTCCTTGTAACTGCTGAATTATAAATAAAAGTTGAAACGTTCATTCATTCTTCCTTGTCTGTTCGAAGCTTTCTGATAAACTATAGTCTTTTGTCCTTAAACAAACCTAACAACAAATGAAGAGTCAAATATAGATTTGCATGAACAAACTCTTCATGGTTTGCTTAAAACTGTACATTCGCAATCTAAGGGTCAAATGGCTATTGATCCCAGTATAATTGTTAGGATAATCTATGATGTATGGTTATGTGACATTGAGAGTTGGAGACTCTATAGTTCTTCTAGGTATCTTCAGATGGTACTGAATTGACCAGTGCACTTCTAGAGACAGATTAAGAACATACCATTTAACCTCTTTTGTCTCAAAGTCACTACGTATGAATTGCATCGTGTTTACCTCAATCCTAAAATGAGACATGTCATTTCATAGCTTACGTATTCTCATTTGAGAAAGTCAGAGTTCTAGATTCACTATGGTATATAGACAAGACGTATTGGTGAAGTACTAAGTTATGAAGATATCATGAGTAACTTTGTGAAGATCTCATAGATGTGGAACTCATGTACAAGACTGTTGAAATGCAATGTATATCACCTCATGCTTTGTTCCTTGGAATTTGAATAAATGAACTTGCCAGTGTCCAAATTGAGTCATGACTCTTTTGGATTACTCAATGTGACTTGTTAGCTCCTCATCAATACATTGTTTCTAACTTATTCACAAGCGAAAAGAAGTTGAGGAACTAACAGCTAGAAGGGTAAAATAGTAATTTTGAAAATCCCATCTAGCTCATGATATTAATGAAGGGTAAACATAGATAACATTTAGTGGATCCACTCATCACAATTAAGTTGAATTCTTGAGTAGAAAATAAATTCATTTGAACCGAGAGATTCTCAGTGTCAACTCATTAGTGGAGTCAGTTGACATTAAGCTAAACTTGAAAAATGTTTGTGAACTTTTGAGTCCAAGTATGTTAGCTCAAGCTTTGTTCATTTGGATCTATGATGTCACTATCACAAGTCACTTCGAGTAGGATTAGTTAAACTAGAGGCTAAGTCAAAACAAGAACTAGACAAGATTTACGAAAATTTTCTAAAGGGTATTTTTGTCCTTTTGGACATGGGATGGTATGAATGTCAATAAATAAGTTTTTTGACATTGTCATATGATGACAAGAAATTTAAACCACACGGCCAAGATTAAGAGAATTGGGCCTTTAGGATTGAATTTCATTTCATGGAATTTTATGAAAATTCTTAATGGGCTTTTCTTATGTTGTCATGAACAAATAAAGAAACTTCTAGAAGCTCCTTCTAAAAGCCATGAAACCATCCATACCAAGAGAGAAAAGGGAATTATTTTGTGCAATAATGTATGAAGATACTTGCCAAAAGAAAAAGAGGAAACAAATTTCCTCTACATGGAAAGATTTTGGGCGGCCAACCAAGGGAGGAACAAAAGAGGAAACAAATCCAATGGCTTCTAGAAGCCATCTTGGACGTATGAAATGAGGAAAAGGAGAGCAAATATTTGCTCATGAATATGTTATATTCTATAGAAAATAGGAAACTACCATTTGAAGGTAATCCTCCTCCTATAAATACCCCACCTCATTCAGAACTCACAACACACAATTTTGAGATTGAGAGCTTCTCTCTCTACATTTTTTCCGTCCTCCCCTCTCTCTCTAGAATTCTCTTTTCGTTTTTGTTTTTGGCACCTAGGTTCACATTTGACCTAGCAAATTATTTTAGCTCTTCGACTCTAAGACTTGTTTTTGAGTTATCCTATTTAAAAGTGCCTACACACTAAATACTTCTTACATCGAGTGATTCATGTGATCGAAATTTTCGTGGTTACTCGAATTCCGGAAGAACGAAGAAAGGCGAGCCACGTGGGGAGACGAACGATTCAACCTCCACAAGCTTCTCAACGATCAAGCTACGTAAATGTTAGTACACGAATAATTTCTCTTAGGTACTTTTAATTTAAAATAACATGTGCTTGCTCTTTGTCTATGTTAGTAAAAATCGTTTTACTTGTTTAAAGAAATTTTTTATATTCCGTCGCTTGAAGCAACGTTAAACTTTTCTTAATCCTAGATCTATTCCAACAGTACCCACCACTATCGAGGTGACATACTGAGATCAATTTCGCATCAGCTTCGGCACATGTCTAACTTTTGTGATCTTTCATACTTTCTTGTTTCAGCCTAAAGTTTACAATACGAACAATGTTTAGAGGCTCACCATCAACCAAGTATACCTTTCTGTGGTTTTCAGCGATGTAATTCTCCATGATGTCATTGTGGGGGTGTGGAAGGACACTCCCAAGTCAAGTACTCAAGAGTCAACCAAGCTCTCCAGCGTTCGTAGTAATGCATCTGCTAAGTGTTTAGTTGCGGCGTTGGCACCGCCTTTCTCCTTCTTTTCCAGAACCTTGCAGTACGTCCTGATGTGACATATATTTCCCCAGTTTTAGCATTCGAAGGGTCATCCAGACCTAGATTATCATCTCCCATTTCATGACTCCGAACTTCCCGTGTTTCAATTTTAGTTTCTATCATAGTTTGTGCCCCTGTTATCCACGTTTAACACGCAACTCGATGCAACCTCACCCGAATATATTCTTCACACCTCTTCAACAATAATGCAATCTCGCACATCATTGATCTTCAGCTTTGCACTCCCAACTGAATTGCTCACTGCTGCCTTTATAGGCTTCCAACTATTCGGAAAGGATGTGAGCAAAATTAGAGCTCACACTTCATCATCGAATTCAATTGCAATCGATGAAAATCGCTTAACAATCGTGTTGAATTCCTTCACGTGCGTTACTACTCTATCCCCTTCATCCATCTTCAGATGAAATACCCTCTTCATGAGAAATACCTTGTTGTTTGCAAAAGGTTTCTCATACATATTGGAGAGAACCTTTATCATGCATGTGATGGTCTTCTTTTTCGCCACGTTTTGTACAACGTTATTCGACAACATCAATCAAATGACTCTCAAAACGTGTCTCTCAAGAAGATTCTATTCTACTTCGTCCATCTACTCTGACTTCGTGCTCAAGGGTTGATTAAGCTTTATGCCGTACAGGTACTCCTTGATCTGCACCCTCCAAAATGCGTAGTCTGTTCCATCCAATTTCCCAATCCCATGTGTAGAGCCATCTTTGCCTCCCGTCATTTTCTGAAATGCAACTCAGCTTGTTTCTTTCTTTGATATCAATTGTTAGGATTATCCCCACATACCGACCTACCCATAAAACAAATAATACACAAAGAACAAATAACACACACAAATTTATAGCTGTTCACATTTAATGCAAAAGCTAACTCCACTATTTCACTGTAGATTCTCACTAGTACCCAAAATGTGTAGAAAGGTGTTTACAACTCTCTTGGCCTCTCAACATACCATTGGCGCCCGGAATATATATAGGGAAATTCAAGGGCTAACATACGATTCGATCCGTAAATCATCATTGTAAGGTCTTCAGTCGTCAAGTCGATGGATTAGGCTCCCCACCTCAACATGCATTTCCTATCTCCATCCCTCGGCCAGAAGTCTCTTTATGATGAACACGTCCATCGCGTGGGTCCTCTTTGCTGCACAGATGACTGCTCAGCGAAGGCACTCTATTCACACCCTCAAATGCCTCTTGTGTGCACATCCATGGTGTGAATATGAAATGGTATCTTTAAGTGCATTATATTTATTTGATTTTGAATGTTTTGTCTACTATTGGTGAAAATTGGTCTTCCAGTTCCGTTACAGTCAGGTTATTACCTAGAGAGTGACTTAATTTGCAAAAAAAAAAAAAATGTTTAGGGACTCACATTAGTTAAACAAATGAATAGTATCAATTCATATCATGTTGGTAGATCGAATCGAAGATCTAGTACGAAGTCGCGCCCCCTTACTTTTTATTATCTTTGTAAACCATTTTTACTTGCTTATTGCATTTTAATTTATTTCCAACTCAAACTAAACAAAACTCCTATCTGAGAGAGAGATGGTGTTCGGTGGAAATCGTTCATCACCTATCTGAGAGTTGTTGCTATTTGTTTTCTTTGGTAGCTTGGTGGATATCCCCAACAAGGAGACGTTCTATAGGCTGGGCTATAAGTCAGGTGCATTGATCCCATCATCGACGAATTTTTACGGATTCATGGGAGATTATATCCGACTAGAAGGATCCATCTCTGTATAGATCATCGTAGAAGTGCGGTCAACGATAAAGACACAAACCCTAAATGGCTAAGCATCCTAGGAAAATCAACATTCGACGCTTTAATTGGCAAGCCAACTATGTAGGAACTCAGAGCAATCACATCCATACCCTACCGCACCATGAAGTTTCCTATCGATTAGTGGACACATATTAGGAGTGGTCAAGAGAAAGCAAGAAGTAATCCGAAGCTTTAACGCACATAACCTCAAAGAAAGCCAAGACTGCCAAAATGCTACAGTGATGCACATCAACAAGGATATGGATCTGCGTCGGCTCAGTAGGAGAGCCATCGGCTGCAAAGATGATGCATAATTCATAACCCTAAATCTACATCACTTGGACTAAATTTGATGGCGATCACCGTCTCGACCTTATTATATATGGCCTTGGGCAATCGATAAAAAATTAATAGCACCAATTTCTGCTACAAGTAAATGTAATTATGTCATTATTATATATTTTCCTTATACATAATATGTTTTTAAATAACATAAATTAAAAATTTAAACTTTATTATATGTATTTACAATGCTCTCTAAACTTTATATGAAAATATAATATTAGGTGTTACCGGTCGTTTTCGGGACACCGGAAATTAAAAAACGATTCAAGGCCGGCCGGGTTTTACCGGCCGGAAGCCCAACGGGCCCCGGCCCACCAGGTCCGAGCGCCCTGACGCACCCACGACCCGGTACGGCCGGCGCGCGCGCACCTGCGCCCCCGGCCCTGAGGACCTCGGCCCAACGGGCCTCAGCGCGCCCTAGCGCGCCTGGCTCGCGCGCACCCTGCGCCCCGGCCTCCCGGCCCGCGCACGCTCCCGCGCCTCGGCCTCCCGGCCCGCGCGCGCTCCCGCGGCCCTGCTGACTCGGCCGGGTGTCCTTACCACCTCGGCCGAGCAGCTTTGACACCTCGGCCACCTCGGCCGAGCAGCTTTGCAACCTCGGCCACCTCGGCCGAGCAGCTTTGCCACCTCGGCCACCTCGGTCGAGTGTCCTTACCACCTCGACCGAGCACCTCGGCCACCTCGGCCAAGCAGCTTTGCCACCTCGGCCGAGTGTCCTTATCACCTCGACCGAGCACCTCGGCCACCTCGGCCGACCATCCTTGCCACCTCGGCCGAGCGTCTTCGCCACGTCGGCCACCTCGGCCGAGCATTCTTGCTACCTCGGCCGGGCACGCCCGCTGCCGGGAACGCCGCGCCCGGCCAAGTCCCGCGCCCGGCACGCCCCGCGCCCATCGAGGCGACATGTCCCGCGCGCCCTGCGCCCTCTTGGGCGTGAGGCCCCGCGCGCCCTGCGCCCTCTTGGGCGTAAAGCCTCGCGCGCCCCGCTCCCGGCCACCCGGTGGGCCTCAAGGGGCCGGCCCAACGCCTCTCTCCACAACTATAAATACCCCCCCCCTAGGGGAGGGAAAAGGGACCCTGGTTGACACCAAGACAACACTTCTCTTCTCTCGAGAATTCTCTCTCGCACTCTTGTGATATTCCAAGAGCGCGCACTCCTCTTCCCTCGGCTCAGAAACACGAGGACCCCCCTCCACGAGAGGGAGCGCGCTCCTCTTCTGCGACCCGAGCTTCTGCGGTACACACCGCTCTCCGGCTTCTTGGCCCTTGAGCTAGAACTCCGAGCTACGAGCATGCGACCCCTCTAAAGTCTTCACTAGAAGCTACGAGACGGGTCCTACTCTAAAGCCTTGGATTCCCAAAGCCTCTGAGCCCAAGATAGCCCCCGATACACAAATTGAACTACGTTCTGACCTGATCTCGACTAAAGGGTACGTAGGCAGCCAACCTTTGGCACGGTCACGCCCCCCAAAACACACCTCAGGGTCTGGAGGGTGCAGCTCGGTCTACGAGCTCCCATTTTTGGGCCGGGCGCGATCACTTGGTCCGGCCTTGGATCGAACCGCCCGAGGTATTTAATCGTTTTTCATTTTCGTGCGACAACATTTTGGCGCTAGAAGGAGGGGACTTCCCGACTTACACAGCCCGAAATCCCTTCTACAGCTCGACTCCTTTCTTCTCGTCTTGAGAAAGACATGAGTGGTCAACCACCCGTTCATTCTGAGGGCGTGAACAACCTCGAAAACGCAACCGCGGTGAAGAAATACTTCCTGCGCTCCCGAGCGCAAGGCGACGAGGAGTCTCTCAACGACGAGAGCCCCACTCCCTCGCCCCCTCCTCTTCAGGACAGTCGGGACGACCGCATCCTTGAAATGGAGGAGAAAATCCGCCAACTGAAGATAGCCAATGCAAGGTACCACCGGAAACTGGCGGGCAAGGCACCTGCACACGGCGCCCCCTACGGGGAATCTGAGGACCTCATGGACGAGGGACATGATTATGACCCCGACTATGAAGGCTTGGAAATTTCGGCGGACGTCGAGACTTCTCTCACCAAAGACGGGGAACTCCCTGTTGAGATCAAAGCCGGTCCGTCAAAAACAAAAGCAATACCGGTCTCCTCTCAAGAAGAGACCTCCCGACGTTCAGCCCTTGACCGACTAGGTCAAAGAGGCAACGTCAGGGAAGGTACAACGACTCGGCGAGTAAGGCATGTGGCTCGAAGCTCACGCCCCCATAGCGCCGGGCCGGATCTTAGAGATCGACTTACCGCCCAACAGAACGACCGTGGCGAAGACCTCCGGGAGAGGCTGAGCGCTCGTAAGGGTCACAATCTACGGCCCCAATCAATGGAGACCCCCGCACGGCTCAAGGGTCGAACGAATGGCGACAGGCGACTCCTCCTGAACAAGGAGTGACCCCCAACACTGGCCTCAACGTCGTCACCATGATTCACAATCTTTGTGAAGGCGGCTTGGCCGGTGATACATACGGGGTCGTGGAAGAACATTCCTCTCCCTTCACCGCCCAAATCCTTGCTGAGGTGTGCACATGAAACTTCAAGCTCTCGAATCTCCCTCTATACAATGGGAAAGCTGATCCCACGTATCACATCCAACATTACGAAACTTGGATGATGATGCAGGGCGTCTCACCTGGGGCTCTATGCCAAGCTTTTAGTCTTACCCTCACCGGACCCGGTTTCAAGTGGTTTAAGAATTTAAGGCCAGGAAGCGTCCAGTCATTCAAAGACCTGAAGGACATGTTCCTAGCACGATTTGCTACATCCATGGTCCAAAAGAAGACCAAGATGTACTTATGGTCGATCAGGCAAGAGAATAACGAGTCCTTGAGACAGTATCTCACCCGATTCACCGCAGAATCAAATAAGGTTGACCGCTTTGACGACAGTGACGCAAATACATCCATCATCGAGGGCTTGCGCACCGGACACTTCTTAAAATCCGTCGTCGGCAGAGTCCCTTCTACGATGGCCGAGTTAATGAACCGAGCCAAAACCTTCATGGGGGTAGAGGATTACCTCGACGGCCGCAGGAGCAGCAACCAAAGCTCCCGCCGTTGGGATGAGTCTGGCGACGAGCCTGGCAACCCCCGTAAGAGGATAAACAAGGGAGGAAAAGCTACCGATAGCCGACCCCCTATGTCTCAGAAGCCGTGTCTTGCGAGCAATTTTAGAGACTACTCGGGTTACACTCCCTTGAACGCCCCGGTAGAGCAAATCTACGCTGTAGCGCGTGACAAGTTCGTCGCTCCGGCTCCAATAAGGGGCAGCATCGCATCTCGCAACCGGTCCCGTTATTGCGAGTTCCACCGGGATTACGGTCACACGACCGCTCAGTGCTTCCATCTTAGGAAACAAATTGAGACGTTAATCCAGAAGGGAGAGCTCAAAGAGTTTGTCCTTCGCTTGGTATGAGCGGCAGCCCCCGCCGACAACAGGCCACAGCCTGAGAAATGTGGAGGGACCAACGCTAACACCGACCGCACAGCGGTCGCAGCTACGGCTGATACGCAACTCCACGTCGTCACCACCATACTAGGTGGCTTGCAAGACGGGGACTCGGCCCGGCAAAGGAAAAAGCTCCTCAGAGCTGCCTCTCAAGAAGGCCTTGCCGGGCAGATTAACCTCACCTACGAGGAACCTCCGTCCGTACCTCACGAGACGGTACAGTTCACCAATGAAGAGGCCAAGCGAGTTGTGCACCTGCACAATGACGCTATAGTCCTCAAGGCCCAGGTGGACAACAACTTGGTAAAAAGAGTTCTTATTGATAACGGCAGCGCAGCCGATATAATCTTTAGGACCACCCTCGAGCGCATGAAGCTCGGGGGGCTCCGCCCTATCCCGACTCAGACACCTCTGTTTGGGTTCACGGGAGAAAAGGTCATGACTGAAGGAATCATTGATTTACCAGTCACCTTCGGAACTACCAGAGGCATCGAAGTCGTTCACATGGTCCCCTTTCTTGTGGTCGACCAGGAGTCGCCCTACAATGTTATCATTGGTCGACCCACGTTGAACAGACTAAGGGCTATCACGTCCACATATCACCTACTGGTGAAATTCCCCACCGAGGAGGGGATCGGCGTCATGGCTGGTGATCAAACCCAAGCGAGGATATGCTATGTCCAAGGCGTGGACGGCAAGCCCGCTAAAAAAAGGGTTAACACGATCTACCAACTGGAAGACGACTACCCGTGTGATCAGAAAGACGCACGCCAACTCGGGGAATTAGATCCCCGCGACGATATCGAGAGGTTGAAAGTTGACACCCCCGATGATCTCACTTCGATCGTTCTCGACGAAGCTAAACCTGACCTGGTGGTGAAGATCGGTGCACAACTCCCTCTCGCCATCAAAACTCAACTCGCGTCCTTCCTTCGGGAGTTTAAGGATGTCTTTACGTGGACACACGCAGACATGCCCGACATAGACCCCGATGTGATTGTGCACCGATTGAATGACGATAAAACTATTGCTGAAAAGGTACAAGCTAGACGTGCGTTCAACCCCGAACGATACCTAGCGATAAACGAGGAAGTCGAAAAACTTCTCCGCTGGTTTCATCCGAGAAGCCAAGTACCCAAAGTGGGTGGCCAATGTGGTCATGGTCAAAAAGCCTAACGGGAAGTGGCGCATTTGCATAGATTACAAAGATCTTAACAAAGCCTGCCCGAAAGATTGCTTTCCACTCCTACGCATCGAACAGCTGGTCGACGCCACGGCAGGACATGAACTCCTAAGTTTCATAGATGCCTACTCGGGCTATAACCAGATACGAATGCACGAGCCCGATCAGATCAAGACAACCTTTGTCACTAATCGCGGCCTTTACAGCTACAAGGTCATGCCTTTCGGCCTTAAGAATGCAGGAGCTACTTACCAACGATTGGTAAACCGGATCTTCGCCGACCTGATCAGCAAGACCATGGAAGTATACGTGGACGACATGCTCGTTAAAAGCCTACTGGCTACCAATCACGTAGACAACCTGAGGGAGATGTTCTTAATCCTCCGCCGGTACAAAATGAAGCTCAACCCCAACAAATGTGTGTTCGGGGTCGAGTCCGGGAAGGTCCTAAGCTACATAGTTAGCCGTCGAGGTATCGAAGCGAACCCCGAGAAAATCAAGGCACTCCTTGACATGAAGTCTCCACGACGTGTCAAGGAGGTCCAAATTCTGACCGGTCAGGTTGCCGCCCTCTCACGTTTTGTGGCCAAAGCAACCGACAAGTGTAAACCGTTCTTCAAAGCAATTAAGAAGACGGATGGCTTTGAATGGACGGACGAGTGCGAAAAGGCCTTCCAAGAAATGAAGGCCTACTTCGGGACACCTCCGTTCCTCTCCAAGCCAAAAGAAGGCGAGACGCTTTACATCTACCTCGCCGTCTCCGAACGAGCTGTGAGCGCTGTGCTGATCCGTGAAGAAGATAGGGCTCAATGGCCCATCTTCTACGTAAGCAAAGCCCTGCTTGACTCCGAAACGCGTTATACAGAGATAGAAAAGCTCTCTCTCGCTCTCCTCGTAGCCGCCAAAAAGCTACGCCCCTACTTCCAGGCTCACCCAATCGTTGTCCGAACAGGACACCCAATCGGTAAAGCTCTTCAAAAGGGAACATCGACTCGCATGGCGATCTGGTCCCAAGAATTGAGCGAGTACGGGATCGAGTTTCACCCGAGACCAGCAATAAAGGCTCAAGCCTTAGCTGATTTCGTAGCAGAATTCTCCTACACTCCCGGCATGGGAAGAGCAGAAGACGACTCGACCGACGACTTGTCGGCTCGAAAGAGAAAGGTCGACCCTACGGGTCCATCTGGGAACTACACGTAGACGGAGCATCTAATGCCCAAGGAGCAGGCGCCGGCGTGATTCTGACAAATCCCGACCGGGAAAAGTTATGCTACGCCCTCCACTACGGATTCCAGGCCTCCAACAATGAGGCCGAGTACGAAGCCCTCATCGTAGGGCTAGAGCTCGCTCACAAGCTCAATGTACAGAATTTACGAATACACTGTGACTCGCAGTTCATCGTAAATCAGGTTAAAGGCGACTACGTTGCCAAAGAACCTAACATGATCGCCTACTTGGCAAAGAAAAATGCCAAACTAGATGCCTTCTCCTGGTTCGAGATCATCCAGATCCCACGAGAAGAGAACTCCGAGGCTGACGCCTTAGCTCGCCTCGGATCCGGTATCACCGAAGACGGGTTAGGAACTATCCCAATCGAGTCTCTCTCGCGACCATCCGTCTCACGTGACGAGGTTGGAACGATTGAGAGCGCCGCTTACGGACTTCTTGCGAAGAGGGGTACTTCCTGAAGACCGCAGAGAAGCCGAAAGGCTGAAAGCCCTCGCATCCAAATACGTGTTGAGAGGCGAAGCCTTATACAAGCGCGGGTATTCAACCCCGCTGCTCCGATGTCTCAACAGCGTCGAGTCGACTAAGGTCCTCCGCGAGATCCACGAAGGACTCTGCGGGAACCACGCTGCTGGAAGGTCCCTCGCGCTCAAAGCACTTCGACAAGGCTATTTCTGGCCAACGATGAAAAAAGACGCCTACTACTGGTCAAGAAAGTGCGACAAGTGTCAACGTTTCTCCAACGTTCCACGTCAGCCGCCATCTCCCCTGAGTAGCATCGTTGTTCCACGCCCATTCGCAAAATGGGGCGTAGACATTATCGGCAAGCTTCCCAAAGCCCCGAGGCAATACGAATACGCCATCGTCGCTATCGACTACTTCACTAAGTGGGTCGAAGCCGAGCCTCTGGCCAGGATCACCGAGGCCAACACTACAAACTTCATCTGGAAGTCCATAATATGCCCCCACGGCATCGCCGCGTCGATCGTGACCGTTAACGGCGCGCAGTTCGACAACGCGAGGGTTAGAGAGATCTGCGCCCAACTAGGGATAAGCAAGACGTTCTCGTCCCCGTGACATCCACAGGCTAATGGCCAAGTGGAAGCCGTCAACAAGACGATTAAAAGCAACCTCAAGAAAAAGCTCGAAGCCAAAAAAGGTGCCTGGGCTGAGGAATTGCCTTTCATCCTATGGGCCTATCGAACGACCGTTCGAAACGCCACCGGAGAGACCCCCTTCTCCCTAGTCTTTGGGATTGAAGCAGTGGTCCCCGTGGAAACAGAAGTCCCCACCTACTGGGTCGACACTTTCGACGAAAAAGAAAATGATGAGGCCATGCGCTTCGAATTGGATCTGATCGACGAGAAAAGATCTGAGGCCCTCACCAGACTCGCTGCACAAAAGCGAAAGGTTGAGAGATACTACAACGCCAAAAGTCAAAAGGCGTATCTTCGCCGTTGGCAGCCTTGTACTCAGACGCGTGCTCCAAAACACCCAAGTGCAAGGCGCCGGGGTCCTAGGCCCAAATTGGGAAGGACCATATAGAGTTCGACAAGTCATACATGACAGAACCTACTACATCGAACACACGGACGGAACTCCAATCCGGCACCCGTGGAACGCCGAGTACTTAAGGCAGTACCACCAGTGACCAAGTCCCCCATTCATTGCTCTGATTTCCCTTATTCAATAAGTCCTACGCGCCATTGTTCAAGGATGTTCCCTGTTAGCAAAACTTAATAAGAAATAAAGTTTGAGGTCTTTTTACCCACTTTATCACGGTTTTTAGTCATCATGGCACGACCTGTAAACTAAAAACTCGGGGGGCTATGGGTCCTGAGACGTACACTCGAGAAATTACGGCATATAAAAAAAAACCTTAAGCCTCCCACTCACGGGATACAAAGGCTTAAGAAGCTCGAATCCCGACGGCTCATCAGGCATACGGGTCCGAGAAAAGACGTCGACCTAACCCGACGCAACACACCTACTCGGTCGCTCAATAGCACGAGCTCAAAGACGGCGGCCTAACCCGGTGCAACACATAAGTCCGGTTGCTCAACCCACAAGAACTTTGGTCGCTCAACCCACGAGCACTTCGGTCGCTCAACCCAGGCCTAAGTCCCCCACGGGGATACAGACTTAGGAAGCTCGGACCCCGACGGCCCTTCGTGCATACGGGTTCGAGTAAAACGTCGGCCTTCCGGGCGTGCCGTAAGACGCGTAAAGGCGCAGGTGAAAGCTGTCCTCCGGGACGCATGTAAGTCACTTAAAGGCGCTGTCTCAAACACTAAAAAGGCCAAATTTGAGCCAAACAAAGGTTCGCTAGCCTCAGGGCACGAACACCTAAGACGCCGGCCTAACCCGGTGCAATAGGGTTTGAGTTAAAGACGCCGGCCTAACCCGGCGCAACCGCGTTCGCTTGCTCCAGGGCAAGCGGGCCCAAAAGACGCCGGCCTAACCCGGCGCAAGCGCGTTCGCTTGCTCCAGGGCAAGCGGGCCCAAAAGACGTCGGCCTAACCCTACACACCCGCGTTCGCTTGCTCCAGGGCAAGCGGGCCCAAAAGACGCCGGCCTGACCCGGCGCAACCGCGTTCGCTTGCTCCAGGGCAAGCGGGCCCAAAAGACGTCGGCCTAACCCGACGCACCCGCATTCGCTTGCTCCAGGGCAAGCGGGCCAAAAAGACGCCGGCCTAACCCGGCGCAACCGCGTTCGCTTGCTCCAGGGCAAGCGAGCCCAAAAGAAGCCGGCCTAACCCGGCGCAACCGCATTCGCTTGCTCCAGGGCAAGCGAGCCCAAAAGATGTCGGCCTAACCCGACGCACCCGCGTTCGCTTGCTCTAGGGCAAGCGGGCCCAAAAGACGCCGGCCTAACCCGGCGTAACCGCGTTCGCTTGCTCCAGGGCAAGCGGGCCCAAAAGACACCGGCCTAACCCGGCGCAACCGCGTTCGCTTGCTCCAGGGCAAGCGGGCCCAAAAGACGCCGACCTAACCCGGCGCAACCGCGTTCGCTTGCTCCAGGGCAAGCGGGCCCAAAAAGACGTCGGCCTAACCCGGCGCACCTACGTTCCTACGCTCCAGGGCGCGAACGCTAAAAAGACGTTGGCCTAACCCGGCGCACCTACGTTCCGACGCTCCAGGGTGCGAACGCTAAAAAGACGTCGGCCTAACCCGGCGCACCTACGTTTCAACGCTCCAGGGCGCGAACGCTAAAAAGACGTCGGCCTAACCCGGCGCACCTACGTTCCGACGCTCCAGGGCGCGAACGCTAAAAAGACGTCGGCCTAACCCGGCGCACCTACGTTCCGACGCTCCAAGGCGCGAACGCTAAAAAGACGTCGGCCTAACCCGGCGCACCTACGTTCCGACGCTCCAGGGTGCGAACGCTAAAAAGACGTCGGCCTAACCCGGCGCACCTACGTTCCGATGCTCCAGGGCGCGAACGCTAAAAAGACGTCGGCCTAACCCGGCGCACCCACGTTCCGACGTTCCAGGGCGCGAACAGTAAAAAGACGTTGGCCTAACCCGACACAAAGCGCGTTCGCTTGCTTCAGGGCACGAACCCAAAAGACGCCAGGCTCAGCCGGCGCACCATAACCGCTCGGTCACTCAACGGCACGAGCTCCGAAGACGCCGGCCTAACACCGGCGCAATTTACATTCGCTTGCTCCAAAGCGTAAACTCAAAAGACGCCGGCCCAACCCGGCGCAACATGCACGTCTAGTCACCAATGGCACGGACGCGGAGCCCCCGGAAACTACCCGGTACGACCTCTTTGATCGCCGGAAGGCAGAAGCGAAGTCACTGGGCCACAACCACCTAATTGGGCACAAACGCCCCCTCGCCTCGAACATTGAACGACGACGAGTCGTAACAATAGAGCGAGCGGAGGACAAATCCCAGCTAGGGACGCAAAACCCGCCAAAATTATTGGTAGGGGAACAAGCCCTTCGGGCCACGTCAGCCCGCAAAGAAGGCATATACGAGTAAAATTGCTCGAAAATTGAGATAAGCATTCAACACGAAAGCGACAAGAACATCTCATAAATAAAAAGAGCCACGGCTCTGAATCCGCTGAACAAAAAGTGCGTGAAAAATAAATGAAATCCTAGAAAAGGAAAAGAAAGCAAAGCGCTAAACATACGCGCTAAAAAAGAAGCCACACGGCTCAAAGAGTACCCTCATCTAGCAGGGGAAACAGGGTGTCGAAGAATTTAAAGGTGACCCCCCGGGCCTCGTTCTCGGTCGCGGTCGCATCCAGACACTCTACCGCTCCGGCATGACGGGCTTCCTCGGTCCCTATGTCATAGTCATCCTGCAAGTCGGACGCTCTTCGCTCCGCTTCAGCAAGCTGGGACGAGAGGCGAGCATTTTCCTCGGCCAGAGAGTCGCGCTCGTGCTCCGCCTGAACGCGCGCCGCTTCGCTCGAAGTAAGCTGGCGGTGCGACGTCTCCAAGGCATCGGATCGAGCATCCAGTTGCCTCCGAAGGTCGGTAACCTCAGTGCGAAAAATCTCCGCTGATCGGGTCGCCACCTCGCAAGCTCACCTCCCCCGCCATCTTGGCCACCGACAGTTGGGCTCCGTCGCGCTGGTCTTGTGCGATTTGGAGTTCCACCCTGGCCTCACGAAGCTGGTCTCGAAGCGTCTCGACCTGAGCCAACCTAGCCTTCGTCCGAGCGAGCTCCTCCTGAGATGCCCCTGAGCGCCGGATGAAGTCATGCAAAATCATGTCGCTTCGCACGGCCCTCGCATACGCCTGCGACGACAAAGAAGCAAGGGTTAAAACTGAAACCTACGCTTACAACAGAATAAACAGAAATACTGACCCTCTGAGCGTCGGTAACCCCCGCCTGGAAGAAAGCAATGTTGCTCTTCGACACCACGCCCTTCCACCAGGATAGTGGGGATCCCTCGAGGTGGCGGAAACAATCCCCTCGAGCCTCTATCGCCTCCAGCTCCACCGCCGAGTTCACCCTCTTGGGTTCGGAACGCTCGTCGAGAGGTGCCGATGTCGAAGCCCTCTTCAAAGAAGCGCGAGACTCCGGTTCGACTAGACCGGCAGTCTCGGCGCGCTCTCCCTTCGCCTTGCGGTCAGCGACCCTAGAGTGAATCTCCGCCACTGACTCAGGGTCCCGAGAAGCGAGGGCCAGCCTCCTAGCTCGCCTCTTTGCAGCTACACAAAACAAAGCAACGAAGGTCAGGTTCCTGTCAAAACAAAAAGTTTTACAAAACCGTAAAGTTACCTCGAGAAGCAGGAGCGACTGGTTGAGCCACGGGACTCGGGGGCTTGCTCGCCCGGAGCGCCTCCTCGGTGCCCGGAGCAAAGGGCGGGAACCACCCGGTGAGCGCCATTAGCTCGGGGGAACGGAACAGCTCGCCAGCCTTGCGGGCTTTCGACATCCCCGATATTTATCTCACAAAGGGGAGCTCCGCTGCCCCCTCATCCGCTGCAAAGTCGGCCAGACGACCGAAGCGAAGGGGCGCCTCGCCGAAGGCGTCCGAGGTGACCCACACCCACGCCCGGCGGCTAGGCGGGTCACAATCTTCGACCAGCCTCACGTTGCCCCTAGCACGGGCCATATGAAACCCCGACTGCCCCGTGTTGGAATCGATCTAGGGTTTAAGAAAATAATTAACGCTTCGGTAAGCGTCGGAATTTTAAAAATTTTCTTTTACAAGTAAAAACAGTTTTTTACTAACCTAGACAAAGAGCAAGTACATGTAATTAAAAACTATTATGAGTATAGAAGTTTACTAACCTTTCTTGAAGCTTGATCTTTGAGAAGCTCTTAGAAAGTTGCAACGCTCGTCTCCCCTCGCAGCACGTCCCTCTTTCTTTCCTCGGCACCTCGAGCAACCACGAAAGTTTCTATCACTAAATCACTCGAGAGAAAAGGAATTAATGAGTGGGCACTTTTAAACACTACGACTTAAGAACGAGTCTTTGAAGTCGCAGAGCTAAACTGTAGGTCGAATGAGGACCTAGGTGCCAAAACAAAACAAACGAAAATAAACTAGAGAGAGAGAGAGGGGCGGCAACCACAAGTTCTAGAGAGAGAGGCTCTCAATCTCTAACTTATGTGGAATGAGAAAAATGAGAAGAATGAGGCTCCTATTTATAGGAGAGGTCTTACCTTCAATAAGGTACTTTCCTCTTCTATAGAATATCACATATTCATGAGCCAATTTCCTCTTTTCCTCTATGACATACTCGGCCAAGGTAGGCTTCATTAAGCCTTGGATTTGTTTCCTTTTTTGTTCCTTGCCTTGCTTCTTTCTCAACTTGGGCGCCTACCTCATTTCCCTTAGAGGAAATTTGTTTCCTCTTTTTCTTTTGGCAAGTATCTTCATACATTTATGCACAAAATATTCTCTCTATCTCTTGGGTATGTTGGGCGCCTATCTCATTCAAGAAAGGCCTTCTAGAAGCTTTTCCACTTGTTCATGACAACATGAAAAAGGCCCATTAAGAATTTTCAATAAAATTCTTATGAAATGAAATTAATTCACAAGGCACAATAATCAAGTCATGGCCGAGTGACATTAAGTCATCAAATGAACTTGTCAAAAAATTTATTGACATTCATTTCATCATATGTCTCAAAAGACAAAAATACCCTTTTGACAATTTTCGTTCTTGTTTTGACTTAGCTTCCAGTTTAACTATTCCTACTCGATGTGATTCGTGACAGTGACCTCATGGATCCAAATGAACAAAGCTTGAGCTAAATACTTGGACTCAAAAGTTCACAAACCTTTTCCAAGTTTAGCTTAATGCCAACTAACTCCACTAAAGAGTTGACACTGAAAATCTCTCGGTTCAAATGAATTTATTTTCTACTCAAGAATTCAACCTAATTATGATGAGCGGATCCACTGAATATTATCTATGTTTACCCTTCATGAATGTCATCAGCTAGTCGGGATTTACTAAATTACCATTATACCCTTCTAGCTGTTATTTCCTCAACTCCTTTGTCGCTTGTGAATAAGTTAGAAACAATGTATTGACGAGGAGCTAACAAGTCACGTTGTTTCATCCAAAAGAGTCAGGACTCAATTTGGACACTGGCCAGTTCATTTATTCACACTCCAAGGAACAAAGCATTAGGTGACATACATTGCATTTCAGCAATCTTGTACATGAATTCCATATCTATGAGAACTTCACAAAGTTACTCATGACATTCTCACAACTTAGTACTTCGAGACATAAGAGGTTAAATGGTTTGTTCTTATCTTGTCTCTAGAAGTGCACTGGTCAATTCAGTACCTTCGGAAGATACCTAGAAGAACTATAGAGTCTCCAACTCTCAATGCCTCATAACCAGACATCATAGATTCTTCTAACAATCGTACTGAGGTCAATAGTACTTTGACCCTAAGATTGCGAATATATCGTTTTAAGCAAACTACGAAGAGTTTGTTCATGCAAATCTACATTTGTCTCTTCGTAAGTTGTTAAGTTTGTTTATGGACTAAAGACTAAGGTTTTATCATAAAGCTTCAGACAAGGAAGATTGAATGAACGTTTCAACTTTTTATAAAAGAATAAGCAATTACAAGCAAGAGTCTTCATGAGACTTTATTACATCAAATGCATAATATAAAGATTACAACTCTTCTTGTGGGCACCATTGACAACAAACTCCCACTTGACTCAAAGAAGATGTGTGTAGTCTTTCATGCCTAATCCCTCTCGATATTGGTCGAAGAACTTGTTCGCTAGGGCCTTTGTGAATGGATCTGCTAGGTTGTCCACCGTTGAGATCTTCTTCACTTCCACGTCTCCGCGCTGCACGATCTCTCGAATCAAATGGTATTTCCTCTCAATGTGCTTAGAGCGCTTATGGCTTCTAGGTTCCTTTGAGTTAGCGACAGCCCCACTATTATCACAATAAAGGGTCATGGGCTCGTCGACGTTTGGAACAACTTCCAAATACTTAAGGAATTTTCTAAGCCATACAGCCTCTTTGGATGCTTCACAAGCAGCCACATATTCTGCTTCCATTGTGGAGTCATCAATGCAAGATTGCTTAATACTCCTCCACACAACAGCTCCACCATTAAGGATGAACACAGATCCCGAAGTGGATTACCTGGAATCCTTATCCGCTTGAAAATCGGAGTCGGTATATCCTGTCATAGTCAGGTCAGTACCTGAGTATGTAAGCATCAATTCCTAGTTCTTCGAAGATACTTAAGAACATGCTTAACAGCAATCCAGTGCTCGGGTCCAGGGTTGGATTGGAAACGGCTAACTACGCCAACGGCGAAGCATATATCATGTCTAGTGCAAAGCATAGCATACATGAGGCTTCCTACGGCAGACGCGTAAGGAATTTTCCTCATGTCTTCAATCTCTTGTGCAGTCTTGGGAGACTGGTCCTTAGAGAGTGAAACTCCATGCCTAAAGGGTGTTTGACCCTTCTTGGAGTCTTGCATCGAGAAGCGATCCATCACCTTATCAATATAAGATGCTTGAGAGAGCGATAGGGTCCGGTTTTTCCTATCTCGAAAGATTTGGACTCTCATAATGTACGCGGCTTCTCCTAGATCCTTCATATCGAATTGCTTTGCTGGCCAGACCTTAACCTTAGATAACTTACCCACGTCATTACCAATGAGTAGTATATCATCGACATATAGCACTAGAAACACAACTTTGCCTTCGTGTATTAACTTGTAAACACAAGGCTCATCTATTGACTGTTCAAAGCCAAAGCTCTTTACAGTTTCATTGAATCTGATGTTCCATGACCTAGATGCTTGCTTTAACTTCTTCCACGAAACCGTCTGGTTGAGCCATGTAAATGCGCTCGTCAAGATTCCCATTCAGAAAGGTTGTCTTGACATCCATTTGCCAGATCTCATAGTCGAGAGCTGCAGCTATGGATAGGAGTATGCGGATGGATTTAAGCATCGCGACTGGCGAGAAGGTTTCTTCATAGTCAATCCCTTCTTGTTGGGTATAACCCTTCGCCACAAGTCGTGCTTTGAACGTCTCGACGTTCCCATCAGGACCCTTTTTCTTCTTGTATATCCACTTACACCCTACAGGTTTAATCCCTTCAGGAAGGTCTACAAGTTTCCAGAAATTGTTGACATACATCGAGTGCATTTCAACTTTCATGGCGTCAAGCCAAAGGTTTGATTCAGAACAAGCCATCGCTTGGCTATAGGAAACAGGATCATCCATGTCAGAGACGGCTACATGAGAGTCTCCATCAGACATGTGCCTGTCAGGGTTTTGAGTAGCCCTCCCACTACGTCTAAGTACTACTTGACGAGATTCTGATGAGTTAGGTTGTGTTTCAGTTGGGGTAAGAACAGTTCTTACAGATGAGGTAGAAGCTTCCTCAGCCAACTTTTCTTCAAGCACAATTTTTCTTCTAGGTTTTGCATCCTTCATAAAGTCCTCCTCAAGGAAACGAGCATTTGTGCTAACGAAAGTCTTATCATCCTCGGGACTATAGAAAGTAAAACCTTTGGTTTCCTTTGGATATCCCACAAACAGGCACAATTCTGACCTACTAGCCAACTTGCTAGTCTTTTGCCTCAGCACGTGTGCAGGGCAACCCCAAATTCGGATGCGGCCAAGATTCACTTTACGGCCAGTCCATCGTTCATAAGGAGTACCAGGAACCGTTTTGGACGGAACTTGGTTCAGAATGTAAGTGGCTGTTTCGAGGGCATATCCCAAAAAGGAAAGAGGGAGTGATGAGTAACTCATCATTGATCTAACCATCTCCATAAGAGTTCGGTTTCTTCTCTCTGACACTCCGTTTTGTTGATGTGTGCCAGGTGCGGTAAGCTGAGAAGCGATACCTTCTTCTTTAAGAAAGTCATCGAACTCTCCAGACATATACTCACCACCTCGATCAGATCGAAGGGTTTTGATCACTTTGCCAGTTTGCTTTTCCACTAAAGCCCTAAAGACCTTAAATACGTTAAAGGTCTCGGATTTGTGTTTGAGAAAATAGACAAAACCATATCGCGAGTAATCATCGGTGAAGGTAACGAAGTATTCGTATCCTCCACGTGCCTGTTGGCTGAGCGGTCCACATACATCAGAATGTACTAGTTCCAGCAACTCAGTGGCTCTTCGACCCTTATCGGAGAAAGGTCGCTTAGTCATTTTTCCTTCTATGCAGGATTCACAAGTAGGTAGTGAACCTATTGCAGAGGCTTGGAGTAGACCGTCCCTCACAAGTCTCTTAATCCTATCTAGACTGATATGACCAAGTCTCAAGTGCTAGAGGTATGTTGATTTTGTTAGATCGGAGGATTCAGAAAGTTTGATCCTCTTTGGCTCCCTAATTAGATCGTTATCTATTTCGGTGTCTAAAAGAGAAGGTTGAGTGGGATAGATGTAAAAAAGAGCATTCTTCATACATGCATCAGTGACAAAAGAATTAGAAAAAGAAATACGAATTCCATTCTTTATAAACTTTAAATAATAATCTTGCTCGAAAAGTTGAGCAGCAGATATTAAGTTTTTCCCAAAGGAAGGAACATAATAAACATTATTCAAATTTAAAGTTCGATCTTCAAAAGATAGCGTCACGGATCCCACAGCCTTCGCAGACACCACGCTCCCATCACCCCATTTGAAGCAGAAGTCGCCATCCTCTAAGTTTTTGCTTTTCCTAAAACCAGTCAAGGAGCAGCAAATATGGTTAGTAGCAGCGGAGTCAATAATCCACGATGATACATTATCAGCTACTAAACAAGCTTCAGTAACAAGTACAATACCTTTTACTTTGGTTTTGAGGTAGGCAGGACAGTTCCTACGCCAGTGACTAGGCTCATTGCAGTGGTGGCACTTGTCTTTAGACTTGTCCACTTTCGGAGCCTTTGGTGCCTTCTTCTTCGTTTGAACCTTAGGTTGGTTCTTCTTCTCGGCATTACGAGGTCTCTTCTTAGATCCAGAGGTGGAGGCAGTAGCATGTACTTCTCCTTAAGCCCTCTTTTTCTTAGCGAGTGCCTCAGCGGTTTGAAGTTCCTTCATGAGCTCGGTAACAGTGTACTCCAGCTTGTTCATGGAATAATTTAACTTGAAGGTATCAAAGGTTTCGGGGAGAGTTTCCAAGATCATATCTATTTTAGTCTCCCCATCAATCTCGGATCCAAGGATCTCCATTTCGTTTAGATAGCTAATGATCAGCATCATATGATCTGTAACGGGAGTTCCAGCCTTCATACGACAGCTCATGAATTATCGGACCGCTTGTTGCCTAGCTTGACGTCCTTGCCCTCCAAACATCTCATGGAGATTGTAGAGCATATCGGTGGCAGTTTCGTAATCACGATGTTGTTGTTGCAACACATTGTTCATCGATGCCAGAATGTAGCACCTCGCAATCTCATCGGATCGAAGCCAGGCCGCCAGGGCGTCTTTCTCCTCTTGCGTCGAATCTTCATTCGTTTGAGGATAGGGGGTGGTGAGAACCCATTTGTGCTTGTCGACAGTAAGGACTATGTCGAGGTTACGTTTCCAGTCGACGTAATTGTCGCCTTCGAGTTTATTCGAGGAAAGAATGGTTGAGAGAGGGTTGAGAGACATATTGCCTATAAAAGTTGAAACAAGTTTATGATTAGTCTTTGGTTTAGGATTTAAGTTTTATTAAGACTTTTATAAAATCCAAAGGTGTTATAAACCAAACGATAATTTACTCCCTCAAGAGAAGGCCGCAAAAAATCTCCATTTATAAGTAAATGACACATCATTAATGCTTAGCCAAGATGTCAATACATCTATTTTGACTAGCCACCTTTTAAATTAGTTTGATCACTCACATCCTTTCGCAGAGCCTCAAGGGAGGATTACTAGGGATTGAGCCTAAGTGTGCAACCAACCACTTAGTCCAAAAGATCAACTTTGAAAAACAATCCCCCAAGGGGAGGCCTTGCCATCATCGTCTCACTCTCGGACGTAGCTCATTGAGCAATGATCGAAGCAATAACGCCTTGGAGTACTCCCATTTAAGTGAGGGTCGCAAGAGCGGCTCTTAGTCCCACGTTAATTGCTTCTTTCATTAGTGTTGGGGATCGTGGGTTACAAACAACAAGTATAACCCTCCCACTTAGTTTTTGGAGTTGGTTCATCGACTCTTATAAGTTCGGAAACAGATTTCCTAGTTAAAGAGCGACAGAGCGGACAACTAGAAGAGAATCCTAGATCGACATGTTCAGAGCAGTATTAGTGCATAAAGGCACAAGGTACATACTCGATCTTTTCCTATTTTCTATTTCGGGAAAGTGCATGAGGAAAGTGTGAACTTCAACTCGTTCGAACACTTGAAAGTTCGAGATTACACATCTTTTTATTTTTCGGCTTGTCTACATATGTGATATAGATATAGTTTTGAAAACATTTTGAAAACTTATTTGATTTGGATGACAAAATATTTTCATATTTGAAAGTGAAAACGGTTTTTTAAAATTCAAACTAGTTTTGTAAAAACTCAATTTCAATTAAACTTTTCAAAAATCAAAACATTTTAATCTTACACATCATGTTTATAATCATATGAAAAACATTTTTGCTCAAGAAAATTTTCTCATTAGAGTTCTATAACTCTTGGTACTGGGGTTTGAAAATTCGGATTTCTAAAAAACTGGAGTTTCAGTACAGCCGCGCACCTCGGATGTCCTTTTGAGCCGAGACCGGTGGCATTGGACAGAGGGCAGACAGAGCTTTAATTTGATTCAAAAATCATTAAATTTCGATTCCTGAGCAGAGAGTTATGCCACTTTTAATGCGGGTTTACTCCAGCTCGAAGAAAAAGAAATAATTAAAGCTTGGTCTTTTTTAGGTGCGAAAAAGAATTGAGTGTAACGGACGTTTTATGAAGGTTGTTAAAGATTTTATTTGTGTTTTATTAGCAAGGTAATAACAAGGCATAAAAGAAATAACAACAAGCATAAAACGATTCAAGTAAAAATAAGAAACTAGCAAGACAAGAAAACTAGTCACAAAATTTTACCCGAAATTCTCAAACCTTTAAAACACGTTTTTCAATATAAAAAATTAAAAACTTTTAGAACTGATTCTAATGTGTTTTAATATCATCCCAAACTCATAGAAAATCAACATGATTTTTAATTTAAAGGCAAGGGCAATAAATTAAAAAAAAATCTAAGAAAACAATTCTAACTTGTCACAAAATTAGTAAACTTTCGAAAACGATTTTCAAGCTCATATTTTTAAATACATGTACATGCTAATCTTTGACCATAGCTCTGATACCATTTGTTGGAATCGATCTAGGGTTTAAAAAAATAATTAACGCTTCGGTAAGTGGCGGAATTTTAAAAAATTTCTTTTACAAGTAAAAACAGTTTTTAACTAACCTAGACAAAGAGCAAGTACATGTAATTAAAAACTATTATGAGTGGGCACTTTTAAACACTACGACTTAAGAACGAGTCTTTGAAGTCGCAGAGCTAAACTCTAGGTCGAATGAGGACCTAGGTGCCAAAACAAAAAAAACGAAAATAAACTAGAGAGAGAGAGAGGGGCGGCAACCATAAGTTCTAGAGAGAGAGGCTCTCAATCTCTAACTTATGTGGAATGAGAAAAATGAGAAGAATGAGGCTCCTATTTATAGGAGAGGTCTTACCTTCAATAAGGTACTTTCCTCTTCTATAGAATATCACATATTCATGAGCCAATTTCCTCTTTTCCTCTATGACATACTCGGCCAAGGTAGGCTTCATTAAGCCTTGGATTTGTTTCCTTTTTTTGTTCCTTGCCTTGCTTCTTTCTCAACTTGGGCGCCTACCTCATTTCCCTTAGAGGAAATTTGTTTCCTCTTTTTCTTTTGGCAAGTATCTTCATACATTTATGCACAAAATATTCTCTCTATCTCTTGGGTATGTTGGGCGCCTATCTCATTCAAGAAAGGCCTTCTAGAAGCTTTTCCACTTGTTCATGACAATATGAAAAAGGCCCACTAAGAATTTTCAATAACATTCTTATGAAATGAAATTAATTCACAAGGCCCAATAATCAAGTCATGGCCGAGTGACATTAAGTCATCAAATGAACTTGTCAAAAAATTTATTGACATTCATTTCATCATATGTCTCAAAAGACAAAAATACCCTTATGACAATTTTCGTTCTTGTTTTGACTTAGCTTCCAGTTTAACTATTCCTACTCGATGTGATTCGTGACAGTGACCTCATGGATCCAAATGAACAAAGCTTGAGCTAAATACTTGGACTCAAAAGTTCACAAACCTTTTCCAAGTTTAGCTTAATGCCAACTAACTCCACTAAAGAGTTGACACTGAAAATCTCTCGGTTCAAATGAATTTATTTTCTACTCAAGAATTCAACCTAATTATGATGAGCGGATCCACTGAATATTATCTATGTTTACCCTTCATGAATGTCATCAGCTAGTCGGGATTTACTAAATTACCATTTTACCCTTCTAGCTGTTATTTCCTCAACTCCTTTGTCGCTTGTGAATAAGTTAGAAACAATGTATTGACGAGGAGCTAACAAGTCACGTTGTTTCATCCAAAAGAGTCAGGACTCAATTTGGACACTGGCCAGTTCATTTATTCACACTCCAAGGAACAAAGCATTAGGTGACATACATTGTATTTCAGTAATCTTGTACATGAATTCCATATCTATGAGAACTTCACAGAGTTACTCATGACATTCTCACAACTTAGTACTTCACCAATAGGCCCTGTTCGGAATCACATAGTGAGTCCAAACTCTGACTTTCTCAAATGAGAATACTAAGGTGTGAAATGACATGTCTCATTTCAGGATTAAGGTAAGCATGATGCAATTCATACATAGTGACTTCGAGACATAAGAGGTTAAATGGTTTGTTCTTATCTTGTCTCTAGAAGTGCACTGGTGAATTCAGTACCTTCGGAAGATACCTAGAAGAACTATAGAGTCTCCAACTCTCAATGCCTCATAACCAGACATCATAGATTCTTCTAACAATCGTACTGAGGTCAATAGTCCTTTGACCCTAAGATTACGAATATATCGTTTTAAGCAAACTACGAAGAGTCTGTTCATGCAAATCTACATTTGTCTCTTCGTAAGTTGTTAAGTTTGTTTATGGACTAAAGACTAAGGTTTTATCATAAAGCTTCAGACAAGGAAGATTGAATGAACGTTTCAACTTTTTATTAAAGAATAAGCAATTACAAGCAAGAGTCTTCATGAGACTTTATTACATCAAATGCATAATATAAAGATTACAACTCTTCTTGTGGGCACCATTGACAACACCCCGGCGCCGGGAAGACGGCAACCAGATTACGGAAGTCGTCCACGGTCATGGCATGCTGCGTCTGACAGTGCCACTCCATGAAGCATGTAGCCAACAGGCGGTAGAACGCCGGGCTCATCTGACATGCGTGGACCCCTACTCGGGTCAGGATCTGCTGGACGATCGTGGGGAATGGGAGACGCAACCTGCAGACAAGACTCCCGATCGTCACGGCCGTATACCCGTCCCTGGGACGAGAGGGCCTGTGCTCGGGGGCAGGTCTAAGCAATCCCATTGAGGGAGGAATGCTATACGTCTCCAGAAGTGTGCTGAAGACTCGGGAAGTGAGCGTGCTCGCAGCATCGATTCCCCTGCAGTCTAAGCCAACGGGGGCGACAGAGTCGCCTACTCCGTACATACGAGTCCTCTCCAGTGACCGGGCATAAGTGTAGCCCGAAGCATCCGCGGACTCGAAGGCCGACCAGGCCGTCGCCAACACCTTCCCGTTGCGTTTCTCCTTCCCCCTCGCGGGAGGAGCCTCCAAGTCCTCTTCAGGGCCTTCTGAGCCCGACCCTAGGGGATCGTCGGAATAAATCTCGTCCAAGAAAGATTCGGACGGCACTATCGCAAGCTCAACACCCGATGCGTCCAAGTTAGATGCCCGGGGGAGCTCAGCACCCACTACCACTTCACCTCGCTGCTTGAGCAAGGGGGGTCAAAGGACACCTCACCGGAGACCAGGTTGATCACCAACCGTGACGATCGCGGTTCCTTGGACCCTTCGTCCTCCCCTTCGGGGCCACACCTGGTAGGTGGGCCGCTCCCGGGCCCCGCCAGCTCGGCTATCGCCGCGGCGTCGGTCTCCAACTCCGCGAGCCATTTGTCGACCGCGCTAGAGTCTTCCTCGACAAAGATGGGGATCATGTCGAGTTCCTCAAAGGGACCCTTGGCCGCCCCCCCAAAATTTGGGAGAGGGCAGGTAGGATCAACCTCGGGATCATCAACATGGGAAACAAGCTCGCTCCCCATTAAAAAAAGGAAAAAAGTCGGCTGCCCAGGGGAAATTTCAAACTCAAAGGAATTTTCCGATTACCCACAGGCTGCCAGTGTGAACAGAAAGGGCGGGGGCTCTCCTATTTATAGGAGAGGAAGGAGCAAACCCTGCTCCTTCCCCCCCCCCTCCCCCACCCTGCGCGCGCGCCAGTCCCCCAGCGCCAGGCCGCGCGCGGGTCTTGCTGCTCGGCCGGCCCGGTCTGGCCAAAAAAAAAAAGAAGAAGGATATGCGTGCGTACGGTCACGAGTGATCGAAGGTGAAATTACCTCAATGCCATTTTCTCTTCTAAAGTTCACGACTTACGTCTCGTTAGCCGTAAACTTGGGGGGCTAATGTTACCGGTCGTTTTCGGGACACCGGAAATTCAAAAACGATTCAAGGCCGGCCGGGTTTTACCGGCCGGAAGCCCAATGGGCCCCGGCCACCAGGCCCGAGCGCCCTGACGCACCCACGACCCGGTACGGCCGGCGCGCGCGCACCTGCGTCCCCGGCCCTGAGGCCCCCGGCCCAACGGGCCTCAGCGCGCCCTAGCGCGCCTGGCTCGCGCGCACCCTGTGCCCCGGCCTCCTGGCCCGCGCACGCTCCCGCGCCTCGGCCTCCCGGCCCGCGCGCGCTCCCACGCCCCTGTTGACTCGGCCGGGTGTCCTTACCACCTCGGCCGAGCAGCTTTGCCACCTCGGCCACCTTGGCCGAGCAGCTTTGCCACCTCGGCCGAGCAGCTTTGCCACCTCGGCCACCTCGGCCGACTGTCCTTACCACCTCGACCGAGCACCTCGGCCACCTCGGCCAAGCACCTCGGCCACCTCGGCCGAGTGTCCTTATCACCTCGACCGAGCACCTCGGCCACCTCTGCCGAGCATCATTGCCACCTCGGCCACCTGGGCCGAGCGTCTACGCCACCTCGGCCACCTCGGCCGAGCGTCCTTGCCACCTCGGCCGAGCATTCTTGCCACCTCGGCCGGGCACGCCCGCTGCCGGGCACGCTGCGCCCGGCACGCCCCGCGCCCATCCAGGCGACATGTCCCGCGCGCCCTGCGCCCTCTTGGGCGTGAGGCCCCGCGCGCCCTGCGCCCTCTTGGGCGTAAAGCCTCGCGCGCCCCGCTCCCGGCCACCCGGTGGGCCTTAAGGGGCCGGCCCAAGGCCTCTCTCCACAACTATAAATACCCCCCCCCCTAGGGGAGGGAAAAGGGACCCTGGTTGACACCAAGACAACACTTCTCTTCTCTCGAGAATTCTCTCTCGCACTCTTGTGATATTCCAAGAGCGCGCACTCCTCCTCCCTCGGCTCAGAAACACGAGGACCCCCCTCCACGAGAGGGAGCGCGCTCCTCTTCTGCGAGCCGAGCTTCTGCGGCTCTCCGGCTTCTTGGCCCTTGAGCTAGAACTCCGAGCTACGAGCACGCGACCCCTCTAAAGTCTTCACTAGAAGCTACGAGCCGGGTCCTACTCTAAAGCCTTGGATTCCCAAACCCTCTGAGCCCAAGATAGCCCCCGATACACAAATTGAACTACGTTCTGACCTGATCCAGACTAAAGGGTACGTAGGCAGCCAACCTTTGGCACGGTCACGCCCCCCAAAACACACCTCAGGGTCTGGAGGGTGTAGCTCGGTCTACGAGCTCCCATTTTTTGCCCAGGCGCAATCACTTGGTCCGGCCTTGGATCGAACCGCCCGAGGTATTTAATCGTTGTTCATTTTCGTGCGACAACATTAGGCTTAAAAAGATATCGACCGAGGCTTGTCAATCTTAAAACTGAAAAAATATCCTTCTTTATTATTTGTTGAAAAAGCTTCTTTATTTATTTTTTTTATTATTTGTAGTAGCATGTCTAATTGTGTGTTTTACGTAGATTGTCACACGATTTATTTCGTCTTATTCTAGAAGCAATACATAATATTTCTTTACATTTTTCAATTAATATATCGAATATGTGGGGTTTTTTCTTTATTTTTTTTTATAGAAGTCTGTATGCTTTTTTCGTTTTATATTTTGAATAGAAATCTGTTATCTTTCAAAAAAGAAAAAAAAGCATGTGGGCTCCATTTGTAAAGAATACCCATTGTTTTATTTCAAGTGAACATGGTACTAAAAAGTGCTGCTAAAGCAGCTCTACAAGCAATTTTACATATGGGCTTAACCAAATAACGGGCCCGTGGCTGGCGGGGGCCTGGGTCGATTGCCCCACTCGCCCCACCCTCCAGCCGGGCCTGATGGCGATAAATTAGTTATACATCCGAGTCGCTATTTTTAGTTTTGATTCTAAAAAAGATTGAGATAGTCTTAACTTTGAGTATTTTCAGTAAAAACTTCAAAATTAATCAGTTTGTATAATTTATGGATAAAAAAATATATATGTAAAATATAGGCGTTAACATAATAAAATAATTATAAAAAATCCTTACGATTCCTAACAGCCGTACGGCATGGGCAACAACTAAAAACTTTTAATTAAGTTAATAAATCAAAAACTTTTCAGTACCTTATTTATTGGGCGGGATAGAAAATTTTCCTTTACTTAATGCTACTTATATAGATGTGCACTAATTTTATAATTTGTTGAAAATCGCCATATAATGTTTGAAAAAGACTAATTTCCTCATGAATACAATTTATTCCTAAATATTCACTAGCATTATCCCTCCCTCATTTTCAACCTCTCTCTCTCTCTCTCTCTCTCTCTCTCTCTCTCTCTCTCTCTCTCTCTCTCTCTCTCTCTCTTACCGCCAAAGGGATCTATGCAATACATCGATTGTTGAAAAACTACTTCAATTAAAAATAGAACATTAATTTATTTATTATTTTTTTTTTGCTAAAATAATTAACGAAAAGGAGCAATACTTACTTTTTTAGACATCATTGTAGATTATTTCTCAAAGTCATAGCGCATTACTTCCCTATTCCAAAGTCGGCACAGCTCTTTGTCATATTGAAAGGGAATTATATTTCTCAATTTGTTTTGAGATAGTAGTATATGATACTTAACATGGTATGGGAACTTATAAAGTTCAAACAATCATCCGATCCAAATTTTAGGATTAAGCCAAAAAAGTTTTAACACACATTGTCCTCATCATAAGGGGCATGTTAGAAATCCGATTAAGAATGAGATACCTACGGAATACGGAATATCGACAATATCAATATAAAAGATTGAGACTAATAACTTTACTGTATATTAGTCTTTGAATGGGATCTTCAAAGGCTTCTCCGTTTAGAAACAACTTTACAATCTTACAACTCTTTTCAATGAAGGTATGGTTCTTATAAGAGATTTGATACCTAACTTCGATAGTAAACGGAGTGTTGATCAAGTTGTCCTCACGATATGAATTGATACCAGTTTAAAGTCTTGTTTTAAGAGTAATTCAACTAATATTTACCAATTCGATATTACCAAAAGATTACAAACACTCTAAATTTTATTTGTTTTTTTTTCTTCTAATTTTTCCTATTTTCTCTTTCCTTTATTTTGCTCCAAATTTTTTTATTTTTTCCTTCCTCTCATCACTGTTTGTCTATCCAGCAGTATTATTTTCCTTTTCTGATTTTCTAACAACACACACTCACCTGTTTTATATAAGACATACAAATATAATTTTTTTTATTATTAAGAAAAGCAAGTACGACCAACATATTTTAAGGCCACGAGGCACTTACATATGTATATATATATAATTTTTTATTTTTAAGAATGTTGGGATATTAGGGAGAAAAAGTGGATAATAAAGAGTATTTATATTGTCTAATAAACTACTGATTTTAGGCAAAGATTTGAGTGGGTTCCACTCAACGGAATTTGATAATTCTTTCATATTATTCTTTCTTGCGGAATGGGGTATAATATCGATTATAATTTTGCCAAAATCAGAGCTATAATGAATGAGAAATTGATGTTCAAAGTATGCTTAAAGAACACATTTGTTATGTGTAATTGAAGTGTAAATCAAGAGTCCCACATTGGTTGGGAATGAGTGTTGTAGTAGGGTTTATATATTCTCCTCTTTAATTAGTGGTCATCCAAGTGTAAGAGAGGAGAGTGTGTGTGAGTTATCTCTTAACCCCTCACGCGTGCGCGCACACACACGCGCGCGCCGCCGCCCAGTCGAGCCGAGCCAGGTCGGGCTCGGGTTTCGGGAATATCTCGGTCTCGGGCTTGGGCCTTGGGCCGATTCTTATAATCCTCTATTCCTTCTCTCTCTCTCCGAAATTGTTCTTTTCTTTGTAGTCGGTGCTCAGCTCAGCTACAGGTTTTATTCGCCGGAGAAGTCCGTTTGGTGCAAACCTCTTCTCGTTTCCGCCGTTGTATCCTGGGAGGTAAATTGCTCGTCGATTCCGGCAACCACGGGAAGGGCAATATTACTTTAAGGAGACCGTCGAACGGTCCTCGGCTTTTGGTTGTCTTTTATGTCTTCTGTTCTGTTTCTACTTAATTTTTTGTTGTTGTGATTTAATTTTCTTTTTCCTTCTTATACCAAAGCTGTTTTCTTTTTAATTCCCGTAAAATGAATAATTTCTAGGAAATATTTCTAACAAAGAAAAACAAGTACGTCCAACATATTTTAAGGCCACGAGGCACTTACACACACACACACACACACACACACACACACACACACACATATATATATATATATATATATATATATATATATATATTTATATTTATGTGCACGCGCCCGCGTGATGGGATTAGAAAATATGATGAAAAATTCTTTTTAAGACTTAGGATATGTTCGGAACTTATTAGATGTGAAAGAAAGGGAAAATTAGATGAAAAAATAAAAATGATAAAGATAATATGCGTATGACAAACTCAAAATATTTTCTTATGTTTGGAAGTGATAAAAATCAAAATTTCTCTCTTATTTTTCTCAATTAAAATAAAGTTAGAAAAACACAATAGAATCCATTTTTGGTTCAAATTTTATATGTTCCGAACGGATCCCTTTGGATGCGCCCACATGAATTTCTATATATTGGTTCTATTAAAGTGGGAAAGTCTCACATTGGTTGTGTGTGTGAATGGACATGCGTTTATGTATCGGTTGAACCTTTTCACAATTGGATTTAAGATGAAATTCAACATAGTATCAGAGCATTGTACATTCACACAATTTGAATTCGGTCTGACTCACGTGAAGTGTGAGAGAGATTGTTAGTCGGCCTGCTCATGCTATGCGTGAGAGCGTGTATTGAAGTGGGAAAGTCCCACATTGATTATACGTGTGAATGGACATGTTTTTACATACCGATTGGACCTCTGCAATTGACACCAATTGGTTTGAAGATGGAGTTCAACAGGTTCAACTTTCATGTCACTATGTCCTACCTCTTTAAGAAATAAGAAAATCTTCTCTCGTGAGGATATATAAAACCGTATCACTTTCCAATGTAATTGCAACATAAGTGATCGTATTGTTTCCCAAAACTGCATACTAAAAAAGGCAATTCAGTGTCACACAATATGGAAGCTTATAATGAAAACGAAACTCTTCGAGGGCAAACGGAGATACTGAATTACACTTTTAGTTACATTGATTCCATGGCTTTGAAATGCGCGGTGGAGCTTCGTATACCTGATATCATCAATAAATCTCACGGCGATGCTACGGTAACTCTTGCCAATATCTCCTCCCAAATCTCCGGAGCTCCCTCGCTAGATATCTCGTGGCTCTCCCGCATCATGACGATCCTCGTCCGCCGTGGAATCTTCTCCGTCCATTGCCCATCTAACGATGCAAGTGGAGAAGAGCATTACTACGGGCTCACAAGATCCTCTAGATGGCTTTTGCAGGACGGATCGGGCCCCACTCTGGCCCCTTTCTTGCTGTTCGAGAATCACCCGTTGATGACCACCGCATGGCACAACCTGAGCGAGTGCGTCAGGCGGGGTGGACCATCTGCCTTTGATCGAGCCCATGGAAAACAGATTTGGGAGTTTGCGGCTGAGAATCCGGTGTTCAACAAGATTTTCAACGACGGGATGGAATGTACGGCGAAGATTGTGGTGAGAGCCATGATGGCGGGGTACGGGGAGGGATTCGCCAGCCTGAGGTCATTGGTGGACGTGGGCGGTGGTATTGGCGGGGCCGTGAGAGAGATCGTAACATCGCATCCGCACATTGAGGGGATCAACTTTGATCTGCCCCATGTCATTGCTACCGCGCCGGAGTACTGTGGAGTGTCCCACGTTGGGGGTAACATGTTTGAGAGTATTCCTAATGCTGATGCCGTTCTCATGAAGGCAAGTTTAATTACTATCGGTCTATTATGAATTTTGACAGTACTCCTTGTTTTTTTATTAATAATAAGTTACATGTTCTTAGAACTTCAGTCTATGCATATCGATATCTAATTAACGCTGCATATCTTGAGTGTTGTCATAAGAAAATTAAGTTTATATTATTAATTCTGCGGTAAATATACTACTGACTATAAAATTGCTGTGCATTATTACATACTATTAATATAGTCAACAAATATCTTTTAACTTTTTACTGTAACCCTGAATAATATGTACATCGAGATCAGCAAATAATTCTGACATATGGTTTGTTTCTGGTAATATGCCATTTTCATACAAATTTAGTGGGTACTGCATACATTGAGCGACGAAGATTGCGTAAATGTTTTGAAGAATTGCTGGAAAGCAGTACCAAAAGCGAGTGGTAAAGTGATCATCGTTGACGTGGTCTTCGATCCACGTGGTGATTCCCTTTTTGATGACGCAGCTGTGAGTCTTGACCTTGTGATGGGCAACAACACCACTGGAAGAGAGAGGAGTGAGAGTGAGTGGAAGAAGGTTTTGAAAGAAGGAGGCTTTTCTCGCTACAAATTTATCAAAATCGCTGCCTTTGAATCCATCATTGAAGCTTATCCACACAGCTAAATGTTATTCTAAAGTCATATGGTCACGACGGTTGTTAATGTAACAATAATAAAACCGTCTGCCAAATTTGAGTGGTGGATTGAATATGCCAATGATTTCGGATTCGGAAGTATACATAATACATCACTTTAGAGGACTGGAAGTGTAGTTTCGAATGACGAAGCTTTCAGACTATTTAATATGTGCTCATTCTTTATTTATGTTTTTTTTCCCAATGTAAAACTCTACAAATAGAGTTGCGTTTGCTGGAAGTGCAAGAGAGAAAATCATCGAAAATATTTGCTTTCTTAATGAAATTCTATAGTGTATTCATTTTCCTCCAAACAATGAATTTTGGGATTACATCATTGGGGCGTATACTGATGCAATAATTATAAAGTCGAACTAAGATAACTGGAGTATTCAAGCGAGTGTTTTGCTTGGTGCTCAAGATGAATGGAAAATAGTCCAGAATTACTGTAACAACAAATCATACATCGTATTAGTGGATGGCGTTTGAAATTCTGTTTAGTTAGAAAGACAATATGTAGCACACAATGTATAGACAATGTGTCCGACAACTTATTTAAACACAGATAAAGGATAAACAACAAATAATGCGATAAAGAAAAGACACAATATGGTTACCCAGTTCGGTGAAACGTCACCTACATTTGAGGGCTTACAGCCAGTGGAAATGAATTCACTATCACGTAGTCAATAGTACAAGCAAGGTCTTATATGATTACAACAACAAATCAAAGCCCTAGAAGCTATTAACACGAGTGATTACCAAGTGCAGAGACTCCCCTTGAATTTGAGACCCCTCTCAATTCCACTCTTCAAGCACGAAAACACAGAACCCAAATCACTCAGACACTCAATCTTTTGGAATAGTATTTGGTGAATGACACTGCTCAAAACAATCCAACTAGTTTCCCAATCCGCCAATCTTGCACGTCTAGGAATCCTAATTGTTTGGTCAAAAGCGTCAAGACTGCTAAGGGGGGAGCGAACGGCTTTTATAACAGTCATACATCTCTGGAACTAAATCTAGGATATTCTTACCCATACGAGCAAGAAGATCACTCAATAAAGTCACCAACGAAGCAATCTGGTAAAATCGGAAACTTGCCAGAATAACAGTCTGCGCACAAGAGGAAGGATGTCTCAATAAAAGCTGGAGCATGACGACCGACATCTTTCCTTACAACTTGCGCTAAAAAATAAAGCCAACTAGAACGTAACAATAATCTCCCCCTTTGGCTATTTTTAGGCAAGCACTTCCAGAGCAGTTCTCAAACAAGCGTCGTGAACAGAAAAGAGCGTCAAAATAAATGACCTCTCAAACAAGCATCATGAACAGATCAAAGAGCGTCAAAATAAATGACCTCATGCCAAAATAAATGACCATCATGACGCCTCTCCCCTTGATAGCCTTAAAAACATACCAAAGGCAAGGATCATAAAGAAGTCAGGAAGAAACAACCAAAAGATGAAAATACGATAGTTACAGACCAAAAATATGTTGGAATAGATCTAGAATTAAGAATAATTTATCGCTTCTTCTAAACGGCGAAAAACAAATTTCTTTAAAACATGTAATACGATTCTACTACCTAGACAAAGTGCATGAACATATAATCTAAAATAAAACTATAATGAGTTTTCACTTGGTACAAACCTCGCTTGAAGCTTGAGCGTTAAGCAGCTTGTGGATTGGTTGAATCGATCGTCTCCCCACTTAGTTTGTCTCATTCGTGTCTTCTTAAATCCGAGCAAGTACGATAGTTTCTACCACTAGAGTCTTCAAGCTTGGATAAGATTTAGTGTGTGGGCACTATTAAACACAATGACCTAAGAACTAGTCTTAGAGCCAAAGAGCTAATACAAAACGCTAGGTCTAATGAGGACCTAGGTGCCAAAACAAAAGAGCGAGAAGAAGAGAGGGAGAGAGGAGAACGGCCGAGAAGAGAGAGAGAGAGAGAGAGAGAGAGAGAGAGAGAGAGAGGCACACCAAAAACTTATTTCAACATTGTGAATGTGGTGTGGTATTTACAGCAGAAGGAATTACCTTGAATCAATTCAATGCAAAAGATGCAATTACCTCTTTTCTATTATGGCTGAATATCACATATTCATGAGCATAATATTTATTCTCCATTCCTATCATAATAATACCAAGGCTGAAAATTACTTTCCCTTTCTCTTTTGGATGTGTAACATATAACCATGTGCTACAAATTTGTTTCCTCTTTTCCTTTTTGGCAAGTATCTTCATACATCAATGCATAAAATAACTTCCTCTTTCTTTATTTGATGATGGCCACTAGTTTGTCATCTAGAACATGTTTCTAGATGTTTCTTTATTTGTTTAGGACAATACAAGAAAAGCCCATGTAGAATTTTCACATAATATTCCATAAAATGAAATTCAATCCTCAAGGCCCAAATCCAATTCTTGGCCATGTGAATTAATTCACATTATCATCATATGATAATGTCCAAAATCTTATTTTGACATTCATACCATCTCATGTCCTAATGGACAAAATTACTTTTTTGACAATCTTCGTAAAATTCGTCAAGTTCAACACTTGAACTTGTTTTGAGTTAGCTACTAGTTTAACAGATCCTACTCTATTGACTTGTAGTAATGACCTCATGTATCCTACTGAACAAAGCTTGAGCTTGTTGGAATAGATCTAGGATTAACAATAATTTAACGCTTCTAGCAACCGGCAGAATATAAAAAAATTCTTTAAAAAACGTAAAACGATTTTACTAAGTAGACAAAGTGCATGAACATATAATTTAAAATTAATAACTATAAAGAGATTTCACTCGGTACCAACCTCGTTAGAAGCTTGAGCGTTGAGAAGCCTTTGGAAAGGTTGAATCGTTCGTCTCCTTCGTGTCTTCTTAAACCTGAGCAACCACGAAAGTTTCTACCACTAGAGTCTTCGAGTTTAAAAAGGATTTAGTGTGTGGGCACTATTAAACACAGTGACTCAAGAACTAGTCTTAGAGCCAAAGAGCTAATACAAAACGCTAGGTCTAATGAGGACCTAGGTGCCAAAACAAAAGAGCAAGAAGAGAGAGAAAGGGAAAGGGTTGGCGGCGAAGTTCTAGAGAGAGAAGCTCTCAATCTCAAAAACTTGTGTATACAACATTGTGAATGAGGTGTGGCATTTATAAGAGGAGGGAAAGCCTTGAAGAGGTAGTTTCCTTTTTTCTGTTGAATATCACATATTCATGAGCACAATCTTTATTTCCCATTCCTATAAAAAAAAAACCAAGGTTGGAAATTAGTTTCCCATTTTTTCTAGTTGGCCGTCCAATCTTATAGCCATGTGCTATTAATTTGTTTCCTCTTTTTCCTTTTGGGAAGTATCTTCATACATCAATGCAAAAAATAATTTCCATTTCTCTCTATTGATGGCCACGGTTTTGAGCATCTAGAACAAGCTTCTAGATGTTTCTTTATTTGTTCATCACAATATAAGAAAAGCCCATGTAGAATTTTCACATAAAATTCCATAAAATGAAATTCACTCCTCAAGGCCTAATTCTTCATACTTGGCTGTGCGGACTTATTACATTGTCATCAGATGACAATGTCCAAAATCTTATTTTGACATTTATACCATCTTATGTCCTTATGGACAAAATTACCCTATAGGCGATTTTCGTAAAATTCGTCTAGTTCAACACTTGAACTTGTTTTGACTTAGCTACTAGTTTAACAAATCTTACTCTAATGACTTGTGGTAGTGACCTATGGATCTAAATGAACAAAGCTTGAGCTAGCATGCTTGGACACAAAGTTCACAAACCTTTTCTAAGTTCTAGCTTAATGTCAATTGACTCCATTAAAAGAGTTGACACTGAAAATCTCTCGGTTAAAATGAATAAGTTTTCTACTCAAAATTCTACTTAATTGTGATGAGTAGATCCATTGAATATTATCTATGTTTACCCTTTATGAATATTATATAAAATTACCATTTTACCATTATAGTTGTTATTTCCTCAACTTTTTTGTCACGTGTGAATAAGTTAGAAACAATGTATTGACGAGGAGTTAACAAGTCACATTGATTCATCCAAAAGAGTCATGACTCAATTTGGACACTGGCCAGTTCATTTATTCATATTCCAAGGAACAAAGCATGAGGTGATATACATTATATTTCAGCAATCTTGTACATGAATTCCATATCTACGAGATCTTCACAAAGATGTTCATGATATCTTCATAACTTAGTACTTCGTCAATAGGTCTTGTCTATATCAAATAGTTAATCTACAACTCTAACTTTATGAAATGAGAGTATGTAAGCTATGAAATGACATGTCTCATTTCAGGATTGAGGTTTGCATCAACGCAATTCATACATAGTGACTTTGAGACAGAAGAGGTTAAATGGTTTGTTCTTACATTGTCTCTAGAAGTGCACTAGTCAATTCTGTATCTTCAGAAGATACCTAGGAAGAACTATAGAGTCACCACCTCTATATGTCTCATAACCAGGCATCATAGGTTCTCCTAACAATCAAACTGAGATCAATAGCCCTTTGATCCTTAGATTGTGAATATACTGTTTTAAGCAAACCATAAAGAGTTTGTTCATGCAAATCTATATTTGACTCTTCATTTGTTGTTAGGTTTGTTTAAGGACTAAAGACTAAAGTTTATCATAAATCTTCAAACAAACAAGGAAGAATAAATGAAAGTTTCAACTCTTTATTAATTATTCAGCAGTTATGAGCAAAAGTCTTCGTGAGACTTTATTACATCAAATGTATATAACTTATAACTACTACTCTTCTTGTGGGCATCAATGCCAACAAACTCCCACTTGACTCAAAAAAGATGTGAGTAGTCCTTCATGCCCAATCCCTCCCGATGATTGTCGAAAACCTTGCTGGCTAAAGCCTTGGTGAATGGATCTGCCAGGTTGTCCACGGTCCAGATCTTCTTCACCTCCACGTCTCTGCGCTGCACGATCTCTCGAATCAAATGGTATTTCCTCTCAATATGCTTAGAGCGGTTATGGCTTCGAGGTTTCTTTGAGTTAGCGACAGCCCCACTGTTATCACAATAAAGAGTCATGGGCTCGACGACTTTTGGACTGACTTCCAAAAACTAGAATTTTTTAAGCCATACAGCCTCTTTGGATGCTTCACAAGCAGCCACATATTCTACTTCCATTGTGGAGTCAGCAATGCAAGATTACTTAATACTTCTCCACACATTAGCACCACCATTAAGGATGAACACAGATCCCGAAGTGGATTTCCTGGAATCCTTATCCGCTTGAAAATCGTAGTGGGTATATCCCGTCATAGTTAGGTCAGTACCTGAACATGCAAGCATCAAGTTCCTAGTTCTGCGAAGATACTTAAGAACATGCTTAACAACAATCCAGTGCTCAGGTCTAGGGTTTGACTGAAAACAGCTTACTACGCCAACTGCAAAGCAAATATCTAGCCTAGTACAAAGCATAGCATACATAAGACATCCTACGGCTGAAGCGTAAGGAATCGTTCTCATGTCCTCAATCTCTTGTGCAGTCTTGGGAGATTGGTCCTTAGAGAGTGAGACTCCATGCCTAAAGGGTGGTTGGTCCTTCTTGGAGTCTTGCATCGAGAAGCGATCCATCACCTTATCAGTATAAGATGCTTGATAGAGCGATAGAGTCTGGTTCTTCCGATCTCGAAAGATTTGAATCCCCAGAATGTACGCGGCTTCTCTTATATCATTCATATCGAATTGCTTTGCTATCCTGATTTTAACCTCAGATAACTTACCCATGCCGTCACCTATGAGTAATATGACATAAAATACCAGAAACACAACTTTGCCCTCATGCATTAACTTGTAAATACAAGGCTCATCTATCGACTACTAAAAACTGAAGCTTTAACAGTTTCATCGAATCTAATATTCCATGACCTAGAGGCTTGCTTTAATTTGTAAATGGATTTTAGAAACTCACAAACCTTGGTCTCTTGACCTTCTTCTACAAAACCGTCAAGTTAAGCCATATAAATGCGCTCGTCAAGATTGCCATTCAGAAAGGCAGTCTGAACATCAATTTTCCTGATCTCATACTCGACAACTGCAGTAATGGATAGAAGTATGCGGATGGATTTAAGTATCGCGACTGGCGAGAAGGTATCCTCATAGTCAATACCTTCCTTTTGGGTATAACCCTTAGCCACTAGTCGTGCTTTGAACGTCTCAACGTTCCCATCCGGACTCCTTTTCTTCTTGTATATCCACTTACACCCTACGGGTTTAATCCCTTCGGGAAGGTCTACAAGTTTCCAGACTTTGTTGACATACATTGAGTGCATCTCAACTTTCATGGCGTCAAGCCAAAGGTTTGATTCAGAACTAGCCATTGCTTGGTTGTAGGATACAGAGTCATCCATGTCAGAGACAGCTACGAGAGTATCTCTGCAAGACATGTACTTGTCAAACCCTCCCACTACGTCGAAGTACTACCTGACGAGATTATGATGAGTTAGGTTGTGTTTCAGTTGGGGTAAGAACAGTTCTTACAGACGAGGTAGAAGCATCCTCACCCAACTTTTCTTCAAGCACAATTTTGCTTCTAGGTTTTACATCTTTCATGAAGTCCTCCTCAAGGAAACGAGCGTTCGTGCTAACGAACGTTTTGTTGTCGTCGACACTATAGAATGTGAAACCTCTGGTTTCCTTCGGATATCCAACAAACAGACATAATTCTGACCTACTAGCCAACTTGCTAGTCTTTTGCCTTAGCGCATGTGCAAGGTATTGGAATAGATCTATGATTAAGAAAAGATTATCGCTTCTAGCAAGCCGCAGAATATAAAAATTTCTTTAAAAACTCGTAAAACGATTTTACTACCTAGGCAAAATGCATGAGCATATAATTTAAAACTACTTTGAGTTTTTACTCGGTACCAACCTCGTTAGAAGCTTGAGCGTTGAGAAGCCTTTGGAAAGGTTGAATCGCTTGTCTCCCAACTAAGCTTGCCTCCCTTGAGTCTTCTTGAACTTGTTAGTAACCACGAACGTTTCTACTACTAGAGTCTTTCATGTATGGTTAGGATTTAGTGTGTGTACACTTTTAAACACTATGACTCAAGAACTTGTCTTGGAACCAAAGAGCTAAAACAAAACACTAGGTCTAATGAGGACATAGGTGCCAAAACAAAAGAACAAGAAGAGACAGAGAGAGGGAGGAAGGGGCGGCCAAGTCTAGAGAGAGAAGCTCTCAATCTCTAAAAGTTGTGTGTTCAACATTGTGAATGAGGTGTGGTATTTAAAGGAGGAGGGATTGCCTTGAAGAGGTAGTTTCCTCTTTTCTATTGAATATCAAATATTCATGAGCACAGTCTTTATTTCCCATTCCTATCAACATACCAAGGTTGAACTAGTTTCCTCTTTTCTTCCATGCTTGGCCGCCCAATGTGACTTGTTAGCTACTCGTCAATACATTGTTTCTAACTTATTCACAAACGACAAAGGAATTGAGGAAATAACAGCTAAAAGGGTAAACTCGTAATTTTGTAAATCCCATATAGTTGATGATATTCATGAAGGGTAAACATAGATAATATTCGATGGATCCACTCATCACAATTATGTTGAATTCTTGAGTAGAAAATAAATTCATTTGAACCGAGAGATTCTCAGTGTCAACTCTTTAGTGGAGTCAGTTGACATTAAGCTAAACTCGGAAAAGGTTTGTGAATTTTTTAGTCCAAGTATGTTAGCTCAAGCTTTGTTCATTTGGATCCATGAGGTCACTGTCACAAGTCATTTCGAGTAGGATTAGTTAAAGTAGAAGCGAAGTCAAAACAAGAACTAGACAAGTTTTACGAAAGTTGTCTAAAGGGTAATTTTGTCTTTTTAGACATGGGGTGGAATGAATGTCAATAATTAAGTTTTTTGACATTGTCATATGATGACAATAGATTATTCCACATGGCCATATTCGTGTAATTGGGCCTTGAGGATTAATTTCATTTCATGGAATTTTACTTGAAAATTCTTAATGGGCTTTTCTTATGTTGTCATGAATAAATGAAGAAACATCTAGAAGCTCCTTCTAGAAGCCCCTTGCTCGTCCAAACTAAATAGAGAAAGTATATTATTTTGTGCATTGATGTATGAAAATATTTGCAAAAGAAAAAGAGGAAACAAGTTTCCTCCATGAGGAAAGAGTTTGGGCGGCCAACCAAGGAGAAAACAAATGAGGAAACAAATCCAAAGACATTTAATGTATATGTTGCACGTCCAAAGGGGGAGAAAGAGAGGCAAATATTTTCTCTTTGACTAGGTTAGTAAAAATCGTTTTACCTGTGTAAAGAAATTTTTTTATATTTCGCCGCTTGCTAGAACCGATAATTTTTTTTCTTAATCCTAGATCTATTCCAACAAATGGTATCAGAGCTATGGTCAAAGTTAAGCATGCACATGTGATTAAAACTATGAGCTTGAAAATCTTTTTCGAAAGATTACTCGTTTTTTGACAAGTTAGAATTGTTTTCTTAGATTTTTTTAATTTATTGCTCGTGTCTTTAAATTAAAAATCATGTTGATTTTCTATGACCTTGGGTTGTTATTAAAACACATTAGAATCAGTTCTAAAAGTTTTTAATTTTTTCATAATGAAAAACATGTTTTTATTAAGTTTGAGAAATTTCGGGTAATTTCATGACTAGTTATATTGTCTTGCTAGTTTTGTTTGTTTACTCGTTTCGTTTTAAGTTTTTTGTTACTTACTTTTATTTCATGTTATTACCATGTTAATAAAACACATATAAAAGCTTTAACAACTCTCTAAAACATTTTGTTACACTCAACTCTTTTGCACTCAAGTCCGGACTTTAATTATTTATAGTTTTCTTTGAGCTCGAGAAAAACCTACTGTAAAAGTGGCATAAGTATGTCGGAGCCGTCTGTTATGGCGATTTTACTCAGAGGAGCGCAGCTGCTCCGAAAGACCAGTTTTTTAGTGTTGTCAATGGTGCCCACAAGAAGAGTAGTAGTGTCTATTTAAGTACATTTGATGTAATATAGTCTCACGAAGACTCTTGCTTGTAATTGCTTATTTATTAAGGTCTGGCTGGCAAAACAATTCGATATGAAGGATCTAGGAGAAGCCGCGTACATTCTGGGGATACAAATCTTTCGAGATAGGAAGAACCGGACTCTGTCGCTCTCTCAAGCATATTATATTGATAAGGTGATGGATCGCTTCTCGATGCAAGACTCCAAGAAGGGCCAAACACCCTTTAGGCATGAAGTTTCACTCTCTAAGGACCAGTCTCCTAAGCCTGCACAAGAGATTGAAGACATGAGAAAAATTCCTTACGCCTCAGATGTAGTAAGTCTGATGTATGCTATGCTTTGCACTAGACCTGACATCTATTTCGCCGTTGCATAGTTAACAGTTTTCAATCCAACCCTGGACCCGAGTACATTCTGGATTGCTGTTAAGCATGTGCTCAAGTATCTTCGAAGAACTAGGAACCTGATGCTTACATATTCAGGTACTGACCTGACTATGACGGGATATACCGACTCCGATTTTCAAGCGGATAAGGATTCCAAAAAATCCACTTCGGGATTTGTGTTCATCCTTAATGGTGGAGCTGTTGTGTGGAGAAGTATTAAGCAATCTTACATTGCTGACTCTACAATGGAAGCAGAATATGTGGCTGCTTGTGAAGCATCCAAAGAGGCTGTATGGCTTAGAAAATTTCTTAAGTATTTGGAAATTGTACCAAACGTCGACGAGCTCACGACCCTTTATTGTGATAATAGTGGTGTTGTCGCTAACTCAAAGGAACCTCGAAGCCATAAGCGCTCTAAACATATTGAGAGGAAATACCATTTGATTCGAGAGATCGTGCAACACAGAGACGTGAAAGTGAAGAAGATCTCAATAGTTGGCAACGTGGCAGATCCATTCACCAAGGCCCTAGCGAACAAGGTCTTCGACCAACATCGAGAGGGATTAGGCATGAAGGACTACTCACATCTTCTTTGAGTCAAGTGGGAGTTTGTTGTCAATGGTGCCCACAAGAAGAGTAGTAGTGTCTATTTATGTACATTTGATGTAATATAGTCTCACGAAGACTCTTGCTTGTAATTGATTATTTATTAATAAAAGTTGAAACGTTCATTCATTCTACCTTGTCTGTTTGAAGCTTTATGATAAAACTTTAGTCTTAAACAAACTTAACAACTTACGAAGAGACAAATGTAGATTTTCATGAACAAACACTTTGTAGTTTGCTTAAAACGATATATTCACAATCTATGGGTCAAAGGACTATTGACCTCAGTACGATTGTTAGGAGAATCTATGATGTCTGGTTATGAGACATTGAGAGTTTGAGACTCTATAGTTCTTCTAGGTATCTTCCAAAGGTACTGAATTGATCAGTGCACTTCTAGAGACAAGATATGAACAAACCATTTAACCCCTTATATCTCAAAGTCACTACTTACGAATTGCATCATGCTTACCTCAATCCTGAAATGAGACATGACATTTCGTAGCTTACGTATTCTAATTTGAGAAAATCAGAGTTCGGATTCACTATGTGATTCTTAACAAGACCTACTGGTGAAGTACTAAGTTATGAAGATGTCATGAGTAACTTTGTGAAGTTCTCATAGATATGGAATTCATGTACAAGATTGCTAAAATGCAATGTATATCACCTCATGCTTTGTTCCTTGAAATGTGAATGAATGAACTGGCCAGTGTCCAAATTGAGTCCTGACTCTTTTGGATGAATCAATGTGACTTGTTAGCTCATCGTCAATACATTGTTTCTAACATATTCACAAACGACAAAGGAGTTGAGGAAATAATAGCTAGAAGGGTAAAATGGTAATTTTGTAAATCCCGACTAGCCGATGATATTCATGAAGGGTATCTTCCGAAGGTTCTAAATTGACCAGTGCACTTCTAGAGACAAAATAAGAACAAAACATTTAACCTCTTATGTTTCGAAGTCACTACGTTTGAATTTGATCATGCTTACCTTAATCCTGAAATGAGACATGCCATTTCACAGCTTACGTATTCTCATTTGAAAAAGTCAGAGTTCGAACTCACTATGTTATTCTGGACAGGACCTAGTGAGTCCGAACTCTGACTTTCTCAAATGAGAATACGTAAGCTGTGAAATGGCATGTCTCATTTCAGGATTAAGGTAAGCACGATGCAATTCATACATAGTGACTTCGAGACATAAGAGGTTAAATGGTTTGTTCTTATTTTGTCTCTAGAAGTTCACTGGTCAATTCAGTACCTTCGGAAGATACCTAAAAGAACTATAGAGTCTCCAACTCTCAATGCCCCATAACCAGACATCATAGATTCTCCTAACAATCTTATTGAGGTCAATTGTCCTTTGACCCTTAGATTGTGAATATATCGTTTTAAGCAAACTATGAAGAGTTTGTTCATTCAAATCTACATTTGTCTCTCGGTAAGTTGTTGAGTTTGTTTATGGACTAAAGACTAATGTTTTATCATAAAACTTCAAACAGACAAAGAAGAATGAATGAACGTTTCAACTTTTTATTAATGAATAAGCAATTACAAGCAAGAGTCTTCATGAGACTTTATTACATCTAATGTACAAAATAAAGACTACAACTCTTCTTGTGGGCACCATTGACAACAAACTCCCACTTGACTCAAAGAAGATGTGTGTAGTCCTTCATGCCTAATCCCTCTCGATGTTGGCCGAAGACCTTGTTCGCTAGGGCCTTGGTGAATGGATCAGCTAGGTTGTCCACCGTTGAGATCTTCCTCACTTCCACGTCTCCGCGTTGCATGATATCTCGAATCAAATGGTATTTCCTCTCAATATGTTTAGAGCGCTTATGGCTTCGAGGTTCATTTGAGTTAGCGACAGCCCCATTATTATCACAATAAAGGGTCATGGGCTCGCCGACGTTTGGAACAACTTCCAAATACTTAAAGAATTTTCTAAGCCATACAACCTCTTTGGATGCTTCACAAGAAGCCACATATTCTGCTTCCATTGTGGAGTCAGCAATGCAAGATTTCTTAATACTTCTCCTTACAACAGCTCCACCATTAAGGATGAACACAGATCCCGAAGTGGATTTCCTGGAATCCTTATCCGCTTGAAAATCGGAGTCGGTGTATCCCGTCATAGTCAGGTCAGTACCTGAATATGTAAGCATCAAGTTCCTAGTTCTTCGAAGATACTTGAAAACATGCTTAACAGCAATCCAGTGCTCGGGTCTAGGGTTGGATTGGAAACGGCTAACTACGCCAACGGCGAAACATATATCAGGTCTAGTGCAAAGCATAGCATACATGAGGCTTCCTACGGCAGAGGCGTAAGGAATTTTCCTCATGTCTTCAATCTCTTATGCAGTCTTGGGAGACTGGTCCTTAGAGTGTGAGACTCCATGCCTAAAGGGTGTTTGGCCCTTCTTGGAGTCTTGCATCGAGAAACGATCCATCACCTTATCAATATAAGATGCTTGAGAGAGCGACAGGGTCCGGTTTTTCCGATCTTGAAAGATTTGGACCCCTAGAATGTACACGGCTTCTCCTAGATCCTTCATGTCGAATTGCTTTGCTAGTCAGACCTTAATCTCAGATAATTTACCCACATCGTTACCTATGAGTAATATATCATCGACATATAGTGCCATAAACATAACTTTACCTTCGTGCACTAACTTGTAAACGCACGGCTCATCTATTGACTGCTCAAAGCCGAAGCTCTTCACAGTTACATGGAATCTAATATTCCATGACCTAGATGCTTGCTTTAATCCATAAATGGACTTAAACAACTCACAAACCTTGGTCTCTTGACCATCTTCCACGAAACCGTCTGGTTGAGCCATATAAATGCACTCGTCAAGATTGCCATTCAAGAAGGCCGTCTTGACATCCATTTGCCAGATCTCATAGTCGAGAGCTGCATCTATGGATAGAAGTATGCGGATGGATTTAAGCATCGCGACTGGCGAGAAGGTTTCTTCATAGTCAATCCCTTCTTGTTGGGTATAACCCTTAGCCACAAGTCGTGCTTTGAACGTCTCGACATTCCCATCCGGACCCCTTTTCTTCTAGTATATCCACTTACACCCTACGGGTTTATTCCCTTCAGGAAGGTCTACAAGTTTCCAGACTTTGTTGACATACGTTGAGTGCATTTCAAATTTCATGGCGTCAAGCCAAAGGTTTGATTCAGAACAAGCCTTTGCTTGGCTATAGAAAACAGGATCATCCATGTCAGAGACGGCTACGAGAGAGTCTCCATAGGACATGTACCTGTCAGGCTTTTGAGTAGCCTTCCCACTATGTCGAAGTACTACTTGACGAGATTCTGAAGAGTTAGATTGTGTTTCAGTTTGGGTAAGAATAGTTCTTATAGATGAGGTAGAAGCTTCGTCACCCAACTTTTCTTCAAGCATAATTTTGCTTCTAGGTTTTGCATCCTTCATAAAGTCCTCCTCAAGGAAACGAGCATTCGTGCTAACGAAAGTCTTATCGTCCTCGGGAATATAGAACGTGAAACCTTTGGTTTCCTTTGGATATCCAACTAACAGACACAATTCTGACCTACTAGCCAGCTTGCTAGTCTTTTGCCTCAACACGTGTGCATGGCAACCCCAAATTTTGATGCGGCCAATATTTACTTTACGGCCAGTCCATCGTTCATAATGAGTACCAGGAACCGTTTTGGACGGAACTTGGTTCAGTGTTTCGAGGGCATATCCCCAAAAGGAAAGAGGGAGTGATGAGTAACTCATCATTGATCTAACCATCTCCATAAGAGTTCGATTTCTTCTCTCTGACACTCCATTTTGTTGAGGTGTGCCAGGTGCGGTAAGCTGAGAAGCGATACCTTCTTCTTTAAGAAATTCATCGAACTCTCAAGACATATACTCACCACCTCGATCAGATCGAAGGGTTTTGATCACTTTGCCAGTTTGCTTTTCCACTAAAGCCCTAAAGACCTTAAATATGTTAAAGGTCTTGGATTTGTGTTTGAGCAAATAGATAAAACCATATCGCGAGTAATCATCGGTGAAGGTAACGAAGTATTCGTATCCTCCACGTGCCTATTCGTTGAGCGGACCACATACATCAGAATGCACTAGTTCCAGCAACTCAGTGGCTCTTCGACCCTTATCGGAGAAAGGTCGCTTAGTCATTTTTCCTTCTATGCAGGATTCACAAGTAGGTAGTGAACCTATTGCAGAGGCTTGGAGTGGACCATCCCTCACAAGTCTCTTAATCCTATCTAGACTGATATGACCAAGTCTTAAGTGCCATTGGTGTTGTCAATGGTGCCCACAAGAAGAGTTGTAGTGTGTATTTATGTACATTTGACGTCATATAGTCTTACGAAGACTCTTGCTTGTAACTGCTTATTTATTAATAAAAGTTGAACCGTTCATTCAATCTTCCTTGTCGGAAGCTTTATGATAAAACCTTAGACTTTAGTCCTTAAACAAACTAAACAACTTACGAAGAGACAAATGTAGATTTGCATGAACAAACTCTTCATAGTTTGCTTAAAACGATATATTCGCAATCTAAGGGTCAAAGGACTATTGACCTCTGTACGATTGTTAGGAGAATCTATGATGTCTGGTTATGGGGCATTGAGAGTTGGAGACTCTATAGTTCTTTAAGGTATCTTCCGAAGGTACTGAATTGACCAGTGCACTTCTAGAGACAAAATAAGAACAAACCATTTAACCTCTTATGTCTCGAAGTCACTACGTATGAATTGCATCATGCTTACCTTAATCTTGAAATGAGACATGCCATTTCACAGCTTACGTATTCCCATTTGAGAAAGTCAGAGTTCGGACTCACTATGTGATTCCGGACAAGGCCTATTGGTGAAGTACTAAGTTATGAGAATGTCATGAGTAACTTTGTGAAGTTCTCATAGATATGGAATTCATGTACAAGATTGCTGAAATGCAATGTATATCACCTCATGCTTTGTTCCTTGGAGTGTGAATAAATGAACTGGTCAGTGTCCAAATTGAGTCTTGACTCTTTTGGATGAAACAATGTGACTTGTTAGCTCCTCGTCAATACATTGTTTCTAACTTATTCACAAGCGACAAAGGAGTTGAGGAAATAACAGCTAGAAGCGTAAAATGGTAATTTTGTGAATCCCGACTAGCTGATGATATTCATGAAATGTAAACACTGATAATATTCTGTGGATCCACTCATTACAATTAGGTTGAATTCTTGAGTAGAAAATAAATTCATTTGAACCGAGAGATTTTCAGTGTCAACTCTTTAGTGGAGTTAGTTGATATTAAGCTAAACTTGGAAAAGGTTTGTGAACTTTTGAGTCCAAGTATTTAGCTCAAGCTTTGTTCATTTGGATCCATGAGGTCACTGTCACGAATCACATAGATTATGAATAGTTAAACTGGAAGCTAAGTCAAAACAAGAACGAAAATAGTCAAAAGGGTATTTTTGTCTTTTGAGACATAGGATGAAATGAATGTCAATAAATTTTTTGACGAGGTCATTTAATGACATGTTTCACTCGGCCAATATAGTCTTATTGGGCCTTGTGGATTAATTTCATTTCATAAGAATTTTATTGAAAATTCTTAATGGGCCTTTTTCATGTTGTCATGAACAAATGGAAAAGCTTCTAGAAGCCTTTTCTAGATGAAATAGGCGCCCAACATACCCAAGAGAAAGAGAGAATATTTTGTGCATAAATGTATGAAGATACTGTTGTCAATGGTGCCCACAAGAAGAGTTGTAGTGTCTATTTATGTACATTTGATGTCATACAGTCTTACGAAGACTCTTGCTTGTAATTGCTTATTCAATAATATAAAGTTGAAACGTTCATTCAATCTTCCTTGTCTGAAGCTTTATGATAAAACCTTAGTCTTTTAGTCCATAAACAAACTAAACAACTTACGAAGAGACAAATGTAGATTTGCATGAACAAACTCTTCGTAGTTTGCTTAAAACGACATATTCGCAATCTAAGGGTCAAAGGACTATTGACCTCAGTATGATTGTTAGGAGAATCTATGATGTCTGGTTATGGGGCATTGAGAGTTGGAGACTCTATAGTTCTTCTAGGTATCTTCTGAAGGTACTGAATTGACCAGTGCATTTCTAGAGACAAGATAAGAACAAACCATTTAACCTCTTATGTCTCGAAGTCACTATGTATGAATTGCATCATGCTTACCTTAATCCTGAAATGAGACATGTCATTTCACACCTTAGTATTCTCATTTGAGAAAGTCAGAGTTCGGACTCACTATGTGATTCCGAACAGGGCCTATTGGTGAAGTACTAAGTTGTGAGAATGTCATGAGCAACTTTGTGAAGTTCTCATAGATATGGAATTCATGTACAAGATTGCTGAAATGCAATGTATGTCACCTCATGCTTTGTTCCTTGGAGTGTGAATAAATGAACTGGCCAGTGTCCAAATTGAGTCCTGACTCTTTTGGATGAAACAATGTGACTTGTTAGCTCCTCGTCAATACATTGTTTCTAACTTATTCACAAGCGACAAAGGAGTTGAGGAAATAACACCTAGAAGGGTAAAATGGTAATTTAGTAAATCCCGACTAGCTGATGACATTCATGAAGGGTAAACATAGATAATATTCAGTGGATCCGCTCATCATAATTTGGTTGAATTCTTGAGTAGAAAATAAATTCATTTGAACCGAGAGATTTTCAGTGTCAACTCTTTAGTGGAGTCAGTTGGCATTAAGCTAAACTTGGAAAAGGTTTGTGAACTTTTGAGTCCAAGTGTTTAGCTCAAGCTTTGTTCATTTGGATCCATGAGGTCACTGTCACGAATCACATCGAGTAGGAATAGTTAAACTAGAAGCTAAGTCAAAACAAAAACGAGACAAGTTTTACGAAAATTGTCAAAAGGGTATTTTAGTCTTTTTGGACATAGGACGAAATGAATGTCAATAAATTATTTTTGACATTGTCATATGATGAAAAATGAAATAAATATTACTCAGCCATATTAGTGTAATTGGGCCTTGAGGATTAATTTCATTTCATAGAATTTTACTTGAAAATTCTTAATGGGCTTTTCTTATGTTGTCATGAACAATTGAAGAAACATCTAGAAGCTCCTTCTAGAAGCTCAAATTTCGTCCAACCCAAGGAAAATAAGGCTGAATTTCGTTCATGCCATAGTGGGAAAGAGAGTTTATTTTGTGCATTGATGTATGAAGATACTTGCCAAAAGAAAAAGAGGAAACAAATTTCCTTTAGAAGGAAAGTGCATTTTCGGCCAACTAAGAGAGAACAAATGAGGAAACAAATCCAAGGACTTGCATGACATGTCATGAACGTCCAACATGGGTAGAAAAGAGGAAATAAGATTTGCTCATGCCTCCCCTATAAATAGAGGCATCATTCCTCTCATTCTAGTCATCTCACATAAGTTAGAGATTGAGAGCTTCTCTCTCTAGACCTTGTGGCCGATCCTCTCTCTCTCCCTCTAGTTATTTTCGGTTTTTGTTTTGGCACCTAGGTCCTCATTTGACCTAGTGGTTTTAGCTCTTCGACTCTGAGACTTGTTCTCGAGTCGTCGTGTTTAAAAGTGCCCACTCACTAATTCCTTTTATTTCGAGTGATTTAGTGATAGAAACTTTCGTGGTTGCTCGAGGTGCCGAGGAAAGGAAGAGAGACGTGCTGCGAGGAAGACGAGCGTTGCAACTTTCCAAAAGCTTCTCAAAGTTCAAGCTTCAAGAAAGGTTAGTAAACTTCTATACTCATAATAGTTTTTAATTACATGTACTTGCTCTTTTGTCTAGGTTAGTCAAAAAACCGTTTTTACTTGTAAAAGAAAATTTTTAAAATTCCGCCGCTTACCGAAGCGTTAATTATTTTCTTAAACCCTAGATCGATTCCAACAGATACTTGCCAAAAGAAAAAGAGGAAACAAACTTCCCCTAAGAGGAAATGAAGTAGGCGCCCAAATAGAGTCAAGGCAAGGCAAGGAACAAAAAAGGAAACAAATCCAAGCCTTCTAGAAGGCTGCCTTGGCCGAGTATCTCATAGAGGAAAAGAGGAAATTGGCTCATGAATATGTGATATTCTATAGAAGAGGAAACTACCTTATTGAAGGTGAGACCTCTCCTATAAATAGGAGCCTCATTCTTCTCAATTTTCTCATTCCACATAAGTTAGAGATTGAGAGCCTCTCTCTCTAGACCTTGTGGCCGCCCCTCTCCTCTCTCTCTAGTCAATTTCGTTTTATTGTTTTGGCACCTAGGTCCTCATTTGACCTAGCTCTGCGACTTCAAGACTCGTTCTTAAGTCGTAGTGTTTAAAAGTGCCCACACACTAATTCCTTTTATTTCGAGTGATTTAATGATAGAAATTTCGTGGTTGCTCGAGTTGCCAAGAAAAGAAAGAGAGACGTGCTGCGAGGGAGACGAATGTTATCAATCTTCTGAAGGCTCATCAACGTTCAAGCTTCTAAAGAGGTTAGTAAATTTATTATGCTCATTTTAGGTTTTATTTACATGTGCTTGCTCTTTGTCTAGGTTAGTAAAAACTGTTTTACTTGAAATTTTTTTTTTAAAATTCCGCCGCTTAACGAAACGTTAAACTTTTTCTTAAACCCTAGATCAGTTCCAACAAATGGTATCAGAGCTATGGTCAAAGATATGCATGTACATGTATTTAAAAATATGAGCTTGAAAATTGTTTTCGAAAGTTTACTAATTGTGTGATAAGTTAGAATTGTTTTCTTAGATTTTTTTTTTTAATTTATTGCTCTTGCCTTTAAATTAAAACTCATGTTGTTTTTCTATGAGTTTGGGATGTTATTAAAACACATTAGAATCAGTTCTAAAAGTTCTTAATTTTTTATATTGAAAAACGTGTTTTAAAGGTTTGAGAATTTTCGAGTAAAATTTTGTGACTAGTTTTGTTGTCTTACTAGTTTCTTATTTTTTACTTGAATCGTTTTATGCTTGTTGTTATTTCTTTTATACCATGTTATTGCCCTGCTAATAAAACACAAATAAAAGCTTTAACAACATCCTAAAACGTTCCGTTACACTTGATTCTTTTTCGCACCTAAAAAGGACCAAGCTTTAATTATTTCTTTTTCTTAAAGCTGGAGTAAAACCCACAGTAAAAGTGGCATAACTCTCTGCTCAAAAATCGAAATTGAATGATTATTGAATCAAATTAAAGCTCTTTCTGTCCTCTATCCAATGCCACCGGTTTTGGGTCAAAAGGACATCGGAGCCGTAAGTTATGGGGATTTTACTTCGAGGTGCGCGGCTGTTCCGAAACTCCAGTTTTTTAGAATTCTGGATTTTCAGCCCCACTACCATGAGTTATAGAACTCTAATGAGAAAAATTTCTTGAGAAAAAATGTTTTTCATATAATTATAAACATGATGTGTAAGATTAAAATGTTTTGATTTTTGAAAGTTTAATTGAAATTGAATTTTTACAAAACTAGTTTGAATTTTGAAAAACCGTTTTCGCTTTCAAACTTGAAAAATATTTTGTCATCCAAATCAAATAAATTTTCATAATGTTTTCAAAACTATATCTATATCACATATGTTCAAAATCTATATGCTCTTGAAAATTTGAGTGGGAGGTCTCTTTGTAGACAAGCCGAAAAATAAAAAGATGTGTAATCTCAAACTTTCAAGTGTTCGAGTGAGTTGAAGTTCACACTTCCCTCATGCACTTTTCCGAAATAGAAAATAGGAAAAGATCCGAGTATGTCCCTTGTGCCTTTATGCACTAACACTGCTCTGAACATGAACATCTTGGATTCTCTTCTAGTTGTCCGCTCTATCGCTCTATAACTAGGAAAACCGTTTCCGAACTTATAAGAGTCGATGTACCAACTCCAAAAACTAAGTGGGAGGGTTATATTTGTTGTTTGTAACCCACGATCCCCAACACTAATGAAAGAAGCAATTAACGTGGGACTAAGAGCTGCTCTTGCGACCCTCTCTTAAATGGGAGTACTCCAAGGCGTTTTTGCTTCGATCATTGCTCAATGAGCTACGTCCGAGAGTGAGACGATGATGACAAGGCCTCCCCTTGGGGGATTGTTTTTCAAACACTACCAGAAATATGGGATACAACTACAGTTTTTTTTTTTAACTCCAGTTTAGCCTTTTAACGGAGTCTTTGAATACAGACTACGGTCACCTTTTTTTATGCTTATATTAGACTCTAGTCGAATATAAAGCTGTAGAGAATGGTCTATTTTTCTCTACAGCTAATATAAAAAAGTAGTGGTAATACCCAAAAAATAAAAAATGATCAAAATTTCACCATTTTTAGATGGAGGGAAATTTCCCACAAAATTTTGGCACATTTACACTACAGTCAAAGGTAAAGAAGGAGTTGTAATACTTAAAATATAAAAAATTAACAAAATTTTACTATTTGATTTCGGGAGGGAAATTTCACACTACCAAAATTGTTTCCCACCCATATATGAATATGAAAAGTAAGAAAAAATGACTAAGTATACTTGTACACAACACGAGGAACTAAAACAACTGAAACATTTATTATACCATATCTAATATTGCTCCAACAAAAAAACATTCGAACAAGAACTTGACTCTCGTTGACCACCATCACTGACACCACCCAACATTGACCACCGTCGCAGCTTTGCCGGGGACACATCACAACCCTAAAAACCTTGTTCTAGGTCTTCCAGTCATAATCCCAACGTCGTCGTCTTCGATCGGTATGAGCTTTTTTTTCCGTTCTTCATCAGTTTTGTTGCTCGATTTGGGGTTATTTAGTAACGGATTTGAGAAATTTAGGGTTAATGTCTTAGAAATTTGTGGTTTATTTGAGGTCTCATTGCTTTGTTGCTCGATTTGGGGTTATTTGGGGTCTCATTGCATGTTCTTACCTATTTGTAGATTAAGAATGCAAATTATCTAGTTTATTCAGTTTTGTGTATGTTTTCTTATGTACAGAGATTAAACTCAGTCAACAATGGTTCACGTGAGTAAGTAAACTGAACTCTATGTGTGTGCTTGTGATTGCTAATTGAACTATGTGTGTGTGCTTTTGGTTGCTAATTGAACTCTGTGTGTTTGGTTTATTATGTTTTAGAGGTTGGTCATGCTCATCCAAAGGTCTCAGGAGTGACAAAACGGATATTAGAAGCCGTTAAAAAGTCTTCGAGATCTTCTGGTCGTGGGGATAGTTCCCGAGAAGCACACGTTGGTGATCCTAGTACAAAGTAAGTACTTTTATGCTTCATATGTCATTTACACATTTACAAAGTACAAAGTAAGTTCTTGTTGATCTGGTTGTAGAAATATTAGACTATTAGGTCATTTAATAAATTGATTTAAATAACACATTTTCACATAATTGACAAGTCATGGTTAAATTCCGATAGACGCTCAAAAGAATTTGAAGATGGTGTTGAATCTTTCTTACAGTTTTGTAAAATTAACTTACCCAATTTGGAGTCCTTACGATGTCCATGTAAAAGGTGTGGAAATATGGGATCGCATTCTTTTGAAATCATCAGAGATCATCTTTTCTGTAATGGTATGGACAAAACATACGTTATTTTGACATGGCATGGTGAAAACATGGTCTGTAGTACAGACAAAAAGCTCATCCACCAACCAAAAGCACATACTTTTGGTGACTGCGATGATGCTTTTAATACCGTCGAAATGGTTAAGGCCGCTAATAATCTTCTGGAAAAAGATTCTGACATGTTTGTTGAATACGTAGAAGATGCGAAAAGGCCACTCTACGACGGTTGTCTGAAATTTACTAAGTTATCAGCTTTAGTAAGATTGTACAATCTGAAAGTCAAACACGGGTGGAGCGATACAAGTTTTGACGAGCTGTTGATGCTGTTGGGTGACATGTTTCCGAAAGGAAGTCAATTGCCAAAGTCTATCTACGAGGCCAATGACTGTATTCTGTATAGGAAGGACAAGGTTGATTTCGATGTTTGTCCTGTTTGTTATGCATCTCGGTGGAAAAGTCCAAAAGGGTCCATGAAACCTACAGTAGGTGTTCCAGCAAAAGTCTTGTGGTATTTCCCCCCAATACCCAGATTTAAAAGAATGTACGGTACACTGGAAATAGCGAAGAATCTGACTTGGCATGCCAACGATAGAGAAGTCGACGGGTATTTGAGACATCCAGCCGATGCAGCTTCGTGGAAATCGATAGATAAGAAGTGGCCTGCTTTTTCAGATGAATCAAGGAATCTTCGATTGGCTGTAGCGGCTGATGGGATTAATCCGTATCGTTCTTTCAGTAGTCGGCATAGTACGTGGCCTGTTACGTTGATAACATATAATCTTCCTCCGTGGTTGTGCATGAAGAGGAAGTATATCATGTTAACGTTACTGATATCGGGTCCCAAGCAACCGGGAAATGACATCGACGTCTACTTGGAACCCCTCGTGGACGACCTGAAACTGTTATGGAGCACAGGTATCGAAGTTTTTGATGCTCATTTAAAAGAGACATTCACTCTTAGAGCCATTCTTCTATGGACAATAAACGATTTTCCAGCGTATGGAAATATGAGCGGTTGTGTCGTAAAAGGCTACAATGGTTGTCCTGTATGTGGTAAAGACACACATGGCTTGTATCTTCGTCATAGCAGGAAGGTCGTATACCTAGGTCATCGCAGGTTTTTGAATCGGCATCATCCTTTCAGAAAAGCAAAGAAGGCATTTAATGGGTCCCAAGAACTCGGTGATGCTCCTACATGCTTGTCCGGAACAGAAGTCTTACAGAAGGTGACTCGTATTGGATATGTATACGGGAAATGTTCGAAGAAGAAGAAGGGTGAAGAAAAGGCAGATCCGATACTCCCTTGGAAAAAAAGGTCAATCTTCTTTGATCTTGAATATTGGGAGTTTCTTCCTATGCGTCATATTTTGGACGTAATGCATGTCGAGAAAAATGTGTGTGAAAGTATTATAGGAACATTGCTTGATGTCTCGCACAAGTCAAAGGATGGTCTTAAAAGTCGCTTAGATCTTCAGGATATGGGCATCCAGACCAAGCTTCATCCAAAGGTTGGTGACAAGAAAACATATTTGCCTCAATCAACCTACACATTGACGAAGGAAGAGAAGAAAAGGTTCTCCAATCTGTTTTCAGCGTTCAAAGTGCCCGATGGCTACGGTTCCAACCTTAGAAACTGTGTGTCGATGGAGGAGTTAAAACTGTTTGGATTGAAATCACACGATTATCATACGCTTATGCAACAGATTCTTCCAGTCGCATTACGAGGATTGCTGGATAAGAAGGTCCTATCCACAATAACAAGAGTCTCTCGCTTCTTCAATGCGATATGCAGCAAAGTTGTCGATGCTTCTAAACTGGCAAGCCTTCAAGAAGAATTTACAACAACTATGTGCCTTTTGGAAAAGTATTTTCCACCATCTTTTTTTGACATAACGGTTCATCTAATGATACATCTAGTACGAGAAGTTCAATTTTGTGGACCGGTTCGTCTAACTTGGATGTATCCACATGAACGGAACATGAAAGTTATGAAAGGTTACGTGCGCAATCGCAGCCGACCAGAAGGTTGTATTGCAGAATGTTACATAGTTGAAGAAGGTATGGAATATTGCTCGGAGTACTTGACTTCTGTAGAATCTGTTGGTGTTCCGTCCACGAGAAATGAATCGGGTGTAGATGTTGGCAAACCAATCTCTTCTGGAAGAGTGCATACACCTAAACAGATAGAATTGGAGCAAGCACATCTTTTTGTGGTGGAGAACACTACTGAAATCAGTCCGTATATCAAGTAAGTAAATAATTTTTTCTTACTTCATATGATATATGTTTTAAGACAAATGGTGACTTGTTGATATGCTACTTAGGAAGCATATGGAGTACTTGCTTGAATGTAATCCAAGTAAAGTGAAGGACCAGAAATGGCTTCAAGATGAACACAATCGATCATTTACCAATTGGCTCCGTGAAAAAGTATATGTTCATTATACAAGAACTAGTAACACAAAATCAATAAGTGTGTTATTTTTTTTTTTATTTCTATAGGTTGCTCTTGATTTGGAAGAGTCTAGAGTTTCGGTATCACAGACATTAAGGTGGATGTCACATGGACCGAAAGCACACGTTCTTTCCTACAGTGGATATATCATCAACGGATTTCATTTTTTCACAAAGGACCGTGATGACACGAGTTCTGTTCAAAATAGCGGTGTCGCAGTAATGGCTAAGACAATGCAAGTGTGCAGCTCAAAGGACAAGAAACCAATTGTTTCAGACATGACATTCTTTGGGACTATTCAACAAATATGGAAGTTAGACTATGTCGTATCCAAAGTGGTGGTCTTCAAATGTAAATGGGTTGACAGTTCAAGGGGTGTTAAGGTAGATGATGGATTCACAGTGGTTGATCTTTCAAAGACTGGTCACAAGTCAGATCCATTCATTTTGGCAGACCAAGTCAAACAAGTTTTCTATGTAGAAGACGGAATGGATACGTCGTGGTCAATTGTGGTACCGAATTTGAAAAATGACTTTGCTAGTCCAATACCAGAGGATGATGTTGATTATGAAGCTCCTGCCACCGAACTATTCTCTGATGCAGAGTCTTCAGATTCGACAGATGACAAAACATGTTTGCAAATAGATGAAGAGGGTACTTGGATCGATAATGACTAGTGCGAGGAAGAAGTGAGAAAACTTAATTAACATGTTTATGTGTGTGTGTGTGTGTGGGACTGTTTCATAATTAATACTGATGTATATTGTTTGTGTCTGTACGTGTATAATTCTGATTCATAACCTTATTGTGTATAGGTGTAGTGTACCTGTGGTTGATGCAAAAGATGAAGACAAATCACAGACATCTCCAGCAAAAAAAAGGACAAGAAGGGCATGTATAGTTGAGGAAAAAAACACTGGCAAATCAGAGGCACTGAGACGTTTAGAGGAGGAAAAGAATGACGACACAGCAGTGGCACCGCAACCAAAAAAGAAGAAAAAATCTGGACCTGTAGTTCAGGAAAAGGAAAAACAAACATCAGTGCCAAATGACTGTACAACAGTGGAACCAAAAGCAATAAAAAGGACATCAAGGGGACCTACTCTTCTTACCAAGGTTGTTATAGCTAGAGCAAATGGTGTGGTGAAGCCAATAACTTACAATGACCTTGGACAAAGCATCGGTGACACAAACTCAGAAATGCAAAGCTATGTAGGTGTTGTTGTGCGATCAACTGTACCCATTGAGATCGAAAATTGGCGTTCGGTATCAACTGAGCTCAAGGAGAAAGTGTGGGATCAAATCAAGGTAAAGCCATGTTCTGATTCCATTTATAAACTATGGTGTCGTATTCCATATGTAATACCCGTGCTTTTTTTTATGCAGACATCGTATGACGTGCCTTTCGAGGGTAAGAAAGCTATATTAGCATATGCGTGTACAAAGTGGAGACAGTTCAAGTACAAGCTGGCAACCAATTACATCAACAACTATGTTGACAAGCCACGCATGTTTGCAAAACCGCCATCGGCGTATCCTTTTATTACGCAGAAATCTTGGAAGATTTTTGTTGCAAAACGTCTCTCCGATGACTTTAGAACTTTGAGTACAGAACAGTCTAACAAGTCAAAGAAGATCAAGTATCGGCACCACCTTTCTAGGCGTGGATTCGCAAACGTAGCAGCTGACTTGGTGAGTATTGAAGTTGATATATGTGCATCAGACTGTTTTTTATATTGATATTGTGAAGTTGTTTTAGTATGTGGATTGTTTCATTTCCTGCTCTATTATAGTCTAAGGAAAGGGGTGGCACTGGTAAACCATCTCGAAGTGAGCTTTGGAAGATCGCTTATGCAAAAGGCAGTGCTGCAGAGGATGAAGAGATTAGCTCATTTATAGACAATCTGGTTAGAATAAATAATTGAACTATTTTTTTGTCTATCTGGGTAGTCAAACTTAACTTACCTATATGTTTGTATACTTGTAGGATGATTGTACCAAAAAGATTACGGATGGGGCTATTTATTTAAACCCGAAGGAAGATGCTCTCACATTAGCGTTGTGAAATAAAGACCGTGGTGGTTTAGTAAGGTATATTGGGCATGGCGTTACTCCTTCAAAGTACTTCAACACTCCAAGGCATACAAAAACAAGCGCTGTCCTGCAACTCGTCTTAGAGGAGCAAAAGAAACTGACAGAGGCACATCAACGAGACGCCGATGAAAGGCGAATTTAACTATTACAAATCAAGGAACTTCAAGAGGAAAACATGAAGTTAAAGGCTGGCGATAACAACTTCAAAAGCTCTCTTCTTCAATCAGATAAGGGTAGTTGGACAGCCAAAAAACCAAATCTACACTTCTCCGATGACAAGGAAAATTGCAGTGACAAACAAAAACTCTACCAGGAAGAATGCGATGATATCGAATTGATCGGGCGTAGAGATTTCGCCAACGGAAAGGTAAAAATGACCCCTGTTTTGGTTCTTAATTAGTTAATTGTTAAAATTTACTAAACTAAATTCTGTTTTTTTGAAGGAACAACCATGTAAACTAGCTGAGGACAGCATTTCTAATGTTGTTGCTTATGGTAAAATTTGTTCTGAAACTGCGAACAAAGGAACAGTTTGGGTAATCAAATTGGGGGATGAAGTTGTACGTGTCCATGAAGATATGTGCGTTGATGAGAAGGCTATATCTCCAATGCGAATGGGTAAACATGAATTGACTGTCAAAGAAGTAGTTGGTAATCAAGTTCCGTGGCCTAAGAATATGGTTACAATTGAGAAATCCAAGGTAATCACTCAACTAATTCTTACGTGTTGCTCATTTTTTTTAAAATTATGGAGTCTAGAATATCCAATACGTGTTTCTTTTCAGGTGGTAACACCCGTTCGTAGGTCTCCCAGGAAAAAAACCAAACAGATATGGAGTCTAGAATATCTCAAGACTAATGTTGCTAAAGTCATGGGGAATGACAACTCAATATCTTTTCCCTTGGACGAGAATATTTTTGGCAAAGATCGAGTTCTATATATTCTTCGTGATGATATTATGGCATTTTGTAGCATGGAGTGGATCACGTCGAGCTGCATTGTTTTGTACATGAGGTAATCTTTTCAATACTCATTGATCTATTTCAAATATATGTATATTTTAGCCACATCATAATGAATCTTTGCTTTATGTGAATTAGCTACTTGTATCAGAAGATCATGAGCATGAAAATTGGATCTATGTATGCGTTCATAGATCCAGTGTCTTTGAATATGGGGACCAGTGGACAAAAATCTGACCTTATTACCAACAGAATGGAGGGTTGTGGTGTTGGTAAACTATTCTTAGCTCCTTTCAATCCCGTGTAAGTATATTTACATGAGTATATTGTTATATGTTTTGAGTATTTATATGATTTCATTTTTCGTTGGACGGTGCTTAGACGGCTAATACATTGTTTACGTGGATTCAGAAATCATTGGACGTTGCTTGCACTCGACCCGCATAATGACCGAGTTTATTACTTTGATTCTCTTGCTCGTAAACCTGGAAATGATATCAAAGCTGTTATTAATACGTGAGTTCACACATTGATCGACTTCTTCATATTTATGGATCTTACATAGTTATACATTACATATATATCATGACATGTGTATTTCTGTACGTAGTGCTATGAAATTATTCAACTCGAAAGCCAACAAAACTATGAAGAAACAAGCTACATGGGAAGTTGTTAAGGTATGTTTAAATTTTGTAGCTAGTCTGATTTTGTGCTTGGGATTGAATCTGAAATTGGGTTGAGCTACTGTGTGGATTGAATCTGAATTTTGTAGCTGACTCAATCATTGGTTGTTAACTTACTTTTTTCTGTTTGTCTAGTGTCCTCGACAACCGGGCGGAACAGAGTGTGGATATTATGTGATTAAGTACATGGAAGATATCATTGGACATCACCTAATCTCGACTGAAGCTAAAGTAATTTGCTTAGCCTTAATCTTTTTTTTTTTTTTTCTGGAAAAATACAGCCTTAATATAGTTATAAGCTTGTTTGTTTACTTGATGTGTGTCACGACACGCGAGCCTTAGCTCGCCCACGAGCCGCGGCAGAGATCTTCGTATCTTACTTGACATAAATAAAATTCATAAAAAATTTGGTGGAAGCGCCTCCAGAAAACATTTTCTAGAAAAACTTTTAAAATATTTACATAAACGTCTCAAAAATATGGGCGAATTTTTCGTTTTTCTTAAAACATACTATTTAAAACTTTACAAACAAAAGACTCGTCTTTTAAAAACAAAATACACTCATTCGCCCTTGACTTAGCCACAGGTCGGCAGCCGTACATACACACGCCTACATACTTACCGGTTTCGCTGATGCTCTGCTCAATCTTCTTTAGCCTTTCCTTTATCTACAATATCAAGATAATAACTGTGAGTCGAAAGACTCAGTAAGCGGATATAACACATAACACATAAACAATACATAACATGAGATCACATAAACAATACATAACATGAGATCACATAAACAATATCTACATATCTAATGCACAATGCACATAACACATAAACAATACATAACATGAGATCATATCTTTTCATAACTTGCGGAAGTATCGGCTTAGGTCCCGATAAATCCACCTTACTTGAGAATCAATCGGCTTAGGTCCCGATAGATTCATCCTGCTTAGGAATCACTCAGCGTAGGTCCCGAGAGATTCCTCTTACTTAAGAATTCACCAGCTTAGGTCCCGGATATTCACATCATAACATACTTTTATCATAATCTATGGAATTACCAGCTTAGGTCCCGGTAACTCCTCTTACTTGAGAATATGCCAGCTTAGGTCCCGGCAATTCCCATCATACAATACATTTCCTGCTCGGGATCCTTTAATGATATCCGCACGACACATGTCTTATTGGCGCCAGACAGGAGGGTGCACAGTCTCCTGCCTAATCCCCATGTGGTACCAGCACGAAGCATAATAGGTACCTGCTAACAAGGGGTATATGTCGGAGGCGGTACCATTCTATGTTTTCTCTTTAATTAACTTAACATGAGAGACTGCTTAATTCGGGTTTAATCCCGATCTTACCATATATTCTTTTCGCTTATTAACTCGTGACTTATAAGATCTTGAGATGCGACTCCCAAAGATCCTATCATAATATTCTCGCTTTTGAATACGAGTCTTAACTTCAGTCTCTCATAATCTAGTTCACTAGGACTGGATCTCTGGAAGGTGGCTAACTAAACACATAGCAAAGGCTCGGGTTCCTAGTTACCTCTAGCCATTTTTGTTAGCCGGACTAATTCCGTTTCCCAATTCGTTAGCGGCTTAAAGCCCTTAATCTTGATAGTGAATTGTCTTTTGGTTTATCTTACTCTTGCTTACTAGAAAGCATATAGAAAATGCAGGTACAATATATGTATATATATAAAGATATATATAATATTTCTTGATATTGTAGGTGCCTATAATCCACTTACCCGGATAACGATTCTTTCGAAACCTGAATTCTTCTCTTCCAGATAAAAGGGTTCTTCTTAACTTCACGTATAACCCAGTCCTCGTAAGCTTCTCCTGCTAATCCTTATAGCAATCTGGACGTATCTATGGAAGAGAAAGATCGAACATCGAGCATAGTCAGTATCTCGTCCATTGATCTACGAACGTATACACTTCTACTAAAAGAAAGCTCATACGGAACGTATTCAAAACATTCTCCTAGTCACGCTACTCAGAGCGTTACAAACACGAAAAACAGAGAATTCACGGAGGCAAAACAGAGATACAGAAAAGAATTGACGCCTAAAAAATAAGGCCCTGACACAACTTCTCTGATCTAAGCTAAAAAACGTCCCACACTATTCGACCACCTATTCTCTTGACTGGGCAAAGCCCACGGCTTAGAATAGGTTCCCGAAGGTCGAAACTAATAGAAAAGAACGTATAAAGAAACTCTTACTAACAATCTATAGCATACGTAAGCTATATGAAAATAACTCAAAACGATACTTCTCAAATGTGTTTTAGAAAATATTTTATGACTTGTCTCTTTATTGACAAGTTATAAGTATTTGAGAACGTAAATAAAACATTTCTCGTTGATATTCTTTTTCCAAATTAAAAGAGTCGAGCTTATAGTCGAACTCGATTTTTAATACGTAATTAAGATAAATATACTAAATAATTACGTGAATAATCAACGAGTTTAATAATGATACATATTAATTTATTTTTCTTACTAACTTATGTTAAACGAGCTTAATTACAAAACATACATATTGATATTATATCGCAACTCTCGTAATCTAGAACGACCCAACAAAAATAATTATAGGTTCGCACTAGCACGAGTCGAGACTCGGGAAATTTCGACTCGCTAACACCGGGCAGAGACTGCCATAAACAGCCCCCTGAGAGCCGCCACAGCGTCGTTGCCGTCCCCGGCCCAACAGCTCGTCCCAACCGAGCCGATGAACCTCGCTGACCAGCCCCGCTCCGTCGTCACCCGCGCAGCAGCTCCGACACTCTTGGACAGCGCCCTCGCCGTCCCGAACAGCTGCCCCGAGACCTGTGCCGCCCACCTAGACCGAGTCTAACACTCGACACAACTCGCAACAATATCACAAACAATAACAATAACTCGTCCAAAGAAACCCAAAAGAACTAATCTCAGTCACACGGCCAGAACCAAAACCACACGGCCAAGACTTAATCCACAACCAAACCCTTCCAAAACCAAGAACAACACCATAACCAGGAATCATCACCGAAATCCTAACTCACAATCAAAAGCCCCAAATCCAAAACGAAACCCTAACCTCCAGATTCAAAATTGGGGAAGAACATCTCACCTTGTTTCTGGAGGAATTGAACCCTCCGGCGTCCTCTCTAGCTCGCGGCGGCTCAACCTTCACGGCGGTCGCGCGCGCGGCGAGGCTCAGTGGTCGGCTGGATGGCGCGCGCACGGAGCTGGGGTCACGGGCTGGTGCTGGTGGTCACGCGTCCTCTCCCTCGGTCGCTCTCCTTCTCAGTCTCGCTCACTCGCTCTCTAGCTCTCTTCTGCTCTCTCTCGGCCTTTCTCTTCCCCGAGCTCTCTCTCTCTCCCTCGGTCTCTCACTATTTCTCTTCTCTTCTTCTGTTCTTTTTCCTTTCTTTTTTTTTCCTGGTTGCCGATTCTTTTCTTCTTCACTCGGCCAAGTGATACTTATCACTTTGAAGAAGATGAGTCATAGATGACGTGGCAAGCTAGGAAAAAAAACATCTTATTCACAATCCAAACTCTTTTCCTTGTTTTCTTTCAAATGGGTCCCTTAAAATTGTTACAACCACGTCCTTTTCATATAATTATTTAATTAAATCCATCACCGAACGGATTATAATTATATGATTCGAACCGAGAATTTTCTCGTTCGTTCTCGAATAATTTAAATATATTTAAGGTTTCTCGGAATTAATTCTCGTCCTTAAGAATTTATTTCTTAAATTAATTTCCGGAATGTTTCCTCGGAATTAATTTATTAATCGAGTTAAACTCGATAATTCCTTTATTTATTCCGAGATTTCCATAACCTTAATATATTTAAAATTAATTTGATAAATCCATTGGAGTATAATTCACTCGAGAATTTAGTTGTAACAACGGAAACTCGTTATTTACTTCCAAATCTCCAAATACGAGTGACGCAGAAACTTGTCCTTACAATCCCTACCCCCTTAAGTTAGTTTCGACCTCGAAACTTAAAGCAAAGCTGGGTACTCTTTCTGCATCACACTATTGAGTTTCCAGATAATTTTCCATCTTCAGAAAAGAAGAGAGGATATACCTTCCTCTAAACATGTCATCGCTTAATGAACATCATATTGATTCTGGTTTTAAGATAGTCACTTCCTAACTGTTAGATATAACTAACCAGGAATTCACTTCATCATAAACTACGATTACCTCCCACCAGCTTCGAGCTTCAAGTTCCAGCTGGTTCACAGCACAAGCAACCCTCTCAGCATCTGTAAGTTGCATGTACGTGAAGATCTGTTGGATCCTTTTAATCCAATTCTCCGCTAGGGAAGGATCAACATCTCCATCGAAAGTCGGTGGTTTCTGCTTACGAAAACGCTCATATACAGGCTCCCCGACAGTCGATGCCATTATCGGAATCTGGAACAACATAACCTCATATGGCGCCATAGCTTGAGCTTGTGGTGGCGCTTGTACATTCTGACCATCTGGATTCCTATTCATATTTGGCACGTGCTCACCTTGTCCTCCAGGTTGTTCTGGTCGATGCGCCTAGGGTTCAGGGTCTTGTTGACCCTGTGGAGGTTGCTGCTCGTTCATTCGCGCAATAAGTTGCGTGATCAACCTGTTCTGCTCTTCTATTTGAGCATCTCTTCGACGAGCATCTTCTGCTTGACGCTCTAAAGCCCTGCTAATTTCAGTCATTTCTTGTGAAAGATCCGTCTGCGTTCGCTTCTTAGGTCCCATTCTTAATCCTTACTTCACCTAAGAGTAGGATTGGGTAAGCACACGGTTATCCTAATATAACCACTATCTTTCACAAAGACTCAACAAGATATTATAGATAAGGCTATCTTGGACATCAACTGACTTATAAGTAAGTAAGATAGTGTATGTACGACCACAAGTCTACAAAAACGGCTCAACCTGGGCTCTGATACCAAAAATTCTATCACGACACGCGAGCCTTAGCTCGCCCACGAGCCGCGGCAGAGATCTTCGTATCTTACTTGACATAAATAAAATTCATAAAAACTTTGGTGGAAGCGCCTCCAGAAAACATTTTCTAGAAAAACTTTTAAAATATTTACATAAACGTCTCAAAAATATGGGCGAATTTTTCGTTTTTCTTAAAACATACTATTTAAAACTTTACAAACAAAAGACTCGTCTTTTAAAAACAAAATAGACTCATTCGCCCTTGACTTAGCCACAGATCGGCAGCCGTACATACACACGCCTACTTACTTACCGGTTTCGCTGATGCTCTGCTCAATCTTCTTTAGCCTTTCCTTTATCTACAATATCAAGATAATAACTGTGAGTCGAAAGACTCAGTAAGCGGATATCTACATATCTAATGCACAATGCACATAACACATAAACAATACATAACATGAGATCATATCTTTTCATAACTTGCGGAAGTATCGGCTTAGGTCCCGATAAATCCACCTTACTTGAGAATCAATCGGCTTAGGTCCCGATAGATTCATCCTGCTTAGGAATCACTCAGCGTAGGTCCCGAGAGATTCTTCTTACTTAAGAATTCACCAGCTTAGGTCCCGGTGATTCACATCATAACATACTTTTATCATAATCTATGGAATTACCAGCTTAGGTCCCGGTAACTCCTCTTACTTGAGAATATGCCAGCTTAGGTCCCGGCAATTCCCATCATACAATACATTTCCTGCTCGGGATCCCTTAATGATATCCGCACGACACATGTCTTATTGGCACCAGACATGAGGGTGCACAGTCTCCTGCCTAATCCCCATGTGGTACCAGCACGAAGCATAATAGGTACCTGCTAACAAGGGGTATATGTCGGAGGCGGTACCATTCTATGTTTTCTCTTTAATTAACTTAACATGAGAGACTGCTTAATTCGGGTTTAATCCTGATCTTACCATATATTCTTTTCGCTTATTAACTCGTGACTTATAAGATCTTGAGATGCGACTCCCAAAGATCCTATCATAATATTCTCGCTTTTGAATACGAGTCTTAACTTCAGTCTCTCATAATCCAATTCACTAGGACTGGATCTCTGGAAGGTGGCTAACTAAACACATAGCAAAGGCTCGGGTTCCTAGTTACCTCTAGCCATTTTTGTTAGCCGGACTAATTCCGTTTCCCAATTCGTTAGCGGCTTAAAGCCCTTAATCTTGATAGTGAATTGTCTTTTGGTTTATCTTACTCTTGCTTACTAGAAAGCATATAGAAAATGCACGTACAATATATGTATATATATAAAGATATATATAATATTTCTTGATATTGTAGGTGCCTATAATCCACTTACCCGGATAACGATTCTTTCGAAACCTGAATTCTTCTCTTCCAGATAAAAGGGTTCTTCTTAACTTCACGTATAACCCAGTCCTCGTAAGCTTCTCCTGCTAATCCTTATAGCAATCTGGACGTATCTATGGAAGAGAAAGATCGAACATCGAGCATACTCAGTATCTCGTCCATTGATCTACTAACGTATACACTTCTACTAAAAGAAAGCTCATACGGAACGTATTCAAAACATTCTCCTAGTCACGCTACTCAGAGCGTTACAAACACGAAAAACAGAGAATTCACGGAGGCAAAACAGAGATACAGAAAAGAATTGACGCCTAAAAAATAAGGCCCTGACATAACTTCTCTGATCTAAGCTAAAAAACGTCCCACACTATTCGACCACCTATTCTCTTGACTGGGCAAAGCCCACGGCTTAGAATAGGTTCCCGAAGGTCGAAACTAATAGAAAAGAACGTATAAAGAAACTCTTACTAACAATCTATAGCATACGTAAGCTATATGAAAATAACTCAAAACGATACTTCTCAAATGTGTTTTAGAAAATATTTTATGACTTGTCTCTTTATTGACAAGTTATAAGTATTTGAGAACGTAAATAAAACATTTCTCGTTGATATTCTTTTTCCAAATTAAAAGAGTCGAGCTTATAGTCGAACTCGATTTTTAATACGTAATTAAGATAAATATACTAAATAATTACGTGAATAATCAACGAGTTTAATAATGATACATATTAATTTATTTTTCTTACTAACTTATATTAAACGAGCTTAATTACAAAACATACATATTGATATTATATCGCAACTCTCGTAATCTAGAACGACCCAACAAAAATAATTATAGGTTCGCACTAGCACGAGTCGAGACTCGGGAAATTTCGACTCGCTAACACCGGGCAGAGACTGCCATAAACAGCCCCCTGAGAGCCGCCACAGCGTCGTTGCCGTCCCCGGCCCAACAGCTCGTCCCAACCGAGCCGATGAACCTCGCTGACCAGCCCCGCTCCGTCGTCACCCGCGCAGCAGCTTCGACACTCTTGGACAGCGCTCTCGCCGTCCCGAACCGCTGCCCCGAGACCTGTGCCGCCCACCTAGACCGAGTCTAACACTCGACACAACTCGCAACAATATCACAAACAATAACAATAACTCGTCCAAAGAAACCCAAAAGAACTAATCTCAGTCACACGGCCAGAACCAAAACCACACGGCCAAGACTTAATCCACAACCAAACCCTTCCAAAACCAAGAACAACACCATAACCAGGAATCATCACCGAAATCCTAACTCACAATCAAAAGCCCCAAATCCAAAACGATACCCTAACCTCCAGATTCAAAATTGGGGAAGAACATCTCACCTTGTTTCTGGAGGAATTGAACCCTCCGGCGTCCTCTCTAGCTCGCGGCGGCTCAACCTTCACGGCGGTCGCGCGCGCGGCGAGGCTCAGTGGTCGGCTGGATGGCGCGCGCACGGAGCTGGGGTCACGGGCTGGTGCTGGTGGTCACGCGTCCTCTCCCTCGGTCGCTCTCCTTCTCAGTCTCGCTCACTCGCTCTCTAGCTCTCTTCTGCTCTCTCTCGGCCTTTCTCTTCCCCGAGCTCTCTCTCTCTCCCTCGGTCTCTCACTATTTCTCTTCTCTTCTTCTGTTCTTTTTCCTTTCTTTTTTTTTTCCTGGTTGCCGATTCTTTTCTTCTTCACTCGGCCAAGTGATACTTATCACTTTGAAGAAGATGAGTCATAGATGACGTGGCAAGCTAGGAAAAAAACATCTTATTCACAATCCAAACTCTTTTCCTTGTTTTCTTTCAAATGGGTCCCTTAAAATTGTTACAACCACGTCCTTTTCATATAATTATTTAATTAAATCCATCACCGAACGGATTATAATTATATGATTCGAACCGAGAATTTTCTCGTTCGTTCTCGAATAATTTAAATATATTTAAGGTTTCTCGGAATTAATTCTCGTCCTTAAGAATTTATTTCTTAAATTAATTTCCGGAATGTTTCCTCGGAATTAATTTATTAATCGAGTTAAACTCGATAATTCCTTTATTTATTCCGAGATTTCCATAACCTTAATATATTTAAAATTAATTCGATAAATCCATTGGAGTATAATTCACTCGAGAATTTAGTTGTAACAACGGAAACTCGTTATTTACTTCCAAATCTCCAAATACGAGTGACGCAGAAACTTGTCCTTACAATGTGGTTAAGTAATTTTCATTTTTTTCATCGTTAATATAGTTCGATGGAAAACGTAGCTATACTCAAGACGAGCTCGATGTGATGCGCCAAGAATGGGCTGCCTACCTTCAAACTTTGTATTAGGTAGTGTTCTGGACACTATCAAACTATTTTGTATTTTATGTAGAATCATGATATCACTTGGATTGATTTGCTGTAGAATTGTGTGATATTTGGCACTTAGTATGCATGAAGCAGGGACGTCTTTGGATTTTGGTATTGTGGTTTTGTAGCATTACAATGCCTGTACTAGTATGGATATGTTGATGAATTTGGTACTTGGTATGATTGGTATGAATTTGGTACTCTTGTAGGATTATTCAGGATATATGGTTGGATGTAAATCTGGTACTTATGTCGATGTGTTTTTATGCATGTTTGTGTTTTGGTACAAATATAGGTACAAATTATACAAATTAGAAGATTGAACCATTTTAATTCAATATATATTTTTATACAAAATATTGCATTCACAGATATTTTACTACAGAATTCAAATGTAGTTAAATGATGACGTTAAGTTCAACTCCAATTAAAAGAAAGTAGTCTAAACTAAATCACACAAGAGACTACAAACGTAAACTAGAGTCTTAAGTGCGTAAACTGAAAACTACAATTTATAACTGTAGTCTTAAAGCTAAATATAAATATCTATCTTCTTAGACTACAACAATACGCAGTAGTCTAAGATAAAAACATGAACCACCTCAATTTTTCAACTACACCTAAAAGATGTAGTCTTCAACAAAAAAGACTGAAGTCATAGACAAATAGATAAGACTCCATTGCAATAGATGCCACAAAAACGCCGTAGTCTGTCCAACTCAATTCATTATAACTACTCTTTAAAGCTGTAGTGTTTATTGACTCAAAATTTGAACAACTACATTATAAAAATGTAGTCTTCAACAGAAAACACTGGAGTCGTAGGCAAAGAGATAAGACTTCAGTGCAATAGATGCCACAAAACGCCGTAGTCTGTCTAATTGACTCAATTAAGACTACTTGTTAAAACTGTAGTTTTTTTATCTTATGTAATTGAGTTCTATATAACTACAGCATAACGATGTAGTATTTATAGATGCCACTAGTAAGACTACATCTAAACAATGTAGTTATATATTTTAACTACAGTCTTATAAAACAGATACACTACAGCCAAACACTGGAGTCATAATCAAAGAGATAAGACTCCAATGCAATAGATGACAGTCAGTAAACTGTAGTGGATTTAAAATGACTACAACGTTCGGCAGTAGTTAGAGGCCAAATTTCTGGTAGTGAAAGTTGATCTTTTGGACTAAGTGGTTGGTTGCACACTTAGGCTCAATCCCTAGTAATCCTCCCTTGAGGCTCTGCGAAAGGATGTGAGTGATCAAACCAATTTAAAAGGTGGCTAGTCAAAATTGATGTATTGACATCTTGGCTAAGCATTAATGATGTGTCATTTACTTACAAATGGAGATTTTTTGCGGCCTTCTCTTGAGGGAGTAAATTATCGTTTGGTTTATAACACCTTTGGATTTTATCAAAGTCATAAATAAAACTTAAATCCTAAACCAAAGACTAATCATAAACTTGTTTCAACTTAATTAAGCAACATGTCTCTCAACACTCTCTCGATCATCCTTTCCTCGAACAAACTCGAAAACACAAACTACGTAGATTCGAAACGTAACCTCGACATAATGGTTACCGTTAACAAGCACAAATGGGTACTCAGTACCCCGTGTTCTCCTCTGACGAATGATGATTCGACTCAAGAGGACAAAGACGCCTTAGCGGCCTGCCTCCGATCCGATGAGATTGTGAGGTGCTTAGCATCAATGAACAATGTGTTGCAACAACAACATCGTGACATAGAGACTGCCGCCAACATGCTCTACTATCTCCCTGAGATGTTTGAAGGGCAAAAGCGTCAAGCAAGGCAACAAGCAGTCCGACAGTTTATGAACTGTCATATGAAGGCTAGGACTCCTGATGGAAACTTTATGATACTGATCATTAGTTTTCTGAATAAAATGGAAATCCTAGGATCTGAGATTGATGGGAAGAATGTCATAGATATGATCTTAGAAACTCTGCCCGCATCTCTTGATACCTCCGAGATGAACTACTCCATAATCAAGAAAGAGTAAACTGTTACCAAGCTTATGAAGGAACTTCACACTGCTGTAGGTCTCACTAAAAGAGAGAGGAATCAAGGAGAGGCACATGCTACTGAGCAAAAATCCTGCGCCCTTGGAAGAGACCTCATAAGGCCGATAAAAAGAACTGTCCTGCCTATCTCAAAGCAAAGGAACATAGTATTGTACTAGTTACCGAAGCATGCTTAGTAGCTGATAATGTATCAATGTGGATTCTTGACTCCGCTGCTACTAACCATATTTGTTGTTCCTTGAATGGTTTCAAGAAAACCAAAAGCTTAGAGGAAGGCGAGTTCTATTTCAAATGGGGTGATGGGAGCCTGGTGTCTGCGAAGGCTGTGGGATCCGTGATGCTGTCTTTTGAAGACCGCACTTTAAACTTGAATAATGTTTATTTTGTTCCTACCTTTGGGAAGAACTTAATATCCGTTGCTCGTCTTCTTGAGCAAGATTATTGTTTAAAGTTCATTAAGAATGGAATTCGTATTTCGTTTCCTGATAATTCTTTTGTCACTGATGCATGATTGAAGAATGGTCTTTTTTACATTTATCCCACTCAACCTTCTCTTTTAGACACCGAAATAGATGACGATCTAATTAGGGAGCCAAAGAGGATCAAACTTTTTGAATCCTTCGATCTAACAAAATCAACATACCTTTGGCACTTAAGACTTGGTCATATCAGTCTAGAAAGGATTAAGAGACTTGTGAGGGATGGTCCACTCCAAGCCTCTGCAATAGGTTCACTACCTACTTGTGAATCCTGCATAGAAGGAAAAATGACTAAGCGACCTTTCTGCGATAAGGGTCGAAGAGCCACTGAGTTGCTGGAACTAGTATATTCTGATGTATGTGGTCCGCTCAACCAACAGGCACGTGGAGGATACGAATACTTTGTTACCTTCACCGATGATTACTCGCGATATGGTTTTATCTATTTGCTCAAACACAAATCAGAGACCTTTAACGTATTTAAGGTCTTTAGGGCTTTAGTGGAAAAGCAAACTGGCAAAGTGATCAAAACCCTTCGATCTGATCGAGGTGGTGAGTATATATCTTAAGAGTTCGATGAATTTCTTAAAGAAGAAGGTATCGCTTCTCAGCTTACCGCACCTGGCACACCTCAACAAAATGGAGTGTCAGAGAGAAGGAACCGAACTCTTATGGAGATGGTTAGATCAATGATGAGTTACTCATCACTCCCTGTTTCCTTTTGGGGATATGCCCTCGAAACAACCGCTTATATTCTGAACCAAGTTCCGTCCAAGACGGTTCCTGGTACTCCTTATGAACGATGGACTGGCCGTAAAGTGAATCTTGGCCGCATCAAAATTTGGGGTTGCCTCGCACACGTGCTAAGGCAAAAGACTAGCAAGTTGGCTAGTAGGTCAGAATTGTGTCTGTTCGTTGGATATCCGAAGGAAACCAAAGATTTTACTTTCTATAGTCCCGAGGACGATAAGACTTTCGTTAGCACGAATGCTCGTTTCCTTGAGGAGGACTTTATGAAGGATGCAAAACCTAGAAGCAAAATTGTGCTTGAAGAAAAGTTGGGTCAGGAAGCTTCTACCTCATCTGTAAGAACTATTCTTACCCCAACTGAACCACAACCTAACTCATCAGAATCTCGTCAAGTAGTACTTCGACGTAGTGGGAGGGCTACTCAAAAGCCAGGCAGGTACATGTCCTATGGAGACTCTCTCGTTGCCATCTCTGACATGGATGGCCCTGTTTCCTATAGACAAGCAATGGCTTGTTCTGAATCGAACCTTTGGCTTGACGCCATGAAAGTTGAGATGCACTCGATGTATGTCAACAAAGTCTGGAAACTTGTAGACCTTCCTGAAGGGATTAAACCCGTAGGGTGTAAGTGAATATACAAGAAGAAAAGGGGTGCGGATGGGAACGTCGAGACGTTCAAAGCACGACTTGTGGCGAAGGGTTATACCCAACAAGAAGGGATTGACTATGAAGAAATCTTCTCGCCAGTCGCGATGCTTAAATCCAGTAGCATACTTCTATCCATAGTTGCAGCTCTCGACTATGAGATCAGGCAAATGGATGTCAAGACAGCCTTCCTGAATGGCAATCTTGACGAGTGCATTTATATGACTCAACCAGACGGTTTCGTGGAAAAAGGTCAAGAGACCAAGGTTTGTGAGTTACTTAAGTCTATTTATAGACTAAAGCAAGCATCTAGGTCATGGAATAATAGATTCGATGAAACTGTGAAAAGCTTCGGCTTTGAATAGTCAATAGATGAGCCTTGTATTTACAAGTTAATGCACGAAGGAAAAGTTGTGTTTCTGGTACTGTATGTCGATGATATATTACTCATAGGTAATGACGTGGGTAAGTTATCTGAGGTTAAGGTCTGGCTAGGAAAGCAATTCGATATGAAGGATCTAGGAGAAGCCGCGTACATTCTGGGGATCCAAATCTTTCGAGATAGGAAAAACCGGACTCTGTCGCTCTCTCAAGCATCTTATATTGATAAGGTGATCGATCGCTTCTCGATGCAAGACTCCAAGAAGGGCCAAACACCCTTTAGGCATGGAGTCTCAATCTCTAAGTACCAGTCTCCCAAGACTGCACAAGATATTGAAGACATGAGAAAAATTCCTTACGCCTCTGCCGTAGGAAGCCTCATGTATGCTATGCTTTGCACTAGACCTGATATATGTTTCGCCGCTGGCGTAGTTAGCCATTTCAAATCCAACCCTGGACCCTGTTAAGCATGTTCTTAAGTATCTTCGAAGAACTAGGAACTTGATGCTTACATATTAATGTACTGACCTGACTATGGCGGGATATACCGACTCCGATTTTCAAGCGGATAAGGATTCAAACAAATCCACTTCGGGATCTGTGTTCGTCCTTAATGTTGGAGCTGTTGTGTGGAGGAGTATTAAGCAATCTTGCATTGCTGACTCCACAATGAAAGCAGAATATGTGGCTGCTTGTGAAGCATCCAAAGAGGCTGTATGGCTTAGAAAATTCCTTAAGTATTTGGAAGTTGTTCCAAACGTCGACGAGCCCATGACCCTTTATTGTGATAATAGTGGGGATGTCGCTAACTCAAAGGAACCTTAAAGCCATAAGCACTCTAAACATATTGAGAGGAAATACCATTTGATTCGAGAGATCGCGCAGCGCGGTGACGTGGAGGTGAAGTAGATCTCTGGCAGATCCATTCACCAAGGCCCTAGCGAACAAGGTCTTCGACCAACATCGAGAGGGATTAGGCATGAACGACTACACGCATCTTCTTTAAGTCAAGTGGGAGTATGTTGTCAATTGTGCCCACAAGAAGAGTTGTAGTGTGTATTTATGTACATTTGATGTCATATAGTCTTACGAAGACTCTTGCTTGTAACTGCTTATTTATTAATAAAAGTTGAAACGTTCATTCAATTTTCCTTGTGTGAAGCTTTATGATAAAACCTTAGTCTTTTTGTCCTTAAATAAACTAAACAACTTACGAAGAGACAAATGTAGATTTGCATGAACAAACTCTTTGTAGTTTGCTTAAAACGATATATTCGCAATCTAAGGGTCAAAGGACTATTGACCTCAGTACGATTGTTATGAGAATCTATGATGTCTGGTTAAGGGGCATTGAGAGTTGGAGACTCTATAGTTCTTCTAGGTATCTTCCAAAGGTACTGAATTGACCAATGCACTTCAAGAGACAAGATAAGAACAAACCATTTAACCTCTTATGTCTCGAAGTCACTAAGTATGAATTGCATCGTGCTTACCTTAATCCTGAAATGAGACATGCCATTTCACAGCTTACGTATTCTCATTTGAGAAAGTCAGAGTTCGGACTCACTATGTGATTCCGAACAAGGCCTATTGGTGAAGTACTAAGTTGTGAGAATGTCATGAGTAACTTTGTGAAGTTCTCATAGATATGGAATTCATGTACAAGATTGCTGAAATGCAATGTATATCACCTCATGCTTTGTTCCTTGGAGTGTGAATAAATGAACTGGCAAGTGTCCAAATTGAGTCTTGACTCTTTTGGATGAAACAATGTGACTTGTTAGCTCCTCGTCAATACATTGTTTCTAAGTTATTCACAAGCGACAAAGGAGTTGAGGAAATAACAGCTAGAAGGGTAAAATGGTAATTTTGTGAATCCCGACTAGCTGATGATATTCATGAAGGGTAAACACTGATAATATTCTGTGGATCCACTCATTACAATTAGGATGAATTCTTGAATAGAAAATAAATTCATTTGAACCGAGAGATTTTCAGTGTCAACTCTTTAGTTGAGTCAGTTGACATTAAGCTAAACTTGGAAAAGGTTTGTGAACTTTTGAGTCCAAGTATTTAGCTCAAGCTTTGTTTATTTGGATCCATGAGGTCACTGTCACGAATCACATCGATTAGGAATAGTTAAACTGGAAGCTAAGTCAAAACAAGAACGAAAATAGTCAAAAGGGTATTTTTGTCTTTTGAGACATAGGATGAAATGAATGTCAATAAATTTTTTGACGAGGTCATTTAATGACATGTTTCACTTGGCCAATATTAGTCTTATTGGGCCTTGTGGATTAATTTCATTTCATAAGAATTTTATTGAAAATTCTTAATGGGCCTTTTTCATGTTGTCATGAACAAATGGAAAAGCTTCTAGAAGCCTTTTCTAGATGAAATAGGCGCCCAACATACCCAAGAGAAAGAGAGAGTATTTTATGCATAAATGTATGAAGATACTTGCCAAAAGAAAAAGAGGAAACAAATTTCCCCTGAGAGGAAATGAAGTAGGCGCCCAAATAGAGTCAAGGCAAGGCAAGGAACGAAAAAGGAATCAAATCCAAGCCTTCTAGAAGGCTGCCTTGGCCGAGTATCTCATAGAGGAAAAGGGGAAATTGGCTCATGAATATGTGATATTCTATAGAAGAGGAAACTACCTTATTGAAGGTGAGACCTCTCCTATAAATAGGAGCCTCATTCTTCTCATTTTTCTCATTCCACATAAGTTAGAGATTGAGAGTCTCTCTCTCTAGACCTTGTGGCCGCCCCTCTCCTCTCTCTCTCTAGTCAATTTCGTTTTATTGTTTTGGAACCTAGGTCCTCATTTGACCTAGAGTTTAGCTCTGCGACTTCAAGACTCGTTCTTAAGTCGTATTGTTTAAAAGTGCCCACACACTAATTCCTTTTATTTCGAGTGATTTAGTGATAGAAACTTTCGTGGTTGCTCGAGTTGCCGAGGAAAGAAAGAGAGACGTGCTGCGAGGGAGACGAACGTTATCAACCTTCCGAAGGCTCATCAACGTTCAAGCTTCTAAAGAGGTTAGTAAATTTATTATGCTCATATTAGTTTTTATTTACATGTGCTTGCTCTTTGTCTAGGTTAGTAAAAATTGTTTTACTTGAAAAAGAAAATTTTTAAAATTTCGCCTCTTAACGAAGCGTTAAACTTTTTCTTAAACCCTAGATCAATTCCAACAATTGGTATGTGGATTTTGTTAGATCGGAGGATTCAGAAAGTTTGATCTTCTTTGGCTCCCTAATTAGATTGTTATCTATTTCAGTGTCTAAAAGAGAAGGTTGAGTGGGATAGATGTAGATAAGAGTATTCTTCATACATGCATAAGTGATAAAAGAATTATCAGGAAACGAAATACGAATTCCATTCTTAATGAACTTTAAACAATAATCTTGCTCAAGAAGACGAACAACGAATATTAAGTTCTTCCCAAAGGTAGGAACAAAATAAACATTATTCAAGTTTAAAGTACGATCTTCAAAAGATAGCGTCACGGATCCCACAGCCCTCACAGATACCACGCTCCCATCACCCCACTTGAAGCAAAAGTCGCCATCCTCTAAGCTTTTGCTTTTCCTAAAACCAATTAAGGAGCAGCAAATATAGTTAGTAGCAGCGGAGTCAATAATCCGCGATGATACATTATCAGCCACTAAACAAGCTTCGGTTATAAGTACAATACCTTTTTCCTTAGTCTTGAGGTAGGTAGGACAATTCCTACGCCACTGACCAGGCTCATTGCAGTGGTGGCACTTGTCGTTAAACTTGTCCACCTTCGAGCCTTCGGCGTCTTCTTCTTCTTTTGAACATTAGGTTGGTTCTTCTTCTCGGCCTTGCGAGCTCTCTTCTTAGATCCAGAGTTGGAGGCAGTAGCATGTACCTCTCCTTGAGTCCTCTTTTTCTTAGTGAGTCCCTCAGCGGTTTGAAGCTCCTTCATAAGCTCGGTAACAGTGTACTCTAGCTTGTTCATGGAGTAGTTCAGCTTGAAGGTATCGAAATATTCGGGGAGAGTTTAAAAGATCATATTTATTTTAGTATCCCCACCAATTTTAGATCCAAGAATCTCCATTTCGTTTAGATAGCTAATGATAAGCATCATATGATCTCTAACGGGAGTTCCAGCCTTCATACGATAATTCATAAATTGTCGGACCGCTTGTTGCCTAGCTTGACGTCCTTGCCCTCCAAACATTTCATGGAGATTGTAGAGCATAATGGTGGCAGTCTCGATGTCACGATGTTGTTGTTGCAACACATTGTTCATTGATGCTAAAATATAGCACCTCATAATCTCATCGGATCGGAGCCTGGCCGCCAGGGCGTCTTTTTCCTCTTGCGTCGAATCGTCATTCGTTTGAGGACAGGGGGTGGTGAGAACCCATTTTTTCTTGTCGACGGTAAGGACTATGTCGAGGTTACATTTCCAATCGACGTAATTGTCGCCTTCGAGTTTATTCGAGGAAAGAATGGTTGAGAGAGGGTTGAGAGACATTTTGCCTATAAAAGTTGAAACAAATTTATGATTAGTCTTTGGTTTAGGATTTAAGTTTGTTTAAGACTTGATAAAATCCAAAGGTGTTATAAACCAAACGATAATTTACTCCCTCAAGAGAAGGCCGCAAAAAATCTCCATTTATAAGTAAATGACACATCATTAATGCTTAGCCAAGATGTCAATACACTAATTTTGACTAGCCACCTTTTAAATTGGTTTGATCACTCGCATCATTTTGCAAAGCCTCAAGGGAGGATTACTAGGGATTGAGCCTAAGTGTGCAACCAACCACTTCGTCCAAAAGGTCAACTTTTAAAAACAATCCCCCAAGGGGAGGCCTTGTCTTCACCGTCTCACTCTCGGACGTAGCTCATTGAGCAATGATCGAATCAAAAACGCCTTAGAGTACTCCCATTTAAGAGAGGCCCATAAGAGCGGCTCTTAGTCTCACGTTAATTGCTTCTTTCATTAGTGTTGGGGATCGTGGGTTACAAACAACAAGTATAACCCTCCCACATAGTTTTTGGAGTTGGTACATTGACTCTTATAAGTTCGGAAACAGATTTCCTAGTTATAGAGCGATAGAGTGGACAACTAGAAAAGAATCCTAGATTTTCATGTTCAGAGCAGAGTTAGTGCATAAAGGCACAAGGTACATACTCGGTCGGATCTTTTCCTAATTTCTATTCGGGGAACGTGCATGAGGGAAGTGTGAACTTCAACTCACTCGAACACTTGAAAGTTTGAGATTACACATCTTTTTATTTTCGGCTTGTCTACGAAGAGACCTCACACTCAAATTTTCAAGAGCATATAGATTTTGAACATATGTTATATAGATATAGTTTTGAAAAAATTTTGAAAAATTTTTGAAAACTTATTTGATTTGGATGACAAAATATTTTCAAGTTTGAAAATGAAAACGGTTTTTCAAAATTCAAACTAGTTTTGAAAAACAAAATTCAATTTCAATTAAACTTTCAAAAATCAAAACATTTTAATCTTTCACATTATGTTTATAATCTTATAAAAAACATATTTTCTCAAGAAAATTTCTCATTAGAGTTCTATAACTCATGGTAGTGTGGCTCAAAATCCGGATTTCTAAAAAACTGGACCTTCGGAATAGTTGCACACCTCGGTGTAAAATCACCATAACTTTTGGCTCCGATGTCCTTTTGCCCCAAAACCAGTGGCATTGGAACGAGGACAGACAGACCTTTAATTTAATTCAAGAATAATTAAATTTCAAATTCTGAGCAGAGAGTTATGCCACTTTTACTGCGGGTTTTACTCCAGCTCGAAGAAAACATAAATATTTAAAGTTCGGTCTTTTAGTGCGTAAAAAGAATCGAGTGTAACGGAACGTTTTAGGAAGTTTTTAAGGATTTTATTTGTGTTTTATTAACATGGTAATAACATGATATAAAATAAATAACAACAAGCATAAAAGGATTCAAGCAAATAAAAGAAACTAGTAAGACAAGAAAACTAGTCACAAAATTTACTCGAAATTTTCTCAAACTTAAAAACACGTTTCTCAATATAAAAAATTAAAAACTTTTAGTACTGATTCTAATGCGTTTTAATAACATCCCAAACTCATAGAAAATCAACATGATTTTTAATTTAAAGCCAAGAGCAATAAAAAAAAATCTAAGAAAACAATTCTAACTTGTCACAAAATTAGTAAACTTTCGAAAACGTTTTTCAAGCTCATAATTTTAATTACATGTACATGCATATCTTTGACCATAGCTCTGATACCATTTGTTAGAATTGATCTAGGGTTTAAGAAAAAGTTTAACGCTTCGGTTAGCGGCGGAATTTTAAAAATTTTCTTTTGACAAGTAAAACGATTTTACTAACCTAGACAAAGAGCAAGCACATGTCAATATAAACTGCTTGTGAAGCATCTGTATGGCTTAGAAAATTCCTTAAATATTTGGAAGTCATTCCAAACGTCGACGAGCCCATGACCCTTTATTGTGATAACATAGGGGTTGTTGTCGGTCGTTTTCGGAAAACCCGAGACACCGAAAAGGCGCGCCGCTCAAAGGGCCGATGGTCAGGCCGGAGGTCCTGAAAAGCGGCAAGTCCCCAAATCCTCGTCCAAACTCTTGACTCCTTGAGTCGAGCTTAGCCCCTCGAGTTGAGACTTGAGTCGGTTCCTCGAGTCGAGCCTCGCTCTTCGAATTGAACTTTGAGTCGGTATCCTCGAGTCGAGCTTCGTTCCTCGAGTCGAGCCTCGAGTCGGTCTCCTCGAGTCGAGCTTCGCTCCTCGAGTCGGTCTCCTCGAGTCGAGCTGTGTTCCTCGAGTCGGTCTCCTCGAGTCGAGCTTCGCTCCTCGAGTCGAGCCTCGAGTCGGTCTCCTCGAGTCGAGCTGCGCTCCTCGAGTCGAGCCTCGAGTCGGTCTCCTTGAGTCGAGCTTCCCTCCTCGAGTCGAGCATCGACTCGGCCTCCTCGAGTCGAGCTTCGCTCCTTGAGTCGAGCATCGACTCGAGTCCTATCCGTCAAACAAACATTTGTGTCAAAGGCCCGAAATACCAAGCGTCTCAGCGGGCCTGGAAGCGAGACGATCGCGAAAAGCCCGGAGAAACGAAGCCCAGCGCGCGCCGCGCCGCGCAGTGGGCAGCGCTGCCAGCGCGCCGCAGGCCGCGCGCCGCGCCCGGCCAAGCCCGCGCCGCGAGCTGAGCGGCACAGACCGCGCGCCGCGGGTTGTGCACTCCGCGCCACGCGTTGTGCGCCGCTGCCTCTTGTGCGCCTCCACTTGAATAGGGGTGCGTTCCTAGTCCCACATAGACGCCAAAGGGCCTCCTTAGGGTCCTCAAACACCTATATAAACCCCCTCCCATTGAGGGGAAAATCATCCCTTCATCTCCTATCGACACGCTCGATTTCTTACTCTTCTCTGCTTCTCTTGATGCCATTTTTGGCCTGAAGCAGTTCCTCTACTCTCCCTCTCGTTCTCAGAGGTCTCGAAGCACTCACGGGAACTTCCCGGACGTCGCTCCCTCTGACCGAACGTTCTCCGGTGCTCAAGCACGCCCCTAGGGTTCTCGACTAGAGTTCCCCTCGCGCGTCTAACACCTTAGACGCGTGCGCGATCTCCGAGGTTCCGAGACGCCGCCGAGGACTCCTCGCACCCCGTCTCCTTCATCGAGTACGCTTCTCCACCAAGGTTTCACGCCTCATACTGCGTCCTACACGCTTGAACTACGTTCTGACATGATCCCACACACGGGTACATAGGCAGCCGACAACCAAGGTGTTGTCATTCGTTTTCGGAAAACCCGAGACGCCAAGAAGCACGTCGCTCAAAGGGCCGATGGTCAGGCCGGAGGTCCTAAAGAGCGGCAAATCTTCAAGCCCTCGCCCAAACTCCCGACTCCTCGAGTCGAGCTTCGCTCCTCGAGTCGAGCCTTGAGTCAATCTCCTCGAGTCGAGCTTCGCTCCTCGAGTCGAGCCTTGAATTGTTCCTCGAGTCGAGCCTTTAATTGTTCCTCGACTCATTTTCGAGTCGAGCCTCGAGTCATTCTCGAGTCACTCCTCGAGTCAAGTCGCCAGTCGCTCTCGTCGAGTCGAGCCTTGCTCCTCGAATCGAGTCACTCTCGTCAAGTGGAAAGCTTCATATTTCACGTGAGAAGAATGACATTCGAAGGCCCGCAAGAACCCGGCCAAGACGAGCCGTCCATTGCGCACACAACGCGCAACGCCGGCCGGCCGTGCAGCAGACGGCGCGCCGCCCCAGACAGGCGCGCGCCGCGCGCTCCATGTGCCGCGCCCGGTGACCCTCGCGCCGCGCCCGGTGACACGCGCGCCGCGCGTTGTGCGCCGCTCTTTGTGCGCCGCGCGCGCCGTGCGCCTCCACTTGATGGCATGCGCGATCCTAGTCCCACATGGACGAAAAATGGACCTTCTAAGGCTCCCAAACACCTATAAATATCCTCTCTTATTGAGGGGAAAGACGATCCCATTGAATCCTATTCAATACACAAAATTCTCTTCATCTCCTATCGACACGCTCGATTTCTTACTCGCCTCTGCTTCTCTGGATGCCATATTTGGCCTGAAGCAGACTCTCTTCTCCCTCCCTCGTTCTCAAAGGTTCCGAAGCACTCACGGGGACTTCCCGGACGTCGCTCCCTTTGACCGAACGTTCTCCGGTGCTCAAGCACGCCCCTAGGGTTCTCAACTAGAGCTACCCTCGCGCGTCTAACACGCTAGACGCCTACGCGATCTCCGAAGTTCTGAGACGCCGCCGAGGACTCCTCGCGCCCCGTCTCCTTCGTCGAGCACACCTCTCCGCCAAGGCTCCGCGCCTCATACTACGTCTTTCACGCTTGAACTACGTTCTGACCTAATCCCACGCACGGGTACGTAGGCAGCCGACAACCAAGGCACGGTCACTCCTCCTCCTCATCCCCTACCTCTCCCGAGAGGCGGGTTGATCGGAGAAAACCCTAGCTCGAGACTATCGAGTTCACACTCTTGGCCCGGGTGCGATCACTTGGTCCGGCCTTGGATCGAACCGCCCGAGGTTTTAAATAGTTGTTCATTTTCGTGCGACAACATTTTGGCGCTAGAAGGAGGGGACTTCCCGACCTATTCAGCCCGAAATCCCTTTTATTCATCTTCTTCTTTTCTTCTGCGAACTCAACTTTCTCGAACTTGAGAAACGATGAGTTGCCAACCACCCGTACGTTCTGAGGGCGTGAACAACCCCGAAAACGTCGCTAGGACCAAGAAATACTTCTTGCGCTCCCGAGCGCATGGTGACGAAGAGTCGCTCCACGATGAGAGCTCGACCCGCTCACCATCTCCATCTCCTGATAGCAGGGACAACCGCATCGTGGAGTTAGAGGAGAGTATCCGCCGACTGAAGGCGAAGAACGCAAGGTACCACAGCCGACTGGCTGCGAAGCAAACTATGCGTGACACGACGATCCCCAACGGGGATCCTGAGAACCTCAACGAGGAAAGCCGCGACCCTGATTACGAGGGTACTGGTGAGTCGGAGGATATCGAGACTTCTATCACGAAGGACGGGGAACTCCCCGCCGCGTTTGAAGCCGGTCCGTCGAATCCCTTACCCCGAACAGGCGATGCGCCGGTAGCTTCTCAAGAGGGGAATTCCCGACGTTCGGCTCTCGACCGACTAGGTCCGAGGGAGAATGTTGCGGAAAGTCAGGGCGCGCGGAGAGCGCACCACCGCAAGCAAAGCCGGCGCCTCCGTACGGCCAGCCCTGATCTTAGGGACCACCTCACTGCTCAACGCATTGGGCGTAGCAAGGATCTGAGAGAGCGACTAAGCTCTAGACCCAATATCCCGCTGGCAGCCCCAACTAACGGGAACCGCCGCGCAGGACAGGGGTCTAACGAGAGGCTGCAGGTGACTCCTCCCGATCAAGGGGTTACTCCAACGACCGGTCTCAATGTGGTCACTATGATCCACAACCTTCGAAATGAGGTACGAGATCTCCGAGAATACGGAATAGGTGGAAGTGCCTATGGGGTCGTTGAGGAGAATTCATCACCTTTCACTACTCAGATACTGGCCGAGGTTTGTACGGGGAATTTCAAGCTCCCGAACCTCGCTCCCTATGATGGGAAAGCAGATCCTGCTTACCACATCCAGCACTATGAAACCTGGATGACGATGCAGGGTGTTTCTCCTGGTGCCATGTGCCAAGCTTTTAGTTTGACCCTCGCCGGACCCGGCTTTGAGTGGTTCAAAAACTTAAGGCCAGGAAGCATCCACTCGTTCAAAGACCTGAAGGACATGTTCCTAGCACGGTTCGCTACGTCTATGGTCCAAAAGAAGACCAAGATGTACCTGTGGTCAATCAAGCAAGAGAGTGGCGAGTCTCTTAGACGATACCTCGCCCGATTCACTGAAGAGTCAAACAAGGTCGACCGCTTTGACGACAGTGACGCAATTGCCGCTATCATAGAAGGCTTGGGCACAAGTGACTTCCTCAAGTCTGTCGTCGGCCGTGTCCCTTCCACCATGGCCGAGTTAATGACTCGAGCTAAGACCTTCATGGGAGTCGAAGACTACCTCGATGGCCGCAAGAGCACTAATCAAAGCTCTCGCCGCCGAGAAGAACCAAGCCGCGAGCAGAACGAACCTCGTAAAAGGCGAAACAAGGGGAACCAGGTTCCTAGCAACCAACCCCATGTACCTCAGAAACCGTGACTTGCGGAAAACTTCAAAGGGTACTCGTCATTCACGCCGCTGAACACAGTGCCGGAAAGGATCTTGGCTCTGGCGCGTGACAAGTTCACGCCCCGGCTCCAATGAAGAAGGATCCCGCAACTCGCGATCGATCCAGGTATTGTGAGTTCCATCGGGAATACGGTCATTTGACCTCGGAATGCTACAACCTCAAAAGGCAAATCGAGGCTTTGATCTAACGGGGTAAGCTGAAGGAGTTCGTGTTGCGCATGATTGGCGCTGCGGCCCCCACCGCGAACAGACAGCAGTCTGGTCAAGGAGGAGGAGCAGCCGCTTCTTCCAACCAAACCACGGCTACTGCCAACGCCAACCCGCAACTGCACGTGGTAACCACAATACTGGGAGGTCCACAAGATGGGGATTCGGCCCGACAACGGAAGAAATTCCTTAGGGCCGTGTCTCAGGAAGACGCTGCTTTGCACGTCAACTTCACATATGAAGAACCTCCGTCCGTGCCTCACGAGACGATTTATTTCACCAATGAAGAGGCCAAGCGAGTTATGCATCCTCACAATGACGCGATCGTGCTCAAGGCCCAAGTGGCCAATAACTTGGTGAAAAGGGTTCTCATCGATAACGGCAGCGCTGCCGACATAATTTTCAAGTCCACCCTAGAGCGCATGAAGCTCGGGGGGCTGCGCCCGACTCCGACCAAAACACCATTGTTTGGGTTCACTGGGGAAAAGGTTATGACCGAGGGCATCATCGACCTGCCGGTCACCTTTGGGACCCCTGGAGGAATCGAAGCCGTTCACATGGTCCCATTCCTAGTGGTCGATCAAGAGTCGCCCTACAACTTAATCATCGGGCGACCCACGTTGAACCGGCTAAGGGCAATCACTTCCACGTATCACCTACTGGTGAAGTTCCCTACCGAAGGGGGAATTGGCATCATGGCTGGAGACCAATCCCAAGCCAGAATATGCTACGTGCAAGGAGTTGATTGCAAGTCCGCGGGAAAAGCGGTCAACACAATCTTCCAACTGGAAGACGATTACCCATGCAACCTAAGGGATGCAAGGAAGTTTGGAGAACTTGACCCCCGTGATGAAATCGAAAGACTTAAGGTGGAAACCTCCGATGATCTTGTGCCAATCGTCCTGGACGAGTCGAAGCCTGATCAGGTTGTAAAAATCGGCACCCGACTTCCACTCGCCATCAAAACTCAGCTTACCGCCTTCCTTAGGGAGTTCAAGGATGTTTTTGCATGGACTCATGCGGACATGCCCGGAATCGATCCCGAGGTAATAGTGCACCGACTGAACGACGACCCAAAGGTCGCCGAAAAAGTGCAGGCTAGACGAACGTTCAACCCAGAACGATACCTGGCCATAAATGAAGAGGTCGAGAAAATCCTCACCGCAAACTTCATTCGAGAGGCTAAGTACCCCAAGTGGGTCGCCAACGTGGTAATGGTGAAAAAGCCAAACGGGAAGTGGCGAATTTGTATAGACTACAAAGATCTTAACAAAGCCTGCCCTAAGGACTGCTTTCCACTCCCGCGCATCGAACAACTAGTGGACGCCACGGCCGGCCATGAACGTCTAAGCTTCATGGACGCCTATTCCGGCTACAACCAAATTCGAATGCACGAGCCCGATCAAATTAAGACGACCTTTATCACCGATCGAGGTCTCTACTATTACAAGGTCATGCCTTTCGGCCTTAAGAACGCGGGAGCGACGTACCAACGCTTGGTAAATCGGATCTTCGCCGATCAAATCGGCAAGACGATGGAAGTGTACGTGGACGACATGCTCGTTAAAAGCCTACTGGCAACCAATCACGTACGCGACCTTAGGGAGATGTTCACAATCCTCCGCCGATATAAAATGAAGCTCAACCCCAACAAATGCGTATTCGGGGTTGAATCCGGAAAGTTCCTCGGTTATATAGTCAGCCGACGAGGCATAGAGGCGAACCCGGAAAAAATCAAGGCACTCCTTGAAATGAAGTCGCCAAGACGAGTTAAAGAGGTACAAAGCCTGACCGGTCGGATTGCCGCTCTGACACGCTTCGTGTCTAAAGCCACCGACAAGTGTCAACCGTTCTTCAAAGCTCTGAAGAAGACGGACGGCTTTGAGTGGACGGACGAATGCGAAAGTGCCTTCCAAGAAATGAAGGCTTACTTTGGGTCCCCACCATTCCTCTCTAAACCGAGAGAGGGCGAGACGCTATACGTGTATCTCGCCGTCTCCGAAAGAGCTGTAAGTGCTGTCCTTGTCCGCGAAGAAAATAAGGTCCAGTGGCCGATCTACTACGTGAGCAAAGCCTTACTCGACGCGGAAACGCGCTACACCGAGATTGAGAAACTTTCTCTGGCTCTCGTAACGGCAGCTAAGAAGCTACGACCGTACTTCCAAGCTCACCCAATTGCGGTGCGAACAGAGCATCCAATCGGTAAAGCTCTTCAAAAGGGAACATCGACTCGCATGGCGATCTGGTCCCAAGAATTGAGCGAGTACGGGATTGAGTTCCACCCAAGAACGGCTATAAAGGGGCAGGCCTTAGCCGACTTCGTGGCAGAATTCTCCTACGCTCCCGATATGGGAAGAGCGGAAGCCGACCTTAGCGACGATACGCTGACTCGGAAAAGGAAGGTAGACCCAACGGGTCTCATCTGGGAGTTATACGTAGACGGAGCATCTAATGCTCGGGGGGCTGGCGCCGGAATAATCCTGATTAACCCCGATGGGGAAAAGCTGCGATATGCCCTTCACTACGGCTTCCAAGCCTCCAACAATGAAGCTGAATACGAGGCGCTCATTGTAGGGATAGAGTTGGCACAGAAACTCGGCTCCCATAACCTGCGAATACACTGCGACTCGCAGTTGATCGTAAACCAGGTTAGAGGAGATTACACCGCCAAGGAACCCAACATGATCGCGTACCTGGCTAAGACAAACTCCAAACTCGAGGCCTTCTCTTGGTTCGAGATTCACCAAATCCCGAGAGAACAAAATTCGGAGGCTGACGCGCTTGCTCGCCTCGGATCTGGCATCGACGAAGACGGATTGGGGACCGTACCCATTGAATCTCTCCCACGACCATCCGTCTCCCGAGACGAAGTCGGGACCATAGAGGTGGCATCTCAGCCCACTTGGATGGACTCAATTGTCGAGTTTTTGCGAAGAGGGGAACTCCCCGAAGACCGCAAGGAAGCCGATAAACTGAGGGCCTTAGCATCCAAATACACGCTCCGTGAGGGCACACTCTATAAGCGCGGTTACTCGACACCGCTGCTCCGATGCCTCGATAGCGTTAAGTCGACCAAGGTCCTCCGCGAAATCCATGAGGGCATCTGCGGAAACCACGCCGCTGGAACTTCCCTTGCGCTCAAAGCGCTTAAGCAGGGCTATTTCTGGCCTACCATGAAGCGAGATGCTTGCGAATGGGCAAGGCGTTGCGATAAATGCCAGCGCTTCGCGGAAATTCCGCGACAGCCCCCGACCCCGTTAAGCAGAATCGTTGTCCCACGTCCCTTTGCTAAGTGGGGCGTGGACATCATTGGCAAGCTCCCTAGAGCGCCAAGGCAATACGAGTACGCCATTATCGCCATCGACTACTTCACTAAGTGGGTAGAGGCCGAGCCGCTTGCCAGAATAACTGAAGCAAACACGACAAACTTCATCTGGAAGAACATCATATGCAGGCACGGTATCCCTGCCTCGATTGTGACTGTTGTCGGTCGTTTTCGGAAAACCCGAGACGCCAAGAAGACACGCCATTCAAAGGGCCGATGGTCAGGCCGGAGGTCCTAAAGAGCGGCGAGCCTTCTCTCACGAGTCGACTGACAAGTCCTCGTGCCAAATCCTCATGCCCCTCGAGTCGAGCCCCGAGTCGTTCCTCGAGTCGAGCTTCACTCCTCGAGTCGAGCCTCGAGTCGCTCCTCGAATCGAGTCACTCTCGCCAAGTAGAAACCTTCATATTTCACGTGGGATGGATGGCATTCGAAGGCCCGCAAGAGCCCGGCAAGACGAGCCGCCCACTACGCACACAACGCGCTGCGCCGGCCAGCCGGGCAGCAAGCAGCGCGCCGCGCCAGTCAAGGCACCCTGCGCCGCGCGTCCTGCGCCGCGCGTCCTGCGCCGCGCGTCCCGCGCCGCGCCCGGTGACCCGCGCGCCGCGCCCCCTGCGCCGCGTGCCGCACGCCGCGCGTTGTGCGCCGCGCGCGCCGTGCGGCTCCACTTGATGCCACACGCATTCCTAGTCCCACATGGACGAAAAAGGGACCTTCTAAGGCCCCCAAACACTATATAAACCCCCTCCCATTGAGGGGAAAGCCATCCCATTCAATCCAAGAATTCTCTTCATCTCCTATCGACACGCTCGATTTCTCTGCTTCTCTGGATGCCATATTTGGCCTGAAGCAGTCTCTCTTCTCCCTCCCTCGTTCTCAAAGGTCCCGAAGCACTCACAGGGACTTCCCGGACGTCGCTCCCTTTGACCGAACGTTCTCCGGTGCTCAAGCACGCCCCTAGGGTTCTCAACTAGAGCTACCCTCGCGCGTCTAACACGCTAGACGCATACGCGATCTCCGAAGTTCTGAGACGCTGCCGAGGACTCCTCGCGCCCCGTTTCCTTCGTCGAGTACGCTTCTCCATCAAGGCTCCGCGCCTCATACAGCGTCTAACACGCTTGAACTACGTTCTGACCTGATCCCACACACGGCTACGTAGGCAGCCGACGACCAAGGCACGGTCACTCCTCCTCCTCACCCCCTACCTCTCCCGAGAGGCGGGTTGATCGGAGAAAACCCTAGCTCGAGACTATCGAGTTCCCACTCTTGGCCCGGGTGCGATCACTTGGTCCGGCCTTGGATCGAACCGCCCGAGGTTTTAAATAGTTGTTCATTTTCGTGCGACAACATTTTGGCGCTAGAAGGAGGGGGGCTACGCCCAACTCCGACCCAAACGCCTCTATTCGGGTTCACTGGGGAGAGAGTCATGACCGAAGGCATCATCGATCTACCGGTCACCTTCGGAACTCCCGGAAGCATTGAAGTCGTTCACATGGTCCCATTCCTAGTGGTCGACCAAAAGTCCCCCTACAACGTAATCGTTGGGCGACCCACGTTGAACCGGCTAAGGGCAATCACTTCAACATACCACCTACTGGTGAAGTTCCCTACCAAGAATGGAATCGGCATCATGGCTGGAGACCAATCCCAAGCCAGAATATGTTACATCCAAGGAATCGATGGAAAGACCGCTAAAAAGACGGTTAACACGATCTCTCAACTTAGAGATAGCGTCGAGTCGACCAAGGTCCTCCGCGAAGTCCATAAAGACACCTGCATGACACCCAAGTGCAAGGTAACGGCGTCCTCATCAGGGGCCCCACACGGTCTGCCAGGTCATACATTGACGAGACACCGATCTATCGCCCGTGGAATGCGGAACACTGGAAGAGAGTACTACCACTAGCCAGCGATCACCCCATTTTATTTCTTTGCTTTCTAAACATTCAATAAGGCCTACGAGCCAACGTTTTAGGATTTCAAATTTTTTGCAATATTAATAAAGTTCGATGTTTTTCTTTCAAAATCCACTTTATCAAAGATTTTTAATCATCAAAGGTTACACTTGTAAACCCAAAACTCGGGGGGCTAGTGCATAGGCGATGGAAAGTACGCTCAAAATCCTCAAGAAAGTACGCTCCACAAAAAGAAAGCACGCTCCATCAAAACAAAACACCCGAACACAAAACGGGAACAGGCGTGCACGAAAGACGCCCCCGTGGCGCGCCCAAGAGACATCCCCGAGATGCAGGCTAAAGACGCCCCCGCGGCGCGCCCAAGAGACATCCCCGAGATGCAGGCTAAAGACGCCCCCGCGGCTCGCCCAAGAGACATCCCCGAGATGCAGGCTAAAGACGCCCCCGCGGCGCGCCCAAGAGACATCCCAGAGATGCAGGCTAAAGACGCCCCCGCGGCGCGCCCAAGAGACATCCCCGAGATGCAGGCTAAAGACGCCCCCGTGGCGTGCCCAAGAGACATCCCAGAGATGCAGGCTAAAGACGCCCCCGTGGCGCGCCCAAGAGACATCCCCGAGATGCAGGCTAAAGACGCCCCCGCGGCGCGCCCAAGAGACATCCCCGAGATGCAGGCTAAAGACGCCCCCGCGGCGCGCCCAAGAGACATCCCAGAGATGCAGGCTAAAGACGCCCCCGCGGCGCGCCCAAGAGACATCCCAGAGATGCAGGCTAAAGACGCCTCCGCGGGGCGCCCAAGAGACATCCCCGAGATGCAGGCTAAAGTCGTCCCTCGCGACGCACTTAAGACGCCTACATGGCGCACGTAAGACGCGTAAAGGCGCAACCCGTAAGACGCCTACATGGTGCAACCTAAGACGCCTACATGGCGCACGTAAGACACGTAAAGGCGCAGCCCATAAGACGCCTACATGGCGCAATATAAGACGCCTACATGGCGCACATAAGACGCCTACATGGCGCACTTAAGACGCCCACATGGCGCAACCAAGTCGTCCCTCGTGACACACCTAAGTAACCTACATGCCGCATCTAGGCCATCCCTTATAACGTGCCTACGATGCCTAAAACAACGCACGCAGCCGTCTCTAATGACGCGCTCTGAGTCACCGCAAGGCGCTGTGTATGATGACTAATCGGAACGCACCTGAACAGCCATACAAGGCGCAACTCATGTCATCTTCACCACCGCCGACTAAGCACAATCACACCCGCCTCTGAGCAAGAACCTCGCTCGGCCTGAACTAGCTGAGACCTCGCTCCTCGAGTTGAGTCATTCTCCTCGAGTCGAGCCTTGCTCCTCAAATCGAGTCAGTCTCCTCGAGTTGAGCTTCGCTCCTCGAGTCAAGTCATTCTCCTCGAGTCGAGCTTCGCTCCTCAAATCGAGTCATCCTCCTCGAGTCGAGCTTCGCTTCTCGAGTCGAGTCAGTCTCTTCGAGTTGAGCTTCGCTCCTCGAGTCGAGTCATTCTCCTCGAGTCAAGCCTCGCTCCTCGAGTTGAGTCACGCTCCTTGAGTCGAGTCTTGCTCCTTGAGTCAAATCATTCTCCTTGAGTCGAGCGCTGCTCCTCGAGTCAAGACATCCTCCTCGAGTCGAGTCACACCCTCCTCGAATCGAGCCATGCTCCTCGAGTCGAGTCACTCTCCTCGAGTCATCCCTCTCGAGTCGAGCATCACTCATCAAGTCATTCTCCCCGAGTTGAGTCTTGCTCCTCGAATCGAGTTATACTCCTCGAGTCGAGCATCGCTCTTCGAGTGGAGTCATATTCCTTAATGACCAGCCAGTCTCCTTGAGTCGAGTCTAGCCCCTCGAGTTGAGACTTAAGTCGGCTCCCCGAGTCGAGCCTAGCCCCTCGAGTTGAGACTTGAGTCGGCTCCCCGAGTTGAGCTTCGCTCCTTGAGTTGAGACTTGATTAAGTCTCCTCAAGTCGAGCTTCGCTCCTCGAGTCGAGCCTTGAGTCAATATCCTCGAGTCGAGCTCCGCTCCTCGAATCGAGCCTTGAGTCAGTCTCCTCGAGTCGAGTCCCACTCCTCGAACAAACACCTGGAGCGACCTGAAGAACAGGTCAGCCAAAATAGAGACCCGCGCTCGCGCCTGGGGAATAAAGGCCGATCTTCCGAACGCAGACGAAGAAGTGTCAGCAAGGCGGGAATGGCGGATGCCCCGTGAGGCCGACTTATGCTTGATGTGTGGTCAAACTTTTAGCGTTTATCCCCGAGCAGTCGAAGCCCTCCGGTGCGGCAGAGCCTTCCGCCAGGTGCCACCCTGTCTTCTCGAAGCATCAGCCCGCAGCATTAACCTCCGTCTTCGAGACCTCGGAATGAGCACGCCTTTGCAAAATGCAAAAGTGCAGTCGCCTTCCAAGCTGGCCGAGACGGAAGCCATGATCTTCCCCTAAGGTGTCACGATTACGCAATCGTCACCCTGCTAGTCACCGTCGAGTCCCATGGACTCCGGGTTGATGATATCATCAAACAAAACAAAGACTTAGGCATGACCTCGCCCAAAGATCAACTGGCCGTAACTTGCCGATACGCCTCTACACAAATGCACGCCCCACTTGCGCATGCATATCCCATTTGCTCCGGGGCTAGAGCGACGGACGCAAACGCGTTAGCCTCGTCCAGGTCGAGCTACGTCTCTTATCCGCTTGGATCCTCCTCCACGTGTCGATCACACACTCGTGTCGAGAAAGACAGAAAAGCGAGAAAGAGCACTTACAATTGTGAGAGTATCCTTTATAATCACAAAGGCTTCGCAACAGTGAAGCTCTGGGGAGTCTATTTTCCTCAAACACCCGGCGGAAACAACTAAAAGTTCACCGCCCGGGGCCTCCCGAGCAATGAACTTGGGGGGCTAATGTTGTAGGTCGTTTTCGGAAAACCCGAGACGCCAAGAAGACACGCCATTCAAAGGGCCGATGGTCAGGCCGGAGGTCCTAAAGAGCGGCGAGCCTTCTCTCACGAGTCGACTGACAAGTCCTCGTGCCAAATCCTCATGCCCCTCGAGTCGAGCCCCGAGTCGTTCCTCGAGTCGAGCTTCACTCCTCGAGTCGAGCCTCGAGTCGCTCCTCAAATCGAGTCACTCTCGCCAAGTAGAAACCTTCATATTTCACGTGGGATGGATGGCATTCGAAGGCCCGCAAGAGCCCGGCAAGACGAGCCGCCCACTACGCACACAACGCGCAGCGCCGGCCAGCCGGGCAGCAAGCAGCGCGCCGCGCCAGTCAAGGCACCCTGCGCCGCGCGTCCTGCGCCGCGCGTCCCGCGCCGCGCCCGGTGACCCGCGCGCCGCGCCCCCTGCGCCGCGCGCCGCGCGCCGCGCGTTGTGCGCCGCCCTTTGTGCGCCGCGCGCGCCGTGCGCCTCCACTTGATGCCACACGCATTCCTAGTCCCACATGGACGAAAAAGGGACCTTCTAAGGCCCCCAAACACTATATAAACCCCCTCCCATTGAGGGGAAAGCCATCCCATTCAATCCAAGAATTCTCTTCATCTCCTATCGACACGCTCGATTTCTCTGCTTCTCTGGATGCCATATTTGGCCTGAAGCAGTCTCTCTTCTCCCTCCCTCGTTCTCAAAGGTCCCGAAGCACTCACGGGGACTTCCCGGACGTCGCTCCCTTTGACCGAACGTTCTCCGGTGCTCAAGCACGCCCCTAGGGTTCTCAACTAGAGCTACCCTCGCGCGTCTAACACGCTAGACGCATACGCGATCTCCGAAGTTCTGAGACGCTGCCGAGGACTCCTCGCGCCCCGTTTCCTTCGTCGAGTACGCTTCTCCATCAAGGCTCCGCGCCTCATACAACGTCTAACACGCTTGAACTACGTTCTGACCTGATCCCACACACGGGTACGTAGGCAGCCGACGACCAAGGCACGGTCACTCCTCCTCCTCACCCCCTACCTCTCCCGAGAGGCGGGTTGATCCGAGAAAACCCTAGCTCGAGACTATCGAGTTCCCACTCTTGGCCCGGGTGCGATCACTTGGTCCGGCCTTGGATCGAACCGCCCGAGGTTTTAAATAGTTGTTCATTTTCGTGCGACAACAGTGACCGACAACGGGGCACAATTTGACAACGCGCGAGTAAGAGATATCTGCGATCAACTGAAGATCAGCAAGACCTTCTCCTCGCCGCGTCATCCCCAGGCCAACGGCCAAGTCGAGGCAGTCAACAAGACTATCAAAAGCAACCTGAAAAAGAAGCTCGAAGACAAGAAAGGTGCCTGGGCCGAGGAATTGCCATTCGTCCTATGGGCATATAGGACAACCGCGCGAAACGCCACCGGCGAGACGCCATTCTCCCTTGCATACGGGGTCGAGGCCGTGGTTCCAATTGAAACCGAGGTACCCACGTTCCGAGTCGATACATTCGACGAAGCGGACAATGACGAGGCCATGCGCCTTGAGTTGGACCTGATCGATGAAAAGAGAGCGGAAGCATTCAAACGCCTCGCCGCACAGAAGCGCAAGGTCGAAAGATACTACAACTCCAAGATCAAAAGGCGAACCTTTGCCGTCGGAAGCCTCGTCCTCAGACGAGTGTTCCAGAACACACAAGTCCAAGGCGCCGGCGTCCTAGGCCCGAACTGGGAAGGCCCTTACAGAGTCCGCAAAGTCATTCACGACGGGACATACTACATCGAGCACACGGACGGAACTCCGATTCGCCACCCGTGGAACTCTGAGCACTTGAGGCAGTACTATCAGTAGCTAGCGTCCCCCGCTTTTTTATCGCTTTTATTTCCCATTTTCAATAAGGCCTACGAGCCAATGTTTTAGGATTTTAATTTTCTCGCAAGTTTTTCGCAAAAGTAATAAAACTCAAGTTTTCCGTTTCAAATTTTGTTTTATGCAGGTTTTCTGGTTATCAAACAATTAACTTATAACCCAAAAACTTGGGGGAGCTAGCTATGGTAAGGAAACTCTCAAAAGAACACGCTCCACCAGAAAATTTAAGACGCCTACATGGCGCAGCTTAAGACGCCTACATGGGGCACGTAAGTCGCGTAAAGGCGCAACCCATAAGACGCCTACATGGCGCAACTTAAGACGCCTACATGGCGCACGTAAGTCACGTAAAGGCGCAACCCATAAGACGCCTACATGGCGCACTTAAGACGCCTACATGGCGCACGTAAGCCGCGTAAAGGCTCAACCCATAAGACGCCTACGTGGCGCACTTAAGACGCCTACATGGCGCATGTAAGTCGCGTAAAGGCGCAACCCATAAGACGCCTACATGGCGCAACCCAAGACGCCTACATGGCGCACGTAAGACGCGTAAAGGCGCAACCCGTAAGACGCCTACATGGCGCAACCCAAGACGCCTACATGGCGCACGTAAGTCGCGTAAAGGCGCAGCCCGTAAGACGCCTACATGGTGCAGCCTAAGACGCCTACATGGTGCACGTAAGTCGCGTAAAGGCGCAGCCCGTAAGACGCCTACATGGCGCAACCTAAGACGCCTACATGGCACACGTAAGTCGCGTAAAGGCGCAGCCCGTAAGACGCCTACATGGCGTAACCTAAGACGCCTACATGGCGCACGTAAGTCGCCTACATGGCGCAGCCTAAGACGCCTACATGGCGCACTCAAGACACCTACGTGGCACACTTAAGACGCCTACATGGCGCAGCCTAAGACGCCTACATGGCGCACGTAAGTCGCGTAAAGGCGCAGCCCGTAAGACGCCTACATGGCGCAACCTAAGACGCCTACATGGCACACGTAAGTCGCGTAAAGGCGCAGCCCGTAAGACGCCTACATGGTGCAACCTAAGACGCCTACATGGCGCACGTAAGTCGTGTAAAGGCGCAGCCCGTAAGACGCCTACATGGCGCAACCTAAGACGCCTACATGGCGCACGTAAGACGCGTAAAGGCGCAGCCCGTAAGACGCGTACATGGCGCAACTTAAGACGCCTACATGGCGCACGTAAGACGCGTAAAGGCGCAGCCCGTAAGACGCCTACATGGCGCAACCTAAGACGCCTACATGGCGCAGCCTAAGACGCCTACATGGCACACGTAAGTCGCCTACATGGCGCAGCCTAAGACGCCTACATGGCGCACTCAAGACACCTACGTGGCGCACTTAAGACGCCTACATGGCGCAGCCTAAGACGCCTACATGGCGCACGTAAGTCGCGTAAAGGCGCAGCCCGTAAGACGCCTACATGGCGCAACCTAAGACGCCTACATGGCACACGTAAGTCGCGTAAAGGCGCAGCCCGTAAGACGCCTACATGGTGCAGCCTAAGACGCCTACATGGTGCACGTAAGTCGCGTAAAGGCGCAGCCCGTAAGACGCCTACATGGCGCAACCTAAGACGCCTACATGGCACACGTAAGTCGCGTAAAGGCGCAGCCCGTAAGACGCCTACATGGCGCAACCTAAGACGCCTACATGGCGCACGTAAGTCGCCTACATGGCGCAGCCTAAGACGCCTACATGGCGCACTCAAGACACCTACGTGGCGCACTTAAGACGCCTACATGGCGCAGCCTAAGACGCCTACATGGCGCACGTAAGTCGCGTAAAGGCGCAGCCCGTAAGACGCCTACATGGCGCAACCTAAGACGCCTACATGGCACACGTAAGTCGCGTAAAGGCGCAGCCCGTAAGACGCCTACATGGTGCAACCTAAGACGCCTACATGGCGCACGTAAGTCGTGTAAAGGCGCAGCCCGTAAGACGCCTACATGGCGCAACCTAAGACGCCTACATGGCGCACGTAAGACGCGTAAAGGCGCAGCCCGTAAGACGCGTACATGGCGCAACTTAAGACGCCTACATGGCGCACGTAAGACGCGTAAAGGCGCAGCCCGTAAGACGCCTACATGGCGCAACCTAAGACGCCTACATGGCACACGTAAGTCGCGTAAAGGCGCAGCCCGTAAGACGCCTACATGGCGCAGCCCGTAAGACGCCTACATGGCGCACTTAAGACGCCTACATGGCGCAACCCAAGACGCCTACATGGCGCGATTTGAGACATCCACGTGGCACAATCCAGCACACGTAAGGCACATACGTAGCATGGCTGACTCGCAGTTGAAAATACTTAAGAACGCAAACCATCCAAGTGACTGGCGTGTCTGAAAAGGTATCCTGCCGAGGTAAAAGGATGGACAAAATCATTGACACAAACAAGTGACCATCCATGCATGCCATAGAAGATGAATGTGCGAAAACATTCATAAAAAAAAATGAATAACTCCTCATAAAAGAAAGGGGCAACTGCCTCAAAACCGAGAAAGCATGCGCTAAGACAAGTGGGCTAAAGGGAAATATCCTAGTAAGCAAGCGCTAAGACAAGTGCGCTGAATGGAAAAACCTAAAAAGCATGCGCTAAAACACTTGTGCAGGAAAAATAAAGAAAGGAAACGGTCACTCGGCGGGATCGTCGCCCACAGGGTCGGCCCCGTCGAGTGGTGGGAATAGCGAGTCGAAGAAGTCGAAGGTTAGCCCCCGAGAAACATTCTCGGTAGCTGTGGCATCCCGACACTCCACCGCCGCTGCGTGCCTTGCCTCCTCGACTCCGACATCAAAGTCGTCTTGAAGGTCGGACACAAGCTGCTCCGCCGCGGCTTTCTCCTCGGTGACCCGAACCACCTCCTCCGCCAAGGAGTCACGCTTACGCTCCGCACGAACACGGGCAGCCTCACTCGATGTAAACTGGCCCTGAAGAATGCCAACTTCTTCTGTGCGCGATTCCAACTGACGTCGAAGGTCCCGCGCTTCGCTCCGGAAGACCTCCGTCGATCGAGTCGCCACTTCAAGGGCTTGACGTTCCGTCGTTAGCTCCTCAGCCATCTTCGCCACCGCCGCCTGAGCACGGTCGCACTTGCCGCGGGTAACTCCCAATTCCACGCGAGCCTCCTGAAGCTGCTCGCGGAGACTCGCGAACTCCGCCTTTGAGTGAGAACCTCGCTCGGCGTGGGCCAGCTGAGACTTTGCTTGAGCAAGCTCCTCCTGGGCGCGACTCATCCGCCTGATGAGGTCGTGGAGGATCTTCTCGCCCCGGGTCGCTCGAGCAAGCACCTGAGAAGGCAAAAAGACAGTTTAGCAAAAGACAAGATTCACCGCAAACGAGGCAAGGGAAACTCACTCTCTGTGCATCGGAAACGCCGTGACGAAAGAACTCCAGGTCGCTGCTGGCCACAACGCTCATCCACATCTTCATCGAAGATTGAGCAAGGCCCAAGGAACATTCCCCCCTAACCTCCGCGGCCTCCACGTCGACCATCGAGTTCACGCGCTTAGAGTCCGAAGACGTGTCTGGCAAAGCCGAAGAGGAAGGTCGCTTCAAAGAAGTGCGAGGACCGCTCTCCGCCCGATGATCGGTATCGAGTTTCTCCCGACCATCCCGCGCAGCAATCCGACGACGAACCGCCGCCAACGACTTCGGGTCCCGGGAAGCCTTCGCTAGACGAGCCCGAGCCCTCGCCCTAGCCGAAGAGACTGCAAAAGCGACAAAGTCAAAACCCTAAGCTAAAAACAAAAGCAAGAAGTACGAAACGTCAACATACCTTGAGGATCGCCACTCGAGAGAGATGATGCGGCACTCGGGGCACCCTCGGTCCGCTGGCTAGGAGGAAACGGCGGGAACCACCCGGTGGAAGCCATCAGCTCAGGAGAACGAAATCGTTCGACGGCTTTCCGAGCCTCCGACATTCCCCGGATCTCCTTCACAAAGTCAAGGTCGTCGGCCCCCTCGTTAGCAGGAAACTCGGACAAGGGGCCGAACCGGAGCGGCGCGTCACCAAAAGCCTCCGCCGAGACCCACACCCACGGTCGTCGATTGTACTTCCCTGAATCAATGATCAGCTTAGTATTCCGGCGATCGCGGGCCACAAAGAAACTGGGTTGCCCGGGCGCAGGGAAAACCGCGATGAGATTGCGAAAATCACTCACGGTCATCACCCGCTCAGTCTGGCAATGCCACTCCATATGGCACATCGCCACTATGCGGTAGAATGCCGGGCTCATCTGACATGCGTGCACCCCCAGACGGGAGAGAAGCTGCTGGACGATGGGTTGAAACGGCAGCCGCAGCCCGCAGTTAAGACTCGCAACTGAAACTGCGGCAAAACCACGACGAGGCCGGAAAGGACGGTCGTCCTTTAAGGGACGGAGAAGCGCCACGGACGACGGAATGGCAAAAGCCTCCCGGAGACCGACGAATGTCCGGTAGGTGAGCGTGCTCGAAGCATCGACCCCCGAACAATCGAAGTCCTCGGGAGCAGCAAGGCCCTCCTCGGGATACCACTCCGTCCTAGCAAGCGACCTCGCCGATACCAACGCCTCTGCGTTAGGGGTCCCGGGCTGAGGACCCCCTGACTCCACGGAAGGGCTCCTGCCCTCTGACACAGCCACGGCAGCCGCCGGCGGTACCTCGGGACGCTCCGATGCGAGGCCTTCGGCCCCCGGACATGTCTCTGACTCACCTCCGGGATCTTCAGACTCGGGACCAAAGTCGTCCACGCAGTCTATCTCGTCGTGAACCGACTCTAGCAGAGTCACCGCATCCGCGTCCGTAGCATCTCCCGACACGCCTTGAAAGTCCAAGTCGGACCGCGGCACGTCGAGGCGGACTTTGTCACGAACCCCCTCGCCAACTAAGTTGATCACGAGGCGAGGGGCAGGCTCCCCGGACGCGGGATGATCAAACTCCCCACCTGTAGCGCGCCCAGTTGGCGCGCACTCTTTGAGAGGCTGAGCAGCGGGCACGGTCGCACCCAGCTCGCCTTCCTCCAGCCACTGCTCTACTCCGCTTGGATTTTCTTCCACGTGCAGAGGAACTTCCCTTAAACCCGCGAAGAGATCATCCTCTGCGTGTTCAGAACCCTGAAACAAGAGAGAGAAATCAATCTCGGGACTCTCAGCTGAGAAAAGGGAAGGGACACCCATAATGCAAGCGTAAAAAAGAAAACAAGCGTAGAGAAAAGAGAAGAAATAAAGTGAGGAATAAAGGGAAGGGGGGAGGTTTATTTATAGACTTCTGGGGGGGTAGGAGTCGAAATCCTACTCCCACAAGGAGCAAAATCGGAGTAAAAACTCCAAAAAGTCCGAGTTCTCCCGCGCGAGGCGAACCAGCCCCGCGCACGGGGCGCGCCGCGCGCCAAGCTCGCGCGCCGCGCGGGTCATGCAGCACAGACCGCGCGCCGCGCCGTCCAGGGCGCGCGCCGCGCGGCCCCCTGAAAAAAAAGAGAAGAAAAAAGAAGAGGAAATTTTTTTTTCCTCGGGGCCACAAGGCACGGGAAATATTTTCCTCAAACACCCAACTAGAAGAACGAAAAGTTCATCGCTGGGACGCCTCCCGAGCGACGAACTTGGGGGGCTAATGTTGTCGGTCGTTTTCGGAAAACCCGAGACGCCAAGAAGCACGTCGCTCAAAGGGCCGATGGTCAGGCCGGAGGTCCTGAAGAGCGGCAAATCTTCAAGCCCTCGCCCAAACTCCTGACTCCTCGAGTCGAGCTTCGCTCCTCGAGTCGAGCCTTGAGTCAATCTCCTCGAGTCGAGCCTTGAATTGTTCCTCGAGTCGAGCCTTTAATTGTTCCTCGAGTCGGGCCTCGAGTCATTTTCGAGTCGAGCCTCGAGTCATTCTCGAGTCATGTTGGAATCGATCTATGGTTTGAGAAAATAATTAACGCTTCGGTAAGCGGCGGAATTTTAAAAATTTTCTCTTACAAGTAAAATAGTTTTTACTAACCTAGACAAGTGCAAGTACATGTAATTAAAAACCAATATGAGCTAGAAGTTTACTAACCTTTCTTGAAGCTTGAACTTTGAAGAAGCTTGTAGAAAGTTTGCAACGCTCGTCTCCCCTCGCAGCACGTCTCTCTTTCTTTCCTCGGCACCTCGAGCAACCACGAAAGTTTCTATCACTAAATCACTCGAAAAGAAGGAATCAGTGAGTGTGCACTTTTAAACACTACGACTTAAGAACGAGTCTCGAAGTCGCAGAGCTAAACACTAGGTCGAGTGAGGACCTAGGTGCCAAGACAAGAAAAATCGAAAATAAACTAGAGAGAGAGAGAAGAGGGGCGGCAACCACAAGTTCTAGAGAGAGAAGCTCTCAATCTCTAACTTATGTGGAATGAGAAAACAATGAGAATGAGGGCCCTATTTATAGGAGAGGGGTTAGCCTTAGAAAATAGGAGTTTCCTCTTTTTCCAAGCATTCATGAGCAATCTCTTATTGCCCATTCTCTCCATATGCGCCCATCACATTCATTCCCTTAAGGGATTTGTTTCCTAATTTGTTTCCTCTTCTTTGCTTGTCCTGTCCGCCCATATCCTTTCCTCTTAGAGGAAATTCGTTTCCTCTTTTTCTTTTGGCAAGTATCTAAATACATTTATGCACAAAATAAACTCTTTCTCTTGGGTATTTTGGCGCCCAACTCTCATCTAGAAGGAGCTTCTAGAAGCTTCTTCATTTGTTCATGACAACATGAGAAAAGCCCATTAAGAATTTTCAATAAAATTCTTATGAAATGAAATTAATTCACAAGGCCCAATAATCAAGTTATGGCCGAGTGACATTAAGTCATCAAATGAACTTGTCAAAAAATTTATTGACATTCATTTCATCCTTTGTCTCAAAAGACAAAAATACCCTTTTAACTATTTTCGTTCTTGTTTTGACTTAGCTTCCAGTTTAACTATTCCTATCGATGTGATTCGTGACAGTGACCTCATGGACCCAAATGAACAAAGCTTGAGCTAAACACTTGGACTCAAAAGTTCACAAACCTTTTCCAAGTTTAGCTTAATGCCAACTGACTCCACTAAAGAGCTGACATTGAAAATCTCTCGGTTCAAATGAATTTATTTACTACTCAAGAATTCGACCTAATTATGATGAGCGGATCCACTGAATATTATCTATGTTTACCCTTCATGAATGTCATCAGCTAGTCGGGATTTACTAAATTACCATTTTACCCTTCTAGCTGTTATTTCCTCAACTCCTTTGTCGCTTGTGAATAAGTTAGAAACAATGTATTGACGAGGAGCTAACAAGTCACATTGTTTCATCCAAAAGAGTCAGGACTCAATTTGGACACTAGCAAGTTCATTTATTCACACTCCAAGGAACAAAGCATGAGGTGACATACATTGCATTTCAGCAATCTTGTACATGAATTCCATTTCTATGAGAACTTCACAAAGTTACTCATGACAGACTCACAACTTAGTACTTCACCAATAGGCCTTGTTCGGAATCACGTAGTGAGTCCGAACTTTGACTTTCTCAAATGAGAATACTAAGGTGTGAAATGGCATGTCTCATTTCAGGATTAAGGTAAGCATGATGCAATTCATACATAGTGACTTCGAGACATAAGAGGTTAAATGGTTTGTTCTTATCTTGTCTCTAGACGTGCACTGGTCAATTCAATACCTTCGGAATATACCTAGAAGAACTATAGAGTCCCCAACTCTCAATGCCTCATAACCAGACATCATAGATTCTTCTAACAATCATACTGAGGTCAATAGTCCTTTGACCCTAAGATTGCGAATATATCGTTTTAAGCAAACTACGAAGAGTTTGTTCATGCAAATCTACATTTGTCTCTTCGTAAGTTGTTAAGTTTGTTTATGGACTAAAAGACTAAGGTTTTATCATAACGCTTCAAACAAAGAAAGAATGAATGAACGTTTCAACTTTATTAATGAATATATAGGCAATTACAAGCAAGAGTCTTCATGAGACTTTATTACATCAAATGTACAAAATAAAGACTACAACTCTTCTTGTGGGCACCATTGACAACAAGTCACTCCTCGAGTCAAGTCGCCAGTCGCTCTCGTCGAGTCGAGCCTTGCTCCTCGAATCGAGTCACTCTCGTCAAGTGGAAAGCTTCATATTTCACGTGAGAAGAATGACATTCGAAGGCCTGCAAGAACCCGGCCAAGACGAGCCGTCCATCGCGCACACAACGCGCAACGCCGGCCGGCCGTGCAGCAGACGGCGCGCCGCGCTCTCCATGCGCCGCGCGACCTGCGCCGTGCCCGGTGACCCTCGTGCCGCGCCTGGTGACACGCGCGCCGCGCCCCTTGCGCCGCGCGCCGCGCGCCGTGCGCCTCCACTTGATGGCATGCGCGATCCTAGTCCCACATGGACGAAAAAGGGATCTTCTAAGGCTCCCAAACACCTATAAATACCCTCTCTTATTGAGGGGAAAGTGTTGGAATCGATCTAGGGTTTAAGAAAAAGTTTAACGCTTCGTTAAGCGGCGGAATTTTAAAAATTTTCTTTTTAAGTAAAACTAGTTTTTACTAACCTAGACAAGAGGATGTGCATGTAAATAAAAACTAATATGAGCTATTAAAGTTACTAACCTTTCTTGAAGCTTGAACCTTGTAGAAGCTTTTGGAAAGTTGCAACGCTCGTCTCCCCTCGCAGCACGTCTCTCTTTCTTTCCTCGGCACCTCGAGCAACCACGAAAGTTTCTATCACTAAATCACTCGAAAAGAAGGAATCAGTGAGTGGGCACTTTTAAACACTACGACTTGAGAACGAGTCTCGAAGTTGCAGAGCTAAACACTAGGTCGAGTGAGGACCTAGGTGCCAAGACAAGAAAAAATCGAAAATATAAACTAGAGAGAGAGAGAGGAAGGGGCGGCCAAGTCTAGAGAGAGAAGCTCTCAATCTCTAAAACTTTGCATGAATGAAAAGTGTGGAATGAGGCTCCTATTTATAGGAGAGGTCTCACCTTCAATAAGGTAGTTTCCTCTTCTATAGAATATCACATATTCATGAGCAAAATAACCCTTATTTCTCATTCCTTTTGGGCGCCCAAGGCAGCCTTCTAGAAGGCTAGGATTTGTTTCCTTTTTTGTTCCTTGGCTTGCCTATTACTCTCTTGGCCGATTCCCTTGTGCATCTAATATGCAAATTTGTTTCCTCTTTTTCTTTTGGCAAGTATCTAAATACATTTATGCACAAAATAATTTCCCTTTCTCTTTGGGTAGTGTTGGGCGCCTATGGCTTCTAGAAAAGGCTTCTAGAATTTTCTTCACTTGTTCATGACAACATAAGAAAAAGCCCATTTAGAATTTTCAATAAAATTCTTATGAAATGAAATTAATTCACAAGGCCCAATTAATCATATTATGGCCGAGTGACATTAAGTCATCAAATGAACTTGTCAAAATTTATTGACATCCATTTCATCCATATGTCTCAAAAGACAAAAATACCCTTTCGACAATTTTCGTTCTTGTTTTGACTTAGCTTCCAGTTTAACTATTCCTATCGATGTGATTCGTGACAGTGACCTCATGGACCCAAATGAACAGAGCTTGAGCTAAACACTTGGACTCAAAAGTTCACAAACCTTTTCCAAGTTTAGCTTAATGCCAACTGACTCCACTAAAGAGTTGACACTGAAAATCTCTCGGTTCAAATGAATTTATTTTCTACTCAAGAATTCGACCTAATTATGATGAGCGGATCCACTGAATATTATCTATGTTTACCCTTCATGAATGTCATCAGCTAGTCGGGATTTACTAAATTACCATTTTACCCTTCTAGCTGTTATTTCCTCAACTCCTTTGTCGCTTGTGAATAAGTTAGAAACAATGTATTGACGAGGAGCTAACAAGTCACATTGTTTCATCCAAAAGAGTCAGGACTCAATTTGGACACTGGCCAGTTCATTTATTCACACTCCAAGGAACAAAGCATGAGGTGACATACATTGCATTTCAGCAATCTTGTACATGAATTCCATATCTATGAGAACTTCACAAAGTTACTCATGACAGACTCACAACTTAGTACTTCACCAATAGGCCTTGTTCGGAATCACATAGTGAGTCCGAACTTTGACTTTCTCAAATGAGAATACTAAGGTGTGAAATGCCATGTCTCATTTCAGGATTGAGGTAAGCATGACGCAATTCATACATAGTGACTTCGAGACATAAGAGGTTAAATGGTTTGTTCTTATATTGTCTCTAGAAGTGCACTGGTCAATTCAGTACCTTCGGAAGATACCTAGAAGAACTATAGAGTCTCCAACTCTCAATGCCTCATAACCAGACATCATAGATTCTTCTAACAATCATACTGAGGTCAATAGTCCTTTGACCCTAAGATTGCGAATATATCGTTTTAAGCAAACTACGAAGAGTTTGTTCATGCAAATCTACATTTGTCTCTTCGTAAGTTGTTAAGTTTGTTTATGGACTAAAAGACTAAGGTTTTATCATAAAGCTTCAAACAAAGAAAGAATGAATGAACGTTTCAACTTTATTATTAATGAATAAGCAATTACAAGCAAGAGTCTTCGTAAGACTATATGACATCAAATGTACATAAATAGACACTACTACTCTTCTTGTGGGCACCATTGACAACAAACTCCCACTTGACTCAAAGAAGATGTGAGTAGTCCTACATGCCTAATCCCTCTAGAAGTTGGTCGAAGACCATGTTCGCTAGGGCCTTGGTGAATGGATCTGCCAGAGATCTACTTCACCTCCACGTCTCCGCGTTGCGCGATCTCTCGAATCAAATGGTATTTCCTCTCAATATGCTTAGAGCGCTTATGGCTTCTAGGTTCCTTTGAGTTAGCGACAGCCCCACTATTATCACAATAAAGGGTCATGGGCTCGTCGACGTTTGGAACAATTTCCAAATACTTAAGGAACTTTCTAAGCCATACAGCCTCTTTGGATGCTTCACAAGCAGCCACATATTTTGCTTCCATTGTGGAGTCAGCAATGCAAGATTGCTTAATACTCCTCCACACAACAGCTCCACCATTAAGGATGAACACAGATCCCGAAGTGGATTTCCTGGAATCCTTATCCGCTTGAAAATCGGAGTCGGTATATCCCGTCATAGTCAGGTCAGTACCTGAGTATGTAAGCATCAAGTTCCTAGTTCTTCGAAGATACTTAAGAACATGCTTAACAGCAATCCAGTGCTCGGGTCCAGGGTTGGATTGGAAACGGCTAACTATGCCAACGGCGAAACATATATCAGGTCTAGTGCAAAGCATAGCATGCATGAGGCTTCCTACGGCAGAGGCGTAAGGAATCTTCCTCATGTCTTCAATCTCTTGTGCAGTCTTGGGAGACTGGTCCTTAGAGAGTGAAACTCCATGCCTAAAGGGTGTTTGACCCTTCTTGGAGTCTTGCATCGAGAAGCGATCCATTACCTTATCAATATAAGATGCTTGAGAGAGCGACAGGGTCTGGTTTTTCCTATCTCGAAAGATTTGGATCCCCAGAATGTACGCGGCTTCTCCTAGATCCTTCATATCGAATTGCTTTGCCAGCCAGACCTTAAACTCAGATAACTTACCCACGTCATTACCAATGAGTAGTATATCATCGACATATAGTACCAGAAACACAACTTTACCTTCGTGTATTAACTTGTAAACATAAGGCTCATCTATTGACTGTTCAAAGCCGAAGCTCTTTACAGTTTCATCGAATCTAATATTCCATGACCTAGATGCTTGCTTTAGTCCATAAATGGATTTAAGCAACTCACAAACCTTGGTCTCTTGACCTTTATCCACGAAACCGTCTGGTTGAGCCATGTAAATGCGCTCGTCAAGATTGCCGTTCAGAAAGGCTGTCTTGACATCCATTTGCCAGATCTCATAGTCGAGAGCTGCAGCTATGGATAGGAGTATGCGGATGGATTTAAGCATCGCGACTGGCGAGAAGGTTTCTTCATAGTCAATCCCTTCTTGTTGGGTATAACCCTTCGCCACAAGTCGTGCTTTGAACGTCTCGACGTTCCCATCAGGACCCCTTTTCTTCTTGTATATCCACTTACACCCTACGGGTTTAATCCCTTCAGGAAGGTCTACAAGTTTCCAGACTTTGTTGACATACATCGAGTGCATTTCAACTTTCATGGCGTCAAGCCAAAGGTTTGATTCAGAACAAGCCATTGCTTGGCTATAGGAAACAGGATCATCCATGTCGGAGACGGCTACAAGAGAGTCTCCATAAGACATGTACCTGTCAGGCTTTTGAGTAGCCCTCCCACTACGTCTAAGTATTACTTGACGAGATTCTGATGAGTTAGGTTGTGTTTCAGTTGGGGTAAGAACAGTTCTTACAGATGAGGTAGAAGCTTCCTCACCCAACTTTTCTTCAAGCACAATTTTGCTTCTAGGTTTCGCATCCTTCATAAAGTCCTCCTCAAGGAAACGAGCATTCGTGCTAACGAAAGTCTTATCGTCCTCGGGACTATAGAAAGTAAAACCTTTGGTTTCCTTCGGATATCCTACAAACAGGCACAATTCTGACCTACTAGCCAACTTGCTAGTCTTTTGCCTCAGCACGTGTGCAGGGCAACCCCAAATTCGGATGCGGCCAAGATTCACTTTACGGCCAGTCCATCGTTCATAAGGAGTACCAGGAACCGTCTTGGACGGAACTTGGTTCAGAATGTAGGCGGCTGTTTCGAGGGCATATCCCCAAAAGGAAAGCGGGAGTGATGAGTAACTCATCATCGATCTAACCATCTCCATAAGAGTTCGGTTTCTTCTCTCTGACACTCCGTTTTGTTGAGGTGTGCCAGGTGCGGTAAGCTGAGAAGCGATACCTTCTTCTTTAAGAAAGTCATCGAACTCTCCAGACATATACTCACCACCTCGATCAGATCGAAGGGTTTTGATCACTTTGCCAGTTTGCTTTTCCACTAAAGCCCTAAAGACCTTAAATACGTTAAAGGTCTCGGATTTGTGTTTAAGCAAATAGACAAACCCATATCTTGAGTAATCATCAGTGAAGGTAACGAAGTATTCGTATCCTCCACGTGCCTGTTGATTGAGCGGACCACATACATCAGAATGTATTAGTTCCAGCAACTCAGTGGCTCTTCGACCCTTATCGGAGAAAGGTCGCTTAGTCATTTTTCCTTCTATGCAGGATTCACAAGTAGGTAGTGAGCCTATTGCAGAGGCTTGGAGTGGACCATCCCTCACAAGTCTCTTAATCCTATCTAGACTGATATGACCAAGTCTTAAGTGCCAGAGGTATGTTGATTTTGTTAGATCGGAGGATTCAGAAAGTTTGATCCTCTTTGGCTCCCTAATTAGATCGTTATCTATTTTGGTGTCTAAAAGAGAAGGTTGAGTGGGATAGATGTAAAAAAGAGCATTCTTCATACATGCATCAGTGACAAAAGAATTATCAGGAAACGAAATACGAATTCCATTCTTAATGAACTTTAAACAATAATCTTGCTCGAGAAGATGAGCAACGGATATTAAGTTCTTCCCAAAGGTAGGAACAAAATAAACATTATTCAAGTTTAAAGTGTGGTCTTCAAAAGACAGCGTCACGGATCCCACAGCCTTCGCAGACACCAGGCTCCCATCACCCCATTTAAAACAGAACTCGCCTTCCTCTAAGCTTTTGGTTTTCTTAAAACCATTTAAGGAACAACAAATATGGTTAGTTGCAGCGGAGTCAAGAATCCACGTTGATACATTATCAGCTACTAAGCATGCTTCGGTAACTAGTACCATACTATGTTCCTTTGCTTTGAGATTGGCAGGACAGTTCCTTTTATCGGCCTTGTGAGGTCTCTTCTTAGTTCCAGAGGCGGAGGCTTTTTGCTCAGTAGCATGTGCGTCTCCTTGATTCCTCTTTCTCTTATTGAGACCTACAGCAGTGTGAAGCTCCTTCATAAGCTCGGTAACAGTGTACTTTAGCTTTGTAATGGAGTAGTTCAGCATGAAGGTATCAAGAGACTCGGCGAGAGTTTCTAAGATCATATCTATGATATTCTTCCCATTAATCTCAGATCCTAGGATTTCCATTTCATTTAGGTAACTAATGATCAGCATCATATGGTCCCTAACAGGAGTCCTAGCCTTCATGCGACAGTTCATAAACTGTCGGACTGCTTGTAGCCTTGTCTGACGCCTTTGCCCTCCAAACATCTCAAGGAGATTGTAGAGCATGTCAGCGGTAGTCTCGAAGTCACGATGTTGCTCTTTCATCATATTGTTCATAGATGCCAACGTATAGCACCTCACAATCTCATCGGATCGAAGCCAGGCCGCTAAGGCGTCATTGTCCTCTTGAGTTGAATCATCATTCGTCAGAGGAGGACACAGGGTGGTGAGTACCCATTTGTGCTTGTAAACGGTAGGTATTATGTCGAGGTTACGTTTCAAATCTACGTAGTTTTCGTTTTCGAGTTTGTTCGAGAAAAGAATGAAAGAGAGAGAGTTGGGAGACATATTGCCTATGTAAGTTGAAACAAGTTTATGATTAGTCTTTGGTTTAGGATTTAAGTTTTATTAAGACTTTTATAAAATCCAAAGGTGTTATAAACCAAACGATAATTTACTCCCTCAAGAGAAGGCCGCAAAAAATCTCCTTTTATAAGTAAATGACACATCATTAATGCTAAGCCAAGATGTCAGTACATCATTTTGACTAGCCACCTTGTAAATTGGTTTGATCACTCACATCCTTTCGCAGAGCCTTAAGGAAGGATACTAGGGATTGAGCCTAAGTGTGCAACCAACCACTTAGTCCAAAAGATCAGCTTTGAAAAACAATCCCCCAAGGGGAGGCCTTGCCATCATTGCATCACTCTCGGACGTAGCTCATTGAGCAATGATCGAAGCAATAACGCCTTGGAGTACTCACATTTAAGTGAGGGTCGCAAGAGCGGCTCTTAGTCCCACGTTATTGCATCTTTCACTAGTGTTGGGGATCGCGGGTTACAAACAACGAATATAACCCTCCCACTTAGTTTTTGGAGTTGGTTCATCGACTCTTATAAGTTCGGAAACAAATTTCCTAGTTAGAGAGCGACAGAGCGGACAACTAGAAGAGAATCCTAGATCGACATGTTCAGAGCAGTATTAGTGCATAAAGGCACAAGGGACATACTCGATCTTTTCCTATTTTCTATTTCGGGAAAGTGCGTGAGGGAAGTGTGAACTTCAACTCACTCGAACACTTGAAAGTTTGAGATTACACATCTTTTTATTTTTCGGCTTGTCTACAAGGAGACCTCCCACTCAAATTTTCAAGAGCATATAGATTTTGAACATATGTGATATAGATATAGTTTTGAAAACATTTTGAAAACTTATTTGATTTGGATGACAAAATATTTTCAAGTTTGAAAGTGAAAACGGTTTTTCAAAATTCAAACTAGTTTTGTAAAAATTCAATTTCAATTAAACTTTCTGTTGTCGGTCGTTTTCGGAAAACCCGAGACGCCGAGAAGGCACGTCGCTCAAAGGGCCGATGGTCACGCCGGAGGTCCTGAAGAGCGGCAAATCTTCAAGACCTCGCCCAAACTCCTGACTCCTCGAGTCGAGCTTCGCTCCTCGAGTCGAGCCTTGAGTCAATCTCCTCGAGTCGAGCTTCGCTCCTCGAGTCGAGCCTTGAGTGGTTCCTCGAGTCGAGCCTTTAATTGTTCCTCGAGTCGAGCCTCGAGTCATTTTCGAGTCGAGCCTCGAGTCATCCTCGAGTCACTCCTCGAATCAAGTCGCTAGTCGCTCTCGCCGGGCCAAGCCTTGCCCCTCGGATCGAGTCACTCTCATCAAGTAGAAAGCTTCATATTTCACGTGAGAAGAATGGCATTCGAAGGCCCGCAAGAGCCCGGCAAGACGAGCCGCTCACTGCGCACGCAACGCGCTGCACCGGCCAGCCGGGCAGCAGGCAGCGCGCCGCGCCGGCCAGGCAGCGCGCCGCGCCGGTCAAGGAACCCTGCGCCGCGCGTCCTGCGCCGCGCGTCCCGCGCCGCGCCCGGTGACCCGCGCGCCGCGCCCCCTGCGCCGCGCGCCGCGCGCCGCGCGTTGTGCGCCGCCCTTTGTGCGCCGCGCGCGCCGTGCGCCTCCACTTGATGCCACACGCATTCCTAGTCCCACATGGACGAAAAAGGGACCTTCTAAGGCTCCCAAACACCTATAAATACCCTCTCTCATTGAGGGGAAAGCCATCCCAAGATATCCAAGAATATCTAATAATTCTCTTCATCTCTTATCGACACGCTCGATTTCTCTGCTTCTCTGGATGCCATATTTGGCCTGAAGCAGGTTCTCTTCTCTCTCCCTCGTTCTCAAAGGTCCCGAAGCACTCACGGGAACTTCTCGGACGTCGCTCCCTTTGACCGAACGTTCTCCGGTGCTCAAGCACGCCCCTAGGGTTCTCAACTAGAGCTACCCTTGCGCGTCTAACACGCTAGACGCGTACGCGATCTCCGAAGTTCCGAGACGCTGCCGAGGACTCCTCGCGCCCCGTTTCCTTCGTCGAGCACGCCTCTCCGCCAAGGCTCCGCGCCTCATACTGCGTCACATACGCTTGAACTACGTTCTGACCTGATCCCACGCACGGGTACGTAGGCAGCCGACAACCAAGGCACGGTCACTCATCCTCCTCACCCCCTACCTCTCCCGAGAGGCGGGTTGATCGGAGAGAACCCTAGCTCGAGACTATCGAGTTCACACTCTTGGCCCGGGTGCGATCACTTGGTCCGGCCTTGGATCGAACCGCCCGAGGTTTTAAATAGTTGTTCATTTTCGTGCGACAACATTTTGGCGCTAGAAGGAGGGGACTTCCCGACCTATTCAGCCCGAAATCCCTTCTATTCATCTTCTTCTTTTCTTCTGCGAACTCAACCTTCTCGAACTTGAGAAACGATGAGTAGCCAACCACCCGTACGTTCTGAGGGCGCAAACAACCCCGAAAACGTCGCTAAGACCAAGAAATACTTCTTGCGCTCCCGAGCGCATGGTGACGAAGAGTCGCTCCACGAAGAGAGCTCGACCCGCTCACCATCTCCATCTCCTGATAGCAGGGACAACCGCATCGTGGAGTTAGAGGAGAGTATCCGCCGACTGAAGGCGAGGAACGCAAGGTATCACCGCCAACTGGCTGCGAAGCAACCTACGCGTGACACGACGATCCCCAACGGGGATCCTGAGAACCTCAACGAGGAAAGCCGCGACGCTGATTATGAGGATACTGGTGACTCGGAGGATGTCGAGACTTCTCTCACGAAGGACGGGGGACTCCCCGCCGGGATTGAAGCCGGTCCGTCGAATCCCTTACCCCGAACAGGCGATGCGCCGGTAGCTTCTCAAGAGGGGAATTCCCGACGTTCAGCCCTCGACCGACTAGGTCCGAGGGAGAATGTTGCGGAAAGTCAGGGCGCGCGGAGAGCGCAACGCCGCAAGCAGAGCCGGCGCCTCCATACGGCCAGCCCTGATCTTAGGGACCACCTCACTGCTCAACGCATTGGGCGTGGCAATGATCTGAGAGAGCGACTCAGCTCTAGACCCAATATCCCGCTGGCAGCCCCAACTAACGGGAACCGCCGCGCAGGACAGGGGTCTAACGAGAGGCTGCAGGTGACTCCTCCCGATCAAGGGGTTACTCCAACGACCGGTCTCGATGTGGTCACCATGATCCACAACCTTCGAAATGAGGTACGAGATCTCCGAGAATACGGAATAGGTGGAAGCGCCTACGGAGTCGTTGAGGAGAACTCATCGCCTTTCACTACTCAGATATTGGCTGAGGTTTGTACGGGGAATTTCAAGCTCCCGAACCTCGCTCCCTATGATGGGAAAGCAGATCCTGCTTACCACATCCAGCACTATGAAACCTGGATGACGATGCAGGGTGTTTCTCCTGGTGCCATGTGCCAAGCCTTTAGTTTGACCCTCACCGGACCCGGCTTTGAGTGGTTCAAAAACTTAAGACCAGGAAGCATCCACTCGTTCAAAGACCTGAAGGACATGTTCCTGGCACGGTTCGCTACGTCTATGGTCCAAAAGAAGACCAAGATGTACCTGTGGTCAATCAGGCAAGAGAGTGGCGAGTCTCTTAGACGATACCTCGCCCGATTCACAGAAGAGTCAAACAAGGTCGACCGCTTTGACGACAGTGACGCGATTGCCGCTATCATAGAAGGCTTGCGCACGAGTGACTTCCTCAAGTCTGTCGTCGGCCGTGTCCCTTCCACCATGGCCGAGTTAATGACTCGAGCTAAGACCTTCATGGGAGTTGAAGACTACCTCGACGGCCGCAAGAGCACTAATCAAAGCTCTCGCCGTCGGGAAGAACCTATCCGCGAGCAGAACGAACCTCGTAAGAGGCGAAACAAGGGGAACCAGGTTTCTAGCAACCAACCCCCTGTACCTCAGAAACCGCGACTTGCGGAAAACTTCAAAGGGTACTCGTCGTTCACGCCGCTGAACACGGCGCCGGAAAGGATCTTGGCTCTAGCACGTGACAAGTTCACGCCCCCGGCTCCAATGAAGAAGGATCCCGCAACTCGCGATCGGTCCAGGTATTGTGAGTTCCATCGGGAATATGGTCATTTGACCTCGGAATGCTACAACCTCAAAAGGCAAATCGAGGCTCTGATCCAACGGGGCGAGCTGAAGGAGTTCGTGTTGCGCATGATTGGTGCTGCGGGCCCCACCGCGAACAGACAGCAGTCTGGTCAAGGAGGAGGAGCAGCCGCCTCTGCCAACCAAACTCCGGCTACTGCCAACGCCAACCCACAACTGCACGTGGTAACCACCATACTGGGAGGTCCACAAGATGGGGATTCGGCCCGTCAACGGAAGAAATTCCTTAGGGTCGTGTCTCAGGAAGACGCTGCTATGCACGTCAACTTCACATATGAAGAACCTCCGTCCGTGCCTCACGAGACGATGTATTTCACCAATGAAGAGGCCAAGCGAGTTGTGCATCCGCACAATGACGTGATCGTGCTCAAAGCCCAAGTGGCCAATAACTTGGTGAAAAGGGTTCTCATCGATAACGGCAGCGCTGCCGACATAATCTTCAAGTCCACCCTAGAGCGCATGAAGCTCGGGGGGCTGCGCCCGACTCCGACCCAAACGCCATTGTTTGGGTTCACTGGGGAAAAGGTTATGACCGAGGGCATCATCGACCTGCCGGTCTGTTGGAATCGATCTAGGGTTTGAGAAAAAGTTTAACGCTTCGTTAAGCGGCGGAATTTTAAAAATTTTCTTTTTAAGTAAAACTAGTTTTTACTAACCTAGACAAGAGCATATGCATGTAAATAAAAACTAATATGAGCTATAAAAGTTACTAACCCTTTTGATGCTTGAACGTTGATGAGCCTTTGGAAGGTTGGCAACGTTCGTCTCCCCTCGCAGCACGTCTCTCTTTTCTTTCTTCGGGAACTCGAGCAACCACGATAGTTTCTATCACTAAATCACTCGAAAAGAAGGAATTAGTGAGTGGGCACTTTTAAACACTACGACTTGAGAACGAGTCTCGAAGTCGCAGAGCTAAAGATTAGGTCGAGTGAGGACCTAGGTGCCAAGACAAGAGAAAACCGAAAAATAAACTAGAGAGAGAGAGAAGAGGACTTCGGCCAAGTTCTAGAGAGAGAGTCTCTCAAATCTCTTAAACTTGGATGAATGAATTGTGAGGAAATGGGGCTCCTATTTATAGGAGAGGTCTCACCTTCAATAAGGTAGTTTCCTCTTCTATAGAATATCACATATTCATGAGCAAAAATCCTTCATTTCCCATTCCATGTTGGGCGCCCAAGGCTGCCTCCTAGAGGCTAGGATTTGTTTCCTTTTTTGTTCCTTGGCTTTCCCTTTTCTCACTTGGCCGAATTTCCTACAAGCATGTGTGGGAAATTTGTTTCCTCTTTTTCTTTTGGCAAGTATCCAAATACATTTATGCACAAAATAAACTCTCTTTCCTTGGGTATTATGGGCGCCCATTTCACTTCTAGAAGGAGCTTCTAGAAGCTTCTTCATTTATTCATGAGAACATAAAAAAAGGCCCATTAAGAGTTTTCAATAAAATTCTTATGAAATGAAATTAATTCACAAGGCCCAATGATCAAGTCATGGCCGAGTGAAACATGTCATAAAATGACCTTGTCAAAAAATTTATTGACATTCATTTCATCCTTTGTCTCAAAAGACAAAAATACCCTTTTAACTATTTTCGTTCTTGTTTTGGCTTAGCTTCCAGTTTAACTATTCCTATCGAGGTGATTCGTGACAGTGACCTCATGGACCCAAATGAACAAAGCTTTAGCTAAACACTTGGACTCAAAAGTTCACAAACCTTTTCCAAGTTTAGCTTAATGCCAACTGACTCCACTAAAGAGCTGACACTGAAAATCTCTCGGTTCAAATGAATTTATTTTCTACTCAAGAATTCGACCTAATTATGATGAGCGGATCCACTGAATATTATCTATGTTTACCCTTCATGAATGTCATCAGCTAGTCGGGATTTACTAAATTACCATTTTACCCTTCTAGCTGTTATTTCCTCAACTCCTTTGTCGCTTGTGAATAAGTTAGAAACAATGTATTGACGAGGAGCTAACAAGTCACATTGTTTCATCCAAAAGAGTCAGGACTCAATTTGGACACTGGCCAGTTCATTTATTCACACTCCAAGGAACAAAGCATGAGGTGACATACATTGCATTTCAGCAATCTTGTACATGAATTCCATATCTATGAGAACTTCACAAAGTTACTCATGACAGACTCACAACTTAGTACTTCACCAATAGGCCTTGTTCGGAATCACATAGTGAGTCCGAACTTTGACTTTCTCAAATGAGAATACTAAGGTGTGAAATGGCATGTCTCATTTCAGGATTAAGGTAAGCATGATGCAATTCATACATAGTGACTTCGAGACATAAGAGGTTAAATGGTTTGTTCTTATCTTGTCTCTAGAAGTGCACTGGTCAATTCAGTACCTTCGGAAGATACCTAGAAGAACTATAGAGTTCCTAACTCTCAATGCCTCATAACCAGACATCATAGATTCTTCTAACAATCATACTGAGGTCAATAGTCCTTTGACCCTAAGATTGCGAATATATCGTTTTAAGCAAACTACGAAGAGTTTGTTCATGGAAATCTACATTTGTCTCTTCGTAAGTTGTTAAGTTTGTTTATGGACTAAAAGACTATGGTTTTATCATAAAGCTTCAGACAAGGAAGATTGAATGAACGTTTCAACTTTATTAATGAATGAATAGGCAATTACAAGCAAGAGTCTTCATGAGACTTTATTACATCAAATGTTCAAAATAAAGACTACAACTCTTCTTGTGGGCACCATTGACAACAAACTCCCACTTGACTCAAAGAAGGTGTGTGTAGTCCTTCATGCCTAATCCCTCACGATGTTGGTCGAAGACCTTGTTCGCCAGGGCCTTGGTGAATGGATCTGCGAGGTTGTCCACGTTGAGATCTTCTTCACTTCCACGTCTCCGCGCTGCACGATCTCTCGAATCAAATGGTATTTCCTCTCAATATGCTTAGAGCGCTTGTGGCTTCTAGGTTCCTTTGAGTTAGCGACAGCCCCACTATTATCACAATAAAGGGTCATGGGCTCGTCGACGTTTGGAACAACTTCCAAATACTTAAGGAACTTTCTAAGCCATACAGCCTCTTTGGATGCTTCACAAGCAGCCACATATTCTGCCTCCATTGTGGAGTCAGCAATGCAAGATTGCTTAATACTCCTCCACACGACAGCTCCACCATTAAGGATGAACACAGATCCCGAAGTGGATTTCCTGGAATCCTTATCCGCTTGAAAATCGGAGTCGGTATATCCCGTCATAGTCAGGTCAGTACCTGAGTATGTAAGCATCAAGTTCCTAGTTCTTCGAAGATACTTAAGAACATGCTTAACAGCAATCCAGTGCTCGGGTCCAGGGTTGGATTGGAAACGACTAACTACGCCAACGGCGAAACATATATCAGGTCGGGTGCAAAGCATAGTATACATGAGGCTTCCTACGGCAGAGGCGTAAGGAATTTTCCTCATGTCTTCAATCTCTTGTGCAGTCTTGGGAGACTGGTCCTTAGAGAGTGAAACTCCATGCCTAAAGGGTGTTTGACCCCTCTTGCAGTCTTGCATCGAGAAGCGATCCATCACCTTATCAATATAAGATGCTTGAGAGAGCGACAGGGTCCGGTTTTTCCTATCTCGAAAGATTTGGATCCCCAGAATGTACGCGGCTTCTCCTAGATCCTTCATATCGAATTGCTTTGCTAGCCAGACCTTAACCTCAGATAACTTACCCACGTCATTACCAATGAGTAGTATATCATCGACATATAGTACCAGAAACACAACTTTGCCTTCGTGTATTAACTTGTAAACACAAGGCTCATCTATTGACTGTTCAAAACCGAAGCTCTTTACAGTTTCATCGAATCTAATATTCCATGACCTAGATGCTTGCTTTAGTCCATAAATGGATTTAAGCAACTCACAAACCTTGGTCTCTTGACCTTTATCCACGAAACCGTCTGGTAGAGCCATGTAAATGCGCTCGTCAAGATTGCCATTCAGAAAGGCTGTCTTGACATCCATTTGCCAGATCTCATAGTCGAGAGCTGCAGCTATGGATAGGAGTATGCGGATGGATTTAAGCATCGCGACTGGCGAGAAGGTTTCTTCATAGTCAATCCCTTCTTGTTGGGTATAACCCTTCGCCACAAGTCGTGCTTTGAACGTCTCGACGTTCCCATCAGGACCCCTTTTCTTCTTGTATATCCACTTACACCCTACGGGTTTAATCCCTTCAGGAAGGTCTACAAGTTTCCAGACTTTGTTGACATACATCGAGTGCATCTCAACTTTCATGGCGTCAAGCCAAAGGTTTGATTCAGAACAAGCCATTGCTTGGCTATAGGAAACAGGATCATCCATGTCGGAGACGGCTACAAGAGAGTCTCCATATGACATGTACCTGTCAGGCTTTTGAGTAGCCCTCCCACTACGTCGAAGTACTACTTGACGAGATTCTGATGAGTTAGGTTGTGTTTCAGTTGGGGTAAGAACAGTTCTTACAGATGAGGTAGAAGCTTCCTCACCCAACTTTTCTTCAAGCACAATTTTGCTTCTAGGTTTCGCATCCTTCATAAAGTCCTCCTCAAGGAAACGAGCATTCGTGCTAACGAAAGTCTTATCGTCCTCGGGACTATAGAAAGTAAAACCTTTGGTTTCCTTCGGATATCCTACAAACAGGCACAATTCTGACCTACTAGCCAACTTGCTAGTCTTTTGCCTTAGCACGTGTGCAGGGCAACCCCAAATTCGGATGCGGCCAAGATTCACTTTACGGCCAGTCCATCGTTCATAAGAAGTACCAGGAACCGTTTTAGATGGAACTTGGTTCATAATATAAGCGGCTGTTTCGAGGGCATATCCCCAAAAGGAAAGCGGGAGTAATGAGTAACTCATCATCGATCTAACCATCTCCATAAGAGTTCGGTTTCTTCTCTCTGACACTCCGTTTTGTTGAGGTGTGCCAGGCGCGGTAAGCTGAGAAGCGATACCTTCTTCTTTAAGAAAGTCATCGAACTCTCCAGACATATACTCACCACCTCGATCAGATCGAAGGGTTTTGATCACTTTGCCAGTTTGCTTTTCCACTAAAGCCCTAAAGACCTTAAATACGTTAAAGGTCTCGGATTTGTGTTTAAGCAAATAGACAAACCCATATCTTGAGTAGTCATCAGTGAAGGTAACGAAGTATTCGTATCCTCCACGTGCCTGTTGGTTGAGCGGACCACATACATCAGAATGTATTAGTTCCAGCAACTCAGTGGCTCTTCGACCCTTATCGGAGAAAGGTCGCTTAGTCATTTTTCCTTCTATGCAGGATTCACAAGTAGGTAGTGAACCTATTGCAGAGGCTTGGAGTGGACCATCCCTCACAAGTCTCTTAATCCTATCTAGACTGATATGACCAAGTCTTAAGTGCCAGAGGTATGTTGATTTTGTTAGATCGGAGGATTCAGAAAGTTTGATCCTCTTTGGCTCCCTAATTAGATCGTTATCTATTTCGGTGTCTAAAAGAGAAGGTTGAGTGGGATAGATGTAAAAAAGACCATTCTTCATACATGCATCAGTGACGAAAGAATTAGAAAAAGAAATACGAATTCCATTCTTTATAAACTTTAAATAATAATCTTGCTCGAAAAGTTGAGCAACAGATACTAGGTTTTTCCCAAAGGAAGGAACATAATAAACATTATTCAAATTTAAAGTTCGATCTTCAAAAGATAGCGTCACAGCCTTCGCAGACACCACGCTCTCATCACCCCACTTGAAGCAGAAGTCGCCATCCTCTAAGCTTTTGCTTTTCCTAAAACCAGTCAAGGAGCAGCAAATATGGTTAGTAGCAGCGGAGTCAATAATCCACGATGATACATTATCAGCTACTAAACAGGCTTCAGTAACAAGTACAATACCTTTAGCTTTGGTTTTGAGGTAGGCGGGACAGTTCCTACGCCAGTGACCAGGCTCGTTGCAGTGGTGGCACTTGTCTTTAGACTTGTCCACCTTCGGAGCCTTTGGCGCCTTCTTCTTCGTTTGAACCTTAGGTTGGTTCTTCTTCTCGGCGTTGCGAGGTCTCTTCTTAGATCCAGAGGTGGAGGCAGTAGCATGTACTTCTCCTTGAGCCCTCTTTTTCTTAGTGAGTGCCTCAGCGGTTTGAAGTTCCTTCATGAGCTCGGTAACAGTGTACTCCAGCTTGTTCATGGAATAATTCAATTTGAAGGTATCAAAGGTTTCGGGGAGAGTTTCCAAGATCATATCTATTTTAGTCTCCCCATCAATCTCAGATCCAAGAATCTCCATCTCGTTGAGATAGCTAATGATCAGCATCATATGATCTCTAACGGGAGTTCCAGCCTTCATACGACAGTTCATGAATTGTCGGACCGCTTGTTGCCTAGCTTGACGTCCTTGCCCTCCAAACATCTCATGGAGATTGTAGAGCATATCGGTGGCAGTTTCGAAATCACGATGTTGTTGTTGCAACACATTGTTCATCGATGCCAAAATATAGCATCTCGCAATCTCATCGGATCTAAGCCAGGCCGCCAGGACGTCTTTCTCCTCTTGCGTTGAATCATCATTCGTTTGAGGACAGGGGGTGGTGAGAACCCATTTGTGCTTGTCGACAGTAAGGACTATGTCGAGGTTACGTTTCCAGTCGACGTAATTGTCGCCTTCGAGTTTATTCGAGGAAAGAATTGTTGAGAGAGGGTTGAGAGACATATTGCCTATAAAAGTTGAAACAAGTTTATGATTAGTCTTTGGTTTAGGATTTAAGTTTCATTAAGACTTTTGTAAAACCCAAAGGTGTTATAAACCAAACGATAATTTACTCCCTCAAGAGAAAGCCGCAAAAAATCTCCATTTATAAGTAAATGACACATCATTAATGCTAAGCCAAGATGTCAGTACATCATTTTGACTAGCCACCTTGTAAATTGGTTTGATCACTCATATCCTTTCGCAGAGCCTTAAGGAAGGATACTAGGGATTGAGCCTAAGTGTGCAACCAACCACTTAGTCCAAAAGATCAGCTTTGAAAAACAATCCCCCAAGGGGAGGCCTTGCCATCATTGCATCATTCTCGGACGTAGCTCATTGAGCAATGATCGAAGCAACAACGCCTTGGAGTACTCACATTTAAGTGAGGGTCGCAAGAGCGGCTCTTAGTCCCACGTTATTGCATCTTTCACTAGTGTTGGGGATCGCGGGTTACAAACAACGAGTATAACCCTCCCACTTAGTTTTTGGAGTTGGTTCATCGACTCTTTTAAGTTCGGAAACAGATTTCCTAGTTAGAGAGCGACAGAGCGGACAACTAGAAGAGAATCCTAGATCGACATGTTCAGAGCAGTATTAGTGCATAAAGGCACAAGGGACATACTCGATCTTTTCCTATTTTCTATTTCGGGAAAGTGCGTGAGGGAAGTGTGAACTTCAACTCACTCGAACACTTGAAAGTTTGAGATTACACATCTTTTTATTTTTCGGTTTTGTCTACAAAGAGACCTCCCACTCAAAATTTCAAGAGCATATAGATTTTGAACATATGTGATATAGATATAGTTTTGAAAACATTTTGAAAATTTATTTGATTTGGATGACAAAATATTTTCAAGTTTGAAAGTGAAAACGGTTTTTCAAAATTCAAACTAGTTTTGTAAAAATTCAATTTCAATTAATCTTTCAAAAATCAAAACTTTTAATCTTTACACATCATGTTTATAATCATATGAAAAACATTTTTGCTCAAGAAAGTTTTCTCATTAGAGTTCTATAACTCATGGTAGTGGGGTTTGAAAATCCGGATTTCTAAAAAACTGGAGTTTCAGACAGCCGCGCACCTCGGAGTAAAATCGCCATAACTGGCGGCTCCGATGTCCTTTTGAGCCGAAACCGGTGGCATTGGACAGAGGACAGACAGAGCTTTAATTTGATTCAAGAATCATTAAATTTCGATTTCTGAGCAGAGAGTTATGCCGCTTTTAATGCGGGTTTACATTCCAGCTCGAAGAAAAAGAAATAAATTAAAGCTTTGTCCTTTTAGGTGCAAAAAAGAATCGAGTGTAACGGAACGTTTTATGAAGTTGTTTAAAGCTTTTATTCGTGTTTTATTTGCAGGGTAATAACATAAAAATAAAAGAAATAACAACATGCATAAAACGATTCAAGTAAATAAACGAAACTAGAAAGAAAACAAAACTAGTCATAAAATTTACTCGAAAATTCTCAAACCTTTAAAACACGTTTTTCAATATAAAAAATTAAAAACTTTTAGAACTGATTCTAATGTGTTTTAACATCGTCCCAAACTTATAGAAAATCAACATGGTTTTTAATTTAAAGACAAGAGCATTAAATTAAAAAAAAAACTAAGATTACAATTCTAACTTGTCACAAAATTAGTAAACTTTCGAAAACGATTTTCAAGCTCATAATTTAAAAACATGCACATGCATTCCTTTGACCATAGCTCTGATACCATTTGTTGGAATCGATCTAGGGTTTGAGAAAAAGTTTAACGCTTCGTTAAGCGGCGGAATTTTAAAAATTTTCTTTTTAAGTAAAACTAGTTTTTACTAACCTAGACAAGAGCATATGCATGTAAATAAAAACTAATATGAGCTATAAAAGTTACTAACCCTTTTGATGCTTGAACGTTGATGAGCCTTTGGAAGGTTGGCAACGTTCGTCTCCCCTCGCAGCACGTCTCTCTTTTCTTTCTTCGGGAACTCGAGCAACCACGATAGTTTCTATCACTAAATCACTCGAAAAGAAGGAATTAGTGAGTGGGCACTTTTAAACACTACGACTTGAGAACGAGTCTCGAAGTCGCAGAGCTAAAGACTAGGTCGAGTGAGGACCTAGGTGCCAAGACAAGAGAAAACCGAAAAATAAACTAGAGAGAGAGAGAAGAGGACTTCGGCCAAGTTCTAGAGAGAGAGTCTCTCAAATCTCTTAAACTTGGATGAATGAATTGTGAGGAAATGGGGCTCCTATTTATAGGAGAGGTCTCACCTTCAATAAGGTAGTTTCCTCTTCTATAGAATATCACATATTCATGAGCAAAAATCCTTCATTTCCCATTCCATGTTGGGCGCCCAAGGCTGCCTCCTAGAGGCTAGGATTTGTTTCCTTTTTTGTTCCTTGGCTTTCCCTTTTCTCACTTGGCCGAATTTCCTACAAGCATGTGTGGGAAATTTGTTTCCTCTTTTTCTTTTGGCAAGTATCCAAATACATTTATGCACAAAATAAACTCTCTTTCCTTGGGTATTATGGGCGCCCATTTCACTTCTAGAAGGAGCTTCTAGAAGCTTCTTCATTTATTCATGAGAACATGAAAAAAGGCCCATTAAGAGTTTTCAATAAAATTCTTATGAAATGAAATTAATTCACAAGGCCCAATGATCAAGTCATGGCCGAGTGAAACATGTCATAAAATGACCTTGTCAAAAAATTTATTGACATTCATTTCATCCTTTGTCTCAAAAGACAAAAATACCCTTTTAACTATTTTCGTTCTTGTTTTGGCTTAGCTTCCAGTTTAACTATTCCTATCGAGGTGATTCGTGACAGTGACCTCATGGACCCAAATGAACAAAGCTTTAGCTAAACACTTGGACTCAAAAGTTCACAAACCTTTTCCAAGTTTAGCTTAATGCCAACTGACTCCACTAAAGAGCTGACACTGAAAATCTCTCGGTTCAAATGAATTTATTTTCTACTCAAGAATTCGACCTAATTATGATGAGCGGATCCACTGAATATTATCTATGTTTACCCTTCATGAATGTCATCAGCTAGTCGGGATTTACTAAATTACCATTTTACCCTTCTAGCTGTTATTTCCTCAACTCCTTTGTCGCTTGTGAATAAGTTAGAAACAATGTATTGACGAGGAGCTAACAAGTCACATTGTTTCATCCAAAAGAGTCAGGACTCAATTTGGACACTGGCCAGTTCATTTATTCACACTCCAAGGAACAAAGCATGAGGTGACATACATTGCATTTCAGCAATCTTGTACATGAATTCCATATCTATGAGAACTTCACAAAGTTACTCATGACAGACTCACAACTTAGTACTTCACCAATAGGCCTTGTTCGGAATCACATAGTGAGTCCGAACTTTGACTTTCTCAAATGAGAATACTAAGGTGTGAAATGGCATGTCTAATTTCAGTATTAAGGTAAGCATGATGCAATTCATACATAGTGACTTCGAGACATAAGAGGTTAAATGGTTTGTTCTTATCTTGTCTCTAGAAGTGCACTGGTCAATTCAGTACCTTCGGAAGATACCTAGAAGAACTATAGAGTTCCTAACTCTCAATGCCTCATAACCAGACATCATAGATTCTTCTAACAATCATACTGAGGTCAATAGTCCTTTGACCCTAAGATTGCGAATATATCGTTTTAAGCAAACTACGAAGAGTTTGTTCATGCAAATCTACATTTGTCTCTTCGTAAGTTGTTAAGTTTGTTTATGGACTAAAAGACTATGGTTTTATCATAAAGCTTCAGACAAGGAAGATTGAATGAACGTTTCAACTTTATTAATGAATGAATAGGCAATTACAAGCAAGAGTCTTCATGAGACTTTATTACATCAAATGTTCAAAATAAAGACTACAACTCTTCTTGTGGGCACCATTGACAACACGGTCACCTTTGGGACCCCTGGAGGAATCGAAGCCGTTCACATGGTCCCATTCCTAGTGGTCGATCAAGAGTCGCCCTACAACTTAATCATTGGGCGACCCACGTTGAACCGGCTGAGGGCAATCACTTCCACGTATCACCTACTGGTGAAGTTCCCCACCGAAGGGGGAATTGGCATCATGGCTGGAGACCAATCCCAAGCCAGAATATGCTACGTGCAAGGAGTTGATGGCAAGTCCGCGGGAAAAGCGGTCAACACAATCTTCCAACTGGAAGACGATTACCCATGCAACCTAAGGGATGCAAGGAAGTTCGGAGAACTTGACCCCCGTGATGAAATCGAAAGACTTAAAGTGGAAACCTCCGATGATCTCGTGCCAATCGTCCTGGACGAGTCGAAGCCTGATCAAGTTGTAAAAATCGGCACCCGACTTCCACTCGCCATCAAAACTCAGCTTACCGCCTTCCTTAGGGAATTCAAGGATGTTTTTGCATGGACTCATGCGGACATGCCCGGAATCGATCCCGAGGTAATAGTGCACCGACTGAACGACGACCCAAAGGTCGCCGAAAAAGTGCAGGCTAGACGAACGTTCAACCCAGAACGATACCTGGCCATAAATGAAGAGGTCGAGAAACTCCTCACCGCAAACTTCATTCGAGAGGCTAAGTACCCCAAGTGGGTCGCCAACGTGGTAATGGTAAAAAAGCCCAACGGGAAGTGGCGAATTTGTATAGACTACAAAGATCTTAACAAAGCCTGCCCTAAGGATTGCTTTCCACTCCCGCGCATCGAACAACTGGTGGACGCCACGGCCGGCCATGAACTCCTAAGCTTCATGGACGCCTATTCAGGCTACAACCAAATTCGAATGCACGAGCCCGATCAAATTAAGACAACCTTTGTCACTGATCGAGGTCTCTACTGTTACAAGGTCATGCCTTTCGGCCTTAAGAACGCGGGAGCAACATACCAACGCTTGGTAAATCGGATCTTCGCCGATCAAATCGGCAAGACAATGGAAGTATACGTGGACGACATGCTCGTTAAAAGCCTGCTGGCAACTAATCACGTACGCGACCTTAGGGAGATGTTCACAATCCTCCGCCGATATAAAATGAAGCTCAACCCCAACAAATGCGTATTCGGGGTTGAATCCGGAAAGTTCCTCGGTTATATCGTCAGCCGACGAGGCATAGAAGCGAACCCGGAAAAAATCAAGGCACTCCTTGAAATGAAGTCGCCAAGACGAGTCAAAGAAGTGCAAAGCCTGACCGGTCGGATTGCCGCTCTGACACGCTTCGTGTCTAAAGCCACCGACAAGTGTCAACCGTTCTTCAAAGCTCTGAAGAAGACGGACGGCTTTGAGTGGACGGACGAATGCGAAAGTGCCTTCCAAGAAATGAAGGCTTACTTTGGATCCCCACCATTCCTCTCTAAACCGAAAGAGGGTGAGACGCTGTACGTGTATCTCGCCGTCTCTGAAAGAGCTGTAAGCGCTGTCCTTGTCCGCGAAGAGAACAAGGTCCAATGGCCAATCTACTACGTAAGCAAGGCCTTACTCGACGCGGAAACACACTATACCGAGATTGAGAAACTTTCTCTGGCTCTCGTAACGGCAGCTAAGAAGCTACGACCGTACTTCCAAGCTCACCCAATCGCGGTGCGAACTGAGCATCCAATCGGTAAAGCTCTTCAAAAGGGAACGTCGACTCGCATGGCGATCTGGTCCCAAGAATTGAGCGAGTACGGGATTGAGTTCCACCCAAGAACGGCTATAAAGGGGCAGGCCTTAGCCGACTTCGTGGCAGAATTCTCCTACGCTCCCGATATGGGAGAGCGGAAACTGACTTAAACGATAACGAGCTAACTCGGAAAAGGAAGGTAGACCCAACGGGTCCCATCTGGGAGTTATACGTAGACGGAGCATCTAATGCTCGGGGGGCTGGCGCCGGAATAATCCTAATTAACCCCGATGGGGAAAAGCTGCGATATGCCCTCCACTACGGCTTCCGAGCCTCCAACAATGAAGCTGAATACGAAGCGCTCATTGTAGGGATAGAGCTAGCACAGAAGCTCGGCTCCCATAACCTGCGAATACACTGCGACTCGCAGTTGATCGTAAACCAGGTTAAGGGAGATTACATCGCCAAGGAGCCCAACATGGTCGCATACCTGGCTAAGACGAACTCCAAACTCGAGGCCTTCTCTTGGTTCGAGATTCACCAAATCCCGAGAGAACAAAATTCGGAGGCTGACGCGCTTGCTCGCCTCGGATCTGGCATCGACGAAGACGGATTGGGGACCGTACCCATTGAATCTCTCCCACGACCATCCGTCTCCCGAGACGAAGTCGGGACCATAGAGGTGGCATCTCAGCCCACTTGGATGGACTCAATTGTCGAGTTTTTGCGAAGAGGGGAACTCCCCGAAGACCGCAAGGAAGCCGATAAACTGAGGGCCTTAGCATCCAAATACACGCTCCGTGAGGGCACACTCTATAAGCGCGGTTACTCGACACCGCTGCTCCGATGCCTCGATAGCGTTGAGTCGACCAAGGTCCTCCGCGAAATCCATGAGGGCATCTGCGGAAACCACGCCGCTGGGACTTCCCTTGCGCTCAAAGCGCTCAAGCAAGGCTATTTCTGGCCTTCCATGAAGCGAGATGCTTGCGAATGGGCAAGGCGTTGCGATAAATGCCAGCGCTTCGCGGAAATTCCGCGACAGCCCCCGACCCCGTTAAGCAGCATCGTTGTCCCACGTCCCTTTGCTAAGTGGGGCGTGGACATCATTGGCAAGCTCCCTAGAGCGCTAAGGCAATACGAGTACGCCATTATCGCCATCGACTACTTCACTAAGTGGGTAGAGGCCGAGCCGCTTGCCAGAATAACTGAAGCAAACACGACGAACTTCATCTGGAAGAACATCATATGCAGGCACGGTATCCCCGCCTCGATTGTGACCGACAACGGGGCACAATTTGACAACGCGCGAGTAAGAGATATCTGCGATCAACTGAAGATCAGCAAGACCTTCTCCTCGCCGCGACATCCTCAGGCCAACGGCCAAGTCGAGGCAGTCAACAAGACTATCAAGAGCAACCTGAAAAAGAAGCTCGAAGACAAGAAAGGCGCCTGGGCCGATGAATTACCATTCGTCCTATGGGCGTATAGGACAACCGCGCGAAACGCCACCGGCGAGACGCCATTCTCCCTTGCATATGGGGTCGAGGCTGTGGTTCCAATTGAAACCGAGATACCCACGTTCCGAGTCGACACGTTCGACGAAGCGGAAAACAACGAGGCCATGCGCCTTGAGTTGGACCTGATCGACGAAAAGAGGGCGGAAGCATTCAGACGCCTCGCCGCACAGAAACGCAAGGTCGAAAGATACTACAACTCCAAAATCAAAAGGCGAACCTTTGCCGTCGGAAGCCTTGTCCTCAGACGAGTGTTCCAAAACACACAAGTCCAAGGCGCCGGCGTCCTAGGCCCAAACTGGGAAGGCCCTTACAGAGTCCGCAAAGTCATTCACGACGGGACATACTACATCGAGCACACGGACGGGACTCCGATTCGCCACCCGTGGAACGCAGAACACTTGAGGCATTACTATCAGTAGCTAGCGTCCCCCGCTTTTTTATCGCTTTTATTTCCATTTTCAATAAGGCCTACGAGCCAATGTTTTAGGATTTAAAATTTCTCGCAAGTTTTTTTTCGCAAAAGTAATAAAACTCAAGTTTTCCATTTCAATTTCGTTTTATGCAAGTTTTCTGGTTATCAATAATTAACTTATAACCCAAAAAACTTGGGGGGGCTAGCTATGGTAAGGAAACTCTCAAAAGAACACGCTCCACCAAAAAAATCGTAAGACGCCTACATGGCGCAACCTAAGACGCCTACATGGCGCACGTAAGTCGCGTAAAGGCGCAGCCCGTAAGACGCCTACATGGCGCAACCTAAGACGCCTACATGGCGCACGTAAGTCGCGTAAAGGCGCAGCCCGTAAGACGCCTACATGGCGCAACCTAAGACGCCTACATGGCGCACGTAAGTCGCGTAAAGGCGCAGCCCGTAAGACGCCTACATGGCGCAACCTAAGACGCCTACATGGCGCACGTAAGTCGCGTAAAGGCGCAGCCCGTAAGACGCCTACATGGCGCAACCTAAGACGCCTACATGGCGCACGTAAGTCGCGTAAAGGCGCAGCCCGTAAGACGCCTACATGGCGCAACCTAAGACGCCTACATGGCGCACGTAAGTCGCGTAAAGGCGCAGCCCGTAAGACGCTTACATGGCGCAACCTAAGACGCCTACATGGCGCACGTAAGTCGCGTAAAGGCGCAGCCCGTAAGACGCCTACATGGCGCAACCTAAGACGCCTACATGGCGCACGTAAGTCGCGTAAAGGCGCAGCCCGTAAGACGCCTACATGGCGCAACCTAAGACGCCTACATGGCGCACGTAAGTCGCGTAAAGGCGCAGCCCGTAAGACGCCTACATGGCGCAACCTAAGACGCCTACATGGCGCACGTAAGTCGCGTAAAGGCGCAGCCCGTAAGACGCTTACATGGCGCAACCTAAGACGCCTACATGGCGCACGTAAGTCGCGTAAAGGCGCAGCCCGTAAGACGCCTACATGGCGCAACCTAAGACGCCTACATGGCGCACGTAAGTCGCGTAAAGGCGCAGCCCGTAAGACGCCTACATGGCGCAACCTAAGACGCCTACATGGCGCACGTAAGTCGCGTAAAGGCGCAGCCCGTAAGACGCCTACATGGCGCAACCTAAGACGCCTACATGGCGCGCGTAAGTCGCGTAAAGGCGCAGCCCGTAAGACGCCTACATGGCGCAACCTAAGACGCCTACATGGCGCACGTAAGTCGCGTAAAGGCGCAGCCCGTAAGACGCCTACATGGCGCAACCTAAGACGCCTACATGGCGCACGTAAGTCGCGTAAAGGCGCAGCCCGTAAGACGCCTACATGGCGCAACCTAAGACGCCTACATGGCGCACGTAAGTCGCGTAAAGGCGCAGCCCGTAAGACGCCTACATGGCGCAACCTAAGACGCCTACATGGCGCACGTAAGTCGCTTACATGGCGCAACCCAAGATGCCTACATGGCGCAATTTGAGACGCCCACGTGGCACAACCCGGCGCCTACATGGCGCGTAAGACGCCTACATGGCGCAACCTAAGACGCCTACATGGCGCATGTAAGTCGCGTAAAGGCGCAGCCCATAAGACGCCTACATGGCGCAACCCGTAAGACGCCTACATGGTGCACGTAAGTCGCTTACATGGCGCAACCCAAGATGCCTACATGGCGCGATTTGAGACGCCCACGTGGCGCAATCCGGCGCACGTAACACACCTACGTAGCATGGCTGACTCGCAGTTGAAAATACTTAAGAACGCAAACCATCCAAGTGACTGGCGTGTTTGAAAAAGTATCCTGCTGAGATAAAAGGATGGACACAAACAAGTGACCATCCATGCATACCATAGGAGATAAATGTGCGAAAACATTCATAAAAATAAATGAATAACTCCTCACAAAAGAAAGGGGCAACTGCCTCAAAACCTAGAAAGCATGCGCTAAGACAAGTGCGCTAAAGGGAAATATCCTAGTAAGCAAGCGCTAAGACAAGTGCGCTGAACGGAAAAACCTAAAAAGCACGCGCTAAAACATTTGCGCAGGAAAAATAAAGAAAGAAAACGGTCACTCGGCGGGATCGTCGCCCACAGGGTCGGCCCCGTCAAGTGGTGGGAAAAGCGAGTCGAAGAAGTCGAAGGTGACCCCCCGAGAAACATTCTCGGCAGCTGTGGCGTCCCGACACTCCACCGCCGCTGCGTGCCTTGCCTCCTCGACTCCGACATCAAAGTCGTCCTGAAGGTCGGACGCAAGCTGCTCCGTCGCGGCTTTCTCCTCGGTGACCCGAGCCACCTCCTCCGCCAAGGAGTCACGCTTACGCTCCGCACGAACACGGGCAGCCTCACTCGATGTAAGCTGGCCCTGAAGAATGCCAACTTCTTCCGTGCGCGATTCCAACTGACGTCGAAGGTCCCGCGCTTCGCTCCGGAAGACCTCCGTCGATCGAGTCGCCACTTCAAGGGCTTGACGTTCCGTCGTTAGCTCCTCAGCCATCTTCGCCACCGCCGCCTGAGCACGGTCGCACTTGCCGCGGGTAACTCCCAGTTCCACGCGAGCCTCCTGAAGCTGCTCACGGAGACTCGCAAACTCCGCCTTTGAGTGAGAACCTCGCTCGGCGTGAGCCAACTGAGACTTCGCTTGAGCAAGCTCCTCCTGAGCGCGACTCATCCGCCTGATGAGGTCGTGAAGGATCTTCTCGCTCCGGGTCGCTCGAGCAAGCACCTGAGAAGGCAAAAAGACAGTTTAGCGAAAGACAGATTCATCGCAAAAGAGGCAAGGGAAACTCACTCTCTGTGCATCGGAAACGCCGTGACGAAAGAACTCTACGTCACTGCTGGCCACAACGCTCTTCCACATCTTCATCGAAGATTGAGCAAGGCCCAGGGAACATTCCCCCCTAACCTCCGCGGCCTCCACGTCGACCATCGAATTCACGCGCTTAGAGTCCGAAGACGTGTCTGGCAAAGCCGAGGAGGAAGGTCGCTTCAAGGAAGCGCGAGGACCGCTCTCCGCCCGATGATCGGTATCGAGTTTCTCCCGACCATCCCGCGCAGCAATCCGACGGCGAACCGCCGCCAACGACTTCGGGTCCCGGGAAGCCTTCGCTAGACGAGCCCGAGCCCTCGCCCTAGCCGAAGAGACTGCAAAAGCGACAAAGTCAAAACCTTGAGCTAAAAACAAAAGCAAAAATACGAAACGTCAACATACCTTGAGGATCGCCGCTCGAGAGAGATGATGCGGCACTTAGGGTACCCTCGGTCCGCTGAGGAAACGGCGGGAACCACCCAGTGGAAGCCATCAGCTCAGGAGAACGAAATCGTTCAACGGCTTTCCGAGCCTCCGACATTCCCCGGATCTCCTTCACAAAGTCGAGATCATCGGCCCCCTCGTTAGCAGGAAACTCGGACAAGGGGCCGAACCGGAGCGGGGCGTCACCAAAAGCCTCCGCCGAGACCCACACCCACGGTCGTCGATTGTACTTCTCTGAATCAATGATCAGCTTAGTATTCCGTCGATCGCGGGCCACAAAGAAACTGGGTTGCCCGGGCGCAGGGAAGACCGCGATGAGATTGCGAAAATCACTCACGGTCATCACCCGCTCGGTCTGGCAATGCCACTCCATATGGCACATCGCCACTATGCGGTAGAATGCCGGGCTCATCTGACATGCGTGCACCCCCAGACGGGCGAGAAGCTGCTGAACGATGGGTTGAAACGGCAGCCGCAACCCGCAGTTAAGACTCGCAACTGAAACTGCGGCGAAACCACGACGAGGCCGGAAAGGACGGTCGTCCTTTAAAGGACGGAGAAGTGCCACGGATGACGGAATGGCAAAAGCCTCCCGGAGACCGACGAATGTCCGGTAGGTAAGCGTGCTCGAAGCATCAACCCCCGAACAATCGAAGTCCTCGGGAGCAGCAAGGCCCTCCTCGGGATACCACTCCGTCCTAGCAAGCGACCTCGCCGATACCAACGCCTCCGCGTCAGGGGCCTCGGGCTGAGAATCCCCTGGCTCCACGGAAGGGTCCCCGCCCTCCGACACGACCGCGGCAGCTGCCGACGGTACCTCGGGACACTCCGACGCGAGGCCTTCGGCCCTCGGACATGTCTCTGACTCACCTCCGGGATCTTCAGACTCGGGACCAAAGTCGTCCACGCAGTCTATCTCGTCGAGAACCGACTCTAGCGGAGTCACCGCATCCGCGTCCGTAACATCTCCCGGCGCGCCTTGAAAGCCCAAGTCGGACTGCGGCACGTCGAGGCGAACTTTGTCACGGACCCCCCCGCCAACTAAGTTGATCACGAGGCGAGGGGCAGGCTCCCCGGACGCGGGACGATCAAACTCCCCGCCTGTACCACGCCCAGTTGGCGCGCACCCTTCGAGAGGCTGAGCAGCGGGCACGGTCGCACCCAGCTCGCCTTCCTCCAACCACTGCTCTACTCCGCTTGGATTTTCTTCCACGTGCAGAGGGACTTCCCTTAATCCCGCGAAGAGATCATCCTCTGCGTGTTCAGAACCCTGAAACAAGAGAGAGAAATCAATCTCGGGACTCTCAGCTGAGAAAAGGGGAGGGACACCCATGATGCAAACGTAAAAGAAGAAAACAAGCGTAAGAAAAGAGAAAAAATAATGTGAGGAGTAAAGGGAAGGGGGGAGGTCTATTTATAGACTTCTAGGGGGGTAGCAGTCGAAATCCTACTCCCACAAGGAGCAAAATCGGAGTAGAAACTCCAAAAAGTCGGAGTTCTCCCGCGCGAAGCGACCCAGCCCCGCGCACGGGGCGCGCCGCGCGCCAAGCCCGCGCGCCGCGCGGGTCGTGCAGCGCAGACCGCGCGCCGCGCCGTCCAGGGCGCGCGCCGCGCGGCCACCACCTGAAAAAAAAAAAAAAAAAAAAAAAAAAGAAAAGAAAGGAAAAAGAGAAGAGGAAAAAATTTTCCTCGGGGCCACAAGGCACGGGAAACATTTTCCTCAAACACCCAACTAGAAGAACAAAAAGTTCATCGCTGGGACGCCTCCCGAACGACGAACTTGGGGGGCTAATGTTGTCGGTCGTTTTCGGAAAACCCGAGACGCCGAGAAGGCACGTCGCTCAAAGGGCCGATGGTCAGGCCGGAGGTCCTGAAGAGCGGCAAATCTTCAAGCCCTCGCCCAAACTCCTGACTCCTCGAGTCGAGCTTCGCTCCTCGAGTCGAGCCTTGAGTCAATCTCCTCGAGTCGAGCTTCGCTCCTCGAGTCGAGCCTTGAGTGGTTCCTCGAGTCGAGCCTTTAATTGTTCCTCGAGTCGAGCCTCGAGTCATTTTCGAGTCGAGCCTCGAGTCATCCTCGAGTCACTCCTCGAATCAAGTCGCTAGTCGCTCTCGCCGGGCCAAGCCTTGCCCCTCGGATCGAGTCACTCTCATCAAGTAGAAAGCTTCATATTTCACGTGAGAAGAATGGCATTCGAAGGCCCGCAAGAGCCCGGCAAGACGAGCCGCTCACTGCGCACGCAACGCGCTGCACCGGCCAGCCGGGCAGCAGGCAGCGCGCCGCGCCGGCCAGGCAGCGCGCCGCGCCGGTCAAGGAACCCTGCGCCGCGCGTCCTGCGCCGCGCGTCCTGCGCCGCGCCCGGTGACCCGCGCGCCGCGCCCCCTGCGCCGCGCGCCGCGCGTTGTGCGCCGCCCTTTGTGCGCCGCGCGCGCCGTGCGCCTCCACTTGATGCCACACGCATTCCTAGTCCCACATGGACGAAAAAGGGACCTTCTAAGGCTCCCAAACACCTATAAATACCCTCTCTCATTGAGGGGAAAGCCATCCCAAGATATCCAAGAATATCTAATAATTCTCTTCATCTCTTATCGACACGCTCGATTTCTCTGCTTCTCTGGATGCCATATTTGGCCTGAAGCAGGTTCTCTTCTCTCTCCCTCGTTCTCAAAGGTCCCGAAGCACTCACGGGAACTTCCCGGACGTCGCTCCCTTTGACCGAACGTTCTCCGGTGCTCAAGCACGCCCCTAGGGTTCTCAACTAGAGCTACCCTTGCGCGTCTAACACGCTAGACGCGTACGCGATCTCCGAAGTTCCGAGACGCTGCCGAGGACTCCTCGCGCCCCGTTTCCTTCGTCGAGCACGCCTCTCCGCCAAGGCTCCGCGCCTCATACTGCGTCACATACGCTTGAACTACGTTCTGACCTGATCCCACGCACGGGTACGTAGGCAGCCGACAACCAAGGCACGGTCACTCATCCTCCTCACCCCCTACCTCTCCCGAGAGGCGGGTTGATCGGAGAGAACCCTAGCTCGAGACTATCGAGTTCACACTCTTGGCCCGGGTGCGATCACTTGGTCCGGCCTTGGATCGAACCGCCCGAGGTTTTAAATAGTTGTTCATTTTCGTGCGACAACACTTTCAAAAAACAAAACATTTTAATCTTACACATCATGTTTATAATCATATGAAAAACAATTTTGCTCAAGAAAATTTTGTCATTAGAGTTCTATAACTCATGGTAGTGGGGTTTGAAAATCCGGATTTCTAAAAAACTGGAGTTTCAGACAGCCGCGCACCTCGGAGTAAAATCGCCATATCTGGCGGCTCCGATGTCTTTTTCAGCCGAAACCGGTGGCATTGGACAGAGGACAGACAGAGCTTTAATTTGATTCAAGAATCATTAAATTTAGATTTCTGAGCAGAGAGTTATGCTGCTTTTAATGCGGGTCTACATTCCAGCTCGAAGAAAAAGAAATAAATTAAAGCTTCGTCCTTTTAGGTGCGAAAAAGAATCGAGTGTAACGGAACGTTTTAAGATGTTGTTTAAAGCTTTTATTTGTGTTTTATTAGCAGGGTAATAACATAGAATAAAAGAAATAACAACATGCATAGAACGATTCAAGTAAATAAACGAAACTAGCAAGAAAAAAAAAACTAGTCACAAAATTTACTCGAAAATTCTCAAACCTTTAAAACACGTTTTTCAATATAAAAAATTAAAAACTTTTAGAACTGATTCTAATGTGTTTTAACATCATCCCAAACTCATAGAAAAACAACATGGTTTTTAATTTAGAGACAAGAGCAATAAATTAAAAAAAAATCTAAGATTACAATTCTAACTTGTCACAAAATTAGTAAACTTTCGAAAACGATTTTCAAGCTCATAATTTAAAAAACATGCACATGCATTCCTTTGACCATAGCTCTGATACCATTTGTTGGAATCGATCTAGGGTTTAAGAAAAAGTTTAACGCTTCGTTAAGCGGCGGAATTTTAAAAATTTTCTTTTTAAGTAAAACTAGTTTTTACTAACCTAGACAAGAGCATGTGCATGTAAATAAAAACTAATATGAGCTATTAAAGTTACTAACCTTTCTTGAAGCTTGAACCTTGTAGAAGCTTTTGGAAAGTTGCAATGCTCGTCTCCCCTCGCAGCACGTCTCTCTTTCTTTCCTCGGCACCTCGAGCAACCACGAAAGTTTCTATCACTAAATCACTCGAAAAGAAGGAATCAGTGAGTGGGCACTTTTAAACACTACGACTTGAGAACGAGTCTCGAAGTCGCAGAGCTAAACACTAGGTCGAGTGAGGACCTAGGTGCCAAGACAAGAAAAAATCGAAAATATAAACTAGAGAGAGAGAGAGGAAGGGGCGGCCAAGTCTAGAGAGAGAAGCTCTCAATCTCTAAAACTTTGCATGAATGAAAAGTGTGGAATGAGGCTCCTATTTATAGGAGAGGTCTCACCTTCAATAAGGTAGTTTCCTCTTCTATAGAATATCACATATTCATGAGCAAAATAACCCTTATTTCTCATTCCTTTTGGGTGCCCAAGGCAGCCTTCTAGAAGGCTAGGATTTGTTTCCTTTTTTGTTCCTTGGCTTGCCTATTACTCTCTTGGCCGATTCCCTTGTGCATCTAATATGCAAATTTGTTTCCTCTTTTTCTTTTGGCAAGTATCTAAATACATTTATGCACAAAATAATTTCCCTTTCTCTTTGGGTAGTGTTGGGCGCCTATGGCTTCTAGAAAAGGCTTCTAGAATTTTCTTCACTTGTTCATGACAACATAAGAAAAAGCCCATTTAGAATTTTCAATAAAATTCTTATGAAATGAAATTAATTCACAAGGCCCAATTAATCATATTATGGCCGAGTGACATTAAGTCATCAAATGAACTTGTCAAAATTTATTGACATCCATTTCATCCATATGTCTCAAAAGACAAAAATACCCTTTCGACAATTTTCGTTCTTGTTTTGACTTAGCTTCCAGTTTAACTATTCCTATCGATGTGATTCGTGACAGTGAGCTCATGGACCCAAATGAACAGAGCTTGAGCTAAACACTTGGACTCAAAAGTTCACAAACCTTTTCCAAGTTTAGCTTAATGCCAACTGACTCCACTAAAGAGTTGACACTGAAAATCTCTCGGTTCAAATGAATTTATTTTCTACTCAAGAATTCGACCTAATTATGATGAGCGGATCCACTGAATATTATCTATGTTTACCCTTCATGAATGTCATCAGCTAGTCGGGATTTACTAAATTACCATTTTACCCTTCTAGCTGTTATTTCCTCAACTCCTTTGTCGCTTGTGAATAAGTTAGAAACAATGTATTGACGAGGAGCTAACAAGTCACATTGTTTCATCCAAAAGAGTCAGGACTCAATTTGGACACTGGCCAGTTCATTTATTCACACTCCAAGGAACAAAGCATGAGGTGACATACATTGCATTTCAGCAATCTTGTACATGAATTCCATATCTATGAGAACTTCACAAAGTTACTCATGACAGACTCACAACTTAGTACTTCACCAATAGGCCTTGTTCGGAATCACATAGTGAGTCCGAACTTTGACTTTCTCAAATGAGAATACTAAGGTGTGAAATGCCATGTCTCATTTCAGGATTGAGGTAAGCATGACGCAATTCATACATAGTGACTTCGAGACATAAGAGGTTAAATGGTTTGTTCTTATATTGTCTCTAGAAGTGCACTGGTCAATTCAGTACCTTCGGAAGATACCTAGAAGAACTATAGAGTCTCCAACTCTCAATGCCTCATAACCAGACATCATAGATTCTTCTAACAATCATACTGAGGTCAATAGTCCTTTGACCCTAAGATTGCGAATATATCGTTTTAAGCAAACTACGAAGAGTTTGTTCATGCAAATCTACATTTGTCTCTTCGTAAGTTGTTAAGTTTGTTTATGGACTAAAAGACTAAGGTTTTATCATAAAGCTTCAAACAAAGAAAGAATGAATGAACGTTTCAACTTTATTATTAATGAATAAGCAATTACAAGCAAGAGTCTTCGTAAGACTATATGACATCAAATGTACATAAATAGACACTACTACTCTTCTTGTGGGCACCATTGACAACAGAAAGACGATCCCATTGAATCCTATTCAATACACAAAATTCTCTTCATCTCCTATCGACACGCTCGATTTCTTACTCGCCTCTGCTTCTCTGGATGCCATATTTGGCCTGAAGCAGACTCTCTTCTCCCTCCCTCGTTCTCAAAGGTTCCGAAGCACTCACGGGGACTTCCCGGACGTCGCTCCCTTTGACCGAACGTTCTCCGGTGCTCAAGCACGCCCCTAGGGTTCTCAACTAGAGCTACCCTCGCGCGTCTAACACGCTAGACGCCTACGCAATCTCCGAAGTTCTGAGACGCCGCCGAGGACTCCTCGCGCCCCGTCTCCTTCGTCGAGCACGCCTCTCCGCCAAGGCTCCGCGCCTCATACTACGTCTTTCACGCTTGAACTACGTTCTGACCTGATCCCACGCACGGGTACGTAGGCAGCCGACAACCAAGGCACGGTCACTCCTCCTCCTCATCCCCTACCTCTCCCGAGAGGCGGGTTGATCGGAGAAAACCCTAGCTCGAGACTATCGAGTTCACACTCTTGGCCCGGGTGCGATCACTTGGTCCGGCCTTGGATCGAACCGCCCAAGGTTTTAAATAGTTGTTCATTTTCGTGCGACAACACAAGGCCCGTTCACTCCTCCTCCTCACCCCCTACCTCTCCCGAGAGGCGGGTTGATCGGAGAAAAACCTAGCTCGAGACTATCGAGTTCACACTCTTGGCCCGGGTGCGATCACTTGGTCCGGCCTTGGATCGAACCGCCCGAGGTTTTCAATAGTTGTTCATTTTCGTGTGACAACATTTTGGCGCTAGAAGGAGGGGACTTCCCGACCTATTCAGCCCGAAATCCCTTCTGTTCATCTTCTTCTTTTCTTCTGCGAACTCAACTTTCTCGAACTTGAGAAAAGATGAGTAGCCAACCACCCGTACGTTCTGAGGGCGTTAACAACCCCTATAACGTTGCGGGGACTAAAAAGTACTTCTTGCGCTCCCGAGCGCATGGTGACGAAGTGTCGCTCCACGAAGAGAGCTCGACCCGCTCACCATCTCCATCTCCTGATAGCAGGGACAACCGCATCATGGAGTTAGAGGAGAGTATCCGCCGACTAAAGGCGAGGAACGCAAGGTACCACAGCCGACTGGCTGCGAAGCAACCTGTGCGTGACACGGTAATCCCCAACGGGGATCCTGAGAACCTCAACGAGGAAAGCCACGACCGCGACCCTGATTACGAGGGTACTGGTGAGTCGGAGGATATCGAGACTTCTCTCACGAAGGAAGGGGGACTCCACGCCGTGTTTGAAGTCGGTCCGTAGAATCCCTTACCCCGAACAAGCGATGCGCCGGCAGCCTCTCAAGAGGGGAATTCCCGACGTTCAGCTCTCGACCGACTAGGTCCGAGGGAGAATGTTGCGGAAAGTCAGGGCACGCGGAGAGCGCGCCGTCGCAGACGAAGCCTCCGCCTCCGTACGACCAGCCCTGACCTTAGGGACCGCCTCACATCTCAACGCATTGGGCGTGGCAATGATCTGAGAGAGCGACTAAGCTCTAGACCCAATATCCCGCTGGCAGCCCCAACTAACGGGAACCGCCGCGCAGGTCAAGGGTCTAACGAGAGGCTGCAGGTGACTCCTCCCGAACAAGGGGTTACTCCAACGACCGGTCTCGATGTGGTCACTATGATCCACAACCTTCGAAATGAGGTACGAGATCTCCGAGAATACGGAATAGGTGGAAGCACCTATGGGGTCGTTGAGGAAAATTTATCGCCTTTCACAGCTCAGATACTGGCTGAGGTTTGTACGGGAAATTTCAAGCTCCCGAACCTCACTCCCTATGATGGGAAAGCAGATCCTGCTTACCACATCCAGCACTATGAAACCTGGATGACGATGCAGGGTGTTTCTCCTCGCGCCATGTGCCAAGCTTTTAGTTTGACCCTCGCCGGACCCGGCTTTGAGTGGTTCAAGAACTTAAGGCCAGGAAGCATCCACTCGTTCAAAGACCTAAAGGACATGTTCCTAGCACGGTTCGCTACATCTATGGTCCAAAAGAAGACCAAGATGTACCTATGGTCAATCAGGCAAGAGAGTGGCGAGTCTCTTAGACGATACCTCGCCCGATTCACTGAAGAGTCAAACAAGGTCGACCGCTTTGACGACGGTGACGCAATTGCCGCTATCATAGAAGGCTGGCGCACAAGTGACTTCCTCAAGTCTGTCGTCGGCCGTGTCCCTTCTACCATGGCCGAGTTAATGACTCGAGCTAAGACCTTCATGGGAGTCGAAGATTACCTTGACGGCCGCAAGGGCACTAATCAAAGCTCTCGTCGTCGAGAAGAACCTAGCCACGAGCAGAACGAACCTCGTAAAAGGCGAAACAAGGGGAACCAGGTTTCTAGTAACCAACCCCCTGTACCCCAGAAGCCGCGACTTGCGGAAAACTTCAAAGGGTACTCTACGTTCACGCCGCTGAACACGGCGCCGAAACGAATTCTTGCTCTGGCACGTGACAAGTTCACGCCCCCGGCTCCAATGAAAAAGGATCTTGCAACTCGCGATCGATCCAGATATTGTGAGTTCCATCGGGAATATGGTCATTTGACCTCGGAATGCTACAATCTTAAAAGACAAATCGAGGCTTTGATCCAACGGGGTGAGCTGAAAGAGTTCGTGTTACGCATGATTAGCGCTGCGGGCCCCACCACGAACAGACAACAGTCTGGTCAGGGAGGAGGAACAGCCGCTGTTGCCGACCGAACCACGGCTGCTGCCAACGCCAATCCACAACTCCATGTTGTAACCACCATATTGGGAGGTCCACAAGATGTGGTTTCAGCCCGACAACGGAAGAAATTCCTTAGGACCGTGGCTCAGGAAGACGCTGCTATGCACGTCAACTTTACGTATGAAGAACCTCCGTCCGTGCCTCACGAGACGATGTATTTCACCAATGAAGAGGCCAAGCGAGTTGTGCATCCGCACAATGACGCGATCGTGCTCAAAGCCCAAGTGGCTAATAACCTGGTGAAAATGGTTCTCATCGATAACGGCAGCGCTGCCGACATAATTTTCAAGTCCACCCTAGAGCGCATGAAGCTCGGGGGGCTGCGTTCGACTCCGACTCAAATGCCATTGTTTGGGTTCACTAGAGAAAAGGTTATGATCGAGGGCATCATCGATCTGCCGGTCACCTTTGGGACCCCTGGAGGAATTGAGGCCGTTCACATGGTCCCATTCCTAGTGGTTGACCAGGAGTCGCCCTATAGCTTAATCATTGGGCGACCCACGTTGAACCGGCTAAGGGTAATCACTTCCACGTACCACCTACTGGTGAAATTCCCCACCGAAGAGGGAATTGGCATTATGGCTGGAGACCGATCCCAAGCCAGAATATGCTACGTGCAAGGAGTTGATGGCAAATCCGCGGGAAAAGCGGTCAACACAATCTTCCAACTGGAAGACGATTACCCATGCAACCCAAGGGATGCAAGGAAGTTCGGAGAACTTGACCCCCGGGATGAAATCGAAAGACTCAAGGTGGAAACCTCCGATGATCTTGTGCCAATCGTCCTGGACGAATCTAAGCCTGATCAGGTTGTAAAGGTCGGCACCCGACTTCCACTCGCCATCAAAACTCAGCTTACTGCCTTCCTCAGGGAGTTCAAGGATGTTTTTGCATGGACTCATGCAGACATGCCCGGAATAGATCCCGAGGTTATAGTGCACCGACTGAACGACGACCCAAAGGTCGCCGAAAAAGTGCAGGCTAGACGAACGTTCAACCCGGAACGGTACCTGGCCATAAATGAAGAGGTCGAGAAACTCCTCACCGCAAACTTCATTCGAGAGGCTGAATATCCCAAGTGGGTCGCCAACGTGGTAATGGTGAAAAAGCCTAACGGGAAGTGGCGAATTTGTATAGACTACAAAGATCTTAACAAAGCCTGCCCTAAGGACTGCTTTCCACTCCCGCGCATCGAACAACTGGTGGACGCCACGGCCGGCCATGAACTTCTAAGCTTCATGGACGCCTATTCAGGCTACAACCAAATTCGAATGCACGAGCCCAAATTAAGACGACCTTTGTCACCGATCGAGGTCTCTATTGTTACAAGGTCATGCCTTTCGGCCTTAAGAACGCGGGAGCAACGTACCAGCGCTTGGTAAATCGGATCTTCGCCGATCAAATCGGCAAGACAATGGAAGTATACGTGGACGACATGCTCGTTAAAAGCCTACTGGCAACCAATCACATACGCGACCTAAGGGAGATGTTCACAATCCTCCGCCGATATAAAATGAAGCTCAACCCCAACAAATGCGTATTCGGGGTTGAATCCGGGAAGTTCCTCGGTTACATCGTCAGCCGACGAGGCATAGAGGCAAATCCGGAAAAAATCAAGGCACTCCTTGAAATGAAGTCGCCAAGACGAGTCAAAGAGGTACAAAGCCTGACCGGTGGGATTGCCGCTCTGACACGCTTCGTGTCTAAAGCCACCGACAAGTGTCAACCGTTCTTCAAAGCTCTAAAGAAGACGGACGGCTTTGAGTGGACGGACGAATGCGAAAGTGCCTTCCAAGAAATGAAGGCTTACTTTGGGTCCCCACCATTCCTCTCTAAACCAAGAGAAGGCGAGACGCTATACGTATATCTCGCCGTCTCTTAAAGAGCTGTAAGTGTTGTCCTTGTCCGCGAAGAAGACAAGGTCCAATGGCCGGTCTACTACGTGAGCAAAGCCTTACTCGACGCGGAAACACGCTACACCAAAATAGAGAAACTTTCTCTGGCTCTCGTAACAGCAGCTAAGAAGCTGCGGCCGTACTTCCAAGCTCACCCAGTCGCGGTGCGAACTGAGCATCCGATCGGTAAAGCTCTTCAAAAGGGAAAATCGATTCGCATGGCGATCTGGTCCTCAGAATTGAGCGAGTACGGGATTGAGTTCCACCCAAGAACGACTATAAAGGGGCAGGCCTTAGCCGACTTCGTGGCAGAATTCTCCTATACTCCCGATATGGGAAGAGCGGAAGCTGACCTAAACGATGATGCGTTAACTCGGAAAAGGAAGGTAGACCCAACGGGTCCCATCTGGGAGTTATACGTAGACGGAGCATCTAATGCTCGGGGGGCTGGCGCCGGAATAATCCTGATTAACCCTGAGGGGGAAAGGTTACGTTACGCTCTCCACTACGGCTTCCAGGCCTCCAACAATGAAGCCGAATACGAGGCCCTCATTGTAGGAATAGAGCTGGCACAGAAGCTTGGCTCTCATAACCTGCGAATACACTGCGACTCGTAGTTGATTGTGAACCAGGTTAAAGGACATTACACCGCCAAGGAACCTAATATGGTTGCATACCTGGCTAAGACAAACTCCAAGCTCGATGCCTTCTCTTGGTTCGAGATTCACCAAATCCCGAGAGAACAAAATTCTGAGGCTAACGCACTTGCTCGCCTTGGATCCGGCATCGACGAAGACGGATTGGGGACCGTACCCATTGAATTTCTCCCACGGCCATCCGTCTCCCGAGACGAAATCGGGACCATAGAGGCGGCATCTCAGCCCACTTGGATGGACTCGATTGTCGAGTTTCTGCGAAGAGGGGAACTCCCCGAAGACCGCAAGGAAGCCGATAAGCTGAGGGCCTTAGCGGCCAAATACACGCTCCGTGAGGGCATACTCTATAAGCGCGGTTACTCGACGCCGCTGCTCCGGTGCCTCGATAGCGTTGAGTCGACCAAGGTCCTCCGTGAAATTCATGAGGGCATCTGTGGGAACCACGCCGCTGGAACTTCCCTCGCGCTCAAAGCGCTTAAGCAAGGCTATTTCTGGCCTACCATGAAGCGAGATGCTTGCGAATGGGCAAGGCATTGCTATAAATGCCAGCGCTTCGCGGAAATTCCGCGACAGCCTCCGACCCCATTAAGCAGCATCGTTGTTCTACGTCCCTTTGCTAAGTGGGGCGTGGACATCATTGATAAGCTCCCTAGAGCGCCAAGCCAATACGAATATGCCATTATCGCCATCGACTACTTCACTAAGTGGGTAGAGGCCGAGCCGCTTGCCAGAATAACTGAAGCAAACACGACAAACTTCATCTGGAAGAGCATCATATGCAGGCACGGTATCCCCGCTTCGATTGTGACCGACAACGGAGCACAATTCGACAATGCGCGAGTAAGAGATATCTGCGACCAACTGAAGATCAGCAAGACCTTCTCCTCGCCGCATCACACTCAGGCCAACGGCCAAGTCGAGGCAGTCAACAAGACTATCAAGAGCAACTTGAAAAAGAAGCTCGAAGACAAGAAAGGCGCCTGGGCCGAGGAATTGCCATTCGTCCTATGGGCGTATAGGACAACCGCGCGAAACGCCACCGGCGAAACACCATTCTCCCTCGCGTACGGGATCGAAGCTGTGGTTCCAATCGAAACAGAGATACCCACATTCCGAGTCGATACGTTCGACGAAGCGGACAACGACGAGGCCATGCGCCTTGAGTTGGATCTAATCGATGAAAAGAGAGCGGAAGCATTCAGACGCCTCGCCGCACAGAAGCGCAAGGTCGAAAGATACTACAACTCCAAGATCAAAAGGCGAACATTTGCCGTCGGAAGCCTTGTACTCAGACGAGTTTTCCAGAATACGCAAGTTCAAGGCGCCGGCGTCCTAGGCCCAAACTGGGAAGGCCCCTATAGAGTCCGCAAAGTCATTCACGACGGGACCTACTACATCGAGCACACGGACGGGACTCCGATTCGCCACCCGTGGAACGCGGAAGACTTGAGGCAGTACTACCAGTAGCTAGCGTTCCCCGCATTTTTATCGCTTTTATTTCCCGTTTACAATAAGGCCTACGAGCCAATGTTTTAGGACTTTAAATTTCTCGCAAGTTTTTCGCAAAAGTAATAAAAATCTAGTTTTCCGTTAAAAATTCGTTTTATGCAAGTTTCTGTTTATCAAAAATTAACTTATAACCCAAAAACTTGGGGGGGCTAGCTATGGTAAGGATACCCTCAAAATAACACGCTCCACCAAAAAACAACGTAAGACGCCTACATGGCGCAACCTAAGACGCCTACATGGCGCACTTAAGACACCTACATGGCGCACGTAAGACGCCTACATGGCGCAACCTAAGACGCCAACATGGCGCACTTAAGACGCCTACATGGCGCACGTAAGACGCCTACATGGTGCAACCTAAGACGCCTACATGGCGCACGTAAGACGCCTACATGGCGCAACCTAAGACGCCTACATGGCGCACTTAAGACGCCCACATGGCGCACGTTAGACGCCTACATGGCGCAACCTAAGACGCCTACATGGCGCATGTTAGACGCCTACATGGCGCAACCTAAGACGCCTACATGGTGTATTAAGACGCCTACATGGCGCACTTAAGACGCCTACATGGCGTACGTAAGACGCCTACATGGCGCAACCTAAGACGCCTACATGGCGCACCTAACACGCCTGAATGGCGCATTAAGACGCCTACATGGCGCACGTAAGACGCCTACATGGCGCAACCAAGTCGTCTCTCGAGACGCACCTAAGACGCCTACATGGCGCACCTAAGACATCTACATGGCGCAACCTAAGACCCCTACATGGCGCACTTAAGACGCCTACATGGCGCAGCCTAAGACGCCTACATTGCGTACTTAAGACGCCTACATGGCGCAACCTAAGACGCCTACATGGCGCACCTAAGATGCCTACATGGCGCATTAAGACGCCTACATGGCGCACGTAAGGCACCTACGTAGCATGGCTAACTCGCAGGTGAAAAAAACTTACAGAGCGCGAACCATCCAAGTGGCTGGCGCGCCTGAAAAGGTATCCTGCTGAGGTAAAGGAATTGGCAAGACCATTGACACAAACACTTGCCTATCTAAACACGCCATGAAAGATGAATGTGCAAAAACGCTCATAAAAATAAATGAATAATATCTCACAAAGAAAAGGGCAACTGCCCCAAGATCCTAGAAAGCATGCGCTAAGACAAGTGCGCTAAACGGAAAAATCCTAGTAAGCAAGCGCTAAAACAAGTGCGCTGAATGGAAAAAACCTAAAAGAAAGCATGCGCTAAACACTTGCGCAAGAAAAATAAAGAAAAATGTCACTCGGCGGGATCGCCGCCTACAGGATCGGCCCCGTCGAGTGGTGGGAACAACGAGTCAAAGAAGTTGAAAGTGACCCCTCGAGAAGCGTTCTCGGTGGTTGTGGCATCCCGACACTCCACCGCCGCCGCACGTCTTGCCACCTCGACTCCGACATCAAAGTCGTCTTGAGGTCGGACGCAAGCTGTTCCGCCGCGGCTTTCTCCTCGGTAACCCGAGCCACCTCCTCCGCCAAGGAGTCGCCCTCGCGCTCCACTCGAACATGGGCAGCCTCGCTCGATGTAAGCTGGCCCTGGAGAATGCCAACTTCTTCTGTGCGCGACTCCAACTGGCGTCGAAGGTCCCGCTCCTCGCTCCGGAAGACCTCCGTCGATCGGGTCGCCACTTCGAGAGCTTGACGTTCCGTCGTTAGCTCCTCAGCCATCTTCGCCACCGCCGACTGAGCACAGTCGCATTTGCCGCGGGTAACTCCTAATTCCACACGGGCCTCTTGAAGCTGCTCGCGGAGACTCGTAAACTCCGCCCTTGAGTGAGAACTTCGCTCGACACGGGCTAGCTGAGACTTCGCTTGAGCGAGCTCCTCTTGGGCAAGGCTCATCCGTCTGATGAGGTCATGAAGGATCTTTTCGCCCCGGGTCACTCGAGCAAGCACCTGAGAAGGCAAGGAGACAATTCAGTAAAAGACAAAGCCCCAAAACAGACAAGGCAAGAGAAACTTACTCTCTGCGCGTCAGAAACGCCGTGGTGAAAGAACTCCACGTCACTACTGGCCACGATGCTCTTCCACATCTTCATCGAGGATTGAGCGAGGCCCAGGGAACATTCCCCCATAACCTCCGCGGCCTCCACGTCGACCATCAAGTTCACATGCTTGGAGTCCGAAGACGTGTCTGGTAGAGCCGAGGAAGAGGGTCGCTTCAAAGAAGCGTGAGGGCCGTTCTCTGGTGGATGACCAATGTCGGGTTTCTCCTGACCGTTTCGTGCGGCAATCCGACAACGGACCGCCGCCAACGACTTCGGATCTCGGGAGGCCTTCGCCAATCGCGCCTGAGCCCTCGCCCTAGCTGAAGAGACTACAAAAGCGACAAAGTCAAAACCCTAAGCTAAAAACAAAAGCAAAAAGTGCGAAACGTCAACATACCTCGAAGATCGCCGCTCGAGAGAGATGATGCGGCACTGGGGGCACTCTCGGTCCGCTGACTATCGCCCCGGCTAGGTGGAAATGGCGGGAACCACCCGGTGGAAGCCATCAGCTCAGGGGAACGAAATCGTTCGACGGCCTTCCGAGCATCCGACATTCCCCGGATCTCCTTCACGAAGTCGAGATCATCGGCCCCCGCGTCAGCAGAAAACTCGGTCAAGGGGCCGAACCGGAGCGGCGCGTCGCCAAAAGCCTCCGCCGAAACCCACACCCATGGTCGTTGATTATACTTCTCTGAATCCATGACCAGCTTAGTGTTCCGGCGATCGCGGGCCATGAAGAAACTGGGTTGCCCGGGCGCAGGGAAGACCGCGATGCGATTACGAAAATCACTCACGGTCATCACCCGCTCGGTCTGGCAATGCCACTCCATGTGGCATATCGCCACGATGCGGTAGAACGCCGGACTCATCTGACACGCGTGCACCCCCAGACGGGCGAGAAGCTGCTGAACGATGGGTTGAAACGGCAGCCGCAACCCGCAGTTGAGACTTGCAACTGAAACTGCGGCAAACCACGACGAGGCCGAAAACGACGGTCGCCCTGTAAGGGACGGAGAAGCGCCACGGACGATGGAATGGCGAATGCCTCCCGGAGATCGACGAATGTTCGGTAGGTGAGCGAGCTCGAAGCGTCGACCCCCGAACAATCGAAGTCCTCGGGAGCAGCAAAGCCCTCCTCGGGATACCACTCCGTCCTAGCAAGCGACCTCGCCGATACTAATGCCTCTGCGTCAGGGGTCTCGGGCTGAGAACCCCCTGACTCCACGGAAGGGCCCCTGCCTTCCGGCACAGCCGCGGCAGCCGCCGACGGTACCTCGGGACGCTCCGATGCGAGGCCTTCGGCCCCCGGACATGTCTCCGAATCGCCTCCGGGATCATCAGACTCGGGACCAAAGTCGTCCACGCAGTCAATCTCGTCAAGGACCGACTCTAGCGGAGTCACCGCATCTACGTCCGCGATATCTCCCGGCGCGCCATGAGGGTCCAACTCGGACTGCGGCACATCAAGGCAGGCTTTGTCGCGAACCCCCTCGCCAACTTAGTTGATCACGAGGCGAGGGGCAGGTTCCCCAGACGTCGGATGATCAAACTCCCCACCTGTGTCGCGCCCAGCTGGCGCGCACTCTTCTTGAGGCTGAGCAGCAGGCACGGTCGTGCCCAGCTCGCCTTCCTCGAGCCACTGCTCTACTCCGCTTGGATTCTCTTCCACGTGCAGAGGAATTTCCCCTAATCCCGCGAAGAGATCGTCCTCTGCATGTTCAGAACCCTGAAACAAGAGAGGGAAATCAATCTCGGGACTCTCAGTTGAGAAAAGGGGAGGGACACCCATAATGCAAACGTAAAAAGAAAAAAGAAACAAGCGTAGAGAAAGAGAGAAAAAAATAAAGTGAGGAATAAGAGAAGGGGGGGGGGGTCTATTTATAGACTTCTAGGGGGATATGAGTCGAAATCCTACTCCCACAAGGAGAAAAAACTAAGGAAAACTCCAAAAAATCGTAGTTCCCCCGCGCAAGGCGAACCAGCCCCGCGCACGGGGCGTGCCGCGCGTCAAGCCCACGCGCCGCGCGGGTCGCGCTGCACAGACCGCGCGCCGCGCCTTCCAAGGCGCGCGCCGCGCGGCCTCGTAAAAAAAAAAGAAGAAGAAGAGGAAAAGATTTTTCCTCGGGTAACAGGACATGGGAAATATTTTCGTCAAACACCCAACTAGAAGGACAAAAAGTTCATCGCTGGGAACCTCCCGAGCGACGAACTTGGGGGGCTAATGTTGTCTGTCGTTTTCGGAAAACTTGAGACACCGAAAAGGCACACCGCTCAAAGGGCCGATGGTCAGGCCGGAGGTCCTGAAAAGCGGCAAGCCCCCAAATCCTCGTCCAAACTCTTGACTCCTTGAGTCGAGCTTAGCCCCTCGAGTTGAGACTTGAGTCTGTTCCTCGAGTCGAGCCTCGCTCTTCGAGTTGAACTTTGAGTCGGTCTCCTCGAGTCGAGCTTCGTTCCTCGAGTCGAGCTTCGAGTCGGTCTCCTCGAGTCGAGCTTCGCTCCTCGAGTCGAGCCTCGAGTCGGTCTCCTCGAGTTAAGCTGCGTTTCTCGAGTCGAGCCTCGAGTCGGTCTCCTCGAGTCGAGCTGCGCTCCTCGAGTCGAGCCTCGAGTCGGTCTCCTCGAGTCGAGCTTCGCTCCTTGAGTCCAGCATCGAGTCGGCCTCCTCGAGTCGAGCTTCGCTCCTTGAGTCCAGCATCGACTCGAGTCTTATCCGTGAAACAAACATTTGTGTCAAAGGCCCGAAATACCAAGCGTCTCAGCGGGCCCGGAAGCGAGACGATCGCGAAAAGCCCGCAGAGACGAAGCCCTGCGCGCGCCGCGCCGGCAGGGCTGTGCGCCGCGCAGTGGGCAGCGCTGCCAGCGCACCGCGGGTCGCGCGCCGCGTCCGGCCAAGGCCACGCTGCGAACTGAGCGGCACAGACCGCGCGCCGCGGATCGCGCACCGCGCGTTGTGCGCCGCTGCCTCTTCTGCGCCTCCACGTGAATAGGGGTGCGTTCCTAGTCCCACATAGACGCCAAAGGGCCTCCTTAGGGTCCTCAAACACCTATATAAACCCCCTCCCATTGAGGGGAAAATCATCCCTTCATCTCCTATCGACACGCTCGATTTCTTACTCTTCTCTGCTTCTCTTGATGCCATTTTTGGCCTGATGCAGTTCCTCTACTCTCCCTCTCGTTCTCAGAGGTCTCGACGCACTCACGGGAACTTCCCGGACGTCGCTCCCTCTGACCGAATGTTCTCCGGTGCTCAAGCAAGCCCCTAGGGTTCTCGACTAGAGTTCCCCTCGCGCGTCTAACACCTTAGACGCGTGCGCGATCTCCGAGGTTCCGAGACGCCGCCGAGGACTCCTCGCGCCCCGTCTCCTTCGTCGAGTACGCTTCTCCACCAAGGTTTCAAGCCTCATGTTGTCGCACGAAAATGAACAACTATTTAAAACCTCGGGCGGTTCGATCCAAGGCCGGACCAAGTGATCGCACCCGGGCCAAGAGTGTGAACTCGATAGTCTCGAGCTAGGGTTTTCTCCGATCAACCCGCCTCTCGGGAGAGGTAGGGGGTGAGGAGGAGGAGTGACCGTGCCTTGGTTGTCGGCTGCCTACGTAACCGTGCGTGGGATCAGGTCAGAACATAGTTCAAGCGTGTAGGACACTGTGTGAGGCGCGGAGCCTTGGTGGAGAAGCGTACTCGACGAAGGAGACGAGGTGCGAGGAGTCCTCGGCGACGTCTCAGAATTTCGGAGATCGCGTGCGCGAGAGAGAATGTGTGTTTTCTCTCTTTAGGAGACGTGGAAGACTCTAAGTCAAGAGTTCCTTGTTATGGCGGAGATTTCGGACGCGTAGGCGATTCCTAGTCGGAAATGCCGGACGCGTAGGCGATTTCTTGTCAGAAATGGCGGACGCGTCTAGGGGGCTAGACGCGTAGGCGATTTTCAGTAGAAAACCGTTAGACCACTCATGGGCTCAAGATTAATCGCTCGATCAAGAGAGGCGGCACTCGGGAGTCCCCGGAAAGCGCTTCAGAATCTCCGAGAGCGAGAAATCGTGGAGAATCCGCTTCAGGCCAAGGATGGCATCTAGAGAAGCGGAGAGAAGTCTCAAGTTCCTTGAGAAAGAATGGGATGGCTTTCCCCTCAATGGGAGGGGGTATTTATAGGTGTTTGGGGGCCTTAGAAGGCTTCTTTTTCGTCCATGTGGGACTAGGAACGCATGTGGCATCAAGCGGAGGCGCACGGCGCGCGCGGCGCACAAAGAGCGGCGCACAACGCGCGGCGCGCGGGCCGCGGCGCAGGGGGCGCGGCGCGCGAGTCATTTGGCGCGGCGCGCGGGTGCTCGGCGCATGGAGCGCGCGGCGCGGGCGCGTCTTGGTGCGGCGCGCGCCTGCCTGGCGCGGCGCGTTGTCTTGATGGCGCGGCGCGCTGCTTGCTGCGCGGCTGGCCGACGCAGCTTGCTGTGCGCGCAGCGAATGGTTCGTCTTGCCGGACTCTTGCGGGCCTTTAGGGGTCTTCGAATACCATTCTTGCCATGCAAAATATGAAGGTTTCTACTCGACGAGAGTGGCTCGACTCGAGGAGCAACTCAAGGCTCGACTCGAGGAACGACTCGAGGCTCGACTCGAGGAGAACGACTCGAGGCTCGACTCGAGGAGAACGACTCGAGGCTCGACTCGAGGAACAACTCAAGGCTCGACTCGAGGAGCGACCCGAGGCTCGACTCGAGGAACGACTCGAGGCTCGACTCGAGGAGAACGACTCGAGGCTCGACTCGAGGAACGTGAGGATTTGGCACGAGGACTTGTCAGTCGACTCGTGACAGAAGGCTTGCCGCTCTTCAGGACCTCCGGCCTGACCATCGGCCCTTTGAATGGCGTGTCTTCTTGGCGTCTCGGGTTTTCCGAAAACGACCGACAACATTAGCCCCCCAAGTTTATCGCTCGGGAGGCCCCGGGCGGTGAACTTTTAGTTGTTTCTGCCGGGTGTTTGAGGAAAATTTATCTCCCAGGGCTTCGCTGTCGCGAAGCTTTTGTGAACATAGAGAATATTCTTGCGAACGCTAGTGCTCTCTCTCGCTTTTCCGTTTCTCTCGACACGAGTGTGTGATCGACACGTGGAGGAGGATCCAAGCGGATAGGAGACGTAGCTCGACGTGGGCGAGGCAGACGTGTTTGCGTCCATCGCTCTAGTCCCGGAGCAAAGGGGACATGCGTGGGCAGGCGGGACACGCATTTGTGTAGAGGCAGCCCGGCGTGTCGCGGCTCGTTGATCTTTTGGCGAAGTCATGCCCAAGTCTTTCTTCGATGGCATTTTGCTTGATAATATCATCAATCCGGAGTTCATGGGACTCGACGGTGACTAGCAGGGCGACGATTGTGTAATCGTGACGTATTAGGGGAAGATCATGGCTTCCGTCTCGGCCAGCTTGGAAGGCGACTGCACTTTTGCATTTTGCAGAGGCGTGCTCATTTCGAGGTCTCGAAGACGGAGGTTGATGCTGCGGGCGGATGCTTCGAGAAGACGGAGTGGCACCTGGCGGAAGGCTCTGCCACACCGGAGGGCTTCGACTGCTCGGGGATAAACGCTAAGAGTTTGACCACGCATCAAGCATAAGTCGGTCTCACGGGGCATCCGCCATTCCTGCCTTGGTGGTGCTTCTTCGTCTGCGTTCGGAAGATCGACCCTTATTCCCCAGGCGCGAGCGCGGGTCTCTGCTTTGGCTAACCTGTTCTTCAGGTTGCTCCAGCCGTTTGTTCGAGGAGCGGGACTCGACTCGAGGAGAACGACTCAAGGCTCGACTCGAGGAGCGAAGCTCGCCTCGAGGAGACTGACTCAAGGCTCGATTCGAGGAGCGAAGCTCGACTCGAGGAGACTGAATCAAGTCTCAACTCGAGGAGCAAAGCTCAACTCGGGGAGCCGACTCAAGTCTCAACTCGAGGGGCTAGGCTCGACTCAGGGAGCCGACTCAAGTCTCGACTCGAGGGGCTAGGCTCGACTCAAGGAGATTGGCTGGACTTTAAGGAATATGACTCTACTTGAGGAGCGACGCTCGACTCGAGGAGTATGACTCGATTCGAGGGGCAAGACTCAACTCGGGGAGAATGGCTTGATGAGTGATGCTCGACTCGAGAGGGATGACTCGAGGAGAGTGACTCGACTCGAGGAGCATGGCTCGACTCGAGGAGGGTGTGACTCGACTTGAGAAGGATGTCTTGACTCGAGGAGCAGTGCTCGACTCAAGGAGAATGATTTGACTCAAGGAGCGAGACTCGACTCAAGGAGCGTGACTCGACTTTGAGGAGCGATGCTCGACTTGAGGAGAATGGTTCGATTTCAGGAGCAAGACTCGACTCGAGGAGAATGACTCAACTCGAGGGGCAAGGCTTGACTCGAGGAGAATGGCTCGACTCAAGGAGCGAAGCTCGACTTCGAGGAGAATGACTCGACTCAAGGAGCGAAGCTCGACTTTGAGGTGAATGACTCGACTCAAGGAGCGAAGCTCGACTCGAGGAGAATGACTCGACCCGAGGAGCGAAGCTCGACTCGAGGAGAATGACTTGACTCGAGGAGCGAAGCTCAACTCGGGGAGACTGACTCGACTCGAGGAGCGAAACTCGACTCGAGGAGGATGACTCGACTCGAGGAGCGAAGCTCGACTCGAGAAGAATGACTTGACTCGAGGAGCGAAGCTCAACTGACTTGACTCGAGGAGCGAAACTCGACTCGAGGAGGATGACTCGACTCGAGGAGCGAAGCTCAACTTGGGGAGACTGACTCAACTCAAGGAGCGAAACTCGACTCGGGGAGGATGACTCGACTCGAGGAGCGAAGCTTGACTCGAGAAGAATGACTCGACTCGAGGAGCGAAACTCGACTCGAGGAGGATGACTCGACTCGAAGAGCGAAGCTCGACTCGAGAAGAATGACTTGACTCGAGGAGCGAAGCTCAACTCGAGGAGACTGACTCGACTCGAGGAGCAAAACTCGACTTGAGGAGGATGACTCGACTCGAGGAGCGAAGCTAAACTCGGGGAGACTGACTCGACTCGAGGAGCGAAACTCGACTCGAGGAGGATGACTCGACTCGAGGAGCGAAGCTCAACTCGAGGAGACAGACTCGACTTGAGGAGCGAAACTCGACTCGAGGAGGATGACTCGACTCGAGGAGCGAAGCTCAACTCGGGGAGACTGACTCAACTCGAGGAGCGAAACTCGACTCGAGGAGGATGACTCGACTCGAGGAGCGAAGCTCGACTCGAGAAGAATGACTTGACTCGAGGAGCGAAGCTCAACTCAAGGAGACTGACTCGACTCGAGGAGCGAAGCTCGACTCGAGGAGAATGACTTGACTCGAGGAGCGAAGCTCAACTCGAGAAGCGAAGCTCGACTCGAGGAGGATGACTCCACTCGAGGAGCGAAGTCTCAGCTAGTTCAGGCCGAGCGAGGTTCTTTCTCGGAGGCGGGGTTCGCGAGTTTTTGCGAGCAGCTTCAATTAACTCGCATGGAACGGGGATTCTCCCAAGGTGAGGGTGATCGTGTTTAGTTGGCGATGGCGAAGACAGCATGAACTGCGCCTTGTACGGCGGTTCAGGTGCGTTGCGATTTAGTCATCATATTCAACGCTTTGTGGTCACTCTTAGCGCGTCGTGAGAAGCGGTTTTGTGCGTCGTTTAGGCGCCTTAGGCACATTGCGAGGGATGGCCTAGATGCACCATGCAGGCTTCTTAGGTGTGCCGTATAGGCGTTTTAGATGAGCCATGTAGGCATCTTGGTTGCGCCATATAGGCATTTTAGGTGTGCTATTGTTGTGCCATGTAGGCGTCTTACGTGCGCCATGTAGGCGTCTTAAGTGCGCCATGTAGGCGTCTTAGGTTGCGCCATGTAGGCGTCTTAAGTGCGCCATGTAGGCGTCTTAGGTTGCGCCATGTAGGCGTCTTAAGTGCGCCATGTAGGCGTCTTAGGTTACGCCATGTAGGCGTCTTACGGGTTGCGTCTTTACGCGTCTTACGTGCGCCATGTAGGCGTCTTAGGTTGCGCCATGTAGGCGTCTTGCGGGCTGCGCCTTTACGCGTCTTACGTGCGCCATGTAGGCGTCTTACGTGCGCCATGTAGGCGTCTTAGGTTGCGCCATGTAGGCGTCTTACGGGCTGCGCCTTTAGGCGTCTTACGTGCGCCATGTAGGCATCTTAGGTTGCGCCATGTAGGCGTATTACGGGCTGCGCCTTTACGCGTCTTACGTGCGCCATGTAGGCGTCTTACGGGCTGCGCCTTTACGCGTCTTACGTGCGCCATGTAGGCGTCTTAGGTTGCGCCATGTAGGCGTCTTACGGGCTGCGCCTTTACGCGTCTTACGTGCGCCATGTAGGCGTCTTAAGTTGCGCCATGTAGGCGTCTTACGGGCTGCGCCTTTACGCGTCTTACGTGCGCCATGTAGGCGTCTTAGGTTGCGCCATGTAGGCGTCTTACGGGCTGCGCCTTTACGCGTCTTACGTGCGCCATGTAGGCGTCTTAAGTTGCGCCATGTAGGCGTCTTACGGGCTGCGCCTTTACGCGTATTACGTGCGCCATGTAGGCGTCTTAGGTTGCGCCATGTAGGCGTCTTACGGGCTGCGCCTTTACGCGTCTTACGTGCGCCATGTAGGCGTCTTATGTTGCGCCATGTAGGGGTCTTACGGGCTGCGCCTTTACGCGTCTTACGTGCGCCATGTAGGCGTCTTAGGTTGCGCCATGTAGGCGTCTTACGGGCTGCGCCTTTACGCGTCTTACGTGCGCCATGTAGGCGTCTTAGGTTGCGCCATGTAGGCGTCTTACGGGCTGCGCCTTTACGCGTCTTACGTGAGCCATGTAGGCGTCTTAAGTTGCGCCATGTAGGCGTCTTACGGGCTGCGCCTTTACGCGTCTTACGTGCGCCATGTAGGCGTCTTAGGTTGCGCCATGTAGGCGTCTTACGGGCTTCGCCTTTACGCGTCTTACGTGCGCCATGTAGGCGTCTTAAGTTGCGCCATGTAGGCGTCTTACGGGCTGCGCCTTTACGCGTCTTACGTACGCCATGTAGGCGTCTTAGGTTGCGCCATGTAGGCGTCTTACGGGCTGTGCCTTTGCGCGTCTTACGTGCGCCATGTAGGCGTCTTATGTTGCGCCATGTAGTCGTCTTACGGGCTGCACCTTTACGCGTCTTACGTGCGCCATGTAGGCGTCTTAGGTTGCGCCATGTAGGCGTCTTACGGGTTGCGCCTTTACGCGTCTTACGTGCGCCATGTAGGCGTCTTAGGTTGCGCCATGTAGGCGTCTAACGGGCTGCGCCTTTACGCGTCTTACGTGCGCCATGTAGGCGTCTTAGGTTGCGCCATGTAGGCGTCTTACGGGCTGCGCCTTTACGCGTCTTACGTGCGCCATGTAGGCGTCTTAAGTTGCGCCATGTAGGCGTCTTACGGGCTGCGCCTTTACGCGTCTTACGTGCGCCATGTAGGCGTCTTACGGGCTGCGCCTTTACGCGTCTTACGTGCGCCATGTAGGCGTCTTAGGTTGCGCCATGTAGGCGTCTTACGGGCTGCGCCATGTAGGCGTCTTACGTGCGCCATGTAGGCATCTTAGGTTGCGCCATGTAGGCGTCTTACGGGTTGCGCCTTTACGCGTCTTACGTGCGCCATGTAGGCGTCTTAGGTTGCGCCATGTAGGCGTCTTACGGGCTGCGCCTTTACGCGTCTTACGTCCGCCATGTAGGCGTCTTAGGTTGCGCCATGTAGGCATCTTACGGGCTGCGCCTTTACGCGTCTTACGTGCGCCATGTAGGCGTCTTAAGTTGCGCCATGTAGGCGTCTTACGGGCTGCGCCTATACGCATCTTACGTGCGCCATGTAGGCGTCTTAGGTTGCGCCATGTAGGCGTCTTACGGGCTGCGCCTTTACGCATCTTACGTGCGCCATGTAGGCGTCTTAGGTTGCGCCATGTAGGCGTCTTACGGGCTGCGCCTTTACGCGTCTTACGTGCGCCATGTAGGCGTCTTACGGGCTGCGCCTTTACGCGTCTTACGTGCGCGATGAAGGCGTCTTAGGTTGCGCCATGTAGGCGTCTTACGGGCTGCGCCATGTAGGCGTCTTACGTGCGCCATGTAGGCATCTTAGGTTGCGCCATGTAGGCGTCTTACGGGCTGCGCCTTTACACGTCTTACGTGCGCCATGTAGGCGTCTTAGGTTGCGCCATGTAGGCGTCTTACGGGCTGCGCCTTTACGCGTCTTACGTGCGCCATGTAGGCGTCTTAGGTTGCGCCATGTAGGCATCTTACGGGCTGCGCCTTTACGCGTCTTACGTGCGCCATGTAGGCGTCTTAAGTTGCGCCATGTAGGCGTCTTACGGGCTGCGCCTTTACGCGTCTTACGTGCGCCATGTAGGCGTCTTAGGTTGCACCATGTAGGCGTCTTACGGGCTGCGCCTTTACGCGTCTTACGTGCGCCATGTAGGCGTCTTAGGTTGCGCCATGTAGGCGTCTTACGGGCTGCGCCTTTACGCGTCTTACGTGCGCCATGTAGGCGTCTTAGGTTGCGCCATGTAGGCGTCTAACGGGCTGCGCCTTTACGCGTCTTACGTGCGCCATGTAGGCGTCTTAGGTTGCGCCATGTAGGCGTCTTACGGGCTGCGCCTTTACGCGTCTTACGTGCGCCATGTAGGCGTCTTAAGTTGCACCATGTAGGCGTCTTACGGGCTGCGCCTTTACGCGTCTTACGTGCGCCATGTAGGCGTCTTACGGGCTGCGCCTTTACGCGTCTTACATGCGCCATGTAGGCGTCTTAGGTTGCGCCATGTAGGCGTCTTACGGGCTGCGCCTTTACGCGTCTTACGTGCGCCATGTAGGCGTCTTAGGTTGCGCCATGTAGGCGTCTTACGGGCTGCGCCTTTACGCGTCTTACGTGCGCCATGTAGGCGTCTTAAGTTGCGCCATGTAGGCGTCTTACGGGCTGCGCCTTTACGCGTCTTACGTGCGCCATGTAGGCGTCTTAGGTTGCGCCATGTAGGCGTCTTACGGGCTGCGCCTTTACGCGTCTTACGTGCGCCATGTAGGCGTCTTAAGTTGCGCCATGTAGGCGTCTTACGGGCTGCGCCTTTACGCGTCTTACGTGCGCCATGTAGGCGTCTTAGGTTGCGCCATGTAGGCGTCTTACGGGCTGCGCCTTTACGCGTCTTACGTGCGCCATGTAGGCGTCTTAGGTTGCGCCATGTAGGCGTCTTACGGGCTGCGCCTTTACGCATCTTACGTGCGCCATGTATGCGTCTTAGGTTGCGCCATGTAGGCGTCTTACGGGCTGCGCCTTTACGCGTCTTACGTGCGCCATGTAGGCGTCTTACGGGCTGCGCCTTTACGCGTCTTACGTGCGCGATGAAGGCGTCTTAGGTTGCGCCATGTAGGCGTCTTACGGGCTCCGCCATGTAGGCGTCTTACGTGCGCCATGTAGGCATCTTAGGTTGCGCCATGTAGGCGTCTTACGGGCTGCGCCTTTACGCGTCTTACGTGCGCCATGTAGGCGTCTTAGGTTGCGCCATGTAGGCGTCTTACGGGCTGCGCCTTTACGCGTCTTACGTGCGCCATGTAGGCGTCTTAGGTTGCGCCATGTAGGCGTCTTACGGGCTGCGCCTTTACGCGTCTTACGTGCGCCATGTAGGCGTCTTAAGTTGCGCCATGTAGGCGTCTTACGGGCTGCGCCTTTACGCGTCTTACGTGCGCCATGTAGGCGTCTTAGGTTGCGCCATGTAGGCGTCTTACGGGCTGCGCCTTTACGCGTCTTACGTACGCCATGTAGGCGTCTTAGGTTGCGCCATGTAGGCGTCTTACGGGCTGTGCCTTTGCGCGTCTTACGTGCGCCATGTAGGCGTCTTATGTTGCGCCATGTAGTCGTCTTACGGGCTGCACCTTTACGCGTCTTACGTGCGCCATGTAGGCGTCTTAGGTTGCGCCATGTAGGCATCTTACGGGTTGCGCCTTTACGCGTCTTACGTGCGCCATGTAGGCGTCTTAGGTTGCGCCATGTAGGCGTCTAACGGGCTGCGCCTTTACGCGTCTTACGTGCGCCATGTAGGCGTCTTAGGTTGCGCCATGTAGGCGTCTTACGGGCTGCGCCTTTACGCGTCTTACGTGCGCCATGTAGGCGTCTTAAGTTGCGCCATGTAGGCGTCTTACGGGCTGAGCCTTTACGCGTCTTACGTGCGCCATGTAGGCGTCTTACGGGCTGCGCCTTTACGCGTCTTACGTGCGCCATGTAGGCGTCTTAGGTTGCGCCATGTAGGCGTCTTACGGGCTGCGCCATGTAGGCGTCTTACGTGCGCCATGTAGGCATCTTAGGTTGCGCCATGTAGGCGTCTTACGGGTTGCGCCTTTACGCGTCTTACGTGCGCCATGTAGGCGTCTTAGGTTGCGCCATGTAGGCGTCTTACGGGCTGCGCCTTTACGCGTCTTACGTCCGCCATGTAGGCGTCTTAGGTTGCGCCATGTAGGCATCTTACGGGCTGCGCCTTTACGCGTCTTACGTGCGCCATGTAGGCGTCTTAAGTTGCGCCATGTAGGCGTCTTACGGGCTGCGCCTATACGCATCTTACGTGCGCCATGTAGGCGTCTTAGGTTGCGCCATGTAGGCGTCTTACGGGCTGCGCCTTTACGCATCTTACGTGCGCCATGTAGGCGTCTTAGGTTGCGCCATGTAGGCGTCTTACGGGCTGCGCCTTTACGCGTCTTACGTGCGCCATGTAGGCGTCTTACGGGCTGCGCCTTTACGCGTCTTACGTGCGCGATGAAGGCGTCTTAGGTTGCGCCATGTAGGCGTCTTACGGGCTGCGCCATGTAGGCGTCTTACGTGCGCCATGTAGGCATCTTAGGTTGCGCCATGTAGGCGTCTTACGGGCTGCGCCTTTACACGTCTTACGTGCGCCATGTAGGCGTCTTAGGTTGCGCCATGTAGGCGTCTTACGGGCTGCGCCTTTACGCGTCTTACGTGCGCCATGTAGGCGTCTTAGGTTGCGCCATGTAGGCATCTTACGGGCTGCGCCTTTACGCGTCTTACGTGCGCCATGTAGGCGTCTTAAGTTGCGCCATGTAGGCGTCTTACGGGCTGCGCCTTTACGCGTCTTACGTGCGCCATGTAGGCGTCTTAGGTTGCACCATGTAGGCGTCTTACGGGCTGCGCCTTTACGCGTCTTACGTGCGCCATGTAGGCGTCTTAGGTTGCGCCATGTAGGCGTCTTACGGGCTGCGCCTTTACGCGTCTTACGTGCGCCATGTAGGCGTCTTAGGTTGCGCCATGTAGGCGTCTAACGGGCTGCGCCTTTACGCGTCTTACGTGCGCCATGTAGGCGTCTTAGGTTGCACCATGTAGGCGTCTTACGGGCTGCGCCTTTACGCGTCTTACGTGCGCCATGTAGGCGTCTTAAGTTGCACCATGTAGGCGTCTTACGGGCTGCGCCTTTACGCGTCTTACGTGCGCCATGTAGGCGTCTTACGGGCTGCGCCTTTACGCGTCTTACATGCGCCATGTAGGCGTCTTAGGTTGCGCCATGTAGGCGTCTTACGGGCTGCGCCTTTACGCGTCTTACGTGCGCCATGTAGGCGTCTTAGGTTGCGCCATGTAGGCGTCTTACGGGCTGCGCCTTTACGCGTCTTACGTGCGCCATGTAGGCGTCTTAAGTTGCGCCATGTAGGCGTCTTACGGGCTGCGCCTTTACGCGTCTTACGTGCGCCATGTAGGCGTCTTAGGTTGCGCCATGTAGGCGTCTTACGGGCTGCGCCTTTACGCGTCTTACGTGCGCCATGTAGGCGTCTTAAGTTGCGCCATGTAGGCGTCTTACGGGCTGCGCCTTTACGCGTCTTACGTGCGCCATGTAGGCGTCTTAGGTTGCGCCATGTAGGCGTCTTACGGGCTGCGCCTTTACGCGTCTTACGTGCGCCATGTAGGCGTCTTAGGTTGCGCCATGTAGGCGTCTTACGGGCTGCGCCTTTACGCATCTTACGTGCGCCATGTAGGCGTCTTAGGTTGCGCCATGTAGGCGTCTTACGGGCTGCGCCTTTACGCGTCTTACGTGCGCCATGTAGGCGTCTTACGGGCTGCGCCTTTACGCGTCTTACGTGCGCGATGAAGGCGTCTTAGGTTGCGCCATGTAGGCGTCTTACGGGCTGCGCCATGTAGGCGTCTTACGTGCGCCATGTAGGCATCTTAGGTTGCGCCATGTAGGCGTCTTACGGGCTGCGCCTTTACGCGTCTTACGTGCGCCATGTAGGCGTCTTAGGTTGCGCCATGTAGGCGTCTTACGGGCTGCGCCTTTACGCGTCTTACGTGCGCCATGTAGGCGTCTTAGGTTGCGCCATGTAGGCGTCTTACGGGCTGCGCCTTTACGCGTCTTACGTGCGCCATGTAGGCGTCTTAAGTTGCGCCATGTAGGCGTCTTACGGGCTGCGCCTTTACGCGTCTTACGTGCGCCATGTAGGCGTCTTAGGTTGCGCCATGTAGGCGTCTTACGGGCTGCGCCTTTACGCGTCTTACGTGCGCCATGTAGGCGTCTTAAGTTGCGCCATGTAGGCGTCTTACGGGCTGCGCCTTTACGCGTCTTACGTGCGCCATGTAGGCGTCTTAGGTTGCGCCATGTAGGCGTCTTACGGGCTGCGCCTTTACGCGTCTTACGTGCGCCATGTAGGCGTCTTAGGTTGCGCCATGTAGGCGTCTTACGGGCTGCGCCTTTACGCATCTTACGTGCGCCATGTAGGCGTCTTAGGTTGCGCCATGTAGGCGTCTTACGGGCTGCGCCTTTACGCGTCTTACGTGCGCCATGTAGGCGTCTTAGGTTGCGCCATGTAGGCGTCTTACGGGCTGCGCCTTTACGCGTCTTACGTGCGCCATGTAGGCGTCTTAAGTTGCGCCATGTAGGCGTCTTACGGGCTGCGCCTTTACGCGTCTTACGTGCGCCATGTAGGCGTCTTACGGGCTGCGCCTTTACGCGTCTTACGTGCGCCATGTAGGCGTCTTAGGTTGCGCCATGTAGGCGTCTTACGGGCTGCGCCTTTACGCGTCTTACGTGCGCCATGTAGGCGTCTTAGGTTGCGCCATGTAGGCGTCTTACGGGCTGCGCCTTTACGCATCTTACGTGCGCCATGTAGGCGTCTTAGGTTGCGCCATGTAGGCGTCTTACGGGCTGCGCCTTTACGCGTCTTACGTGCGCCATGTAGGCGTCTTACGGGCTGCGCCTTTACGCGTCTTACGTGCGCGATGAAGGCGTCTTAGGTTGCGCCATGTAGGCGTCTTACGGGCTGCGCCATGTAGGCGTCTTACGTGCGCCATGTAGGCATCTTAGGTTGCGCCATGTAGGCGTCTTACGGGCTGCGCCTTTACGCGTCTTACGTGCGCCATGTAGGCGTCTTAGGTTGCGCCATGTAGGCGTCTTACGGGCTGCGCCTTTACGCGTCTTACGTGCGCCATGTAGGCGTCTTAGGTTGCGCCATGTAGGCGTCTTACGGGCTGCGCCTTTACGCGTCTTACGTGCGCCATGTAGGCGTCTTAAGTTGCGCCATGTAGGCGTCTTACGGGCTGCGCCTTTACGCGTCTTACGTGCGCCATGTAGGCGTCTTACGGGCTGCGCCTTTACGCGTCTTACGTGCGCCATGTAGGCGTCTTAGGTTGCGCCATGTAGGCGTCTTACGGGCTGCGCCATGTAGGCGTCTTACGTGCGCCATGTAGGCATCTTAGGTTGCGCCATGTAGGCGTCATACGGGTTGCGCCTTTACGCGTCTTACGTGCGCCATGTAGGCGTCTTAGGTTGCGCCATGTAGGCGTCTTACGGGCTGCGCCTTTACGCGTCTTACGTCCGCCATGTAGGCGTCTTAGGTTGCGCCATGTAGGCATCTTACGGGCTGCGCCTTTACGCGTCTTACGTGCGCCATGTAGGCGTCTTAAGTTGCGCCATGTAGGCGTCTTACGGGCTGCGCCTATACGCATCTTACGTGCGCCATGTAGGCGTCTTAGGTTGCGCCATGTAGGCGTCTTACGGGCTGCGCCTTTACGCATCTTACGTGCGCCATGTAGGCGTCTTAGGTTGCGCCATGTAGGCGTCTTACGGGCTGCGCCTTTACGCGTCTTACGTGCGCCATGTAGGCGTCTTACGGGCTGCGCCTTTACGCGTCTTACGTGCGCGATGAAGGGGTCTTAGGTTGCGCCATGTAGGCGTCTTACGGGCTGCGCCATGTAGGCGTCTTACGTGCGCCATGTAGGCATCTTAGGTTGCGCCATGTAGGCGTCTTACGGGCTGCGCCTTTACGCGTCTTACGTGCGCCATGTAGGCGTCTTAGGTTGCGCCATGTAGGCGTCTTACGGGCTGCGCCTTTACGCGTCTTACGTGCGCCATGTAGGCGTCTTAGGTTGCGCCATGTAGGCGTCTTACGGGCTGCGCCTTTACGCGTCTTACGTGCGCCATGTAGGCGTCTTAGGTTGCGCCATGTAGGCGTCTTACGGGCTGCGCCTTTACGCGTCTTACGTGCGCCATGTAGGCGTCTTAGGTTGCGCCATGTAGGCGTCTTACGGGCTGCGCCTTTACGCGTCTTACGTGCGCCATGTAGGCGTCTTAAGTTGCGCCATGTAGGCGTCTTACGGGCTGCGCCTTTACGCGTCTTACGTGCGCCATGTAGGCGTCTTAGGTTGCACCATGTAGGCGTCTTACGGGCTGCGCCTTTACGCGTCTTACGTGCGCCATGTAGGCGTCTTAGGTTGCGCCATGTAGGCGTCTTACAGGCTGCGCCTTTACGCGTCTTACGTGCGCCATGTAGGCGTCTTAGGTTGCGCCATGTAGGCGTCTTACGGGCTGCGCCTTTACGCGTCTTACGTGCGCCATGTAGGAGTCTTAAGTTGCGCCATGTAGGCGTCTTACGGGCTGCGCCTTTACGCGTCTTACGTGCGCCATGTAGGCGTCTTAGGTTGCGCCATGTAGGCGTCTTACGGGCTGCGCCTTTACGCGTCTTACGTGCGCCATGTAGGCGTCTTAAGTTGCACCATGTAGGTGTCTTACGGGCTGCGCCTTTACGCGTCTTACGTGCGCCATGTAGGCGTCTTACGGGCTGCGCCTTTACGCGTCTTACATGCGCCATGTAGGCGTCTTAGGTTGCGCCATGTAGGCGTCTTACGGGCTGCGCCTTTACGCGTCTTACGTGCGCCATGTAGGCGTCTTAGGTTGCGCCATGTAGGCGTCTTACGGGCTGCGCCTTTACGCGTCTTACGTGCGCCATGTAGGCGTCTTAAGTTGCACCATGTAGGTGTCTTACGGGCTGCGCCTTTACGCGTCTTACGTGCGCCATGTAGGCGTCTTACGGGCTGCGCCTTTACGCGTCTTACATGCGCCATGTAGGCGTCTTAGGTTGCGCCATGTAGGCGTCTTACGGGCTGCGCCTTTACGCGTCTTACGTGCGCCATGTAGGCGTCTTAGGTTGCGCCATGTAGGCGTCTTACGGGCTGCGCCTTTACGCGTCTTACGTGCGCCATGTAGGAGTCTTAAGTTGCGCCATGTAGGCGTCTTACGGGCTGCGCCTTTACGCGTCTTACGTGCGCCATGTAGGCGTCTTAGGTTGCGCCATGTAGGCGTCTTACGGGCTGCGCCTTTATGCGTCTTACGTGCGCCATGTAGGCGTCTTAGGTTGCGCCATGTAGGCGTCTTACGGGCTGCGCCTTTACGCGTCTTACGTGCGCCATGTAGGCGTCTTAAGTTGCGCCATGTAGGCGTCTTACGGGCTGCGCCTTTACGCGTCTTACGTGCGCCATGTAGGCGTCTTAGGTTGCACAATGTAGGCGTCTTACGGGCTGCGCCTTTACGCGTCTTACGTGCGCCATGTAGGCGTCTTAGGTTGCGCCATGTAGGCGTCTTACGGGCTGCGCCTTTACGCGTCTTACGTGCGCCATGTAGGCGTCTTAGGTTGCGCCATGTAGGCGTCTAACGGGCTGCGCCTTTACGCGTCTTACGTGCGCCATGTAGGCGTCTTAGGTTGCGCCATGTAGGCGTCTTACGGGCTGCGCCTTTACGCGTCTTACGTGCGCCATGTAGGCGTCTTAAGTTGCACCATGTAGGCGTCTTACGGGCTGCGCCTTTACGCGTCTTACGTGCGCCATGTAGGCGTCTTACGGGCTGCGCCTTTACGCGTCTTACATGCGCCATGTAGGCGTCTTAGGTTGCGCCATGTAGGCGTCTTACGGGCTGCGCCTTTACGCGTCTTACGTGCGCCATGTAGGCGTCTTAGGTTGCGCCATGTAGGCGTCTTACGGGCTGCGCCTTTACGCGTCTTACGTGCGCCATGTAGGCGTCTTAAGTTACGCCATGTAGGCGTCTTACGGGCTGCGCCTTTACGCGTCTTACGTGCGCCATGTAGGCGTCTTAGGTTGCGCCATGTAGGCGTCTTACGGGCTGCGCCTTTACGCGTCTTACGTGCGCCATGTAGGCGTCTTAAGTTGCGCCATGTAGGCGTCTTACGGGCTGCGCCTTTACGCGTCTTACGTGCGCCATGTAGGCGTCTTAGGTTGCGCCATGTAGGCGTCTTACGGGCTGCGCCTTTACGCGTCTTACGTGCGCCATGTAGGCGTCTTAGGTTGCGCCATGTAGGCGTCTTACGGGCTGCGCCTTTACGCATCTTACGTGCGCCATGTAGGCGTCTTAGGTTGCGCCATGTAGGCGTCTTACGGGCTGCGCCTTTACGCGTCTTACGTGCGCCATGTAGGCGTCTTACGGGCTGCGCCTTTACGCGTCTTACGTGCGCGATGAAGGCGTCTTAGGTTGCGCCATGTAGGCGTCTTACGGGCTGCGCCATGTAGGCGTCTTACGTGCGCCATGTAGGCATCTTAGGTTGCGCCATGTAGGCGTCTTACGGGCTGCGCCTTTACGCGTCTTACGTGCGCCATGTAGGCGTCTTAGGTTGCGCCATGTAGGCGTCTTACGGGCTGCGCCTTTACGCGTCTTACGTGCGCCATGTAGGCATCTTAGGTTGCGCCATGTAGGCGTCTTACGGGCTGCGCCTTTACGCGTCTTACGTGCGCCATGTAGGCGTCTTAAGTTGCGCCATGTAGGCGTCTTACGGGCTGCGCCTTTACGCGTCTTACGTGCGCCATGTAGGCGTCTTAGGTTGCGCCATGTAGGCGTCTTACGGGCTGCGCCTTTACGCGTCTTACGTGCGCCATGTAGGCGTCTTAAGTTGCGCCATGTAGGCGTCTTATGGGCTGCGCCTTTACGCGTCTTACGTGCGCCATGTAGGCGTCTTAGGTTGCGCCATGTAGGCGTCTTACGGGCTGCGCCTTTACGCGTCTTACGTGCGCCATGTAGGCGTCTTAGGTTGCGCCATGTAGGCGTCTTACGGGCTGCGCCTTTACGCATCTTACGTGCGCCATGTAGGCGTCTTAGGTTGCGCCATGTAGGCGTCTTACGGGCTGCGCCTTTACGTGTCTTACGTGCGCCATGTAGGCGTCTTACGGGCTGCGCCTTTACGCGTCTTACGTGCGCGATGAAGGCGTCTTAGGTTGCGCCATGTAGGCGTCTTACGGGCTGCGCCATGTAGGCGTCTTACGTGCGCCATGTAGGCATCTTAGGTTGCGCCATGTAGGCGTCTTACGGGCTGCGCCTTTACGCGTCTTACGTGCGCCATGTAGGCGTCTTAGGTTGCGCCATGTAGGCGTCTTACGGGCTGCGCCTTTACGCGTCTTACGTGCGCCATGTAGGCGTCTTAGGTTGCGCCATGTAGGCGTCTTAGGTTGCGCCATGTAGGCGTCTTACGGGCTGCGCCTTTACGCGTCTTACGTGCGCCATGTAGGCGTCTTAAGTTGCGCCATGTAGGCGTCTTACGGGCTGCGCCTTTACGCGTCTTACGTGCGCCATGTAGGCGTCTTAGGTTGCACCATGTAGGCGTCTTACGGGCTGCGCCTTTACGCGTCTTACGTGCACCATGTAGGCGTCTTAAGTTGCGCCATGTAGGGGTCTTACGGGCTGCGCCTCTACGCGTCTTACGTGCGCCATGTAGGCGTCTTAGGTTGCGCCATGTAGGCGTCTTACGGGCTGCGCCTTTACGCGTCTTACGTGCGCCATGTAGGCGTCTTAGGTTGCGCCATGTAGGCGTCTAACGGGCTGCGCCTTTACGCGTCTTCCGTGCGCCATGTAGGCGTCTTAGTTTGCGCCATGTAGGCGTCTTACGGGCTGCGCCTTTACGCGTCTTACGTGCGCCATGTAGGCGTCTTAAGTTGCGCCATGTAGGCGTCTTACGGGCTGCGCCTTTACGCGTCTTACGTGCGCCATGTAGGCGTCTTACGGGCTGCGCCTTTACGCGTCTTACGTGCGCCATGTAGGCGTCTTAGGTTGCGCCATGTAGGCGTCTTACGGGCTGCGCCTTTACGCGTCTTACGTGCGCCATGTAGGCGTCTTAGGTTGCGCCATGTAGGCGTCTTACGGGCTGCGCCTTTACGCGTCTTACGTGCGCCATGTAGGCGTCTTAAGTTGCGCCATGTAGGCGTCTTACGGGCTGCGCCTTTACGCGTCTTACGTGCGCCATGTAGGCGTCTTAGGTTGCGCCATGTAGGCGTCTTACGGGCTGCGCCTTTACGCGTCTTACGTGCGCCATGTAGGCGTCTTAAGTTGCGCCATGTAGGCGTCTTACGGGCTGCGCCTTTACGCGTCTTACGTGCGCCATGTAGGCGTCTTAGGTTGCGCCATGTAGGCGTCTTACGGGCTGCGCCTTTACGCGTCTTACGTGCGCCATGTAGGCGTCTTAGGTTGCGCCATGTAGGCGTCTTAGGTTGCGCCATGTAGGCGTGTTACGGGCTGCGCCTTTACGCGTCTTACGTGCGCCATGTAGGCGTCTTAGGTTGCGCCATGTAGGCGTCTTACGGGCTGCGCCTTTACGCGTCTTACGTGCGCCATGTAGGCGTCTTAGGTTGCGCCATGTAGGCGTCTTACGGGCTGCGCCTTTACGCGTCTTACGTGCGCCATGTAGGCGTCTTAGGTTGCGCCATGTAGGCGTCTTAGGTTGCGCCATGTAGGCGTCTTACGGGCTGCGCCTTTACGCGTCTTACGTGCGCCATGTAGGCGTCTTAAGTTGCGCCATGTAGGCGTCTTACGGGCTGCGCCTTTACGCGTCTTACGTGCGCCATGTAGGCGTCTTAGGTTGCACCATGTAGGCGTCTTACGGGCTGCGCCTTTACGCGTCTTACGTGCACCATGTAGGCGTCTTAAGTTGCGCCATGTAGGGGTCTTACGGGCTGCGCCTCTACGCGTCTTACGTGCGCCATGTAGGCGTCTTAGGTTGCGCCATGTAGGCGTCTTACGGGCTGCGCCTTTACGCGTCTTACGTGCGCCATGTAGGCGTCTTAGGTTGCGCCATGTAGGCGTCTAACGGGCTGCGCCTTTACGCGTCTTCCGTGCGCCATGTAGGCGTCTTAGTTTGCGCCATGTAGGCGTCTTACGGGCTGCGCCTTTACGCGTCTTACGTGCGCCATGTAGGCGTCTTAAGTTGCGCCATGTAGGCGTCTTACGGGCTGCGCCTTTACGCGTCTTACGTGCGCCATGTAGGCGTCTTACGGGCTGCGCCTTTACGCGTCTTACGTGCGCCATGTAGGCGTCTTAGGTTGCGCCATGTAGGCGTCTTACGGGCTGCGCCTTTACGCGTCTTACGTGCGCCATGTAGGCGTCTTAGGTTGCGCCATGTAGGCGTCTTAGGTTGCACCATGTAGGCGTCTTACGGGCTGCGCCTTTACGCGTCTTACGTGCGCCATGTAGGCGTCTTAGGTTGCGCCATGTAGGCGTCTTAGGTTGCGCCATGTAGGCGTCTAACGGGCTGCGCCTTTACGCGTCTTCCGTGCGCCATGTAGGCGTCTTAGTTTGCGCCATGTAGGCGTCTTACGGGCTGCGCCTTTACGCGTCTTACGTGCGCCATGTAGGCGTCTTAAGTTGCGCCATGTAGGCGTCTTACGGGCTGCGCCTTTACGCGTCTTACGTGCGCCATGTAGGCGTCTTACGGGCTGCGCCTTTACGCGTCTTACGTGCGCCATGTAGGCGTCTTAGGTTGCGCCATGTAGGCGTCTTACGGGCTGCGCCTTTACGCGTCTTACGTGCGCCATGTAGGCGTCTTAGGTTGCGCCATGTAGGCGTCTTACGGGCTGCGCCTTTACGCGTCTTACGTGCGCCATGTAGGCGTCTTAAGTTGCGCCATGTAGGCGTCTTACGGGCTGCGCCTTTACGCGTCTTACGTGCGCCATGTAGGCGTCTTAGGTTGCGCCATGTAGGCGTCTTACGGGCTGCGCCTTTACGCGTCTTACGTGCGCCATGTAGGCGTCTTAAGTTGCGCCATGTAGGCGTCTTACGGGCTGCGCCTTTACGCGTCTTACGTGCGCCATGTAGGCGTCTTAGGTTGCGCCATGTAGGCGTCTTACGGGCTGCGCCTTTACGCGTCTTACGTGCGCCATGTAGGCGTCTTAGGTTGCGCCATGTAGGCGTCTTAGGTTGCGCCATGTAGGCGTGTTACGGGCTGCGCCTTTACGCGTCTTACGTGCGCCATGTAGGCGTCTTAGGTTGCGCCATGTAGGCGTCTTACGGGCTGCGCCTTTACGCGTCTTACGTGCGCCATGTAGGCGTCTTATGTTGCGCCATGTAGGCGTCTTACGGGCTGCGCCTTTACGCGTCTTACGTGCGCCATGTAGGCGTCTTAGGTTGCGCCATGTAGGCGTCTTAGGTTGCGCCATGTAGGCGTCTTACGGGCTGCGCCTTTACGCGTCTTACGTGCGTCATGTAGGCGTCTTAAGTTGCGCCATGTAGGCGTCTTACGGGCTGCGCCTTTACGCGTCTTACGTGCGCCATGTAGGCGTCTTAGGTTGCACCATGTAGGCGTCTTACGGGCTGCGCCTTTACGCGTCTTACGTGCACCATGTAGGCGTCTTAAGTTGCGCCATGTAGGGGTCTTACGGGCTGCGCCTCTACGCGTCTTACGTGCGCCATGTAGGCGTCTTAGGTTGCGCCATGTAGGCGTCTTACGGGCTGCGCCTTTACGCGTCTTACGTGCGCCATGTAGGCGTCTTAGGTTGCGCCATGTAGGCGTCTAACGGGCTGCGCCTTTACGCGTCTTCCGTGCGCCATGTAGGCGTCTTAGTTTGCGCCATGTAGGCGTCTTACGGGCTGCGCCTTTACGCGTCTTACGTGCGCCATGTAGGCGTCTTAAGTTGCGCCATGTAGGCGTCTTACGGGCTGCGCCTTTACGCGTCTTACGTGCGCCATGTAGGCGTCTTACGGGCTGCGCCTTTACGCGTCTTACGTGCGCCATGTAGGCGTCTTAGGTTGCGCCATGTAGGCGTCTTACGGTCTGCGCCTTTACGCGTCTTACGTGCGCCATGTAGGCGTCTTAGGTTGCGCCATGTAGGCGTCTTACGGGCTGCGCCTTTACGCGTCTTACGTGCGCCATGTAGGCGTCTTAAGTTGCGCCATGTAGGCGTCTTACGTGCTGCGCCTTTACGCGTCTTACGTGCGCCATGTAGGCGTCTTAGGTTGCGCCATGTAGGCGTCTTACGGGCTGCGCCTTTACGCGTCTTACGTGCGCCATGTAGGCGTCTTAAGTTGCGCCATGTAGGCGTCTTACGGGCTGCGCCTTTACGCGTCTTACGTGCGCCATGTAGGCGTCTTAGGTTGCGCCATGTAGGCGTCTTACGGGCTGCGCCTTTACGCGTCTTACGTGCGCCATGTAGGCGTCTTAGATTGCGCCATGTAGGCGTCTTACGGGCTGCGCCTTTACGCGTCTTACGTGCACCATGTAGGCGTCTTAAGTTGCGCCATGTAGGGGTCTTACGGGGTGCGCCTCTACGCGTCTTACGTGCGCCATGTAGGCGTCTTAGGTTGCGCCATGTAGGCGTCTTACGGGCTGCGCCTTTACGCGTCTTACGTGCGCCATGTAGGCGTCTTAGGTTGCGCCATGTAGGCGTCTAACGGGCTGCGCCTTTACGCGTCTTACGTGCGCCATGTAGGCGTCTTAGGTTGCGCCATGTAGGCGTCTTAGGTTGCGCCATGTAGGCGTCTTACGGGCTGCGCCTTTACGCGTCTTACGTGCGCCATGTAGGCGTCTTAAGTTGCGCCATGTAGGCGTCTTACGGGCTGCGCCTTTACGCGTCTTACGTGCGCCATGTAGGCGTCTTAGGTTGCACCATGTAGGCGTCTTACGGGCTGCGCCTTTACGCGTCTTACGTGCACCATGTAGGCGTCTTAAGTTGCGCCATGTAGGGGTCTTACGGGCTGCGCCTCTACGCGTCTTACGTGCGCCATGTAGGCGTCTTAGGTTGCGCCATGTAGGCGTCTTACGGGCTGCGCCTTTACGCGTCTTACGTGCGCCATGTAGGCGTCTTAGGTTGCGCCATGTAGGCGTCTAACGGGCTGCGCCTTTACGCGTCTTCCGTGCGCCATGTAGGCGTCTTAGTTTGCGCCATGTAGGCGTCTTACGGGCTGCGCCTTTACGCGTCTTACGTGCGCCATGTAGGCGTCTTAAGTTGCGCCATGTAGGCGTCTTACGGGCTGCGCCTTTACGCGTCTTACGTGCGCCATGTAGGCGTCTTACGGGCTGCGCCTTTACGCGTCTTACGTGCGCCATGTAGGCGTCTTAGGTTGCGCCATGTAGGCGTCTTACGGGCTGCGCCTTTACGCGTCTTACGTGCGCCATGTAGGCCTCTTAGGTTGCGCCATGTAGGCGTCTTACGGGCTGCGCCTTTACGCGTCTTACGTGCGCCATGTAGGCGTCTTAAGTTGCGCCATGTAGGCGTCTTACGGGCTGCGCCTTTACGCGTCTTACGTGCGCCATGTAGGCGTCTTAGGTTGCGCCATGTAGGCGTCTTACGGGCTGCGCCTTTACGCGTCTTACGTGCGCCATGTAGGCGTCTTAAGTTGCGCCATGTAGGCGTCTTACGGGCTGCGCCTTTACGCGTCTTACGTGCGCCATGTAGGCGTCTTAGGTTGCGCCATGTAGGCGTCTTACGGGCTGCGCCTTTACGCGTCTTACGTGCGCCATGTAGGCGTCTTAGGTTGCGCCATGTAGGCGTCTTACGGGCTGCGCCTTTACGCGTCTTACGTGCACCATGTAGGCGTCTTAAGTTGCGCCATGTAGGGGTCTTACGGGCTGCGCCTCTACGCGTCTTACGTGCGCCATGTAGGCGTCTTAGGTTGCGCCATGTAGGCGTCTTACGGGCTGCGCCTTTACGCGTCTTACGTGCGCCATGTAGGCGTCTTAGGTTGCGCCATGTAGGCGTCTAACGGGCTGCGCCTTTACGCATCTTACGTGCGCCATGTAGGCGTCTTAGGTTGCGCCATGTAGGCGTCTTAGGTTGCGCCATGTAGGCGTCTTACGGGCTGCGCCTTTACGCGTCTTACGTGCGCCATGTAGGCGTCTTAAGTTGCGCCATGTAGGCGTCTTACGGGCTGCGCCTTTACGCGTCTTACGTGCGCCATGTAGGCGTCTTAGGTTGCACCATGTAGGCGTCTTACGGGCTGCGCCTTTACGCGTCTTACGTGCACCATGTAGGCGTCTTAAGTTGCGCCATGTAGGGGTCTTACGGGCTGCGCCTCTACGCGTCTTACGTGCGCCATGTAGGCGTCTTAGGTTGCGCCATGTAGGCGTCTTACGGGCTGCGCCTTTACGCGTCTTACGTGCGCCATGTAGGCGTCTTAGGTTGCGCCATGTAGGCGTCTAACGGGCTGCGCCTTTACGCGTCTTCCGTGCGCCATGTAGGCGTCTTAGTTTGCGCCATGTAGGCGTCTTACGGGCTGCGCCTTTACGCGTCTTACGTGCGCCATGTAGGCGTCTTAAGTTGCGCCATGTAGGCGTCTTACGGGCTGCGCCTTTACGCGTCTTACGTGCGCCATGTAGGCGTCTTACGGGCTGCGCCTTTACGCGTCTTACGTGCGCCATGTAGGCGTCTTAGGTTGCGCCATGTAGGCGTCTTACGGGCTGCGCCTTTACGCGTCTTACGTGCGCCATGTAGGCGTCTTAGGTTGCGCCATGTAGGCGTCTTACGGGCTGCGCCTTTACGCGTCTTACGTGCGCCATGTAGGCGTCTTAAGTTGCGCCATGTAGGCGTCTTACGGGCTGCGCCTTTACGCGTCTTACGTGCGCCATGTAGGCGTCTTAGGTTGCGCCATGTAGGCGTCTTACGGGCTGCGCCTTTACGCGTCTTACGTGCGCCATGTAGGCGTCTTAAGTTGCGCCATGTAGGCGTCTTACGGGCTGCGCCTTTACGCGTCTTACGTGCGCCATGTAGGCGTCTTAGGTTGCGCCATGTAGGCGTCTTACGGGCTGCGCCTTTACGCGTCTTACGTGCGCCATGTAGGCGTCTTAGGTTGCGCCATGTAGGCGTCTTACGGGCTGCGCCTTTACGCGTCTTACGTGCGCCATGTAGGCGTCTTAAGTTGCGCCATGTAGGCGTCTTACGGGCTGCGCCTTTACGCGTCTTACGTGCGCCATGTAGGCGTCTTAGGTTGCGCCATGTAGGCGTCTTACGGGCTGCGCTTTTACGCGTCTTACGTGCGCCATGTAGGCGTCTTAGGTTGCGCCATGTAGGCGTCTTACGGGCTGCGCCTTTACGCATCTTACGTGCGCCATGTAGGCGTCTTAGGTTGCGCCATGTAGGCGTCTTACGGGCTGCGCCTTTACGCGTCTTACGTGCGCCATGTAGGCGTCTTACGGGCTGTGCCTTTACGCGTCTTACGTGCGCGATGAAGGCGTCTTAGGTTGCGCCATGTAGGCGTCTTACGGGCTGCGCCATGTAGGCGTCTTACGTGCGCCATGTAGGCATCTTAGGTTGCGCCATGTAGGCGTCTTACGGGCTGCGCCTTTACGCGTCTTACGTGCGCCATGTAGGCGTCTTAGGTTGCGCCATGTAGGCGTCTTACGGGCTGCGCCTTTACGCGTCTTACGTGCGCCATGTAGGCGTCTTAGGTTGCGCCATGTAGGCGTCTTACGGGCTGCGCCTTTACGCGTCTTACGTGCGCCATGTAGGCGTCTTAAGTTGCGCCATGTAGGCGTCTTACGGGCTGCGCCTTTACGCGTCTTACGTGCGCCATGTAGGTGTCTTAGGTTGCGCCATGTAGGCGTCTTACGGGCTGCGCCTTTACGCGTCTTACGTGCGCCATGTAGGCGTCTTAAGTTGCGCCATGTAGGCGTCTTACGGGCTGCGCCTTTACGCGTCTTACGTGCGCCATGTAGGCGTCTTAGGTTGCGCCATGTAGGCATCTTACGGGCTGCGCCTTTACGCGTCTTACGTGCGCCATGTAGGCGTCTTAGGTTGCGCCATGTAGGCGTCTTACGGGCTGCGCCTTTACGCATCTTACGTGCGCCATGTAGGCGTCTTAGGTTGCGCCATGTAGGCGTCTTACGGGCTGCGCCTTTACGCGTCTTACGTGCGCCATGTAGGCGTCTTACGGGCTGCGCCTTTACGCGTCTTACGTGCGCGATGAAGGCGTCTTAGGTTGCGCCATGTAGGCGTCTTACGGGCTGCGCCATGTAGGCGTCTTACGTGCGCCATGTAGGCATCTTAGGTTGCGCCATGTAGGCGTCTTACGGGCTGCGCCTTTACGCGTCTTACGTGCGCCATGTAGGCGTCTTAGGTTGCGCCATGTAGGCGTCTTACGGGCTGCGCCTTTACGCGTCTTACGTGCGCCATGTAGGCGTCTTAGGTTGCGCCATGTAGGCGTCTTACGGGCTGCGCCTTTACGCGTCTTACGTGCGCCATGTAGGCGTCTTACGGGCTGTGCCTTTACGCGTCTTACGTGCGCGATGAAGGCGTCTTAGGTTGCGCCATGTAGGCGTCTTACGGGCTGCGCCATGTAGGCGTCTTACGTGCGCCATGTAGGCATCTTAGGTTGCGCCATGTAGGCGTCTTACGGGCTGCGCCTTTACGCGTCTTACGTGCGCCATGTAGGCGTCTTAGGTTGCGCCATGTAGGCGTCTTACGGGCTGCGCCTTTACGCGTCTTACGTGCGCCATGTAGGCGTCTTAGGTTGCGCCATGTAGGCGTCTTACGGGCTGCGCCTTTACGCGTCTTACGTGCGCCATGTAGGCGTCTTAAGTTGCGCCATGTAGGCGTCTTACGGGCTGCGCCTTTACGCGTCTTACGTGCGCCATGTAGGTGTCTTAGGTTGCGCCATGTAGGCGTCTTACGGGCTGCGCCTTTACGCGTCTTACGTGCGCCATGTAGGCGTCTTAAGTTGCGCCATGTAGGCGTCTTACGGGCTGCGCCTTTACGCGTCTTACGTGCGCCATGTAGGCGTCTTAGGTTGCGCCATGTAGGCATCTTACGGGCTGCGCCTTTACGCGTCTTACGTGCGCCATGTAGGCGTCTTAGGTTGCGCCATGTAGGCGTCTTACGGGCTGCGCCTTTACGCATCTTACGTGCGCCATGTAGGCGTCTTAGGTTGCGCCATGTAGGCGTCTTACGGGCTGCGCCTTTACGCGTCTTACGTGCGCCATGTAGGCGTCTTACGGGCTGCGCCTTTACGCGTCTTACGTGCGCGATGAAGGCGTCTTAGGTTGCGCCATGTAGGCGTCTTACGGGCTGCGCCATGTAGGCGTCTTACGTGCGCCATGTAGGCATCTTAGGTTGCGCCATGTAGGCGTCTTACGGGCTGCGCCTTTACGCGTCTTACGTGCGCCATGTAGGCGTCTTAGGTTGCGCCATGTAGGCGTCTTACGGGCTGCGCCTTTACGCGTCTTACGTGCGCCATGTAGGCGTCTTAGGTTGCGCCATGTAGGCGTCTTACGGGCTGCGCCTTTACGCGTCTTACGTGCGCCATGTAGGCGTCTTAAGTTGCGCCATGTAGGCGTCTTACGGGCTGCGCCTTTACGCGTCTTACGTGCGCCATGTAGGCGTCTTAGGTTGCACCATGTAGGCGTCTTACGGGCTGCGCCTTTACGCGTCTTACGTGCACCATGTAGGCGTCTTAAGTTGCGCCATGTAGGGGTCTTACGGGCTGCGCCTCTACGCGTCTTACGTGCGCCATGTAGGCGTCTTAGGTTGCGCCATGTAGGCGTCTTACGGGCTGCGCCTTTACGCGTCTTACGTGCGCCATGTAGGCGTCTTAGGTTGCGCCATGTAGGCGTCTAACGGGCTGCGCCTTTACGCGTCTTCCGTGCGCCATGTAGGCGTCTTAGTTTGCGCCATGTAGGCGTCTTACGGGCTGCGCCTTTACGCGTCTTACGTGCGCCATGTAGGCGTCTTAAGTTGCGCCATGTAGGCGTCTTACGGGCTGCGCCTTTACGCGTCTTACGTGCGCCATGTAGGCATCTTACGGGCTGCGCCTTTACGCGTCTTACGTGCGCCATGTAGGCGTCTTAGGTTGCGCCATGTAGGCGTCTTACGGGCTGCGCCTTTACGCGTCTTACGTGCGCCATGTAGGCGTCTTAGGTTGCGCCATGTAGGCGTCTTACGGGCTGCGCCTTTACGCGTCTTACGTGCGCCATGTAGGCGTCTTAAGTTGCGCCATGTAGGCGTCTTACGGGCTGCGCCTTTACGCGTCTTACGTGCGCCATGTAGGCGTCTTAGGTTGCGCCATGTAGGCGTCTTACGGGTTGCGCCTTTACGCGTCTTACGTGCGCCATGTAGGCGTCTTAAGTTGCGCCATGTAGGCGTCTTACGGGCTGCGCCTTTACGCGTCTTACGTGCGCCATGTAGGCGTCTTAGGTTGCGCCATGTAGGCGTCTTACGGGCTGCGCCTTTACGCGTCTTACGTGCGCCATGTAGGCGTCTTAGGTTGCGCCATGTAGGCGTCTTACGGGCTGCGCCTTTACGCATCTTACGTGCGCCATGTAGGCGTCTTAGGTTGCGCCATGTAGGCGTCTTATGGGCTGCGCCTTTACGCGTCTTACGTGCGCCATGTAAGCGTCTTACGGGCTGCGCCTTTACGCGTCTTACGTGCGCCATGAAGGCGTCTTAGGTTGCGCCATGTAGGCGTCTTACGGGCTGCGCCATGTAGGCGTCTTACGTGCGCCATGTAGGCATCTTAGGTTGCGCCATGTAGGCGTCTTACGGGCTGCGCCTTTACGCGTCTTACGTGCGCCATGTAGGCGTCTTAGGTTGCACCATGTAGGCGTCTTACGGGCTGCGCCTTTACGCGTCTTACGTGCACCATGTAGGCGTCTTAAGTTGCGCCATGTAGGGGTCTTACGGGCTGCGCCTCTACGCGTCTTACGTGCGCCATGTAGGCGTCTTAGGTTGCGCCATGTAGGCGTCTTACGTGCGCCATGTAGGCGTCTTACGGGCTGCGCCTTTACGCGTCTTACGTGCGCCATGTAGGCGTCTTAGGTTGCACCATGTAGGCGTCTTACGGGCTGCGCCTTTACGCGTCTTACGTGCACCATGTAGGCGTCTTAAGTTGCGCCATGTAGGGGTCTTACGGGCTGCGCCTCTACGCGTCTTACGTGCGCCATGTAGGCGTCTTAGGTTGCGCCATGTAGGCGTCTTACGGGCTGCGCCTTTACGCGTCTTACGTGCGCCATGTAGGCGTCTTAGGTTGCGCCATGTAGGCGTCTAACGGGCTGCGCCTTTACGCGTCTTCCGTGCGCCATGTAGGCGTCTTAGTTTGCGCCATGTAGGCGTCTTACGGGCTGCGCCTTTACGCGTCTTACGTGCGCCATGTAGGCGTCTTAAGTTGCGCCATGTAGGCGTCTTACGGGCTGCGCCTTTACGCGTCTTACGTGCGCCATGTAGGCATCTTACGGGCTGCGCCTTTACGCGTCTTACGTGCGCCATGTAGGCGTCTTAGGTTGCGCCATGTAGGCGTCTTACGGGCTGCGCCTTTACGCGTCTTACGTGCGCCATGTAGGCGTCTTAGGTTGCGCCATGTAGGCGTCTTACGGGCTGCGCCTTTACGCGTCTTACGTGCGCCATGTAGGCGTCTTAAGTTGCGCCATGTAGGCGTCTTACGGGCTGCGCCTTTACACGTCTTACGTGCGCCATGTAGGCGTCTTAGGTTGCGCCATGTAGGCGTCTTACGGGCTGCGCCTTTACGCGTCTTACGTGCGCCATGTAGGCGTCTTAAGTTGCGCCATGTAGGCGTCTTACGGGCTGCGCCTTTACGCGTCTTACGTGCGCCATGTAGGCGTCTTAGGTTGCGCCATGTAGGCGTCTTACGGGCTGCGCCTTTACGCGTCTTACGTGCGCCATGTAGGCGTCTTAGGTTGCGCCATGTAGGCGTCTTACGGGCTGCGCCTTTACGCATCTTACGTGCGCCATGTAGGCGTCTTAGGTTGCGCCATGTAGGCGTCTTATGGGCTGCGCCTTTACGCGTCTTACGTGCGCCATGTAAGCGTCTTACGGGCTGCGCCTTTACGCGTCTTACGTGCGCCATGAAGGCGTCTTAGGTTGCGCCATGTAGGCGTCTTACGGGCTGCGCCATGTAGGCGTCTTACGTGCGCCATGTAGGCATCTTAGGTTGCGCCATGTAGGCGTCTTACGGGCTGCGCCTTTACGCGTCTTACGTGCGCCATGTAGGCGTCTTAGGTTGCGCCATGTAGGCGTCTTACGGGCTGCGCCTTTACGCGTCTTACGTGCGCCATGTAGGCGTCTTAGGTTGCGCCATGTAGGCGTCTTACGGGCTGCGCCTTTACGCGTCTTACGTGCGCCATGTAGGCGTCTTAAGTTGCGCCATGTAGGCGTCTTACGGGCTGCGCCTTTACGCGTCTTACGTGCGCCATGTAGGCGTCTTAGGTTGCACCATGTAGGCGTCTTACGGGCTGCGCCTTTACGCGTCTTACGTGCACCATGTAGGCGTCTTAAGTTGCGCCATGTAGGGGTCTTACGGGCTGCGCCTCTACGCGTCTTACGTGCGCCATGTAGGCGTCTTAGGTTGCGCCATGTAGGCGTCCTACGGGCTGCGCCTTTACGCGTCTTACGTGCGCCATGTAGGCGTCTTAGGTTGCGCCATGTAGGCGTCTAACGGGCTGCGCCTTTACGCGTCTTCCGTGCGCCATGTAGGCGTCTTAGTTTGCGCCATGTAGGCGTCTTACGGGCTGCGCCTTTACGCGTCTTACGTGCGCCATGTAGGCGTCTTAAGTTGCGCCATGTAGGCGTCTTACGGGCTGCGCCTTTACGCGTCTTACGTGCGCCATGTAGGCATCTTACGGGCTGCGCCTTTACGCGTCTTACGTGCGCCATGTAGGCGTCTTAGGTTGCGCCATGTAGGCGTCTTACGGGCTGCGCCATGTAGGCGTCTTACGTGCGCCATGTAGGCATCTTAGGTTGCGCCATGTAGGCGTCTTACGGGCTGCGCCTTTACGCGTCTTACGTGCGCCATATAGGCGTCTTAGGTTGCGCCATGTAGGCGTCTTACGGGCTGCGCCTTTACGCGTCTTACGTGCGCCATGTAGGCGTCTTAGGTTGCGCCATGTAGGCGTCTTACGGGCTGCGCCTTTACGCGTCTTACGTGCACCATGTAGGCGTCTTAAGTTGCGCCATGTAGGCGTCTTACGGGCTGCGCCTTTACGCGTCTTACGTGCGCCATGTAGGCGTCTTAGGTTGCGCCATGTAGGCGTCTTACGGGCTGCGCCTTTACGCGTCTTACGTGCGCCATGTAGGCGTCTTAAGTTGCGCCATGTAGGCGTCTTACGGGCTGCGCCTTTACGCGTATTACGTGCGCCATGTAGGCGTCTTAGGTTGCGCCATGTAGGCGTCTTACGCGCTGCGCCTTTACGCGTCTTACGTGCGCCATGTAGGCGTCTTATGTTGCGCCATGTAGGGGTCTTACGGGCTGCGCCTTTACGCGTCTTACGTGCGCCATGTAGGCGTCTTAGGTTGCGCCATGTAGGCGTCTTACGGGCTGCGCCTTTACGCGTCTTACGTGCGCCATGTAGGCGTCTTAGGTTGCGCCATGTAGGCGTCTTACGGGCTGCGCCTTTACGCGTCTTACGTGCGCCATGTAGGCGTCTTAGGTTGCGCCATGTAGGCGTCTTACGGGCTGCGCCTTTACGCATCTTACGTGCGCCATGTAGGCGTCTTAGGTTGCGCCATGTAGGCGTCTTATGGGCTGCGCCTTTACGCGTCTTACGTGCGCCATGTAAGCGTCTTACGGGCTGCGCCTTTACGCGTCTTACGTGCGCCATGAAGGCGTCTTAGGTTGCGCCATGTAGGCGTCTTACGGGCTGCGCCATGTAGGCGTCTTACGTGCGCCATGTAGGCATCTTAGGTTGCGCCATGTAGGCGTCTTACGGGCTGCGCCTTTACGCGTCTTACGTGCGCCATGTAGGCGTCTTAGGTTGCGCCATGTAGGCGTCTTACGGGCTGCGCCTTTACGCGTCTTACGTGCGGCATGTAGGCGTCTTAGGTTGCGCCATGTAGGCGTCTTACGGGCTGCGCCTTTACGCGTCTTACGTGCGCCATGTAGGCGTCTTAGGTTGCGCCATGTAGGCGTCTTACGGGCTGCGCCTTTACGCGTCTTACGTGCGCCATGTAGGCGTCTTAGGTTGCGCCATGTAGGCGTCTTACGGGCTGCGCCTTTACGCGTCTTACGTGCGCCATGTAGGCGTCTTAAGTTGCGCCATGTAGGCGTCTTACGGGCTGCGCCTTTACGCGTCTTACGTGCGCCATGTAGGCGTCTTAGGTTGCGCCATGTAGGCGTCTTACGGGCTGCGCCTTTACGCGTCTTACGTGCGCCATGTAGGCGTCTTAAGTTGCGCCATGTAGGCGTCTTACGGGCTGCGCCTTTACGCGTCTTACGTGCGCCATGTAGGCGTCTTAGGTTGCGCCATGTAGGCGTCTTACGGGCTGCGCCTTTACGCGTCTTACGTGCGCCATGTAGGCGTCTTAGGTTGCGCCATGTAGGCGTCTTACGGGCTGCGCCTTTACGCATCTTACGTGCGCCATGTAGGCGTCTTAGGTTGCGCCATGTAGGCGTCTTATGGGCTGCGCCTTTACGCGTCTTACGTGCGCCATGTAAGCGTCTTACGGGCTGCGCCTTTACGCGTCTTACGTGCGCCATGAAGGCGTCTTAGGTTGCGCCATGTAGGCGTCTTACGGGCTGCGCCATGTAGGCGTCTTACGTGCGCCATGTAGGCATCTTAGGTTGCGCCATGTAGGCGTCTTACGGGCTGCGCCTTTACGCGTCTTACGTGCGCCATGTAGGCGTCTTAGGTTGCGCCATGTAGGCGTCTTACGGGCTGCGCCTTTACGCGTCTTACGTGCGCCATGTAGGCGTCTTAGGTTGCGCCATGTAGGCGTCTTACGGGCTGCGCCTTTACGCGTCTTACGTGCGCCATGTAGGCGTCTTAAGTTGCGCCATGTAGGCGTCTTACGGGCTGCGCCTTTACGCGTCTTACGTGCACCATGTAGGCGTCTTAAGTTGCGCCATGTAGGGGTCTTACGGGCTGCGCCTTTACGCGTCTTACGTGCGCCATGTAGGCGTCTTAGGTTGCGCCATGTAGGCGTCTTACGGGCTGCGCCTTTACGCGTCTTACGTGCGCCATGTAGGCGTCTTAGGTTGCGCCATGTAGGCGTCTAACGGGCTGCGCCTTTACGCGTCTTACGTGCGCCATGTAGGCGTCTTAGTTTGCGCCATGTAGGCATCTTACGGGCTGCGCCTTTACGCGTCTTACGTGCGCCATGTAGGCGTCTTAAGTTGCGCCATGTAGGCGTCTTACGGGCTGCGCCTTTACGCGTCTTACGTGCGCCATGTAGGCGTCTTACGGGCTGCGCCTTTACGCGTCTTACGTGCGCCATGTAGGCGTCTTAGGTTGCGCCATGTAGGCGTCTTACGGGCTGCGCCTTTACGCGTCTTAAGTGCGCCATGTAGGCGTCTTAGGTTGCGCCATATAGGCGTCTTAAGTGCGCCATGTAGGCGTCTTAGGTTACGCCATGTAGGCGTCTTACGGGTTGCGTCTTTACGCGTCTTACGTGCGCCATGTAGGCGTCTTAGGTTGCGCCATGTAGGGGTCTTGCGGGTTGCGCCTTTACGCGTCTTACGTGCGCCATGTAGGCGTCTTAGGTTGCGCCATGTAGGCGTCTTGCGGGCTGCGCCTTTACGCGTCTTACGTGCGCCATGTAGGCGTCTTACGTGCGCCATGTAGGCGTCTTAGGTTGCGCCATGTAGGCGTCTTACGGGCTGCGCCTTTAGGCGTCTTACGTGCGCCATGTAGGCATCTTAGGTTGCGCCATGTAGGCGTATTACGGGCTGCGCCTTTACGCGTCTTACGTGCGCCATGTAGGCGTCTTAGGTTGCGCCATGTAGGCGTCTTACGGGCTGCGCCTTTACGCGTCTTACGTGCGCCATGTAGGCGTCTTAGGTTGCGCCATGTAGGCGTCTTACGGGCTGCGCCTTTACGCGTCTTACGTGCGCCATGTAGGCGTCTTAAGTTGCGCCATGTAGGCGTCTTACGGGCTGCGCCTTTACGCGTCTTACGTGCGCCATGTAGGCGTCTTAGGTTGCGCCATGTAGGCGTCTTACGGGCTGCGCCTTTACGCGTCTTACGTGCGCCATGTAGGCGTCTTAAGTTGCGCCATGTAGGCGTCTTACGGGCTGCGCCTTTACGCGTATTACGTGCGCCATGTAGGCGTCTTAGGTTGCGCCATGTAGGCGTCTTACGCGCTGCGCCTTTACGCGTCTTACGTGCGCCATGTAGGCGTCTTATGTTGCGCCATGCAGGGGTCTTACGGGCTGCGCCTTTACGCGTCTTGCGTGCGCCATGTAGGCGTCTTAGGTTGCGCCATGTAGGCGTCTTACGGGCTGCGCCTTTACGCGTCTTACGTGCGCCATGTAGGCGTCTTAGGTTGCGCCATGTAGGCGTCTTACGGGCTGCGCCTTTACGCGTCTTACGTGCGCCATGTAGGCGTCTTAAGTTGCGCCATGTAGGCGTCTTACGGGCTGCGCCTTTACGCGTCTTACGTGCGCCATGTAGGCGTCTTAGGTTGCGCCATGTAGGCGTCTTACGGGCTGTGCCTTTGCGCGTCTTACGTGCGCCATGTAGGCGTCTTATGTTGCGCCATGTAGTCGTCTTACGGGCTGCACCTTTACGCGTCTTACGTGCGCCATGTAGGCGTCTTAGGTTGCGCCATGTAGGCGTCTTACGGGTTGCGCCTTTACGCGTCTTACGTGCGCCATGTAGGCGTCTTAGGTTGCGCCATGTAGGCGTCTAACGGGCTGCGCCTTTACGCGTCTTACGTGCGCCATGTAGGCGTCTTAGGTTGCGCCATGTAGGCGTCTTACGGGCTGCGCCTTTACGCGTCTTACGTGCGCCATGTAGGCGTCTTAAGTTGCGCCATGTAGGCGTCTTACGGGCTGCGCCTTTACGCGTCTTACGTGCGCCATGTAGGCGTCTTACGGGCTGCGCCTTTACGCGTCTTACGTGCGCCATGTAGGCGTCTTAGGTTGCGCCATGTAGGCGTCTTACGGGCTGCGCCATGTAGGCGTCTTACGTGCGCCATGTAGGCATCTTAGGTTGCGCCATGTAGGCGTCTTACGGGTTGCGCCTTTACGCGTCTTACGTGCGCCATGTAGGCGTCTTAGGTTGCGCCATGTAGGCGTCTTACGGGCTGCGCCTTTACGCGTCTTACGTGCGCCATGTAGGCGTCTTAGGTTGCGCCATGTAGGCGTCTTACGGGCTGCGCCTTTACGCGTCTTACGTGCGCCATGTAGGCGTCTTAGGTTGCGCCATGTAGGCGTCTTATGGGCTGCGCCTTTACGCGTCTTACGTGCGCCATGTAGGCGTCTTAAGTTGCGCCATGTAGGCGTCTTACGGGCTGCGCCTTTACGCGTCTTACGTGCGCCATGTAGGCGTCTTAGGTTGCGCCATGTAGGCGTCTTACGGGCTGCGCCTTTACGCGTCTTACGTGCGCCATGTAGGCGTCTTAAGTTGCGCCATGTAGGCGTCTTACGGGCTGCGCCTTTACGCGTATTACGTGCGCCATGTAGGCGTCTTAGGTTGCGCCATGTAGGCGTCTTACGCGCTGCGCCTTTACGCGTCTTACGTGCGCCATGTAGGCGTCTTATGTTGCGCCATGTAGGGGTCTTACGGGCTGCGCCTTTACGCGTCTTACGTGCGCCATGTAGGCATCTTAGGTTGCGCCATGTAGGCGTCTTACGAGCTGCGCCTTTACGCGTCTTACGCGCGCCATGTAGGCGTCTTAGGTTGCGCCATGTAGGCGTCTTACGGGCTGCGCCTTTACGCGTCTTACGTGCGCCATGTAGGCGTCTTAAGTTGCGCCATGTAGGCGTCTTACGGGCTGCGCCTTTACGCGTCTTACGTGCGCCATGTAGGCGTCTTAGGTTGCGCCATGTAGGCGTCTTACGGGCTTCGCCTTTACGCGTCTTACGTGCGCCATGTAGGCGTCTTAAGTTGCGCCATGTAGGCGTCTTACGGGCTGCGCCTTTACGCGTCTTACGTACGCCATGTAGGCGTCTTAGGTTGCGCCATGTAGGCGTCTTACGGGCTGTGCCTTTGCGCGTCTTACGTGCGCCATGTAGGCGTCTTATGTTGCGCCATGTAGTCGTCTTACGGGCTGCACCTTTACGCGTCTTACGTGCGCCATGTAGGCGTCTTAGGTTGCGCCATGTAGGCGTCTTACGGGTTGCGCCTTTACGCGTCTTACGTGCGCCATGTAGGCGTCTTAGGTTGCGCCATGTAGGCGTCTAACGGGCTGCGCCTTTACGCGTCTTACGTGCGCCATGTAGGCGTCTTAGGTTGCGCCACGTAGGCGTCTTACGGGCTGCGCCTTTACGCGTCTTACGTGCGCCATGTAGGCGTCTTAAGTTGCGCCATGTAGGCGTCTTACGGGCTGCGCCTTTACGCGTCTTACGTGCGCCATGTAGGCGTCTTACGGGCTGCGCCTTTACGCGTCTTACGTGCGCCATGTAGGCGTCTTAGGTTGCGCCATGTAGGCGTCTTACGGGCTGCGCCATGTAGGCGTCTTACGTGCGCCATGTAGGCATCTTAGGTTGCGCCATGTAGGCGTCTTACGGGTTGCGCCTTTACGCGTCTTACGTGCGCCATGTAGGCGTCTTAGGTTGCGCCATGTAGGCGTCTTACGGGCTGCGCCTTTACGCGTCTTACGTCCACCATGTAGGCGTCTTAGGTTGCGCCATGTAGGCATCTTACGGGCTGCGCCTTTACGCGTCTTACGTGCGCCATGTAGGCGTCTTAAGTTGCGCCATGTAGGCGTCTTACGGGCTGCGCCTATACGCATCTTACGTGCGCCATGTAGGCGTCTTAGGTTGCGCCATGTAGGCGTCTTACGGGCTGCGCCTTTACGCATCTTACGTGCGCCATGTAGGCGTCTTAGGTTGCGCCATGTAGGCGTCTTACGGGCTGCGCCTTTACGCGTCTTACGTGCGCCATGTAGGCGTCTTACGGGCTGCGCCTTTACGCGTCTTACGTGCGCGATGAAGGCGTCTTAGGTTGCGCCATGTAGGCGTCTTACGGGCTGCGCCATGTAGGCGTCTTACGTGCGCCATGTAGGCATCTTAGGTTGCGCCATGTAGGCGTCTTACGGGCTGCGCCTTATGCGTCTTACGTGCGCCATGTAGGCGTCTTAGGTTGCGCCATGTAGGCGTCTTACGGGCTGCGCCTTTACGCGTCTTACGTGCGCCATGTAGGCGTCTTAGGTTGCGCCATGTAGGCGTCTTACGGGCTGCGCCTTTACGCGTCTTACGTGCGCCATGTAGGCGTCTTAAGTTGCGCCATGTAGGCGTCTTACGGGCTGCGCCTTTACGCGTCTTACGTGCGCCATGTAGGCGTCTTAGGTTGCACCATGTAGGCGTCTTACGGGCTGCGCCTTTACGCGTCTTACGTGCGCCATGTAGGCGTCTTAGGTTGCGCCATGTAGGCGTCTTACGGGCTGCGCCTTTACGCGTCTTACGTGCGCCATGTAGGCGTCTTAGGTTGCGCCATGTAGGCGTCTAACGGGCTGCGCCTTTACGCGTCTTACGTGCGCCATGTAGGCGTCTTAGGTTGCGCCATGTAGGCGTCTTACGGGCTGCGCCTTTACGCGTCTTACGTGCGCCATGTAAGCGTCTTAAGTTGCACCATGTAGGCGTCTTACGGGCTGCGCCTTTACGCGTCTTACGTGCGCCATGTAGGCGTCTTACGGGCTGCGCCTTTACGCGTCTTACATGCGCCATGTAGGCGTCTTAGGTTGCGCCATGTAGGCGTCTTACGGGCTGCGCCTTTACGCGTCTTACGTGCGCCATGTAGGCGTCTTAGGTTGCGCCATGTAGGCGTCTTACGGGCTGCGCCTTTACGCGTCTTACGTGCGCCATGTAGGCGTCTTAAGTTGCGCCATGTAGGCGTCTTACGGGCTGCGCCTTTACGCGTCTTACGTGCGCCATGTAGGCGTCTTAGGTTGCGCCATGTAGGCGTCTTACGGGCTACGCCTTTACGCGTCTTACGTGCGCCATGTAGGCGTCTTAAGTTGCGCCATGTAGGCGTCTTACGGGCTGCGCCTTTACGCGTCTTACGTGCGCCATGTAGGCGTCTTAGGTTGCGCCATGTAGGCGTCTTACGGGCTGCGCCTTTACGCGTCTTACGTGCGCCATGTAGGCGTCTTAGGTTGCGCCATGTAGGCGTCTTACGGGCTGCGCCTTTACGCATCTTACGTGCGCCATGTAGGCGTCTTAGGTTGCGCCATGTAGGCGTCTTACGGGCTGCGCCTTTACGCGTCTTACGTGCGCCATGTAGGCGTCTTAAGTTGCGCCATGTAGGCGTCTTACGGGCTGCGCCTTTACGCGTCTTACGTGCGCCATGTAGGCGTCTTAGGTTGCGCCATGTAGGCGTCTTACGGGCTGCGCCTTTACGCGTCTTACGTGCGCCATGTAGGCGTCTTAGGTTGCGCCATGTAGGCGTCTTACGGGCTGCGCCTTTACGCGTCTTACGTGCGCCATGTAGGCGTCTTACGGGCTGCGCCTTTACGTGTCTTACGTGCGCGATGAAGGCGTCTTAGGTTGCGCCATGTAGGCGTCTTACGGGCTGCGCCATGTAGGCGTCTTACGTGCGCCATGTAGGCGTCTTAAGTTGCGCCATGTAGGCGTCTTACGGGCTGCGCCTTTACGCGTCTTACGTGCGCCATGTAGGCGTCTTAGGTTGCGCCATGTAGGCGTCTTACGGGCTGCGCCTTTACGCGTCTTACGTGCGCCATGTAGGCGTCTTAGGTTGCGCCATGTAGGCGTCTTACGGGCTGCGCCTTTACGCATCTTACGTGCGCCATGTAGGCGTCTTAGGTTGCGCCATGTAGGCGTCTTACGGGCTGCGCCTTTACGCGTCTTACGTGCGCCATGTAGGCGTCTTACGGGCTGCGCCTTTACGCGTCTTACGTGCGCGATGAAGGCGTCTTAGGTTGCGCCATGTAGGCGTCTTACGGGCTGCGCCATGTAGGCGTCTTACGTGCGCCATGTAGGCATCTTAGGTTGCGCCATGTAGGCGTCTTACGGGCTGCGCCTTTACGCGTCTTACGTGCGCCATGTAGGCGTCTTAGGTTGCGCCATGAAGGCGTCTTACGGGCTGCGCCTTTACGCGTCTTACGTGCGCCATGTAGGCGTCTTAGGTTGCGCCATGTAGGCGTCTTACGGGCTGCGCCTTTACGCGTCTTACGTGCGCCATGTAGGCGTCTTAAGTTGCGCCATGTAGGCGTCTTACGGGCTGCGCCTTTACGCGTCTTACGTGCGCCATGTAGGCGTCTTAGGTTGCACCATGTAGGCGTCTTACGGGCTGCGCCTTTACGCGTCTTACGTGCACCATGTAGGCGTCTTAAGTTGCGCCATGTAGGGGTCTTACGGGCTGCGCCTCTACGCGTCTTACGTGCGCCATGTAGGCGTCTTAGGTTGCGCCATGTAGGCGTCTTACGGGCTGCGCCTTTACGCGTCTTACGTGCGCCATGTAGGCGTCTTAGGTTGCGCCATGTAGGCGTCTAACGGGCTGCGCCTTTACGCGTCTTCCGTGCGCCATGTAGGCGTCTTAGTTTGCGCCATGTAGGCGTCTTACGGGCTGCGCCTTTACGCGTCTTACGTGCGCCATGTAGGCGTCTTAAGTTGCGCCATGTAGGCGTCTTACGGGCTGCGCCTTTACGCGTCTTACGTGCGCCATGTAGGCGTCTTACGGGCCGCGCCTTTACGCGTCTTACGTGCGCCATGTAGGCGTCTTAGGTTGCGCCATGTAGGCGTCTTACGGGCTGCGCCTTTACGCGTCTTACGTGCGCCATGTAGGCGTCTTAGGTTGCGCCATGTAGGCGTCTTACGGGCTGCGCCTTTACGCGTCTTACGTGCGCCATGTAGGCGTCTTAAGTTGCGCCATGTAGGCGTCTTACGGGCTGCGCCTTTACGCGTCTTACGTGCGCCATGTAGGCGTCTTAGGTTGCGCCATGTAGGCGTCTTACGGGCTGCGCCTTTACGCGTCTTACGTGCGCCATGTAGGCGTCTTAGGTTGCGCCATGTAGGCGTCTTACGGGCTGCGCCTTTACGCATCTTACGTGCGCCATGTAGGCGTCTTAGGTTGCGCCATGTAGGCGTCTTACGGGCTGCGCCTTTACGCGTCTTACGTGCGCCATGTAGGCGTCTTACGGGCGGCGCCTTTACGCGTCTTACGTGCGCGATGAAGGCGTCTTAGGTTGCGCCATGTAGGCGTCTTACGGGCTGCGCCATGTAGGCGTCTTACGTGCACCATGTAGGCATCTTAGGTTGCGCCATGTAGGCGTCTTACGGGCTGCGCCTTTACGCGTCTTACGTGCGCCATGTAGGCGTCTTAGGTTGCGCCATGTAGACGTCTTACGGGCTGCGCCTTTACGCGTCTTACGTGCGCCATGTAGGCGTCTTAGGTTGCGCCATGTAGGCGTCTTACGGGCTGCGCCTTTACGCGTCTTACGTGCGCCATGTAGGCGTCTTAAGTTGCGCCATGTAGGCGTCTTACGGGCTGCGCCTTTACGCGTCTTACGTGCGCCATGTAGGCGTCTTAGGTTGCGCCATGTAGGCGTCTTACGGGCTGCGCCTTTACGCGTCTTACGTGCGCCATGTAGGCGTCTTACGGGCTGCGCCTTTACGCGTCTTACGTGCGCGATGAAGGCGTCTTAGGTTGCGCCATGTAGGCGTCTTACGGGCTGCGCCATGTAGGCGTCTTACGTGCGCCATGTAGGCATCTTAGGTTGCGCCATGTAGGCGTCTTACGGGCTGCGCCTTTACGCGTCTTACGTGCGCCATGTAGGCGTCTTAGGTTGCGCCATGAAGGCGTCTTACGGGCTGCGCCTTTACGCGTCTTACGTGCGCCATGTAGGCGTCTTAGGTTGCGCCATGTAGGCGTCTTACGGGCTGCGCCTTTACGCGTCTTACGTGCGCCATGTAGGCGTCTTAAGTTGCGCCATGTAGGCGTCTTACGGGCTGCGCCTTTACGCGTCTTACGTGCGCCATGTAGGCGTCTTAGGTTGCACCATGTAGGCGTCTTACGGGCTGCGCCTTTACGCGTCTTACGTGCACCATGTAGGCGTCTTAAGTTGCGCCATGTAGGGGTCTTACGGGCTGCGCCTCTACGCGTCTTACGTGCGCCATGTAGGCGTCTTAGGTTGCGCCATGTAGGCGTCTTACGGGCTGCGCCTTTACGCGTCTTACGTGCGCCATGTAGGCGTTTTAGGTTGCGCCATGTAGGCGTCTAACGGGCTGCGCCTTTACGCGTCTTCCGCGCGCCATGTAGGCGTCTTAGTTTGCGCCATGTAGGCGTCTTACGGGCTGCGCCTTTACGCGTCTTACGTGCGCCATGTAGGCGTCTTAAGTTGCGCCATGTAGGCGTCTTACGGGCTGCGCCTTTACGCGTCTTACGTGCGCCATGTAGGCGTCTTACGGGCCGCGCCTTTACGCGTCTTACGTGCGCCATGTAGGCGTCTTAGGTTGCGCCATGTAGGCGTCTTACGGGCTGCGCCTTTACGCGTCTTACGTGCGCCATGTAGGCGTCTTAGGTTGCGCCATGTAGGCGTCTTACGGGCTGCGCCTTTACGCGTCTTACGTGCGCCATGTAGGCGTCTTAAGTTGCGCCATGTAGGCGTCTTACGGGCTGCGCCTTTACGCGTCTTACGTGCGCCATGTAGGCGTCTTAGGTTGCGCCATGTAGGCGTCTTACGGGCTGCGCCTTTACGCGTCTTACGTGCGCCATGTAGGCGTCTTAGGTTGCGCCATGTAGGCGTCTTACGGGCTGCGCCTTTACGCATCTTACGTGCGCCATGTAGGCGTCTTAGGTTGCGCCATGTAGGCGTCTTACGGGCTGCGCCTTTACGCGTCTTACGTGCGCCATGTAGGCGTCTTACGGGCGGCGCCTTTACGCGTCTTACGTGCGCGATGAAGGCGTCTTAGGTTGCGCCATGTAGGCGTCTTACGGGCTGCGCCATGTAGGCGTCTTACGTGCGCCATGTAGGCATCTTAGGTTGCGCCATGTAGGCGTCTTACGGGCTGCGCCTTTACGCGTCTTACGTGCGCCATGTAGGCGTCTTAGGTTGCGCCATGTAGGCGTCTTACGGGCTGCGCCTTTACGCGTCTTACGTGCGCCATGTAGGCGTCTTAGGTTGCGCCATGTAGGCGTCTTACGGGCTGCGCCTTTACGCGTCTTACGTGCGCCATGTAGGCGTCTTAAGTTGCGCCATGTAGGCGTCTTACGGGCTGCGCCTTTACGCGTCTTACGTGCGCCATGTAGGCGTCTTAGGTTGGCCATGTAGGCGTCTTACGGGCTGCGCCTTTACGCGTCTTACGTGCGCCATGTAGGCGTCTTAAGTTGCGCCATGTAGGCGTCTTACGGGCTGCGCCTTTACGCGTCTTACGTGCGCCATGTAGGCGTCTTAGGTTGCGCCATGTAGGCGTCTTACGGGCTGCGCCTTTACGCGTCTTACGTGCGCCATGTAGGCGTCTTAAGTTGCGCCATGTAGGCGTCTTACGGGCTGCGCATTTACGCGTCTTACGTGCGCCATGTAGGCGTCTTAGGTTGCGCCATGTAGGCGTCTTACGGGCTGCGCCTTTACGCGTCTTACGTGCGCCATGTAGGCGTCTTAAGTTGCGCTATGTAGGCGTCTTACGGGCTGCGCCTTTACGCGTCTTACGTGCGCCATGTAGGCGTCTTAGGTTGCGCCATGTAGGCGTCTTACGGGCTGCGCCTTTACGCGTCTTACGTGCGCCATGTAGGCGTCTTAAGTTGCGCCATGTAGGCGTCTTACGGGCTGCGCCTTTACGCGTCTTACGTGCGCCATGTAGGCGTCTTAGGTTGCGCCATGTAGGCGTCTTACGGGCTGCGCCTTTACGCGTCTTACGTGCGCCATGTAGGCGTCTTAGGTTGCGCCATGTAGGCGTCTTACGGGCTGCGCCTTTACGCATCTTACGTGCGCCATGTAGGCGTCTTAGGTTGCGCCATGTAGGCGTCTTACGGGCTGCGCCTTTACGCGTCTTACGTGCGCCATGTAGGCGTCTTACGGGCTGCGCCTTTACGCGTCTTACGTGCGCGATGAAGGCGTCTTAGGTTGCGCCATGTAGGCGTCTTACGGGCTGCGCCATGTAGGCGTCTTACGTGCGCCATGTAGGCATCTTAGGTTGCGCCATGTAGGCGTCTTACGGGCTGCGCCTTTACGCGTCTTACGTGCGCCATGTAGGCGTCTTAGGTTGCGCCATGTAGGCGTCTTACGGGCTGCGCCTTTACGCGTCTTACGTGCGCCATGTAGGCGTCTTAGGTTGCGCCATGTAGGCGTCTTACGGGCTGCGCCTTTACGCGTCTTAAGTGCGCCATGTAGGCGTCTTAAGTTGCGCCATGTAGGCGTCTTACGGGCTGCGCCTTTACGCGTCTTACGTGCGCCATGTAGGCGTCTTAGGTTGCGCCATGTAGGCGTCTTACGGGCTGCGCCTTTACGCGTCTTACGTGCGCCATGTAGGCGTCTTAAGTTGCGCCATGTAGGCGTCTTACGGGCTGCGCCTTTACGCGTCTTACGTGCGCCATGTAGGCGTCTTAGGTTGCGCCATGTAGGCGTCTTACGGGCTGCGCCTTTACGCGTCTTACGTGCGCCATGTAGGCGTCTTAGGTTGCGCCATGTAGGCGTCTTACGGGCTGCGCCTTTACGCATCTTACGTGCGCCATGTAGGCGTCTTAGGTTGCGCCATGTAGGCGTCTTACGGGCTGCGCCTTTACGCGTCTTACGTGCGCCATGTAGGCGTCTTACGGGCGGCGCCTTTACGCGTCTTACGTGCGCGATGAAGGCGTCTTAGGTTGCGCCATGTAGGCGTCTTACGGGCTGCGCCATGTAGGCGTCTTACGTGCGCCATGTAGGCATCTTAGGTTGCGCCATGTAGGCGTCTTACGGGCTGCGCCTTTACGCGTCTTACGTGCGCCATGTAGGCGTCTTAGGTTGCGCCATGTAGGCGTCTTACGGGCTGCGCCTTTACGCGTCTTACGTGCGCCATGTAGGCGTCTTAGGTTGCGCCATGTAGGCGTCTTACGGGCTGCGCCTTTACGCGTCTTACGTGCGCCATGTAGGCGTCTTAAGTTGCGCCATGTAGGCGTCTTACGGGCTGCGCCTTTACGCGTCTTACGTGCGCCATGTAGGCGTCTTAGGTTGGCCATGTAGGCGTCTTACGGGCTGCGCCTTTACGCGTCTTACGTGCGCCATGTAGGCGTCTTAAGTTGCGCCATGTAGGCGTCTTACGGGCTGCGCCTTTACGCGTCTTACGTGCGCCATGTAGGCGTCTTAGGTTGCGCCATGTAGGCGTCTTACGGGCTGCGCCTTTACGCGTCTTACGTGCGCCATGTAGGCGTCTTAAGTTGCGCCATGTAGGCGTCTTACGGGCTGCGCATTTACGCGTCTTACGTGCGCCATGTAGGCGTCTTAGGTTGCGCCATGTAGGCGTCTTACGGGCTGCGCCTTTACGCGTCTTACGTGCGCCATGTAGGCGTCTTAAGTTGCGCTATGTAGGCGTCTTACGGGCTGCGCCTTTACGCGTCTTACGTGCGCCATGTAGGCGTCTTAGGTTGCGCCATGTAGGCGTCTTACGGGCTGCGCCTTTACGCGTCTTACGTGCGCCATGTAGGCGTCTTAAGTTGCGCCATGTAGGCGTCTTACGGGCTGCGCCTTTACGCGTCTTACGTGCGCCATGTAGGCGTCTTAGGTTGCGCCATGTAGGCGTCTTACGGGCTGCGCCTTTACGCGTCTTACGTGCGCCATGTAGGCGTCTTAGGTTGCGCCATGTAGGCGTCTTACGGGCTGCGCCTTTACGCATCTTACGTGCGCCATGTAGGCGTCTTAGGTTGCGCCATGTAGGCGTCTTACGGGCTGCGCCTTTACGCGTCTTACGTGCGCCATGTAGGCGTCTTACGGGCTGCGCCTTTACGCGTCTTACGTGCGCGATGAAGGCGTCTTAGGTTGCGCCATGTAGGCGTCTTACGGGCTGCGCCATGTAGGCGTCTTACGTGCGCCATGTAGGCATCTTAGGTTGCGCCATGTAGGCGTCTTACGGGCTGCGCCTTTACGCGTCTTACGTGCGCCATGTAGGCGTCTTAGGTTGCGCCATGTAGGCGTCTTACGGGCTGCGCCTTTACGCGTCTTACGTGCGCCATGTAGGCGTCTTAGGTTGCGCCATGTAGGCGTCTTACGGGCTGCGCCTTTACGCGTCTTAAGTGCGCCATGTAGGCGTCTTAAGTTGCGCCATGTAGGCGTCTTACGGGCTGCGCCTTTACGCGTCTTACGTGCGCCATGTAGGCGTCTTAGGTTGCGCCATGTAGGCGTCTTACGGGCTGCGCCTTTACGCGTCTTACGTGCGCCATGTAGGCGTCTTAAGTTGCGCCATGTAGGCGTCTTACGGGCTGCGCCTTTACGCGTCTTACGTGCGCCATGTAGGCGTCTTAGGTTGCGCCATGTAGGCGTCTTACGGGCTGCGCCTTTACGCGTCTTACGTGCGCCATGTAGGCGTCTTAGGTTGCGCCATGTAGGCGTCTTACGGGCTGCGCCTTTACGCGTCTTACGTGCGCCATGTAGGCGTCTTAGGTTGCGCCATGTAGGCGTCTTATGGGCTGCGCCTTTACGCATCTTACGTGCGCCATGTAGGCGTCTTAGGTTGCGCCATGTAGGCGTCTTACGGGCTGCGCCTTTACGCGTCTTACGTGCGCCATGTAGGCGTCTTAAGTTGCGCCATGTAGGCGTCTTACGGGCTGCGCCTTTACGCGTCTTACGTGCGCCATGTAGGCGTCTTAGGTTGCGCCATGTAGGCGTCTTACGGGCTGCGCCTTTACGCGTCTTACGTGCGCCATGTAGGCGTCTTAGGTTGCGCCATGTAGGCGTCTTACGGGCTGCGCCTTTACGCGTCTTACGTGCGCCATGTAGGCGTCTTACGGGCTGCGCCTTTACGCGTCTTACGTGCGCGATGAAGGCGTCTTAGGTTGCGCCATGTAGGCGTCTTACGGGCTGCGCCATGTAGGCGTCTTACGTGCGCCATGTAGGCGTCTTAAGTTGCGCCATGTAGGCGTCTTACGGGCTGCGCCTTTACGCGTCTTACGTGCGCCATGTAGGCGTCTTAGGTTGCGCCATGTAGGCGTCTTACGGGCTGCGCCTTTACGCGTCTTACGTGCGCCATGTAGGCGTCTTAGGTTGCGCCATGTAGGCGTCTTACGGGCTGCGCCTTTACGCATCTTACGTGCGCCATGTAGGCGTCTTAGGTTGCGCCATGTAGGCGTCTTACGGGCTGCGCCTTTACGCGTCTTACGTGCGCCATGTAGGCGTCTTACGGGCTGCGCCTTTACGCGTCTTACGTGCGCGATGAAGGCGTCTTAGGTTGCGCCATGTAGGCGTCTTACGGGCTGCGCCATGTAGGCGTCTTACGTGCGCCATGTAGGCATCTTAGGTTGCGCCATGTAGGCGTCTTACGGGCTGCGCCTTTACGCGTCTTACGTGCGCCATGTAGGCGTCTTAGGTTGCGCCATGAAGGCGTCTTACGGGCTGCGCCTTTACGCGTCTTACGTGCGCCATGTAGGCGTCTTAGGTTGCGCCATGTAGGCGTCTTACGGGCTGCGCCTTTACGCGTCTTACGTGCGCCATGTAGGCGTCTTAAGTTGCGCCATGTAGGCGTCTTACGGGCTGCGCCTTTTCGCGTCTTACGTGCGCCATGTAGGCGTCTTAGGTTGCACCATGTAGGCGTCTTACGGGCTGCGCCTTTACGCGTCTTACGTGCACCATGTAGGCGTCTTAAGTTGCGCCATGTAGGGGTCTTACGGGCTGCGCCTCTACGCGTCTTACGTGCGCCATGTAGGCGTCTTAGGTTGCGCCATGTAGGCGTCTTACGGGCTGCGCCTTTACGCGTCTTACGTGCGCCATGTAGGCGTCTTAGGTTGCGCCATGTAGGCGTCTAACGGGCTGCGCCTTTACGCGTCTTCCGTGCGCCATGTAGGCGTCTTAGTTTGCGCCATGTAGGCGTCTTACGGGCTGCGCCTTTACGCGTCTTACGTGCGCCATGTAGGCGTCTTAAGTTGCGCCATGTAGGCGTCTTACGGGCTGCGCCTTTACGCGTCTTACGTGCGCCATGTAGGCGTCTTACGGGCTGCGCCTTTACGCGTCTTACGTGCGCCATGTAGGCGTCTTAGGTTGCGCCATGTAGGCGTCTTACGGGCTGCGCCTTTACGCGTCTTACGTGCGCCATGTAGGCGTCTTAGGTTGCGCCATGTAGGCGTCTTACGGGCTGCGCCTTTACGCGTCTTACGTGCGCCATGTAGGCGTCTTAAGTTGCGCCATGTAGGCGTCTTACGGGTTGCGCCTTTACGCGTCTTACGTGCGCCATGTAGGCGTCTTAGGTTGCGCCATGTAGGCGTCTTACGGGCTGCGCCTTTACGCGTCTTACGTGCGCCATGTAGGCGTCTTAGGTTGCGCCATGTAGGCGTCTTACGGGCTGCGCCTTTACGCATCTTACGTGCGCCATGTAGGCGTCTTAGGTTGCGCCATGTAGGCGTCTTACGGGCTGCGCCTTTACGCGTCTTACGTGCGCCATGTAGGCGTCTTACGGGCGGCGCCTTTACGCGTCTTACGTGCGCGATGAAGGCGTCTTAGGTTGCGCCATGTAGGCGTCTTACAGGCTGCGCCATGTAGGCGTCTTACGTGCGCCATGTAGGCATCTTAGGTTGCGCCATGTAGGCGTCTTACGGGCTGCGCCTTTACGCGTCTTACGTGCGCCATGTAGGCGTCTTAGGTTGCGCCATGTAGGCGTCTTACGGGCTGCGCCTTTACGCGTCTTACGTGCGCCATGTAGGCGTCTTAGGTTGCGCCATGTAGGCGTCTTACGGGCAGCGCCTTTACGCGTCTTACGTGCGCCATGTAGGCGTCTTAAGTTGCGCCATGTAGGCGTCTTACGGGCTGCGCCTTTACGCGTCTTACGTGCGCCATGTAGGCGTCTTAGGTTGCGCCATGTAGGCGTCTTACGGGCTGCGCCTTTACGCGTCTTACGTGCGCCATGTAGGCGTCTTAAGTTGCGCCATGTAGGCGTCTTACGGGCTGCGCCTTTACGCGTCTTACGTGCGCCATGTAGGCGTCTTAGGTTGCGCCATGTAGGCGTCTTACGGGCTGCGCCTTTACGCGTCTTACGTGCGCCATGTAGGCGTCTTAGGTTGCGCCATGTAGGCGTCTTACGGGCTGCGCCTTTACGCATCTTACGTGCGCCATGTAGGCGTCTTAGGTTGCGCCATGTAGGCGTCTTACGGGCTGCGCCTTTACGCGTCTTACGTGCGCCATGTAGGCGTCTTAAGTTGCGCCATGTAGGCGTCTTACGGGCTGCGCCTTTACGCGTCTTACGTGCGCCATGTAGGCGTCTTAGGTTGCGCCATGTAGGCGTCTTACGGGCTGCGCCTTTACGCGTCTTACGTGCGCCATGTAGGCGTCTTAGGTTGCGCCATGTAGGCGTCTTACGGGCTGCGCCTTTACGCGTCTTACGTGCGCCATGTAGGCGTCTTACGGGCTGCGCCTTTACGCGTCTTACGTGCGCGATGAAGGCGTCTTAGGTTGCGCCATGTAGGCGTCTTACGGGCTGCGCCATGTAGGCGTCTTACGTGCGCCATGTAGGCGTCTTAAGTTGCGCCATGTAGGCGTCTTACGGGCTGCGCCTTTACGCGTCTTACGTGCGCCATGTAGGCGTCTTAGGTTGCGCCATGTAGGCGTCTTACGGGCTGCGCCTTTACGCGTCTTACGTGCGCCATGTAGGCGTCTTAGGTTGCGCCATGTAGGCGTCTTACGGGCTGCGCCTTTACGCATCTTACGTGCGCCATGTAGGCGTCTTAGGTTGCGCCATGTAGGCGTCTTACGGGCTGCGCCTTTACGCGTCTTACGTGCGCCATGTAGGCGTCTTACGGGCTGCGCCTTTACGCGTCTTACGTGCGCGATGAAGGCGTCTTAGGTTGCGCCATGTAGGCGTCTTACGGGCTGCGCCATGTAGGCGTCTTACGTGCGCCATGTAGGCATCTTAGGTTGCGCCATGTAGGCGTCTTACGGGCTGCGCCTTTACGCGTCTTACGTGCGCCATGTAGGCGTCTTAGGTTGCGCCATGAAGGCGTCTTACGGGCTGCGCCTTTACGCGTCTTACGTGCGCCATGTAGGCGTCTTAGGTTGCGCCATGTAGGCGTCTTACGGGCTGCGCCTTTACGCGTCTTACGTGCGCCATGTAGGCGTCTTAAGTTGCGCCATGTAGGCGTCTTACGGGCTGCGCCTTTTCGCGTCTTACGTGCGCCATGTAGGCGTCTTAGGTTGCACCATGTAGGCGTCTTACGGGCTGCGCCTTTACGCGTCTTACGTGCACCATGTAGGCGTCTTACGGGCTGCGCCTTTACGCGTCTTACGTGCGCCATGTAGGCGTCTTAGGTTGCGCCATGTAGGCGTCTTACGGGCTGCGCCTTTACGCGTCTTACGTGCGCCATGTAGGCGTCTTAAGTTGCGCCATGTAGGCGTCTTACGGGCTGCGCCTTTACGCGTCTTACGTGCGCCATGTAGGCGTCTTAGGTTGCGCCATGTAGGCGTCTTACGGGCTGCGCCTTTACGCGTCTTACGTGCGCCATGTAGGCGTCTTAGGTTGCGCCATGTAGGCGTCTTACGGGCTGCGCCTTTACGCGTCTTACGTGTGCCATGTAGGCGTCTTAGGTTGCGCCATGTAGGCGTCTTATGGGCTGCGCCTTTACGCATCTTACGTGCGCCATGTAGGCGTCTTAGGTTGCGCCATGTAGGCGTCTTACGGGCTGCGCCTTTACGCGTCTTACGTGCGCCATGTAGGCGTCTTAAGTTGCGCCATGTAGGCGTCTTACGGGCTGCGCCTTTACGCGTCTTACGTGCGCCATGTAGGCGTCTTAGGTTGCGCCATGTAGGCGTCTTACGGGCTGCGCCTTTACGCGTCTTACGTGCGCCATGTAGGCGTCTTAGGTTGCGCCATGTAGGCGTCTTACGGGCTGCGCCTTTACGCGTCTTACGTGCGCCATGTAGGCGTCTTACGGGCTGCGCCTTTACGCGTCTTACGTGCGCGATGAAGGCGTCTTAGGTTGCGCCATGTAGGCGTCTTACGGGCTGCGCCATGTAGGCGTCTTACGTGCGCCATGTAGGCGTCTTAAGTTGCGCCATGTAGGCGTCTTACGGGCTGCGCCTTTACGCGTCTTACGTGCGCCATGTAGGCGTCTTAGGTTGCGCCATGTAGGCGTCTTACGGGCTGCGCCTTTACGCGTCTTACGTGCGCCATGTAGGCGTCTTAGGTTGCGCCATGTAGGCGTCTTACGGGCTGCGCCTTTACGCATCTTACGTGCGCCATGTAGGCGTCTTAGGTTGCGCCATGTAGGCGTCTTACGGGCTGCGCCTTTACGCGTCTTACGTGCGCCATGTAGGCGTCTTACGGGCTGCGCCTTTACGCGTCTTACGTGCGCGATGAAGGCGTCTTAGGTTGCGCCATGTAGGCGTCTTACGGGCTGCGCCATGTAGGCGTCTTACGTGCGCCATGTAGGCATCTTAGGTTGCGCCATGTAGGCGTCTTACGGGCTGCGCCTTTACGCGTCTTACGTGCGCCATGTAGGCGTCTTAGGTTGCGCCATGAAGGCGTCTTACGGGCTGCGCCTTTACGCGTCTTACGTGCGCCATGTAGGCGTCTTAGGTTGCGCCATGTAGGCGTCTTACGGGCTGCGCCTTTACGCGTCTTACGTGCGCCATGTAGGCGTCTTAAGTTGCGCCATGTAGGCGTCTTACGGGCTGCGCCTTTTCGCGTCTTACGTGCGCCATGTAGGCGTCTTAGGTTGCACCATGTAGGCGTCTTACGGGCTGCGCCTTTACGCGTCTTACGTGCACCATGTAGGCGTCTTAAGTTGCGCCATGTAGGGGTCTTACGGGCTGCGCCTCTACGCGTCTTACGTGCGCCATGTAGGCGTCTTAGGTTGCGCCATGTAGGCGTCTTACGGGCTGCGCCTTTACGCGTCTTACGTGCGCCATGTAGGCGTCTTAGGTTGCGCCATGTAGGCGTCTAACGGGCTGCGCCTTTACGCGTCTTCCGTGCGCCATGTAGGCGTCTTAGTTTGCGCCATGTAGGCGTCTTACGGGCTGCGCCTTTACGCGTCTTTTGTGCGCCATGTAGGCGTCTTAAGTTGCGCCATGTAGGCGTCTTACGGGCTGCGCCTTTACGCGTCTTACGTGCGCCATGTAGGCGTCTTACGGGCTGCGCCTTTACGCGTCTTACGTGCGCCATGTAGGCGTCTTAGGTTGCGCCATGTAGGCGTCTTACGGGCTGCGCCTTTACGCGTCTTACGTGCGCCATGTAGGCGTCTTAGGTTGCGCCATGTAGGCGTCTTACGGGCTGCGCCTTTACGCGTCTTACGTGCGCCATGTAGGCGTCTTAAGTTGCGCCATGTAGGCGTCTTACGGGTTGCGCCTTTACGCGTCTTACGTGCGCCATGTAGGCGTCTTAGGTTGCGCCATGTAGGCGTCTTACGGGCTGCGCCTTTACGCGTCTTACGTGCGCCATGTAGGCGTCTTAGGTTGCGCCATGTAGGCGTCTTACGGGCTGCGCCTTTACGCATCTTACGTGCGCCATGTAGGCGTCTTAGGTTGCGCCATGTAGGCGTCTTACGGGCTGCGCCTTTACGCGTCTTACGTGCGCCATGTAGGCGTCTTACGGGCGGCGCCTTTACGCGTCTTACGTGCGCGATGAAGGCGTCTTAGGTTGCGCCATGTAGGCGTCTTACAGGCTGCGCCATGTAGGCGTCTTACGTGCGCCATGTAGGCATCTTAGGTTGCGCCATGTAGGCGTCTTACGGGCTGCGCCTTTACGCGTCTTACGTGCGCCATGTAGGCGTCTTAGGTTGCGCCATGTAGGCGTCTTACGGGCTGCGCCTTTACGCGTCTTACGTGCGCCATGTAGGCGTCTTAGGTTGCGCCATGTAGGCGTCTTACGGGCTGCGCCTTTACGCGTCTTATGTGCGCCATGTAGGCGTCTTAAGTTGCGCCATGTAGGCGTCTTACGGGCTGCGCCTTTACGCGTCTTACGTGCGCCATGTAGGCGTCTTAGGTTGCGCCATGTAGGCGTCTTACGGGCTGCGCCTTTACGCGTCTTACGTGCGCCATGTAGGCGTCTTAAGTTGCGCCATGTAGGCGTCTTACGGGCTGCGCCTTTACGCGTCTTACGTGCGCCATGTAGGCGTCTTAGGTTGCGCCATGTAGGCGTCTTACGGGCTGCGCCTTTACGCGTCTTACGTGCGCCATGTAGGCGTCTTAGGTTGCGCCATGTAGGCGTCTTACGGGCTGCGCCTTTACGCATCTTACGTGCGCCATGTAGGCGTCTTAGGTTGCGCCATGTAGGCGTCTTACGGGCTGCGCCTTTACGCGTCTTACGTGCGCCATGTAGGCGTCTTAAGTTGCGCCATGTAGGCGTCTTACGGGCTGCGCCTTTACGCGTCTTACGTGCGCCATGTAGGCGTCTTAGGTTGCGCCATGTAGGCGTCTTACGGGCTGCGCCTTTACGCGTCTTACGTGCGCCATGTAGGCGTCTTAGGTTGCGCCATGTAGGCGTCTTACGGGCTGCGCCTTTACGCGTCTTACGTGCGCCATGTAGGCGTCTTACGGGCTGCGCCTTTACGCGTCTTACGTGCGCGATGAAGGCGTCTTAGGTTGCGCCATGTAGGCGTCTTACGGGCTGCGCCATGTAGGCGTCTTACGTGCGCCATGTAGGCGTCTTAAGTTGCGCCATGTAGGCGTCTTACGGGCTGCGCCTTTACGCGTCTTACGTGCGCCATGTAGGCGTCTTAGGTTGCGCCATGTAGGCGTCTTACGGGCTGCGCCTTTACGCGTCTTACGTGCGCCATGTAGGCGTCTTAGGTTGCGCCATGTAGGCGTCTTACGGGCTGCGCCTTTACGCATCTTACGTGCGCCATGTAGGCGTCTTAGGTTGCGCCATGTAGGCGTCTTACGGGCTGCGCCTTTACGCGTCTTACGTGCGCCATGTAGGCGTCTTACGGGCTGCGCCTTTACGCGTCTTACGTGCGCGATGAAGGCGTCTTAGGTTGCGCCATGTAGGCGTCTTACGGGCTGCGCCATGTAGGCGTCTTACGTGCGCCATGTAGGCATCTTAGGTTGCGCCATGTAGGCGTCTTACGGGCTGCGCCTTTACGCGTCTTACGTGCGCCATGTAGGCGTCTTAGGTTGCGCCATGAAGGCGTCTTACGGGCTGCGCCTTTACGCGTCTTACGTGCGCCATGTAGGCGTCTTAGGTTGCGCCATGTAGGCGTCTTACGGGCTGCGCCTTTACGCGTCTTACGTGCGCCATGTAGGCGTCTTAAGTTGCGCCATGTAGGCGTCTTACGGGCTGCGCCTTTTCGCGTCTTACGTGCGCCATGTAGGCGTCTTAGGTTGCACCATGTAGGCGTCTTACGGGCTGCGCCTTTACGCGTCTTACGTGCACCATGTAGGCGTCTTAAGTTGCGCCATGTAGGGGTCTTACGGGCTGCGCCTCTACGCGTCTTACGTGCGCCATGTAGGCGTCTTAGGTTGCGCCATGTAGGCGTCTTACGGGCTGCGCCTTTACGCGTCTTACGTGCGCCATGTAGGCGTCTTAGGTTGCGCCATGTAGGCGTCTAACGGGCTGCGCCTTTACGCGTCTTCCGTGCGCCATGTAGGCGTCTTAGTTTGCGCCATGTAGGCGTCTTACGGGCTGCGCCTTTACGCGTCTTTTGTGCGCCATGTAGGCGTCTTAAGTTGCGCCATGTAGGCGTCTTACGGGCTGCGCCTTTACGCGTCTTACGTGCGCCATGTAGGCGTCTTACGGGCTGCGCCTTTACGCGTCTTACGTGCGCCATGTAGGCGTCTTAGGTTGCGCCATGTAGGCGTCTTACGGGCTGCGCCTTTACGCGTCTTACGTGCGCCATGTAGGCGTCTTAGGTTGCGCCATGTAGGCGTCTTACGGGCTGCGCCTTTACGCGTCTTACGTGCGCCATGTAGGCGTCTTAAGTTGCGCCATGTAGGCGTCTTACGGGTTGCGCCTTTACGCGTCTTACGTGCGCCATGTAGGCGTCTTAGGTTGCGCCATGTAGGCGTCTTACGGGCTGCGCCTTTACGCGTCTTACGTGCGCCATGTAGGCGTCTTAGGTTGCGCCATGTAGGCGTCTTACGGGCTGCGCCTTTACGCATCTTACGTGCGCCATGTAGGCGTCTTAGGTTGCGCCATGTAGGCGTCTTACGGGCTGCGCCTTTACGCGTCTTACGTGCGCCATGTAGGCGTCTTACGGGCGGCGCCTTTACGCGTCTTACGTGCGCGATGAAGGCGTCTTAGGTTGCGCCATGTAGGCGTCTTACAGGCTGCGCCATGTAGGCGTCTTACGTGCGCCATGTAGGCATCTTAGGTTGCGCCATGTAGGCGTCTTACGGGCTGCGCCTTTACGCGTCTTACGTGCGCCATGTAGGCGTCTTAGGTTGCGCCATGTAGGCGTCTTACGGGCTGCGCCTTTACGCGTCTTACGTGCGCCATGTAGGCGTCTTAGGTTGCGCCATGTAGGCGTCTTACGGGCTGCGCCTTTACGCGTCTTATGTGCGCCATGTAGGCGTCTTAAGTTGCGCCATGTAGGCGTCTTACGGGCTGCGCCTTTACGCGTCTTACGTGCGCCATGTAGGCGTCTTAGGTTGCGCCATGTAGGCGTCTTACGGGCTGCGCCTTTACGCGTCTTACGTGCGCCATGTAGGCGTCTTAAGTTGCGCCATGTAGGCGTCTTACGGGCTGCGCCTTTACGCGTCTTACGTGCGCCATGTAGGCGTCTTAGGTTGCGCCATGTAGGCGTCTTACGGGCTGCGCCTTTACGCGTCTTACGTGCGCCATGTAGGCGTCTTAGGTTGCGCCATGTAGGCGTCTTACGGGCTGCGCCTTTACGCATCTTACGTGCGCCATGTAGGCGTCTTAGGTTGCGCCATGTAGGCGTCTTACGGGCTGCGCCTTTACGCGTCTTACGTGCGCCATGTAGGCGTCTTAAGTTGCGCCATGTAGGCGTCTTACGGGCTGCGCCTTTACGCGTCTTACGTGCGCCATGTAGGCGTCTTAGGTTGCGCCATGTAGGCGTCTTACGGGCTGCGCCTTTACGCGTCTTACGTGCGCCATGTAGGCGTCTTAGGTTGCGCCATGTAGGCGTCTTACGGGCTGCGCCTTTACGCGTCTTACGTGCGCCATGTAGGCGTCTTACGGGCTGCGCCTTTACGCGTCTTACGTGCGCGATGAAGGCGTCTTAGGTTGCGCCATGTAGGCGTCTTACGGGCTGCGCCATGTAGGCGTCTTACGTGCGCCATGTAGGCGTCTTAAGTTGCGCCATGTAGGCGTCTTACGGGCTGCGCCTTTACGCGTCTTACGTGCGCCATGTAGGCGTCTTAGGTTGCGCCATGTAGGCGTCTTACGGGCTGCGCCTTTACGCGTCTTACGTGCGCCATGTAGGCGTCTTAGGTTGCGCCATGTAGGCGTCTTACGGGCTGCGCCTTTACGCGTCTTACGTGCGCCATGTAGGCGTCTTAGGTTGCGCCATGTAGGCGTCTTACGGGCTGCGCCTTTACGCATCTTACGTGCGCCATGTAGGCGTCTTAGGTTGCGCCATGTAGGCGTCTTACGGGCTGCGCCTTTACGCGTCTTACGTGCGCCATGTAGGCGTCTTACGGGCTGCGCCTTTACGCGTCTTACGTGCGCGATGAAGGCGTCTTAGGTTGCGCCATGTAGGCGTCTTACGGGCTGCGCCATGTAGGCGTCTTACGTGCGCCATGTAGGCATCTTAGGTTGCGCCATGTAGGCGTCTTACGGGCTGCGCCTTTACGCGTCTTACGTGCGCCATGTAGGCGTCTTAGGTTGCGCCATGAAGGCGTCTTACGGGCTGCGCCTTTACGCGTCTTACGTGCGCCATGTAGGCGTCTTAGGTTGCGCCATGTAGGCGTCTTACGGGCTGCGCCTTTACGCGTCTTACGTGCGCCATGTAGGCGTCTTAAGTTGCGCCATGTAGGCGTCTTACGGGCTGCGCCTTTTCGCGTCTTACGTGCGCCATGTAGGCGTCTTAGGTTGCACCATGTAGGCGTCTTACGGGCTGCGCCTTTACGCGTCTTACGTGCACCATGTAGGCGTCTTAAGTTGCGCCATGTAGGGGTCTTACGGGCTGCGCCTCTACGCGTCTTACGTGCGCCATGTAGGCGTCTTAGGTTGCGCCATGTAGGCGTCTTACGGGCTGCGCCTTTACGCGTCTTACGTGCGCCATGTAGGCGTCTTAGGTTGCGCCATGTAGGCGTCTAACGGGCTGCGCCTTTACGCGTCTTCCGTGCGCCATGTAGGCGTCTTAGTTTGCGCCATGTAGGCGTCTTACGGGCTGCGCCTTTACGCGTCTTACGTGCGCCATGTAGGCGTCTTAAGTTGCGCCATGTAGGCGTCTTACGGGCTGCGCCTTTACGCGTCTTACGTGCGCCATGTAGGCGTCTTACGGGCTGCGCCTTTACGCGTCTTACGTGCGCCATGTAGGCGTCTTAGGTTGCGCCATGTAGGCGTCTTACGGGCTGCGCCTTTACGCGTCTTACGTGCGCCATGTAGGCGTCTTAGGTTGCGCCATGTAGGCGTCTTACGGGCTGCGCCTTTACGCGTCTTACGTGCGCCATGTAGGCGTCTTAAGTTGCGCCATGTAGGCGTCTTACGGGTTGCGCCTTTACGCGTCTTACGTGCGCCATGTAGGCGTCTTAGGTTGCGCCATGTAGGCGTCTTACGGGCTGCGCCTTTACGCGTCTTACGTGCGCCATGTAGGCGTCTTAGGTTGCGCCATGTAGGCGTCTTACGGGCTGCGCCTTTACGCATCTTACGTGCGCCATGTAGGCGTCTTAGGTTGCGCCATGTAGGCGTCTTACGGGCTGCGCCTTTACGCGTCTTACGTGCGCCATGTAGGCGTCTTACGGGCGGCGCCTTTACGCGTCTTACGTGCGCGATGAAGGCGTCTTAGGTTGCGCCATGTAGGCGTCTTACAGGCTGCGCCATGTAGGCGTCTTACGTGCGCCATGTAGGCATCTTAGGTTGCGCCATGTAGGCGTCTTACGGGCTGCGCCTTTACGCGTCTTACGTGCGCCATGTAGGCGTCTTAGGTTGCGCCATGTAGGCGTCTTACGGGCTGCGCCTTTACGCGTCTTACGTGCGCCATGTAGGCGTCTTAGGTTGCGCCATGTAGGCGTCTTACGGGCTGCGCCTTTACGCGTCTTACGTGCGCCATGTAGGCGTCTTAGGTTGCGCCATGTAGGCGTCTTACGGGCTGCGCCTTTACGCGTCTTACGTGCGCCATGTAGGCGTCTTAGGTTGCGCCATGTAGGCGTCTTACGGGCTGCGCCTTTACGCATCTTACGTGCGCCATGTAGGCGTCTTAGGTTGCGCCATGTAGGCGTCTTACGGGCTGCGCCTTTACGCGTCTTACGTGCGCCATGTAGGCGTCTTACGGGCTGCGCCTTTACGCGTCTTACGTGCGCGATGAAGGCGTCTTAGGTTGCGCCATGTAGGCGTCTTACGGGCTGCGCCATGTAGGCGTCTTACGTGCGCCATGTAGGCATCTTAGGTTGCGCCATGTAGGCGTCTTACGGGCTGCGCCTTTACGCGTCTTACGTGCGCCATGTAGGCGTCTTAGGTTGCGCCATGAAGGCGTCTTACGGGCTGCGCCTTTACGCGTCTTACGTGCGCCATGTAGGCGTCTTAGGTTGCGCCATGTAGGCGTCTTACGGGCTGCGCCTTTACGCGTCTTACGTGCGCCATGTAGGCGTCTTAAGTTGCGCCATGTAGGCGTCTTACGGGCTGCGCCTTTTCGCGTCTTACGTGCGCCATGTAGGCGTCTTAGGTTGCACCATGTAGGCGTCTTACGGGCTGCGCCTTTACGCGTCTTACGTGCACCATGTAGGCGTCTTAAGTTGCGCCATGTAGGGGTCTTACGGGCTGCGCCTCTACGCGTCTTACGTGCGCCATGTAGGCGTCTTAGGTTGCGCCATGTAGGCGTCTTACGGGCTGCGCCTTTACGCGTCTTACGTGCGCCATGTAGGCGTCTTAGGTTGCGCCATGTAGGCGTCTAACGGGCTGCGCCTTTACGCGTCTTCCGTGCGCCATGTAGGCGTCTTAGTTTGCGCCATGTAGGCGTCTTACGGGCTGCGCCTTTACGCGTCTTACGTGCGCCATGTAGGCGTCTTAAGTTGCGCCATGTAGGCGTCTTACGGGCTGCGCCTTTACGCGTCTTACGTGCGCCATGTAGGCGTCTTACGGGCTGCGCCTTTACGCGTCTTACGTGCGCCATGTAGGCGTCTTAGGTTGCGCCATGTAGGCGTCTTACGGGCTGCGCCTTTACGCGTCTTACGTGCGCCATGTAGGCGTCTTAGGTTGCGCCATGTAGGCGTCTTACGGGCTGCGCCTTTACGCGTCTTACGTGCGCCATGTAGGCGTCTTAAGTTGCGCCATGTAGGCGTCTTACGGGTTGCGCCTTTACGCGTCTTACGTGCGCCATGTAGGCGTCTTAGGTTGCGCCATGTAGGCGTCTTACGGGCTGCGCCTTTACGCGTCTTACGTGCGCCATGTAGGCGTCTTAGGTTGCGCCATGTAGGCGTCTTACGGGCTGCGCCTTTACGCATCTTACGTGCGCCATGTAGGCGTCTTAGGTTGCGCCATGTAGGCGTCTTACGGGCTGCGCCTTTACGCGTCTTACGTGCGCCATGTAGGCGTCTTACGGGCGGCGCCTTTACGCGTCTTACGTGCGCGATGAAGGCGTCTTAGGTTGCGCCATGTAGGCGTCTTACAGGCTGCGCCATGTAGGCGTCTTACGTGCGCCATGTAGGCATCTTAGGTTGCGCCATGTAGGCGTCTTACGGGCTGCGCCTTTACGCGTCTTACGTGCGCCATGTAGGCGTCTTAGGTTGCGCCATGTAGGCGTCTTACGGGCTGCGCCTTTACGCGTCTTACGTGCGCCATGTAGGCGTCTTAGGTTGCGCCATGTAGGCGTCTTACGGGCTGCGCCTTTACGCGTCTTACGTGCGCCATGTAGGCGTCTTAAGTTGCGCCATGTAGGCGTCTTACGGGCTGCGCCTTTACGCGTCTTACGTGCGCCATGTAGGCGTCTTAGGTTGCGCCATGTAGGCGTCTTACGGGCTGCGCCTTTACGCGTCTTACGTGCGCCATGTAGGCGTCTTAAGTTGCGCCATGTAGGCGTCTTACGGGCTGCGCCTTTACGCGTCTTACGTGCGCCATGTAGGCGTCTTAGGTTGCGCCATGTAGGCGTCTTACGGGCTGCGCCTTTACGCGTCTTACGTGCGCCATGTAGGCGTCTTAGGTTGCGCCATGTAGGCGTCTTACGGGCTGCGCCTTTACGCGTCTTACGTGCGCCATGTAGGCGTCTTACGGGCTGCGCCTTTACGCGTCTTACGTGCGCGATGAAGGCGTCTTAGGTTGCGCCATGTAGGCGTCTTACGGGCTGCGCCATGTAGGCGTCTTACGTGCGGCATGTAGGCATCTTAGGTTGCGCCATGTAGGCGTCTTACGGGCTGCGCCTTTACGCGTCTTACGTGCGCCATGTAGGCGTCTTAGGTTGCGCCATGTAGGCGTCTTACGGGCTGCGCCTTTACGCGTCTTACGTGCGCCATGTAGGCGTCTTAGGTTGCGCCATGTAGGCGTCTTACGGGCTGCGCCTTTACGCGTCTTACGTATGCCATGTAGGCGTCTTAAGTTGCGCCATGTAGGCGTCTTACGGGCTGCGCCTTTACGCGTCTTACGTGCGCCATGTAGGCGTCTTAGGTTGCACCATGTAGGCGTCTTACGGGCTGCGCCTTTACGCGTCTTACGTGCACCATGTAGGCGTCTTAAGTTGCGCCATGTAGGGGTCTTACGGGCTGCGCCTCTACGCGTCTTACGTGCGCCATGTAGGCGTCTTAGGTTGCGCCATGTAGGCGTCTTACGGGCTGCGCCTTTACGCGTCTTACGTGCGCCATGTAGGCGTCTTAGGTTGCGCCATGTAGGCGTCTAACGGGCTGCGCCTTTACGCGTCTTCCGTGCGCCATGTAGGCGTCTTAGTTTGCGCCATGTAGGCGTCTTACGGGCTGCGCCTTTACGCGTCTTACGTGCGCCATGTAGGCGTCTTAAGTTGCGCCATGTAGGCGTCTTACGGGCTGCGCCTTTACGCGTCTTACGTGCGCCATGTAGGCGTCTTACGGGCTGCGCCTTTACGCGTCTTACGTGCGCCATGTAGGCGTCTTAGGTTGCGCCATGTAGGCGTCTTACGGGCTGCGCCTTTACGCGTCTTACGTGCGCCATGTAGGCGTCTTAGGTTGCGCCATGTAGGCGTCTTACGGGCTGCGCCTTTACGCGTCTTACGTGCGCCATGTAGGCGTCTTAAGTTGCGCCATGTAGGCGTCTTACGGGCTGCGCCTTTACGCGTCTTACGTGCGCCATGTAGGCGTCTTAGGTTGCGCCATGTAGGCGTCTTACGGGCTGCGCCTTTACGCGTCTTACGTGCGCCATGTAGGCGTCTTAAGTTGCGCCATGTAGGCGTCTTACGGGCTGCGCCTTTACGCGTCTTACGTGCGCCATGTAGGCGTCTTAGGTTGCGCCATGTAGGCGTCTTACGGGCTGCGCCTTTACGCGTCTTACGTGCGCCATGTAGGCGTCTTAGGTTGCGCCATGTAGGCGTCTTACGGGCTGCGCCTTTACGCATCTTACGTGCGCCATGTAGGCGTCTTAGGTTGCGCCATGTAGGCGTCTTATGGGCTGCGCCTTTACGCGTCTTACGTGCGCCATGTAAGCGTCTTACGGGCTGCGCCTTTACGCGTCTTACGTGCGCCATGAAGGCGTCTTAGGTTGCGCCATGTAGGCGTCTTACGGGCTGCGCCATGTAGGCGTCTTACGTGCGCCATGTAGGCATCTTAGGTTGCGCCATGTAGGCGTCTTACGGGCTGCGCCTTTACGCGTCTTACGTGCGCCATGTAGGCGTCTTAGGTTGCGCCATGTAGGCGTCTTACGGGCTGCGCCTTTACGCGTCTTACGTGCGCCATGTAGGCGTCTTAGGTTGCGCCATGTAGGCGTCTTACGGGCTGCGCCTTTACGCGTCTTACGTGCGCCATGTAGGCGTCTTAAGTTGCGCCATGTAGGCGTCTTACGGGCTGCGCCTTTACGCGTCTTACGTGCGCCATGTAGGCGTCTTAGGTTGCACCATGTAGGCGTCTTACGGGCTGCGCCTTTACGCGTCTTACGTGCACCATGTAGGCGTCTTAAGTTGCGCCATGTAGGGGTCTTACGGGCTGCGCCTTTACGCGTCTTACGTGCGCCATGTAGGCGTCTTAGGTTGCGCCATGTAGGCGTCTTACGGGCTGCGCCTTTACGCGTCTTACGTGCGCCATGTAGGCGTCTTAGGTTGCGCCATGTAGGCGTCTAACGGGCTGCGCCTTTACGCGTCTTACGTGCGCCATGTAGGCGTCTTAGTTTGCGCCATGTAGGCGTCTTACGGGCTGCGCCTTTACGCGTCTTACGTGCGCCATGTAGGCGTCTTAAGTTGCGCCATGTAGGCGTCTTACGGGCTGCGCCTTTACGCGTCTTACGTGCGCCATGTAGGCGTCTTACGGGCTGCGCCTTTACGCGTCTTACGTGCGCCATGTAGGCGTCTTAGGTTGCGCCATGTAGGCGTCTTACGGGCTGCGCCTTTACGCGTCTTACGTGCGCCATGTAGGCGTCTTAGGTTGCGCCATGTAGGCGTCTTACGGGCTGCGCCTTTACGCGTCTTACGTGCGCCATGTAGGCGTCTTAAGTTGCGCCATGTAGGCGTCTTACGGGCTGCGCCTTTACGCGTCTTACGTGCGCCATGTAGGCGTCTTAGGTTGCGCCATGTAGGCGTCTTACGGGCTGCGCCTTTACGCGTCTTACGTGCGCCATGTAGGCGTCTTAAGTTGCGCCATGTAGGCGTCTTACGGGCTGCGCCTTTACGCGTCTTACGTGCGCCATGTAGGCGTCTTAGGTTGCGCCATGTAGGCGTCTTACGGGCTGCGCCTTTACGCGTCTTACGTGCGCCATGTAGGCGTCTTAGGTTGCGCCATGTAGGCGTCTTACGGGCTGCGCCTTTACGCATCTTACGTGCGCCATGTAGGCGTCTTAGGTTGCGCCATGTAGGCGTCTTACGGGCTGCGCCTTTACGCGTCTTACGTGCGCCATGTAGGCGTTTTAAGTGCGTCGCGAGGGACGGCTTTAGCCTGCATCTCGGGGATGTCTTACAGCGCGCCACGGGGGCGTCTTAGCCTGCATCGCGGGGATGTCTTACGGCGCGCCGCGGAGGCATCTTAGCCTGCATCGCGGGGATGTCTTACGGCGCGCCGCGGAGGCGTCTTCAGCTTGCATCTCTGGGATGTCTTATGGCGCGCCGCGGAGGCGTCTTCAGCCTGCATCTCAGGGATGTCTTATGGCGCGCCGCGGAGGCGTCTTCAGCCTGCATCTCGTGGATGTCTTACGGCGCGCCGCGAAGGCGTCTTGGTTTGAACGCTCGTTCCTGTTTGTGTTCGGGTGTTTTGTTTTTGTGGAGCGTACTTTCTTGAATATTTTGAGCGCACTTACCATTGCCTATGTCACCAGCCCCCCGAGTTTTTAGGTTTACAAGCGTAATCTTTGATGATCGAAAATCTTTGAAAAAGTGGATTTTGAAAGAAAAACCTCGAACTTTATTAATATTGCAAAAACTTTGGAAGCCTAAAACGTTGGCTCATAGGCCTTATTGAATGTTTAGAAAGCAAAGAAATAAAATGGGGGGAAGCGCTGGCTACTGGTAGTACTGCCTCAAATGTTCCGCATTCCATAGGCGACGGATCGGTGTCCGTGTATTTGATGTAGCGTGTCTCGTCATGTATGACTTGGCAGACATTGTGGGGTCCCTCCCAGTTTGGGATGAAGACGTTGGCACCTTGCACTTGGGTGTCATGCAGATGTCTTCGTGGACTTCGCGGAGGACCTTGGTCGACTCGACGCGGTCTCTAAGTTGAGAGATCGTGTTAACCGTCTTTCTAGCGGTTTTTCCATCGACTCCTTGGATGTAGCATATTCTGGCTTGGGATTGGTCTCCAGCCATGATGCCGATTCCATCCTCGGTGGGGAACTTCACCAGTAGGTGGTATGTTGAAGTGATTGCCTTTAGCCGGTTCAACGTGGGTCGCCCAATGATTACGTTGTAGGGGGACTCTTGGTCGACCACTAGGAATGGAACCATTTGAACGACTTCAATGCCTCCGGGAGTTCCGAAGGTGACCGGTAGATTGATGATGTCTTCGGTCATGACTCTCTCCCCAGTGAACCCGAATAAAGGTTTTTGGGTCGGAGTTGGGCGTAGCCCCCCGAGTTTCATGCGCTCTAGGGTGGATTTGAAAATTATGTCGGCAGCATTGCCGTTGTCGATGAGAACTCTTTTCACCAAGTTGTTAGCCACTTGGGCTTTGAGAACTATCGCGTCATTGTGCGGATGCACAACTCGCTTGGTAAATCGTCTCGTGAGACACGGACGGAGGATCTTCATGCGTAAAGTTTAAGGCTCGATTCGAGGAGCGAAGCCCGATTCGAGGAGAGTGACTCGTCTCGAGAAGCATCGCTCGACTCGAGGAGAACGACTCGACTCGAGGAGCGAGGCTCAACTCGAGGAGAATGACTCGACTCGAGGGGCGAAGCTCGACTCGAAGAGAATGACTCGTCTCGAGGAGCAAGGCTCGACTCGAGGAAAATGACTTGACTCGAGGAGCGATGCTCGACTCGAGGAGAATGACTCGACTCGAGGAGCGATGCTCGACTCGAGGAGAATGACTCGACTCGAGGAGCAAGGCTCGATTCGAGGAGGATGACTCGACTCAAGGAGCGATGCTCGACTCGAGGAGAATGACTCGACTCGACGAGCAAGGCTCGACTCAAGGAGAATGACTCGTCTCGAGGAGCAAGGCTCGACTCGAGGAGAATGACTCGACTCGAGGAGAATAACTCGACTCGAGGAGCGGAGCTCGATTCGAAGAGAATGACTCGACTCGAGGAGCAAGGCTCGACTCGAGGAGTGTGACTCGTCTCGAAGAGCATGGCTCGGCTCGAGGAGTATGACTCGGTTCAAGGAGCGAAGCTCGATTCGAGGAGAGCGACTCGACTCGAGGAGCAAGGCTCGACTCGAGGAGTGTGACTCGGTTCGAGGAGCGAAGCTCGATTCGAGGAGAGCGACTCGATTCGAGGAGCAAGGCTCGACTCGAGGAGTGTGACTCGGTTCGAGGAGCGAAGCTCGATTCGAGGAGAATGACTCGACTCAAGGAGCAAGGCTCGACTCGAGGAGAATGACTCGACTCGAGGAGCGATGCTCGACTCGACTTCGCAACCAGTCAGTTGCGGTACCTCGCGTTCTTCGCCTTTAGTTGGCGGATACTCTCCTCCAACTCCGTGATGCGGTCGTCCCTGCAATCAGGAGATGGAGATGGTGAGCGGGTCGAGATCTCTACGTGGAGCGACTCTTTGTCACCATGCGCTTGGGAGCGCAAGTAGTATTTCTTGGTCCCAGTGACGTTATCGGGGTTGTTAACGCCCTTAGAACGTACGGTTGGTTGGCTACTCATTGTTTCTCAAGTTCGAGAAAGTTGAGTTCGCAGAAGAAAAGAAGAAGATGAACAGAAGGGATTTCGGGCTGAATAGGTCGGGAAGTCCCCTCCTTCTAGCGCCAAAATGTTGTCGCACGAAAATGAACAACTATTTAAAACCTCGGGCGGTTCGATCCAAGGCCGGACCAAGTGATCGCACCCGGGCCAAGAGTGTGAACTCGATAGTCTCGAGCTAGGGTTTTCTCCGATCAACCCGCCTCTCGAGAGAGGTAGGGGGTGAGGAGGAGGAGTGACCGTGCCTTGGTTGTCGGCTGCCTACGTACCCGTGCGTGGGATCAGGTCAGAACGTAGTTAAAGCGTGTAGGACGCTGTGTGAGGCGCGGAGCCTTGGTGGAGAAGCGTACTCGACGAAGGAGACGAGGTGCGAGGAGTCCTCGGCGACGTCTCAGAATTTCGGAGATCGCGTGCGCGAGAAAGAATGTGTGTTTTCTCTCTTTTGGAGACGTGGAAGACTCTAAGTCAAGAGTTCCTTGTTGTGGCGGAGATTTCGAACGCGTAGGCGATTCCTAGTCGGAAATGCCGGACGCGTAGGCGATTTCTTGTCAGAAATGGCGGACGCGTCTAGGGGGCTAGACGCGTAGGCGATTTTCAGTAGAAAACCGTTAGAGCACTCGTGGGCTCAAGATTAATCGCTCGATCAAGAGAGGCGGCACTCGGGAGTCCCCGGAAAGCGCTTCAGAATCTCCGAGAGCGAGAAATCGTGGAGAATCCGCTTCAGGCCAAGGATGGCATCTAGAGAAGCGGAGAGAAGTCTCAAGTTCCTTGAGAAAGAATGGGATGGCTTTCCCCTCAATGGGAGGGGGTATTTATAGGTGTTTGGGGGCCTTAGAAGGCTTCTTTTTCGTCCATGTGGGACTAGGAACGCATGTGGCATCAAGCGGAGGCGCACGGCGCGCGCGGCGCACAACGCGCGGCGCGCGGCGCGCGGCGCAGGGGGCGCGGCGCGCGAGTCATTTGGCGTGGCGCGCGGGTGCGCGGCGCATGGAGCGCGCGGCGCGGGTGCGTCTTGGCGCGGCGCGTTGTCTTAATGGCGCGGCGCGCTGCTTGCTGCGCGGCTGGCCGACGCAGCTTGCTGTGCGCGCAGCGAATGGTTCGTCTTGCCGGACTCTTGCGGGCCTTTAGGGGTCTTCGAATACCATTCTTGCCATGCAAAATATGAAGGTTTCTACTCGACAAGAGTGGCTCGACTCGAGGAGCAACTCAAGGCTCGACTCGAGGAACGACTCGAGGCTCGACTCGAGGAGAACGACTCGAGGCTCGACTCGAGGAACAACTCAAGGCTCGACTCGAGGAGCGACCCGAGGCTCGACTCGAGGAACGACTCGAGGCTCGACTCGAGGAGAACGACTCGAGGCTCGACTCGAGGAGAACGACTCGAGGCTCGACTCGAGGAACGTGAGGATTTGGCACGAGGACTTGTCAGTCGACTCGTGACAGAAGGCTTGCCGCTCTTCAGGACCTCCGGCCTGACCATCGGCCCTTTGAATGGCGTGTCTTCTTGGCGTCTCGGGTTTTCCGAAAACGACCGACAACACCTCATACTGCGTCCTACACGCTTGAACTACGTTCTAACCTGATCCCACACACGGGTACGTAGGCAGCCGACAACCAAGGCACGGTCACTCCTCCTCCTCACCCGCTACCTCTCCCGAGAGGTGGGTTTATCGGAGAAAAACCTAGCTCGAGACTATCGAGTTCACACTCTTGGCCCGGGTGCGATCACTTGGTCCGGCCTTGAATCGAACCGCCCGAGGTTTTCAATAGTTGTTCATTTTCGTGCGAGAACAGGGGTTGTCGCTAACTCAAACAAACCTCGAAACTATAAGCGCTCTAAACATATTTAGAGGAAATACCATTTGATTCGAGAGATCATGCAGCGCGGGGACGTGGAGGTTAAGAAGATCTCAACGGTGGACAACCTGGCAGATCCATTTTACAAGGCCCTAGCGAACAAGGTCTTCGACTAGCATCGGGAAGGATTCGGCATGAATTACTACTCACATCTTCTTTGCATCAAGTGGGAGTTTGTTTGTTGGAATTGATCTAGGGTTAAGAAAAGATTTAACCCTTCTAGCACGTGCCTGAAAATAAAAAAAATTCTTTTAAATAAGTAAAACAATTTTCAAAACCTAGACAAAGAGCAAGCACATGTTATTCTTAAAACTATCTAAAAGAGATTCAACGTTTACTAACCTTTATGAACTTTGAACGTTGAGAAGCCTTAGGAAGGTTGAAACACTCGTCTCCCCACGCAGCTCATCTTTCTTCGTTCTTTGGGAACTCGAGTAACCACGGAAGTTTCTATAACATAAATTACTCAAGGTAAGAAGGAATAAGTGTGTGGGCACTTTTAAACACGACGACTCAACAACAAATCTAAGAGTCGAAGTGCTGAAACACTAGGTGAAATGTGGACCTAGGTGCCAAATCAAAAAGGAAAAGAACTAGAGAGAGAGGGGGAGTTGGGCGGCCACAAGGTCTAGAGAGAGAAGTTCTCAATCTCTAACTTATGTGGGATGAGAAAATGAGAGGAATGAGGGCTCTTTTTATAGGAGAAGGATTACCTTCATTAAGGTAGTTTCCTCTTCTATAGAATATCACGTATTCATGAGCAAATATTTTTCCCTCCCTTCGTCTTAGTTGGACATCCAAGCCTACTTCTAGAAGGCATTGGATTTGTTTCCTCTTTTGTTTCCTCGTAGTTGGCCGCCCATATTGATTCCCCATATTGGAAATTTGTTTCCTCTTTTTCTTTTGGCAAGTATCTTCATACATCAATGCACAAATTAATTCCTCTCTCTTGCCTTGGATTGGACGTGCAAGACCTTCTAGAAAGGCCTTCAAGATTTTTCTTCAATTGTTCACGACAACATAAGAAAAGCCCATTAAGAATTTTCAAGTAAAATTCTATGAAATGAAATTAATCATCAATTAGGTCCAAATTCATGAACTTGGCCATGTGGTTTTATTCATTTGTCATCACATGACTATGTCAAAAAAAACTTATTTATTGACATTCATTCCGTCCTATATCCAAAAGGACAAAAATACCCTTTAGACAATACCCTTGAGCTTCTAGAAGGAGCTTCTAGATGTTTCTTCATTTGTTCATAACATAAGAAAAGCTCATTAATAATTTTCAAGTAATATTCCATGAAATGAAATTAATCCTCAAGGCCCAAATTCTTTAACTTGGCCGAGTGAATAAATTATATTTATCATCATATGACAATGTCAAAAAAATTTATTGACATTCATTTCATCCTATGTCCAAAAAGACAAAAATACCCTTTAGACAATTTTCGTAAAACTTGTATAGTTCTTGTTTTGACTTAGCTTCTAGTTTAACTAATCCTACTCAATATGACTTGTGAATGTGACCTTTGTTGTCGGCCCGTCGACGACCGACAGGGGCAAAGGAGTTAATACACATCGCAGTTCGAAGAACCACGTGAAAGCGAGGTGTTGTTGGCCAGTTCCGACAACCAAGGGAAACACCGTCATGACGCCTCCCGACCAGCCAACGCCCGCTCGGCCGCCAATTCCGGCTGGCCGTCTCCCGGTGGCCAGTCCCGTTCGGCCATCTCCCGACCGGCGAGTGCCCGTCCGGCCCGACTCCCTCGCACGGCCATTGGCCGGCCTAGTTTCACTCGGCCAATGGCCGGCCCAACACTCTCGCCCGACCATTAGCCGGCCTAACTCCTTCGCCCGACCATTGGCCGACCGAGTTTCACTCGGCCAATGGTCGGCCTAGCCTTCGCTCGGCCATTGGCCTGCCTAACTCTTTCACTCGGTCATTGGCCAACCGAGTTTCACTCGGCTAATGGCCGGCCCAGCTGCCTCGCCCGGCCAATGGCCGGCCCAGCCTTCGCCCGAACATTGGTCGGCCCAACTCATTCACCCAGCCACTGGCTGACCGAGCTTCACTCGGCCAGTGGCCGGCCAAGCATTCTAACCCGGTCAATGGACGGCCCAGCCTTCGCCCGGCCATTGGCTGACCGAGCGTCACTCGGCCAATGGCCGGCCTAACGTTCTCACTCGACAATGGCCGGCAGAGCCTTCGCTCGGCCATCGGCCGGCCCAATGCCTTCACCCAGCCATTGGGCGATTGAGCTTCACTCGACCAATGGCCGGCCCACCTTCACTCGCCCAAAGGGTTCCCCAAACACCCCTTGGTCGCCCATAAATACGAGGCTCGACCCCTCGATTAAGGTAATCCGAAATTGAGTACTGAAACGCTGCTGACCTCATGCTTTAGTCATTTCTCTCAAGCTTCGACCATCTACACACTAAACCCTGTATATCCCACATCAATCCTCCTAATGTTGAGCGTCGGAGAGGTAAACAGAGGAACCTCCTCTGTTTCCCCTTCTTAGTTCACGGTTATCTTATCTTTTTCAGGTGTGCCGGCGAACTCAAGGAGCATTGACAGCTGAGTGAAGACTCGAGACATCGAGTCCAAGATGAACTTGGTACGTTTTCAGGTGTTACATTCCAAGGAACAAAGCATGAGGTGATATACATTTGATGTCATAAAGTCTCATGAAGACACTTGCTTGTAATTGCTTATTTATTAATAAAAAGTTGAAACGTTCATTTATTCTTCGTTGTCTGAATTTTTATGATAAAACCTTAGTCTTTAGTCCATAAACAAACCTAACAACATATAAAGAGGCAAATGTAGATTTGCATGAACAAACTCTTCATGGTTTTCTTAAAACAATATATTCGCAATCTAAGGATCAAAGGACTATTGATCTCAGTATGATTGTTACGAGAATCTATGATGTCTGGTTATGGGACATTGAGAGTTGGAGACTCTATAGTTCTTCTAGGTATCTTCCAAAGGTACTGAATTGACCAATGCACTTCTAGAGACAAGATAAGAACAAACCATTTAACCTCTTATGTCTCTAGGTCACTACGTATGAATTGCGTCATGCTTACCTCAATCCTTAAATGAGACATATCATTTCATAGCTTATGTATTCTCATTTGAGAAAGTCGGAGTTCGGATTCACTATGTGATTCTTAGCAAGACCTATTGGTGATGTACCAAGTTATGAAGATGTCATGAGTACCTTTGTGAAGTTCTCATAGATATGGAATTCATGTACAAGATTGCTGAAATGCAATGTATATCACCTCATGCTTTGTTCCTTGGAATGTGAATAAATGAACTGGCCAGTGTCCAAATTGAGTCTTGACTCTTTTAGATGAAACAGTGTAACTTTTTAACTCCTCGTCAATACATTGTTTCTAACTTATTCACAAGCGAAAAAGGAGTGGAGGAAATAACAGCTAGAAGGGTAAACTGGTAATTTTGTAAATCCCGACTAGCTGATGATATTCATGAAGGGTAAACATAGATAATATTCAGTGGATCCGCTCATCATAATTTGGTTGAATTCTTGAGTAGAAAATAAATTCATTTGAACCGAGATATTCTCTGTGTCAAATCTTTAGTAGAGTTAGTTGACATTAAGCTAAACTTGAAAATGGTTTGTGAACTTTTGAGTCCAAGAATTTTAGCTCAAACTTTGTTCATTTGGATCCATGAGGTCACTATCACAAATCATATCGAGCAGGAATAGTTAAACTAGAAGCTAAGTCAAAACAAGAACGAGACAAGTTTTACGAAAATTGTCAAAAGGGTATTTTTGTCTTTTTGGACATAAGATGAAATGAATGTCAATAAATTTTTTGATAATGTCATATGAAGCCATATTAATACTCGGCCATTATAAGTTTATTGGGCCTTGTGGATTAATTTCATTTCATTGAATTTTACTTGAAAATTCTTAATGGGCCTTTCTTATGCTGTCATGAACAAATGAAGAAACATCTAGAAGCCCCTTCTAGATGCTATGGCCGTCCAACCCAATAAAGAAAAGAGAGATTATTTTGTCCATTAATGTATGAAGTTACTTGCCAAAAGAAAAAAGAGGAAACAAATTTCCTCTAGAACGAAAGTGAGGGGGCGGCCAAATGGGTCAAGGGAGAAGCAAAATAAAAGAGGAAACAAATCCAAGGACTTGCTTCGCAAGTCTTGGTAGTGTGACTCTAAGGCAAGGAGAGCAATATTTGCTCATGAATAGGTGATATTCTATAGAAGTGGAAATTACCTTATTGAAGGTAAAACCTCTACTATAAATAGAGCCATCATTCCCTTCATTTTATTCATTCCAAAGTTTTAGAGATTGAGAGCTTCTCTCTCTAGAACCCTTGGCCACCCCCCTTCTCCCTCTGTCTCTCTAGTTTTCTTTCGTTTTTGTTTTGGCACCTAGGTCCACATTTGACCTAGTGTTTTACCTATTTGACTCTTAGACTTTTTCTTGAGTCGTCGTGTTGAAAAGTGCCCATACACTAATTCCTTTCTTTCTCGAGTGATTCTTGTGATACAAACTTTCGTGCTTGCTCGAGTTCTCGAGGAAAGAAGAGAGACCTACTGCGAGGGGAGACGAACGTTTCAACCTTCCTGAGGCTTCTCAATGTTCAAGCTTCTCAACGGTTAGTAAACATATAATGCTCATTCATAGTTTTAAGTTATATGTACTTGCTCTTTGTCTAGGTTAGTAAAATCGTTTTACTTGTTTAAAAGAAATTTTTTAAATTTCGCCGCTTGCTCGAAGCGTTAAATCTGTTCTTAACCCTAGATCAATTCTAACAATATATTCGCAATCTAAGGATCAAAGGACTATTGATCTCAGTACGATTGTTAGGAGAATCTATGATGTCTGGTTATAGGGTATAGAGAGTTGGAGACTCTTCAGTTCTTCTAGGTATCTTTTGAAGGTACTGAATTGACCACTGCACTTCTAGAGACAGAATAAGAACAAACCATTTAACCTCTTATGTCTCGAAGTAACAACGTATGAATTGCATTGTGCTTACCTCAATCCTAAAATGAGACATGTCATTTCATAGCTTACGTATTCTCATGTGAGAATGTCAGAGTTCTAGATTCAATATGTGATATGGACATGACCTATTGGTGAAGTACTAAGTTATGAAAATGTCATGAGTAACTTTGTGAAGTTCTCATAGATATGGAATTCATGTACAAGATTGCTGAAATGGAATGTATATCACCTCATGCTTTGTTTCTTGGAATGTGAATAAATGAACTGGCCAGTGTCCAAATTGAGTCATGCTCTTTTGGATGAATCAATGTGACTTGTTAGCTCTTCGTCAATACATTGTTTCTAACTTATTCACAAGCGACAAAGGAGTTGAGGAAATAACAGCTAGAAGGGTAAAATGGTAATTTTGTAAATCCCATGTAGTTGATGATATTCATGAAGGGTAAACATAGATAATATTTAGTGGATCCACTCATCACAATTAAGTTGAATTCTTGAGTAGTGTTGTCAATGGTGCCCACAAGAAGAGTAGTAGTGTCTATTTATGTACATTTGATGTCATATAGTCTTACGAAGACTCTTGCTTGTAATTGCTTATTCATTCATAAAAAGTTGAAACGTTCATTCAATCTTCCTTGTCTGAAGCTTTATGATAAAACCATAGTCTTTTAGTCCATAAACAAACTAAACAACTTACGAAGAGACAAATGTAGATTTGCATGAACAAACTCTTCGTAGTTTGCTTAAAACGATATATTCGCAATCTTAGGGTCAAAGGACTATTGACCTCAGTATGATTGTTAGAAGAATCTATGATGTCTGGTTATGAGGCATTGAGAGTTGGGGACTCTATAGTTCTTCTAGGTATCTTCCGAAGGTACTGAATTGACCAGTGCACTTCTAGAGACAATATAAGAACAAACCATTTAACCTCTTATGTCTCGAAGTCACTATGTATGAATTGCATCATGCTTACCTTAATCCTGAAATGAGACATGCCATTTCACACCTTAGTATTCTCATTTGAGAAAGTCAAAGTTCGGACTCACTATGTGATTCCGAACAAGGCCTATTGGTGAAGTACTAAGTTGTGAGTCTGTCATGAGTAACTTTGTGAAGTTCTCATAGATATGGAATTCATGTACAAGATTGCTGAAATGCAATGTATGTCACCTCATGCTTTGTTCCTTGGAGTGTGAATAAATGAACTGGCCAGTGTCCAAATTGAGTCCTGACTCTTTTGGATGAAACAATGTGACTTGTTAGCTCCTCGTCAATACATTGTTTCTAACTTATTCACAAGCGACAAAGGAGTTGAGGAAATAACAGCTAGAAGGGTAAAATGGTAATTTAGTAAATCCCGACTAGCTGATGACATTCATGAAGGGTAAACATAGATAATATTCAGTGGATCCGCTCATCATAATTAGGTTGAATTCTTGAGTAGAAAATAAATTCATTTGAACCGAGAGATTTTCAGTGTCAACTCTTTAGTGGAGTCAGTTGGCATTAAGCTAACCTTGGAAAAGGTTTGTGAACTTTTGAGTCCAAGTGTTTAGCTCAAGCTTTGTTCATTTGGGTCCATGAGGTCACTGTCACGAATCACATCGAGTAGGAATAGTTAAACTGAAAGCTAAGTCAAAACAAGAACGAGACAGTTTTACGAAAATTGTCAAAGGGGTATTTTTGTCTTTTTGGACATAGGACGAAAAGAATGTCAATAAATTTTTTTGACATTGTCATATGATGACAAATGAAATAAATATTACTCAGCCATATTATTGTAATTGGGCCTTGAGGATTAATTTCATTTCATAGAATTTTACTTGAAAATTCTTAGTGGGCTTTTCTTATGTTGTTATGAACAAATGAAGAAACATCTAGAAGGTCCTTCTAGAAGCCTTATTTTCGTCCAACCCAATGAAAAGACAGGCTAAATTTCGTGCATACCATGGTAGGAAAGAGAGATTATTTTGTGCATTAATGTATGAAGATACTTGCCAAAAGAAAAAGAGGAAACAAATTTGCTTCTAGAAGCAAGTGTATTTTCGGCCAAGAGAGAGCAAATTAAATGAGGAAACAAATCCAAGGCCTTAATTGGCACATGTTGGACGTCCATATAGGTGAGAAAAGAGAAAAGGAAACTACCTTTTGAAGGTAATCCCTCCCCTATAAATAGATGCCTCATTCTCATTGTTTCATTCATCCCAAAGTTTTAGAGATTTGAGAGACTCTCTCTCTAGAACTTGGCCGAAAATCCTCTCTCTCTCTCTCTAGTTTACTTTCGATTATTTCTTGTCTTGGCACCTAGGTCCTCACTCGACCTAGTGTTTAGCTCTGCGACTTCGAGACTCGTTCTCAAGTCGTAGTGTTTAAAAGTGTCCACTCACTGATTCCTTCTTTTCGAGTGATTTAGTGATAGAAACTTTCGTGGTTGCTCGAGGTGCCGAGGAAAGAAAGAGAGACGTGCTGCGAGGGGAGACGAGCGTTGCAACTTTCCAAAAGCTTCTACAAGGTTCAAGCTTCAAGAAAGGTTAGTAACTTTAATAGCTCATATTAGTTTTTATTTACATGTACATGCTCTTGTCTAGGTTAGTAAAAACTAGTTTTACTTAAAAAGAAAATTTTAAAATTCCGCCGCTTACCGAAGCGTTAATTATTTTCTCAAACCCTAGATCGATTCCAACAAGTAGAACATAAATTCATTTGAAACGAGAGATTCTCAGTGTCAACTCTTTAGTGGAGGCAGTTGACATTAAGCTAAACATGGAAAAGGTTTGTGAACTTTTGAGTCCAAGTATGTTAGCTCAAGCTTTGTTCATTTGGATCCATCAGGTCACTTTCACAAGTATTTTTTAGTAGGACTAGTTAAACTAGAGGATAAGTCAAAACAAGAACTAGACAAGTTTTACGAAAATTGTCTAAAGGGTAATTTTGTCTTTTTGAACATGGGATGGTATGAATGTCAATAAATAAGTTTTTTTTTACATTATCATATGATGACAATAAATGTATCACACGGCCATATTAGTGTAATTGGGCCTTGAGGATTGATTTCATTTCATGGAATTTTACTTGAAAATTGTTAATGGGCATTTTTTATGTTGTCATGAACGAATGAAGAAACATCTAGAAGCTCCTTCTAGAAGCCCCTTGCTCCTCAAAATTAGATAGAGAAATGAGATTATTTTGTCCATTGATGTATGAAGATACTTGCCAAAAAAAAGAGCAAACAAATTTCCTCCATGAGGAAAGAGTTTGGGCGGCCAACTAAGGAGAAAAAAAATGAGGAAACAAATCCAAGGACATTTAATGTATATGTTGCACGTCAAAACAGGGAGAAAGAGAGGCAAATATTTGCTCATGAATATTTTATTTTCTATAGAAAAGAGGAAACTACCTTTTGAAGGTAATCCTTCTCCTATAAATAGAGCCCTCATTCTCATTGTTTCTCATCTCAAAATTTTGAGCTCTCTCTCTCTCTCTAGAAAGCCGCCTCTCTTCCTTTCTCTTTCTCTAGTTGCTCGGTTTTGTTTTGGCACCTATGTCCACATTTGACCTAGCGTTTTGTTTTATCTCTTCGACTCTAAGACTTGTTCTTGAGTCGTCGTGTTTAAAAGTGCCCACACACTAAATCCTTCTTACCTCGAGTGATTCATGTGATAGAAACTTTCGTGGTTACTAGAATTCCCAAAGAACGAAGAAAGCCGAGCTGCATGGGGAGACGAGCGATTCAACCTCCACAAGCTTCTCAACGATCAAGCTACGTAAAGGTTAGTAAATGAGTAATTTCTCTTAGATAGTTTTAATTTAACATAACATGTGCTTGCTCTTTGTCAAGGTTTGTAAAAATCGTTTTACTTGTTTAAAGAAATTTTTTATATTCTGCCGCTTGCTATTCCAACACGCCTGGCCTCTTACCCGTGCGTATACCGTGCCTCGCGCCTTGGCCTTCCATGGGCTCCCATAGAGGCCGGCCCATGGCCACCTCAATAACTATAAATACCCCATCCCCTCTCTTCACTTGAAGGTGGGACTTTTCCACACAAAAATTTCGCAAAGAGAACTCTTGTTACACATAGTTTTCTCTCCTCTTCTCCAAGCTCACCTCATAAATCCGAGAACCCCCTTTGCTACGGGAGAGAGTTCTCATTCTGAGGCCCGAGTGTTCACAAAGCACAAGGTGCTCTCTCGCTTCTTGACCCTTGAGTTAGAATGCTAAGCCACGAGTCAAGCGACCCCTCTAAAGTCTTCAATAGAAGCCAGGAGTGAGGTCCTTATCTAAAGTCTTAAGTTCTCAACCTACGTGCTCAAGATAGCTACAACCCTCAGATTGAACTATGTTCTGACCTGATCCCGGACCACGAGTACGTAGGCAACCAACACTTGGCACGGTTACACCTTCCAAAATACACCTCCGGGGTTGGAGGGTGCAACTCGGTCTTCGAGTTCACACTTTGGCTCGGGCGTGATCACTTGGTTTGGCCTCGGATCGAACCGCCCTTAGTTTTAAATAGTTGTTTATTTTCGTGCGACAACATTTTGGCGCTAGAAGGATGGGACTTCCCAACTTATTCAGCCCGAAATCCCTTCTACATCATAGTCTCCTCTTTCTCAACTTGAGAAATATGTGAGCAACCAATAACCCATACGTTCTGAGGGCTTGAATAACCCCGAGAACGCAACTGGAGTGAAGAAATACTTATTGCGCTCCCAGGTGCATGGTAATGAGGAATATCTCCACGACGAGAGTCACACTCCCTCACCATCTCCACCTCAATATAGCAAGTATAACCGCATCCTTGAGATGGAGGAGAAGATTTGCCAACTAAGGGTGACCAATGCAAGGTATCATCGCCAACTGGTGAATACCTCGTAGATGAAGGACATGACTGTGATCATGACTACGAAGGTTTGGAAATTTCGGTAGATATCGACACTTCTCTCACTAAATACGGGGAACTCCCCGTAGAGATTGAAGTCGGTACTTCAAATCCACCGCCTAAGAAAAGGGTGATACCTGTTTCCTCCCAAGAGGAGACTTACCAACGTTCAGCCCATGACCGACTTGGTCAAAGAGGAAATGTGGAGGAAGGCCAGGGAACTCGAAGAGTAAGACGTGTTACTCTAAACTCACGCCTCGTGCCGCTAACCGAGACCTAAGGGATCGGATTACCGCCCAACGAAACAGTCATGGCAAAGACCAATGGGAGAGGCTGAGTGCCCGCGAAAACAACAATCCCACGGCCCCAATCAATCTGCATAGCAGAAGGATCGAATGAAAGGCGTCAGGTGACTCCTTCCAAACAGGGAGTGACTCCGAACACTACACTTGACGTCATCACTAGATTCACAATCTATTCGAATTGATCTAGGGTTAAGAAAATATTTAACGCTTCGAGCAAGCGGCAGAATTTAAAAATTTTCTTTTAAACAACTAAAACGATTTTACTAACCTAGACAAAGAGCAAGCACATGTTCATATTTAAATTAAAACTATTAAAACGCTATACTCGTTTACTAACCTTTGTGTAGCTTGACCGTTGAGAAGCCTTAGGAAGGTTGAAACATTTTTCTCCCCACGCAGCTCGTCTTTCTTCGTTCTTTGGGAACTCGAGTAACCACGAAAGTTTCTATCACAAGAATCACTCGAGAAAGAAAGGAATTAGTGTGTGGACACTTTTAAACACGACGACTCAAGAACAAGTCTAAGAGTCGAAGACCTAAAACACTAGGTCAAATGTGGACCTAGGTGCCAAAACAAAAAAAAAGAAAGAACTTAGAGAGGGAGAGAGGCGGCGAAGCTAGAGAGAGAAGCTCTCGATCTCTAAAACTTTCGAATGAATAAAATGAGAGGAATGAGGGCTCTATTTATATGAGAGGAATTACCATCAACAAAGTAGTTTCCTCTTCTATAGAATATCACATATTCATGAGCAAAATTTTCTCTCATTCCCTTTATTCCACACGGCCAAGAAAGCTTCTAGAAGCCCTTGGATTTGTTTCCTCTTTTGCTTCTCCTTGCCTTGGCCGAATTCCCTTCTTTCCTCATGGAGGAAATTTGTTTCCTCTTTTTCCTTTGGCAAGTATCTTGATACATCAATACAGAAAATAATTCTCTTTTTCTCATTGGGTTAGACGGCCATTTGCATCTAGAAGGAGTTTCTAGATGTTTCTTCATTTGTTCATGACAACATAAGAAAGGCCCATTAGGGATTTTAATATAAAATTGCATGAAATGAAAGTAATCCTCAACGCCCAAATTCCTTTAACTTGGCCGAGTAATATTTGTCATCATATGAAAATGTGAAAAGATTTAATGACATTCATTTCGTCCTATGTCCAAAATAACAAAAATACTTTTTAGACAATTTTCTTAAAACTTGTCTCGTTCTTGTTTTGACTTAGCTTCTAGTTTAACTAATCCTAATCGATATGATTTGTGACAGTGACCTCATGGATCCAAATGAACAAAGCTTGAACTAACATACTTGGACTCAAAAGTTCACAAACCTTTTCCAAGTTTAGCTTAATGTCAATTGACTCCACTAAAGAGTTGACACTGAGAATCTATCGGTTCAAATGAATTTATTTTCTAATCATGAATTCAACTTAATTGTGATGAGTGGATCCACTTAATATTATCTATGTTTACCCTTCATGAATATCATCAGCTAGTCAAGATTTACAAAATTACCACTTTACCCTTCTAGCTGTTATTTCCTCAACTCCTTTGTCGCTTATGAATAAGTTGGAATACATGCATTGACGAGTAGCTAACAAGTCACATTGATTTATCCAAAAGAGTCATGACTCAATTTGGACACTGGCCAGTTCATTTATTCACATTCCAAGGAACAAAGCATGAGGTGATATACATTGCATTTCAGCAATCTGGTACATGAATTCCATACCTATGAGATCTTCAAAAAGTTACTCATGACATCTTCATAACTTAGTACTTCACCAATAGGTCCTGTTGAAAATCACATCGTGAATCCGAACTTTAACTTTCTCAAATGAGAATACGTAAGCTATGAAATGACATGTCTCATTTCTGGATTGTGGAAAGCATGATGCAATTCATACATAGTGACTTAGACACATAAGAGGTTAAATGGTGTGTTCTTATTCTGTCTCTAGAAGTGCATGGTCAATTTAGTACCTTCAGAAGATACCTAGAAGAACTATAGAGTCTCCAACTCTCAATATCCCATAACAAGACATTATAGATTCTCCTAACAATCGTACTGACACTACCAAAAATTTGGCCTCTAACTACTGCCGAACGCCGTAGTCATTTTAAATCCACTACAGTTTACTGACTGTCATCTATTGCACTGGAGTCTTATCTCTTTGATTATGACTCCAGTGTTTGGCCGTAGTGTATCTGTTTTATAATACTGTAGTTAAAATATATAACTACATTGTTTAGATGTAGTCTTACTAGTGGCATCTATAAACACTACAACGTTATGTTGTAGTTATATAGAACTCAATTACATAAGATAAAAAAAACTACAGTTTTAACAAGTAGTCTTAATTGAGTCAATTAGACAGACTACGGCGTTTTTGTGGCATCTATTGCACTGGAGTCTTATCTCTTTGCCTATGACTCCAGTCTTTTCTGTTGAAGACTACATTTTTATAATGTAGTTGTTCAAATTTTGAGTCAATAAACACTACAGCTTTAAAGAGTAGTTATAATTAATTGAGTTGGACAGCCTACGGCGTTTTTGTGGCATCTATTGCACTAGAGTCTTATCTCTTTGTCTATGACTTCAGTCTTTTTTGTTGAAGACTACATCTTGTGGAAAAAGAGATGGTTTGGTTGTCCTTCTTGAGAATACTTTAATGCTTTCCCGGATCGAGTTCTAGAGAAACAAGATCTTTATTGTTATCTAGAGATGCATTGAAGTCTTATAGAGTTGAATTTCATGACCTTGACAAGCTGACTTACAGTGTTATTTTACCTACCCCTATACAAAGATAAACTCAGTAAGGTTTAAAACGCACAAAAATAAAATCAAATAAAATCAAGTAACAATGAGGATTTCTGGGTAATCATACAAAACCAACAGCAAATAAAAAAATTTATATAAGTACATTTATACTTACACTCTGACATACATTTATATAAGTTAAATTAAATTTTCAGCTAACCTTTTAGTGACAATCCTATTTTGGTACAAGGAAGCAAATAAAAAACAACAACACTGCATTATTTGGTTTCATACCTGTACAAGTAAACAGTGGTGTTTGTGTATTAAGATCCCATAGTCGAAGAGTGGTATCATCTGAACCGCTAGCAAGTTGGTGACTAGCAGGACTGAAGGCAACTGAAAGTACAGAGTCTGTATGACCTGCATAATAACAGGAAGAAAAAAAAATTGAGAGAAGGAATAGAATGAAAAAGCCATCAATTGCAAAGCCATATGAAAAGACTGGATTTTAACTGACTTCAATCTCATTCCAACAACGCTAAGAATGCTGCGAATCTCTTTGCGGTAATTTCACATCCTTTTAAGTCTTTTGATCATCGTCAAAACAACAAAGCGATACCATACGACTAAACTAAAAGAACGAATACTTTTATTGCAGAGAATTTGTATCACATACCGGCAATTGTTGATGAACAATGATTACGGAAAAGTCCCTGTGGTTGATAAACTATCGAGAGCACCTTCTCAACGAAAACTGCAAAAACCAAAAACAAATAAAATAATATGAAATTAAAGGTCAAGTCTTTAACTATAACTTGAAAATAAACCAAACCAAATCATGGTTCAGTAAAATTGACCAACCTTTCTTCTTCTCCAAATAATCTCCAAGAGTTACAACAGTTCTTGGTCCAAATACACTCACAGCGGTCAACAAATAAAAATACTGCATTCATACAAAAAAAAAACACTCTTAGCGGACCTCAAATCTGGACAGAGGGAGTGAGAGAGACTCACCACCACAGCAGAACAGTGGAGGGCTCTGAGTGAATGAAAGACAGGGGATCGATTGGCGGTCGACTGGTGAACCTGAGACTTCTAGGGAATCGCGCGCGCGGTCGACTTCTGAGACAGAATGAGAGAGTGAGCGACGCAGATAGAAGGAAAGAGATCGACTCACCTCAACGAGCGGCGGAGCGGCGGCCGGTATCGTGATGAGAAGATAGTTTTGAATTTTTGGGAATCGCCGGGCTTGGGTTGGGAATGAAACCTGGGTTCGGAACGAGGGCGTGAGAGAGTGACAGAGTTTGAGAAAACGAACGTGCGAGACAAAACCGAGCAAATAATCTGAACAAAAAATTAGAAATTGAGCAAATAAAACTCCAACTCAACACTTAAACATCGAGACCCATGTATTAATCTAATGATTCAAGCTTCAGATTGTAAAAACCCCAAAAATTAAAATCCAATTTTCGGCCAAAAAGAAGAGAAATTCATACACACAAACCCTAACTCTAATTAGAAATAAGCATAAACTGTGCCCAAGCATAAGCAAACCACGAAACTCAAGCTAATAAATTAAAACCCCTAATCAGAAACACTAAAATCGGACCAAAGAGGAAAATATTTTCAAATCGAAACTCCTACCTTGTTAATGAACGAGCCACGGGCCACAAACTATCTCTCGGAATCTCTCTGGCTCACTCTCCCTTGTGAAATCGCCCAGAGCAAAGTCCCATTTCTTTTTTTTTTCTTTTTTTCCTTTTGTTGTTCTTGGTAGTAATGTGACGATAATAGAAGCAAAGAGAAACTTCAAAGGCTTCAAGTAGGGCTAAAGGCGGTCGAGCGCATGACAGAGGTGATGAGACGGATGCAGTGCGTGTGAGAGAGGGAGAACGGGATGAGAGTGAGACTTTGATGAATAAAGAAATGGTAAATTGAAATTAGTATAAGTGAATATAGTGTTGTTTCTATACTTGGTGGAATTTGAAGTTTTCGTACACCGCCAAAAACAAAATCTTTTGTGGAAAATTTCCCTCCAACTAAAATTTTGTTAATTTTTTATATTTTAAGTATTACAACTCCTTTTTTACCTTTGACTGTAGTGTAAATATGTCAAAATTTTGTGGGAAATTTCCCTCCATTTAAAAATGGTGAAATTTTGATCATTTTTAATTTTTTGAGTATTACCACTACTTTTTTATATTAGCTGTAGAGAAAAATAGACCATTCTCTACAACTTTATATTCGACTGGAGTCTAATATAGGCCTAAAAAAAGGTGACTGTAGTCTGTATTGAAAGACTCCATTAAAAGGTTAAACTGGAGTTAAAAAAAAAACCTGTAGTTGTATCCCATATTTCTGGTAGTGTGAGATCAATAGTCCTTTGATCCTTAGATTGTGAATATGCAGTTTTAAGCAAACCATGAAGAGTTTGTTCATGCAAATCTACATTTTTCTCTTCATATGTTGTTATGTTTGTTTAAGGACTAAAGACTAGATTATCATAAAGTTTCAAACAGACAAGGAAGAATGAATGAATGAATGTTTCAACTTTTATTAATTATTCAACGGTTGCAAGTAAGAGTCTTCGTAAGACTATATTACATCAAATGTACATCAATATACACTATTACTCTTCTTGTGGGCACCATTGACAACACAATCTTCATAATGAAGTATGTGATCTACGTGAATGTGGCTTGGCTGGTGATATATACGGGGTTGTCGAAGAAAATTCCTCACCATTCACCGCCCAAATTCTGGCTGAGGTATGCACTGTAAACTTCAAACTACCGGACCTAGCTCTCTACAGTGGGAAACCCGACCCCACTTATCACATCCAACACTATGAAACTTGGATGACGATGCAAGGTGTTGCACCTGGGGCTCGATGCCAAGCTTTTAGTCTTACCCTCACCGGACCCGGTTTTGAGTGGTTTAAGAATTTAAGACCAGGAAGCATCCAATCGTTCAAAGACCTGAAGGACATGTTCCTAGCACGATTTGCTACAGCAATGGTTTAAAAGAAGGCCAAGATGTACTTATGGTCAATCTGACAAGAGAATAATGAGTCCCTGAGATAATATCTCACTCGATTTACCGCGGAATCGAACAAGGTCGACCACTTCGACGACAGTGACGCAATTACAGCAATCATTGAGGGCTTGCGCACTGGAGACTTCTTAAAGTCCGTCGTGGGTAGAGTCCCGTCTACAGTGACCGAGTTAATGAACCGAGCCAAGACTTTCATGCGAGTCGAAGATTACCTTGACGGCCGTAGGGGCAGTAATCAAAACTCCCGCCGTCGAGATGAGCTCGGCAATGAGCAGGGCAACCCTAGAAAAAAAGTAAATAAGGGAGGTCAAGCTTTTGATAGCCGACCCCCTACGTCTTAGAAACCGTGTCTTGCAAACAATTTCAGAGACTATTCATAGTTCAAACCATTGAACGCCCCGATAGATCGAATCTACGATGTGGCGCGTGATAAATTTACCACTCCAGCTCCAATGAAAGATAACCTTGTGTCTCGTGATCGGTCCCTACCACTAACAGGCAATAGTCTGGGAATGACAGAGGAACCAACACTAACACTGACCATACTATGGTCGAGGTTACAGCCGACACACAGGTCCACATCGTTACCACCATACTGGGTGGCCCGCAAGACGGGGATTCAACCCGACAAAGAAAAAATCTCTTGAGGGCTGCCTCTCAAGAAGGCATTGCCAGATACATCAGCCTCACCTACGAGGAACCTCCATCCGTACCATACGAGAAAATACAGTTCACCAATGAAGAGGCTAAGCGAGTTGTGCATCCACATAATGAAGCAATAGTCCTCAAAGCCCAAGTGGCCAACAACTTGGTGAAAAGGGTACTTATTGATAATGGCAGCGCAGTCGATATAATCTTTAAGACTGGCCCAGAGCGTATGAAGCTCAGGGGGCTCCACCATGTCCCGACCCAAACACCTTTGTTTGGGTTCACGGGAGAAAAATTCATGACCGAAGGAATCATTGATTTACCGGTCACCTTCGGAACTGCTGGAAGTATTGAAGTCGTTCACATGGTGCCTTTACATGTGGTTGACCATGAGTCACCCTACAATGTTGTCAATGGGTGACCCGCGCTAAACAGACTGAGAGCTATCACGTCCACATATCACCTACTGGTGAAATTCCCTACCGAAGAGGGAATTGGCGTCATGGCTGGAGATCAAACCCCAGCGAGGATGTGCTACGTCCAAGGAGTTGACGGCAAGCCCGCTGAAAAAGGGTTAACACGATCTACCAGCTGGAAGACGACTACTCGTGTGATAAAAAAGACGCACGACAATTTGAGGAATTAGATCCACGTGATGAGATCGAGAGGCGGAAGGTTGACACCACCGATGATCTCACTTCGATCGTTCTCGACGAAGCCAAACCTGACCAGGTTATGAAGATCGGTGCACAACTCCCTCTCGCCATCAAAACTCAACTCGCGTCCTTCATGCGGGAGTTTAAGGATGTCTTTACATGGACTCACGCAGACATGCCTAGAATAGACCCCAATGTGATAGTGCACCGGTTGAACGACGATAAGAATAACGCCGAAAAAGTACAAGCCAGACGCGCATTCAACCCTGAACGCCCATTCATACGATAAGCCAAGTACCCCAAGTGGGTAGCCAATGTGGTCATGGTTAAAAAGCCTAATGGGAAGTAACGCATTTGTATAGACTACAAAGATCTTAACATAGCCTGCCCAAAAGATTGCTTTCCACTTCCGCGCATCGAACAACTGGTCGACGCTACGGCTGGACATGAGCTACTAAGTTTCATGGACGCCTATTCGGGCTACAACCAAATACGAATGCACGAGCCCAATCAGATAAAGGCAACTTTTGTAACTGATCGAGGCCTCTACTATTACAAGGTCATGCCTTTTGGCATTAAGAATGCGGGAGCTACTTAACAACGATTGGTAAACCAGATATTCGTCGATCAAATTCGCAAGACAATGGAAGTATACGTGGACGACATGCTCATTAAAAGCCTACTGGCTACTAATCACATACACAACCTAAGGGAGATGTTATTAATCCTCCGCTAGTACAAAATGAAGCTCAATCCCAACAAATGCGTGTTCGGGGTTGAGTCCGGGAAGTTCCTAGGCTACATTGTTAGCCGACGAGGAATCGAGGCAAAGCCTGAGAAAATCAAGGCACTCCTTGATATGAAATCTCCTCGACAAGTTAAGGAGGTCCAAAGTCTGACCGGTTGGATTACCGCTCTTGCATGTTTTGTGGGTAAGGCAACCGAGAAGTGTTAACCATTCGTAAAAGCTATAAAGAAGATGGATGGCTTTGTGTGGACGGACGATTGTGAAAAAGCGTTCCAATAGATGAAGACTTACTTCGGAAAATCTCCACTTCTTTCCAAACCAAAGGAAGGCGAGATACTCTACGTCTACCTCACTGATTCTGAGCGGGTAGTAAGTGCTGTTTTAGTTCGCGAAGAAGATAAGGTTCAGTTGCCTAACTTTTACGTGAGCAAGGCCTAACTCGACGCTAAAATGCTTTATACGGAGATAGAGAAACTTTCTCTTGCTCTCCTTGTGGCCGCCAAAAAGCTGCGCCCCTATTTCCAAGCTGACCCTATTGCGGTCTGAACAGGACACCCTATCGGTAAAGCTCGTCAGAATGGAACATCAACTAGCATGGCGATCTGGTCCCAAGAATTGAGCGAGTATAGAATTGAGTTCCACCTGATACCGGCAATAAAGGCTCAAGCCCTAGCCGATCTCGTGGCAGAATTCTCTTATGCTCCCGACATGGAAAGAGCGGAAGATTATGTTGGAATTGATCTAGGGTTAAGAAAAGATTTAACGATTTGAGCAAGCGGCGGAATTTAAAAATTTTCTTTAAAACAAGTAAAACGTTTTTACTAACCTAGACAAAGAGCAAGTACATATAAATAAAATTCTACTAATGAGCATTATATGTTTACTAACCTTTGAGAAGCTTGAACGTTGAGAAGCCTTTGGAAGGTTGAAACGTTCGTCTCCCCACGCAGCACGTCTCTCTTCTTTCCTCGTGAACTCGAGCAACCACGGAAGTTTCTATCACAATAATCACTCGAGAAAGAAATGAATTAGTGTGTGGGCACTTTTAAACACAACGACTCGAGAACAAGACACAAAGTCGAAGAGCTAAAACACTAAGTCAAATGTGGACCTAGGTGCCAAAACAAAAACGAAATGAACTTGAAATGAATAAACAATGAGAATGGGGCCTCTATTTATAGGGGAGGGATCACCTTCAATAAGGTAGTTTCCTCTTCTATAGAATATCACATATTCATGAGCAAAATTTTGCCTTTATTCCACATAAGTCACACGGCCAAGGGGCTTCTACAAGGCCCTTGGATTTGTTTCCTTTTATGTTTTGCTCTCTCTTGCCTTAGTTTGGCCACCCATTATACTTTCATATTTGAGGAAATTTGTTTCCTCTTTTTTCTTTTGGCAAGTATCTCCATACATGTACAAAATAAACTCTCTTTTCTCTCTTGGTATGTACGAAATTAAGGGCATCTAGAACATGCTTCTAGATGTTTCTTCATTTGTTCATGACAACATAAGAAAAGCCCATTAAGAATTTTCAAATAAAATTCTATGAAATGAAATTAATCCTCAAGGCCCAATTAACTTGAACTTGCCCGTGTGATATAGTTTCATTTGTCATCATATGACAATGTCAAAAAAAATTATTGACATTCATTTTGTCCTATGTCCAAAATGACAAAAATACCATTTTGACAATTTTCGTAAAACTTGTCTCGTTCTTGTTTTGACTTAGCTTCTAGTTTAACTATTCCTACTCAATATGATTGGTGACAGTGACACTTAGTTCAAGTTAATTGGGCCTTGAGGATTAATTTCATTTCATAGAATTTAACTTGAAAATTCTTAATCGGTTTTTCTTGTGTTGTCATGAACAAATGAAGAAAAATCTAGGAAACCCCTTCTAGAAGGTGTTCCATGTCCAACCTATAGAAAGAGAGACCACTTTTGTGTATTAATGTACGAAGATACTTGCCAAAAGAAAAAGAGGAAAAAAATTTCCTCATTGAAGAAAGGAGGGGATCGGCCAAGGCAAGGAGAGAACAAAAGAGGAAACAAATCCAAGCCTTCTAGAAGGCTTCCTTGGCCGTGTGACTCATGTGGGATGAAGGGCAATATTTGCTCATAAATATGTGATATTCTATAGAAGAGGAAACTAACTTGTTGAAGGTAATTCCTCTCCTATAAATAGAGCCCTGATTCCTCTCATTTTATTCATTCCAAAGTTTTAGAGATTGAGAGCTTCTATCTCTAGACTTGGCCGCCCAATTTCTCTCTCTCTCTCTAAGTTCTTTTCGTTTTTGTTTTGTTACCTAGGTCCATATTTAACCTAGTGTTTTAGATCTTCGACTCTTAGACTTGTTCTTAAGTCGTCGTGTTTAAAAATGCCCACACACTAATTCTTTTCTTTCTTGAGTGATTCTTGTGATAGAAACTTTCGTGGTTGCTCGAGTTCTCGAGGAAAGACGAAAGACGAGCTGAGTTGGGAGACGAACGTTTCAACCTTCCTAAGGTTTCTCAACGTTCAAGCTTCACAAAGGTTAGTAAATGAGTAATGTTTTTAATAGTTTTAAATTGACATGTACTTGCTCTTTGTCTAGGTTAGTAAAAAAAAAAAATTTACTTGTTTTAAAGAAAATTTTTAAATTTCGCCGCTTGCTCGAAGCATTAAATCTTTTCTTAACCCTAGATCAATTCAAACATTGGCTGACCTTATTTACGCTGAATGCGATGACCGAGCGAGTGATGGTGACATATTATAGAGTCCTACCAAGCTGCGATAGTTGGTCACATCTGTTGGTGATGAACGAGTGTTATCATACACGAACAATCGCACTGATACCACTTGTTGGTGAAATGAGGGGGGGTATCGGACACAAACGATTGCTCTGACATAACTCGTCGATGAAGCAAGTAGGATATCAGACACGAACAATCACTCTAATACCACTTGTTAGAAAAGTAAGTAGGTATCAGACACGAAAAATCGCTCTGATACAACTTGTTGGGGGAAACACGAACGTTATCGGACACGAACAATCGCTCTAATACCACTTGTTGTAATTATGTGCTCACCTTGATAACCATGTAAGTTGCGGAATAAATTAATTACACTAACAAGATCTAGTTAAAATGATGGTTATCTAACAAGATCTAGATTTATTTTATTAATTAATTAATGAAAGCATTCAAAGATGTCAAGCAACATGTAACAGCAAAGAACTTACGGATTGGGCTCACAAACAGAAACTTCAAGCTTTCTCAATCCATCTTCAAATGCCTTGATCTCCTTCTTCAAGGTTTCAGATCCTCATACTCCTCTTGATGACACCGTAGTCTTCCGACACGTAATCTTCGGACAAATAAAGAAATATGGCGTGAGACCACACTCTTTAATCTCACACGATCAAGAAACAAATGTTGTTTCAAGATCTCACTCTTATTTTCTAAGAACGAAATAGAGAAATTCCAAGGGGTAGAGAGAGAGAGAGAGAGAGAGAGAGAGAGAGAGAGAATCAACCAAGAGAGAGGGAAAGTTCTTTGGTCGAAAATTCTGAGGCACCAAAAGTGTATTTTTCTCTTCTCAAAGTATGCTTGGGTAATAAGTACATTACTTTTTTCCTTTGCTTTGAGGTAGGCAGGACTATTCTTCTTCTTGGCCTTGCGAGGTCTCTTCCTAGATCAAGAGGTGGAGGCTCTATGCTTAGTAGCATGTGCCTCTCCTTGATTCCTCTTTTTCTTAGTGAGACCTTCAGCAGTGTGAAGCTCTTTCATAAGCTCGGTAACAGTGTACTCTAGCTTATTCATGGAGTAGTTCAGCTTGAAGGTATCGAAAGATTGGGGGAGAGTTTCAAAGATCATATCTATTTTTGTCTCCTCGTCAATCTCAGATCCTAGGATTTCCATCTCATTTAGATAAATAATGATCAGGATCATATGGTCCCTGATAGGAGTCCCAGCCTTCATGTGACAGTTCATAAACTGGCTGACTGCTTGCTGTCTGACCTGACCCCCTTGCCCTCCAAACATCTCATGGAGATTGTAGAGCATGTTGGCTGCCGTCTCTATGTCACGAAGTTGCTATTGCAGCACATTTGACATCGATGCTAAGATTTAGCACCTCACAATCTCATCAGAGCGGAGCCAGGCTACTAAGGCATCTATGTCCTCTTGAGTCGAATCATCATTCGTCCGAGAAGGACATGGGGTGATGAGTACCCACTTGTGCTTGTTAATGGTAAGGATGATGTCCATGTTACGTTTCCAATCAACGTAGTTTTCGAGTTTGTTTGAGGAAATGATGATTAAGAGAAGGTTGGGAGACATTTTGCTGAAGTTGAAACAAGTTTATGAATAGTCTTTTGGTTTAGGATTTAATTTCGTGTCAATTTTTAGGATGAACAAGACAGGAAAAATTCAAAGGTGTTATGAACAAAATGACACTTTAGTCCTTCGAGGGATGCCGCAACGAGTCTCATTTCATAAGTAAATGACTCATCATTAATGCATAGCCAAGATGTCAATACATCATATTTGAGTAGCCACCTTATAAAAAAAATTTGATCACTCACATCCTTTCGCAGGGCCTCGAGGGAGAAGTACTAGGGATATGTATTCTAAGTGTGTAACCAACCACTTAGTCCAAGAGATCGACTTTGAAAAACAATCCACCAAGGGGAGGTCTTGTCTCTTTGTATAACTCTCGACCGTAGCTCTTCGAGCAATGATCAAAACAAAGCGTCATTGAGTACTCTCATTTAAGAGAGGGCAACGAGGGTGACTCTTAGTCTGACGACAATTACACTTTTCATTAGTGTTGGGGATCGTGGATTGTAAACAACAAGTATAACCGTCCCACTTAGTTTTTAGAAAAGGCATAGCATTTCTAATACATTTTGGAAACATGCTTTCCTAGTGCTTAGAGAGATAGAGTGAACTTCTAGAAAGGAATCCTAAATCTTCATGTTCAAGGAAGAGCAGTGTTAGTGCATATTAGTACATACTCGGAAATTTTCCTATTTTCTATTCGGGAAAGTGCATGAGGGAAGTGTGAACTTCAACTCACTCGAACACTTGAAAGTTTGAGATTACACATCTTTATTTTTCGGCTCGTCTACGAGGAGACCTCCCACTCAAATTTTCAAGAGCATATAGATTTTGAAAATATGTGATGTATATATGGTTTTGAAAACTTATTTGATTTGGATGACAAAATATTTTCAAGTTTGAAAGTGAAAACGGTTTTTCAAAATTCAAACTACACTACAAGAAAACAGGGTATCAGAGACTAGAGTATCAGAGACTGATTTATTATCTTTGATAGTGGGCATCAAAGACCGATCATGCTGTCTCTGATGCTATTAGAGACTTATTTTCATGCGTATACAATTCGAGACTAATTTTTAATCATAAATATATATATTTCTCCGGCCATAATTTTAGGAGAGACTAATTATCGGTCACGGATGTATTCCCTCCAAAATGAAAAATGGAGCAAATCGTATATTATTTGGTTGGCATCCGAGATGTATTCTCTGATAGTTGGCATCCGGGACTGATTTAGTTGTATCTGATAGTATTCAGGACTGATTTGGTTGCGTATACTATTCGAGACAGATTTGGTTGTCTCGAATACTATTCGAGACTAATTTTCGGTCATGGATGTATTCCCTCCAAAGTGAAAAATGGAGCAAATCGTAGGAGACAATTTTTTAGTGTCTGATAGTTGGCATCCGGGACTGAGTTTGTTATATCTGAAATTGGAATTTTGGACACTTTTCGGACAAATATGCCCCTGAAATTGAAATAACCCCTCTTCCTCTCTCATTTCAAACCCTTTCTATCACAAGTCTTGTCACCTTCGAATTGGTTGCGCTAGGATTAGAACTTTTGGTGAAAATACCATAGTTACCGTTATTTAATTTATTTTACTTAAGCTATAGTTATTTTTTTTCTAAAAATCCCAGTTATAAAAGCCCATTTGGTCTAACTGGCCCTGATCTCAATCCCATGTTAAGCAACACATTTGGTCTAACTGGCCCTGATCTCAATCCCATGTTAACTTACTAACTTATTAACTTATTTATAAAGCATCTCAATATTATACTATCTTTCAAAATTACATTATAGGCGTAATTCCATTCCCACGTTTTTCGTAATCCCATTCCCATGTTTTCCTTCCTTCTCGATCGCGTTGTTTAGTTTCTACCCTATTCTCCCACGCACTCTCTGCGATTCTCATTCTTCTCTCACTTTCTATCCTAACTCGCCGTCTCTCCCTCGCTTTCTCTCTCAACTCGCCTTCTCTCCCTCTTCTTGGTGTGCTCTGGTTTTGCTCATCCGTGGAAAAGGTTAGAATTTCTTTGCCATCCATGTGTTTTAGTTAGTCAAATTTCTGTGTTTTGGTTAGAGATTTAGGGTTTTTTCGCTCGTTTGGTTTGTTGAATTTCTCTCTTGTCCTACGCAATACATTGCTTAAATTTTGATGATATGAATACCTGCCCTTGATCTGGACATTAATAACGATTTGTTGTGCTTGATGAAAGAATGGTTGTTTTTAGCACTTCAAGTGTTTGTAACTTTGCTTCTTAGATAATGTTCAGTTTCTACCCTATTATCCCACGCACTCTCTCAAAAGGATAGCTAGTAATCAAAGACGAAAAACTGAACCAAGAAATCAAGATCAAAAACCTGAATCAAGAGGAATATATTATAGAGAACCATAAGTGATATAATTTGGATCGAAAATCCCATAGCCTTCTCTCTCTTTTTTTTGTCGTTAATATAAAACTATAGTGTGATTACTTTGATTCTTATGGTCTAAAGTGGGTTATTCGCATGCCCATCATAAAGGCTGTAGAAAACACCCGGCAACAACACTGGTTTTGACTAGCTGCCTTTCAACTTTTATTACTTTCTTTGTTTATTGTTTAGTAGGGTGAATTTATGAGGGATAGAGTATAGTAGATGGATTTGGGTGGATGAAATTTATTTTTTTCTTGTTTGATATATAGGAGGGAAAGAAATAGAAGGAAAGTGGGAGAGATTTGAATATGTGAGACCTACTAAAAAACCATTCTCTCATTTTTAGATGGATTGTTGAAAGAAAGAGCATTTTCCATTGTTCTAGATTTTGCGTTAATTTACACTGACTAAGTAGGTAGATATGGATTTTATAACTCCTTAAGTCCACTTGCTAAATTTGGCAAATGGTATTCTGCTGTTATTGTGGCTGATTCTAGACTTGAGGTTAATGAGGCAAAATGTGTTCAGACATGAGGTAACCTTGACTATTTTCATAACATTATTGAAAAAAAGTAAAGTCTTGTTTGGTTAAGTTCAAATATTAGATTAAGGTCTGCCCTGGTTGGAGGAGAGCTTTTTACACAGATCTCTGGTTATGGGGTCAAAAGATGTGGCTTTCTCACTGATAGCCTAATAATATCATTTACTCCTTCTTTCATGTGCTTCTCTACCTGGAACGATTACTAACTTGCTGCCTGTTGCATATGAATTTCTAATTTTCTTACTTTAGACTTGATATGTTGAGTTGACATTGCCATTTGTGCTGTGATTATATTGCAGTCTCGTAGAGTCTTCCGTAAATGAAACTAAGCACCGTTTAATTTTAAGGGATTAATCTGTCTTAATGATCAATCTTGTAGACATTATTGTGAAATAAAGTTGGAAATATACACATTACATATGTAAATTTGCTTCTTAGATAACGTTCTAATTTTTTTCACAATGCTTGTTCATAAAGATGTCCGCTGTCCGCTGCCGAACTCGTTGTCCGCTGCCGAGCACGTTGCCGCCTCTGTTCTACTCTTCCTAAAGCTGCTCGTTGCCGGTAAGGTTTTTTTTATAAAAAAAGTATCTGTTTAAATATTTTTTTAGTGTAGGATTGAAAATCTTATTGTGAAATAGAGCTGCAACTATACACATCAATGTATGTAATTTATAGAGCTGGAAATATTATCCTCGTGTAAGTTATTAAAATTATACATACAGAATGACTCCTTTTTCCTTTTCTCGTTGTTTGTCTCGATACTTCAAAACGCCTGAGACGTAACCTAGAAGTTAACTTGTGGCTCATAGCCACATCCTATTGTTTGAACTTCAAGCCAGCCAAACATCACGCCTACAGAATTACTGCTTGCTTGGCTTTAATTTGTATGTTGGTTTTAAGTATATTTTTACATGGACTTAAGTCGTCTGCTTTCATTAAAATCTTTAGTTTTTTTTTTTATCAGAATGTGTTGAACAAGGTTGGTTTAGGTTCTAACTTATCTGGAGTTTAGTAAGAACAATATTGATAGGAGTTGGATTTCAATAACGAATAAGTACGATCCCAAGTTGATTAGAAGGGCTTATGATTTTGCGAAATGAGCTGAAGCATATGTTGACGGAGAAGGTTGAATATTCTGTCCATGAAAAAACTGTGTGAATGCAAGAAAAAATACTCTGAATATGGTTGCTAGTCATATCGTACATAATCTATTTGACAAGACCTATAAAGTAGGGATACACCATGGTGAACAACTACCTAGAGATGAAATAGTCAGCGAGAATGGAGATGCTGAACCAAATGACGGTGTTGATGATCTACTTTGTGATGCATTTCCAGTTGTCGATGAAGCTGAAGGTGGAAACGTTATGGATGGTGCCGAGTCCGCCGATCGACATAACAATCCAAATGTGGAGAAGTTATTTGTTGATATGGAGAAGCCTTTATTCCCGGGCTGCGATACATTTTCTGTACTAGGATTTTTATTAGAGTTGATGCATGTGAAGGTAACATGTAAAATGACAAATGTGGCAATGGATATGATATTGAATTTATTCAGCCGGGCTATTAAGGATGCAGGCTTTCCTAAGAACCATTACGAGGCTAAAAAGTATTTGCGTACTCTTGGACAGGGATGCAGATCTATCCATGCTTGTAAGTATGATTGCGCTTTATTCTTGAAAGAAAATGAAGATCTACAATCTTGTCCCGTGTGTGGTACTAGTCGTTGGGTTGAAGATAGTACTACAATGAAGAAGAAGTAGCCGGCAAAAGTATTGCGTTATTTTCATGTCACAAGCAGACTTCAACGGTTATTTGCTTCAAGGCACACTGCAAAGGATATGTAGTGGCATCAACACAGGTCCAAAGAAGAGGGAGTTCTGAGGCATCCAGCAGATGGAAAAGCATGGAAGCATTTTAATTCAATTTTTCCGATTTTGCAAAAGATCCTAGAAATGTTCGCCTAGGGCTTGCTAGTGATGGCTTCAACCCTTTTGGGGCAATGAGTCTCTCGTACAGTATTTGGCCCATTGTGCTCATACCCTACAATATGCCGCCATGGAAGTCTAGGGTCGATGCTTTTTTTATGATGTCATTGTTAATTCCTGGAAGAGATTCACTAGGAAAAAACATCGATGTGTATCTACGTCCATTGGTTGATGAGTTGAAACTTCTATGGGAGAAAGGCGTCGAAAACATATGATTGTGAAGCTAAACAGAGATTAACCATGCGTGCTGCACTACTATAGACTATCAACGACTTTCCTGCGTACGGCTACTTGTCAGGATGGAGCACGAGCGGATACAAGGCTTGTCCAACATGCAACCACGATGCAAGTAGTATACGACTACGAAGTAAAACAGAATTTGTAGGACATAGGCGATTTCTCCCCCCGAATCGCACTTGGAGGAATGCAAAAGATTTTAATGGAAGAATAGCGAAGAGGCTCGCTCCGAAACCTATCAGCGGAGATGATTGCTTGCCTCAGTTAGAACACATTACTCCATGTCAACATGGAAAACATCCGGATCACGGTGGGAAAAAAAAAAGAAAACGGGACCCACACGATTTGAATTGGTCTAAGAGAAGCATCTTTTCAAACTCCCTTAATGGTCTAAGTTGCTAATACGTCATAACATCCATGTGATGCATGTCGAAAAAAATGTATGTGAGAATTTGTTGGGAACTCTTTTAACCATAGAAGGAAAGACGAAAGACACTGACAAAGCTTGATTAGATTTGAAAGACATGAAGATACGAAAGGACTTGCACTTGGTGAAACAAAATGACCGCTGGGTCAAACCAGATGCTTCGTACGTTTTAACTAAAGTTGAGAGAAAAAAAATTTGTAATCTACCCAAGTCGGTTTGTTTTCCAGATGGATATGCCGCAAATCTAGCTAAAAATGTTATTACCGAGCAAGGTAAGATATATGGGCTAAAGTCGCACGATTGCCATGTCTAAATACAACAACTAATCCCTATTGCAATTCGTCCTTTTATGACTAAACAAATTTGTGAAATGGTGGTGGAGTTATCTCAATTTTTTAGGAAACTGACTTCTACCACACTACACATGAGAGAGTTGGAACTATTGCAAGAAGGGATAATTCTGGTTCTTTGCAAGCTTGAACGCATTTTCCCCTCATCTTTTTTTTACAGCCATGGTTCACTTGTGCGTTCATTTACCTAGCGAGGCTATTTTAGGAGGATATGTACAGTCGAGGTGGATGTATCTGATTGAGAGATACCTTGGTCGTTTAAAGAGATATGTTAGAAACAAAGCTAGACCTGAAGGTTCAATTGCAGAAGGATATGTTGTAGAAGAAGCTCTAACATTTTGCTCACACTATTTACGAGGAGTTGAATCAAAATTTGACAAACGTGAGTGACACGATGACAAGTCATCAAATGTTGGTCAAAATTATACATTGGATATTTTCAAACTGAGCAATCGAGGTATTGGGAAGCAAGAAATTTATGTACTTTCAAGTACGCTTATGAAGAAAGCTCGTTGGTTTATCTTGAATAACTGTCTAGAAGTTGAACCGTTTCTCGAGTAAGTATCTTTTATCTTTGATATTGAATTCCTAGTTAGTTTCATAGATAATTAATTTGTGGTTTCATTCGTTCTTCCATTAGAGAACACATGTAGTTATTATGTAACAATCATCATCCATCATCAAATTTTAGCTAGATGCACCAGTCTACATTCCCTGCTTGGTTTGCCTCACGGGTAACAACCACACTAGTATTATTTCAAATCATGTTTTATTGATTAATCATGTTCAATTATTGAGCTCTTATAACTCGATTATTTGGTTCTAACTTGTTAATAGGTCGGGAAAATGTATATTGAAAATCCTTCAAAATTTAGTGAAGAGTTATATGCATTATCTTGCAATCCTGATATTCGAGTCACCTCACACCAAGGATATATAGTAAACGGAGTCAAATTTCTAGTCAAGTCGAGAGATGATCGTAGGATGACACAAAATTGCGGAGTTACAGTTCCGGGTGTCCATGACGACGTTGAATACAATTATTATGGTTATCTTGACGAAGTCATTGAATTTTCGTTCATAAAAGGATATTGTGTTATTTTATTCAAATGCAATTGGTTCGACACCAATCACCAGAGGCAGCATGTGGTATTTGAACCTAATTTCATTAGTATAGATACATCTCGGCACACTTTCAAAAAAGACCCCTTCATCTTCGCCTCCCGAGCTAATTAAGTATTTTATATAGATGATCCTCTCAAACCAAACTCCGAATGGAAAGTCATAGAGAGAATTACGCATAGGCACTTATGGTATATTTCAGAAGACGCAGATGTTGAAAAATTATTGGAAGATGTCGGAACTTCATCGCGCCCAATCTCATTTGATACTACTGATTTTGATGGGATTAACTTCCAGCGAGAAAATGTTGCCGACGTGGAAACTCTTGCAGACATTGATGTTCAACAATTAGAGGAGGCTACAGATTGTTCTACCGACGATGATGATGATGATTATGAATATGATGACAGTATAGAAGGACCACTTGAAAAGTCAATCGAAGATTATTTGAATGATGATAATTCAAGAGATGATATTGAATATGATGATTCGGATGATGAAGATGAATAAATCGACTTCTTTCCTATTAGAAATTTATTGACTTATGTAAGGATTCTTTTTATTAATAGTAAGTAATCAGCTTTCATAATTAACTGTTGTCTCAAATCTTAGTATCATGAATCATTGTACTTTGTGTATTCCTTAATGGTGTTTTTTTATTTACTGTATATACACTATTAACGAACGATACATGTTATTCTTTTCAGTTCAAAATGTGGTTATTTACAGTGGTGATGGTGGTTACTGCCGCAGTAGGAGTCATTTCTAGAAGAGAACGCGCACGATCGTTGCTTCAAAAAACTGGTAATCAAAGTTCCTTCGAACCAATTCAGCAGCCGGAGCGTCAAACTAGGCGTACTTTCCTAATTCAATGCTGATGGAAGTTCCTCTGAACCAATTGAGCAACCGGAGCGCCAACATAGGCGTACTTTGCGTGATTCCAATGTTACTAGTAATATTGAGCGTACTCTGCCTGATTCTAATGCTTCTGGTGATACAAGTCGTACTACGCCTGATTTGGATTCCGATACTACTAGTAAATATTATTATCTTTAATGTTTTATTTATAATGTGTCGAGTTGTTCTAATACTCTGTTTATAAAGTACTTTTAAAAAAATACTTGCTTGATGGATTATATAGGTAAAACAAGGAGGCATGATCCCAATCTCAATCTTAGTGTTATACGGGATATCGAAGCACACTCTGGTGATCCAATTCAATTAAGGAAAGATACAGAGACGATTAACTTTCTTGGTAGATCATCTACTCAGTTGGCAACAGAGATTGGGATTGGGATGCGGCAAGATTGTCTGATGAACTTTCATAGGTGGGATGATGTACCAAGAGAAGTAAAAGATCAGATGATTGAAAGAAATATATATGTACTTTAACCAGAAACATGTAGAAATATGTTTTTTAATGTATATTATTAATAGATATATATAATCAATGCAGCGTAAATTTGAAATACAACGCCAAGATCTAGATTTTATGCAAAAACAATGGGTACACACGCGGGGTGTTCTAAAGAAACATTGGGAGGATAATGGTGGAATGACCAATCCAGAGCTTGCAAGAACTAAAATGAAAGATGATTGTCGGAGCCAAGAAGATTGGAATGCCTTGTGCATTCTTTGGGAGTCTGACAATCATAAGGTAAATGTTTATTGTGATTTGATCATAATATGATATGGGTGCATGCTAAAATCTATGAGCATGCCTTTTTATTACCGTAATTACTTTAAACGTTTTTATTTGTCATTTTGTGTTATGTCTACCTTTTTATTACCTTGTTATTTTTTGTTGGACTTACATTGGATATGCAGCGCTGTCATTTATTTACATTTTTTTCTTCTTCAGAAAAGATGTGCTCGAATGAAAGTTAATCGAAGTAAGCAAGTGACACGCAGTTGTGGAGGCTCTAAAACCATTGGTAATCACAAAAATGAAATGGTAAGATGTCAGTTTAGTTGATTTTGTTAAGGTTTGATACAATATTTTTTCACATACTTATTTTGAATTCGTTATATTATTTTCTAAGGACAGATTAATCCCGAGACCTAGATATTGCCTAGTCCATTCCAAGTATATAATGTTTTGCATAATAAACCTCAGAAAGGTGGACGAAGGAATGATGAAGAATTCAACCAATATGAAAGAATGACATTTTATTTATATTTATTTTTTGACATTGTAGTTTCTATTAAACTTAAAATTATTCTAATACATTTTTATTATGATAGGAAAAAATTCTTCAACACAAGGAAGATGCCATGGACAAATTACTAGTGGAAAACACGACAATTACTCCCGCATTAGAGCATGAGTCGGAAGATGAAGCAATCAAAAGCGTTTGTGGCAGAGAAAAAACAAGAAAATCTGGATATGAGGTAATGAATGGACCGATTTTTCGAAAAAAAGATATGTTAATCATTTTGGCAGTCAAACCATCTCTCCACGAGATTCGAATGAGAATGAAGAGCTAAATAGTAGAATTGACGATCTTCAGAATAAACTTAGGGAGGAAAAGGAACAAAATCAAGAGAAGTTGAACAGACTACAAGAATATCTAGCTACTAAGTTTGATGATTTTGACTCGACCATTGTTTCATCTACGAGCAATAAAGGAAGTGGTGATCAAAGAAATGAAAACTCCAATGGCATACCAAGTCAAGAGCCTTAGTAAGTCGTGTATGTCGGATTCAACTTTAATATTTCATTTATCTTAAATTTTTTTGCAGTATAGATTTGGATATATTTGGATTATTTTTTATTCTTAGTTTTTCATGAATATTGTTTTGACGATTGTGCATGATTTTATAATAAATTTATTTACGAATATGTAGGTACGAAAGCTATTCTAAGGAAGCTTACTTTAGATTCTTATGTACTCTCTGATTTTTTTAGAAACTGAAAAATTAGTCTTGTATACATAAATGCTTGTCATAGAAGCATTATATTTAGAGCTACAATTTAGTCTCCAAAGCACCATGACCAGACTAAATAAATAGTCACAGATGCCACTGTATTGGAGACTGAAAATCAATAACGAAAGCTCTACATCAAATACAAAATCCGTTGTCTGGGACTAAAAATCTATTCGTAAATCATATTATCCGAGACTAAAAATCTGTTTTAAAAGGCTAACGATCAGTCACGTTATCCCAGACTAACACCCACGTTATTCGGGACTAAAAGTCAGTCTTAAACAGGCTTATTAGGTGACTAAATACGAGTTCTTGGCCGGCCTTATTAAGGACTCAAAAATGTGGTATCTGAGACTATTGGAAGTCTATTGGAGAGATTCGTCGAAGTTCAATATGAGCGAACCGTCTATTGGAAGGTTTGGATATAAACGAAGCTTTCATGCTCGAAACCTTCGAATTAGGATGGAAAGAATGATGCCACGATGGGTTGCGGAATTCCCGTCGATAAATCGGACGAACGCCACAAGAATTTTGAGCACAAATTCTTGATAAGTTCTAGACTAAGAGAATCCTCACTAAACACACAAACACAATTTTTTTCATATATCTTCGAAGATGCCCATACTAGAGCTTACACACTAAAGAAAAAATTTCGGTTAAAAAAAGAATTTTGATTTAAATTTTAATCGAAATGATTCGGTTAAAATTAACCGTACGGTTATTTTAATTGAATTTTCGGTTAAAATTAATCGTACGGTTAATTTTAACCGAATAAAAAACAATTAACCTAGGTTAATTGAAACACACAGCCACACACACAGCAAACAATGCGCACACAGCCACACACACTGACACACACAACCACACACACACTGACACACACAGCCACACACACTGACACACACAGCCACACACACAATCGCCCACTTTTCGGTTAAAACAATTAATTGCAATTAATTGTCCACTTTTCTATTTCGATTAACAATTAACCGTGAGAAAAAAAATAGGTTAATGGTTAATTGAAGTTAACCGAATTTTTAACTTACACACACACACACACACACACACACACACACACACACACATATATATATATATATATATATATATATATATATATAGTCTAGATAATAACCTCTAGACACAAACCTTACATATTCTAATTCAATGGTTATAAAACCAAATGAATGAAAAAAAAACATAACCACAAAAAAATAAATAACCATAACCTCTAAGAAAATAAAAACCACCAAGTAATGAAAATTAAAAGCTAGAGGTTACAAAACAAGTAAAAAAAAAATCCAAATTTGTTGATGAGTGCATTGGCATTTCTTCACATTGATGCTTGAGATGTCCTCATCATACCCTCCGGGTTTAGAAGGATTTGTCCTCAAATCAAATTGTCTTTTCTTTTATTTATTTTTTATTATTATTATTACCTCACTTTCTTGGAACATTTGTTGTTGGTCTTTGAAAATTTCTTTTGGAGAAAGTGGTGACAAAGTGATGTCGCGGTGGTTGTGACGGAAAATGTACTTGTTGATGAAACCGTTGTGAGATACCTTCCGGTCGAATTGTCATGGCCGTCCGAGTAGTGAATGTCCGGCCTTTATTGGGACCATGTCGCACAGAACCTTGTCTTCATATATTCCGATTTTAAATGGAACGACAACTTCTTGAACAACTTTCACACCTCCATTATCGTTGAGCCAATGGAGCTTGTATGGTCGTGGGTGGTTGGTCATCGATAAATCAAGCTTGTCGACCAAGGTAGTACTAGCCACGTTGGTACAACTACCACCATCAATGATCAAATTACATACCTTGTCCTTGATGAAGCACCGTGTTTGGAAGATTGTTTTTCGTTGAGCGTCGTCATCGTCCTTAGCGAGCACACTTAAGGACTGACGATTCACAAGTGTGAGACTTTTTGGGATGTCATTGGCCGGATCTTCTTCATTCTCCTCTTGTTCTTTCGTCGACTCTTCATCGGTGGCGTACTCTCCATTTTCCGTCAAGATCATGGTGCACTTGTTTGGACATTGGCTAGTGATGTTCCCTCGACCTTGGCATTTGAAGCACCTTATGTCACTATTTCTTGACATGTTGATGCCGGTCTTGTCTGAACATCATGAGTGAGTGGCGTGGGCGATGGTGGAACCACTATTTTGGAGGAGCTTGATCCTTTATCTTCTCGTTGTTGGTAGGGCGTCTTCCAAGGAGTCTTTTCGGCGGTCTTGAAGGATCGATTGCTTCCTCCTCTTAATTGTTTCTCTATGATATTTGCCATGTGGACCATTTCTTCAAGCTCTACGTAGTGGTGGAGCTCTACTTCGTTGGCGATGTCGATATTGAGCCCGGCTAGAAATCGAGCCATTGTTTGTTCCCGGTCCTCCTCAATGTCGGCGCGGCTCATCAACATTTCCATCTCTTGGTAGTATTCTTCCACACTTCGGTTTCCTTGGTTGAGTCGTTGAAGTTTGATATAAATTCCTCGGTGGTAATGGCTTGGCACAAATCTTTTTCTCATGATTGACTTCATTTGTTCCCCCGTGTCGATGGCGGGTTCGCGGTTTTTTCTTCTATTTAATACCATTTGATCCCACCAAACCAAAGTATAGTCATAAAACTTAAGGGACGCGAGTTTGACTTTGCTTGCCTCGGAACAATGTCCATCGCCAAAAATCATATCGACTTTTTTCTCCCAATCAAGATAGGCTTCGGGATCATTTTTCCCATAGAAGGGAGGAACCTTCATTCGGAAGTTGGCTAGTTCATCTCGATTGTGATTTCGATATCGGCCGTAACTTCTTTCTGACCCCCGTTCATCGTCTTGGACGCAATTTTGGTGTGGCGATTGTATTCGCCGATGTCTTCGACGTTGATAGTCTTGTCGACGGAGTCGGTATTCGCCTTGGTCATCGCTCTCGGACTCGTCGGGATATTGACGGAGTGCATACCTTGGTTGTCTTCTCGCGGCCGGTGGGTTAGGACTTCGTGGTGGTGGAAGTTGCGGTTGTGGAACTTGTGGTGGTACAGGAGGTCGTAGTATGGCTTCTTCGATGATGGTGAATCTCCTATTCATATCTTCAATCAAACCTTGAAGCAAATCAAAATTCATCGGCATGTCGTTTCCATCGTAAAACATTTTTGTTTCTCTTCTTTTGTTTTTTTTTTCTCTTTTTTGTTATTTTTTTTTTTATCTTTTTTTCTTTTTTTTTTTCTATTCTTTTTTTTAATTGTTTGATACAAACGAAGAAGAAAGAAGAAAAGAAAGGTACAAACTAAACTAAAATAAATAAAAAATAGAACCAAAATTAAACCTTGATAGAACTAAGCTCTGATACCACTTGATCTAAACTCGTCGGAGAGATTCGTCGGAGTTCAATTTGAGCGGACCGTCTATCGGAAGGTTTGGATATAAACGAAGCTTTCGTGCTCGAAACCTTTGAATTAGGATGGATCGAATGATGCCACGATGGGTTGCGGAATTCCCGTCGATAAATCGGACGAACGCCACAAGAATTTTGAGCACAAATTCTTGATAAGTTATAGACTAAGAGAATCCTCACTAAACATACAAACACACTTTTTTTCATATATCTTCCCAGATGCCCATACTATAGAGCTTACACACACATATATAAATAGTCTATATAATAACCTCTAGACACAAACCTTGCATATTCTAATTCAATGGTTATAAAACCAAATGAATGAAAAAAAAACATAACCACCAAAAAATAAATAACCATAACCTCTAAGAAAATAAAAACCACCAAGTAATGAAAATTAAAAGCTAGAGGTTACAAAACAAGTAAAAAAACATCCAAATTTGTTGATGAGTGCATTGGCCTTTCTTAACATTGATGCTAAAGACCTGTGGGGATTCATGGCAGACAAACCCGACTACGCCAAGATGTTCAGTGACGGCATGGAATCCAGGTCCAAGATTGAGATGAGGGTTGTTCTTGTGGCGTATGATGGGTTCAGTGGGTTGAAATCAGTGGTGGATATCGGAGGTGTGACTGGTGTCGCCGTGGCAGAGATCGTGAAATCGCAGCCCCATATCTACGGGATCAACTTTGATCTTTCCAACATCATCGCCACCGCACCACCATGGCCTAGAGTGTCTCACGTCTGCGGTGACATGTTCGATACCATCCCTCAAGCTGAAGCCGTTTTTCTCAAGGCATGCAATCTAATTCTGAAAATAATTAATAAGACATAACGATATTGGATTGTTAAGTAATTTTTATTTTAACGACACTTACAAACTTGTTTAAGGGTTGGGGTTTCTTAAAAAAAAACTATAATATTAGGAAAGGGAGTAAAATTTAACAAAATTGAAGAATCAAGAAACGGTACTTATTAAAATAATTTAGCTACTGAGCAACTCGTTTATGATATTATTTATGTATGTCTGCCTAATTTTTGAACTATTCCTGCGAAAACGTCAAATTAAAAATCATCATTCTTACCAAACTAATTTTACGCAAAATCATTTGAATAAAAATGTTATTTATGTCTCATGATTAATTTTCCCAATGTGAAGAGTGTAATGCATGATTGGGGGGATGAAGAATGCGTGAAGATCTTGAAGAACTGCCTTAAAGCAATACCCAAAGATACAGGAAAAGTGATCATAGTTGACATCGTTTTGGAACCAGAAGGCAATGGCCTAAATGATGACCTGGCCATAAGTTTCAACCTTTCAATGAGTGTATACTGCTCCGGTGGAAAAGAGAGAACTCAGACCGAATGGAAAATGCTATTGAAGGACGGTGGTTTTTCTTGTTGTAGCATTATCAAAATCCCCTCCTTGTTCTCCATCATTGAAGCTTATCCTGATTAAGCATCTATATATATATATCGCGCTCGTGTTTGTTTTTCGTGTTGTGATGTATCTGGCTCGCAAGTTTCATAACTAGTCCGTAGTCCAACTCTCTTGTGTAGTTTTCCGATTCTACAGCTCATCAAATTGTAATAATTTCGAAACCAAATCTTTGTACCATTGTTTTTCGACTAAAAATCTTCTGCGACCACGTCTCAATTATAGTACCTTTATATCGATTGTTTTTTGCGCTAACAAAATTCAGTTCTAAGTGTATCAAGATTTAAGTGAATCAAAATAACTTTATCATTGTTTATGCACAACACCAAACTCACAAATCCTGCACCTTCAAGATTAGAGAGCTTCCTTCATATTAGTGTATATATAATATTTATGTACTATTTTATGTAGTAATTACCTTTGTTATCTTGTGGGAATTATAAAACACCCAAATGCCTTTGGTAATAATATCCGATCACTAACACCTTATATGGTATTGTTACGGATCGAGTATTGGATTTGATTAGAGATAGAGAGAGAAAAAGGGAAAAAGCAAAAGAATGAAGTTTGGTTTTACATGGAACCCCACACCTTTACGATGGTATCAGAGCGGGGCCCATTCTCGGTTGTGGGCTACCGGATCGGGCCTGACTTGGAAACCTCCTATTTGCCAATAGAAATGTTGGCCTACTTCCATGCCGGATATAGCATATAACCTCTTTAGTGTGTTGACTATCTATGGGGCATTAGGTATAAAGATTTGGAGATTTGTAGACGAGTAAAAAATATTATATATTTGATTTCTATGTAGGGTCTCTAATTCAATTGGCCGGTCTTGAAAACCGGTATAGTTTGTTAATTCAATGATAAGATACAGAACCACCAGGTACCATAATGAGGCGGGTAAAACTATCAAAGTGACGCGAGAGAACGGATAAGGGATAATAGGTCATATTCCAGTGCCTGTGCCAATGTGTGCCTGTGCCTGTGCGCGTGAGGGGGTGTATCAAGGATAGGCTCACATCGACTGGGTATTACGATCCTGGGCTCTTTATAAGGCTCGTGGGTTACTCCTCTAATTACCAAGCTTGGTTTTAGATGGAACCCCACACCTTTAAGATAGAATGAAAAATGCTTCATTCGATTCAAAAAAGAGAGATCGTACAGTATTTAACTAACAAAACTGTAAAAAGAAAAAGACTAATACACCCTTACTTAAGACATTAAAAGAAAGGATAAAAGAGTAAAACACTAAACTTAAAACAAACGAACAAACACATAAGCGCGATAGCTTAGCGTGTAAGACACATCAACTTCTCGATGACTAACAAACACAAAACACTGCAATTCCAACACTCCCCCTCAAGGTGGACGAAAGATATCCTTGAGACACAGCTTGGACATAATCGACCACAACGCTAGTGTTGGAAGAGGCTTTGTGAATGCATCAGCAAGTTGATGATGAGTGCGGATAGGCAACAACTTTATGTCACCACGCTGCACATGATCACGCACAAAATACAGGTCAATCTCTATGTGTTTTGTACGCTCATGGAACACAGGATTTGAGGCAATATACACAGTCGCTTGGTTGTCGCAAAACAGAACTGTTGGACTTGTCTGAGACACTTGAAAGTCACACAACAACTGTTGCAACCATATGAGCTCACTGGTCGCAGAAGCTAAAGCTCGATATTCAGCCTCTGCAGATGATCTGGAAACAGTGTTCTGCTTCTTGGACTTCCACGACACCAAGGAATCCCCAATAAACATGCAAAAGCCCGTGATTGATCTCCTCGTATCCTGGCACGTCCCCCAATCAGCATCAGAGAACCCTTTTAGCTGAGTAGACGAAGAGGCGGAGAAGAACATCCCTTGCCCAGGAGAACTCTTGATGTATCTCAGCAAATGATGTGCTGCCTGTAAATGAACATCACGTGGAGCCCGTAAAAATTGACTTAAAACACGAACAGAAAAAGTGATATCAGGACGAGTAATGGTTAAGTATAATAGGCAGCCAATTAAACTCCTGTAATGTGTGATATTCTCTAGAGGTACTCCATCTTCTGAATTCAAAGGAACTCTCGGATTCATAGGAGTTGACACTGGTTTCGAGTCCAAGAAACCATAGTCTTCTAGAAGCTGTAAAGTGTATGGCCTTTGATTAATGACAATACCAGAAGATGTCCTAGCAATTTCAATTCCAAGAAAAAATTTCAAAGGACCAAGATCCTTTAGTTTGAACTTGGAATGTAGATAAGCCTTGACCCCATCAATGACTGTGGCATTTGGTCCTGCAATGATAATATCATCAACATACAAGATAATAGCCACAAAATCATTGTCAGACCCACGTGTAAACAAGGAGTAATCAGATTTTGACTGATGAAAACCAGAAGACAAAATGGCCTTAGTAAAAGTTATATGCCACTGCCTTGAAGCTTGCTTGAGTCCATATATGGACTTATGCAGCTTGCAAACCCGTTTAGGTAAACACTTATTTTGCTCCCCCTATCCACCATAACCTAAAGGAATATCCATATAGACTTCTTCAAAAAGATCACCATTTAAAAAGGCATTATTGATGTCTAATTGAGCTAGTTTCCAATTTTATGAGGCAAATAAAGCTAAAAGAACTTTCACAGTTGTAAGTTTTGCTACCGGAGAGAAAGTCTCAATAAAATCAACACCCTCTCTCTGGTTGTACCCTTTTGCAACTAGCCGGGCCTTGTGTCTTGCTAAAGTGCCATCTGAGTTGATCTTGTTTGTGTATATCCATCGGCATCCAATGCTCTTTTTGTCTAATGGCAGGTCTACAATAGTCCAGGTGTGGTTGTCCTCCATGGCCTTTAATTCATCATGCCTAGCCTGCCTCCAATGTGCATGTTTGCATGCTTGATGATAATATTGTGGCTCATAATGTTCTGAAATGGACAAGACATAATGATGAAACTGATGACTCAATGAGTCATAAGAGCATACATTAGAGATATGATGAGGAGATGGAAATTTTACACCTGAGCTTATCTTGGTCACATTACAGTCATAATCTCTAAGCTTAGTTGGTGGTGCTCTTGGTCTGTCTGATCTTCTGACAGGAACATGATTATCTCCCTGATCATCAGGGTTGGAAGTGGGATTGGAAATGTCATCCTCTTGTTGGCCACTTCGCTGAGTAGCAGGTGTGTCAATACATCTATGTGCTTCATTACTTTGTGCTGCCGGAATATTGTCAGAGTGAAGTTGATCAGACAAATCAGCTAATGGTAGAGGCAAAACAAAATCAGGAAAGGGGTCAGCAAGCACAGATTTATTCTTAATATTATGAAAGGGAAAGATATTTTCGTGGAAGATAACATCTCGTGAGATGAAGGTCTCACGAGTGTGTAAATCTAACAATCTATAGCCCTTTATTCCTGGTGGATATCCGAGGAAAACACACATCCTAGCCCGGGGTTGAAACTTGGTTCAATGGGACTGCAAAGTAGAAGCAAAAACCAAGCTCCCAAAAACTCTCAACACAGTGTAGTCAACATCTTTTGAAAAAAGGATGTTATAAGGACATTGGTTGGACAGGAGGGGACTTGGAGTCCGATTAATGAGATATACTGCAGTTAAGACACAGTCAGACCAATATTCAATGGGAATTTGTGATTGAAAATATAAAGCCCTTGCCACATTTAACAAGTGTTGGTGCTTTCTTTCCACCATAGAGTTTTGCTGTGGAGTTTCTACACAAGAGTATTGATGTATAACACCTGTTTTAGAGAAAAAAAAGTCTGAGAAAATCAACTCTTTAGCATTATCAGATCTAAAATGCTTGATGGTAGTACAAAACTGGGTATTAACCATGGCACAAAACTTTGGAATGATCTTGTGTACATCATATTTATTCCTCATGAGATATATCCAACAAAACTTACTACAATCATCTACAAGAGTCAAGAAGAACCTATGACCAGATCGAGAATTCACAGCATAAGGACCCCACACATCACAATGGATCAAGTCAAAAGTCTTTTCTGACAGATGATTATGCGAAGTAAAAGGAAGTCTGCGTTGCTTAGCAAGAAGATAAATGTAACAAGGATCATGCTGATTTGATGATATGTAAGAAAGTCTAGACTTTAAAGAATCTAAGCGCTTAAAAGAGAGGTGACCGAGCCTGTTATGCCAAGTCTGTGCAGTAATATTGCTGACAATGGTATCTGCTACAGTCTTGAGTACATACAGCCCTCCCTGAGTTTCACCCTTGCCAATCATCATCTTGGTCATGATATCCTGTATAACAAAGTCATCTTGTGAGAAAGTAACAATCAAGGAAGAACCTAGTGTCAAAGAACTGACTGAAATCAAATTAAATTTGAAATCAGGAACAAGTAAAACGTCTTTGAGCACTAGATTCTTGTTTATGTTGATATCACCATAATAATGAACAGGTATCACCATGTGGTTTGGTAAAGTGATAGTGGAACTCTGTAATCTTTTCAAACTGTAGAAAAGAGACTTATTTACACAAATATGCCTAGATGCACCAGAGTCCATAATCCAATTATGGCTAGGGTTAGTAATGGATCTTGAGCTATGTGCACATATGTACTTAGAAATAGGAGTCAATAATCCAATTATGACATAAATTAGTGGTACAACCTGAATTATCATCAAAAGTACGTGAACCTGTGAGGTAGGATGTCATGTTGATGTCATTTTGACCTTCAGGGGACGGTAAAGGTGCAGTGAGTTGATTGGAGAGCATGGAGATGATCTGGTGGATCTGGTCATTGCTCAGATTTGGTATTGAGCCGCTGGATTCCTTCTTCCCTTCCAATGTTGCTTCAGTCACGTTTGTGGAGTTCTTTGACCTTGGTTTGTATCCAACAGGGTAGCCATGTAGCTTGTAGCATTTGTCAACGGTATGTCCTGTCATTTGCAATGAGTGCATATTGGTTTATCTTTCTTGTTGTTGACGTTGTTGCTGTTTGTTCTCCTCTAGTCATTCACCGCCATCGACACGGAGCTTGATTGATCTTGACCGGCAAAGGTATCATCACTGATTGATCTTTGATTTTCATCTTGACACACCATGGCAAACACTTTGTTGATTGGTGGTAAAGGATCCATTAGCAAGACTTGACCTCGAACAGTTAAGAACGAGTCATTGAGCCCCATCAAAAACTTCATTACATATTCATTTTGTATGAAATTGAGCAAATCCTTAGATCCTCCACATGTACAAGCACAAGCTGGCATGTAGTTACTCAATTCCTCCCAGAGAATTTTGAGTTTTGTGAAGTAAACCCCCACAAACTTCTGATTTTGAACCAGATTCATGATCTCACGGCGGAGTTCAAAGATCCTCGGGCCATTACTCTGCTCATATCTCTCCCTGAGATCTTCCCAAATATCTTTGGCATACTCTCCATATACAACACTCGATGCGAACTCTTTTGTACAGGAATTCAAAATCTGGGTAATCACAATATTGTTGTTCCTTCTCCAAGAATGGAAGAGATTCACCTCAGAGTCGTCAAGTTTCTTGATGGATCCATCCATAAATCCAAGCTTATTCTTGATTGAAAGCGCTATCCTCATCGATCTACTCCAGGACGGATAATTCTCGCCATTCATCTGCTGAGTTACCAAGATTATAGAATCTCTGTGATGCAAAAAGAACGGATCAAGAGAATCATCGATCGGAGTTTTCCTTGATGAAATTGCCGCTGCCAATCTTTCCTCAATTATAGCTTCTTCTGTCGCCATCGCCGATTGTCACGCAGAAGGAACAGAGTCGAAGATGAAGAGGAAGAAGAAAATCGGTGAAGATCCGATGAACCCTAGAGTAGCGAAAGTCGCTCTGATAGCATGTTACGGATCGAGTATTGGATTTGATTAGAGATAGAGAGAGAAAAAGGGAAAAAGCAAAAGAATGAAAAATGCTTCATTCGATTCAAAAAAGAGAGATCGTACAATATTTAACTAACAAAACTGTAAAAAGAAAAAGACTAATACACCCTTACTTAAGACATTAAAAGAAAGGATAAAAGAGTAAAACACTAAACTTAAAACAAACGAACAAACACATAAGCGCGATAGCTTAGCGTGTAAGACACATCAACTACTCGATAACTAACAAACACAAAACACTGCAATTCCAACAGGTATCAAAGCGGTGTTTATACTCATATGGCTTCTTACATAGATTAGCCGCGGAAATCCGGTTGCTTCCTCTCCTCTACGGCATCTAGAACTTGCAACATCAACCGGTGTACGTTTTTCGATGCTTCAAAATTTTAATCTCGCCATCCTCGTGGATTCCCAACCCACCGAGTTTTCTGCTATGTCTCAGAATCTCCGCCGCTCTAGTCAACACCACCGTACGGCCTAAATAAAGTTTTTTGAAAAAGGCATATTTTTAATTATATAATATATATATATATATATATGTATATATTAATGATATATTAAAAAAAACGTTTTGAAATACAAGGAGTCTATACAAAAAGAAAAGGCGTTTTGAAATACAAGGAGATTTTTTCTTTTGCGGAAGTCTGGATTTCATTCATAATGGGCTCTTTTTATTAAATGGGTTTCTATATATTAACACGAGAAGTGTTATTAAATGGGCGCCCTTTTATTGAACAATTAATTAGCAAAATAGCCAGCTCAAACCTTAAAAATTGCTAAATAGCCAAGGTTTTGTAAATATTAAGTAAATAGCCAGTTGTATTTAATTGCACGTCCAAGTTTACGAAAATGCCCAAATTGTCTCCCGCCCAATCTTCATTCATAAATATACGTAAATAACAGCATGTAAATATACGTAAATAACAGCATGTAAATATACTGCATTATAACAGTATGTAAATATATGTAAATACATTAATAAACTGGGATGAACCTGGCGTGAAAGAGAGATATAACAACGTTTGAAATATATGTGCGTTAGAAACAAGAAATTTAAATAATAAAACGAGACAAGATAAATCATGCAGTAAATATAAGAAAATAATATAATATGAAACAAATAAATTGCAATTGCCACGTCCAAATTAGTTCCTAAAATAAAGGGAATCATTAAGTTGACTAAATCATGTTCACACTTATATGAGGAATTTAAAATAAAAAAAACCGGGAAGTTATATAATCAGAAATTTCATAAACATTCGAAATTCAAACGCAACAGGGGTAAATTTGGATATGAAAAAACATATTATTGGGCCACGTCATCCGAGTGGCTATTTGCTTAGTATTTACAAAACCTTGGCTATATAGCAAATCATAAGGTTTGATTTGGCTATTTTGCTAATTTACCCTTTATTGAATGAGTTTTATTTATATATTAGCCTTGAAATCAGTTACATGGTACATCAGACCACCATTCAAATGAAATAGGCCATTTTAAATAATATGATTTTTCATTAAATTTCATTTTGGGCCCTGTCAAAATTAAGGCTTAAAATAAGGGCTTTATACTCTTGGTGTTGGGTCGGGCCTACTCAACACTCGTTGATCTTAACGTTAATGTTCAGGCTCCTCTCAAATTGTCGCCCAGCAATTACCCGGCATGGCGTCTTCAATTTCATTTGTTTCTCATCAATTACAATTTGATCGGCTTTCTCGATGGCTCCACGCCATGCCCTCCATCAACGATCATACAAATTGGGTCAACCGATGCGGTACCAAATCCAGGTTTTGCTCTCTGGGTGAAGTAGGACTAATTTCTCTTGAAGACTATCGTCGGATCTCTTCAACCGAAACTCATTCAATTTATTTCAGTCTCAAAGTCATCTCAAGAAGCATGCAGACTTCTTAAGAAAACTTATGCACCATCATCCCAAGGCCATATTATGCAACACCGACGGAACCTTACGGCCCCTCATATAGAAAATTGCACTATCATGGCATATATGCAAGATATCAAAGAAACTATATATCCTTGCACTAAGTGGCTATCAACTTTGACGATTTTTCAATCAGAATTATGCGCGTCCACAACGATAAATAAAAATCCTTTACTCATATCATTGAAGCCCAAGACTCACTAATTGGTTTCATTGATCTCTTCGAAAAGTTACTGAACTACGAGGCAACTAAAGCTATCGAGACGAAGCGGTGCTTACAACGTCTTCCATGGAGGTGGCTTCAAATTTTTGGTCACTGACAGCTCCATCCTCCAAGAATATTAAGTGGGAGTCTCGAGTTCATTCGAGTAGCACTATACACGTTGCTAATTCCCCATAGTGGTGGACTCCTCAACCTGCACCGCCAGGCACTACTGCAAATTGGAGTTTTAGTTGTGCAGTCAAAATAAATGCGATATGTCACATCTAAAAATTGCATCTTATGTTGTCGCACGAAAATAAACAACGATTTAAAACTTCGGGCTGTTTGATCCAAGGCCGAACCAAGTGATCGTGCCCAAGCCAAAGTGTGAACTCCAAGGCCGAGTTGCACCCTCCAGACCCGGAGCTGTGTTTTGGAAGGTGTGACTGTGCCAAATGTTGGCTGCCTACGTACCTGGGGTCCATGATTAGGTCAGAACATAGTTCAATGTTGTGGTTTGGCTATCTTGGACTAGGAGGTATCTAATTTTCGTCGCTTGAAGAAGCGTTAAACTTTTCTTAATCCTAGATCTATTCCAACAATTTGACCTTTAAATCATTATCACAAACTCGTTGGGAAGAGGTATTAATTGTGTTAAGGCAATTAGATACCAAGCTCCAAAAATTAGAGATGCCTTGCTTGAGTTAGGACAAACTTGTGACAATCCTAAAGTAAAGAGTTAAGCCAAATGTCTAGAAGAGTATGAATTAGAAAAATTTGAATTTTTGCTTGGCATGACTATTTGGTATGATATATTGTTTGCTATCAATGTTGCAAGTAAAAGCTTACAAAGTGAGAGTATGCATATTGAGATTGCTATATACCAATTGAGAGGTCTTATCACATATTTACAAAATTATAGAGAACATGGATTTACAAATGCCATTATTTCGACGATAGAGATTGCAAATGAGATGGAAATCGAACCCAAATTTCGAGAAAAACATGTGATTCATAGGAAAAAATAATTTGGGAAAAGTGTTGATTGTGGTGAAAACTAACTCCGGAAGACTCATTTCGAATTGAATATTTTCTCTTCATCATTGATCAAGTTATATCTTGACTTACCAATAGATTTGAGCAATTTGAAACAAATGCAAATATTTTTAGATTTCTTTTTAATATCAAAAGGCTAAAATTATTTGATGAATGCACTTTGCAAAAAATTTCATTGAATCTTGAAGATGTGTTAAAATGTAATGGAGTTTCTGACATTGATGGGTTAGATTTATTTTGTGAATTAAAGTGATAAGAGAAATTTTGTTGAGGGAAACAAGTAGTCCAATTGAAATACTTGTTTATATTAAAAATATGGATTGTTTTCCAAATGCATGCATTGCTTATAGGATACTACTAACTATTCATGTAAATGTGGCTTCTGTCGAAAGGAGCTTATCAAAGTTGAAATTAATAAAATCTTATTTAGATCAAGTATGTTGCAAGAGCGGTTGAACGGATTAGCTATGTTCTCAATCGAAAAAAATATGTTATCCGAGCTTGAATTCAAAGATCTAATTAATATGTTTGCATCACAAAAGGTTAGAAAAGTTCAATTTTTATAAATATTTATTTGCTAAATCTTTTGTTTGTATGTTTATCTATTTGTTGGATATTTTGATCGATAAATGAACAAGTTAAAGATGCTGCTCACAAAGATCTTAATAGATATTTTCTCTTTCTTTTTTTCTTTTAATTTAAGAAGATAATGTTAAAAATTATTATTCAAAAATTGATATTATTACTTTTGAATTTTATATTTATTTATTTTTGTAACGGTGGTCTTATCAATGGGAACTATACGACCTACATTGTACTTGTCAGCATACCATATGCATTTGAACAGTACGACACGACAGTTATGTGTATAGTTCAGCACGATTACGTCTTCCATTCGACCGTAAAAGTTGAACTCGTTCACGGGCACACAAACACCGCTATTCTGGGTGATTCGTTGGTTATCACGAAAACGAGTGATGAACTTCACACCATTCACAAAGCAACTCGGATACTGATGAGCAATTTGCATAGATCCCGTAGACAATGCGTAAAGCTCTTCGGACACGTCGGAGCCACTAACTTTCATGTCATAAATCTGACTTTTCTGCACTTGAGAAAACAAAGTAATGGGTGGTACAAACCTCCAGCAGCGTACACGTTAACCCTTGAGATGAGACAACGGTTTACCGAGTTCCTCCAATCTGTTAAATTCCTAGATGGGCTCGCTGGAAATTTGAAGAAAAATGTGACTGCTGACGGGAAACTCGCAGGTTTGAAGTCGCACGATTGTCAAGTGATCATGCAGAGGCTATTGGCTGATGGTATTCGCCTTTTTGTGCCAAAACCGATACAGGAGACGATCTCCGAGCTCTGCAACTTTTTCAAGTTGATCAGTTCTAGAACCCTAAGAGTGGAAGATCTCAAAAAAGCGCAAGATTCAATCATTGAGATATTGTGTAAGCTTGAGATGATATTTCCGCCAGCTTTTTTCACGATCATGGTTCACGTGGCAATTCATCTACCAGATGAAGCGTTGTGTGGCGGTCCGGTGCATATGCGATGGATGTACCCAATTGAGAGATACCTTGGAACGTTAAAACAATTTGTAAGAAATAGAGCTAGGCCCGAAGGCTTCATTGCGGAAGCGTACGTTGTAGAAGAGGCATTGACATTTGTTGCAAGGTATCTCAAAGATAAGAAAACTGTCGATGAAGTTCACGTGCGGGAACTTAATGTTTTCCTGTCCGAAAACTGTGTCCCTTATGGGATGATGAAGCCGATAGTTTTAGACGACGACCAAAAAGAGAAGGCAGAGTGGTACATTTTTACCAATTGTCCAGAAATCGATCCTTATTTGATGTAAGGGAATCTTTCATTTAAATATGTACATTATCTAGCTCATTGATTTACATCTAATTACGTAACGTTAACAATGAGCATTTGAAACTTATACAAAATAACTCTGAAACGGGAACTGCAGATTCTGATATCGAAGCAATGCACAGAAAATAATTCTAAATTTGGTTTGCGGTCTCACTTTAATGTTTTTCTTAAGGCTTCGATAATCATTGGATCGACCCTACTCGAATGCGGTGACTCGATCCGACCTTGAATTGAACCGTCCGAAGCTTTAAATTATTATTCATTTTCGTGCGACAACACATACAAACAAATACCATACCATGTCGTGCCACCACACTTTGAGTAGTAATTATATAAAGCGCAAATGAAAATACAAGAAAGGCCCCACGCTATAGGATAGAAGCAAAAATAAATTATTCCAACTTTATATAAACCGATATGTTGTAGTCTGGGTAACTTTATTATAACATTTCAGTAGTCTGGATAAGCTTCAATGATTGATGCAAAGGTGGTGAGTTTGATAACTTTGTATCGAGAAAAGCCTCCTTCCTTCAAAACCTTCTTCCATTCGCTCTCATTTCTCTCTCTTCCTCCTTGGGTGTGGGTCCCCATTACGAGGTCGAAAAACACAGCTGCGTTATCTAATAAGCAACTGCCACGTGGAACCAAGACCACGTCAACAATCATCACTTTCCCGATGTCCCTCGGAACAGCTCTACGGCAATTCTTCAAGACCTTCACGCACTCTTCGTCGTTCAAAGCATGAAGTACTCGCTAATCACATAATAAATAAAAAATTTATAAGTTACAAAAAGATGGCGGTGATAGGGACAGATGTTCGAATAATCTTGCCTTGATGAGAACCGCATCAGCATTGGGGACGCTCTCAAACATGTCACCCCCAACGTGAGACACCCCAGAATACTCAGACGCGGACATGATGACACGTGGCATATCAAAGTTGATTGCCGCGATGTGTTGGTGAGACCTCACGATCTCAGATACGGCCAATCCAGTCCCACCGCCGACGTCCACCAACGACCCCAGGCCAGTGAAACCTTCGCCGTACTCAGCCACCATCGCTCTCACAACAATCACGCCCATGCATTCCATGGCGAGTCTAAAAAGCTCTTCGAACTCCAGATTCTCCACAGCGAAGTCCCGAATCCCTTTCCCGTGAGCCCGGTCGAAGGCGGCGGGCCCGCCCCGCCGGACGCACTCGCTCAGACGCTGCCACGTGGTAGTCATGGCTGGGTGGTTCTCGAAGAGCACCAGAGGGGCTAAAGTGGGGCCCGGTTTGTCTCGGAGAAGCCATCTGGAGGAGTGGGAGAGACCAAAGAGCTCTACTCTGGTTGCATTGTCCGATGTGAGATGGACGGAGAAGATTCCGCGGCGGACGAGGAGCGTTATGATGCGCGAGAGCCACGAGATGTCCGGCGAGGTAGCGCCGGAGATTTGGGAGGCGATCTGGGTCAGAGTGACCGGAGCGCCGCCATGAGAGTTGTTGATAATGTCAGGTATCCGAAGCTCCACCGCGCATTTCAACGCCATGGAATCGATGTAACTGAAAGTGTGTTTTAATATCTCTGCTTGGCCTTCCATTATGTGGGAGATTCTAAAGAGGTTTAGGCTATATATAATTAGGGGTGGCAATTTGGTCCGGACACGAAACACGAAACGGTTACGACACGATTTAAAGCGGATTTGGATCTCAATAAATGGGTCGGTTCTTAATTGGATCGAACACGCTAACACGATTAAATAATGGTTCAAAACGACACGATTACGGTAACACGATAAAAAGCCGATTAACACGACTATTAAATGGTCGACACGAAACACGATTACGACCCGCACGAATATGATCCAATTAACACGATTACGAATAATAGCACGATTACGATCCATTTAAACACGATTAATATTATATATGTAAAATTATAAATTTATAACTATAAACATAAAATTATAATTATAAACATAAAATTGATATTAGAAAACATGATGTAATAAATAAAGTATATTCGTATAAATGTCAATTCATGTATGATAACATATAGTCATGAATAGTATACCAATTGACTTAACGAGAGCAATAAGAATCCCAATTCATTTCGAACAATCACAATTACTATAGTATCATAATAACGTATCATATTCAATTTTATTTTATTTCAATTCATATCGAACAATTTTCATTCACAATCACAATAACTATCATCTCATAATAACGTATCATATTCAATTTTTATTGGATTTCAATTAAATTCATATTGAAAAATCACAATTTGAAATTGACAGTCACAATAAGTGTAGTCTCATAATACCGTATCACATTCAATTTTATTTTATTTCAATTCAATGCAATTCATATCGAACTATTACAATTTACAATCACAATAACTATCATCTCATAATAACGTATCATATTCAATTTATGTGATTTTAATTCAATTCAATTCACAATCACAATAACTATCGTCTCATAATAATGTATTATATTCAATTCTGTTTGATTTCAATTCAATTAAATTCATATTGAAAAATCATAATTTATAATTGACAGCCACAATAACTATAGTCTCATTATAACGTATCATATTCAGTTTCTTTAAATCGTATGAGTATTGGTTAGAGAGTCACTTGTAGTGTATTTGTTGAATATGTGAATGTGAATTTGGGTATTGATTATGTATTTGTTGAACTTTTGATTTTTGGTATTGTTGAACTTCTGGTCTTGGGCATTGTTGAACTTCTGATTTTGGCTTGAGTTTAAAGTGTGTTTGTTTTTTGTATAAGTGTTTTTATTTTTATTTTTTTACAGGCTATAAATGGATTGAGATTCTAAATCAGTTGAACAAACAATATCGATGTATCGGAAGTTAGTACAAAAAGAAAGATGACAATTCTGATCTTATGACTGTTATGTTTTTTATAATTATATTGCAACTAATTGAGTCCGAATGTCTAAACACGATTAAAAACATGATTAAATTCTCATTTAACACGACTATTAAACGGTTTAATTTAAACGGTTATGGATCTGTAAATAAAATAAACGGTCGGATTTGGATCTAAATTTCAAACACGATTAATAAATGGTCGGATTTGGTTCTAGCAATTATTTATACAATCACGATTAACACGACACGATTACGACACGAACACGAAATTGCCATCCCTATATATAATGGTATTATAATTTATAAATTTAATAATAAATATTATATTTATATATATATATATATATATATATATATATATATTTCCTTTTTTGTCCTGATAATGTAAAACGAACTTGATTAGTTGGCAATAATAATTTGCTCAATTGACTTTCTTTATTTCTTCATTGAAAGCACTTAAAACTCAACTAAATGCACTTAAATGCACTGCGTTTAGTATAGATACGATAAGTGTGCCGACATGACTTCCTTATAATCAGCTTCAGCCAGCATGCCGACGATACCGGACACTGACTCCACTGACATGCCGTAATATATTACTTCAAGAATAAAAGAAAATTTGGGAGTTTAAAATTGAGAAAATATAGTAATTGTATTATTTCTTAATTCATGCTCATCATAATATTTTTAAGTCATTTCATAGGCATTTGAGATAGCTAACTTACTCACTAAGAATATCTTAGATGTTATTTATGGTGTATATCATAACAATTTACCCATATCCTGAATTCAGTGTTGGAAAATTGTGTGGTTAATTATTGATATTAACAAGAATTTAATATCAAGTTATTGGCTAATTTGTGATAAATATTCGAGTGGGGTCCATTCATCAAAACTAAAATGTTTTGCCTGATTCTTATTCCTCGTTGTGAGAGCTATAAGATCGCTTATTTATTTGCCAAAATCGGAGCTATGATGAATAAGAAATTGATGTTCAAAGTGTATTGAATATATTAAAAATTCTGAAGGAATTTGTACGTGTTGTGGTCTAATTTTTTTAGCCCAAGTACATGGCTAATGTTGTCGCCGTTTTTCGGACAACGATTTAGGAGTCGAAGACGGTTAGACCCAAGGCCGGACAAAGTGGTCTCGCCTCGACTCGAGCGTGTCGGACTCGATAATCCGAGTCGTCCCTTAGCTGTGAATGTCCCTTGAGTTCGTCCAAACACCTCCAAATGAGGAATCTGGAGGGTGAATGGGGGAGCGACCGCACCAAAGGTTGGCTGCCTACGTACCCTTTAGTCGGGATCAGGTCATGACGTAGTTCAGGGCGAGTGTCGTGGCTGGATCGCGAGCGCCGGGTCGGCTGGATCTGCAGCGTCGGTTGGGATGAAAGGTTCGGCGGGCACCAGAGTCGGCTTACGCGCGCCGGGGCCGAACAGATCTGCAGCGCCGGCGGGAGTTGAGGATTCGGCGGGCGTCGAGGCTGGATCGCGAGCACCGGGTCGGCCGGATCTGCGGCGTCGGTTGAGATGAAAGCTTCGGCGAGCACCAGAGTCGGCTTGCGCGCGCTGGGGCCGAACGGGTCTGCAGCGCCGGCGGGAGTTGAGGCTTTGGCGGGCTTCGAGGCTGGATCGCGAGCGCCGGGTCGCCTGCGTTCGTGGCTTCGGAATCTCTGAGAATGAGAAAGCGAGGAGAATTCACTTCAGGCCAAGGATGGCATCAAGAGAAGCAGAGAGAAGTCTCAAGTTTCTCCTCAGAAGGAACCAGCCTATCTTTCCCCTCAATGAGAGGGGGTATTTATAGTAGTTGGAGGTTGCGTGTTGAGGGATTTGGTAGGGCCCAGCCGAGATGGCTTCAAGAATGATAAAGAAAATGCTCTTGGTGGGGAAAGGTTGGTGTTGGGATGATATTATGGTTTATTGGCGGGTCCCAGAAAACAAATAAGCTGAGCTCATTGATGTGGAAAGATTGGTGTTGGGATGATATTATGGTTTATTGGCGGGTCCCAGAAACAAATAAGCTGAGCTCATTGGTGTGTGGCCGTGCCTTTTGGTATGTGGGGGTTGCTATACCCCTTTCGAGTTGTGGGAAATCATGGGCTGGTACTTTTCCTTTTTGGCCCTCGGCATGGCAGGGATTTTTCCTTTTCGGCCCTTGGCAGGGCTGGGATTGCCTTCACAGTCTTTGGGTTGGACTTCCTCCTGGAGGTCGAGCCTGCCTGGAGGTCGAGCTCCCGGGAGGTCGAGTTCGTCAGGGGGCCGAGGTCGAGCTCTTGAGGCCGAAGCCGAGCTCGTGAGGCCGAGGTCGAGCTCGTGAGGCCGAAGAGATGCTTTGTCCTCGTTTGAGTTGGGCCTAAAATGTTTTTTTTTATATATGGGAAAAATCTCTCATAACATTAGCCCCCCAGTTTTTTGGAGGACTTTGTCGTTCAAGAAACTTCGTGTCTTCGGGGCGGATCGTTGCCTGCCAGGGCGTTACCCCGACCGTCCTTGGTTTCCTAGCTTGAGTATGTCGACGGTGAGCGCTCTCCACATGCCTTCGCTCGTTGTTGGGTTGCTCGTACTACATTGTTTGCTTTAGTTAAAGCTTTTTTTTTTTTTTTGCCTGTTATGCGTCTTATTTTCTCGACTTGCTATGCTTAGCGTAATCGTTTTGCGCAATTTGATTAACGGGCGTCTTACGAACTTGGCTTACTATATCTAGCGTAACCAGTTTGCACGGCTTACTGCCACACTTGTCGGCGAAGTTTCCCGCAGACGCTGGCTAGACTGGTTTCGCCCGACGGGTGTGACTTTCGGCCATCCATTCGTCACTCACTGCCTATCGGCGTGTGCGAGCTGGGTGGCCGCCGCGCTCATCTTCCGGCGAGTACGCTACCTATCGGTGTGCGCGTCGGGACGAGCTTGTTGTGGATGCAGTTTCCAGTGAGCGTGGTACTTGTCGGTACGCGTGTCACGTTTTGGGTTTTGACTGTCGGGATCGACGTTCCAGTGCGCGGACGTGATCCACCGACGCCCCGTTGCCTATTGGTGTGCGAGGCGTGGAATCGTACGAGAGCGTCGCACGAGGGTCAGAGGTCCGGGGTGCGGATCCTACTTGTTGACGTTTCGCTACCCTTTGGGCGCGTAAAACGTGTCATTGCGCGAGTGCGTGGATCCGACTCGTTGACGCTTCGCTACCTTTCGGCGCGTAAAACGTGTCATTGCGTGAGTGCGTCGCGCGCGGGTCGGAGGTCCGGTGCGCGGATCCGACTTGTTGACGTTTCGCTACCTTTTGGCGCGTAAAACGTGTCATTGCGCGAGTGCGTCGCGCGAAAAAAGAGCCTGTTATCCTCATTAGCCCCCCGAGTTTCTTGTGTACTCGTAGAGGAGACTAGAAATTATAATACAACAGGGTAGAGGTTTCGGAGTGAAATGTAATTAGATTACCATGTGGAAATAGTCAAAAAATTACATTCCCAGGCCGTTGGCCGTACTTGAAATTTTAAAATTATCTTTGCAAAAATCGAAAATAAAATGAAAACAACAAAACATAGAGTAAGCGGGAACGGGCATCTATTGGTGGTATTGCCGAAGGTGCTCCGCGTTCCAAGGGTGCGTGAATAGGAGTCCTTCTAGGTTCTCGAGCTCGTACGTGCCGTTGTGGATGGCTCGGCGCACACGGTACGGGCCTTCCCAGGTGGGACCCAGAACTCCCGCACCTTGCACCTTGGTGTTTTGGAATACCCTTCTGAGGATGAGGCTTCCATCGGCGAACTTTCGCAACTTGATCTTGGAGTTGTAGTACTTCTCGACCTTTCTCTTTTGTTTGGCAAGGCGTGTGAGCGCGTCCGCCCTCTTCTCATCTATGAGGTGTAGCTCGAGCCTGATTGCGTCGTCGTTGGCGGCCTCTTCATACTCCTCGATGCGCAGGGTCGGTAGCTTGGTCTCGACAGGTACCACGGCCTCGACGCCGAATGCGAGAGCGAAAGGGGTTTCACCGGTCGCGTTTCGAGCAGTGGTCCGGTACGCCAACAAGACCATAGGAAGCTCGTCGGCCCAAGCCCCCTTTCTTTCTTCCAGTTTCTTCTTCACGTTCTCCTTGATCGTTTTGTTGACCACCTCGACTTGACCGTTGGCTTGTGGATGGCGGGGAGAGGAGAAAGTCTTGCTAATGCCCAAATGCTCGCACATTTCTCGGAGGCGCACGCTGTCAAATTGCTTTCCGTTATCGGTCACAATCGACGCGGGGATCCCGAAGCGGCAGACAATGTTCTTCCAAATGAAGTTCGTCGTGTTCGCCTCGGTGATCTTCGCTAGCGGCTCGGCCTCTACCCACTTCGTGAAATAGTCGATCGCCACGATCGCGTGCTTGTATTGCCTCGGGGCTGTGGGTAGTTCACCGATGAGGTCGACTCCCCATTTCGCGAAGGGTCGCGGCACGACGATCGGGCATAACGGGGCCGGTGCTTGGCGCGGGATGTGGGCGAACCTTTGGCACTTGTCGCATTTTTTGGCCCACTCGTGGGAGTCCTTTTTCAAGGTTGGCCAAAACTATCCGAGTCTTAGTAGCTTTAATGTCAAAGATTGTCCGGCGGCGTGGTTTCCGCACACCCCCTCATGCACCTCACGGAGCGCTTTCTTCACCTCGACTTCGGTCAAGCAACGGAGGAGAGGCATGGAGTAGCGCCTCTCTTGAACATGACGTCTTCCCTCATCGTGTACTTCGGCGCCAAGCTTCTCAGCTTTTTGGCCTCTTCTTTTTCTTCGGGGACGACTCCTCGCTTAAGGAATTCCACGAGCGGAGTCATCCACGTGGGAGGCGGAGTCTCGTCAACTACCCCTACGTCACTTCTCGAGACGTAGGGTCGGGTCAATACTTCGATCGGGACGCTGCCTTCGCCCTCCTCGTCTATCCCGGACGCGAGGCGAGCCAGGGAGTCAGCGTCGATGTTCGCTTCTCGAGGAACTTGGACGATCTCGAACCACGACAGGGCTTCTAGGTTCTTTTGGGTCTTGGACAAGTACGCGATCATGTTCGGCTCTTTAGCGGCGTAGTCGCCCTTAACCTGGTTCATGATCAACTGCGAATCGCAATGGATGCGCAGGTTTCGGGCGCCTAGCCTGTTTGCCAGCTCCAAGCCAACGATCAGAGCCTCGTACTCTGCCTCGTTGTTGGAAGCCTTGAATTCGAACCACAGGGCGTATCTCAATCTTTCCCTATCGGGATTCGTGAGTACAACGTCGGCGCCAGCCCCCCGCGCATTTGACGCGCCATCTACGTGCAAGTCCCAGATCGGCCCTTTCGGGCTGTTGGTTCTCTTCTTCGATGACTCGATGCGGCCGTTCTCCTTGTCTTCCTTGTTCTCATTATCTTTGTCTCCTTCGCCAATCGAGGGTGCACTTGTGAACTCTGCTATGAAGTCGGCGAGGGCTTGGCCTTTGATGGCGGTTCTTGGTTGAAACTCGACCCCGTATTCGCCCAACTCTTGGGACCATATGGCCATTCGAGAGGAGGTCCCTTTTTGAAGGGCCTTCTCGATGGGATGTCCCGTGCGCACCAGGATGGGGTGCGCTTGGAAGTAGGGTCGTAGCTTTCTCGCGCTCATGACGAGGGCGAGGGACAATCTCTCGATTTCCGGGTATCGGGTCTCGGCGTCGAGGAGCGCCTTGCTAACGTAATAGACCGGCCATTGCACCTTGCTCCTTCGCGTATGAGGACCGCGCTCATGGCCCTATCGGAAACCGCGAGGTAGAGGTACAAGGTTTCGCCATTCTTTGGCTTCGCGAGGAACGGGGGGGAGGTGAAATAGGCTTTCATTCCAGGGAACGCTTCCTCGCACTCCTCCGTCCATACGAACTCGTCGGTTTTCTTCAGTGCCTTGAAGAACGGTTGGCATCTATCGGTGGCTTTGGAAACGAATCGCGTCAGGACGGCGATCCTTCCCGTCAAACTTTGCACTTCTTTCACTTTTCGCGGCAACCTCATCTCTAAGATCGCCCTAATCTTTTCAGGGTTAGCCTCGATCCCGCAACAGCTAACCATGTAGCCCAAGAATTTTCCGGACTCGACCCCAAAGGCGCACTTGTTGGGGTTGAGCTTCATCTTGTAATGTTGCAGGATCGCGAACATCTCTCTTAGGTCTCGAACGTGGTCGTGGGTCTTGAGGCTTTTGACGAGCATATCATCCACGTAGACCTCCATAGTTTTGCCAATTTGATTGGCGAACATTCGGTTCACCAACCTTTGATACGTCGCTCCCGCGTTTTTTAGGCCAATGGGCATGACCTTGTAACAGTAGAGTCCGCGGCTCGTAACAAAGGTGGTCTTGATCTGATCTGGCTCGTGCATGCGGATCTGATTGTAGCCTGAGTAGGCGTCCATGAAGCTCAATAACTCGTGGCCCGCCGTGGCGTCCACAAGTTGCTTGATCCTCGGGAGAGGGAAGCTGTCTTTCGGGCAGGCTTTGTTGAGATCTTTGTAGTCGATACAGATCCGCCACTTCCCATTTGGATTCTTGACCATCACCACATTGGACACCCATTTGGGGTGTTCCGCCTCCCTGATGAAGTCGGCGGCGAGAAGTTTGTCAACCTCTTCACCAATGGCTTGGTACCTCTCTCCGCTGAACGTCCGTCGCGGTTGAACGCGCTCAGCCACTCTCTTGTCGTCGTTGAGACGGTGAACGATTATCTCGGGGTCGATCCCCGACATGTCGGCGTGTGTCCATGTGAAGACGTCTTTGTGCTCGCGAAGGAAGGTGGCGAGCTGGGCTCGGACTTCGAGCGGGAGTTGGGCGCCTACCTTGACTACTTGGTCAGGCTTGGCATCGTCCAACACGACGGGAACGAGGTCGTCCGGTGTCTCCACCTTTCGACGCTCGACATCGTCCCTTTGGTCTAGTTCTCCGAAGGTGCCTCCTTCCTCTATCTTGCACGGGAAATTGTCCCCGAGCTGGAAGACGGTGTTCACCATCATTCCCCTCCCCTTTCCATCCACGCCTTGGATGTAGCACATCCTCGCCATTGATTGGTCTCCCAACATTATGGCTATCCCCTTCTCGGTCGGGAACTTCACCATCTGATGGTATGTGGACGTAATGGCCTTCAAACGATTGAGGGTCGGGCGGCCAATTATGATGTTGTAGGCGGAGGGTTGGTCCACGACCAGGAACGACACGATGTGGGTGACCTCGAGCCCCCCCGATGTTCCGAAGGTGACCGGGAGGTCGATGGTTCCCTCCGTCATGACCCTCTCCCCGGAGAAGCCGAAAAGCGGAGTCGAGATCGGGGTCGGTCTCATCCCGGATAGCTTCATCCTGTCCAGCGCCGATTTGAAGATTATATCGGCGGAGCTCCCATTGTCGATTAGGATTCTCCGGACGAGGTTGTTGGCGACCGGGGCCGAGACGACTATCGCGTCGTTGTGTGGATGGAGGACTCATGCCGCCTCTTGGTCGGTGAAGAACATGGACTCGAATGGGGTCGGAGGTGGAGCCTCGTACGTATGGTTGATGTAGTGCGCTATTTTCCCTTGGGAAACCTCACGCACGTAATTCTTCCTTTGCGTGGACGAGTCTCCAAACTCCGGGCCGCCCATGATTGAGCCCACGACGTGCAGTTGCGAGCTCTCCGGTTCTTCAATTGCTGCTCGGTCCGTGACGGTTACCGTCGCCGGACCCATTCTTTCTTGCCTCGGGCGCTCACCGTGTGCCGCGGATGTCCCGATCGTTCTAAGGACGTACTCTTTCAATTTCCCGTCTTGAATCAGGGCCTCGATCTGACGCTTGAGTTGATAGCATTCGGACGTCAGATGCCCATGATCTTGGTGGTATTCACAGAACTTGTTTCGATCCCTCTTGGCGGGATCCTTCGCGAGAGGAGTTGGAATTCCTAGCTTGTCACGGTGCAGAGCCAGGATCCGCTCCGGCGGAGTGTTCAGGGGGGTGAACGTCGAGAACTTTCGGAAGCTGTCGACGTGCGACAGTCTCGGCCCGGGGAGGGATCGACCGTTAGGGGCATGGCCTCCCTTGTTCCTCCTCTTTCGAGGGTCGGGACGATCTCCATCTTGGTCGTCGCGGCGTCGACTACTTTGTCCCCCTGACTTCTGGCCATCTCGCCATTGAGATAGTCCTCGATTCCCATATACGTGCGGGCTCTCGTCATCAGTTCCGCCATGTCCCGCGGAACTTTCCCAACAATAGACTTGAGGAAGTCGCTCGTGCGAACTCCCTCGGTGATCGCCGTGATGGCGTCCTTGTCGTCGAACCCTTCGACTTTGTGAGACTCCTCGGTGAAGCGAGCGAGGTACTGTCTCAATGTCTCGTCTCTCCCTTGCCGTATGGAGAGGAGGTGGGTCTTCAACTTCTTGTGTGCCACGAGCGTGGCGAAGCGGGCAAGGAAAGCCTCTCGTAGAGCCCGGAAGGACGGGATGTTACCCGGTCTCAAACTTCGGAACCACTCGAAGCCCGATCCCGTGAGGGTCAGGCTGAAGGCTTGGCATAGGGTCGCATCCGGCTGCCCTTGCATGTTCATCCACGTCTCGTAGTGTTGGATGTGGAAGTTTGGGTCCGTCAGTCCGTCATAGGGAGGGATGAATGGCAATTTGAAGTTCCCCGCGCAAGGTTGCGCGAGGATTTGAGCGACGAAGGGAGAGTATGACTCCTCAATCCCTCCGTACGGCCGTTGCCTCCCCGACTCCTACATCTTGATGATTTGATTTTGGAGGCTCTGAATCATCGTGACCATGTCAAGCCCGTTAGCAGGGCTGACCGCCGGGGCCACAGGAGTCGCCGGCTGGCGCTCGTTGGACGCTTGGTCCACGACATTGGCTTGAGGCCGGCCGAGAGTTGCGGCGGGGAGTGCGTCCCTTTGGGAGTTGAGCCTTTGGCGGAGATCCTCCCCTCGGGAATTTCTCTGCGCCGTCAAGCGCTCTCTAAGGTCCGCGCTCGGAGTGTGGCGAGGCGAGGTCGCCCTTGCCCGGACCGTCCGGCGAGCGCTTCGGCTATCGGCCCCATCGTCCCCCAGAGTCGCTCTCTCCTCGGCGAGGGGCCGTGTCCAGACGCCTCTTGAAACTGAGGGGGCGAGCCCCCGGGAATGTGACCGTGCCGGGCGTCGCGCTGGGTGCGAGGGATCGGCCAGTGCACCATTGGACCTCTCGGGCCGTGAAGGGGCGAGGCCGGGAGTCGCCTCATTGGTCCTCGACTCCCCCACGTAGTCGGGGTCAGAGTCGTCTCGGGCGGATCGACCCTCGACGTCGTAGCCGAGGAGATTGGCGATGAGCGAGCCGTCGACGCCGGGACGGTCAAGGAGCTCCGTAAGCCGCCGAGCCATGTCCTCTCGGAGCTCGGCCTCAGGGTCATTCACCGGGTCTCGGGGCTGGCTCTCGCTATCGCGAGATCGCCCTTCAAGACGGTGCGTGAGGCGTCGGAGACCGTACCTCGAGCTCGTCGCTCGAGTCCCCGCGGAGGTAGTGGGAACGTGACTCATCGTTCGAGAGTCGTGAGAATAGTGGGAGTGAAAGTGGTAGAGGGAATGTGTCGCCAAGGTCGAGAGACCCCCTCCTTCTAGCGCCAAAATGTTTTCGCCGTTTTTCGGACAACGATTTAGGAGTCGAAGAAGGTTAGACCCAAGGCCGGACCAAGTGGTCTCGCCTCGACTCGAGCGTGTCGGACTTGATAATCCGAGTCGTCTCTTAGCTGTGAATGTCCCTTGAGTTCGTCCAAACACCTCCAAATGAGGAATCTGGAGGGTGAATGGGGGAGCGACCGCGCCAAAGGTTGGCTGCCTACGTATCCTTTAGTCGGGATCAGGTCATGACGTAGTTCAGGGCGAGTGTCGTGGCTGGATCGCGAGCGCTGGGTCGGCTGGATCTGCAGTGTCGGTTGGGATGAAAGCTTCGGCGGGCACCAGAGTCGGCTTACGCGCGCCGGGGCCGAACAGATCTGCAGCGCCGGCGGGAGTTGAGGCTTCGGCGGGCGTCGAGGCTGGATCGCGAGCGCCGGGTCGGCCGAATCTGCGGCGTCGGTTGAGATGAAAGCTTCGGCGAGCACCAGAGTCGACTTGCGCACGCTGGGGCCGAACGGGTCTGCAGCGCCGGCGGGAGTTGAGGCTTCGGCGGGCTTCGAGGCTGGATCGTGAGCGCCGGGTCGCCTGCGTTCGTGGCTTCGGAATCTCTGAGAATGAGAAATCGAGGAGAATTCACTTCAAGCCAAGGATGGCATCAAGAGAAGCAGAGAGAAGTATCAAGTTTCTCTTCAGAAGGAATCGGCCTATCTTTCCCCTCAATGAGAGGGGGTATTTATAGTATTTGGAGGTTGCGTGTTGAGGGATTTGGTAGGGCCTAGCCGAGATGGCTTCAAGAATGATAAAGAAAATGCTCTTGGTGGGGAAAGGTTGGTGTTGGGATGATATTATGGTTTATTGGCGGGTCCTAGAAAACAAATAAGCTGAGCTCATTGATGTGGAAAGTTTGGTGTTGGGATGATATTATGGTTTATTGGCGGGTCCCAGAAACAAATAAGCTGAGCTCATTGGTGTGTGGCCGTGCCTTTTGGTATGTGGGGGCTGCTATACCCCTTTCGAGTTGTGGGAAATCATGGGCTGGTACTTTTCCTTTTTGGCCTCGGCATGGTAGGGATTTTTCCTTTTCGGCCCTTGGCAGGGCTGGGATTGCCTTTACAATCTTTGGGTTGGACTTCCTCCTAGAGGTCGAGCCTGCCTGGAGGTCGAGCTCGCCGGGAGGTCGAGTTCGTCTGGGGGCCGAGGTCGAGCTCGTGAGGCCGAAGAGATGCTTTGTCCTCGTTTGAGTTGGGCCTAAAATGTTTTTTTTATATATATGGGAAAAATCTCTCATAACAGCTAATAAGCTATGGTAAACACACACAAATTTTGTACTTCTTTCCCCTAAATATTTTTAGTTGTTGGTGGTAGTATTCTGGCTTGCGTTCAAGTTCGCCGGAGATGAACAAGTTGGTGTTTTATTCTTCTCGTACGTCGTTGTATCCTGGGAGGTGGTTGCTCACCTTATTCCAATACCCGGTGGGGAGCAGTAACGGTTTAAGGAAATTGTCAAACAAGCCTCGACATATTCTCCATTTCCCTTTCTATACCAGTTTCTTGGTGATATCCGGTTTAGTTATTTTAATTTATTTATTTTGGTTCTCATGTCTATGAATGTATTTTTATTAGTTTCGTTCATGATTATTTATTTAATTTAGTTATGCAAATTGTCTTATTATTCCCGCCTGTTATTAGCAATATAGCTAACAATCTTAAAGTGTTAGCGTTGTTTTAGGCTGATTGCATATCCGGAGTTTTTCAAGACGGCTTGTTTATTTCCCGTGGTTGAAATACTCATGAAATTAATAATTTTTATTTGTTATTTTGTAGACATGGATGACACGGATCCGTACTTGGTTTGTTTGCCACCTTCCGTGTTGTAACTGTTGGGTTACTAAAATCCCATATTTATTTGGGTAAAAATTGAGGTGTTGGCTACGGCCGGAAATAGACCCGAGGGTCTTATTTCATGTGGTTTGTGACATGAGTGCTCACCACTATGTTGTTGGCCATGTAACCCATACAAAGATTTGTTGACAAATCTTTGTTGACATGCTATATTGTTTATAGCTCATAACGCTCATTGATGGAGTGTTGTGTTTAATTGGATGAGAAATCCATAACTATGAATGTGAGCTCTAAATTTTGGGTTTGAGTCACGTTTTATTGTTGTCTTTGGTGAATTCAAAGATAGTGGTAAATTATGTGTAAGATTTGTAATCTTCCACAAAATTAACGCCGAAGGATTTAATTTTATTAATCCAATTTATGTGGCTACGACATAGAACTGACCCGCGGGTCTTGTTCACTAAATGGCAACTAAGGTTGGGAATGAACTCGTGGGTTTGTTCGAATCGATTGTGTGGCACTAGTGTCCACTGTGTTGATTTTTGCTAAATGGCTGAAGAAGTTCATGAGTTTTGAACTTCATAATATTGCAATTGAATTGCATATTCATGTTTGATACACAAAGTGCATAGGGCATTTTTGTGTGTGTTAAAATAGTCTAACTATGTTTGTCAAGATTATATGTTGAAGAGTCTTGGTGACTCATTACACATGTTTATCATGGATAATAAATTTTAAATTTATTGGTTATTATATAAACTTATGATGTAAGTTTTATATATAAATTGCATGGGCCATTTTATATGTATAATTTGGTAGACTATAAATGTGGAAGATCAAGAGCAAGATTTGCAATTGATCATTCACGGAATTCATGGGTAGGATGTAATTGAAAAATTATTTAGAGACGTCGTCTTGATAATCGAGATTGTGCGTTCGGATTTGAGACGATATATTCTTCTTGTTGTCAATGGTGCCCACAAGAAAAGTTGTAGTCTTTATTTTATACATTTGATGTAATAAAGTCTCACGAAGACTCTTGCTTGTAATTGCTTATTCATTAATAAAAAGTTGAAACGTTCATTCATTCTTCCTTGTCTGTTTGAAGCTTTATGATAAAACATTAGTCTTTAGTCCATAAAGAAACTTAACAACTTACGAAGAGACAAATGTAGATTTGCATGAACAAACTCTTCGTAGTTTGCTTAAAACGATATATTCGCAATCTAAGGGTCAAAGGACTATTGACTTCAGTACGATTGTTAGAAGAATCTATGATGTCTGGTTATGGGGCATTGAGAGTTGGAGACTCTATAGTTCTTCTAGGTATCTTACGAAGGTACTGAATTGACCAGTGCACTTCTAGAGACAAAATAAGAACAAACTATTTAACCTCTTATGTCTCGAAGTCATTACGTATGAATTGCATCGTGCTTACCTTAATCCTGAAATGAGACATGCCATTTCACAGCTTACGTATTCTCATTTGAGAAAGTCAGAGTTCGAACTCACTATGTGATTCTGAACAAGACCTATTGGTGAAGTACTAAGTTGTGAAGATGTCATGAGTAACTTTGTGAAGTTCTCATAGATATGGAATTCATGTACAAGATTGCTGGAATGCAATGTATATCAACTCGCCAGTGTCCAAAAATTGAGTCTTGACTCTTTTGGATGAAACAATGTGACTTGTTAGCTCCTCGTCAATACATTGTTTCTAACTTATTCACAAGCGACAAAGGTGTTGAGGAAATAACAGCTAGAAGGGTAAAATGGTAATTTTGTTAATTCCGACTAGCTGATGATATTCATGAAGGGTAAACATAGATAATATTCAGTGGATCCACTCATTACAATTAGGTTGAATTCTTGAGTAGAAAATAAATTCATTTAAACCGAGAGATTTTCAGTGTCAACTCTTTAGTAGAGTTAGTTGACATTAAGCTAAACTTGGAAAAGGTTTGTGAACTTTTGAGTCCAAGTATTTAGCTCAAGCTTTGTTCATTTGGATCCATGAGGTCACTATCACAAATCATATCGAGTAGGAATAGTTAAGCTAGAAGCTAAGTCAAAACAAGATCGAGACAAGTTTTATGAAAATTGTCCAAAGGGTAATTTTGTCTTTTTGGACATGGCATGAAATGAATGTCAATAAATTTTTTGACATGGTCATATGATGACTTAAATCACTCGGCCATGATGTGTTCATTGGGCCTTGTGAATTAATTTCATTTCATAGAATTTTACTTGAAAATTCTTAATGGGATTTTCTTATGTTGTCATGAACAAGTAAAGGAATATCTAGAAAGGCTTTCTAGAAGCCTTTTGGCCGTCCTGTTGGAATCGATCTAGGGTTTAAGAAAAAGTTTAACGCTTCGTTAAGCGGCGGAATTTTAAAAATTTTCTTTTTAAGTAAAACTAGTTTTTACTAACCTAGACAAGAGCATGTACATGTAAATAAAAACTAATATGAGCTATTAAAGTTACTAACCTTTCTTGAAGCTTGAACCTTGTAGAAGCTTTTGGAAAGTTGCAACGCTCGTCTCCCCTCGCAGCACGTCTCTCTTTCTTTCCTCGGCACCTCGAGCAACCACGAAAGTTTCTATCACTAAATCACTCGAAAAGAAGGAATCAGTGAGTGGGCACTTTTAAACACTACGACTTGAGAACGAGTCTCGAAGTCGCAGAGCTAAACACTAGGTCGAGTGAGGACCTAGGTGCCAAGACAAGAAATAATCGAAAATATAAACTAGAGAGAGAGAGAGGAAGGGGCGGCCAAGTCTAGAGAGAGAAGCTCTCAATCTCTAAAACTTTGCATGAATGAAAAGTGTGGAATGAGGCTCCTATTTATAGGAGAGGTCTCACCTTCAATAAGGTAGTTTCCTCTTCTATAGAATATCACATATTCATGAGCCAATTTCCCTTTTCCTTCAAAGAGGTGCACGTCCAAGACAAAACAAGTAAGTCCTTGGATTTGTTTCCTCTTTTGTTTGCTTCTCTCTTGACCACATTTGGGCGCCCACCATGTTTCCTCTTAGGGGAAATTTGTTTCCTCTTTTTCTTTTGGAAAGTATCTTGATACATTTATGCACAAAATATTCTCTCTTCCTATGGGTATTATGGGCGCCTATCACCTTCTAGAAGGGGCTTCTAGAAGCTTTTCCATTTTGTTCATGACAACATGAAAAAGGCCCATTAAGAATTTTCAATAAAATTCTTATGAAATGAAATTAATCCACAAGGCCCAATTAATCATATTATGGCCGAGTGACATTAAGTCATCAAATGAACTTGTCAAAAAATTTATTGACATTCATTAAGTCATCTCTTAAACTTGGATGAATGAATTGTGAGGAAATGAGGCTCCTATTTATAGGAGAGGTCTCACCTTCAATAAGGTAGTTTCCTCTTCTATAGAATATCACATATTCATGAGCAAAATAACCCTTATTTCCCATTCCTCTTAGGCGCCCAAGGCAGCCTTCTAGAAGGCTAGGATTTGTTTCCTTTTTTGTTCCTTGGCTTGCCTATTAGTCTCTTGGCCGAAATTCCCATGCTTGTGTGGGAAATTTGTTTCCTCTTTTTCTTTTGGCAAGTATCTAAATACATTTATGCACAAAATAAACTCTCTTTCCTTAGGTATGTTGGGCGCCCAACATGTCTCTAGAAGGAGCTTCTAGAAGCTTCTTCATTTATTCATGAGAACATGAAAAAGGCCCATTAAGAATTTTCAATAAAATTCTTATGAAATGAAATTAATTCACAAGGCCCAATGATCAAGTCATGGCCGAGTGAAACATGTCATAAAATGACCTTGTCAAAAATTTATTGACATTCATTTCATCCTTTGTCTCAAAAGACAAAAATACCCTTTTGACTATTTTCGTTCTTGTTTTGGCTTAGCTTCCAGTTTAACTATTCCTATCGATGTGATTCGTGACAGTGACCTCATGGACCCAAATGAACAAAGCTTTAGCTAAACACTTGGACTCAAAAGTTCACAAACCTTTTCCAAGTTTAGCTTAATGCCAACTGACTCCACTAAAGAGCTGACACTGAAAATCTCTCGGTTCAAATGAATTTATTTTCTACTCAAGAATTTGACCTAATTATGATGAGCGGATCCACTGAATATTATCTATGTTTACCCTTCATGAATGTCATCAGCTAGTCGGGATTTACTAAATTACCATTTTACCCTTCTAGCTGTTATTTCCTCAACTCCTTTGTCGCTTGTGAATAAGTTAGAAACAATGTATTGACGAGGAGCTAACAAGTCACATTGTTTCATCCAAAAGAGTCAGGACTCAATTTGGACACTGGCCAGTTCATTTATTCACACTCCAAGGAACAAAGCATGAGGTGACATACATTGCATTTCAGCAATCTTGTACATGAATTCCATATCTATGAGAACTTCGCAAAGTTACTCATGACAGACTCACAACTTAGTACTTCACCAATAGGCCTTGTTCGGAATCACATAGTGAGTCCGAACTTTGACTTTCTCAAATGAGAATACTAAGGTGTGAAATGGCATGTCTCATTTCAGGATTAAGGTAAGCATGATGCAATTCATACATAGTGACTTCGAGACATAAGAGGTTAAATGGTTTGTTCTTATCTTGTCTCTAGAAGTGCACTGGTCAATTCAGTACCTTCGGAAGATACCTAGAAGAACTATAGAGTTCCTAACTCTCAATGCCTCATAACCAGACATCATAGATTCTTCTAACAATCATACTGAGGTCAATAGTCCTTTGACCCTAAGATTGCGAATATATCGTTTTAAGCAAACTACGAAGAGTTTGTTCATGCAAATCTACATTTGTCTCTTCGTAAGTTGTTAAGTTTGTTTATGGACTAAAAGACTATGGTTTTATCATAAAGCTTCAGACAAGGAAGATTGAATGAACGTTTCAACTTTATTAATGAATGAATAGGCAATTACAAGCAAGAGTCTTCATGAGACTTTATTACATCAAATGTTCAAAATAAAGACTACAACTCTTCTTGTGGGCACCATTGACAACAACATACATTGCATTTCAGCAATCTTGTACATGAATTCCATATCTATGAGAACTTCACAAAGTTACTCATGACATACTCACAACTTAGTATTTCACCAATAGGCCCTGTTCGGAATGACATAGTGAGTCCGAACTCTGACTTTCTCAAATGAGAATACTAAGGTGTGAAATGGCATGTCTCATTTCAGGATTAAGGTAAGCATGATGCAATTCATACATAGTGACTTCGAGACATAAGAGGTTAAATGGTTTGTTCTTATATTGTCTCTAGAAGTGCACTGGTCAATTCAGTATCTTCGGAAGATACCTAGAAGAACTATAGAGTCCCAAACTCTCAATGCCTCATAACCAAACATCATAGATTCTTCTAACAATCATACTGAGGTCAATAGTCCTTTGACCCTAAGATTGCGAATATATCGTTTTAAGCAAACTACGAAGAGTTTGTTCATGCAAATCTACATTTGTCTCTTCGTAAGTTGTTTAGTTTGTTTATGGACTAAAAGACTATGGTTTTATCATAAAGCTTCAGACAAGGAAGATTGAATGAACGTTTCAACTTTTTATTAATGAATAAGCAATTACAAGCAAGAGTCTTCGTAAGACTATATGACATCAAATGTACATAAATAGACACTACTACTCTTCTTGTGGGCACCATTGACAACAAACTCCCACTTGACTCAAAGAAGATGTGAGTAGTCCTACATGCCTAATCCCTCTCGAAGTTGGTCGAAGACCATGTTCGCTAGGGCCTTGGTGAATGGATCTTCCAGAGATCTACTTCACTCCACGTCTCCGCGTTGCGCGATCTCTCGAATCAAATGGTATTTCCTCTCAATATGCTTAGAGCGCTTATGGCTTCTAGGTTCCTTTGAGTTAGCGACAGCCCCACTATTATCACAATAAAGGGTCATGGGCTCGTCGACGTTTGGAACAATTTCCAAATACTTAAGGAACTTTCTAAGCCATACAGCCTCTTTGGATGCTTCACAAGCAGCCACATATTCTGCTTCCATTGTGGAGTCAGCAATGCAAGATTGCTTAATACTTCTCCACACAACAGCTCCACCATTAAGGATGTACACAGATCCCGAAGTGGATTTCCTGGAATCCTTATCCGCTTGAAAATCGGAGTCGGTATATCCCGTCATAGTCAGGTCAGTACCTGAGTATGTAAGCATCAAGTTCCTAGTTCTTCGAAGATACTTAAGAACATGCTTAACAGCAATCCAGTGCTCGGGTCCAGGGTTGGATTGGAAACGGCTAACTACGCCAACGGCGAAACAGATGTCAGGTCTAGTGCAAAGCATAGCATACATAAGGCTTCCTACGGCAGAGGCGTAAGGAATTTTCCTCATGTCTTCAATCTCTTGTGCAGTCTTGGGAGACTGGTCCTTAGAGAGTGAAACTCCATGCCTAAAGGGTGTTTGACCCCTCTTGCAGTCTTGCATCGAGAAGCGATCCATCATCTTATCAATATAAGATGCTTGAGAGAGCGACAGGGTCCGGTTTTTCCTATCTCGAAAGATTTGGATCCCCAGAATGTACGCGGCGTCTCCTAGATCCTTCATATCGAATTGCTTTGCTAGCCAGACCTTAACCTCAGATAACTTACCCACGTCATTACCAATGAGTAGTATATCATCGACATATAGTACCAGAAACACAACTTTGCCTTCGTGTATTAACTTGTAAACACAAGGCTCATCTATTGACTGTTCAAAGCCGAAGCTCTTTACAGTTTCATCGAATCTAATATTCCATGACCTAGATGCTTGCTTTAGTCCATAAATGGATTTAAGCAACTCACAAACCTTGGTCTCTTGACCTTTATCCACGAAACCGTCTGGTTGAGCCATGTAAATGCGCTCGTCAAGATTGCCATTCAGAAAGGCTGTCTTGACATCCATTTGCCAGATCTCATAGTCGAGAGCTGCAGCTATGGATAGGAGTATGCGGATGGATTTAAGCATCGCGACTGGCGAGAAGGTTTCTTCATAGTCAATCCCTTCTTGTTGGGTATAACCCTTTGCCACAAGTCGTGCTTTGAACGTCTCGACGTTCCCATCAGGACCCCTTTTCTTCTTGTATATCCACTTACACCCTACGGGTTTAATCCCTTCAGGAAGGTCTACAAGTTTCCAGACTTTGTTGACATACATCGAGTGCATTTCAACTTTCATGGCGTCAAGCCAAAGGTTTGATTCAGAACAAGCCATCGCTTGGCTATAGGAAACAGGGTCATCCATGTCGGAGACGGCTACAAGAGAGTCTCCATAAGACATGTACCTGTCAGGCTTTTGAGTAGCCCTCCCACTACGTCTAAGTACTACTTGACGAGATTCTGATGAGTTAGGTTGTGTTTCAGTTGGGGTAAGAACAGTTCTTACAGATGAGGTAGAAGCTTCCTCACCCAACTTTTCTTCAAGCACAATTTTGCTTCTAGGTTTCGCATCCTTCATAAAGTCCTCCTCAAGGAAACGAGCATTCGTGCTAACGAAAGTCTTATCGTCCTCGGGACTATAGAAAGTAAAACCTTTGGTTTCCTTCGGATATCCTACAAACAGGCACAATTCTGACCTACTAGCCAACTTGCTAGTCTTTTGCCTCAGCACGTGTGCAGGGCAACCCCAAATTCGGATGCGGCCAAGATTCACTTTACGGCCAGTCCATCGTTCATAAGGAGTACCAGGAACCGTTTTGGACGGAACTTGGTTCAGAATGTAGGCGGCTGTTTCGAGGGCATATCCCCAAAAGGAAAGCGGGAGTGATGAGTAACTCATCATTGATCTAACCATCTCCATAAGAGTTCGGTTTCTTCTCTCTGACACTCCGTTTTGTTGAGGTGTGCCAGGTGCGGTAAGCTGAGAAGCGATACCTTCTTCTTTAAGAAAGTCATCGAACTCTCCAGACATATACTCACCACCTCGATCAGATCGAAGGGTTTTGATCACTTTGCCAGTTTGCTTTTCCACTAAAGCCCTAAAGACCTTAAATACGTTAAAGGTCTCGGATTTGTGTTTAAGCAAATAGACAAACCCATATCTTGAGTAATCATCAGTGAAGGTAACGAAGTATTCGTATCCTCCACGTGCCTGTTGGTTGAGCGGACCACATACATCAGAATGTATTAGGTCCAGCAACTCAGTGGCTCTTCGACCCTTATCGGAGAAAGGTCGCTTAGTCATTTTTCCTTCTATACAGGATTCACAAGTAGGCAGTGAGCCTATTGCAGAGGCTTGGAGTGGACCATCCCTCACAAGTCTCTTAATCCTATCTAGACTGATATGACCAAGTCTTAAGTGCCAGAGGTATGTTGATTTTGTTAGATCGGAGGATTCAGAAAGTTTGATCCTCTTTGGCTCCCTAATTAGATCGTTATCTATTTCGGTGTCTAAAAGAGAAGGTTGAGTGGGATAGATGTAGAAAAGAGCATTCTTCATACATGCATCAGTGACAAAAGAATTATCAGGAAACAAAATACGAATTCCATTCTTAATGAACTTTAAACAATAATCTTGCTCACGAAGACGAGCAACGGATATTAAGTTCTTCCCAAAGGTAGGAACAAAATAAACATTATTCAAGTTTAAAGTGCGGTCTTCAAAAGACAGCGTCACGGATCCCACAGCCTTTGCAGACACCAGGCTGCCATCACCCCATTTGAAACAGAACTCGCCTTCCTCTAAGCTTTTGGTTTTCTCGAAACCATTCAAGGAACAACAAATATGGTTAGTAGCAGCGGAGTCAATAATCCACGATGATACATTATCAGCTACTAAGCATGCTTCGGTAACTAGTACAATACTACGTTCCTTTGCTTTGAGATAGGCGTGACAGTTCTTTTTATCGGCCTTGTAAGGTCTCTTCACAGTTCCAGAGGCGGGGGCTTTTTGCTCAGTAGCATGTGCCTCTTCTTGATTCCTCTTTCTCTTAGTGAAACCTACAGCAGTGTGAAGTTCCTCCATAAGCTTGGTAACAGTGTACTCTAGCTTGTTTATGGAGTAGTTCATCTTGGAGGTATCAAGAGATGCGGGGAGAGTTTCTAAGATCATATCTATGATATTCTTCCCATCAATCTCAGATCCTAGGATTTCCATCTTATTTAGAAAACTAATGATCAGTATCATAAAGTCTCTAACAGGAGTCCTAGCCTGCGTATGACAGTTCATAAACTGTCGGACTGCTTGTAGCCTTGTCTGACGCCTTTGCCCTCCAAACATCTCAAGGAGATTGTAGAGCATGTCAGCGGCAGTCTCGAAGTCACGATGTTGCTCTTTCAGCACATTGTTCATAGATGCCAAGATATAGCACCTCACAATCTCATCGGATCGAAGCCAGGCCGCTAAGGCGTCATTGTCCTCTTGAGTTGAATCATCATTCGTCAGAGGAGGACACGGGGTGGTGAGTACCCATTTGTGCTTGTTAACGGTAGGTATTATGTCGAGGTTACGTTTCGAATCTACGTAGTTTTCGTTTTCGAGTTTGATCGAGGAAAGAAAGATAGAGAGATGGTTGAGAGACATATTGCCTATAAGAGTTGAAACAAGTTTATGATTAGTCTTTGGTTTAGGATTTAAGTTTCATTAAGACTTTTGTAAAACCCAAAGGTGTTATAAACCAAACGATAATTTACTCCCTCAAGAGAAGGCCGCAAAAAATCTCCATTTATAAGTAAATGACACATCATTAATGCTAAGCCAAGATGTCAGTACATCATTTTGACTAGCCACCTTGTAAATTGGTTTGATCACTCACATCCTTTCGCAGAGCCTTAAGGAAGGATACTAGGGATTGAGCCTAAGTGTGCAACCAACCACTTAGTCCAAAAGATCAGCTTTGAAAAACAATCCCCCAAGGGGAGGCCTTGCCATCATTGCATCACTCTCGGACGTAGCTCATTGAGCAATGATCGAAGCAATAACGCCTTGGAGTACTCACATTTAAGTGAGGGTCGCAAGAGCGGCTCTTAGTCCCACGTTAATGCATCTTTCATTAGTGTTGGGGATCGTGGGTTACAAACAACGAATATAACCCTCCCACTTAGTTTTTGGAGTTGGTTCATCGAGTCTTTTAAGTTCGGAAACAGATTTCCTAGTTAGAGAGCGACAGAGCGGACAACTAGAAGAGAATCCTAGATCGACATGTTCAGAGCAGTATTAGTGCATAAAGGCACAAGGTACATACTCGATCTTTTCCTATTTTCTATTTCGGGAAAGTGCGTGAGGGAAGTGTGAACTTCAACTCACTCGAACACTTGAAAGTTTGAGATTACACATCTTTTTATTTTTCGGCTTGTCTACAAGGAGACCTCCCACTCAAAATTTCAAGAGCATATAGATTTTGAACATATGTGATATAGATATAGTTTTGAAAACATTTTGAAAACTTATTTGATTTGGATGACAAAATATTTTCAAGTTTGAAAGTGAAAACGGTTTTTCAAAATTCAAACTAGTTTTGTAAAAATTCAATTTCAATTAATCTTTCAAAAATCAAAACTTTTAATCTTTACACATCATGTTTATAATCATATGAAAAACATTTTTGCTCAAGAAAATTTTCTCATTAGAGTTCTATAACTCATGGTAGTGGGGTTTGAAAATCCGGATTTCTAAAAAACTGGAGTTTCAGACAGCCGCGCACCTCGGAGTAAAATCGCCATATCTGGCGGCTCCGATGTCCTTTTGAGCCGAAACCGGTGGCATTGGACAGAGGACAGACAGAGATTTAATTTGATTCAAGAATCATTAAATTTCGATTTCTGAGCAGAGAGTTATGCCACTTTTAATGTGGGTTTACTCCAGCTCGAAGAAAAAGAAATAAATTAAAGCTTGGTCCTACTTAGGTGCGAAAAAGAATCAAGTGTAACGGAACGTTTTAAGATGTTGTTTAAAGCTTTTATTTGTGTTTTATTAGCAAGGTAATAACAAGGCATAAAAGAAATAACAACATGCATAAAACGATTCAACTAAAAATAAGAAACTAGCAAGATAACAAAACTAGTCACAAAATTTTACTCGAAAAAACTCAAACCTTTAAAACACGTTTTTCAATATAAAAAATTAAAAACTTTTAGAACTGATTCTAATGTGTTTTAACATCATCCCAAACTCATAGAAAATCAACATGGTTTTTAATTTAAAGGCATGAGTAATAAATTAAAAAAAAATCTAAGATTACAATTCTAACTTGTCACAAAATTAGTAAACTTTCGAAAACGATTTTCAAGCTCATAATTTAAAAACATGCACATGCATTCCTTTGACCATAGCTCTGATACCATTTGTTGGAATCGATCTAGGGTTTAAGAAAAAGTTTAACGCTTCGTTAAGCGGCGGAATTTTAAAAATTTTCTTTTTAAGTAAAACTAGTTTTTACTAACCTAGACAAGAGCATGTACATGTAAATAAAAACTAATATGAGCTATTAAAGTTACTAACCTTTCTTGAAGCTTGAACCTTGTAGAAGCTTTTGGAAAGTTGCAACGCTCGTCTCCCCTCGCAGCACGTCTCTCTTTCTTTCCTCGGCACCTCGAGCAACCACGAAAGTTTCTATCACTAAATCACTCGAAAAGAAGGAATCAGTGAGTGGGCACTTTTAAACACTACGACTTGAGAACGAGTCTCGAAGTCGCAGAGCTAAACACTAGGTCGAGTGAGGACCTAGGTGCCAAGACAAGAAATAATCGAAAATATAAACTAGAGAGAGAGAGAGGAAGGGGCGGCCAAGTCTAGAGAGAGAAGCTCTCAATCTCTAAAACTTTGCATGAATGAAAAGTGTGGAATGAGGCTCCTATTTATAGGAGAGGTCTCACCTTCAATAAGGTAGTTTCCTCTTCTATAGAATATCACATATTCATGAGCCAATTTCCCTTTTCCTTCAAAGAGGTGCACGTCCAAGACAAAACAAGTAAGTCCTTGGATTTGTTTCCTCTTTTGTTCGCTTCTCTCTTGACCACATTTGGGCGCCCACCATGTTTCCTCTTAGGGGAAATTTGTTTCCTCTTTTTCTTTTGGCAAGTATCTTGATACATTTATGCACAAAATATTCTCTCTTCCTATGGGTATTATGGGCGCCTATCACCTTCTAGAAGGGGCTTCTAGAAGCTTTTCTATTTTGTTCATGACAACATGAAAAAGGCGCATTAAGAATTTTCAATAAAATTCTTATGAAATGAAATTAATCCACAAGGCCCAATTAATCATATTATGGCCGAGTGACATTAAGTCATCAAATGAACTTGTCAAAAAATTTATTGACATTCATTTCATCCTTTGTCTCAAAAGACAAAAATACCCTTTTGACTATTTTCGTTCTTGTTTTGACTTAGCTTCCAGTTTAACTATTCCTATCGATGTGATTCGTGACAGTGACCTCATGGACCCAAATGAACAAAGCTTTAGCTAAACACTTGGACTCAAAAGTTCACAAACCTTTTCCAAGTTTAGCTTAATGCCAGCTGACTCCACTAAAGAGCTGACACTGAAAATCTCTCGGTTCAAATGAATTTGTTTTCTACTCAAGAATTCGACCTAATTATAATGAGCGGATCCACTGAATATTATCTATGCTACCCTTCATGAATGTCATCAGCTAGTCGGGATTTACTAAATTACCATTTTACCCTTCTAGCTGTTATTTCCTCAACTCCTTTGTCGCTTGTGAATAAGTTAGAAACAATGTATTGACGAGGAGCTAACAAGTCACATTGTTTCATCCAAAAGAGTCAGGACTCAATTTGGACACTGGCCAGTTCATTTATTCACACTCCAAGGAACAAAGCATTAGGTGACATACATTGCATTTCAGCAATCTTGTACATGAATTCCATATCTATGAGAACTTCACAAAGTTACTCATGACATACTCACAACTTAGTATTTCACCAATAGGCCCTGTTCGGAATGACATAGTGAGTCCGAACTCTGACTTTCTCAAATGAGAATACTAAGGTGTGAAATGGCATGTCTCATTTCAGGATTAAGGTAAGCATGATGCAATTCATACATAGTGACTTCGAGACATAAGAGGTTAAATGGTTTGTTCTTATATTGTCTCTAGAAGTGCACTGGTCAATTCAGTATCTTCGGAAGATACCTAGAAGAACTATAGAGTCCCAAACTCTCAATGCCTCATAACCAGACATCATAGATTCTTCTAACAATCATACTGAGGTCAATAGTCCTTTGACCCTAAGATTGCGAATATATCGTTTTAAGCAAACTACGAAGAGTTTGTTCATTCAAATCTACATTTGTCTCTTCGTAAGTTGTTTAGTTTGTTTATGGACTAAAAGACTATGGTTTTATCATAAAGCTTCAGACAAGGAAGATTGAATGAACGTTTCAACTTTTTATTAATGAATAAGCAATTACAAGCAAGAGTCTTCGTAAGACTATATGACATCAAATGTACATAAATAGACACTACTACTCTTCTTGTGGGCACCATTGACAACACGTCCAACCCAAGGGAATGGGAGATGAAATTTCATGCAGCCCTAGTGTGAAAGAGAGTTTTATTTTGTTCATTAATGTATGAAGATACTTGCCAAAATAAAAAGAGGAAACAAATTTCCTCTATGAGGAAAGGGGGTAATCGGCCAAGCAAGGCAAGAGAGCAAAAGAGGAAACAAATCCAAACCTTCTAGAATCTCTCTTGGCCGCCCAAATGAGAAAGGGAAATAAGGCAATTTTGCTCATGAATATGTGATATTATATAGAAGAGGAAACTACCTTATTGAACGTAAAGCCTCTCCTATAAATAGGGGCATTATTCTTCTCATTTCATTCATTCCAAGTTTTAGAGATTTGAGAGCTTCTCTCTCTAGCTTGGCCACTAGGTCCTCATTTGACCTAGCGTTTTAGCACCTAGGTCCTTCTCTCTCTAAGTTCTTTTTGTTTTTGTTTTGGCACCTAGGTCCTCATTTGACCTAGCATTTTAGCTCTTCGACTTTGAGACTTGTTCTCGAGGCGTCGTGTTTAAAAGTCCCCACTCACTAATTCCTTTTCTCTCGAGTGATTCTTGTGATAGAAATTGTCGTGGTGGCTCGTGTTGCCGAGGAAAGAAGAGAGACGTGCTGCGAGGGGAGACGAACGTTGCAACTTTCCAAAATCTTCTCAACCTTTACGTGTACTTGCTCTTTGTCTAGGTTAGTAAAATCGTTTTACTTGTCAAAATAAAATTTTTAAAATTCTGCCGCTTACCCGAAGCGTTAAACTTTTTCTTAAACCCTAGATCAATTCCAACAGCGCAGGGGCCGGTGGGACGGCAGGGTACGCGCACGGGCAGAAGGTCCGGCCGGGCGAGCAGGGCGCGTGCGCGGGCTGAGGGCCCGGCGGGCGCTCACGCACGGGTAGGCCGGCAGGGCACGCACGGAAGCCGAGGGCGCAGGGCGCGCGCGGGCTGGAGGTTCGATAGGGCGCGCACGCAGGCAGAGGGTGCAGGGCGTGCGCGGGTTGTTGGGCGCGGTAAGGTGCTCGTACGCAGGCAGAGGGCGCAGGGCGCATGTAGGACGGTGGGCCGGCAGGGTGCGCGCGCGTGCCGGAGGCCCAACAGGACGGGCGGGCTGAAGGCTCGGCCGAGGCCGCGAGGAACGTGCGGGCTGGAGGCCCGGTGGGGCGCGCGCGCGGACCGACATGCTCACGGGCCGGAGGCCCGGTAGGTGATCCGGTAGGCAAAGTCTGATCGGCACCGTTTATTTTTTGTTTTTCCGGTTTAACAAAAACGACCGGTAACATTAGCCCCCCTAGTTTATGGCTCGTGAATTACGAGTCATGAATTTAGTTTTCAAGGGCGTTTGAGGCATGTCTCTTTCTTTTTTTTTACTGGCAGGGGCTTGGCCCTTGGCGGTCGGACCGCCGGGGCCGGGCTGTGTCCTATCCGAGTGGCCGGACCACAGGACCGGGCCCGGGTCCTTAGCGAGAATTAGGCTGCGCGCCGTATGCCAGCTAGCTGGCCTGTGCGCGCGCATTGGGGGGGGAGGGGGGGAAGGGGTTTCCTACTCTTTCCTCCCATATAAATAGGAGAGCTCCCCTCCCCTTTTCAGGGCTTGCCTATTTTTTCCATCCATTAATGGGGAGTTAGTTCTTTTCCAAAGTCGATGGTCCCGAGAATGACCTTTCCTACCCTTCTCATGACTCTGGACGGGCGGTAAATGATCCCTTTGAGGAACTTGACGGGATTCCGATTTATGTCGAGGAAGATTCTCGCGTGGCCGATCAATGGTTCGCCGAATTGGAGATTAATGCCGCGGCGCTGGCTGAGCTAGCGGAGCCCGGGTGTGGCCCACCAACTAGGCGCGGCCCTTAAGGGGGAGAAGAAAGTCTTCGCGATGCACACTCATCGCGTTTGGTGATCAACTTGGTTTCCCGCGAGGCATCTTTTGATGCCCTCTCACCCAAGAACTGAGATGAGGTTGCAAAGTTTGTATGGCTTCCCTGGGCATCTGAGTTAGAGACCTCAAGTGACGAGCCCGCAATGATCCCATCTGAGTCGTTCTTGGACGAAATTCATTCTGATCACTACCTTGGTCGGACTCGGAGGGTTCTGGAGAGGGGGTTGGACTGCAAGGGGGTCGATGCTGTGAGCACGCTCACCACCCGAGTTTTCATCACACTTTGGGAGACATATGGAGTCTTGTTTGCTGGTTGCGCCTCCCTTTCCCGCCTATTGTTCTTGCTGAATTAGGAGTCCACGCTTGCCAGATGAGTCCGGCGTTCTATCGCCTGCAGGCGATGAGTTTTATGGAGTGGCACTGTCAAACTCAACGTGCCACAACTGTGGATGACTTCCGTAATTTAGTCTCCGTATTGTCGGTGCTGGGGCAATCGAGATTTCACATGGCCCGTGCCCGCTGTAACACGAGGCTGATCGATGACAACGACCCACCTAGTCGTAGGTCGTGGGTGTAGGTTTTGACAGATGCTTTTGGTGAAGCAACCCTTCATTTTGGTCGCATGGAGGACTTTCTCGAGGACGAGGGAGCGATGAAGCTCGCATTTGTGAACGAGATATCGAGCATTTCTGAGGCTCGCAAGGCGGGTGAGCGATTCCGCTCTCCTGAGCTCATGGCGCTGACCGGATGGTTCTCGTCTTTCGCCCCTGGCTCCTAGGAGGCGCTCCAGGCGGACAGGTCGCCTAGTCCCGAGGCCAAGCCAGCTGGCCCCGTTTCTCGAGGTACCTTGTTATTTCAGATTCCTTGTATTAGCTGAAATCTTAACGTCTGTGGTTCAGTGGGTGCTGCTGCTAGGAGAAGAGCTCGGAGGCTTGCTTCAGCTTCCCGGAACCCTGAAAGGATGGTGGAGATTCGTTCCATGGTCGCCGACCGCTGGATGAGAGAGGATCTCACAGAAGCTACCTGCTTTGTCGAGCAAGATTCCCGTGCCTCGCTGAAGAGAGCCTCCGCCTTGGTGCTTCCTGACGAGCCGACCGCCGAATGTTTACGGCATCTTGAAGAATCCCCCTTATCTTGGTGGAAGGGCGAGGTGTCAAAGAGTGACATCGCCTTTTTCCAGGCTGGGGTTACCGACTCTCAGAGGGTCAGTACCTTTCTTTATCTTTCGATATGCGTAGGTTCATATTTGACCTTTTTTTTGCTTGTTACCTTAGGTGTACACGAGAGCCGTGCGGAGCGACAAGATCCTGCACGACTTCATCCGGCGCTTGGGAGTTGCTCAATAGGAGCTTGCTCAGGCAAAGTCTAGGCTGGCCCAGGTCGATCGCGGTCCACACTCGAGGGCGGAACTTGAAACGGTTCGGTACCAACTTTGACAGGCTCGAATGGAGCTCCGGATCATTCAGGATCGATGCGACAGAACTCCAGCGTCGGTCGCCAAGATGGCGGGAGAGTTGACTGAGGAGCGTCGAGCTTGTGAAGTGGCATCTCGATCGACAGAGATTTTCCGGACCGAGGCTACCAAACTCCGCTGATAGCTAGATGCCTAGTCTGATGCCATGGAGACTTCTCACAGCTAGCTTACCTCGAGTGATGCGGCGCGTATCCGGGCAAAGCGCGAGCGCGACTCTTTGACAGAGGAGAATGCTCGCCTTTCTTCTCTGCTTGCTGAGGCAGAGCTGCGGGCATCCGATTTGCAGGACTACTACGACATTTGGGCCAAAGAGGCCCGTCGTGCCGAGGCAATGGAGTGTCGGGAGGCGACCATGGCCGAGAACGAGACTCGAGGGTATACCTTCGACTTTTTTGATACTTTGTTTCCCCCTCTTGATGAGGGCGAGTCGTGAGCCGAGTGGCTTCTCTTATTTATATAGTGCATGTGTTTAGCGCTCTATTTTTTGGGATTTTTAGAGCGGTCGCTCTTTTATTTATGAGATATGTAATTGCTTTCAAGTTGAATGATATCTCTTTGTTGATTGTTTGAGCTAGTTTGCCCGTATGTGCCTCTTATTTGAGCTGCTATAACATGTCTCAGAGGGCTTGTATCGTCATCAATAGTTTTGAAAAGTTTGTGTCCCTAGTCGGGACTCCATCTCCACTCGTTTAGCGTTATGACTCGTCGTCACTTAGCGTTCGACGTGGGCGACATATGTTTCTGGTTAGGCATTGCTCAGCTTTCGTTGCTAGAGGCGACTCGCTGTGGTCAATTGACCCATCTTGTGCAGCGATATTGATACGCCGGGTTAGGCCGACGGTTTGGTGTGCCAAATTTTGGCTATTGCATTGGGAGCAGCCCTACGACTTTTTCTTTGTGCTATTTGGCGACCGAAGGTGCGGCTCAAATTTGGCCATTGCACCGGGAGTGGCCCGACGACTTTTGCTTCGTGCCATTTGACAACCGAAGGTGTGGCTCAAATTTAGCCATTGCGCCGAGAGTGGCCCGACGACTTTTACTTCGTGCCATTTGGAAACCGAGGGTGCAGCTCAAATTTGGCCATTGTGTCGGGAGTGGCCTGACGACTTTTGGTTCGTGCCATTCGGCGACCGAAGGTGCGGCTCAACTTTGGCCATTGTGACTGAGCGTGCGCTCAAATTTGGCCATTGCGTCGGGAGTTGTCCGACGACTTCTGTTAGCTCAGATTTGGCTATTGCATCGGGTGTGACTCGATGCCTTTCACCTTGTGCCTTTTCGTGACCAAAGGTGCGGCTCAGATTTGGCCACAGCGGTGGGAGTAGCCTAGTCGCCTTTACTTGCACCTTTACGCGACTTACGGTACGCCAGGTTAGGTCGACGATTTTACGAAAAGCCGTATGCTTCGTGCCATTTGGTGACCGATGATGTGACTTAGATTTGGTCGTTGAGGTTTGAGGCAGTGCCTTTACGCGACTTACATGCGTTGGGAGTAGCCCAACGACTTTCACATGCGCCTTTATGCGACTTACAGCATGCCAGGTTAGGCCGACGGTTTTACTCAAATCCGTATGCTCGAAGGGCCGTTGAGGTTTGAGCTTTTTAAGTCCTTATTACCGTGTGTGTGCGGGGAACTTAAGTTGTTTTGCTCATATTTGACGATTTTTGGTTGTGCCATTTGGCGACCGAAGGCATGGCTCAAATTTGGCCATTGTATCGGTAGTGGCCCGACGACTTTTACTTCATGCCATTTGGCGGCTGAAGGTGTGGCTCAAATTTGGCCATTGCGCCGGGAGTGGCGTGACGACTTTAAGATGCGCCATTGGCGTGTGGCTCAAATTTGGCCATTGCGTCGGGAGTGGCCCAACATTTTTAACCTGCACCGTTGGCGTCTTAAGGTACGTCGAGTTACGTCTACGATTGAGGAATGCCGATTTTGTCTCTTTTAAGTGCTTATTCCCGTTTGTGTGGAGGGGACTTAAAATTTTGTTTCTTGGGTCGCATATTTTTTTAGTGTACATTGCATGAGTCACTAGCCCCCCAAGTTTTTAGTTTACAGGTCATGCCTCGATGACTAAAAACTTGATAAAGCGGATTTTTATATAAAAACCTCACACTTTATTAGAATTGCGAAGAGATAAAATCATCAAACATTGGCACGTGAGCCTTATGAATTTGGGAAATTAAAGCAATAAACGTGGGAAGCGTCAGCTACTGGTAGTACTGCCTCAAGTGTTCGGCGTTCCAAGGATGTCGGATCGGGGTCTCGTCCGTGTGTTCGATGTAATAGGTTCCATCATGTATGACTTGGCAAACTCTATATGGTCCTTCCTAGTTTGGGCAAAGGATACCGGCGTCTTGTACTTGGGTGTTTTGGAACACGCGTCTGAGTACAAGGCTGCTGATGGCGAAGATTCGTCTTTTGACTTTAGCATTGTAGTATTTCTCAACTTTGCGCTTTTGTGCAGCGAGTCGAGTTAGAGCTTCAGATCTTTTCTTGTAGATTAGATCCAGCTCAAGGTGCATGGCCTCATTATTTTCTTACTCATCGAAAGCATCGACTCGGTAAGTGGGGTCCTCAGTTTCCACGGGGACCACCGCTTCAACCCCGTAGGCTAGGGAGAAGGGGGTCTCTCCGGTGGCATTTCGAACAGTTGTCTGGTAGGCCCATAGGATAAATGGTAGCTCTTCAGCCCAGGCACCCTTCTTGGCTTCGAGCTTCTTTTTCAGATTACCCTTGATTGTCTTGTTGACAGCTTCCACTTCGCCATTAGCATGTGGATGTCGCGGGGATGAGAATGTCTTCCTGATCCCTAGTTGGGTGCATTTCTTATCCGAGCGTTGTCAAATTGTGCTCCATTGTCGATCACAATTTACGCTGGGATGCTGTGTCGTCATATGATATACTTCCAGATGAAGTTTGTTGTATTGGCCTCAGTGATTCTGGCTAGAGGCTCGGCTTCGACCCACTTAGTGAAGTAGTCGATAGCAACGATGGCATATTCGTATTGTCTCGGAGCTTTAGGAAGCTTACCGATTATGTCCACGCCCCATTTTGCAAAGGGACGTGGCACGACGATGCTGCCCAGGGGAGATGGCAGTTGCGTGGAACGTTAGAGAAACATTGACACTTGTCGCACTTTCTCGCCCAGTTGCAGGCGTCCTTCTTCATCGTGGGCCAGAAAATAGCCTTGACAGAGCGCTTTGAGCGCGAGAGATCTCCCAGCAGAGTGGTTCTCGCAGATGCCCTCATGAATCTCGTGGAGAACTTAGTCGACTCAACACTATTGAGGCATCGAAGTAACGGGGTGGAGTACCCACGCTTGTATAAAACTTCGCCTCTCAACACATACTTAGATGCGATGGCCTTTAGTTTTTCGGCTACTTTACGGTCTTCGGGGAGTATCCCTCCTCGCAAGAAGTCTGTAATTGGAGTCATCCATGTCGGATGAGCAGTCTTCTCCATCGTTCCAACCTCGTCCCATGAGACGGATGGCCGCGAGAGAGACTCGACCGGGATAGTTCCTGACCCGTCTTGCTGATGCCAGATCCGAGGCGAGCAAGAGCATCAGCCTCGGTGTTCTCTTCCCTTATGATCTGGATGATCTCAAACCAAGAGAAGGTGTCGAGTTTGGCATTTTTTTTCCAAGTAGGCAATCATGTTAGGTTCTTTGGCGGTGTAGTCGCCCTTGACCTGATTTACAATCAAGTGCGAGACACAGTGTATTCGTATATTCTATACATTGAGCTTTTGAGTGAGCTCTAGTCCCACAATGAGGGCTTCGTACTCAGCCTCATTGTTGGAGTCTTGGAATCCGTATTGGAGGGCGTAGCCTAACTTTTCCCGGTCGGGATTGGTCAAAATTATGCCGACACCGGCCCCTTGAGCGTTGGACGCTTCGTCTATATGTAATTCCCAGATGGGACCTATAGGGTTAACCTTTCTCCGTCGAGCCGACAAGTCCTCGGTCGAGTAATCTTTCGGTCTTTCCATGTCGGGAGTATAGGAGAATTCTGCCATGAAATCAGCAAGGGCCTGAGCCTTTATTGCCGGCCTTTACAGATGGGGTGTCCCGTTCGAACCGCAATAGGGTGACCTTGGAAATAGGGGCGTAGCTTTTTGGCGGCTACAAGGAGAGCAAGAGAAATTTTTTTTCTATCTTTGTATAACGCGTTTCGACGTCAAGTAGGGCTTTCCTCACGTAGAAGATAGGCCATTGAACCTTATACTCTTCGCGGACTAAAACAACGTTTACTGCCCATTCGTAGACGGCGAGGTAGATGTAGAGCATCTCTCATTCCTTTGGCTTGGAAAGGAATGAAGGTGTTCCGAAGTAAGTCTTCATTTCTTGGAAGGCTTTTTCGCACTCATACGTCCACACAAAGCCATCCCTCTTCTTTAAAGCTTTGAAAAACGGTTAACACTTGTCGGTTGCCTTAGCCACAAAATGTGCGAGGGCGACAATCCGACCGGTCAGACTTTGGACCCCTTAACTCGTCGAGGAGATCTAATATCAAGGAGTGCCTTGATTTTCTCAGGGTTCGCTTTGATTCCTCGTCAGCTAACAATGTAGCCTAGGAACTTCCCGGACTCAACCCCGAATAGGTATTTGTTGGGATTGAGCTTCATTTGGTACCAGCGGAGGATTAAGAACATCTCCCTTAGGTTTTCTACGTGATTAGTAGCCAGTAGGATTTTAATGAGAATGTCGTCCACGTATATTTCCATAGTCTTGCCAATTTGATCGGCGAAGATCCGGTTTACCAATCGTTGGTAAGTAGCTCCCGCATTCTTAAGGCCAAAATGCATGACCTCGTGCATTCGTATCTGGTTGTAGCCGTAGCAGGCGTACATGAAACTAAGTAGCTGAAGTCCGGCCGTGGCGTCGACCAGTTGTTCGATGCACTGAAGTGAAAAGCAATCTTTTGGGCAGGCTTTGTTAAGATCTTTATAGTCTATACAAATGTGCCACTTCCCATTAGGCTTTTTAAGCATGACCACGTTGGCCACCCACATGGGGGTACTTGGCTTCTCGTATGAAGCCAGCGGAGAGAAGTTTTTCAACCTCTTCGTTTATAGCCACGTATCATTCAGGATTGAACGCGCGTCTAGCTTGTACTTTTTCAGCGATATTCTTGTCATCGTTCAACCGGTGCACTATTACGTCGGGGTCTATTCTAGGCATGTCTGCATGAGTCCACACAAAGACATGCTTAAACTCCCGAAGGAAAGACGCGAGTTGAGTTTTGATGGCGAGAGGGAGATGTGCACCGATCTTCACAACCTGGTTAGGTTTGGCTTCGTCGAGAAAGATCGAAGTGAGATCATCGGGGGTGTCAACCTTCTGCCTCTAGATCTCATCACGGGGATCTAATTCCCCAAACCGCTGTGCGTCTTTTTATCACACGGGTAGAAGTCTTCCAGCTGGTAGATTGTGTTAACCCTTTTTTCAGCGGGCTTGCCGTCCACTCCTTGGACATAGCATATCCTTGCCTGGGTTTGATCTCATGCCATGATGCCAATCCCCTCTTCGGTGGGGAATTTCACCAGTAGGTGATATGTGGACGTGATAGCCCTCAGTCTGTTCAGCGTGGGTCACCAATGATAACATTATAGGGTGACTCCTGGTCAACCACAAGAAATGAGACAATGTGAACGACTTCAACTCCTCCGGCAGCTCCGAAGGTGACCGGCATATCAATGATTCCTTCGGTCATGACTTTTTCTCCCGTGAACCCAAAAAAAGGTGTTCGAGTCAGGACGAAGCGGAGCCCCCCAAGCTTCATGCGCTCTAGGGTCGTCTTAAAGATTATATCGGCCGGGCTATCGTTATCAATAAGTACCCGTTTCACCAAGTTGTTAGCCACTTGGGTTTTGATGACTATTGCATCATTGTATGGATGCACAACTTGCTTAGCCTCTTCATAGGTGAACTATATTGTCTCGTATGGTACGGACGGAGGTTCCTCATAGTGAGGTTTACTTGCCCGGCAATGCCTTCTTGAGAGGCAGCCCTCGGGAGCTTTTTTTTTTGTCGGGCTGAATCCCCGTCTTGCGGACTACCTAGTATGGTGGCAACGACGTGGAGTTGTGTGTCGGCTATAGCAGCGACCGTAGTATGGCCAGTGTTAGTGTTGGTTCCTCCATCCTTTCCAGGATGTTGCTTGTTAGTGGTGGGGACCGCATCACTTATCATTCGGCGAACGAACTCTTTGAGCTCGTCTTTTTAAATCAATGCTTCAATCTGCCTCTTGAGCGTGAAGCATTGAGTAGTCAAATGACCAAAATCCTGGTGGAACTCACAATAGCGAGATCGGTCGCGAGACGCGGGGTCTCCTTTCATTGAACCTGGAGTGGTGAATTTGTCACGCGCCACAGCGTAGATTCGATCCATCGAGGCATTCAATGGCGTGAATTGCGAATAGTCTCTGAAATTGTTGCCGGACTTGTCTCGACGGCGGGAGATTTGGTTATTGCCCCTACGGCCGTCAAGGTAATCCTCGACTCCCATGAAAGTCTTGGCTCAGTTCATTAACTCGGCCATTGTAGACGGGACTCTGCCTACGACGGACTTTAGGAAGTCTCCAGTGTGCAAGCCCCGCAATGATTGTTGTAATTGTGTCACTGTCGTCGAAGCGGTCGACCTTGTTCGATTTCGCGGTGAATCGAGTGAGATATTGTATCAGGGGCTCATTATTCTCTTTCCTAATTGACCATAAGTACATCTTGGTTTTCTTTTGAACCATTGATGTAGCGAATCGTGATAGGAATATGTCCTTAAGATCTTTGAACGATTGGGTGCTTCCTGGTCTTAGACTCTTAAACCACTCAAAATTGTGTCCGGTGAGGGTAAGGCTAAAAGCTTGGAATAGGGCCCCAGATGCAACACCCTGCATCGTCATCCAAGTTTCATAGTGTTGGATGTGGTAAGTGAGGTCGGGTTTCCCACTGTAGATAGGTAGGTTCAGGAGTTTGAGTTTCCCGTGCATACCTCAGCAAGGATTTGGGCGGAGAATGGCGAAGAATGTTCTTCTACACTACTACAAATGTTGGATTATACAACCCACTTTCTACAACGCTTAACATAAGCGTTGTAGAAACTAGGGATTCTACAACGCTTAACATAAGCGTTGTAGAAACATAGTGTTTCTACAACGCTTATGGCTAAGCGTTGTAGAATCTCGGTGTTTCTACAACGCTTATGGATAAGCGTTGTAGGATATGATAATTTCTACAACGCTTAAAGCTAAGCGTTGTAGAAGTACATAAATTTCAGATTTTCCACAACGTTTACACTATCCGTTGTAGAATCCTCGCCGCGACACCACGTGATTTATGCCTCGGCGAGAACTTTCTACAACGCTTTGTAAAAGCGTTGTAGAAGGATTGGTCTCGCCGCGGCACAATTTAAACATCGCCGCGGCGACTAGTTCTACAACGCTTGTTACAAGCGTTGTAGATTCATGTCGCCGCGGCGAGAAGTATTTCTCGCCGCGGCGAGTTAATTTCGCCGCGGCTAGAAATATCCTCCGCCGCGGCGAGGTGGATACCGTGGCCAAGCAGTTTTTTAAGAAACTGTCTCGCCGCGGCGAGTGAGGTATCTCGCCGCGGCGACATGTTCCTACAACGGATATTGAAACCGTTGTAGGACCGTCTCGCCGCGGCGAAGACATATTTTCGCCGCGGCGAGAGTTTTTAGGTTTTCACTATAAAAGGCCGTTTTCAGTTTTTTTTCTCATTTTTTCCAATACCCACACACGAGACAACCATTTTCGGCCGCTTCTCTCCAGTTTTTTTCTTTCAAAATCCCTCGCCACGTCCTCGCCGCCCCAAAATCTCGCCGTCGCCTCGTCCTCGCCGCCAACTCTCTCTCGCCTCGTCCTCGCCGTCACTTTTCTCTCGCCGAGTCCTCGCCGTGCTTCCTCTCGCGCCTCTCTCTCTCTTGCCGTGTCATTGTAAGGTATGATTTTAAAAGTTTCTTAAGGTGTATATTGATTTAATTTGGTGTTGTTGATATGGATTTCTTGTTGTTTACCCGAATTGCATATAGTTTGATTTTTTGAATTCACAAATTTAGGGTTTTGTTTGATTTTCTCTTATTAGAACAAGAAATTAGGGTTTGGGTTAGTGGAATTTGAATGAGTGAATTTAGGTTAGTGGAATTTGAATGAGTGAATTTGAATGAGAATTTGAGTTAAATTGAAATGTCCGGATTGTGTTTGACATATTGTTACATAGGTTAGTGGTTAAAATGGTTATGTATATTACTGTTGAGATTGAATTGTTTATGAATTTGTGATTGATCGAATTGTTCATGAATTTGTGATTGGTCGAATTGTTTATGAATTATTTGTGATTGTTGGAATTGTTTTAATTTGTCATGTACTTAAATATATATTCTTGGAATTGATATATAATTTGTTATATGTTAATTGTATAATTGTTTATGATTATGTTTTGTAGGAGCTTGAAAATGCCTCGAACTAAAAACACGGCCTCCAAGGCTCCGAGCTCTTCCAGAGGTCAGAGTAAAGTAAAAAGCAAGCGACCTCGTCAACAGTCTCCCGAAGAGGAATACAACTCGAGTATCTTTACTAGCAAGGTCGCAGAGGAACGCTACGACAAAATCTTGCCGCGTAACATTATCCATGAGAGAGGATTCAATGTAAGCAATACGTCGGATATAGGAAAGCAAATCCGCAACAGCATAGTTGGTCATGATTGGGGGAGGTATTGTGCTGTACCCGAGTTCGATTCGAACGTCAACTTCGTGTACGAATTCTACGCAAACTTGCCGGACTCCCAAGCTGATGTTGTGACGGTCCGTGGGAAACCGGTCGATATGAGTATCGAAGCTATCAACGATCTTCTTGGGACCCCAGATGTGCCTTTCGAGAACGAGGGCTATCGAGAATGGCTAAGAAGTTGCAGCCATGAGGAGATGTCACGGGTGTTGTGCATTCCGGGAGAGGATTGGGTCACTGAAAAAGGAAAAAGGGTACTCAAGCGTGACCAACTCACCAGGATCGCTAAAGCGTGGATATACTTTGTTTGCGCTCGTCGCTATCCAATCAAGCACTTCACCACTCTCGACGAGGATCGTATCCAGGTGTTGTTCTGCATTGTTAAAGGCCTTTCCATTAACGTCGGTCGATTAATCTATAATTGGATGAAGAAACTCGACTATACTAATGAACGACACGGTTTGCCATATCCGGCGATCATTACCGGCCTTTGTACAAATGCGGGGGTACCACGCTCGAAAAGGGATACGATACACAGTTCAATGGGGCCTATTACGGATTCCATTATCGAGCGGTACAAGATTAGGGAGGATCCACAAGCGGAGGAAGAGGAAGAAGCGGAGGAAGAGGGTGAAGAGGGGGAAGCGGAGCCCCTATTGCGCTTACCAGCGCCTCCGGTAATCGACCCCGCCACCATCGACTACATTGCTCATTGCTCCAACTATCTCGTCGGCGGGTTCCAACACACGCAACAGTACATGCACCAACAAGCGGAGTATGGCGCCTCTCACATCAATCAGTTGAACGATCTCTACTCTCGGTGGGACATCAACCAAGAGAATCAGGTGTTATTTCCTCCATATCCTCAGTACTTCGACTATCCGTACGCACCACGACAGTGGCCACCGCATATGGCACCTCCTCAATATCCGGCGAACCCACCACCACCACCACCGAATGACGAGTAAATTTCAAGAACCAACAACACCAACTCTTCCATATAAATTTCAAACTCTTTTTAAATTTAAGTTTCAGTTTAAGACTCGCTTGGTGTGTTTTATTTGTATGTTTGAGACTCGTTTGGTTTGTTTTATTTGTGTGTTTGAGACTCGTTTGGTTTGTTTTATTTATTGTAGAAATTTTAATGGAATGATCATTTTTAGTTGGAGAATTGGTTAAACATTGCAAAAAAGTGAATGAGTACCTGGTAGAGTGCTTCTTCGCCGCGGCTAGGTACCTTTCTCGCCGCGGCGTGACTATTCTCGCCGCGGAACAGTATATTTTCCGCCGCGGCGAGTGATCTACGCCGCGGCTAAAATATCACCTCGCCGCGGCGAGAGTTTGATTTTTTTTATACCGAGAGTCTGTATTTTTTAAGAACTTGTCTCGCCGCGGCGAGTTGATATTCCCGCCGCGGCGGGATACCCTCGCCGCGGCACGTAATATACGTTGCCGCGGCGAGGTTTCTACAACGCTTATTTAAGCGTTGTAGAAGGGTCCTCGCCGCGGCAGGATTTGTATTTTGCCGCGGCGAGATTTTCATTTTTTTATACCGAGAGTCTGTGTTTTTTAAGATCTAGTCTCGCCGCGGCGAGGTAATATTCCCGCCGCGGCGTGATATCCTCGCCGCGGCATGGAATATACGTTGCCGCGGCGAGGTTTCTACAACGCTTGTTAAAGCGTTGTAGAAGGGTCCTCGCCGCGGCAGGATTTGTATTTCGCCGCGGCGAGATGATCCTGCCACGGCGAGAATTGTACTCAGCCGCGGCGATGTCGGAGAAATGTAATGTTAATGTAAATGACATTGTATAGAGAAATTTTGAATGAAAAATAACGTTGTCCACAGGAGAATAACATAAAATCCAAAATGAAAATACATTATCTAAATGTTCAATATCAAACAAAAGTAGGATCTATATCCTTACGAAGTAGATGTGAAACATCGTCATCATTAAAATCATCCACCTCTTGATCAATTGGCGGTAATCCTGATGTGAACGGAGGAATGCTAGACATGTCTTCGTCTTCTTCTTCGTTACCGTTTCTCGCTTTCATATGAACCACTAACGATAACTCAGGATTTGCTGGATCTGAAACATAAAACACTTGACTTGCTTGCGAAGCCAAAATAAATGAATCATTCTCGTAGCCAATCCGTCTAAAGTCGACAATTGTAACTCCTTCATTATCAACTTTAACGTGATTATTGTCTGCCCATTTGCACTTGAATAATGCGACTCGCAACCCGCAATAATCAACTTCCCAAATATCTTCAATGTATCCGTAATACTTCATAAAAGCATGTTTTGGATTCTTATCTTTTGCCGACGAAACATGTAAAGCTTCAGCAAACAATGTAACACCGCTATTTTGTACGGGATGCTTGTTGTCTCGTTCCCTTGTGTAAAATGTAAAACCATTAACAGACCAAGCAGTGTACCTTGTAACCATTGAGGACGGCCCGCCAGATAGTTTACTCAACGTAGATGAATGTCCTGCCTCTATAAATATGCGTTTTCCAAGCCAGTTCTGAAACAAACGGTTGTGCTCTTCTTGCAACCATTTTTCATTTCTACCCTTCTTTGGATTATTCACTCTCAACTCATTCAAATGAATATCCACAAATGGCTTGACCTCGGAAACGTTGTGTAGCACATGGAGACTTGCTTGCTCCCATTCTTTTCGGTTGACGATCGAATAACTACCTATATATAATGAAACAAATACTTAAAAATAATGTTCATATATAATTTAAATAAACAAATAAAGTGTTAAAAAAAATACCTTTAGATAGAGCTTTTGAATCAAAATTGGTATTCTTGGGTAACCCAATTTCGTCTGTTTTAGCTAAATACTCAGAACAAAACTCAACCGACTCTTCTGCTATGTAATTTTCAACTATGCTCCCTTCCGGCCTATTGTAGTTCTTCACGTAGCTTTTCAACACTTTCGTATAACGTTCGATTGGATACATCCACCGTAAAAACACGGGCCCTCCTAATTTCACTTCACGTACCAAGTGGACGGTTAAGTGGATCATTATGTCGAAAAACGAAGGTGGAAAGATCTTTTCGAGCAAGCACAGAGTTTTCACCAATTCTGACTGCATTAAATCCAATCGAGTTGGATCGATGACCTTCGAGCAAATCGAGTTAAAGAATACACATATCTTTGATATTGCAAACCTCACATCTTTTGGCACAATTCCTCGTAAAGCAAGAGGCAACATTTGTTGTAGCAGCACATGACAGTCGTGCGTCTTCATTCCAGTAAGTCTCAAATCTTTCAAAGACACGAACCTCTTATAGTTTGACGAATGACCTTCGGGGACTTTAATAGAAGCAAACCAGTTACACAATTTCTTTTTCTCCTTTCGATCTAGAGTGTACTTTGCCGGTGGTAATTTTGTTTTTTTCCCACCCCCCTCCTCGGGATGCAAAATGCTTCTTATATTCATCTCTTTGAGATCCAATCGAGATTGTATTCCGTCTTTCGATTTATTTGGATCATCAAGAAGTGTACCAATAAGCGATTCGCAAACATTTTTCTCGATGTGCATAACATCCAGACAATGCCGGACGTAGTGTGTCTTCCAATAAGGAAGGTCGTAGAAAATCGATTTCTTCTTCCAAGGATTCTCTTTGAACGATTCTTTAGTACTAGCACTCCGCTTTCTTTTCCCAAGCACTTCATTGACGTTTTTAACCATCTCATAAACATCTTCACCAGACAAAATTCTAGGAGGGGGTCGTTCTTCTGAATTTCCATCAAACGCTTGTTTCAATCTTCTATACGAGTGATCTCTTGGTAAGAATCTTCTATGACCCAGAAAAACAGTTTTCTTACCATGCTTCAAACGGATGGAAGATGTGTCTTTCATGCAAATCGGACAACCAATCGAGCATTTCACAGAGTATCCTGACAAGTTTCCATAGGCCGGAAAATCGTTAATAGTCCACATTAACATTGCCCTTAAGTTGAACGAATCTCCACGGTAAGCGTCTTTGACTTCCATCCCTTTCTCCCATAACATCTTCAAATCATCGACCAACGGTGCCAAATAGACATCAATATCATTTCCTGGTTGATTCGGTCCTGAAATCAAAAGCGTTAACATCAAGAACTTTCTCTTCATACATAGCTTTGGAGGGAGATTGTAGTTCACAAGTATAACCGGCCAAACACTGTATTTACTGCTCATCATGCTGAACGGGTTCATTCCATCAGAAGCTAGACCAAGGCGCAAATTTCGAGTATCAACACTGAAATCCTTATACTCTAAATCGAATGATTTCCACTGTGCAGCATCAGCAGGATGTCTCAACATACCATCATCGATACGCTTTTCGGAGTGCCAAACCATGTTCTTCGCGTGTTTGACACTATTAAACATTCGACGAAAGCGCGGCATTGGAGGAATGTACCATAACGACTGAAATATATTTAACGAAAATCAGTAATAAATAATGAATATGAGCTACATGTATTTCCTAATCAAGTGATGAAAATGTACGTACCTTAACTGGAACTCCTTTAACCCCGTTACATGGAATTTTACCCTTCTTCCACCGTGACTCTTTGCACGTCGGACATTCATCTAGATCTTCATACTCGTGTCTATATAAAACACAATCATTTGGGCACGCATGGAATTTCTCGTACTTCATGCCTAATGTACCCAAAGTCTTCCTTGCTTCATACATACTTAAAGGTACTTTATTGTCTTTCGGAAATGCTTCTTTCAGTGTTTCCAACAATAGAGTAAAACTAGTGTTAGTCCAACCCCCCGACGCCTTCAAATGAAATAATGTAACTAAAAATGACAACTTCGAATAGCTTGTACACCCTTCATATAATGGTGTCTCCGCATCATTCATCATGGACTCAAACAATTCCGGTCGCTCAACAAAATCGTCCTCCAAATCATTCATCATGCCGCACATATCATCAATATCATCTTCAACATCATCCTCATTTGCCGTAGAACGAAAAACCTCACCATGGTAGAACCATCTTTGATACGAGGTCATTATTCCATATGCAAACAAATGGGTCCGAACGACATCAATCGAAAAATGTCTATGATTTCCACATTTAATACAAGGACAACGAATAGATTTCAAATCTACCATGTTCTCTCTAGCAAAATCACAAAACTCATCTACACCTTTCCGATATATCTCATTCAATCTATTCTCCCACATCCACTTCCTCATATTCATAGAAAAACCCTAATTATACAAAAAATTACCAATTCTAATTAGTATAAACTATCAAGAGAACAACAATTAGAAGAAGTTAAAGAAGAACTTACAAGATTTGAATGTGTAGATGAGACTAGTAAACGAGGACGCTCTAGAATGAGTAGAAAAGGTACTGGAAATATTTTTTCGAGTGAGGTTATGAGAGAGTTCAAAGTGAAAAAGACCAGAAATGAGAATTTATATCACCAGTCTCGTGTCACTCGCCGCGGCGAACTTTCTACTTCGCCGCGGCGAGACATTCTACAACGCTTACCAGAAGCGTTGTAGAATGTCCTCGCCGCGGCAAAAATATGCGTTCGCCGCGGCGACATATCACACCGCGGCGAGGTACAAATCCCGCCGCGGCAGGAGTCCTGCGCCGCGGCGGGAACAGGTCGTCGCCGCGGCGAAAAACTTACCGATAGCACCATGTTCCAGACATATACTCTCGCCGCAGCATCATACAATTCCCGCCGCGGCGAATGTATTCCTCGCCGCGGCGGGAATTAGCCTTCGCCGCGGCGAGGCTTCTACAACGCTTACTTAAGCGTTGTAGAAAGGTCTCGCCGCGGCGGACATTGTATACTGCCGCGGCGAGGACATCTAGGGTTACCTCGCCGCGGCGATGACACATTTTCGCCGCGGCGAGACGTTTCTGGGTAACTCTCGCCGCAGCGAGAATTTGGTTTCGCCGCGGCGAGGCTCCTACAACGCTTATTCTAAGCGTTGTAGAATCATCTCGCCGCGGCGAGAAATACACTTCGCCGCGGCGAGCTCCTACAACGCTTAGAATAAGCGTTGTAGGAGCGTTAAAAAATCTGAAATTTTCAAATTTTTTTAACTACCCGCGCCCATTCATATCTATACTTAGCGTTTTTTTTTCCTCTCATTTCTTCTCATCTCCACTACTATCTCTCTCGTCCTTCTCTCTCTCCGCCCGTCCCTCTCTCTCTCCGCCACTCTCTTGCCGCCCGTCCCTCTCTCTCTCCGCCACGCTCTCTCTCTCGGCCCCTCTCTCTCTCTCCGTCCCTCACTTCGCTGAACTACCGCGCCCTCCCGCGCGTTCTCTCCGACCCTCAACTCCCTCTCCTCGCCGTGCGCCGCGCCCACGCCGCCCTCTCTCACCTCGCCGTGCGCCCACGCCGCCCTCCCTCGCCGCGCGCCCTCACCTTGCTCGTGCCCACCCTCGCCGCGCGCCCTCACCTCGCCTCACCACCTTCTCTTCGCCGCCCTTTTGCTCGTCCAACTCCGGGTAATGTTTTTGAACATTTTTACATGAACTTATTTAGTGTGAATTCGATATTGATTTGAAATTAGGAGATATTGTATTGGATTTGAGTTTATTGAATTGAAGTTTGATATTGATTTGATTTGAGAAATATATTTGATAGTAGATTGAATTGGGATTGAAATTGTGTTTTTGTTTAGAATCGGATTGGATTTGAGTTTATATTGTGATTAGAGTTGAGTTTATATTTGATTTTTGTTACATTTGAGTTGAAATTTTGATAACATTTGAGTTGAAAATTGAAATTATGATTTGAATTTTGTTTATTAGATTCAATGTCGTCCACTACTACTACTTCTAGCGGTAGTGGTAAAAGAAAAATTAGAAGACAACTAGCGCTTAACTCCGATGAACAAGGAAAACGAAGAAACACTCTTATGGGTCGGGTTAATAAGGCTAAAAGAGACCGGCTTGTATTTTGAAATACTATACAAGTATCACCGAAGAAGATTGGATAGCATTTGTTGAGTATAGACGAACCGAAATGTTCAAACAAACATCGGAACATGGGAAATCAAATATCGGAAAAAGTGTGTACAAATCTCGAACGGGCCGAAATGGATATCGAAAGCTTGATCAAGAAAAGGTTAGATTCATTTTTTTCTTTTAGTTATTTCAAATGTTGCAATTATTTTTTAATTTATTATATAATTACTTCTTACTAGCATGACGAAACGGGGGAATGGCCTACGAAAGAGGAACTTTGGATTGACTCGCGAATGAAAGACGTAGATAACTACAAGGATGAGAAAGACAAATTGATGGGAGACAAAATCGTAAGTTCTTTACCTTTGTTATAACAATTAACCTTGTAATTTTATTTTCAAATAATTTTATGTGTAGAAAACGTTATCACAACAAGCATCGCAAGGGACATGGTTGCCGGAATCGGGAAAGAGTGTTTTGCAAGAAGCTTTGGGAACGTCGCGAGTTTGCGGTCAATCCAAACACACGTCGCGTTTTAAGTACTTTGTTCCTCCAACGCCCAACGAAGAAGTAATGAAGATGCGTCGGGAAATGAGCGAGTTAAAGTCTTTGGTGATGAAGGCATTCGGTGGAAATGGTAGCATTAATGTCGAGTCGCCTAGTTTCGAGCAAGTGAAAGAGAATCTCAACGCGAAGGTTGTTGATGATAAAGAGATGGCAAATGTTGAAGAACACGTCAATGAAGCGGTCTCTTTAGGTATGTTCAATTTTTTTTTTATCTATTTATTAAAGATAAATGTTTTGGTATTAAGTTATTGATAAAATTCTTGATTCGCTTAGAACACGACGATGTTGACGATCGTCCGAAGATCGATCCTATCATTGTTGATGATCGTCCGAAGATCGATCCTATTGTTGTGGAAAAACCAAATAGTGTCCGTGCTAGTTGCTCTTTGAATCCAACCACGCCGGTGACACCGAGTTCGGATGAAAGCGTCGAGTGTCTTCTTTTCATTGATGACACCGAGTTCGGAGGCACAATTCATGTTGCAAATGGGCGAGCGTACATGAATGGAGGCGTAGTTCATTTCTCACCTTTGGAGGAAGGAAATTTACGCGTGGCCGTTTTGGGGGTTTTGATTAAAAAAGCAAAATTGCCAATTCCAACCGAAGAAGCTCAAACCGTTGAAGATGCTATAGGCGGGTTTGTCTCGTGGCCGAAGAGACTCATGGAAATGGACTCGGGAATAGAGAGTCGCGGTCCGGTTGTCAAACAACTCTCAAAGCTCGGTTTTGAGAGTGAAGCTAGCATCGATGATGCTAAGAAGATTCCGTACAAGGTGATTAATCCAAAGTATCGATTGCTCGCTCAACATGCCAACAAAGTAATGTTACCGGAAGGGGATGTGATTATGGTCAATGTTAGTCCAAGTCTCGCGGCTATCCCGATTCCGGTGTCATTTGAAGACATTTCCGATTTTTTGCAATACTTGGAAATTGGCACGGGGAGCATAACGGTTTATATGGAGTAAGAGTTTTCTTTATATGCGTTTTTTAATATCAATATTCAATATTTAGTGTTTTGATCAACTAAATATTTGTTTGTCATAGCTATCTACGATCGAGGCTAGAAAAGGCGAAGAAGACTCGAAATTTTTGTTTTATAAATCCGAGCTTAAGTTCGTATATACAAAATGACGACGAGGAGGCTTATTTGTCAAAACGAGTCAAGGACGTTGGAAACGTGGTACGACATTGCAAATTTGGTGAACTAGTTTTGATGCCGTATAACAAAGGTGCGCATTGGATGCTCGTTGTCCTCGACCTTTGGAGAAATAGCGCTATGTTCTTTGACCCGTTGAGAAATAAAATCCCAACGGATTTAAATCGATTGATAAAAAGGTAATATTTTGATTTCTTAAATAATTTTTATTATAAACCGTTCTAGATGTTTTTTCTCTTATAATCTCCGTGTTATATAGGGTTCTTGTTGATTTCAAGCTCGAGCATCAAAACGCCAATAGTAACGGGCAATCAACGTACATCAAGGCTTGGGACGCTCCGAGACAAACGGGAAACACGGAATGCGGGTATTTTGTCATTTCTTATATGCGTGATATAGTCGTAGGAGGTGTAGGAAAATTAGAAAATAAGAAATCCTATACAAAAGAGGATTTAGAGAGAGTTAGGGAAGAATGGGTAACTTATGTACAAACATTTATTAACTGTGACGATTAGCTAGTTTTTTCGAAGATGTATATATTAGATTTTGAATGTTTTAAAGATGAGGATATTTGAGATGAATGTATATATTAGATATTTTTTGTATTGAAGATTATTTTCAGGTGCTAGTATCGTGTAAAAAACAAATTGTGGATTGAAAATAAATGATTCTCGCCGCGGCGAACTATACTTCTCGCCGCGGCGAGACAAGATACCGAGAGCAAGCAAATTAGATATCTTAGTCTCGCCGCGGCGAGATTTTTTCTTCGCCGCGGCGAGTTTTAAAAAAAAATTCATCGCCTTCCTACAACGCTTTATATCCGTTGTAGAATCATCTCGCCGCGGCAAAGATTTGACTTCGCCGCGGCGAATTTATCGCCGCGGCGAAGTATATTTTTCGCCGCGGCGACGTGCTTCTACAACGGATTGAATATCCGTTGTAGAATGTTCTCGCCGCGGCTCGGAACGTACCTCGCCGCGGCAAATAACTCGCCGCGGCGACGTATAATTCTAGCCGCGGCGAGGTCCTTCTACAACGGAAAATCAATCCATTGTAGAAGCACGTCGCCGCGGCGAAAAATATACGTCGCCGCGGCGACATGTGTGAAAATATTTTAAAATTACACAATGGAATTAGACCGTTGTAGAAGCTTCTACAACGCTTAAGATTCCGTTGTAGAAGCGTAGTTTCTACAACGGATAATTAAGCGTTGTAGAAAGCTGTTGGATTCTACAACGGATTTTTAAGCGTTGTAGAAGCTTCTACAACGCAGGATTCTACAACGCTTAAGAAGCGTTGTAGAATCATTCTACAACGTTTTTTAAGCGTTGTAGAATCCTATTTTTGTAGTAGTGCTACCACTCCGTATGTATCACCTGCCAAGCTGCCTTCACGTAGATCACATTCTTCATTGGGAAGATTGTGAATCATAGTGACGACGTCGAGGCCAGTGTTTGGGGTCACTCCTTGTTCGGGGTGAGTCACTTGACGCCTTTCATTCGACCCTTGTGCCGTGCGGGGATTACCATTGGTTGGGGCCGTTGGATTGTTACCCTGGCGGCCAGTCAACCTTTCTCGTAGGTCTTCACCGCGACTGTTTCGTTGGGCAATAATTTGATCCCTCAGGTCTCGGTTAGCGGCACAGGGGCGTGAGTTTTGAGTAAACGCCTCACTCTCTGAGTTCCCTCACCTTCCTTGAAATTTCCTCTTTGACCAAGTCGGTCACGGGCCGAACGTTAGGAAGTTTCCTCTTGGGAGGAAACAGGGATCACCTTTATCTTAAACAATGGATTCGAAGTACCGGTTTCAATCTCTATGAGGATTTCGCCGTCTTTAGTGAGAGAAGTCTCGATATCTGCCGAAATTTTCAAAACTTTGTAGTCAGGATCATAGTCAGGCCCGTCATCTACGAGGTTTCTAGATTCCCCTTGAGGAATGTCTTGCAGAGGTCGCTTATTCGCCAGTTGTTAATGGTACCTTCCATTGGCCGCCCTTAGTTGGCATATCTTCTCCTCCATCTCAAGGATGCGGTTATCCCGGCTATCCTGAGGTGGAGATGGTGAGGGAGTGTGACTCTCGTCGTGGAGTGATTCCTCATCACCATGCGCTCGGGAGGGCAAGAACTATTTATTCGCTCCAGTTGCGTTCTCGGGGTTATTCACTCTCTCAGAACGAATGGGTGGTTGGTTGCTCATGTATTTCTCAACTCGAGAAAGATGAGACTATGATTGTAGAAGGGATTTTGGGTTGTATAAGTCGGGAAGTCCCCTCCTTCTAGCACCAAAATATTGTCACACGAAAATGAACAACGATTTAAAACTTTAGGCAGTTTGATCCAAGGCCGAACCAAGTGATCTCGCCCGAGCCAAAGTATGAACTTGAAGGCCGAGTTGTACCATCCAAACCCAGACGTGTGTTTTGGAAGGTGTGACTGTGCCCAATGTTGATTGCCTACATACCCGGAGTCCGGGATCAGGTCAGAACGTAGTTCAACGTAGTGGTTGTGGCTATCTTGGACTCGAAGGTTGAGAACTTAAGACTTAAGAGAAAGATCATGCTCGTAGCTTCTATCGAAGGCTTTAGAGGGGTCGCTATACTCGTGGCTTAGCGTTCTAACTCAAGGGTAAAAAAGCAAGGGAGCAGCTTGTGCGTTGTGAATACTCGGGTCTCAGAATTGGAACGCGCTCCATGTTGTCAAAGGGGTTTCTCGAATTTATGAGCCGAGCTTGGAGAGGAGGAGAGAACTATTGGAATGTCACAAGAGGATTGTTTGAGAGTAGAGAGAGTTGTCTAAAAAAAAGGGGGTCCTCTCAAGTGACGAGAAAGGGGGAGGGGTATTTATAGGTGTTGAGGAGACTATGGGCTGGCCCCCATGAGGGCCCATGGAAGGGCCGGGTGCGCGCGCAGGCAATAGGGCCGGTAGGGCACGGGGCGCGCGCAGCCAGGTATGCGCGGGACGTGCATGGGGCGCGCACGGGCAGGGAGCCCGGCCGAGAGTGCAAGACGCGTGCGTGGGCTGGGAGCCCGGAATGACACGCACTCGGGTCGGAGGCCCGGTAGGCGATCCGGCCGGCGCCGTTTGTTTTTTATTTTTTCGGTTTTCCGAAAACGACTGGTAACATCTTAGAGTCTGTTATAGAATATTACTTAGTTATGATAGAATATTATGTAATTACGTAGGAGATTATTACGTAGTTATTAGAGTATATTTTGTTACCAATTACGTTATTACTTTTGTATATAAATACCCGTAACCATGAATGAGAAATACACAACTTTTACTCTCAAATTCTCTCTGATTACATGGTATAAGAGCCACGAAATTAGTCTTCACATAGCTCAGAAAATTCTCTCAAAATCACCTCCATTTTTCTCAGAAACTTCAAAAAATTCCCAAACTTTAAACCCTTATATCCATATTCAAGTTTCGTATCAAAATCACTCATTTCACTAATCTCTTAATCTCACCACCCTCCTAAAACGACCGAGCATCAAATTCCGACCAAGTATGTACCGATCGACGACCCAGAAGCTTCCCCACGCGCCCGATGTCCTCCTTCGCGCGTGCAGTCCATGCGCCACCATCGTTTTCCCGATTCTGTTATTTTCAGCAGCTTCGTCTACATCCTCTCAGCCAATTCGACTGGTATATTTCAATTTCTTAGCTCCCGGAACAAGCTTTTACCTTCATTTCTTACCCTTGTTTATTTCTCTCTGATTCTAAAAAAAAGCCATCAATGTGTTGGAGATCGTTCCGAGTAGCAAGCTGTGAGTATTTGTGCCGTGAGGGAATCAGGGCGGTGAATGAGAGTCTCCAAACTTGTTTAGCGAGCTCTCGAAGATCACGGACCACAAGTTGAGTGGTTCTAACTATCTCATTTGGAGCAAAACCATCCGTTTACTCCTCTGGAGTATTGACAAAGATGATCTTCTAACCGATACGTCTCCAAGTAACGAGTCAAAGCAAGCATGGCTTCGGGAAGATGCTCGTCTTTTCCTCCAAATCCGTAACTCCATCGGTGAGGTAATTGGTCTTGTTAATCACTGCGAGTTCGTCAAAGAATTAATGGACTATTTAGATTTCCTTTATTCTAGAAAAGGGAATCTCTCTCGCATGTTCGATGTATGCAAAGCTTTCTATAGGGCTAAAAAACAGGACCAATCTCTCACCACCTACTTTATGGAGTTCAAGAAGATCTACGAAGAGCTCAACACGTTGCTGCCCTTCAGTGCCGACGTGAAAGTTCAGCAACAGCAGCGAGAGCAAATGGCCACTATGAGCTTTCTTGCGGGACTACCTTCGACATTTGACACTGCAAGGTCTCAGATCATCTCTGGTTCCGACATCTGCTCTCTCTAAGAGGTATTCAGCCGCATTCTTCACATGGAAGGAACCTCGTCTAATCCTATCAGTGGAGCTCTACTATCTCAAAACACGCATGGCTCAAGTCGCCCCGCTCATTACAAACCTGGAGCCCCAAGGAATTCAGACTCTCGTTCAACAAACACTGCCGCAGTCACTTGTAACTATTGCAAGAAACTAGGTCATACGATCCAAGAGTGTCGAAAGCTTCCGTACAAGAATCAAAAGAACTCATCAGCTCATGTTGCATCCTCTGACAACAATTTGGTTCATGTCCCTGCTGATGAGTACGCCAAATTTTTTGAGTATCAAGAATCACTAAGGACTTCAAAACCCTTTGTCGCTGCCATTGCCGAATCAGGTAATCCGAATGCGTGTCTTCTTTCCTCATCCTCCAATTGGGTCATTGATTCTGGTGCCACAGATCATATGACAGGTAATTTAAAACTCTTCTCCACCCTTACACCTCATACTTCCGCTTCCACAGTTACCTTAGCCAATGGATCCCCTTCCAATGTTATTGGTTCTGGCACTATTACACCTACTCCTTCTTTGTCGTTATCTCAAGTCTTGCACTTACCCAACCTTTCATTTAACCTCTTGTCTGTTAGCCAACTCACAAAAACATTGAATTGCTCAATCTCATTTTTCCCCAACTCTTGTGTTTTTCAGGATCTCATGACGAAACAGACTATTGGTAAAGGACATGAATCTGGAGGCCTCTACATTCTTGACGCACCTAAATCCGTTGCTTGCCCCAGCATCACGTCTGCCCTTGAAGAACATTGTCGTCTAGGTCACCCTTCCCTTCCTCTTCTCAAGCTTCTTTGTCCTCAATTTCGCTCAGTTTATTCTTTAGATTGTGAGTCGTGTCAGTTTGCTAAACATCATCGCCTTAGTTCTAGTCCTAGGATCAATAAGCGATCTAGCGCTCCATTTGAATTAGTTCATTGAGATGTTTGGGGCCCATGTCCTATTACGTCCAAACCAGGCTTTCGATACTTTGTCACTTTTGTGGATGATTTTTCTCGTGTAACTTGGTTATTTTTAATGAAAACCCGTTCTGAATTATTCTCATTGTTTCGCTCTTTTGTGCTGAGATCCGTACTCAATTCAATATATCTATTCGCACTTTCCGTAGTGACAATGCCAAAGAGTACATGTCTAGTCAATTCCAAAACTGCATGACCCAACATGGCATGAAACATCATGTGTTGATACTCCGTCCCAAAATGGAGTTGTTGAACGCAAAAATCGACATGTCCTTGAAACTGCATGAGCTTTACTATTTCAAACAGGTGTTCCAAAGTGTTTCTGGGCTGATGCCATCTCTACTGCATGTTTTCTTATCAATAGTATGCCATCATCTGTTCTTCGAGGTGCAATTCCTTACAAAACATTATTCCCTCAGAAACCTTTGTTTCCCGTTAATCCAAAAATCTTCTGTAGTACATGTTTTGTTCGGGATGTTGGGCTAGGTCTCACAAAATTAGATCCAAAATCCTTAAAATGTTTATTTTTGGGATACTCTCGTCTTCAAAAAGGGTATCGATGCTACTTGTTGTCGGTCGTTTTCGGAAAACCCGAGACGCCAAGAAGACACGCCATTCAAAGGGCCGATGGTCAGGCCGGAGGTCCTAAAGAGCGGCGAGCCTTCTCTCACGAGTCGACTGACAAGTCCTCGTGCCAAATCCTCATGCCCCTCGAGTCGAGCCCCGAGTCGTTCCTCGAGTCGAGCCTTGGGTTGTTCCTCGAATCGAGCCTCGAGTCGGTCTCCTCGAGTCGAGCTTCACTCCTCGAGTCGAGCCTCGAGTCGCTCCTCGAATCGAGTCACTCTCGCCAAGTGGAAACCTTCATATTTCATGTGGCAAGAATGGTATTCGAAGACCCCTAAGGGCCCACAAGAGCCCGGCAAGACGGGACATTCGCCGCGCGCACGGCACGCTGCGCCGGCCGGCCGTGCAGCAAGCAGCGCGCCGCGCCATCAGGTCAGCGCGCCGCGCCAAGACGCGCCCGCGCCGCGCGCTCCATGCGCCGCGCATCTTGCGCCGCGTCCACTGACCCGCGCGCCGCGCCAGATGACCCGCGCGCCGCGCCCCCTGCGCCGCGCGCCGCGCGTTGTCCGCCGCTCTTTGTGCGCCGCGCGCGCCGTGCGCCTCCACTTGATGGCGCGCGCGTTCCTAGTCCCACATGGACGAAAAAGGAGCCTCCTAAGGCCCCTAAACACCTATAAATACCCCCTCTCATTGAGGGGAAAGCCATCCCATTCTTTCTCAAGGAACTTGAGACTTCTCTCCGCTTCTCTAGATGCCATCCTTGGCCTGAAGCGGATTCTCCACGATTTCTCGCTCTCGGAGATTCTGAAGCACTTTCCGGGGACTCCCGAGTGCCGCCTCTCTTGATCGAGCGATTAATCTTGAGTCCACGAGTGCTCTAACGGTTTTCTACTGAAAATCGCCTACGTCTCTAGCCCCCTAGACGCGTCCGCCATTTCTGACAAGAAATCGCCTACGCGTCCGGCATTTCCGACTAGGAATCGCCTACGCGTCCGGAATCTCCGCCACAACAAGGAACTCTTGACTTAGAGTCTTCCACATCTCCAAAAGAAAGAAAACACACATTCTCTCTCGCGCTCACGATCTCCGAAGTCCTGAGACGCTGCCGAGGACTCCTCGCGCCCCATCTCCTTCGTCGAGTACGCTTCTCCACCAAGGTTCTACGCCTCATACTGCGTCTTACACGCTTGAACTACGTTCTGACCTGATCCCACACACGGGTACGTAGGCAGCCGACACCCAAGGCACGGTCACTCCTCCTCCTCACCCCCTACCTCTCCCGAGAGGCGGGTTGATCGGAGAAAACCTAGCTCGAGACTTTCGAGTTCACACTCTTGGCCCGGGTGCGATCACTTGGTCCGGCCTTGGATCGAACCGCCCGAGGTTTTAAATAGTTGTTCATTTTCGTGCGACAACATTTTGGCGATAGAAGGAGGGGACTTCCCGACCTATTCAGCCCGAAATCCCTTATGTTCATCTTCTTCTTTTCTTCTGCGAACTCAACCTTCTCGAACTTGAGAAACGATGAGTAACCAACCACCTGTACGTTCTGAGGGCGTGAACAACCCCGAAAACGTCACTGGGACCAAGAAATACTTCTTGCGCTCCCGAGCGCATGGTGACGAAGAGTCGCTCCACGAAGAGAGCTCGACCCGCTCACCATCTCCATCTCCTGATAGCAGGGACAACCGCATCATGGAGCTGGAGGAGAGTGTCCGCCAACTAAAGGCGAAGAACGCTAGGTACCACAGCCAACTAGCTGCGAAGCAACCCGCGCATGACACAATAACCCTCAACAAGGATCCTAAGAACCTCAACGAGGAAAGCCGTGACCGCGACCCTGATTACGAGGGTACTGGCGATTCGGAGGGTATCGAGACTTCTCTCACGAAGGGCGGGGAACCCCCCGCCGTGTTTGAAGCCGGTCCTTCGAATCCCCTACCCCGGAAAGGCGACGCACCGGCTGCTTCTCATGAGGGAAACTCCCGACGCTCGGCCTTCGACCGACTAGGTCAAAGGGAGAATGTTACGGAGAGTCAGGGCACGCGGAGAGCGCGCCGTCGCAGATGAAGCCTGCGCCTCCGTATGTCCAGCCCCGATCTTAGGGATCACCTCACCGCCCAACGCATTGAGCGTGGTGATGACTTAAGAGAGCGACTAAGCTCTCGGCCAAACGTCCCCGTGGCAGCCCCAACTAACGGGAACCGCCGCACGGGTCAAGGGTCAAATGAAAGACGACAGGTGACTCCTCCCGAACAGGGAGTTACTCCGACTACCGGTCTCGATGTGATCACAATGATCCACAATCTTCGAAATGAAGTACGAGATCTCCGAGATCACGGAATAGGCGGAAGTGCCTATGGGGTCGTTGAGGAGAAGTCCTCGCCTTTCACGGCTCAGATATTGGCCGAGGTATGTACGGGAAATTTCAAACTCCCGAACCTCACTCCATATAATGGAAAAGCAGATCCTGCTTACCACATCCAACACTATGAAACCTGGATGACGATGCAGGGTGTCACTCCCGGCGCTATGTGCCAAGCTTTTAGTCTTACCCTCGCCGGACCCGGCTTCGAGTGGTTCAAGAACTTAAGGCCGGGAAGCATCCGCTCGTTCAAAGACCTGAAGGACATGTTCCTAGCACGGTTCGCTACGTCTATGGTCCAAAAGAAGACCAAGATGTACCTGTGGTCAATCAGGCAAGAGGATGGCGAGTCTCTTAGACGATACCTCGCCCGATTCACTGAAGAATCGAATAAGGTCGACCGCTTTGACGACAAAGACGCAATCACCGCCATCACTGAAGGCTTGCGCACAAGTGACTTCCTTAAGTCCATCGTCGGCCGTGTCCCTTCTACCATGGCCGAGTTAATGACTCGAGCCAAGACCTTCATGGGAGTCGAAGATTACCTCGATGGTCGCAAGGGCAATGATCAAAGCCCTCACCACCGAGACGAGCCTAGCAACGAGCATGGAAACTCCCGTAAAAGGCGAAACAGAGGAGGTCAGACTTTTAATAGACGACCTCCGATGCCCCAGAAGCCGCGACTTGCGGAAGACTTTAAGGGCTACTCGTCGTTCACACCGTTGAACACAACGCCGGAGCAAATCCTAGCTTTAGCGCGTGACAAGTTCACTCCCCCGGCTCCAATGAACAAAGATCCCGCGACTCGCGATAGATCTAAATATTGCGAGTTCCATGAGGAATACGGTCACTTGACCTCCGAATGCTATAGTCTTAAAAGGCAGATCGAGGCATTGATCCAACGGGGTGAGCTAAAAGAGTTCGTGTTACGCATGATTAGCGCTGCGGGCCCCACCTCGAACAGACCACAGTCTGGCCGAGGAGGAGGAACAGCCGCTTCTGCCGACCGAACCACGGCTACTGCCAATGCCAATCCACAACTCCACGTTGTGACCACCATATTGGGAGGTCCACAAGATGGAGATTCGGCCCGACAACGGAAAAAAATTCCTAAGGGCCGTGGCTCAAGAAGACGCTGCTATGCACGTCAACCTCACGTATGAAGAACCTCCGTCCGTGCCTCACAAGACGATGCATTTCACCAACAAAGAGGCCAAGCGAGTTGTACATCCGCACAATGACGCAATTGTGCTCAAAGCCCAAGTGGCTAACAACTTGGTAAAAAGAGTTCTCATCGACAACGGCAGTGCTGCCGACATAATTTTCAAGTCCACCCTAGAGCGCATGAAGCTCGGGGGGCTACGCCCAACTCCGACCCAAACGCCTCTATTCGGGTTCACTGGGGAGAGAGTCATGACCGAAGGCATCATCGATCTACCGGTCACCTTCGGAACTCCCGGAGGCATTGAAGTCGTTCACACGGTCCCATTCCTAGTGGTTGACCAAGAGTCCCCCTACAACGTAATCGTTGGGCGACCCACGTTGAACCGGCTAAGGGAAATCACTTCAACATACCACCTACTGGTGAAGTTCCCTACCAAGAATGGAATCGGCATCATGGCTGGAGACCAATCCCAAGCCAGAATATGTTACATCCAAGGAATCGATGGAAAGACCGCTAAAAAGACGGTTAACACGATCTCTCAACTTAGAGATAGCGTCGAGTCGACCAAGGTCCTCCGCGAAGTCCATAAAGACACCTGCATGACACCCAAGTGCAAGGTAACGACGTCCTCATCAGGGACCCCACACGGTCTACCAGGTCATACATGGACGAGACACCGATCTATCGCATGTGGAATGCGGAACACTGGAAGAGAGTACTACCACTAGCCAGCGATCCCCCCATTTTATTTCTTTGCTTTCTAAACATTCAATAAGGCCTACGAGCCATGTTTTACGATTTCAGATTTTTGCAACATTAATAAAGTTCGATGTTTTTCTTTCAAAATCCACTTTATCAAAGATTTTGAATCATCAAAGATCACACTTGTAAACCCAAAACTCGGGGGCCTAGTGACATAGGCAATGGAAAGTACGCTCAAATTCCTCAAGAAAGTACGCTCCACAAAAAGAAAGCACGCTCCATCAAAACAAAACACCCGAACACAAAACGGGAACAGGCGTGCACGTAAGACGCCTCCGTGGCGCGCCGTAAGACATCCCCGAGATGCAGGCTAAAGACGCCCCCGCGGCGCGCCAAAGAGACATCCCCGAGATGCAGGCTAAAGACGCCCCCGCGGCGCGCCCAAGAGACATCCCCGAGATGCAGGCTAAAGACGCCTCCGCGGCGCACCCAAGAGACATCCCCGAGATGCAGGCTAAAGACGCCCCCGCGGCGCGCCCAAGAGACATCCCCGAGATGCAGGCTAAAGACGCCCCCGCGGCGCGCCCAAGAGACATCCCCGAGATGCAGGCTAAAGACGCCCCCGCGGCGCGCCCAAGAGACATCCCCGAGATGCAGGCTAAAGACGCCCCCGCGGCGCGCCCAAGAGACATCCTAGAGATGCAGGCTAAAGACGCCCCCGCGGCGCGCCCAAGAGACATCCCAGAGATGCAGGCTAAAGACGCCTCCGCGGCGCGCCCAAGAGACATCCCCGAGATGCAGGCTTAAGCCGTCCCTCGCGACGCACTTAAGACGCCTACATGGCGCACGTAAGACGCGTAAAGGCGCAACCCGTAAGACGCCTACATGGCGCAACCTAAGATGCCTACATGGCGCACGTAAGACGCATAAAGGCGCAGCCCGTAAGACGCCTACATGGCGCAATATAAGACGCCTACATGGCGCACTTAAGACGCCTACATGGGGCACGTAAGACGCCTACATGACGCACCTAAGACGCCTACATGGCGCACTTAAGACGCCCACATGGCGCAACCAAGTCGTCCCTCGTGACACACCTAAGTAACCTACATGCCGCATCTAGGCCATCCCTCACGACGTGCCTACAATGCCTAAAACAACGCACACAGCTGCCTCTAATGACGCGTTCTGAGTCACCGCAAGGCGCTGTGTCTGATGACTAATCGGAACGCACCTGAACAGCCATACAAGGCGCAACTCATGTCATCTTCACCACCGCCGACTAAGCACAATCACACCCGCCTCTGAGCAAGAACCTCGCTCGGCCTGAACTAGCTGAGACCTCGCTCCTCGAGTTGAGTCATTCTCCTCGAGTCGAGCCTTGCTCCTCAAATCAACTCATTCTCCTCGAGTCGAGCTTCGCTCTTCAAGTCGAGTCATCCTCCTCGAGTCAAGCTTCGCTCCTCGAGTCGAGTCAGTCTCCTCGAGTCGAGCTTCGCTCCTTGAGTCGAGTCATCCTCCTCGAGTCGAGCTTCGCTTCTCGAGTCGAGTTAGTCTCCTCGAGCTGAACTTCGCTCCTCAAGTCGAGTCTCCTCGAGTCGAGCCTTGCTCCTCAAATCGAATCATTCTCCTCGAGTCGAACTTCGCGCCTCGAGTCGAGTCTCCTCGAGCAGAGCTTTGCTCCTCGAGACAAATCACTCTCCTCGAGTTGAGCTTCGCTCCACGAGTCGAGTCATCCTCCTCGAGTCGAGCTTCGCTCCTTGAGTCGAGTTATTCTCCTCGAAGTCGAGCTTCGCTCCTTGAGTCGAGTCATTCTCCTCGAGTCAAGCCTCGCTCCTCGAGTTGAGTCACGCTCCTTGAGTCGAGTCTTGCTCCTTGAGTCAAATCATTCTCCTTGAGTCGAGCACTGCTCCTCGAGTCAAGACATCCTCCTCAAGTTGAATCACACCCTCCTCGAATCGAGCCATGCTCCTCGAGTCGAGTCACTCTCCTCGAGTCATCCCTCTCGAGTCGAGCATCACTCATCAAGTCATTCTCCCCGAGTTGAGTCTTGCTCCTCGAATCGAGTTATACTCCTCGAGTCGAGCATCGCTCCTCGAGTGGAGTCATATTCCTTAATGACCAGCCAGTCTCCTTGAGTCGAGTCTAGCCCCTCGAGTTGAGACTTGAGTCAGCTCCCCGAGTCGAGCCTAGCCCCTCGAGTTGAGACTTGAGTCGGCTCCCCGAGTTGAGCTTCGCTCCTTGAGTTGAGACTCGATTCAGTCTCCTCAAGTCGAGCTTCGCTCCTCGAGTCGAGCCTTGAGTCAGTATCCTCGAGTCGAGCTCTGCTCCTCGAATCGAGCCTTGAGTCAGTCTCCTCGAGTCGAGTCCCACTCCTCGAACAAACACCTGGAGCGACCTAAAGAACAGGTCAGCCAAAATAGAGACCCGCACTCGCGCCTGGGGAATAAGGGCCGATCTTCCGAACGCAGACGAAGAAGCGTCACCAAGGCGAGAATGGCGGATGCCCCGTGAGGCCGACTTATGCTTGATGCGTGGTCAAACTTTTAGCGTTTATCCCCGAGCAGTCGAAGCCCTCCGGTGCGGCAGAGCCTTCCGCCAGGTGCCACTCCGTCTTCTCGAAGCATCAGCCCGCAGCATCAACCCCCGTCTTCGAGACCTCGGAATGAGCACGCCTTTGCAAAATGCAAAAGTGCAGTCGCCTTCCAAGCTGGCCGAGACGGAAGCCATGATCTTCCCCTAATAGGTCACGATTACACAATCGTCACCCTGCTAGTCACCGTCGAGTCCCATGGACTCCGGATTGATGATATTATCAAACAAAACGCCATCGAAGGTTAACTCGGGCGTAACATTGCCAAAAGATCAATAAGCCGCGACACGCTGGCACGCCTCTACACAAATGTACGCCCCACTTGCGCATGCATATCCCATTTGCTCCGGGCCTAGAGCGACGGACGCAAGCGCGTTTGCCTTGTCCACGTCGAGCTACGTCCCTTATCCGCTTGGATCCTCCTCCATGTGTCGATCACACACTCGTGTCGAGAAAGACGGAAAAGCGAGAAAGAGCACTTGCAATTGTGAGAGTATTCTATATAATCACAAAGGCTTCGCAACAGTGAAGCTCTGGAAAGTCTATTTTCCTCAAACACCCGGCGGAAACAACTAAAAGTTCACCTCCCGGGGCCTCCCGAGCAATGAACTTGGGGGGCTAATGTTGTCGGTCGTTTTCGGAAAACCCGAGACGCCAAGAAGACACGCCATTCAAAGGGCCGATGGTCAGGCCGGAGGTCCTAAAGAGCGGCGAGCCTTCTCTCACGAGTCGACTGACAAGTCCTCGTGCCAAATCCTCATGCCCCTCGAGTCGAGCCCCGAGTCGTTCCTCGAGTCGAGCCTTGGGTTGTTCCTCGAGTCGAGCCTCGAGTCGGTCTCCTCGAGTCGAGCTTCACTCCTCGAGTCGAGCCTCGAGTCGCTCCTCGAATCGAGTCACTCTCGCCAAGTGGAAACCTTCATATTTCATGTGGCAAGAATGGTATTCGGAGACCCCTAAGGGCCCACAAGAGCCCGGCAAGACGGGACATTCGCCGCGCGCACGGCACGCTGCGCCGGCCGGCCGTGCAGCAAGCAGCGCGCCGCGCCATCAGGTCAGCGCGCCGCGCCAAGACGCGCCCGCGCCGCGCGCTCCATGCGCCGCGCATCTTGCGCCGCGTCCACTGACCCGCGCGCCGCGCCAGATGACCCGCGCGCCGCGCCCCCTGCGCCGCGCGCCGCGCGTTGTGCGCCGCTCTTTGTGCGCCGCGCGCGCCGTGCGCCTCCACTTGATGGCGCGCGCGTTCCTAGTCCCACATGGACGAAAAAGGAGCCTCCTAAGGCCCCCAAACACCTATAAATACCCCTTCTCATTGAGGGGAAAGCCATCCCATTCTTTCTCAAGAAACTTGAGACTTCTCTCCGCTTCTCTAGATGCCATCCTTGGCCTGAAGCGGATTCTCCACGATTTCTCGCTCTCGGAGATTCTGAAGCACTTTCCGGGGACTCCCGAGTGCCGCCTCTCTTGATCGAGCGATTAATCTTGAGCCCACGAGTGCTCTAACGGTTTTCTACTGAAAATCGCCTACGCGTCTAGCCCCCTAGACGCGTCCGCCATTTCTGACAAGAAATCGCCTACGCGTCCGGCATTTCCGACTAGGAATCGCCTACGCGTCCGGAATCTCCGCCACAACAAGGAACTCTTGACTTAGAGTCTTCCACATCTCCAAAAGAGAGAAAAAACACATTCTCTCTCGCGCTCACGATCTCCGAAGTCCTGAGACGCTGCCGAGGACTCCTCGCGCCCCATCTCCTTCGTCGAGCATGCTTCTCCACCAAGGCTCCGCACCTCATACTGCATCTTTCACGCTTGAACTACGTTCTGACCTGATCCCACGCACGGGTACGTAGGCAGCCGACAACCAAGGCACGGTCACTCCTCCTCCTCACCCCCTACCTCTCCCGAGAGGCGGGTTGATCGGAGAAAACCCTAGCTCGAGACTATCGAGTTCACACTCTTGGCCCGGGTGCGATCACTTGGTCCGGCCTTGGATCGAACCGCCCGAGGTTTTAAATAGTTGTTCATTTTCGTGCGACAACACTACTGTTGGAATCGATCTAGGATTTAAGAAAATAATTAACGCTTCGGTAAGCGGCGGAATTTTAAAAATTTTCTTTTACAAGTAAAACAGTTTTTACTAACCTAGACAAGTGCAAGTATATGTAATTAAAAACCAATATGAGCTAGAAGTTTACTAACCTTTCTTGAAGCTTGAACTTTGAAGAAGCTTGTGGAAAGTTTGCAACGCTCGTCTCCCCTCGCAGCACGTCTCTCTTTCTTTCCTCGGCACCTCGAGCAACCACGAAAGTTTCTATCACTAAATCACTCGAAAAGAAGGAATCAGTGAGTGGGCACTTTTAAAAACTACGACTTAAGAACAAGTCTCGAAGTCGCAGAGCTAAACACTAGGTCGAGTGAGGACCTAGGTGCCAAGACAAGAAAAAATCGAAAATAAACTAGAGAGAGAGAGAGAGAGAGGATTTTCGGCCATAAGTTCTAGAGAGAGAGTCTCTCAAATCTCTTAAACTTGGATGAATGAAATGTGAGGAATGAGGCTCCTATTTATAGGAGGAGGATTACCTTCAAAAGGTAGTTTCCTCTTTTCCTATTGCCTTGCACGTCCAACATGCCTCATGAAGGCTTAGGATTTGTTTCCTCATTTGATTTCCTCTTAGTTGGCCGAAAATGCACTTTCCTTCTTAAGGAAATTTGTTTCCCCTTTTTCTTTTGGCAAGTATCTTCATACATCAATGCACAAAATAAACTCTCTTTCCCACTATGGCATGAACGAAATTCAGCCTTATTTTCCTTGGGTTGGACGAAATTTGAGCTTCTAGAAGGAGCTTCTAGATGTTTCTTCATTTGTTCGTGACAACATAAGAAAAGCCCATTAAGAATTTTCAAGTAAAATTCTATGAAATGAAATTAATCCTCAAGGCCCAATTACACTAATATGGCTGAGTAATATTTATTTCATTTGTCATCATATGACAATGTCAAAAAAATTTATTGACATTTTTTCGTCCTATGTCCAAAAAGACAAAAATACCCTTTTGACAATTTTCGTAAAACTGTCTCGTTCTTGTTTTGACTTAGCTTTCAGTTTAACTATTCCTACTCGATGTGATTCGTGACAGTGACCTCATGGACCCAAATGAACAAAGCTTGAGCTAAACACTTGGACTCAAAAGTTCACAAACCTTTTCCAAGTTTAGCTTAATGCCAACTGACTCCACTAAAGAGTTGACACTGAAAATCTCTCGGTTCAAATGAATTTATTTTCTACTCAAGAATTCACCTAATTGTAATGAGCGGATCCACTGAATATTATCTATGTTTACCCTTCATGAATGTCATCAACTAGTCGGGATTTACTAAATTACCATTTTACCCTTCTAGCTGTTATTTCCTCAACTCCTTTGTCGCTTGTGAATAAGTTAGAAACAATGTATTGACGAGGAGCTAACAAGTCACATTGTTTCATCCAAAAGAGTCAGGACTCAATTTGGACACTGGCCAGTTCATTTATTCACACTCCAAGGAACAAAGCATGAGGTGACATACATTGCATTTCAGCAATCTTGTACATGAATTCCATATCTATGAGAACTTCACAAAGTTACTCATGACAGACTCACAACTTAGTACTTCACCAATAGGCCTTGTTCGGAATCACATAGTGAGTCCGAACTTTGACTTTCTCAAATGAGAATACTAAGGTGTGAAATGGCATGTCTCATTTCAGGATTAAGGTAAGCATGATGCAATTCATACATAGTGACTTCGAGACGTAAGAGGTTAAATGGTTTGTTCTTATATTGTCTCTAGAAGTGCACTGGTCAATTCAGTACCTTCGGAAGATACCTAGAAGAACTATAGAGTCTCCAACTCTCAATGCCTCATAACCAGACATCATAGATTCTTCTAACAATCATACTGAGGTCAATAGTCCTTTGACCCTAAGATTGCGAATATAACGTTTTAAGCAAACTACGAAGAGTTTGTTCATGCAAATCTACATTTGTCTCTTCGTAAGTTGTTAAGTTTGTTTATGGACTAAAAGACTAAGGTTTTATCATAAAGCTTCAAACAAAGAAAGAATGAATGAACGTTTCAACTTTATTAATAAATAGATAGGCAATTACAAGCAAGAGTCTTCATGAGACTTTATTACATCAAATGTACAAAATAAAGACTACAACTCTTCTTGTGGGCACCATTGACAACAAACTCCCACTTGACTCAAAGAAGATGTGAGTAGTCCTACATGCCTAATCCCTCTCGAAGTTGGTCGAAGACCATGTTCGCTAGGGCCTTGGTGAATAGATCTGCCAGAGATCTACTTCACCTCCACGTCTCCGCGTTGCGCGATCTATCGAATCAAATGGTATTTCCTCTCAATATGTGTAGAGCGCTTATGGCTTCGAGGTTCCTTTGAGTTAGCGACAGCCCCACTATTATCACAATAAAGGGTCATGGGCTCGTCGACGTTTGGAACAACTTCCAAATACTTAAGGAATTTTCTAAGCCATACAGCCTCTTTGGATGCTTCACAAGCAGCCACATATTCTGCTTCCATTGTGGAGTCAGCAATGCAAGATTGCTTAATACTTCTCCACACAACAGCTCCACCATTAAGGATGAACACAGATCCCGAACTGGATTTCCTAGAATCCTTATCCGCTTGAAAATCGGCGTCGGTATATCCCGTCATAGTCAGGTCAGTACCTTAGTATGTAAGCATCAAGTTCCTAGTTCTTCGAAGATACTTAAGAACATGCTTAACAGCAATCCAGTGCTCGGGTCCAGGGTTGGATTGGAAACGGCTAACTACGCCAACGGCGAAACAGATGTCAGGTCTAGTGCAAAGCATAGCATACATGAGGCTTCCTACGGCAGAGGCGTAAGGAATTTTCCTCATGTCTCTTGTGCAGTCTTGGGAGACTGGTCCTTAGAGAGTGAAACTCCATGCCTAAAGGGTGTTTGACCCCTCTTGCAGTCTTGCATCGAGAAGCGATCCATCACCTTATCAATATAAGATGCTTGAGAGAGCGACAGGGTCCGGTTTTTCCTATCTCGAAAGATTTGGATTCCCAGAATGTATGCGGCTTCTCCTAGATCCTTCATATGGAATTGCTTTGCTAGCCAGACCTTAACCTCAGATAACTTACCCACGTCATTACCAATGAGTAGTATATCATCGACATATAGTATCAGAAACACAACTTTGCCTTCGTGTATTAACTTGTAAACACAAGGCTCATCTATTGACTGTTCAAAGCCGAAGCTCTTTACAGTTTCATCGAATCTAATATTCCATGACCTAGATGCTTGCTTTAGTCCATAAATGGATTTAAGCAACTCACAAACCTTGGTCTCTTGACCTTTATCCACGAAACCGTCTGGTTGAGCCATGTAAATGCGCTCGTCAAGATTACCATTCAGAAAGGCTGTCTTGACATCCATTTGCCAGATCTCATAGTCGAGAGCTGCAGCTATGGATAGGAGTATGCGGATGGATTTAAGCATTGCGACTGGCGAGAAGGTTTCTTCATAGTCAATCCCTTCTTGTTGGGTATAACCTTTTGCCACAAGTCGTGCTTTGAACGTCTCGACGTTCCCATCAGGACCCCTTTTCTTCTTGTATATCCACTTACACCCTACGGGTTTAATCCCTTCAGGAAGGTCTACAAGTTTCCAGACATTGTTGACATACATCGAGTGCATTTCAACTTTCATGGCGTCAAGCCAAAGGTTTGATTCAGAACAAGCCATCGCTTGGCTATAGGAAACAGGGTCATCCATGTCGGAGACGGCTACAAGAGAGTCTCCATAAGACATGTACCTGTCAGGCTTTTGAGTAGCCCTCCCACTACGTCTAAGTACTACTTGACGAGATTCTGATGAGTTAGGTTGTGTTTCAGTTGGGGTAAGAACAGTTCTTACAGATGAGGTAGAAGCTTCCTCACCCAACTTTTCTTCAAGCACAATTTTGCTTCTAGGTTTCGCATCCTTCATAAAGTCCTCCTCAAGGAAACGAGCATTCGTGCTAACGAAAGTCTTATCGTCCTCGGGACTATAGAAAGTAAAACCTTCGGTTTCCTTCGGATATCCTACAAACAGGCACAATTCTGACCTGCTAGCCAACTTGCTAGTCTTTTGCCTCAGCACGTGTGCAGGGCAACCCCAAATTCGGATGCGGCCAAGATTCACTTTACGGCCAGTCCATCGTTCATAAGGAGTACCAAGAACCGTCTTGGACGGAACTTGGTTCAGAATGTAGGCGGCTATTTCGAGGGCATATCCCCAAAAGGAAAGCGGGAGTGATGAGTAACTCATCATTGATCTAACCATCTCCATAAGAGTTTGGTTTCTTCTCTCTGACACTCCGTTTTGTTGAGGTGTGCCAGGTGCGGTAAGCTGAGAAGCGATACCTTCTTCTTTAAGAAAGTCATCGAACTCTCCAGACATATACTCACCACCTCGATCAGATCGAAGGGTTTTGATCACTTTGCCAGTTTGCTTTTCCACTAAAGCCCTAAAGACCTTAAATACGTTAAAGGTCTCGGATTTGTGTTTAAGCAAATAGACAAACCCATATCTTGAGTAATCATCAGTGAAGGTAACGAAGTATTCGTATCCTCCACGTGCCTGTTGGTTGAGCGGACCACATACATCAGAATGTACTAGGTCCAGCAACTCAGTGGCTCTTCGACCCTTATCGGAGAAAGGTCGCTTAGTCATTTTTCCTTCTATGCAGGATTCACAAGTAGGTAGTGAACCTATTGCAGAGGCTTGGAGTGGACCATCCCTCACAAGTCTCTTAATCCTATCTAGACTGATATGACCAAGTCTTAAGTGCCAGAGGTATGTTGATTTTGTTAGATCGGAGGATTCAGAAAGTTTGATCCTCTTTGGCTCCCTAATTAGATCGTTATCTATTTCGGTGTCTAAAAGAGAAGGTTGAGTGGGATAGATGTAAAAAAGACCATTCTTCATACATGCATCAGTGACGAAAGAATTAGAAAAAGAAATACGAATTCCATTCTTTATAAACTTTAAATAATAATCTTGCTCGAAAAGTTGAGCAACAGATACTAGGTTTTTCCCAAAGGAAGGAACATAATACACATTATTCAAATTTAAAGTTCGATCTTCAAAAGATAGCGTCACGGATCCCACAGCCTTCGCAGACACCACGCTCTCATCACCCCACTTGAAGCAGAAGTCGCCATCCTCTAAGCTTTTGCTTTTCCTAAAACCAGTCAAGGAGCAGCAAATATGGTTAGTAGCAGCGGAGTCAATAATCCACGATGATACATTATCAGCTACTAAACAGGCTTCAGTAACAAGTACAATACCTTTTGCTTTGGTTTTGAGGTAGGCAGGACAGTTCCTACGCCAGTGACCAGGCTCGTTGCAGTGGTGGCACTTGTCGTTAGACTTGTCCACCTTTGGAGCCTTTGGCGCCTTCTTCTTCGTGTGAACCTTAGGTTGGTTCTTCTTCTCGGCATTGCGAGGTCTCTTCTTAGATCCAGAGGTGGAGGCAGTAGCATGTACTTCTCCTTGAGCCCTCTTTTTCTTAGTGAGTGCCTCAGCGGTTTGAAGTTCCTTCATGAGCTCGGTAACAGTATACTCCAGCTTGTTCATGGAATAATTCAACTTGAAGGTATCAAAGGTTTCGGGGAGAGTTTCCAAGATCATATCTATTTTAGTTTCCCCATCAATCTCAGATCCAAGAATCTCCATCTCGTTGAGATAGCTAATGATCAGCATCATATGATCTCTAACGGGAGTTCCAGCCTTCATACGACAGTTCATGAATTGTCGGACCGCTTGTTGCCTAGCTTGACGTCCTTGCCCTCCAAACATCTCATGGAGATTGTAGAGCATATCGGTGGCAGTTTCATAATCACGATGTTGTTGTTGCAACACATTGTTCATCGATGCCAAAATATAGCATCTCGCAATCTCATCGGATCGAAGCCAGGCCGCCAGGACGTCTTTCTCCTCTTGCGTCGAATCATCATTCGTTTGAGGACAGGGGGTGGTGAGAACCCATTTGTGCTTGTCGACAGTAAGGACTATGTCGAGGTTACGTTTCCAGTCGACGTAATTGTCGCCTTCGAGTTTATTCGAGGAAAGAATTGTAGAGAGAGGGTTGAGAGACATATTGCCTATAAAAGTTGAAACAAGTTTATGATTAGTCTTTGGTTTAGGATTTAAGTTTCATTAAGACTTTTGTAAAAACCCAAAGGTGTTATAAACCAAACGATAATTTACTCCCTCAAGAGAAGGCCGCAAAAAATCTCCATTTATAAGTAAATGACACATCATTAATGCTAAGCCAAGATGTCAATACATCTATTTTGACTAGCCACCTTGTAAATTGGTTTGATCACTCACATCCTTTCGCAGAGCCTCAAGGGAGGATACTAGGGATTGAGCCTAAGTGTGCGACCAACCACTTAGTCCAAAAGATCAGCTTTGAAAAACAATCCCCCAAGGGGAGGCCTTGCCATCATTGCATCACTCTCGGACGTAGCTCATTGAGCAATGATCGAAGCAATAACGCCTTGGAGTACTCACATTTAAGTGAGGGTCGCAAGAGCGGCTCTTAGTCCCACGTTATTGCATCTTTCACTAGTGTTGGGGATCGTGGGTTACAAACAACGAATATAACCCTCCCACTTAGTTTTTGGAGTTGGTTCATCGACTCTTATAAGTTCGGAAACAAATTTCCTAGTTAGAGAGCGACAGAGCGGACAACTAGAAGAGAATCCTAGATCGACATGTTCAGAGCAGTATTAGTGCATAAAGGCGCAAGGTACATACTCGATCTTTTCCTATTTTCTATTTCGGGAAAGTGCGTGAGGGAAGTGTGAACTTCAACTCACTCGAACACTTGAAAGTTTGAGATTACACATCTTTTTATTTTTCGGCTTGTCTACAAGGAGACCTCCCACTCAAAATTTCAAGAGCATATAGATTTTGAACATATGTGATATAGATATAGTTTTGAAAACATTTTGAAAACTTATTTGATTTGGATGACAAAAATTTTCAAGTTTGAAAGTGAAAACGGTTTTTCAAAATTCAAACTAGTTTTGTAAAAATTCAATTTCAATTAAACTTTCAAAAATCAAAACATTTTAATCTTACACATCATGTTTACAATCATATGAAAAATATTTTTGCTCAAGAAAATTTTCTCATTAGAGTTCTATAACTCATGGTTGTGGGGTTTGAAAATCCGGATTGCTAAAAAACTGGAGTTTCAGACAGCCGCGCACCTCGGAGTAAAATCGCTATATCGGGCGGCTCCGATGTCCTTTTGAGCCGAAACCGGTGGCATTGGACAGAGGACAGACAGAGCTTTAATTTGATTCAAGAATCATTAAATTTAGATTTCTGAGCAGAGAGTTATGCCACTTTTAATGCGGGTTTACTCCAGCTCAAAGAAAAAGAAATAAATTAAAACTTTGGTCCTTTTTAGGTGCGAAAAAGAATCAAGTGTAACGGAACGTTTTAAGATGTTGTTTAAAGCTTTTATTTGTGTTTTATTAGCAGGGTAATAACATAGAATAAAAGAAATAACAACATGCATAAAACGATTCAAGTAAATAAACGAAACTAGCAAGACAATATAACTAGTCACAAAATTTTACTCGAAATTTCTCAAACCTTTAAAACACGTTTTTCAATATAAAAAATTAAAAACTTTTAGAACTGATTCTAATGTGTTTTAAAAACATCCCAAACTCATAGAAAATTAACATGCTTTTTAATTTAAAGACAAGAGCAATAAATTAAAAAAAAAATCTAAGATTACAATTCCAACTTGTCACAAAATTAGTAAACTTTCGAAAACGATTTTCAAGCTCATAATTTTAAAAACATGTACATGCTAATCTTTGACCATAGCTCTGATACCATTTGCTGGAATCGATCTAGGATTTAAGAAAATAATTAACGCTTCGGTAAGCGGCGGAATTTTAAAAATTTTCTTTTACAAGTAAAACAGTTTTTACTAACCTAGACAAGTGCAAGTATATGTAATTAAAAACCAATATGAGCTAGAAGTTTACTAACCTTTCTTGAAGCTTGAACTTTGAAGAAGCTTGTGGAAAGTTTGCAACGCTCGTCTCCCCTCGTAGCACGTCTCTCTTTCTTTCCTCGGCACCTCGAGCAACCACGAAAGTTTCTATCACTAAATCACTCGAAAAGAAGGAATCAGTGAGTGGGCACTTTTAAAAACTACGACTTAAGAACAAGTCTCGAAGTCGCAGAGCTAAACACTAGGTCGAGTGAGGACCTAGGTGCCAAGACAAGAAAAAATCGAAAATAAACTAGAGAGAGAGAGAGAGAGAGAGGATTTTCGGCCACAAGTTCTAGAGAGAGAGTCTCTCAAATCTCTTAAACTTGGATGAATGAAATGTGAGGAATGAGGCTCCTATTTATAGGAGGAGGATTACCTTCAAAAGGTAGTTTCCTCTTTTCCTATTGCCTTGCACGTCCAACATGCCTCATGAAGGCTTAGGATTTGTTTCCTCATTTGATTTCCTCTTAGTTGGCCGAAAATGCACTTTCCTTCTTAAGGAAATTTGTTTCCCCTTTTTCTTTTGGCAAGTATCTTCATACATCAATGCACAAAATAAACTCTCTTTCCCACTATGGCATGAACGAAATTCAGCCTTATTTTCCTTGGGTTGGACGAAATTTGAGCTTCTAGAAGGAGCTTCTAGATGTTTCTTCATTTGTTCATGACAACATAAGAAAAGCCCATTAAGAATTTTCAAGTAAAATTCTATGAAATGAAATTAATCCTCAAGGCCCAATTACACTAATATGGCTGAGTAATATTTATTTCATTTGTCATCATATGACAATGTCAAAAAAATTTATTGACATTTTTTTCGTCCTATGTCCAAAAAGACAAAAATACCCTTTTGACAATTTTCGTAAAACTGTCTCGTTCTTGTTTTGACTTAGCTTTCAGTTTAACTATTCCTACTCGATGTGATTCGTGACAGTGACCTCATGGACCCAAATGAACAAAGCTTGAGCTAAACACTTGGACTCAAAAGTTCACAAACCTTTTCCAAGTTTAGCTTAATGCCAACTGACTCCACTAAAGAGTTGACACTGAAAATCTCTCGGTTCAAATGAATTTATTTTCTACTCAAGAATTCACCTAATTGTAATGAGCGGATCCACTGAATATTATCTATGTTTACCCTTCATGAATGTCATCAACTAGTCGGGATTTACTAAATTACCATTTTACCCTTCTAGCTGTTATTTCCTCAACTCCTTTGTCGCTTGTGAATAAGTTAGAAACAATGTATTGACGAGGAGCTAACAAGTCACATTGTTTCATCCAAAAGAGTCAGGACTCAATTTGGACACTGGCCAGTTCATTTATTCACACTCCAAGGAACAAAGCATGAGGTGACATACATTGCATTTCAGCAATCTTGTACATGAATTCCATATCTATGAGAACTTCACAAAGTTACTCATGACAGACTCACAACTTAGTACTTCACCAATAGGCCTTGTACGGAATCACATAGTGAGTCCGAACTTTGACTTTCTCAAATGAGAATACTAAGGTGTGAAATGGCATGTCTCATTTCAGGATTAAGGTAAGCATGATGCAATTCATACATAGTGACTTCGAGACGTAAGAGGTTAAATGGTTTGTTCTTATATTGTCTCTAGAAGTGCACTGGTCAATTCAGTACCTTCGGAAGATACCTAGAAGAACTATAGAGTCTCCAACTCTCAATGCCTCATAACCAGACATCATAGATTCTTCTAACAATCATACTGAGGTCAATAGTCCTTTGACCCTAAGATTGCGAATATAACGTTTTAAGCAAACTACGAAGAGTTTGTTCATGCAAATCTACATTTGTCTCTTCGTAAGTTGTTAAGTTTGTTTATGGACTAAAAGACTAAGGTTTTATCATAAAGCTTCAAACAAAGAAAGAATGAATGAACGTTTCAACTTTATTAATGAATAGATAGGCAATTACAAGCAAGAGTCTTCATGAGACTTTATTACATCAAATGTACAAAATAAAGACTACAACTCTTCTTGTGGGCACCATTGACAACAACTACTGTCCTGGTCTTCAAAGGTATCTTGTGTCTATCGATGTCGCCTTTCTAGAATACTTACCATACTTTACATCTGAGAAACCAACCTTGCCACCTCCCGAGGACGATGATCTTTTAGTCTATTCCATCACTTCACCAGACATTCCATCTCCCACACAGGTACCACCTCCTTTAGCACCTGACTCCACAGACACCATAGCACCTGACTCCACAGACACCATAGCACCTGACTCCACAAACACCATAGCACCTCCTCCTCCTCCGATCAAGATCTACACTCGTTGTGTCCGTCCGATACCACACACGCTCATTGATCCTCCAGAGACATGTCCTACACCGGGTCCTTCGTCATCAGATCCACCTCCGATCGATGATCTTCCCATTGCATTACGCAAAGGTAAACGACAGTGTATCTACCCCATCTCTTCCTCTATCTCATATAATCTTTTTTCATCCTCCTCATATGCATTTGTTTCATCCCTCGACTCTATCACCATTCCTAAAACTGTTCGTGAGGCATTAGATCATCCAGGTTGGCAAAAAGCAATGACAGAGGAAATGAATGCCTTAGATGACAATGGTACTTGGGAGTTGGTTACTCTTTCTTCAGGGAAACGGGCAATTGGATGTAAATGGGTCTTTACGGTCAAAATGAATCCAGATGGCATGCTTGCTCGATTGAAGGCCCGCTTAGTCGCTAAAGGCTTTGCCCAAACATACGGCGTTGACTATTCCGATACCTTCTCTCCTGTTGCCAAGCTGACATCCATCCGACTCTTCATCTCCTTGGAAGCAACTCATGACTGGCACCTTCACCAACTTGACATAAAAAAATGCATTTCTACACGGAGACCTACATGAAGAAGTGTATATGGATCAACCTCCTGGTTTTGTTGCTCAGGGGGAGTGTGGCCATGTCTGTCGTCTTCGAAAAGCGTTGTATGGGCTGAAACAAAGCCCTCGTGCTTGGTTCGGAAGGTTTAGCCATGCCCCTGAAGAGTTTGGTCTTCGAAAGAGAAAATCTGACCACTCTGTATTTTTCAGGAGCACAAGAGATGGTGTCATTCTCCTAGTTGTTTATGTTGACGACATAGTAATTACATGGATTGATACTACTGGCATTTCGTCTCTCAAAGCATTCCTCCACACTCAGTTCCAAACAAAAGACTTGGGCACGCTAAAATACTTCTTGGGTTTTGAAGTATCGAGAAGCAAAAAGGTATATACTTATCGGAAAGGAAGTATGTACTTGATTTGCTTTCCGAAACAGGCAAATTAGGTGCCAGACCATGCAGTGCCCTAATGACTCCCAGCATGCAGTGTTGTCGCACAAAAATGAACAACTATTTAAAATCTCGGGCGGTTCGATCCAAGGCCGGACCAAGTGATCGCACCCAGGCCAAGAGTGTAAACTCGAAAGTCTCGAGCTAGGTTTTCTCCGATCAACCCGCCTCTCGGGAGAGGTAGGGGTGAGGAGGAGGAGTGACCGTGCCTTGGGTGTCGGCTGCCTACGTACCCGTGTGTGGGATCAGGTCAGAACGTAGTTCAAGCGTGTAAGACGCAGTATGAGGCGTAGAACCTTGGTGGAGAAGCGTACTCGACGAAGGAGATGAGGCGCGGAGGAGTCCTCGGCGGCGTCTCAGAACTTCGGAGATCGCGTACGCGTCTGGCGTGTTAGACGCGTAGGGGGACTCTAGTCGAGAACCCTAGGGGCGTGCTTGTGCACCGGGGGGCGTTCGATCAGAGGGAGCAATGTCCGGGAAGTCCTCGTGAGTGCTTCGGAACTTCTGAGAACGAGAAATCGAGGAGAATCCGCTTCAGGCCAAGGATGGCATCTAGAGAAGCAGAGAGAAGTCTCAAGTTCCTTGAGAATGAATGGGATGGCTTTCCCTTCAATGAGAGGGGGTATTTATAGGTGTTTGAGGGACTTAGAAGGTCCCTTTTTCATCCATGTGGGACTAGGGGCGCGTGCGCCGTCAAGTGGAGGCGCACGGCGCGCGCGGCGCACAACGCGCAGCGAGCGGCGCGCGGCGCAGGGGGCGCGGCACGCGGGTCATCAGCCGCGGCGCGGGATGCACGGTGCACGGGTGCGCGGCGTGGGCGTGTCTTCGTGCGGCGCGCGGTCATCTGGCGCGGCGCGCGGCTTGCTGTGTGGCCGGCCGGCGCGACGTGCTGCGCGCGCGATGCACGGCTCGTCTCGTCGGACTCTTGTGGGCCTTTAGGGGTCTTTTGGATATCATGCTTTCCACGTGAAATATGAAGGTTTCTACTTGACGAGAGTGACTCGATTTGACGAGTAATTCAAGGCTTGACTCGAGGAGCGACTCGATGCTCGACTCGAGGAGGACGACTCAAGGCTCGACTCGAGGAGGACGACTCGAGGCTCGACTCGAGGAGGACGACTCGAGGCTCGACTCAATGCTCGACTCGAGGAGGATGACTCGAGGCTCGACTCGAGGAGGACGACTCGAGGCTCGACTCGAGGAGTGTGAGAGTTTGGCACGAGGACTTGCAAGTCGACTCGTGACAGAAGGCTCGCCGCTCTTCAGGACCTCCGGCCTGACCATCGGCCCTTTGAACGGCGTGTCTTCTTGGCGTCTCAGGTTTTCTGAAAACGACCGGGTGTTTGAGGAAAACTAATCTCTCAGGGCTTCGCCGTCGCGAAGCCCTTGTGATTATAGAGAATATTCTTGCAATTGCAAGTGCTCTCTCTCGCTTTTATGTCTCTCTCAACACGATTGTGTGATCAACACGTGGAGGAGGATCCGAGTGGATGAGAGGCGTAGCTCAACGTGGGCGAGGAGGATGCGGTCGCATCCATCGCTCTAGCCCCGGGGCAGCGAGGACATGCCTGCGCAGTTAGGGCGTGCGTGTGCGCAGAGACGAATCGGCGCGTTACGGCTAGTTGATCTTTGGGTGAGGTCATGCCCAAGTCTTTCTTCGATGGTGTTTTGTTTGATGAAATCATCAACCCGGAGTCCATGGGACTCGACGGTGACTAGCAGGGTGATGATTGTGTAATCGTGACCTGTTAGGGGAAGATCATGGCGTCCATCTTGGCCAGCTTGGAAGGCGACTGCACTTTTGCGTTTCGCAAAGGCGTGCTCATTCTGAGGTCTCGAAGACGGAGGTTGACGTTGCGGGCTGATGCTTCGAGAAGACGGAGTGGCACCTGGTGAAAGGCTCTGCCGCACCGGAGGGCTTCGACTACTCGAGGATCAACGCTAAAAGTTTGATCACGCATCAAGCATAAGTCGGTCTCACGGGGCATCCGCCATTCCCGCCCTGGTGACGCTTCTTTGTCTGCGTTCGGAAGATCGGCCCTTATTCCCCAGATGCGAGCGCGGGTCTCTGCTTTGGCTGACCTGTTCTTCAGGTTGTTTCAGGTGCTTGTTCGGGGCGCGGGACTCGTCTCGAGGAGAACGGCTCGAGGCTCGACTCGAGGAGCGACTCGAGGATCAACTCTACGAGCACGACTCAAGGCTCGACTCGAGGAGAACAACTCAAGGCTCGGCTCGAGGAGAACAAGTCGAGGCTCGACTCTAGGAGAATGACTTGTCTTAAGGAGCAAAGCTCGACTCGAGGAGAATGACTCGACTCGAGAAGTGAAGCTCGACTCGAGGAGGATGACTCGGCTCGAGGAGCGAAGCTCCACTCGAGGAAGATGACTCGACTCGAGGAACGAGGCTCGACTCGAGGAGAATGACTCGACTCGAGGAGCGAGGCTCGACTCGAGGAGAATGACTCGACTCGAGGAGCGAGGCTCGACTCGAGGAGAATGACTCGACTCGAGGAGCGAGGCTCGACTCGAGGAGAATGACTCGACTCGAGGAGTGAGGCTCGACTCGAGGAGGAGGACTTGTCTCGAGGAGCAAAGCTCGACTCGAGGAGAATGACTCGTCTCGAGGAACAAAGCTCGACTCGAGGAGAATGACTCGACTCGAGGAGCAAGGCTCGACTCGAGGAGGATGACTCGACCCGAGGAGCGAAGCTCGACTCGAGGAGGATGACTTGACTCGAGGAGCGAAGCTCGACTCGAGGAGAATGACTCGAGGCTCAACTCGAGGACAGTGATTTGACTCGAGGAGTGAAGCTCGACTTGAGGGGAATGACTAGACTCGAGGAGCGAGGTACGACTAGAGGGGAATGGCTCGAATCGAGGAACAAGATTCAACCCGAGGAGAATGACTCGACTCGAGGAGCGAGGCTCGACTCGAGGAGAATGACTCGACTCAAGGAGTGAAGCTTGACTCAACTCCAGGAGCGACTCGAGGAACATGATTCAACACTAGGAGAATGACTCGACTCGAGGAGCGAGGCTCGACTCGAGGAGAATGACTCGACTCAAGGAGCGAAGCTTGACTCGAGGAGAATGACTCGACTCGAGGAGCGAGGCTCGACTTCGAGGAGAATGACTCGACTTAAGGAACGAAGCTCGACTCGAGGAGAATGACTCGACTCGAGGTGGAAAGCTCGACTTCGAGGAGAATGACTCGACTCAAGGAGCGAAGCTCGACTCGAGGAGAATGACTCGACTCGAGGTGGAAAGCTCGACTTGAGGAGAATGATTCGACTCGAGGAGGGAGGCTCGACTCGAGGAGAATGATTCGACTCGAGGAGCAAGGTTTGGCTCGAGAAGATTTTACATGACCTCACTCGTCGCCTGGGACTCTTCTAGGAGGAGCATGCTCGAGCGAAGTCTCAGCTAGCTCAGGCCGAGCAAAGTTCTTGCTCGGAGGCGGAGTTCATGAGTCTTTGCGAGCAGCTTCAATTAGCTCACGTGGAATGGGGAGTCTCCAAAGGCGAGTGTGATCGTGCTCAGTTGGCGGTGGCGAAGATGGCAGGACCTACCCCTTGTATGGCGGTTCAGGTGTGCCTTGTGGCGACTCCAAGTGCATTGCGATTAGTCATCACATACAACGCCTTGGGGTGACTCAGAGGGCGTCGTGAGAGACGGTTCTGTGCGTCGTTTAGTCGTCATAGGCACGTTGTGAAGGATTGCCTAGATGCGCCACGTAGGCTATTTAGGTGCGTCGCGAGGGACAACGTGGTTGCGCCATGTAGGCGTCTTACGTGCGCCATGTAGGCGTCTTAGGTGCGTCGCGAGGGACGACTTGGTTGCGCCATATAGGCTTCTTACGTACGCCATGTAGGCGTCTTAAGTACGCCATGTAGGCGTCTTGGGTGTGCCATGTAGGCGGCTTTTGTGCGCCACGAGGGACAACTTGGTTGTGCCATGTAGGTGGCTTTGGCGCGCCATGTAGGCATCTTAGGTGTGCCATGTAGGCATCTTTGGTGCGTCGCGAGGGACGGCTTTGGTGCGCCATGTAGGCGTCTTAGGTGCGTCGCGATGGACGACTTCAGCCTGCATCCCTGGGATGTCTTATGGCGCGCCGCGGAGGCGTCTTAGCCTGGATCTTTGGGGTGTCTTATGGCACGCCGCGGAGGCGTCTTGGCCTGCATTTCTGGGATGTCTTATGGCGCGCCGCGAAGGCGTCTTCAGCCTGCATCTCTGGGATGTCTTATGGCGTGTCGCGGAGGCATCTTCAGCCTGCATCTCTGGGACGTCTTATGGCGCGCCGCGGAGGCATCTTTAGCCTGCATCTCATGGATGTCTTATGGTGCGCCGCGGAGGCGTCTTTAGCCTGCACCTCATGGATGTCTTATGGCGCGCCGCGGAGGCGTCTTAGCCTGCATCTCTGGGATGTCTTATGGTGCGCCGCGGAGGCATCTTAGCCTGCATCTCAGGGATGTCTTACGGCGCGCCGCGGAGTCGTCTTAGTTGAACGCTCGTTCCCGTTTGTGTTCGGGTATTTTGTTTTGGTGGAGCGTACTTTCTTTGGGTGGAGCGTACTTTCTTGAGGATTTTGAGTGTATTTACCGTTGCCTATGTCACTAGCCCCCCGAGTTTTTTGGTTTATAAACGTTATTGAAAAACTTTGATAAAGCGGATTTTGAAAGAAAAACCTCGAACTTTATTAATATTGAAGAAATTTGGAATCATAAAACATTGGCTCGTAGGCCTTATTGAATGTTGGAAAGCAAAGAAATAAAATGGGAGGAAGCGCTGGCTACTGGTAGTACTGCCTCAAGTGTTCTGCATTCCACAGGCGACGGATCGGTGTCTCGTCCGTGTAGTATGTCTCGTCATGTATGACTTGGGAGACGTTGTGGGGTCCCTCCCTGTTTGGGATGAGGACGTCAGCACCTTGCACTTGGGTGTCATGCAGATGTCTTTGTGGATTTTGCGGAGGACCTTGGTCGACTCGACGCTATCTCTAAGCTGGGAGATCGTGTTAACCGTCTTTCTAGCGGTCTTTCCATTGATTCCTTGGATGTAGCATATTCTGGCTTGGGATTGGTCTCCAGCCATGATGCCGATTCCATCCTCGGTGGGGAACTTCACCAGTAGGTGGTATGTTGAAGTAATAGCCCTTAGTCGGTTCAGCGTGGGTCGCCCAATGATTACATTGTAGGGCGACTCTTGATCGACCACTAGGAATGGGACCATGTGAACGACTTCAATACCTACGGGAGTTCCGAAGGTGACCGGCAAATCGATGATGCCTTCGGTCATGACTCTCTCCCCAGTGAACCCGAATAGAGGCGTTTGGGTCGGAGTTGGGTGTAGCCCCCCGAGTTTCATGCGCTCTAGGGTGGACTTAAAAATTATGTCGGCAGCACTGCCGTTGTCGATGAGAACTCTTTTCACCAAGTTATTTGCCACTTGGGCCTTGAGCACAATCGCGTCATTGTGCGGATGCACAACTCGCTTGGCCTCTTCGTTGGTGAAGCACATCGGAGGTTCTTCATAGGTGAGGTTGACGTGCATAGCAGCATCTTCTTGAGCTACGGCCCTTAGGAATTTCTTCCGTTGTCGGGCTGAATCTCCATCTTGTGGGCCTCGCAATATAGTGGTCACCACGTGGAGCTGTGGATTGGCGTTGGCAGTAGCCGCGGTTCGGTCGGCAGAAGCGGCTGTTCCTCCTCCTTGGCCAGACTGTGGTCTGTTCGTGGTTGGGCCCGCAGCGCTAATCATGCGTAACACAAACTCTTTCAACTCACCTCGTTGGATCAATGCCTCGATCTACCTTTTAAGACTGTAGCATTCAGAGGTCAAGTGACCGTATTCCTGATGGAACTCACAATATCTAGATCGATCGCGAGTTGCAGGATCCTTTTTCATTGGAGCCGGGGGCGTGAACTTGTCACACGCCAGAGCCAGGATCCGTTCTGGCGCCGTGTTCAGCGGCGTGAACGATGAGTACCCTTTGAAGTTTTCCGCAAGTCGCGGCTTTTGGGGCATCGGAGGTCGACTATTAGACGTCTGACCTCCTCTGTTTCGTCTTTTACGGGAGTTGCCTTGCTCGTCGCTAGACTCATCTCGGCGGTGAGGGCTTTGATTATTGCTGTTGCGGCCATCGAGGTAATCTTCGACTCCCATGAAGGTCTTGGCTCGAGTCATTAACTCGGCCATGGTAGAAGGGACACGACCGACGATGGACTTAAGGAAATCACTTGTGCGCAAGCCTTCAATGATGGCAGTGATTGCGTCTTTGTCGTCAAAGCGGTCGACCTTATTCGATTCTTCAGTGAATCGGGCGAGGTATCGTCTAAGAGACTCGCCATTCTCTTGCCTGATTGACCACAGGTACGTCTTGGTCTTCTTTTGGACCATAGATGTAGCGAACCGTGCTAGGAACATGTCCTTCAGATCTTTGAACGAGTGGATGCTTCCTGGTCTTAAGTTCTTGAACCACTCGAAGCCGGGCCCGGCGAGGGTAAGACTAAAAGCTTGACACATAGCACCAGGAGAGACACCATGCATCGTCATCCAGGTTTCATAGTGCTGGATATGGAAAGCGGGATCTGCTTTTCCATCATAGGGAGCGAGGTTCGGGAGTTTGAAATTTCCCGTGCATACCTCGGCCAATATCTGAGCCGTGAAAGGCGAGGAATTCTCCTCAATGACCCCATAGGTGCTTCCACCTACTCCGTATTCTCGGAGATCTCACACCTCATTCCGAAGATTATGGATCATAGTGACCACATCGAGACCGGTCGTTGGAGTAACCCATTGTTCAGGAGGAGTCACCTGTAGCCTCTCGTTAGACCCTTGACCTACGCGACGGTTCCCGTTAGTTGGGGCTGCCAGCGAGACGTTGGGTCTAGAGCTTAGCCGCTCTCTCAGATCATTGCCACGCCCAATGCGTTACGCAGTAAGGCGGTCCCTAAGGTCAGGGCTGGTCGTACGAAGGCGCAAGCTTCATCTGCGACGGCGCGCTCTCCGCGTGCCCTGACTTTGCGCAACATTCTCCCTTGGACCTAGTCGGTCGAGGGCTGAACGTCGGGAATTCCCCTCTTGAGAAGCTGCTGGCGCATCGCCTGTCCGGGGTAAGGGATTCGATGGACCGGCTTCAATCACGGAGGGGAGTTCCCCGTCCTTCGTGAGAGAAGTCTCGATATCCTCCGACTCACCAGTACCCTCGTAATCAGGGTCGCGGTCACAGCTTTCCTCGTTGAGGTTCTCAGGATCCCCGTTGGGGGTCATTGTGTTATACGCGGGTTGCTTCGCAGCCAGTCGGCTGTGGTACCTCGCGTTCTTTGCCTTCAGTTGGCGGACATTCTCCTCCAACTCCAGGATGCGGTCGTCCCTGCTATCTGGAGATGGAGATGGTGAGCGGGTCGAGCTCTTTTCTTGGAGCGACTCTTCGTCACCATGCGCTCGAAAGCGCAAGAAGTACTTTTTGGTCCTCGTGATGTTATCGGGGTTGTTAACGCCCTCAGAACGTACGGGTGGTTGACTACTCATCTTTTCTCAACTTCGAGAAAGTTGAGTTTGTAGAAGAAAAGAAGAAGATGAACAGAAGGGATTTCGGGCTGAATAGGTCGGGAAGTCCCCTCCTTCTAGCGCCAAAATGTTGTCGCACGAAAATGAACAACTATTTAAAACCTCGGGCGGTTCGATCCAAGGCCGGACCAAGTGATCGCACCCGGGCCAAGAGTGTGAACTCGAAAGTCTCGAGCTAGGTTTTCTCCGATCAACCCGCCTCTCGGGAGAGGTAGGGGGTGAGGAGGAGGAGTGACCGTGCCTTGGGTGTCGGCTGCCTACGTACCCGTGTGTGGGATCAGGTCAGAACGTAGTTCAAGCGTGTAAGACGTAGTATGAGGCGTAGAACCTTGGTGGAGAAGCGTACTCGACGAAGGAGACGAGGTGCAGAGGAGTCCTCTGCGGCGTCTCAGAACTTCGGAGATCGCGTGCGCGTCTGGCGTGTTAGACGCGCAGAGGGACTCTAGTCGAGAACCCTAGGGACGTTCTTGAGCACCGGGGGGCGTTCGGTCAGAGGGAGCAACGTCCGAGAAGTCCCCGTGAGTGCTTTGGAACCTCTGAGAACGAGAAATCGAGGAGAATCCGCTTCAGGCCAAGGATGGCATCTAGAGAAGCAGAGAGAAGTCTCAAGTTCCTTGAGAATGAATGGGATGGCTTTCCGCTCAATGAGAGGGGGTATTTATAGGTGTTTGAGGGCCTTAGAAGGTCCCTTTTTCGTCCATGTGGGACTAGGGGTGCGCGCGCCGTCAAGTGGAGGCGCACGGCGCGCGCGGCGCAGGGGGCGCGGCGCGCGGGTCATCAGCCGCGGCGCGGGATACGCGGCGCACGGGCGCGCGGCGCGTGGTCTTCTGGCGCGGCGCGCGGCCTGCTGGCGCGGCGCGCGGCTTGCTGTGTGGCCGGCCGGCGCGGCGTGCTGCGCGCGCGACGCATGGCTCGTCTCGTCGGACTCTTGTGAGCCTTTAGGGGTCTTTTGGATATCATGCTTTCCACGTGAAATATGAAGGTTTCTACTTGACGAGAGTGACTCGATTTGAGGAGCAATTCGAGGCTCGACTCGAGGAGCGACTCGATGCTCGACTCGAGGAGGACGACTCGAGGCTCGACTCGAGGAGGGCGACTCGAGGAGTACGACTCGAGGAGGACGACTCAAGGCTCGACTCAAGGCTCGACTCGAGGAGGACAACTCGAGGCTCGACTCGAGTAGGACGACTCGAGGAGCGACTCGATGCTCGACTCGAGGAGGATGACTCGAGGCTCGACTCGAGGAGGACGACTCGAGGCTCGACTCGAGGAGGACGACTCGAGGAGCGTGAGATTTTGGCACGAGGACTTGCCAATCGACTCGTGACAGAAGGCTCGCCGCTCTTCAGGACCTCCGGCCTGACCATCGGCCCTTGGAACGGCGTGTCTTCTTGGCGTCTCAGGTTTTATGAAAACGACCGACAACATGCAGCTTACTAAGGAGGGAGAACCAATGGATTATCCTAAAAGATATAGAAGATTGGTCGGCAAGTTGAACTACCTCACCGGTACTCGTCCAGACATTGCATACTCCGCCAGCATAGTAAGTCAATTCTTGGCGTCCCCGAAAATTGATCATTGGGCAGCATTGGAATAGATCTTGTGTTACTTGAAGGGAGCACCAGGACGTGGAATCTTATACTCAAATCATGGTCATACTCGAATTGAATGCTTCACAGATGCAGACTATGGAGGGTTTAAGATAGACAAAAGATCAACTACTGGATATTGCGTATTTTTCGGAGGAAACTTGGTCTCATGGAAGAGCAAGAAGCAACATGTCGTATCAAGATCAAGTGCGGAGTCGGAATACAGAGCGATGGCCCAAGGAACATGCGAGATAATGTGGATACATCAGCTATTGACAGAATTAAGCTTCAACGTTACTTTGCCAGCGACATTATGGTGCGACAACCAAGCAGCCATCCATATCGCATCCAACCCAGTTTTCCATGAGAGAACAAAGCATATTGAGATCGACTGTCACTTTGTTCGTGAAAAGATTCAACAAGGCTCGATTTCCACCTCATATGTAAAAACAGGCGATCAAATAGGAGACATTTTCACGAAGGCACTTAATGGGATTCGGGTCGAATATCTTTGTAACAAGCTGGGCATGATTAACATATTTGCTCCAGCTTGAGGGGGAGTGTTATAGAATATTACTTAGTTATGATAGAATATTATGTAATTACGTAGGAGATTATTACGTAGTTATTAGAGTATATTTTGTTACCAATTACGTTATTACTTTTGTATATAAATACCTGTAACCATGAATGAGAAATACACAACTTTTACTCTCAAATTCTCTCTGATTACAGAGTCTAATAGAGGCGACATGTCGCATCTAAAAGGAGACCCGAGTTTAAAGATAAAGTCATTTTAAATTAGATTTTTAGACTTTATATGCGACATCTCGCATCTAATACTTAGAAGTGGTTTAGATAGGACATGTCGCATCTAATTTTCTTAAAAAATTTAGCAGGTCAAATTTCTCTCATTTTAATTTGACACAACTTTTAGATGCAATATTTCGCATCTAATGTTGCATTTAAAAGCTATGTCATATCGATTTACAAAATTCTTCTTCCTCGCCGAATACATTAAAAACATTTCAGAGCAAAAAAAATTTACCTATATCTCAAAATCTTCGCGACAACCCTCTCTCTCTCTCTCTGGTACTTTGTCGTGCTTCTACCCCTTCAATTATACGTATAATTCTCTCTTTCTCCCTCTCTCTCTCTCTCTCTCTCAAGTATCTATTGTCGTGCTCTTCGCCGCCCCTCGGCATCGTGCTCTCTCTCACATCACGCTCTCTCTCAGGTAAGCATTATCTCCCTTCCAGCTTCTTCTATTGCTCTCTCACACTCTCTCTCTATCTATCTCTCTCTCCATTTTCAACCATTCATGCACCCTCTGTTAATGCTCGAAAGTGGATCAACATTAAAGATCAGACTGGTTCGATCCAGGACTGGACCCTGTGACCGCACAAAGGCCAAATTAGTACGAGAATCTCCAACCCAAGCTCCACGTAGAGGAATTGTGTAACAGTTCATGAGTTTGCTAAGCTATGAGGATAATCTAGCCTTGAGGACGCTCCAGCCATGAGGATGCTCCAGCTTTGAGGAGGCTACATCTATGAGGATGCACTAGCCAATAGGGCACTCCAGGTGTTGTAATAGATCTAGGATTAAGAAAAGATTATCACTTCTAGCAAGCGGCGGAATATAAAAATTTCTTTAAAAACTCGTAAAATGTTTTTACTACCTAGACAAAGTGCATGAGCGTATAATTTAAAATTTAAAAACTACTTTGAGTTTTCACTCGGTACCAACCTTGAGAAGAGCTTGAGCGTTGAGAAGCCTTAGGAAGGTTGAATCGCTCATCTCCCCACTTCGCTTGTCTCCCTCGAGTCTTCTTGAACCTGTGAGTAACAACGAACGTTTCTACCACCAGAGTCTTTCGCGTATGCCTAGGATTTAATGTGTGCCACTTTTAAACACTATGACTCGAGAACTTGTCTCGGAGCCAAAGAGCTAAAACAAAACACTAGGTCTAATGAGAACCTAGGTGCCAAAACAAAAAGGCAACAAGAGATAGAGAGAGAGGGATGGGCGGCCACTTATTCTAGAGAGAGAAGCTCTCAATCTCTAAAATTATGTGTTGTGAATTGTGAATGAGGTGGGGTATTTATAGGAGGAGGATTGCCTTGAAGAGGTAGTTTCCTCTTTTCTATTGAATATGAAATATTCATGAGCATAATATTTATTTCCCATTCCTATAAAAATACCAAGGTTGGAAGTAGTTTCCTCTTTTCCTCATAGCCTTGGACGTCAACTTATTTGCTTCATGGAGCAAATTTGTTTCTTTTTTTTTCTTTTGGCAAGTAGCTTCATACATCAATGCACAAAATAATTTCTCTTTCTTCCTTAAGGGTGCACGAAATTGAGCTTCCAGAACATGCTTCTAGATGTTTCTTTATTTGTTCATGACAATATAAGAAAAACCCATGTAGAATTTTCACATAAAATTTCATGAAATGAAATTCAATCCTCAAGGCCCAAATTCAATAATGTTGGCCGTGTAGACTATTTCATTGTCATCATATGACCATGTAAAAAAACTTATTTATTGACATTCATACCATCTTATGTCCTAATGGACAAAATTACTCTTTAGACAATTTTCGTAAAACTTGTCTAGTTCAACATTTGAACTTGTTTTGACTTCGCTTTCTTGTTTAACTAATCCTACTCTAATGACTTGTGGTAGTGACCTCATGGATACAAATGAATAAAGCTTGAGCTAGCATACTTGGACTCAAAAGTTCACAAACCTTTTCCAAGTTCTAGCTTAATGTCAACTGACTCCACTAAAGAGTTGACACTGAAATCTCTCGGTTCAAATGAATATATTTTCTACTCAAGAATTCTTCTTAATTCTAATGAGTAGATCCTTTGAATATTATCTATGTTTACCCTTCATGAATATCATCAACTAAATGAGATTTACAAAATTACCATTTTACCCTTTTAGTTGTATTTCCTCATCTCATTTGCCGCTTGTGAATAAGTTAGAAACAATGTATTGACAAGGAGCTAACAAGTCACATTGATTCATCCAAAAGAGTCATGACTCAATTTGGACACTGGCCAGTTCATTTATTCACATTCCAAGGAACAAAGCATGAGGTGATATACATTGCATTTCAGCAATCTCTCGTACATGAATTCCGTATCTATGAGATCTTAACAAAGTTGTTCATGTCGTCTTCATAACTTTGTACTTCACCAATAAGTCTTGTCTATATCACTAAGTGAATCTAGAACTCTGACTTTCTCAAATGAAAATACATAAGCTATGAAATGACTAGTCTGAGACAGAAGAGGTTAAATGGTTTGTTCTTACAATGTCTCTAGAAGTGCACTGGTCAATTTAGTACCTTCAGAAGATACCTAGGAAGAACTATAGAGTCTCCAACTCTCTATGTCTCCTAACAATAATACTGAGATCAATAGCCCTTTGATCATTGGATTGTGAATACACTGTTTTAAGCAAACCATGAAGATTTTGTTTATGCAAATCTATATTTGACTCTTCATTTGTTGTTAGGTTTGTTTAAGGAATAAAGGCTATAGTTTATCATAAAGCTTCAAACAGACAATGAAGAATGAATGACTGTTTCAACTTTTATTAATTATTCATCAGTTACAAGCAAGTGTCTTCGTGAGACTTTATTACATCAAATGTATAAAAGTAATGACCACTACTCTTCTTGTGGGCACTATTGACAACATGAGGATGGTCCACCCATCTCCAGCAATGCTTATGTGCTCCGAATAGACAAAAACACTTGAATTATTGGGGTGCGAATGCAGTGCCTCTGGTGCGCTCTCCGACGGTCAATGTTAGTGTGATTACATAGGTTTCTTATGAATTCTCATGGAGCAAGGTCAGTGAGAATCAATTTCAGTAGAGCTTAGGTATAGAGAGTTATCGTTACCTCACCCTTCGTTGAGAGGGACTATAAAAGGCGTTCGAGGAGTTAGGGACTCCTTGCCCTTGTCTTGGGCGGCAACGTAGTGGCCAAGTCGGCGATGTGTCAACGGGTCGACAAGGAGATGGCTGACTGGTCTACGTTATGTGGCCGGCCGATTGTAGCAGGAGAGGGGCCAGCCGATGCCAAGTGACCGGTTGGCTGTGTCAAGGTAAGGCCGGCTAAGGCTTAGGAGGCCAGCGTGGAATGGAGCTGGCGTGGCTTGGCCGGCCATCCATGAGGCCGGCCATGGAATGAGGCCAGCCAAGGCATGAGGTCGACCAAGGCTTGGGAGGCCAGCGCATCAAGGAGCTGATGTGGCAGGGCCAACTTGAGGCCGGCCAAGGCTTAGGTGGCCGACTTTAGTGCGTGGTGAGAGACGGTTTTGATGCGCCGCGACGGACAGCTTTGGTGCGTCGTGAATGAAGGCTTGTGCGCCGTTAAGGGTGTCTTAATGTACCCTATATATAGCGGCGTACATGCACTGTGTATGGAAACTCAAATGCATCGGAGTCCACCCGAGGACTCGCTTTGAAGTCTCCACGAAGACTCGATAGTCAACACGTGGACTTGAGATTTGACTCGAAGAGTTGAGAGTCGACTTTAGAAATCTTCTTTAGAGTCAGCACCAGAACTTGAGAGTCAATTTGCGAACCCGCTTTTGAGTCAACACGAGGGTTCGAGTGTAACCTCATGGCTTGCCTGGGGTTGTCATGAGGATTTAAGAGTCGACTCATGGACTAGACTTGAGGTCGGCAGAAGGACTCTAGAGTCGACCTGTGGACTTGGAGTTTGACTCCAGAAGCATCTTGAATTAGATTCAACGAGAGGAAGAGATAGTCGACTCGTGGACTTGAGTAGGTGTCGTCACGAGGATTCAAGAGTTGAATTGAGGAATATTTCTTGGACGCCACTTGAGGACGTCAAAGTTCACTTGATGACTCGCTTTGATGTCGCCACGAGGACTCGATAGTCAACTTGTGGACTTGAGATTTGACTCGAGAAGTTGGAAATCGACTCAAAGAATCTTCTTTGGAGTCAGCACGGATTTGAGAGTTAATTTGTGAATCTTGCTTTTATGTCGACACAAGGACTCGATAGTCAACTCGTGGATTTGCTACTAAGTCAACACAAGGAGTAGAGAGTAAACTCGTAGACTTGAGATTCGACTCGATGACTCACCATTCGACTCAAGGAATCTTGCATCTAAGTCCACACGAGGACTCGAGAGTCAAATCGTGGACTTGAGCTTAAGTCAACACGGGGAGTCAAGAGTCAACTCATGGACTAGCTCCTAAGTCAACATGAGGGTTCAAGTGTAACCTAGCGGACTTGCTCCTAAGTCGACACGAGGACTCGAGGGTCCTTGTGCACGAGATTTGACTCGAGAACTCGCTAGTTGACTCGAGGAATCTTACTTTATGTCTACACGAGGACTCGATAATCAACTCGTGGAGTCGTTCCTAAGTTGACAAGAGAACTCATGAGTCAACTGGTGGACTTGAGTTTCGACTCGAGGACTCGCCAATCAACTCAACGAATCTTCCTCTTATGTCGACAAGATGACTCGATAGTCAACTCGTGGATTTGCTGCGAAGTCCACACAAGGACTAGAGAGTGAACTCGTGGATTTGGGATTCGACGCGAGGATTCGCTTGTTGAGTCAACGAATCTCGCTTCTATGTCAACACGAGGAATTGAGAGTCAACTAGTGGGTTTGAGCCTAAGTCAACACGACTCGAGAAACAACTTGTGGATTCGCTCATAAGTTAACACGAGGACTTGAGAGTCACCTCATGGACTTGAGATTCAGCTCATGGAATTGCCAATCGACTCGAGAAATAAGTTGACATTGTTGGGAATTATTATCCCTATAACCGTGCACAATATAAATAATTACGCTACTATGGCTAATTAATTAAACGATTATATAAACAATCTATATTTGCTAATTGAATACTAACAAGTGTTGTCGCACGAAAATGAACAACGATTATATACCTCGGGCGGTTCGATCCAAGGCCGGACCAAGTGATTGCACTTGGGCCAAAAATGTGAACTCGTGGACCTAGTTGCACCCTCCCGACCCTGAGATGTGTTTTGGAGGGTGTGAACGTGCCAAAGGTAGGCTGCCTACGTACCCGTTTGTTGGGATCAGGTCAGAACGTAGTTCAATGTGAATGTGGGGGGCTATCTTGGGCTCAGAGGTTGAGAATCCAAGGCTTTAGAGAAAGACCTGGCTCGTAGCTTCTAGAGAAGATTTTAGAGGGGTTGCTTGTATCGTAGCTCGGAGTTCTAACTCAAGGGCCAAGAAGCAGGAGTGCAACTTCTGCACTGTAGAGACTCGGGTCACAGAAGAGGAGCGCGCTCCCTCTCGTGGAGGGGAGTCCTTGAGTTTCTGAGCGGAGGGAGGAGGAGAGCGCGCGCTCTTGGAATGTGACAAGAGCGCGGACAGAGAGGAGAGTTCTTCAGAGGACGCAAGCTAGAGGTCCGAGTGAAGAAGAATTGGTGTTGGGATTTTTTGGATGCCCTTTCGCCCCCTCCCCCCCCCCCAAAGGGGGGTATTTATAGGTTTGGAGGAGGCCTTGGGCCGGCCCCCTTGAGGCCCGCCTGATGGCCGGGCGCGGGGCGTGATGCCTGGACAGGCGCGGGGCGCGCGGGGCGTGACACTTGGACGGGCGCGGGACGTGATGCCCGGAAGGGCGCGGCGACCGACAGGTGTCGGGGATGCCTAGCCAAGGCGGCATGGACGCTCTGCCGAGGCAGCAAGGGCACCCGGCCGAGGCAGCAGGAGCGCCCGACTGAAGCAGCAGGGCACTCGGCCGAGGAAGCAGGAGCACCCGGCCGAGGCACCAGGGCGCTCGGCCGAGGCAGCAAGAGCACCCGGCCGAGGCAGCAGAACACTCGGCCGAGGCAGCAGGAGCACCCGGCCAAGGCAGCATGGGCGCTCGGCCGAGGCAGCAGGAGCTCCCGGCCGAGGGAGCGCTGTGCGCGCGCAGGAGAGGCGGCCGGGGGCGCAGGCGCGCACGCAGGCCGGATAGCCGGGAGCGTAGGTACGCGCGCGGGCCAGACGGCCGGGGGAGCACTGGTGCGCGCGCTGGCCGGAGGGCCGAGGGCGCTGGAGCGCGCGCGGGCCGAACGGCCGGGGGCGCCGGGTGCGCGTTCGGGCCGGTGCGGCCGGGGGCGCAGGTGTGCGCGCAGGCCGGGGCGTGAGTGCGCTAGGGCACGCGCGGGCCCAGTGGGATGGGGGTGCGAGTGCGCTAGGGCGCGCGCGGGCCCAGTGGGCCGGGGGCGCGGGTGAGCCAAGGCGCGGGTGAGCCAGGGCGCGCATGGGCTAAGTGGGCCGGGGGTGCTAGGGCGCGTGGGGTGTGACGCTTGGACGGGCGCGGGGCGCGCGGGATGTGACGCCCGGACGGGCGCGGCGACCGACTGGTGTCGGGGTTGCTTCGCCATGGCGGCATGGACGCTCGGCCGAGGCAGCAAGCTCACCCGGCCGAGGCAGTAGGGCGCTTGACCTAGGCAGCAGGAGCACCTGGCAGAGGCAGCAGGGCGCTCGACCGAGGCAGCAGGAGCACCCGGCCGAGGTAGCAGGGCGCTCGGTCGAGGCAACAGGAGCACCCGGCCGAGGCAGCAGGGGCGCTCGGCCGAGGCAGCAGGAGCTCCCGGGCGAGAGAGCGCTGTGCGCGCGCGGGCGAGGCGGCCGGAAGCGCAGGCGCGCGCGCGGGCCGCGTGGCGAGGGGCGTGGGAGCGTTTTTTAATTTCCGGTTTGCTGAAAACGACCGGTAACAACAAGTGGAGAGCAATTTTAACCATGCGATGTATAAGAGACGAAGGGATTTTTAGAATACTTACGTGTTTGGTATTCAGCTACTAAAAACTTTGTTAGAGTTCTTCGTGAACCAACTATGAGCTCCAATTACTCAATCTTTAATCTTTGATCTTCAGTCTTGAATATTTGCTTTTTATGAATCTGGTTCGCCTTTTTTTATTCTGAAACTTTGGGAACGTTGACAGGACTTTCGTCGATATGATCTCCAATGGTGACACCGTAGTCTTCCAAGCTGTAATCCCCCGTCTCGCCTCCTGGACTAGCCCCCCGCCCGCTCCGGTACGTCCCCCTCTCTCTCTCTCCATCTCACCGTCTGTCAATCTCTCTCTCTCTCTCTCTCTCTCTCTCTCTCTCTCTCTCTCTCTCTCTCTCTCTCTCTCTCTCTCTCTCTCTCTCTCTCTCTCTCTCTCTCTCTCTCTCTCTCTCTCTCTCTCTCTCTCTCTCTCTCTCTCTCTCTCTCTCAGCCAGCCCCCTGCCCCGCGCCCCGCCGGCCGTGACCAGCCTCCCTCACCCCACCTGCCTGCATCAGCCCCTCGCCCCCCCCCCCCCCCCCGCCTGCACCAGCCCCCGCCCCAACCGACGCGTACTTGACCCGAGCCACGCGCCTCAGCTGAGCCCGACCCCCGCGACGAGGTATGGGTTCCCCTCGTTGATGTTTTGGTCTCGGAATTTGTTTTGTTGGCCATGTAGTTTAGGAATTGATTTTGGATTAGACTTTTTTTTGGAACATGAGGTTCTTAATGCTTGGGTAAGGATTAACAATCATGTTTTGATTAGATTGGTTAGAGATTTTGGATTGGTGAGATTTTGGATTGGTGAGGTTAATTCGTTACGTTTATGTGAAGTTGAATTGGAATGTTTAATTTAGTTTTAGTTTTAGATTATCGTAATTATTTGAATTGAAATGTTTATGTGATTGTTACTTAGTAATTTCGTTAGTTAAGTTGAATTAAAATGTTTAATTTAGTTTCGTTTTAGATTATCGTAATTATTTGAATTGAAATTGAAATGTTTATGTGATTGTTAATTAGTAGTTTAATTAGTTATGTTGAATTGAAATGTAAAATTTAGTTTAGTTTTAGATTATCGTAATTATTTGAATTAAAATTGAAATTGAAATGTTTAGATAGGTTAATTAGTAATATATATGAATAGGATAGTCTTGGTTGGTTAGATATGTTGTTTGTTTTTAAATTGCAGATTTTGGTTAGTCAATATTATAGGGGAAACTCTGCCGAATTTCTGGTAGAATAAAACGTATTTGTCAAAAAAACTAACTCTTTCGACAATATGTTTTAACGAATTAACTAATTTTTCGAAATTGGTTAACTCGTTATTGAAATCAGTAGAGAAGTGAATTTGTATTAATGATTCACTCTCAATTTCATAACAATTCACTCTAAATTTCAAATATTAATGATTCACTCTCAATTTTACCTCTCAATTTCTTAATAATTCACTCTTACAAAATGAATTCTAACGATTCATTTTTATCTCTCAATTTCCTGTCTCATTCAGCAAAATGTCAAATCCAAGTACAGATTGGATTACCGAGAACAATCGGTTGAGTTTGCAATATAAAACATGGATTAACGAGTTTATCCGCCTCGCAAGCAAACTCCCGAACGAAAACGGTCATTATCGTTGTCCTTGTAAGTCTTGCAATAACGTGAGATGGCTGGCATCGGGGTCGTAAAAAATCACCTTTTGAACAAGGGGTTTACCCCGGGATACACCGAATGGTATCATCAAGGCGAACATCATGTGCTTACCCAAGTAGAAGATGCCAACGAAACTAACCAGAGAGGAATCGGTGGATTGCACGATGCTCTCCATGATATAATGGATCACGATGACTTCGACAATTTTACGGATCTGACTCCGAGTGAAGTGTGTGTAGAGGAGCAAGTGGAAGAGTTGTTCGTCGAGTTTGAAGCAGAATTGTACCCTAGATGCAAAGAGTTTTCGTCTTTGTCGTTCTTGGTTTTGTTGATGCACATCAAAGTCACGAACCATTGGAAGAACAAGTTGTTTACAGAATTGTTGCAGCTCTTGAGGAAGTCTCATCCAATTGGTAACTGAATTCCGGAAAAACACTACGAGGTAAAGGCGAAGCTGAAGCGTTTCGGCATGGGATACGATATGATCGACGCGTGCATCAACGATTTTGTGTTACTTCGAAAAGATCTCGAGAAAGCTGAAGTGTGCCTAATTTGCATCGAGAGCAGATGGAAGCCAACCGGGAAGAATGTATCACAAAAGATATTACGATACTTTCCCTTGAAAGATCGATTGAAGCGATTGTACGCTTATCGACACACGTCGCTTGAGATGCAGTGGCACGAACGAGATCGCGTCAAAGAAGAAGGCATTTTGCGACATCCTACGGATGGTTCGACGTGGAAGAATCTAGACGAGAGATACTCAAATTTTGCTGCAGAGCCTCGTAACGTACGTCTAGGACTAGCTTCTAATGGGTTCAACCCGTTTGGGGAAATGAGTCTAGCGTATAGTATGTGGCCCGTGGTACGAATTGCGTACAACTTGCCACCTTGGTTGTGCATGAAAAAAGAGTATTTGATGCCGACGCTTCTGATACCTAGACCGTGTTTTTAGACATGGACGTGTTTGATGCCGACGTCCATGGGATACGATATGACCGATTGGAAAAGACATGGACGTGTTTTTAGAACCATTAGTTGAAGAGCTGTAAGAATTGTGGGATACTGAGTTCCAAGTACAAGATGGGGCGAACGATGAAGTGTTTTTGTTACGTTCCGCAATTCTATGGACAATAAATGACTTTCCGGCTCGATCGTATTTGTCGGGATGGAGTGGCCAAGGGTATCTTGCGTGCCCCGTGTGCAACCTTGAGACGCCATCTATGAAATTCAGAAACAGGATCATCTACTATGACAATCGTCGATTCTTGCATACGCCTCACCGATTGAGAAAAAGCATTGATCACTACGTAGATTGCCACGAGAAGCGCCGTAAACCTGTAAAGTTGATTGGGCAAGACATACTCGATCAGTTGGCTAGTGTTTCTTCCAAGACAACTGACAAAAATGACGGTAAACAAAAACGTGTTGAGTGCGAATTGAATTGGACCAAAAAGAGCATCTTCTATGAGTTGTCTTACTGGTCAGAGTTGGAGTTGAAGCACAACATGGACGTCATGCATATAGAGAAGAACGTGTGCGAGAATCTTCTCGGGACGATGCTCAGCTTGGAAAAGAAGAACTATGATACGGAGAAGTCGATTTTTGACTTGATGGACTTGAAAATCAAGTCTTCTCTGCACTTGAGACAACAAAGGAATGGGTGGTACAAACCGCCAGCAGCGTACACGTTAACCCTTGAGCAGAGAGTCTGGTTTACCGAGTTCCTCTAATCTGTTAAATTCCCAGACGGGCTCGCTGGAAATTTGAAGAAAAATGTGACTGCTGACGGGAAGCTCACAGGGTTGAAGTCGCACGATTGTCACGTGATCTTGCAGAGGCTGTTGGCTGATGGTATTCGCCCTTTTGTGCCAAAACCGATACAGGAGACGGTCTCCAGCTCTGCAACATTTTCAAGTTGATCAGTTCTAGAACCCTAAGAGTGGAGGATCTCGAAAAAGCGCAAGATTCAACCATTGAGATATTGTGTAAGCTTGAGATGATATTTTCCCCAGCTTTTTTCACGATCATGGTTCACGTGGCAATTCATCTACCAGATGAAGCGTTGTGTAGCGGTCCGGTGCATATGCGATGGATGTACCCATTTGAGAGATACCTTGGAACGTTAAAAAAATTTGTCAGAAATAGAGCTAGGCATTGACATTTGTTGTGAAGGCTCCATTGCGGAAGCGTACGTTGTAGAAGAGGCATTGACATTTGTTGCAAGGTATCTCGAAGATAAGAAAACTCTCGATGAAGTCCAAGTGCGGGAACTTAATGTTTTCCTGTCCGAAAACTGTGTGCCTTACGGGATGATGAAGCCGATAGTTTTAGACGACGACCAGAAAGAGAAGGCGGAGTGGTACAGCTATACCAATTGTCCAGAAATCGATCCGTATTTGATGTAAGGGAATCGTTCATTTAAATATGTACATTATCTAGCTCATTGATTTACATCTAATTACGTAACGTTAACAGTGAGCATTTGGAACTTATACAAAATAACTCTAAAGCGGGAACTGCATATTCTCATATCGAAGCAATGCATAGAAAAGAATTCAAAATTTGGTTTGCGAAAAAGGTAAACTGAAATGATTCATTTGCTGAAAGCATACTAAAACTGCTAATGACATCATCTTAATTTGCATATTCCAGATTTATGACATGAAAGTTAGTGGTTCCGACGTGTCTGAAGAGTTTTACGCAGTCTACGGGATCTATGCAAATTGCTCACTAGTATCCGAGTTGCTTTGTGAATGGCGTGAAGTTCATCACTCGTCGTCGTGATAACCAACGAATCACCCAGAATAGCGGTATTTGTGTGCCCGTGAACGAGTTCAACTTTTACAGTCGAATGGAAGACATAATGGTGTTGAACTATACACATAACTGTCGTGTCGTACTGTTCAAATGCATATGGTATGGTGACAAGTATAATTCAGGAAGTATAGTGCACGTTGATAAGACCACCGGATCGGGACGTTCCAAATTCGTTGATCGGGACGTTCCAAAACCGATTAGGAAACCTGATCAAGAGTACCATTCTAGTCGACCTCCCAGACTGGAATCATGTGCCTGCGCAGAGTGTGGCGGCTCTTATGAACTCGATTCATAACAAGTACCGCTTCGTTTACGCTCATCCCGATACTGGCGAGCTTGTGTCTGCATATCCTATTCGCAACGAGATTGATATGGCTATCATTCGCGATGCGAAGAGGATGCGCCGTGACCAGAAGTCGAGGTTGTCGCAGCTCTTCTTCAAGACGTTTTGCAGGAGTAAGGATCTCGCTTAAAATGAAACTCCCAAAGGCTATAACCAGGAAGCCTGGTTGAAGGCAATAGAGATGTTCGATTCGCCGGAGCATAAGGTATGAGTTGAACTTCCGATGGTTATTTGAATTTCTTAATATTGAACTTAACGAATTTATGTCTCGCATGCAAAGTCTATCCGTAACCGGGAAAATACGAAGAAGAAGAAGACGAAGGCGAGACAATGGTCGCTTAGTTTTTTTGGTCATCGCTCGAGGAACGTAAGTCGCTTAATATTAATATGCAATATATATGTGATTCATATTTTAATGTTGAAAAATTACAGCGAAAGGAAGATGGGAGTATGGGCTCGGCTTTGGCGATATGGTCAGAAAAACACCATGACGCTAAGGGATCGTGGACGACGGACTTCGCGCAGTCGCAATTTGTAAGTTATTTGTTTTATTTACTATATTTAATTACTTAAATTATTCTTATCTGATAAGTTTTTGTGGTTTTTGTTTTTTAAGGATCACCGCCCAGACAATAGATATTTTGCGGCAAACGGAGGAGCAAAACACCATGATCTCCTAAGAAGATGCAGAGATGTACGTGATGCGCGACGTTTTGGGAGTACGCAGAGACTGGGAAGTCGGTTTAGGGCCATCGCTCCCAAGGTCATCGATGGGTGTTGCCCGAGCGCTAGATAGAGGCTCGTCAAGTTCGTCATCTCAGACGGATCCATAGGTTGCCGAGATGCAAGCTCAGATGGATGCCTAAGAAGCCGAGCAGCAAGAGATGCGGTAACAGATCGCCTTCCTCACCCAGATGCACAACCAGCCTCCTACGCCTCTGCAACCTCCGCTTGCACCACAACCAGGTGGTAGTGCTCAGCAGACGTCAGGTTCCACGCCAGGTTCTACTCCTGGTTCTATGGATTTCTTGCGAGACCGTCCTTACGGAAGCGGCGGAACGAGCGGCAACGCGTCAGGCAGCGGCGGACGAGGACGCGGAAGTGGTTCCCGAAGTTCTGGCAACTTTTTCGGTAAAGGGAATTCTACTATCGATAAGTTGTATAGAAAAAAAAATTAGGAATTAATTTTTTTCGTTTTTGTTAGAATGAATTTGTATTTTTAATTAAGAATTCTATTTTCATAATATTATTTCCAATTTAGAATTTTTTTTAATTAATTTTTATCTAATTCTAGATGAATTTTGATTTAATTTTCTAATTTCTAATTTTGTAATTTTTTTAATTAAAATAACATATTCGGTGCGACATGTCGCACCGAATATTGTAGCGGGAAGAGTATTAGGTGCGACAATGTCGCACCCGATATGAATTTACCCGCCAATTTTTATAAATTTGGCATGAAAATAGCTTGGGCATTTGGTGCGACATGTCGCACCTAAAATTGTCATACCTAAAGGTATGATTATTCGGTGCGACATGTCGCACCTAATGCCTTTAGCGACGGACTTTTAGGTGCGACTTTGTCGCACCGAAAATCGCACCTAATAAACTATTTTTGTCCTAGTGAGCGTGAAAGCCCTAGACATCTGCAACGCCGCCAGGGACGGAATCGAAAAAAGTCCGACAATGCCAGAGGCACCTCGATATCGCCCTCTCGGCTCTGGGCCCACCAAGCGGCCGGTCCGTCGGCGAGGCCCAAATCAGCCAGGCTCACAAAGCCCTCCTCGACCTCGCTCTAGCCATGCTCGCAGGAAAGAAAAAAACGCAGATGCAGAGAACAAAAGAAGAAGAAAGGAGAGAGAGAGAGAGAGAGAGAGAGAGAGAGAGAGAGAGAGAGAGAGAGAGAGAGAGAGAGTAATAGAAATATTTAATTATTTAATAACAATTAATATATTTGATAACAATATTTAAATCTTAAAAGTATTTAGAATAATAGAAAATACTATTATACCATTTTAAATCTTGTCACGTCATCAAAACGTGAAACTTAACGTTCAAATACTGACGGAAGTGAGACTTTGTAACACGTGTTTGAGTTGTGAGTTGAGTTTTGCAACATTTTCGAGTCCAAAGGGCGAAATGTAACTGAGATACGAGTGCAGGGAGTAAAAATAAGATTTATTCTATTATTTATTAGAGGTGTCTAGTCACGTTTTTTTTTTTTTAAATTCTTAGTTATTATTCCCAATTATTCAAAAAAAAAGTTATTATTATGATTCCCCCTTCACACAAACAAACAAAAAAAAAACATTATTTTTCAATACTATGGTGTCGTTTTTCGTGTAAATCATTATAATACCATTTTTACGCAGAATAAAGTAGGGTCAAGCGGCTAAATGGCCAAATAGAACTTAAGGATTTGCAAAATAGCCAAAGTTTATCAAGTATAAGCAAAATAGCCAAGCTGCGATTATTAATCCAGGCAGGATTAAATTTAATCCAGACAAGATATCGGGATTAAATTTAATCCAGGCAGGATTAATTTAGTCCAGAGATTTTATTCAGCCTTAAAATTTAATCCTCGACCTTCTCCGATCTTCTTCTTCTCAGACCTCCTTCCAGTCACTGCAATCGCACAGATCTTACCTCCCGTCGGACTCTCCGTCACGGCGGCGAAGGCGAGGAGATCGACGGAGATTCGTGACTCTCCGTCACGCTACGGCGACGAGGCGGGTTTCCTCGCTGGAAAGGTTCGTCGCCGGAGCTCCTGCCCTCCCTCGCCGGCGAGATAGTCGCCGCCGCCCGCCACATGGCCGACCACCGCCCGCGGTCGGGCCCCGCGGTGCTGCGCATGGAAGTCGAGATGGTCCTCCCGGTCGACAGAATCCCCGGCGGCGAGGCGATCGAGAATCTGCAGAGAGTGGTGGCTATTTTGGCTAACCTAATGAAACTATGGCTATTTTGCAAAAACCATAGTTTGAATTGGCTAGTTCATGCCATTTTTCCAATAAAGTATTGCAAGTTGTCGTTACCACGGTCCACCGTAAAATAAGGTGTACACTTCTTTCTTTCTTTGTAAAACTAAAGTATCTATATCGAAAGAGTGTTATTACGTATCTCCTCAACTACTACATTAAATATTCTCAAAATGGTTATTTTGTTTTCCTGAAGCAAGATTTCTCAATACGATATTAAATGTCATTAAAGTATCAATATATCAAGCTAATAACTCACTTAAACAATTTAAAATATGTATCTTTATAGTTGTTATTTATCGTAAAATAGTACTGCTATAATTTTTTATAGAGAAATAGTACTACTATATTGTGTGTTTTTCTTAATATGATATGCATCCTTATTTGAGCATTACTACTCTAAAAAAAAACAATTATTGTAGTGGTTAAAGTATACACAGGGTAATACTGATAAACAACTTTTTTACTAAGGACTAACTCAGTGGTAAGAAGATTGCCCCCTCAATTGCTCCGATGACCATCTTCAACCCCACGCCATTTTACCGTGGTAAGTGATGAGTTTAGTGGTGATTTTGTTTCAACTCACACTATTTTTTACACCAAAATAATAATAAAAATGGTGTGTTGGATAATGTATCACAAAATTTAGTGTTACACGATTCACCCATATTATTTTAGTGCAACAGTTTTTTTATTTGCACAATAATTCCCAAAAAATATACTTTATAATTTCGACTTATTTTATGAAATAACTTACATATCATTAACTAAAAAAGAGTAAATAACATCATAATAATAATGTATATAATGTATTACATTAATTAAACCACAATACATATTTAATAAAACACAAGTGTATCGAATATAATATTAAACTTTATGTAATGTTTAATATATAAAAATGTGATTAATTTATATAAATGTAATATTTAATATTATTAAAAAGAGAATAATATAATATTTATAAGTTTATTATTGACATAAAAAATTAATAGAAGAGTTTATATGCAAATGAAAGGACGTGATTTCAATCCTTTTATATTTTTTTTATGTGAAAAATGTTGTCGCACGAAAATGAACAACTATTGAAAACCTCGGGCGGTTCGATCCAAGGCCGGACCAAGTGATCGCCCCCGGGTCAAAAGTGTAAACTCGTAAGTCTCGAGCTAGGTTTTCTCCGATCAACCCGCCTCTCGGGAGAGGTAGGGGGTGAGGAGGAGGAGTGACCGTGCCTTGGCTATCGGCTGCCTACGTACCCGTGTGTGGGATCAGGTCAGAACGTAGTTCAAGCGTGTATGTAACGCAGTGTGAGGCGTAGAACCTTGGTGGAGAGGCGTACTCGACGAAGGAGACGGGGCATAAGGAGTCCTTGGTGGCGTCTCAGAACCTCGGAGATCGCGTCCGCGCCTAGCGTGTTAGACGCGTGAGGGGGACTCTAGTCGAGAACCCTAGGGGCGTGCTTGAGCACCGGAGGGCGTTCGATCAGAGGGAGCGACGTCCGGGAAGTCCCCGAGAGTGCTTCAGAACCTCTGAGAACGAGAAATCGAGGAGAATCTGCTTCAGGCCAAGGATGGCATCCAGAGAAGCAAAGAGAAGTCTCAAGTTCCTTGAGAATGAATGGGATGGCATTCCTCTCAATGAGAGGGGGTATTTATAGGTGTTTGGGGGCCTTAGAAGGTCCCTTTTTCGTCCATGTGGGACTATGGGCGCGCGCGCCGTCAAGTGGAGGCGCACGGCGCGCGCGGCGCACAGGTCACTGGGCGCGGCGCGGGATGCGCGGTGCATGGAGCGCGCGGCACGGGCGCGTCTTGGTGCGGCGCGATGAGGGCTGCGCGGCGCGCGGTCGGCGCGCTGCTTGCTGTGAGCGGTGGCCGGCGCACGGCCTGTTTTGTCAGATTTTTGTGGGCCTTTAGGGGTCTTCGGATACCACGATTGCCACGTGAAATATGAAGGTTTTTACTTGACGAGAGTGACTCGATTCGAGGAGCAATTCGAGGCTCGACTCGAGGAGGCCGACTCAAGGAGAACGACCCGAGGCTCGACCCGAGAAGAATGACTCGAGGCTCGACTCGAGGAGAACGACTCGAGGCTCCACTCGAGGAGAACGACTCGAGGCACTGAGGAGAACGACTCGAGGCTCGACTCGAGTAGAACGACTCGAGGAGCGACTCGAGGCTCGACTCGAGGAACGACTCGAGGCTCGACTCGAGGAGAATGACTCGAGGCTCGACTCAAGGAACGTGAGGATTTGGCACGAGGATTTTCCAGTCGACTCGTGACAGAAGGCTTGCCGCTCTTCAGGACCTCCGGCCTTACCATCAGCCCTCTGAACGGCGTGTCTTCTTGGCGTCTCGCGTTATCCGAAAACGACCGACAACATTAGCCCCCCCAAGTTTATCGCTCGGGAGGCCCGGGCGGTGAACTTTTAGTTGTTTCCGCCGGGTGTTTGAGGAAAATTTATCTCCCAGGGCTTCGCCGTCGCGAAGCTTTTGAGATTTATATAGAACGTTCTCACAATTGCAAGTGCTTTCTCTCGCTTTTCCGTCTCTCTCAACACGAGTGTGTGATCAACATGTGGAGGAGGATCCAAGCGGATGAGAGGCGTAGCTCAACGCGGGCGAGGCTGACACGTTCGCATCCATCGCTCTAGCCCCGGAGCAGCGGGGACATGCGCAGGCAGGTAGGGCATGCATTCCTGCAGAGGCGCGCCGGCGTGTCGTGGCTTGTTGATCTTTTGGTGAGATTACGCTCAAGTCTTTCTTCGATCGCGTTTTGTTTGACGATACCTTCGACCCGGAGTCCATGGGACTCGACGGTGACTAGCAGGGCGACGATTGTGTAATCGTGACCTATTAGGAAAAGATCATGGCTTCTGTCTCGGCCAGCTTGGAAGGCGACTGCACTTTTGCGTTTGTTGTGGGCTGATGCTTCGAGAAGACGGAGTGGCACCTGGCGGAAGCCTCTGCCGCACCGGAGGGTTCGACAGCTCGGGGATCAGTACTCAAAGTTCGATCACGCACCGAGCATAAGTCGGTCTCACGGGGTATCCGCCATTCCAGCTTTGGTGACGCTTCCCCGTCTGCATTCGAAAGATCGGCCCTTATTCCCCAGGCGTGAGTGCGAGTCTCTGTTAAAGATGCGGAGGGACATTGTAACGAGTAATGATGTAGACTTCTCTTGTCATGGCGTTTTCCACGCTCAGAGGGCAAGTTTTCCTCTGTTTGTCTTTTTGCTTTATTTTGCAATTGTCTTGCTTCGGCTAGCCTGTTCTTCAAATCGTTACAGGTGGTTACTCGAGGAACGGGACTCGACTCGAGGAGAATGGCTGGACTCAAGGAGCAAGGCTCGACTCAAGGAGAGTGACTCAACTCGAGGAGCAAGGCTCGATACAAGGAGAATGACTCGACTCGAGGAGAAAGGCTCGACTCGAGGAAAATGACTCGACTCGAGGAGCGAGGCTCGACTCGAGGAGAATGACTCAACTCGGGGAGCGAAGCTCGACTCGAGGGAAATGACTCGACTTGAGGAGCGAGGCTCGACTCGAGGAGAATGACTCGACTCGAGGAGCGGAGCTCGACTCGAGGAGAATGACTCGACTCGGGGAGCGAAGCTCGATTGGAGGAGAATGACTCGACTCGAGGAGCAAGGCTTGACTCGAGGAGAATGACTCGACTCGAGGAGCAAGGCTCGACTCGAGGAGGATGACTCGACTCGGGGAGCGAAGCTCGACTCGAGTAGAATGACTCGACTCGGGGAGCGAAGCTCGACTCGAGGGAAATGACTCGTCTTGAGGAGCGAGGCTCGACTCGAGGAGGATGACTCGACTCGGGGAGCGAAGCTCGACTCGAGGAGATTCTACACGACCTCATTCGTTGCTTGGGACTCTTCCGAGAGGTGCTTGCTCGAGCGAAGTCTCAGCTAGCTCAGGCCAAGCGAGGTTCTTGCTCAGAGGCGGAGTTCGAGAGTCTTTGCGAGCAGCTTCCATTAGCTCGCATGGAATCGGGAGTCTCCCAAGGTGAGTGTGATCGCGCTCAGCTGACGGTGGCAAAGATGGCAGGACCTATGCCTTGTATGGCGGTTTAGGTGCGCCTTGTGGAAGTTCAAGTGCATTGCGATTAGTCATCACATACAACGCCTTGTGGCGACTCAGAGGGCGTCGTGAGAGACGGTTTTGTGCGTCGTTTAGGCGTCATAGGCACGTCGCGAAGCTTGGCCTAGATGCGCCGCGTAGGCTATTTAGGTGTGTCGCGAGGGACGACGTCATTGCGCCATGTAGGCGTCTTACGTGCGCCACGTAGGTGTCTTAGGTGCGTCGCGAGGGACGACTTGGTTACGCCATGTAGTCGTCTTACGTGCGCCATGTAGGCGTCTTAGGTGCATCACGAGGGACGACGTGGTAGCGCCATGTAGGCGTCTTACGTGCGCCATGTAGGCGTCTTAGGTGCGCCATGTAGGCGTCTTAAGTGCGTCGCGAGGGACGACTTGAGTGCGCCATGTAGGCAGCTTTGGTGCGCCACGTAGGCGTCTTTGGTGCGCCATGTAGGCGTCTATGGTGCGTCGCGAGGGACGGCTTTGGTGCGCCATGTAGGCGTCTTAGGTGCGTCGCGAGGGACGACTTCAGCCTGCATCTCTGGGATGTCTTATGGCGCGCCGCGAAGGCGTCTTAGCCTGCATCTCTGGGATGTCTTATGGCGCGCCGCGGAGGCGTCTTAGCCTGCATCTCTGGGATGTCTTATGGCGCGCCGCGGAGGCGTCTTCAGCCTGCATCTCTGGGATGTCTTATGACGCGCCGCGGAGGCGTCTTCAGACTGCATCTCATGGATGTCTTATGGCGCGCCGCGGAGGCGTCTTAGCCTGCATCTCTGGGATGTCTTATGGCGCACCGCGGAGGCGTCTTAGCCTGCATCTCTGGGATGTCTTATGGCGCGCCGCGGAGGCATCTTCAGCCTGCATCTCTGGGATGTCTTATGGCGCGCCGCGGAGGCGTCTTCAGCCTGCATCTCTGGGATGTCTTATGGCGCGCCGCGGGGGCGTCTTAGTTGAACGCCGTTCCCGTTTATGTTCGGGTGTTCTGTTTTGGTGGAGCGTTCTTTCTTTTTGTGAAGCGTACTTTCTTGAGGGTTTTGAGTGTACTTGTCGTTGCCTATGTCACTAGCCCCCCTAGTTTTTGGGTTTACGATCGTATTTTGATGACTGAAAATCTTTGATAAAGTGGATTTTGAAAGAAAAACCTCAAACTTTATTAATATTGCAAAAATTTGAAATCCTAAAGCATTGGCTCGTAGGCCTTATTGAATGTTGGAAAGCAAAGAAATAAAATGGGGGGAAGCGCTGGCTACTGGTAGTACTGCCTCACGTGTTCCGCATTCCACATGCGATAGATCGGTGTTTCGTTTGTGTATTTGATGTAGTAGGTCCCGTCATGTATGACTTGGAGGACTCTGTAGGGTCCCTCTCTGCTTGGGATGAGGTCGCCGGCACCTTGCACTTGAGTGTCATGCAGAGGTCTTCGTGGATTTCGTGAAGGACCTTGGTCGACTCGACGCTATCTCTGAATTGGGAGATCGTGTTAACCGTCTTTCTAGCGGTCTTTCCATCGATTCCTTAGATGTAGCGTACTCTGGCTTGGGATTGGTCTCCAGCCATGATGCATCCTCGGTGGGGAACTTCACCAGTAGGTGGTATGTTGAAGTAATGGCCCTTAGTCGGTTCAGCGTGGGTCGCCCAATGATTACATTGTAGGGCGACTCTTGATCGACCACTAGGAATGGGACCATGTGAACGACTTCAATGCCTCCGGGAGTTCCGAAGGTGACCGGCAAATCGATGATGCCCTCGGTCATGACTCTCTCCCCAGTGAACCCGAATAGAGGCGTTTAGGTCGGAGTTGGGCGTAGCCCCCCGAGCTTCATGCGCTCTAGGGTGGACTTGACAACTATGTCAGCAGCACTGTCGTTGTCGATGAGAACTCTGTTCACCAAGTTATTAGCTACTTGGGCTTTGAGCACAATCGCGTCATTATGCGGATGCACAACTCGCTTGGCCTCTTTGTTGGTGAAATGCATCGTCTTGTGAGGCACGGACGGAGGTTCTTCATACGTAAGGTTGACGTGCATAGCAGTGTCTTCTTAGGCCACGGCCCTTAGGAACTTTTTCCGTTGTCGGGCCGAATCTCCATCTTGTGGACCTCCCAATATGGTGGTCACAACGTGGAGTTGTGGATTGGCATTGGCAGTAGCCATGGTTCGGTCGGCAGAAGCGGCTGTTCCTCCTCCCTTGCCAGACTGTGGTCTGTTCGAGGTGGGGCCCGCAGTGCTAATCATGCGTAACACGAACTCTTTTAGCTCACCCCGTTGGATCAATGCCTCGATCTGCATTTTAAGACTGTAGCATTCAGAGGTCAAGTGACTGTATTCCTGATGGAACTCACAATATTTAGATCTATCGCGAGTCGCGAGATCTTTGCTTATTGGAGCCTGGGGAGTGAACTTGTCACGTGCCAAAGCCAGGATCCGCTCTGGCGGCGTGTTCAGCGGTGTGAACGACGAGTAGCCCTTAAAGTCTTCCGCAAGTCGTGGCTTTTGGGGCATCGGAGGTCGGCTATTAGAAGTCTGACCCCCTCTATTTCGTCTTTTACGGGAGTTGCCTTGCTCGTTGCTAGGCTCGTCTCGGCGGTGATGGCTTTGATTATCGTCCTTGCGGCCATCGAGGTAATCTTCGACTCCCATGATGGTCTTGCCTCGAGTCATTAACTCGGCCATGGTAGAAGGGACACGGCCGACGATGGACTTAAGGAAGTCACTTCTGTGCAAGCCTTCAATGATGGCAGTGATTGCGTCTTTGTCGTCAAAGCGGTCAACCTTATTCGATTCTTCAGTGAATCGGGCGAGGTATCGTCTAAGAGACTCGTCATTCTCTTGCCTGATCGACCACAGGTACATCTTGGTCTTCTTTTGGACCATAGATGTAGCGAAGCGTGCTAGGAACATGTCCTTCAGGTCTTTGAACGATTGGATGCTTCCCTGCCTTAAGTTCTTGAACCACTCGAAGCCGGGTCCGGCGAGGGTAAGACTGAAAGCTTGGCACATGGCGCCGGGAGCGACACCCTGCATCGTCATCCAGGTTTCATAGTGCTGGATATGGTAAGCGGGATCCGTTTTTCCATCGTAGGGAGAGAGGTTCGGGAGTTTGAAATTTCCCGTGCATACCTCGGCCAATATATGAGCCGTGAAAAGTGAGGAACTCTCCTCAACAAGCCCATAGGCACTTCCGCCTATTCCATGTTCTCGGAGATCTCGTACTTCATTTCGAAGATTGTGGATCATTGTGATCACATCGAGACCGGTAGTCGGAGTAACTCCTTGTTCGGGAGGAGTCACCTGTCGTCTTTCATTTGACCTTTGATCCGTGCGGCGGTTCCCGTTAGTTGGGGCTGCTACGGGGATGTTTGGCCGAGAGCTTAGTCACTCTCTTAGGTCATCGCCACGCTCGATGCGTTGGGCGGTGAGGTGATCCCTAAGATCAGGGCTGGTCGTACGGAGGCGCGGGCTTCGTCTATGACGGCGCGCTCTCCGCGTGCCCTGACTTTTCGCAACATTCTCCCTTTGATCAAGTCGGTCGAGGGCTGAACGTCGGGAGTTCCCCTCTAGAGAAGCTACTGGCGCGTCACCTGTCCAGGGTAGGGGATTCGATGGACTAGCTTCAAACACGGCGGGGGGTCCCCCGTCCTTCGTGAGAGAAGTCTCGATATCCTCCGAATCGCCAGTACCCTCGTAGTCAGGGTCGCGGCCGCGGCTTTCCTCGTTGAGGTTCTCAGGATCCCCGTTGGGGATTATTGTGTTATGCGCGGGTTGCTTCGCAGCCAGTCGGCTGTGGTACCTCGCGTTTTTCGCCTTCAGTTGGCGGACATTCTCCTCCAACTCCATGATGCGGTTGTCCCTGCTATCTGGAGATGGAGATAGTGAGCAGGTCGAGCTCTTTTCGTGGAGCGACTCTTCGTCACCATGCGCTTGGGAGCGCAAGAAGTACTTTTTGGTCCCCGTGATATTATCGAGGTTGTTAACGCCCTCAGAACGTACGGGTGGTTGACTACTCATATTTTCTCAAGTTCGAGAAAGTTGAGTTTGTAGAAGAAAAGAAGAAGATGAGCAGAAGGGATTTCGGGCTGAACAGGTCGGGAAGTCCCCTCCTTCTAGCGCCAAAATGTTATCGCACGAAAATGAAAAACTATTGAAAACCTCGGGCAGTTCGATCCAAGGCCGGACCAAGTGATCGCACCCGGGCCAAAAGTGTGAACTTGAAAGTCTCGAGCTAGGTTTTCTCCGATCAACCCGCCTCTCGGGAGAGGTAGGGGGTCAGGAAGAGGAGTGACCGTGCCTTGGCTATCGGCTGCCTACGTACCCGTGTGTGGGATCAGGTCAGAACGTAGTTCAAGCGTGTATGTTACGCAATGTGAGGCGTAGAACCTTGGTGGAGAGGCGTACTCGACAAAGGAGACGGGGCACAAGGAGTCCTTGGCGGCGTCTCAGAACCTCGGAGTTCGCGTGCGCGCCTAGCATGTTAGACGCGTGAGGGGGACTCTAGTCGAGAACCCTAGGGGCGTGCTTGAGCACCGGAGGGCGTTCGATCAGAGGGAGCGACGTCTGGGAAGTCCCCGAGAGTGCTTCAGAACCTCTGAGAACGAGAAATCGAGGAGAATCTGCTTCAGGCCAAGGATGGCATCCAGAGAAGCAAAGAGTAGTCTCAAGTTCCCGAGAATGAATGGGATGGCTTTCCCCTCAATGAGAGGGGGTATTTATAGGTGTTTCGGGGCCTTAGAAGGTCCCTTTTTCGTCCATGTGGGACTATGGGCGCGCGAGCCGTCAAGTGGAGGCGCACGGCGCGCGCGGCGCGCGGCGCGGGGGGCGCAGCACGCAGGTCACTAGGCATGGCGCGGGATGCGCGGCACATGGAGCGCGCGGCGCGGGCGCGTCTTGGCGCGGCACGCGGCCTGCCTAGCGCGGCGCGATGAGGGCTGCGCGGCGCGCGGCCGGCGCGCTGCTTGCTGTGAGCGGTGGCCGGCGCACGGCCTGTTTTGTCGGATTTTTGTGGGCCTTTAGGGGTCTTCGGATACCACGCTTGCCACGTGAAATATGAAGGTTTCTTCTTGACGAGAGTGACTCGATTCGAGGAGCAATTTGAGGCTCGACTCGAGGAGGACGACTCGAGGCTCGACTCGAGGAGAACGACCCGAGGCTCGACTCGAGGAGAACGACTCGAGGCTCGACTCGAGGAGAACGACTCGAGGCTCGACTCGAGGAGCGACTCGAGGCTCGACTTGAGGAATGACTCGAGGCTCGACTCGAGGACAACGACTCGAGGACAACGACTCGAGGCTCGACTCGAGGAGAACGACTCGAGGAACGTGAGGATTTGGCACGAGTACTTGCCAGTCGACTCGTGACAGAAGGCTTGCCGCTCTTCAGGACCTCCGGCCTGACCATCAGCCCTCTGAACGACGTGTCTTCTTGGCATCTCGGGTTTTCCGAAAACGACCGACAACAAAAAATAGTGTCATAGATCGGAGATAACAATTATTTTCGTGCAAAGTTGCACCACTTTATTATAAAAGTTGTATATTTTTGTGATGTGAGTTGGAGATAGTAGGCTATTATTCATAAAGAAATAAAATATTTTTAACAAAATAGTTTATTGTTAAAAATAAAAATAACTATGTGATAGATAGATAATTAGAAGAGTTAATAAAGCTGCGCATTTAAAAACCATGCACAACCAAATTGAATGTTTACCTTCATGAAAACAGCATCATCTTTGGGCACACTCTGAAACATATCACCACATGGCCACTCCGGGATACTCTGGCGCGGTGGCGACCACGGGAGGCAGATCGAAGTTAATACCTTCCACGCACGGATTCGCTCTGACGATCTCCGACCGGCATTTTCGGTCCCACCACCGACCTCAATCCCCGAAACCCTTGGTACTGCACGAGAATCGCCTTCATCAGCGCCCTAGCCATACACTCCATACCCTCATTGAACATCATATTAAACCTTGGATTCTCCGCCGCGTAGTCCCATATCTCCTTCCCGTGAGCCAGCTCAAAGGCGGCTCCCCCATGCTTGAAGCGGTCGGCTAAGATTCCCAACGGAGCCATTAACTCAGCACCAGTCTCCATCAGGACCTTAAAAAAAATGAAACTATATAAGAAAAAAAGTAAGAGTGATAAATTAAAAGACAAAAGAAGTGTAGGTAGATCTTCCTCTAACCATGGGAGTGAGGGTGAGCCTTGTCGATGACGTGTCGTCGTTACGAAGGAGCCACGTGGAAGAGGGCGTGAGGCCGTAATGGGGCTCTGATTCTTCGTCACTGTGGGCAGAGAAGATTTTGCGGCGGACGAGGAGTCTCATTATGCGGGCGAGACAGGCAGTGTCCGGCGAGGCGTCGCCGGAGAATTTGGTGGCTATCTGGGTGAGTGTGATCGGACCGCCGTTGGGTGAGTTTTTTATGATGTCTGGTATTCAAAGCTCCACCGCACATCTCAACGCCATAGAGTCTACAAAGCCGAACATTAACTTCCATATATCGGCTTGGCCGACAACACTTGCGTTGCCTTGATCGGCTGCCATAGTAGTAGTATTTATGTTGGCGTATTCTTATCTTACATCTTCGTGTCTCTCACTTCAAGAAGTATAAATAAGCTCACGTGAACCGTGGTTAGGCCGTGGCTCTCTTTCAAAGGTTAAATTATCCAATTCACAAACATAAATATACAATAAATTAATTATTTTGTTTATAAATTAGTATAATTACGAGAATAAACTGAATTTGTGGGAGAGAAGAGAGAGAGATGATGAGAACGATGATTGAAATTCTCATTAACCTTCTTGAGCAATTGTCAACATGAAATAATACTAATTACGAGTCGGTCAACTTAACTAGCACCTAACAACTAACCAATCAGAGTATAGTTACGATTCAATGGCCATGTAATAGACTCATGTTCACTAGTTGTACAGGCTGAGCATCTTGAAGCGAGCTTCAGGTAATGACTTTGTAAATAGATCAGCTAGCTGATCCTCTGTTGGAATGTATCTAATCTCTACAGCTTTGTCCACTATCAAGTCCCGAATGAGCACATCAACTACGATGTGTTTAGTTCGAGCGTGGAATAACGGATTGGAGGCAAGAGAGCCTATGTCTTGGTTATCACACCAAATAACAGATGTGGACGATGAAAGAGGGATGTTGAGTTCATCGAGAAGTGAGCAAAGCCACACGACTTCATTGCTTGTTTGAGCGATGGCTCGATATTCTGACTTGGTGCTGGACCGAGAGACGACTTTTTGCTTTCGAGCACGCCAGACCACTAGTTTGTTGAACGTCGATCTAATACGGCCCGAGATTTGGATCTTGTAACAGGAGCCGTGTTTGTGAGTGAATGGTGTTTGTGTGTGAACTGTGTTTCTTTCAAAGAAAACCTAGTCTTTCTTATTCTAAGAAAGACTAAGTTTATTTGGCTTAAAGATGGTTTTCGAGTTAAATTTAAGGTCTCTGAAATAGACATACGTTTATAACTTAACGGGCTGGCCCAAACCATGTACCTAGTTGCATAATAAAACTCTAAACTTACTTAATTAACTTAAATTCGTAATGATAAAAATACATAATTAAAAATCCTAATTGCAAGATTTAAAAACCTTAATTTAAAATTTAAAAGCCCTAATTTTCTTATTTAAAACCATAAATAACTAAATTCAAACTAAGTACGTATCATTACTCTGACAGCCCAATTTGTTCTCAGTTTTCTTTTAGCTTGTCCTCAAGCTCAAGCTTCGATTAAGAGCAGTAATCTACCCTCGTCTTCATCTTCTACCTCATGCTCTTCCCACTTCTCGCTCAGCACAAGAAAGAATAACCTCATGCAGCGATGACCCAAAGTGAACAATTCGTCACAGTTGAAACAAAGTTCATTTGTGCAACGATCGGCCATCTCTTGGTTGTTGATCTCCATAAAGATTTACGGCTCACCACGTTTCGGTGACGATATCCGCCTACTAGACGCATCTCCGCTTTGCAAGTACATATATTTACTAACCTAGACAAAGAGCAAGTACATATAATTTAAAACATTAATGAGCATTATATATTTACCAACCTTTGAGAAGCTTGAACGTTGAGAAACCTTCGGAAGGATGAAACGTTCGTCTCCCCTTGCAGCACGTCTCTCTTTTTTCCTCGGGAACTCGAGCAACCACGAAAGTTTTTATCACTAAAATCACTCGAGAAAGAAAAGAATTAGTGTGTGGGCACTTTTAAACATGACGACTTGAGAACAAGTCTCAAAGTCGAAGAGCTAAAACACTAGGTCAAATGTGGACCTAGGTGCCAAAACAAAAACGAAATAAAACTAGAGAGAGAGAGGGAAGGGGCGGCCAAGCTAGAGAGAGAAGCTCTCAATCTCTAAAACTTGGGATGAATGAAATGTGAAGAATGAGAGCTATATTTATAGGAGAGGTTTTACCTTCAATAAGGTAGTTTCCTCTTCTATAGAATATGACATATTCATGACCAAAATTTGCTCTCCTTCCCTTTATTCCACACGGCCAAGAGAGCTTCTAGAAGCCCTTGGATTTGTTTCCTCTTTTGTTCCCTCCCTTGCCTTGGCCGCATTCCCTCTTGCCTTGTAGAGGAAATTTGTTTCCTCTTTTTCTTTTGGCAAGTATCTTCATGCATTAATGCACAAAAACTCTCTCTTTTTCTCCATGGGTTGGGCGGCCAAGAAGGTGTTTCTAGATTTTCTTCACTTGTTCATGACAATATAAGAAAAACCCATTAAGAATTTTCAAGTAAAATTCTATGAAATGAAATTAATCCACAAGGCCCAATAAACTTGTTATGGCCGAGTATTAATATGTCATCATATGACATTGTCAAAAAATTTATTGACATTCATTTCATCTTATGTCCAAAAAGATAAAAATACCCTAAAGACAATTTTCGTAAAACTCGTCTCGTTCTTGTTTTGACTTCGCTTCTAGTTTAACTATTCCTACTCGATATGATTTGTGATAGTGACCTCATGGATCCAAATGAACAAAGCTTGAGTAAAATACTTGGACTCAAAAGTTCAGAAACTTTTTCCAAGTTTAGCTTAATGTCAACTGACTCCACTAAAGAGTTGACACTAAGAATCTCTCGGTTCAAATGAATTCATTTTCTACTCATGAATTCAACTAAATTGTGATGAGTGGATCCACTGAATATTATCTATGTTTACCCTTCATGAATATCATCAGCTAGTCGGGATTTACAAAATTACCATTTTACCCTTCTAGTTGTTATTTCCTCAACTCCTTTGTCGCTTGTGAAAAAGTTAGAAACAATGTATTGACGAGGAGCTAACAAGTCACATTGTTTCATCCAAAAGAGTCAAGACTCAATTTGGACACTGGCCAGTTCATTTATTCACATTCCAAGGAACAAAGCATGAGGTGATATACATTGCATTTCAGCAATCTTGTACATGAATTCCATATCTATGAGAACTTCACAAAGTTAGTCATGACATCTTCATAACTTAGTACTTCACCAATAGGTCTTGTTAAGAATCACATAGTGAATTCGAACTCTGACTTTCTCAAATGAGAATACGTAAGCTATGAAATGGCATGTCTCATTTCAGGATTGAGGTAAGCATGATGCAATTCATACGTAGTGACCTCGAGACATAAGAGCTTAAATGGTTTGTTCTTATCTTGTCTCTAGAAGTGCACTGGTCAATTCAGTACCTTCGTAAGATACCTAGAAGAACTATAGAGTCTCCAACTCTCAATGTTCCATAACCAGACATCATAGATTCTCCTAACAATCATACTGAGATCAATAGTCCTTTGATCCTTAGATTGCGAATATATTGTTTTAAGCAAACCATAAGAAGTTTGGTCATGCAAATCTACATTTGTCTCTTCATGTGTTGTTAGGTTTGTTTATGGACTAAAGACTAGGGTTTTTATCATAAAGCTTCACACAAGGAATAATGAATGAACATTTCAACTTTTTACTAATAAATAAGCAATTACAAGCAAGAGTCTTCGTGAGACTTTATTACATAAAATGTACAAAAGTAAAGACTACAACTCTTCTTGTGGGCACCATTAACAACACTTGGCTTTTACAAGAAAGTCGTACACATATTTGGACTGTGTAAGAAGAATACCATCAGCATCACGAATCGATTTGAAGGTAAGGAAGTGGCTTGACAAGCCAAGAGAACCCAGGGACTTAAGGGCAAATGTCTAATTTAAATCAGTGATAATACATTAAATTTATGCAGAATCACTGTCGGTAATGAGAATATCTTCGACGTACACTATCAAAAATAGTGTTGTATTGCCCTGGCCTCAGTGAAACAAAGAAGTATCACACTTGGTATTGAGAAATCCCCAATCAACGAGATCATCACGATGTTTATCATACCATGCTCGCGGAGCTTATTTAAGTCCGTAAAGGGCTTTAGCAAGCTTGCAAACATGGAGTGGCTACTTCGGGTCAGAAAAACCATTGGTTTGACAAGTGTACACCATCTCTTGAAGATCGCCGTACAAGAAGGCGTTGTTGACGTCGATTTGTTGAATATCCCACTCATTTGTTACAACGAGAGTGAGAATAATTCTTATTGTGTATTGCTTAGTAACCGGATGGAAAATTTGAAATGGTCTAGGCCAGCAGTTTGTTATAAACCTTTTGTGACCAATCGAGCTTTGAACCGGCTCACATTCCCATCTAGTTTGTATTTAACCCGATAGATCCACCAATTCTCAACAAGCGGCATATCAAGGGTATATGGGACAAGATACTAAGTCGATTGTTCTTTAGAGCAGTGAACTCATCAAGCATCATAACGTTCTAGCAAGAATCATCAATGCTAATCCAAACTGGTAGGGAAGGATTTAGGTTTGAAGATGACATCTTTGGTTCGAGTGGTCATTTGATGGTTAAATTTTTTTAATGGTCGAAATATGGAGGGAAAATGGATTCTGATGGGTAGAATTTGATGTAGATGGGATATGTTGTAGAACAGGGACAATAGCAGTATATGATAGTTGAAAGGGTATGGTATTATCATCATCATGGGATGGGGATGAGAGAGGATGAGATGGTTGCAGAGATGTCGAGTCAGGGAAGAGTAAGTTTGGATTTGTGGTGGTGTCATTTGTTGGTAACTTTATAGGGTGGGAGTTTTCATTTGTGGCTTGTGTTATAGGATTTGAATAAGGGAAGCTTGATTTGTATGGATAAGCTAGTTCATCGAAGATAATAATGCGTGCAATATAAATCCGACCCGAGGGAGGGATGAAGTCATTGAAGATAATAACCTTTCGTGGAGAGTGGTACGAACAAATCACACACGCAATCGTACGTGTCGCCCAAATTATATAGTGTATAAGAAGTACGAGTATAGATCCCACGCGGACTATTAATTTTAACGATATCTTTAGTTTGACGCGAATCGATTCCAAAAGTAAGAGTAGGATTATTTTAAACGATTACAAAAATAATTAAAGCAAGAGACAATTAATCTAACGAGTTTAAACAAAGAGAAATGCAGGACCACGACTTCACCACGAACCGACTACGTTAGCTATCCCTAATTTGTCTATTGTTTCCTCGATCTTATGTTACCAATCTCACTTTTTCTAACTTATTCACTAGGCTCTCTCTAGTGTTCATGCAAACCTATGCAATTGAAAAATTACTATCATCTCGGCCTCTAATCCTATTAAAACAATCCCACGCATTAAGAACAAGAATTCAAATTGCGATTGCATTTTCGCATAGAGTTTTCTACTAACCTAGTTCGATCATGAAGATTATAGCAAAAGCATGATAAATTTACTCTCTATCGAGTAGCAAACAAATCATGTAGAATAATTCAAATGTAGCTAATCAATGAGTTAAGACCAAGCATGGCTAATTATCAAGCAAACAAAATTAGGAATGAGCAATAGACAAGTATTAGAGAATCATCAATGTGTTAACATCGCCTTCGGCTACATCGCAGTCCCATAAAAATCTAGCCACTAAAGAAATCCAAAAACGAAGGCAAGCATAAAATAATAATCAAAAGAAAAAGAACAAACAATAAAACCACAAAAAAAATTCATATGAAATAAACGATATATAACAATAATCTTGAGCAACTAAATAAATAAAAGAACAGAAGAAAGAAGAACAATTGAGTTAGAGTTCAAGAGATTCGTCAAAGGCGTCGATTTGAACGAGGAACATTTTTTCTCACTTCAAAAAATTCCGCAAAGTAGCAAAACACAATAGGAGAAACTAAACTAATGCCAAATAAATGTTTTTTAGAGCCTAAATTCGTATATAGGTTTTGGGTAATTTTTGGAGCTATTTGGACACTTAGATAAGATTTTAGGGTTAAAATCACTTAAAAAATCGGGAAATTGACAAAAACAGGGTTTTTTTGGCATCGCAGCGCGGTGATGGTCGTGTCTCGGCACGGTCTGTCTCAGTAATTTCAGCGGAGCGCGATGGAATCAGACAGCTTGGCAGTGATTTGGAATTGGCCGTAAGTTCTTGCTCCAATGCCCGATATCATAAATAAACATGTGTTGGAATGCTACGAGAAATCTCTATCAAATGGTGTAAATAATTCATCCAAGATCTTCACTTCAAAATCTTAAATCATGTAGAAGAAGATGCCATATTTCTTTATTAGCTCCCGAAAACTCTTCAAATCATCAAAAATTGCTGATTGTTCTCAAAACACTTTATGCTCATAAAAAACCTATAAATTCATAGAAAAATATAAAAATATATAATAAAAAAACCTAAGGATTCTCTCCTATTCAAGCCTGGAAACGAGCAATTTATACGTATAAAACACACTCATTAAATACCCCAAAACTTGAACCGTTGATTGTCCTCAAGTAACACACAAAACTATGCAATAAATAAACACACCAAAGAAGTTATACTAAAAAAGAATAGTGATCACAAAATTAGCAACGGTGTCAAATATTTTATTTAATGCCTCAACCTATAAAATTTTCGAATTTGAGTCAATTCGCATGTGAGATAAAAAAAAAAGAGTTAGATTGACTAAGTGGCCTTTGAAACATATTTCTGATTAAAAAAATCTCGTGTAAAATGTGTCCCAAAAATTGAAAGTTATGTCATGCCCTCTAATGTCTAATGCTCAAATAATAAATGAAATACGTGACTCGAACACCATAATGTTTTTCGCCACTCACTCTCCACTAATGCAAGACACTTACCGGTGAAATCAATAGGGCTTCGTCGGCTTGTAATGTTAGGCCAGGGTCAACGGTAGGATAGGATAAAATGTAAATATCAACCTAGCGACTCAAATCTCACCAAAATCACCAACTCTCATATGAATATTATTACTCACCCCGCATGAAATTTCTCCTTTATAGAGCATTTTCTTTTCTCGAGTCTTTATTTTCCAGTGTTTTGCCCCAAATTTGAACTATGCAACGATCTAGTGTCTAAAACTAATATCACATAATACCACGCCAAAAAGTAATAATACATAGATTAAAAAAAACGCAAAAATTAAGCATATTTTTTTTTTCTTTTTTTTTTCTTTTTCTGATACAAAATAATAAAATTAAAACAAAAAATACCGGTGTGGTGTCTTATGAACTATAGAACATGTAAAGACTAGTAACAAAATATGTCAAAACCTCGAAATAAAATTCACTCAGAAGTCGCTCAAGAGTCGCTAAGTTAACGTGGTTTTTTGTGGGATTTCAAACGTTTTTGGCTCAACTTTTTTTACTAAGTATCGAGAAAGGAATATCGTTTGTTTGTTTGTTTTTTCCCCTGAAAATGGTGCTCAAGGATAGTAGTACGGATTGGCTTTTTGGCTCTGATCGGTCAAAATGAGGCCTATATCATCTTCCCAAGGTTCTTGTCAGGTTATTTCACCTCGAAGAGCGCTAGAGCGGTTCTTAATGTCCGTGAGCTAAAATTCATTTAAAAACATGATCGAACCCCTAAAATACTACTCAAACCCCGGGATGGATGTGTGTGCATAAACGTGAAAAATCAACCAAGATAGTGCTACTGAAACCACTAGTCAATCACAATGAAACACAAAAAATTTAAAAGTGACTCAAACTCGGATTTCTTCAAAAATTTGGTATCATAGGAAAATAACGAGAGAGAACACTTTAACACTATCACTGACAAGTAATTACCAACCAAAATTAAGAAAATACAAATTAAATAAAAACAACATAATCTAACAAAATTCTCCCGCAAAGTAGTTCATCCCCCCAAACTTAATATTTACATTGTCCACAATGTAGACCCATAAAAACACGTCACAGAGAAATCTTACTTCGCGGGGGTGGTTGAACACCCCTACTCATCGTCGTTGCACTCAAGTGGAGGTGAACTTCTTTTTAATCTTGGCGCTCAATATAATCCTTTTTTCTTCTACCTCTCTTTGAACGGTGTCGACCACTTTCCTCGCTATGGTTTGAATGGAGGCTTCTATTGTCAATGGTGCCCACAAGAAGAGTTGTAATCTTTATATTGTACATTTGATGTAATAAAGTCTCATGAAGACTCTTGCTTGTAATTGTTTTATTCATTAATAAAAAGTTGAAACGTTCATTCAATCTTCCTTGTTTCAAGCTTTATGATAAAACCTTAGTCTTTAGTCCATAAACAAACTAAACAACTTACGAAGAGACAAATGTAGATTTGCATGAACAAACTCTTCGTAGTTTGCTTAAAACGATATATTCGCAATCTAAGGGTCAAAGGACTATTGACCTCAGTATGATTGTTAGAAGAATCTATGATGTCTGGTTATGAGACATTGAGAGTTGGAGACTCTATAGTTCTTCTAGGTATCTTCCGAATGTACTGAATTGACCAGTGCACTTCTAGAGACAAGATAAGAACAAACCATTTAACCTCTTATGTCTCGAAGTCACTACGTATGAATTGCATCGTGCTTACCTTAATCCTGAAATGAGACATGTCATTTCACCCCTTAGTATTCTCATTTGAGAAAGTCATTGTTCGGACTCACTATGTGATTCCGAACAAGGCCTACTGGTGAAGTACTATGTTGTGAGAATGTCATGAGTAACTTTGTGAAGTTCTCATAGATATGGAATTCATGTACAAGATTGCTGAAATGCAATGTATATCACTTCATGCTTTGTTCCTTGGAGTGTGAATAAATGAACTGGCCAGTGTCCAAATTGAGTCTTGACTCTTTTGGATGAAACAATGTGACTTGTTAGCTCCTCGTCAATACATTGTTTCTAACTTATTCACAAGCGACAAAGGAGTTGAGGAAATAACAGCTAGAATGGTAAAATGGTAATTTAGTAAATCCCGACTAGCTGATGATATTCATGAAGGGTAAACACTGATAATATTCTGTGGATCCACTCATTACAATTAGGTTGAATTCTTGAGTAGAAAATAAATTCATTTGAACCGAGAGATTTTCAGTGTCAACTCTTTAGTGGAGTCAGTTGACATTAAGCTAAACTTGGAAAAGGTTTGTGAACTTTTGAGTCCAAGTATTTTAGCTCAAGCTTTGTCCATTTGGATCCATGAGGTCACTGTCACGAATCACATCGATTAGGAATAGTTAAACTGGAAGCTAAGTCAAAACAAGAACGAAAATTGTCAAAAGGGTATTTTTGTCTTTTGAGACATAGGATGAAATGAATGTCAATAAATTTTTTGACAAGGTCATTTGATTACTTGATAATACTCGGCCATGACTTGATCATTGGGCCTTGTGGATTAATTTCATTTCATAAGAATTTTATTGAAAATTCTTAATGGGTCTTTCTCATGTTGTCATGAACAAATAAAGAACCTTCTAGAAGCTCCTTCTAGAGACCATTTGGGCGCCTACCCTATAGAGAAATTGGAGAGATTATTTTGTGCATAAATGTATCAAGATACTTGCCAAAAGAAAAAGAGGAAACAAATTTGCATAAGGATGCTTAAGAATTTCGGCCAAGTTGAGAAAAAGGCAAGGCATGGAACAAAAAAGGAAACAAATCCAATGCTTAATGAAGCCTTTATGTTGGCCGAGCATCTCAAGAGAAAAAAAGAGGAAATTGGCTGATTCTATAGAAGATGAAACTACCTTATTGAATGTGAGACCTCTCCTATAAATAGGAGCCTCATTCTTCTCATTTTTCTCATTCCACATAAGTTAGAGATTGAGAGCCTCTCTCTCTAGAACTTGTGGCCGGCCATCTCCTCTCTCTCTCTAGTCAATTTCGTTTTATTGTTTTGGCACCTAGGTCCTCATTTGACCAAGAGTTTAGCTCTGCGACTTCAAGACTCGTTCTTAAGTCGTAGTGTTTAAAAGTGCCCACTCACTGATTCCTTTTATTTCGAGTGATTTAGTGATAGAAACTTTCGTGGTTGCTCGAGGTGCCGAGGAAAGAAAGAGAGACGTGCTGCGAGGAGACGAGCGTTGCAACTTTCCAAAAGCTTCTCAAAGTTCAAGCTTCAAGAAAGGTTAGTAAACTTCTTAGCTCATAATAGTTTTTATTTATATGTACTTGCTCTTTGTCTAGGTTAGTAAAAAACTGTTTTTACTTTGAAAAGAAAATTTTTAAAATTCTGCCGCTTTGCGAAGCGTTAAACTTTTTCTTAAACCCTAGATCAATTCCAACAGCTTCGGCGTGAACCCTTGCTCATGCATTTCTCGGGTCTGTCAGGAGGAGCACGTGGCGGTGGTGAGGGCTGTGGAGGCATATCTTTGTCCATTTCGAGGACATAGACCTCTTCCTTTTCTTTTGCGCGCTTTCAGGCCTTGTCTCTTTCTCATTCTTCACTCGCGTCTTCAGCTCGCCTTTTTGCACATCTATGTGAGTATCACATGTGGCTAAGAAAGCCTTTCCCTGGAGTATGGAGATGTCGCGGTCTTCGTCCATGTCGATGTTGAAGAAGTCAGCTAAAAATGTGATTTTTTTACCTTCGAGGATGACTTCCATGAAGCCGTGTGAGTGTCTTATGGATCAGACCGCTAATTGAAGAGTTGTGTGCGTGGACTTTAGTTCACCCACCCCGATTTCGTTGAAGATTATGGAGGCATGAGATTGATGCTTGCACATAGGTTGTACAATGCATTGTTGATGTAGACATCTTCTATGGTGCACGGTAATGTAAATTGGTTCGGGTCCTTCGACTTTGGCGGGAACTCTTGTTGTAGAAGCGTGTTGCACTCTGTAGAGAGTGCCATCGTGAGCCTTTGTGGGAATGGAAGTGGTGGCTTGGTAGGTGTGGACTGGCATGGGCGGCTTAGGAGATTTGGTGATTGGGGAAGCCTTTTCTTCTTCTTCTTAGTTTGGGCTCTCGACAACTAAAACGCATTGATGTAAAACGGCATTGCAATTGCTCCATCAGGTTCACTTCGGAGTGTTCGGAAGTGTGCCATGGGGCCGCGTGTAGATGGCGATTGTGAGTTGTCCCACATGTACCTCGAGAATCCAGATTTGAGCCGATTGAGTTTAGAGCATTGCTCGTGTCTAGGTCATGAACGTGTTGGTAGTGGTGGCCATCTGCTTGCGAAGCCGCTTGCATAGGCATACTCCTCGCGCCCGCGTTAAGCAATTCTGGTTGGCCGTGTAGTTCACTTGTTCACGGTTTGCTCCGTACGCACATGGCTCGGTCGATGGGGCGTAGATGGCATGGGCTGCTGCTTTTTGGCCGTGGACAGTCTTGGTGAGGTTGGCCACTTACGCATGGAGCGTCTTCATCAACTCCATCTCCGGTGTGACCAGATCTTTCTTCCTGATTCTTCACTTGGATGTACATTTATTGTTGTAGTAGGTGAACTCTTTAAGGATGGCATAGGTCTCCTATTTGGTCTTCTAGAAAAATGACCCTCCCGACGCTGTATTGACGAGGGTGCATGATGATGGAGAGAGCCCGCTGTAAAATATTTGCACCGTCATCCACCCTTGGATGCCATGGTTGGGGCACTTTCGCTCAAGCTCTTTGAAGCGCGCTCACGTCTCGTGGAGTGATTCTCCATCATATTGTGCATCTTTGGTTGATCTTCTTAAAGGGGAAGAACTTGGAGATGAACTTTATGTGCAAGTCTGCCCAATAGCTGATGGAGCCCGTAAGTAGCGAGTAGAGCCAAGCTTTGGCCCGGTCCAATAGAGATAATGGGAAAAAGTGGAGATGGATAGCTTCGTCGGAGGCGTTGTGAAGCTTGGATGTGTTGCTTGTCTCCATGAAGTTTGTGATGTGGTCTTGGGATCTTCGGTGGACAGCCCCACGAATTGGGTTTGTTGAATTAATATAGATCACCCTCGTCGTAATCTCGAAGTTTGGTTCCCATTAATGGTCAGGATCACGATGGCTGTTTGCATCGTACCGGCCTGCGGTAAGCCAAACTCAAAGAGAGTCTTCAGCGCGTCTCCCATCTCTTGTACTTAAGCTTCTTTCTAATGTCTTTTACACTTCTTTTCTATCTCGAGATCTAGCGAAAGAAGCCTCTCGGTACAATCCTTTCGCATGCACCTTCAAAAGATAAAGTGAACAAAAACGTTACAAAACAAAATAAAAAAATTGCAGAAATAAGCTATTTCTATCGCTAAATTAAAATAATCCTTGGCAACGGCACCAAAACCTTGTTGCGAACAAATCACATACGTAAGTGCACGTGTCGCCCAAATAATAATGTATAAGAAGTACGATTATCGATTCCACGAGGACAAGTAATTTTAACAATATCTTTAGCTTGACGCGAATTGATTCCAAAAGTAAGAGTTGTTGTCAATGGTGCCCACAAGAAGAGTTTAGTCTTTACTTTTGTACATTTGATGTAATAAAGTCTCACGAAGACTCTCGCTTGTAATTGCTTATTTATTAATAAAAAGTTGAAACGTTCATTCATTATTCCTTTGTGCGAAGCTTTATGATAAAACTTTAGTCTTTAGTCCATAAACAAACCTAACAACACATGAACAAACAAATGTAGATTTGCATGAATAAACTCTTCATGGTTTGCTTAAAACAATATATTCACAATCTAAGGATCAAAGGACTATTGATCTCAGTACGATTGTTAGGAGAATCTATGATGTCTGGTTATGAGACATTGAGAGTTTGAGACTCTATAGTTCTTCTAGGTATCTTCCAAAGGTACTGAATTGATCAGTGCACTTCTAGAGACAAGATAAGAACAAACCATTTAACCCCTTATGTCTCAAAGTCACTACTTACGAATTGCATCATGCTTACCTCAATCCTGAAATGAGACATGACATTTCATAGCTTACGTATTCTAATTTGAGAAAATCAGAGATCGGATTCACTATGTGATTCTTAACAAGACCTACTGGTGAAGTACTAAGTTATGAAGATGTCATGAGTAACTTTGTGAAGTTCTCATAGATATGGAATTCATGTACAAGATTGCTAAAATTCAATGTATATCACCTCATGCTTTGTTCCTTGAAATGTGAATGAATGAACTGGCCAGTGTCCAAATTGAGTCCTGACTCTTTTGGATGAATCAATGTGACTTGTTAGCTCCTCGTCAATACATTGTTTCTAACATATTCACAAACGACAAAGGAGTTGAGGAAATAATAGCTAGAAGGGTAAAATGGTAATTTTGTAAATCCCGACTAGCTGATGATATTCATGAAGGGTAAACATAGATAATATTTAGTGGATTCACTCATCACATTTTAGTTGAATTCTCGAGTAGAAAATAAATTCATTTGAACCGAGAGATTCTCAGTGTCAACTCTTTAGTGGAGTCAGTTGGCATTAAGCTAAACTTGGAAAAGGTTTGTGAACTTTCGAGTCCAAGTATTTTAGCTCAAGCTTTGTTCATTTGGATCGATGAGGTCACTGTCACAAATCATATCGAGTAGAAATAGTTAAACTAGAAGCTGAGTCAAAACAAGAACGAGACAAGTTTTACGAAAATTGTCTAAAAGGTATTTTTGTCTGTTTTAGACATAGGATGAAATGAATATCAATAAGTTTTTTGACATTGTCATATGATGACAAATGAAATAAATTTTACTCGGACAAGTTAAGTCAATTGGGCCTTGAGGATTAATTTCATTTAATGAAATTTTACTTGAAAATTCTTAATGGGTTTTTCTTATGTTGTCATGAACAAATATAGAAACATCTAGAAGCATGTTCTAGAGTGCCCAAACCCTCCAACCCAAGGCAAGAGAGAGGAATTATTTTGTGCATTAATGTATGAAGATACTTGCCAAAAGAAAAAGAGGAAACAAATTTGCTTCTAGAAGCAAGTATACTTTCGGCCAACTAAGGAGCAAGTAAATGAGGAAACAAATCCAATGTGTCATGTGAACATCTTGAACGTGCAACATAGTGGGAAAAGAGGAAATTACATTTTCTCATGAATATGTGATATTCTATAGAAAAGGGGAAACTACCTTTTGAAAGTAATCCTCCTCCTATAAATACCCCACCTCATTCTCATTGTTTCTCATCCCACATAAGTTAGAAATTGAAAGCTTCTCTCTCTAGACCTTGTGGCCGCCCCTCTTCCTCTCTCTCTCTCTAGTTTTCTTTCATTTTTGTTTTGGCACCTAGGTCCACATTTGACCTAGTGTTTTAGCTCTTCGACTTTTAGACTTGTTCTTGAGTCGTCGTGTTTAAAGTGCCCACACACTAATTCCTTTCTTTCTCGAGTGATTATTGTGATAAAAACTTTCGTGGTTGCTCGAGTTCCCGAGGAAAGAAGAGAGACGTGCTGCGAGGGGAGACGAGCATTTCGACCTTCCTAAGGCTTCTCAACGTTCATGCTTCTCAAAGGTTAGTAAACCCTAGATCAATTCCAACAAGAGTATGATGGTTTTAAATTGAAAAGAATAATTAAAAGCAAGAAACAATTAATCTAACGAGTGTAAACAAAGAGAAAAGCAGGGCCACGACTTCACCTTGAAGTGATTACGTCAACTATCCCTAATTTGTCTATTGTTGCATCTTTCCTATGTTACCAATCTCACTATTTCTAACTTATTCACTAGCCTATCTTGAGTGTTCTAGCAAACTTATGCAATTGACGGATTGTTATCCTTTCGACGCCTAATCTTATAAAAATAATTACACACATTCAGATCAAGAATTCAAACGATTGCGCTTTCTCCTACAGTTTTGTACTACCTTAGGTCGATCATGAAGATTATAGAAAAAGCATTATAAATTTACTCTCTATCGAGTAGCATACAAATCGTGTAGAATTATTCAAATGTAGCTAATCAACGAGTTAAGAAGAAGCATGGCTAATTATCAAACAAACAAAATTGGGAACGAGCAATAGACAAATATTAGAGAATCATCAATGTGTTAACATCGGCTTGGGCCACGTCGCAGTCCCATAAAAATCTAGCTAATCAAATGTAGCTAGATTTACTCTTTATCGAGTAGCATACAAATCGTGTAGAATTATTCAAATGTAGCTAATCAATGAGTTAAGAAGAAGCATGGCTAATTATCAAGCAAACAAAATTGGGAACGAGCAATAGACAAATATTAGAGAATCATCAATGTGTTAACATCGGTTTGGGCCACATCGCAGTCCCATAAAAATCTAGCCGCTAAATGAATCCATAAACGAAGCCAAGCATAAAATAATAATCAAAAGCAAAAGAACAAACAATAAAACCAAAAACAAAATCATATTAAATAAACGATGACGATAATCTAGAGCAACAAAATAAATAAAAGAAGAGAAGAAAGAAGAACGGTTGAGTTAGAGTTCAAGATATTCGTCTAATGCGTCGATTCCAATGAAAAACAATTTTTCTCTCTTCAAAAACTCTCTAAAGTAGCAAAACACAATATGAGAAACTAAAATAATGTCAATGATGTGTTTTAGAGAGTCTAAATTCGTATGTAAATAGGATTTTGGATAATTTTCGAAGCTATTACGACCCTTAGATGAGATCCTAGGGTTAAAAACACTTAGAAATTGGAAAATTGATGAAAACATGGTTATTGGGCACTGCGGCGCGGTGATGGTCGTGTCTGGGCGCGGTCTATCTCAAGAATTTCAGCACGACGCTCTGAAACTGGACAGCTGCCACGTGATTTTGATTCGGTCGTAACTTCTTGCTCCGATGTTCGATATTTAAGCGTAAACATGCGTTGGAAAGCTAAGAGAAAGCTCAATTAAATGGTATAAATAATTAATCCAAAATTGTCACTTAAAAATATTAAATAATGCAGAAGACGACGCCATGTTTCATGATTAGCTCTATCAAGTGGCGTCGAGGCATATAAATCTGAATGAGAATATGCAACATGATGGGATTTTCCAACGTGACAAGAATAAAAACACTCATTTCGGCTAAGATTATAATCTTTAATTTGCATCTGTTTTACACTTCAAGAGAACACTTTGGCACACAAATGACCTAACCACTTGTGCCAAAGATTAGTTTGATCTCTAGTGTTAGTGACACTTTAAGATTAAAATACTACAAGCTTGAAACCTTGTGCAATAGGTAATTGAAAAGCTACAGGTTTGAAACCTTGAAAAATATGTAAATAATGCTAAGGTTGTAGACTTTGACTTGTGAGCTGGTGCAGAGTTGGACTTGTCTCTTCTTTGAATCTTTGACAAGTCCAAATTGTATGAATCTTCCTTAACTGTTCCTGTGAGAACAACTCACTTCGAATGCTTGTCCTTGATAAGGCAATGATCATAGGAGAATTCAGCAATAACATCATTACCTTTCATAATCTTTGACACTCTAACAATATTCTTTGTGATTCTCGAAATGTGTAAGATTTGAATGAGCATCAGTTTCTTTGGCTAAGTATGAATAACATAATTTCCAATATTAACGATGAGAATGGATTTACCATTTGTGACAATTACTTTATATTTTCCAATTTGTAGTTCTTGGAAACAATCAGGTTATCGAGGCTTAAAAGAGATGTGATTTGTAGCGCCCGCCGTCAATGTACCAGGATGGATCATTGATGGTCTCCTGAATTTCTAGATGTGGATTGAGGATGAGGACGAGTTGTTGGAATAGATATAGGATTAAGAAATGATTATCGTTTCTAGCAAGCGGCAGAATATAAACATTTCTTTAAAAACTCGTAAAACGTTTTTACTACGTAGACAAAGTGCATGAGCGTGTAATTTAAAATTTCAAAACTACTTTGAGTTTTCACTCGGTACCAACCTTGAATAGAGCTTGAGTGTTGAGAAGCCTTAGGAAGGTAGAATCGCTCATCTCCCCACTTAACTCGCCTCCATCGAGTCTTCTTGAACCTATGAGTAACCACAAATGTTTCTACCACTAGAGTCTTTCGAGTATGGTTAGGATTTAGTGTATGAGCACTTTTAAACAGTATGACTCAAGAACTTGTGTTGGAGCAAAAGAGCTCAAACAAAACACTAGGTCTAATGAAGACCTAGGTGCCAAAACAAAAGAACAAGAAGAGAGAGAGAGAGAGAGAGAGAGAGAGAGAGAGAGAGAGAGAGAGAGAGAGAGAAGCTCTCAATCTCTAAAACTTTTGTGTTCAACATTGTGAATGAGATGAGGTATTTAGAGGAGGAGGGATTGCCTTGAAGGGGCAGTATACTTTTCTCTATTGAATATCAAATATTCATGAGCATAATCTTTATTTCCAATTCCTATCAAAATACGAAGGTTGGAAGTAGTTTCCTCTTTTCTTCCATGATTGGCCGCCCAATTTCTTAAGTTGGCCGTGTGACGACAATGTCAAAAAACTTGTTTATTGACATTCACACAATCCTATGTCCAAAAGGACAAAATTACCATTTAGACAATTTTCGTAAAACTTGTCTAGTTCTTGTTTTGACTTATCTTTCTTGTTTAACTAATCGTACTCTAATGACTTGTGGTAGTGAGCTCATGGATCCAAATGAACAAAGCTTGAGCTAGCATACTTGGACTCAAAAGTTCACAAACCTTTTCCAAATTCAAATTTAATGTCAACTGGCTCCACTAAAGAGTTGACACTGAAATATCTCGTTCCAAATGGATATATTTTCTACTCAAGAATTATTCTTAATTGTGATAAGTGGATCCATTGAATATTATCTATGTTTACCCCTCATGAATATCATCAACTAGATGGGATTTACAAAAGAACCATTTTACCTTTCTAGTTGTTATTTCCCCAACTCCTTTGTCGCTTGTGAATAAGTTAGAAACAATGTATTGACGAGGAGCTAACAAGTCACATTGATTCATCCAAAAGAGTCATGACTCAATTTGGACATTAGCCAGTTCATTTATTCACATCCCAAGGAACAAAGCATGAGGTGATATACATTGCATTTCAGCAATCTTGTACATGAATTTCATATCTATGAGATCTTCACAAAGTTGTTCATGACATCATCATAACTTAGTACTTCACCAAAAAAATCTTGTCTATATCACATAGTGAATCTAGAACTCTGATTTTCTCAAATGAGAATACGTAAGCTATGAAATGACATGTCTCATTTCAGGATTGAGGTAAGCATGATGCAATTCATACATATTGACTTTGAGACAGAAGAGGTTAAATGGTTTGTTCTTAAAATGTCTCTAGAAGTGCACTGGTCAATTTAGTATCTTCAGAAGATACCCAGGAAGAACTATAGAGTCTCCAACTCTCTATGTCTCATAACCAGACATCATAGATTCTCCTAACAATCACTGAGATCAATATCTCTTTGATCCTTATATTGTTAATAAACTGTTTTAAGCAAAACCATAAAGAGTTTGTTCATGCAAATATATATTTGACTCTTCATATGTTGTTAGGTTTGTTTAAGGACTAAAGACTATAGTTTATCTAAAGCTTTAAATAGACAAAGAAGAATGAATGAACGTTTAAACTTTAATTAATTATTCAGCAGTTACAAGCAAGAGTCTTCGTGAGAATTTATTACATCAAATCTATATAAGTAATGACTACTACTCTTCTTGTGGGCACCATTGACAACAAACTCCCACTTGACTCAACGAAGATGTGAGTAGTCATTCGTGTCTAATCCCTCCCGATGCTTGTCGAAGACCTTGTTGGCTAAAGCTTTGGTGAATGGATCTGTCAGGTTGTCCACCGTCGAGTTCTTCTTCACCACCACGTCTCCGTGATGCATGATCTCTCGAATCAAATGATATTTCCTCTCAATATGCTTAGAGCGCTTATGGCTTCGAGGTTCCTTTGAGTTAGCAGTAGTCCCACTATTATCACAATAAAGTATTATGGGCTTGTCGACATTTGGAACGACTTCACAAACACATAAAAATGCATAATGCAGGCGCATATGATTCAAGAGCATGCCTAACGCGGGGCCTCGCTCTACGCTATCACTTGTCATTCCACAAGGTTATACAACATCCACTGCTATAACCCTTGGAATGACAAGAAGCCAACCTCAAACTTCGAGCAGTAGTCATCAGTGGCTTAGTGTTTTAAGACTGTCTGGGATCCACTAGTGGTACCATCTTCGTCAGGCGCCGACGCTACGTGCCGTCATGACACAGCAAATGGGCTTGTCGGGACGACATTTCCCATTGCTAGAACGGGGTGCTCTCAGCAACGCCCGTGGAGTACTCAACGCCATCAGGACCGTCTTAGTCCTCAACACGAGTCGAAACTCGTGGGTACCACCGACAACATTATTTATTATTTGGATACTCTAGCCTATAGAGTATAGAACTAATTACCAACAGGAGAGCGTATCGGGATTAATCCTGAAAGAATTATGGTTTCCCTTTCATGCTCGTTAAGTGTTTTAGATCGAAGACTCAAGACGTGACTCCTAGTACTTCTACCCTCGGCTCGAATCCGAGAGTCCAACTTGCTCTCTTGTCACCTCCGATCTAGACAAACTCTATGGTTAGCAGATGGATCTAACTACAACAAAGTAGAAACGTGGCTGGTTCAAGTTAGCGTTTGAACCTATGGGTAAAACAACCCAACTAAAATTTTCCATAAAGAGTGGCCGAAGCCTTAATCTTTAGTGTTTGTGTCTTTTAAGGCTTTTTCTACTCTTTATAATTATTAACACGTAAATGCACGTAAACAGGATTATTCCCTTGGTAAGTAGTTGACTTATGTCTTCACACTTACCTGGAATAGTCAAACTCTTTGACTCGCGCATCCCAACGCTTCACCTTGCATTACTCGTCTCGGCACGCTCCTCGAAAGAACTTGGCACGTCCTGGAATTCTTTAAGAATATCAAAATTCTTCACTGAGGCTTCGTTAATTATTGGGCTCAGGAAAAAGAGAGTTGAATCTCGGATCGTTAACGGAACAAATGCGTTTTAATTTGATATTCGAGAATTTAATTTATTAATTTACGGTCCTCGGAAATTAATCGTTATTTAAGACCCGTCATAGACCAAAGGTACCGTAAAACGATACGAAAAATAATTTTTACTTGGCAAGAGTCGAGCGATTGTTTATTTACTGCTTAACCCTTTTTCGGGCCTTAAATAAAAATCTAAAAATCCTTTAAGCCTATATTTTCAGATTATCGATCAATTAAATTTTCGAACGTCGAAAGAATAATCATAAAATACGAGAGAAATTAAACGCTATTTAAGCGAATAATATTACTCACGTTCTAGTCGAGATCGAAAGCTCGTCTTCGATTTCTCATTATTCCTCGCGTGTCGTCCCAGTTCTTTCACGCCATTCTATAAGGTTAAACATAACCAAACCGATCGTCAGATTCTCAAACCTCAAAATGAATCACCATTGCTAACCGAGACCCAAATAATTAACACTGACTTAGTCTCATATTCGATTTATTATTTTTCCGGGACTATTGTTCGGCCAAGTGAATCATGAAATTTCGCCGTAATTAAATGGTGATATCTCTGAAAAGAAAAACTCATGCCAAAACAACATACAAAACACAGCGACATAACAAGTCACAAAATCCTTAACTTGTCACAAAATTCACGGCCCGACCATTCGGCTCGTACCGATTCGGACAGCGACTGGAAATTGAATCATAACTTCAGCTACACAAACTCAAATCAAACGATTCCAATTCCATGAGAAAGACAACTTCCGTAGGTTTCTAAAAACATATTATAAGACCAATTTCAAGAATCATAGCTATCTGAAAAACTGTCCGCAATTTCGGGTCGCTGTTCTGGAAATTCACAGTTCACAGCTTTGAATACCAGATTTCAAACATTCATAACTCTTTCAATACTCCACGGATTTACACGTTCTTGGTCATTTTAGAAAGCCCATAACGTCTACTTTTCAGGAAAAATACTAACAAAAATAATCTCATAACACATCGGACTGCTCACGTCCGTTTTATCACCATGTCCGAAACATATTCATTTCGTCCAAAAATTCAAACAAAATTCCAACAGCGATCTCAAACAACACCCGAGCACCAGACGAGTCAAAAAACGTCTCATAAACCTCAACTAACACGCACGAACAAAAACCCCAAAAAAATCAAACCATAAACCCTCGTTCATGGAAAATTTCGGCCAAATCATCACCACACCAAGCAAATTCACGTTCAATTGACAAAATCAAGCCATAACTAACAATAACCGAGTTCAATGAACAATCAAAACCAACCAAAATCTCAGATTTCATCTCGGATCAAAAACCCCCAATTCTCCAAGAACCTTAGATTTCAATCCAACCAAGGAGAAGAAATTACCACTTCCAAACGTGAGATTAAGCTTCCTTGGCGAGTCACCACGCCTTCCCCGGCTTTTTCTCTTGCTCCGGCGTCGCCGTGGCTCTCGGCGACTTCGTCTTTCTTCTCAGGTGGCGCCCGCGGAGGAGATACTCGGCTGGAGAAGATGGAGCTCGGCGAAGAGAGAGGAAGAAGAGAGGTAGAAGATGGCGGTGATGAAGGACTTATGGCCGAGCTTTGCTCTTGCTGCTGTGTAGAATTTTTTTTTTCTTTTTCAGGTGTGGAGCTCGCGTGAGAAGAAGGAGAGAAGAAAGGAAGAAGAAGAAGAAAGAAAGAGAAATGGGGGGTTACGTGGCCGGATGGGAGAGGAGAAAAGAAGAGGATAAGACCGTCACGTGGCAGCACTCCATTAGGCCACATGTCTCCTGAAACAACCTCTCTTAAATCTTTTTCTTTCACCCTCGTCCCTCACGTTGTTGCACTTAAGTCCTTTCCAAGTAAATCCTCTCAAACTCGTCCTTAATTAATACAAAAAAATAATCTTGAAAAATAACCGAGAATTTCTTATTAATTCCAGTCATCTTAAATATATTTAAGAGACTTCGAAATTTACTTTCACTCTTGAGATTTTAAGTCTCCGAGTACGTTCCGAATAATTTTATTCGGAAAATAATATCGAGTTTACTCGAATATCTTTATTCCGAAATTCCATCGTCCTTAAGTATATTTATTATTATTATTATTTATTTTTTCAAGATTTTTAAAAATTAAGGACGTCTCATGTGCAACAAGAATTTGATTCGAAATAAAACTCGATTATTTTATTCAAATTCGTAAGTCGAGCGTTACAAAAGTTCGTATATTACAATCCATACCCCCTTAGAAGAGTTTCGTCCTCGAAACTTAGAACAAGGCAGGGTATTTCTTTTGCATTTCGCTCTCAAGCTCCCAAGTAGCTTCTTCCGCGGAGTGTTTCTTCCATAGTACTTTGACTAGAGGTATAGTCTTATTCCTCAAGACTTTCTTGCATAGTAACCTCTTGATCTTGCAGTACATGCGAATGGTCAGATACGTACTTCCCTAACATGGACACGTGGAATACATCATGGAGGTTGGACATAGACGGCGGTAACGCCAAGTGATAAGTTGTCTTACCTACACACTCAAGGATCTCAAAAGGCTCGACATACATTGGATTGAGCTTTTCTTTCTTTCTACATCTCATTACCCCTCGCATCATTGAGACTTTTAGGAAGACTTTCTCTCCTGCCTAAAACTCTAGAGGCCTTCTACGCTTATCTGTGTAGTTTTTTCTGACGACTTTGTGCTGTCTTCATCCGGCTTGAATTTTCTTGATTGCTTCGGTGGTCTGCTCGAGCAATTCAGGCCCGATGAACTGGCTCTCCCAGCTTCATCCCAATGAATTGGAGAGCGACACTTTCACCCATAAAGAGCTTCATAGGGTGCCATCCCAATCGTCGCTTGGTAACTATTATTGTACGAGAACTCGACCAAGGGAAGATAACGACTCCACGAGCTGTGGAACTCCAAAACACACGCTCGGAGCATATCTTCTAACACTTGGATCGTGCGTTCACTCTGGCTGTCAGTTTGGGGATGAAATGCAGTGCTGAATTTCAGTCGCGTCCCCAAATGCCGTTGCAAACTCTTCCAAAATTTGGACGTGAAACGAGCGTCACGGTCAGAGACAATTGAGCTAGGAACTCCATGTAGGCGTACAATCTCCTTAATATAGAGCTCATCAAGCTTATCCACGGTGTGACTGGTCTTTATAGGTAGAAAATGGACTGATTTAGTCAATCTGTCAATAATAACCCAAATTGAATCCTGACCAGTGGTGGTTTTAGGTAAACCAGACACGAAATCCATCGTTATTTGCTCCCATTTCTATTGCGGAATTTCTAAAGGTCGCAGCATTCCCACTGGGGTTTTTTTTTTTGGTGTTCCGCCTTAATTTGTTGACAAGTAAAACATTTTTGAACAAATTCAGTTACATCTTTCTTCATTCCTGGTCACCAGTAGACTTTCTTCAAGTCTTGATACATCTTTGTCACACCTGGATGTATAGAATATGGTGTTCCATGAGCTTCTTCCATCAATTGTCTTTTGATCATCTTGTTGGACGGTATAAAAACTCTGTCGTTGCACTTAAGAATTTCCTTCTAAACCAGCTTAAATTCACCTTATACGCCATTCTGCGCCTGAAATATCTTCCCAAGAAGATACTCATCAGCATCTTGATCATCCTTGATTTGTTCCAGCAACATCGGACGTACGCTGAGAGCAGCTAATCTTCCAATGATCAGCTGAAGCTCTAGCTGCTGAATATCATTTTTTTAGTTGAAGAGACGTTTCAACCAAACTTGTTAAGGATGCTACAGATTTGCAGTTAAGCGCATCTGCGAATTTATTTGCCTTACCAGGATGATAATGCAAGTCAAAGTCATAGTCATTCAGAAGTTTCATCCAACGTCCTTGGCGCATGCTCAGGTCTTTTTGAGTAAAGAGATATTTCAGCGTCTTATGGTCCATATAAATATCGCAGTGAACTCCATACAGAAAGTTTCTCCATATTTTCAGAGCAAAAACGACAGGTGCAAGCTCTAGATTGTGCTTAGGGTACCGAATCTCATAATCCTTCAGCTGTCGAGAGGCATATGCTATGACTTTCCCATGCTACATCAGTACTGCGCCTAAACCTTGCTTAGATGCATCACAGAAGATAGCCAATCCATCGTCTCCCTGGGGAATTGTGAGCACTGGCGCCGTTGTCAGCCGATTTTTTAGTTCTTGAAAGCTTTTCTCACACGTCTCGAACCAGATAAACTTCTGTCATTTACGAGTCAATTGGGTCAGAGGCATGGCTAATTTAGAAAATCCATCCATGAACTTTCTATAATAGCCCGCTAGGCCGAAAAAAAAAACTTCTTATTTCAGTTACCGTTTTCGGTTGACTCCATTGCTTCACAGCTTTCACTTTGGCCGGATCTACCATGATTCCTGCGCTACTGACCACATGGCCGAGAAAAACAACATGCTCCAGCCAAAATTCACACTTGGAAAACTTGGCATGTAGTTGCTTTTCCCTCAGCCTGCGTAGCGCTAGCTCCAGATGTTGTTCATGCTATTCTTTAGTCTTTGAGTATATTAAAATGTCATTGATGAACACGATCACAAACTTATCCAGAAAATCCTCAACACTCGGTTCATCAAGTTCATGAACGCTACAGGCGCATTAGTCAATCCAAACGACATAACTAAAAACTCGTAATGACCATAACGAGTACGAAAAGCAGTTTTCGGGATGTCTTCGTTTCAAACTTTTAGCTGATTATACCCAGAACGGAAGTCGATCTTAGAGAATATAGTTTCTCCAACGAGTTGATCGAAGAGGTCATCAATACGCGGCAACGGATATTTGTTCTTGATCGTCACTTGGTTCAGAACACGGTAATCAATACAGAGCCGTAGTGAGCCATCTGCCTTCCTGACGAACAATACCGGCGCTCCCCAAGGCGAATGGCTCGGTCGAATGAACCCTTTATCAAGCAAATCCTGAAGCTGTGTCTTGTGTTCTTTCAATTCTGCTGGAGCCATACGGTATGGGGATTTAGATATTTGATTTGTGCTTGAGATGAGTTCAATATTGAACTCTACCTCGCGATCAAGAGGTAGGCCATGAAGATCTTCCAAAAAATCGTTGAGAAAAACTCTAACAATTGGAATGTCTTGCGGCTGCGGCTTAACAGTCTTTGTGACGTCTACCACACTTGCAAGATATCCAATGCATCCTTGATGCATCATCTTCACAAGTTTTGGCGCTGATATAATCGGGAAAGTTGATTTCCGAGAAGAACCTTGGAACTGGAACGGTTCAAGTCTTGGGTTGTTTTTTTTAACAAAACAGACTTCCTCCGACAATCGATAAATGCATGGTAGTTACTTAACCCATCCACTCCAAAGATCACATCATAATCTACCATCTCCAGTTCGATCAAGTTTTCTCTTAGTGTCCAATTTTGGACCTAAATCTTCACATTCTCATACCAGTACATCGACTGATATTTATCTGCGAAAAACATAACCATCACAAATGAATACGAGAACTTCTTCCTACAACGACAGTGGACGATCCAGCTCGAACTTCCTCTTCGGGATAAATAAGATCCGTGCATTGGCCTTCGGTTGTTCTTTCAATGTTGGAGGCTTTTCAACAAGACTACGGCATACTTTTGACAAATGACCATCCTTACCACAACGGTAACATACCAATGTCCGAGCATAACAGTCGCCCTCATGAGTTCCGCCACACCTTCGGCATAAATATGGGGTCTAGTATCATCGCTATCAACGTGGCTCACAACATTCACGTTAAGACCGTGCATATATTTCATCTTGCGAGCCTGATTTGTGGGTACCAGGGAAGGAGTGAAGCTTGCCAACGAATCGAACTTCGCAGTGTACTTTGAGACAGACATCGAACCTCGACGAGGAGTCAAGAACTCATGTACCTTGTTTAATAAGTTGCCTTCGCTTAAATACTTCCCATGAAACAGATTCAGAAAGTGCACCGTGCACCCACATCATTGTGTTGACATCCTCATATGAAGCCACTATCTCCCACCAACCCCTCGCTTTGTCCTCCAACTGATTAACAGACACGCCACTTTCTAGGTGTCTGACAGCTGTATATAATTACCAATCTTCTAGATCTTCTTTGGCCATTTTCTTGGCCGCAGCTGGCTCAACGTTGCCGTAAAAAAATCGGAGGCTTATGCTTCTGAAACCTCTTGTACACCGGTTCACCTACCGGAGGAACGACGTCTGGTATTTGGAAGTTCAATTCTTCCAGAGGATCCACATGCACTTGTGGTGGCTTCTCGCGTCGTTCTTCCTGAGCTGGAGGTTCAGGGTTTGGCTGGGGTGGTACGTTCAATCTCGTCGATTCCGCAATCATGCGGTTATGCTGCTCTATCCGTTGAGTAGAGCTCGATTTTGACGCTCTTTATGCTCGTCTCATCGGGCAGCATCAACTCATATTTTTCAGGATGCGTCTAATCTCTGAGAGATCCGCAGCTGAAACATTCTCGGCATTAGACGTATCTCTCTAAACCTCACTTCCTTCTTATTTTCACATATAAGAGGATGGGCATGGTTGAGCATCACAATAAACCATAACGAGAATGCATAACCAATATGGACTAGCCTCTCAAGGCCTAGTCGAACAAGAGACTTAAACACAAAACGCTAGTTCTCTCGTTACAGACACAAAGCAACCACTCTCGTGGTTGACAAGCAAACGTCTACACAGCTGGGTCGGCCGGAGGCTCAGTGAGATCCTCCTCGAAATCTCCCTCGTCACGATCAACCTTCTCGTCATCATTAGGAACAACCACCGAAAAAGTAATCATCGGGGGTAAGGTACTCATATACCACATCGCTTCATGACGAGGAACTCAGTCTGTAATTTCGAGACAACGTACGAGGAACAATTTGATACCAGCATCGAATCTCGAAGCTCTACGTGAAGCCCCCAAAAATCGATACTTGGCTGGAATCTATCCTTGAGCACAACGGGAACCGGTCCAGAATTTTTGGACAAATCAGTCTCTATATAAGACAACCGTTTCAAGGCCGAGCTGGTAGAATCTGTAAGCTTGCTTTTCCCATTCATCTCTCTCCCCTGGCCCCAAACGTGTTTTATATCACCTTATGGAACATCTCCCAATCTCGGCTGATATCACCATCAGTGGTGAAACGAGTCCATCGACTCAACGTTGGGCCATAAGGAGGGGTCATCGCGATACTCGTACGGGAGCAATGAAGCGTCAAGACGACACTCATCCACTCACAAGTCAGACCGGTCCACCGACCCCTAAGCGATGGTGCCTCTCATGAAACTGAACGTACTTGCGGTCGAAGGAATTTGCGTGACCGCATTGCGGTACATACGAATATCATCGGGGAAGAGAGATATAACTCATAGCAACTCATCATGCATCATGTCGAACTTATCTCTAGACAGTTTGACTCTAAGCACAACACTATCACATGGCATACTCGCGACCTATACCGAGAACACGTATCCCAAGTCTACAGAACGGCTAAACCTGGGGCTCTGCTACCACAAAATTTATCACAACTGGCGAGCGACAGCTCGGCCACGAGCCGCGACCAATCGACTCCAATATCATACATATTAAACAATAGATCATAATACTTTTATATATTAAAATAGTTTGCGAAAATCCGGAGAAATTTTTCTCTTTTATAACTTAGAGTCTTATAGCAACTCCTATACAAATACGTTCCGGAACGTTTTAACAAAAGACACTAACCCCCCGTTAAGAAACCCCATAGCCCGTAGGTCAAGGCAATACGTGCTCGGTCTCGGTCTTCGATCTTGTTTCCCGCTTACAAGGTTTTCCCTTATCTACATTACCAAGGGTCATAAAACTATGAGTCGATTGACTCAATAAGTGGGAGTCTAACTTATGAAAAGAAAAAACAACTAATGCCATGTGACGTGCAAAAAACCACATAAAATTGCAGAATGCATGCGCATATGATTCAAGAGCATGCCTAACGCGGGGCCTCGCTCTACGCTATCACTTGTCATTCCACAAGGTTATACAACATCCACTGCTATAACCCTTGGAATGACAAGAAGCCAACCTCAGACTTCGAGCAGTAGTCATCAGTGGCTTAGTGTTTTAAGACTGTCTAGGATCCACTAGTGGTACCATCTTCGTTAGGCGCCGGCGCTACGTGCCGTCATGACACAGCAAATGGGCTCGCCGGGGCGACCTTTCCCATTGCTAGAACGGGGTGCTCTCAGCAGCGCCCGTGGAGTACTCAACGCCATCAGGACCGTCTTAGTCCTCAACACGAGTCGGAACTCGTGGGTACCACCGAAAACATTATTTATTATTTGGATACTCTAGCTTATAGAGTATACAACTAATTACAAACAGGAGAGCGTATCGGGATTAATCGCGAAAGAATTATGGTTTCCCTTTCATGCTCGTTAAGTGTTTTAGATCGAAGACTCAAGACGTGACTCCTGGTACTTCTACCCTCGGCTCGAATCCGAGAGTCCAACCTTCTCTCTTGTCACATCAGATCTAGCCAAACTCTATGGTTAGCAGAGGGATCTAACTACAACAAAGTAGCAACGTGGCTGGTTCAAGTTAGCGTTTGAACCTATGGGTAAAAAAACCCAACTAAAATTTTCCATAAAGAGTGGCCGAAGCCTTAATCTTTAGTGTTTGTGTCTTTTTAAGCTTTTTCTACTCTTTATAATTATTAACACGTAAATGCACGTAAACATGATTATTCTCTTGGTAAGTAGTTGACTTATTCTCCACACTTACCTGGAATAGTCAAACTCTTTGACTCGCGCGTCCCAACGCTTCACCTAGCATTACTCGTCTCGGCACGCTCCTCGAAAGAGCTTGGCACGTCCTGAATTCGTTAAGAATATCGAAATTCTTCACTGAGGCTTCGTTAATTATTGGGCTCGGGAAAAAGAGAGTTGAATCTCGGATCGTTAACGGAACAAACGCGTTTTAATTTGATATTCACGAATTTAATTTATTAATATCCGGTCCTCGGAAATTAATCGTTATTTAAGACCCATCATAGACCAAAGGTACCGTAAAACGGTACGAAAAATAATTTATACTTGACAAGAGTCGAGCGATTATTTATTTACCGCTTAACCCTTTTCCGGGCCTTAAATAAAAATCTAAAAATCCTTTAAGCCTATATTATCAGATTATCGATCAATTAAATTTTCGAACGTCGAAAGAATAATCATAAAATAAGAGAGAAATTAAACGCTATTTAAGCGAATAATATTACTCACGTTCTAGTCGAGATCGAAACCTCGTCTTCGATTTCTCATTATTCCTCGCGTGTCGTCCCAGTTCGTTCACGCCATTCTATAAGGTTAAACATAACCAAACCGATCGTCAGATTCTCAAACCTCAAAATGAATCACCATTGCTAACCGAGACCCAAATAATTAACACTGACTTAGTCTCAGATTCGATTTATTATTTTTCCGGGACTATTGTTCGGCCGAGTGAATCATGAAATTTCGCCGTAATTAAATGGTGATATCTCTGAAAAGAAAAACTCATGCCAAAACAACATACAAAACACAGCGACATAACAAGTCACAAAATCCTTAACTTGTCACAAAATTCACGGCCCGACCATTCGGCTCGTACCGATTCGGACAGCGACTGGAAATTGAATCATAACTTCAGCTACACAAACTCAAATCAAACGATTCCAATTCCATGAGAAAGACAACTTCCGTAGGTTTCTAAAAAAATATTATAAGACCAATTTCAAGAATCATAGCTATCTGAAAAACTGTCCGCAATTTCGGGTTGCTGTTCTGGAAATTCACAGTTCACAGCTTTGAATACCAGATTTCAAAAATTCATAACTCTTTCAATACTCCACGGATTTACACGTTCTTGGTCATTTTAGAAAGCCCATAACGTCTACTTTCCAGAAAAAATACCAAAAAAATAATCTCATAAAACATCGGACTGCTCACGTCCGTTTTATCACCATGTCCGAAACATATTCATTTCGTCCAAAAATTCAAACAAAATTCCAACAGCGATCTCAAACAACACCCGAGCACCAAACGAGTCACAAAGCGTCTCATAAACATCAACTAACACGCACGAACAAAAACCCCAAAAAAATCAAACCATAAACCCTCATTCATGGAAAATTTCGGCCAAATCATCACCACACCAAGCAAATTCACGTTCAATTGACAAAATCAAGCCATAACTAACAATAACCGAGGTCAATGAACAATCAAAACCAACCAAAATCTCAGATTTCTTCTCGGATAAAAAAACCTCCCAATTCTCCAAGAACCCTAGATTTCAATCCAACCAAGGAGAAGAAATTACCACTTCCAAACGTGAGATTAAGCTTCCTTGGCGAGAAGAAATTTGGTTGAATTTTATTTTTCTTTTCAGGTGTGGAGCTCGCGTGAGAAGGAGAGAAGAAAGGAAGAAGAAGAAGAAATAAAGAGAAATGGGGGGTTACGTGGCCGAATGGGAGAGAAGAAAAGAAGAGGATAAGACCGTCATGTGGCAGCACTCCATTGGGCCACATGTCTCCTGAAACAACCCCTCATAAATCTTTTTCTTTCACTCTCGTCTCACACGTTGTTGCACTTAAGACCTTTCCAAGTAAATCCTCTCAAACTCGTCCTTAATTAATACAAAAAAATATACTTGAAAAATAACCGAGAATTTCTTATTAATTCCCGTCATCTTAAATATATTTAAGGGACTTCGGAATTTGCTTTCACTCTTGAGATTTTAAGTCTCCGAGTACGTTCCGAATAATTTTATTCGGAAAATAATATCGAGTATACTCGAATATCCTTATTCCGAAATTCCATCGTCCTTAAATATATCCATTATTATTATTATATTTTTTTCAAGATTTTTAAAAATTATGGACGTCTCATGTGCAACAAGAATTTGATTCGAAATAAAACTCGTTTATTTTATTCAAAGTCTTAAGTCGAGCGTTACAAAAGTTCGAATATTACAGAAGATACTTAAGAACATGCTTAACAGCAATCCAGTGCTTGGGTCCCGGGTTGGATCGAAAGCGGCTTACTACGTCAACTACAAAGCAGATATCTGGTCTAATACAAAGCATAGCATACATGAGACTTCCCACAGCTGAGGCGTAAGGAATTTTTCTCTTGTCCTCAATCTCTTGTGCAGTCTAGGGAGACTGGCCCTGAGACTCCATGCCTAAATGGTGTTTGGCCCTTCTTGGGGTCTTGCATCGAGAAGCGATCAATCACCTTATCAATATAAGGTGCTTGAGAGAGCGACACAGTCCGGTTCTTGTGATCTCGAAAGATTTGGATCCCCATAATGTATGCGGCTTCTCCTAGATCCTTCATATCGAATTGCTTTGCTAGCCAGATTTTAACCTCAGATAATTTACCCACATCATTACCTATGAGTAATATATCATCGACATATAATACCAGAAACACAACCTTGCCCTCGTGTATTAACTTGTAAACAGATGGCTCATCTATTGACTGTTTAAAACTGAAGCTCTTCACAGTTTAATCGAATCTAATATTCCATGACCTAGATGCTTGCTTTAATCTATAAATGGACTTAAGCAACTCACAAACCTTGGTCTCTTGACCTTCTTCCACGAAACCATCTGGTTAAGCCATATAAATGCGCTCGTCAAGATTGCAATTCAGGAAGACAGCCTTAACATCGATATGCGGGTGGATTAAAGCATCGCGACTGGCGAGAAGGTATCCTCATAGTCAATACCTTCCTTTTGGGTATAACCCTTAGCCACTAGTCGTGCTTTGAACGTCTCGACGTTCCCATCTGGACCCATTTTCTTCTTGTATATTGTCACGCCCCAGGAAAATGGGGTGTGATTAGAATATAATTGAACAGTAATAAACTTTACAAAACTAACCCATGGTGCATACTCAGTTATTTACTTTACAAGTCCAAAGATAAAAGAAAGAAAACAAAAAATAAAACCAACCTTCGACACTTGATAGTCTATCCAGCGAAAACCTTCAAACTCTCGATCACACTTAATCCCGAGGTCTTCCTAACCCTTCTCCTTCTCATATCCTGATTATAAGAAAAATTTGAGGGAAATAGGGGTAAGCCTGAGGCTCAGTAGGTGCTATAGTAATGGTTTGATTTTTAAAAAGATTTTCGAAAATAATACTTACTTTATAATAATACTACTCTTGTCACGTGTAAATCACCATACACGTACAAGTATACCTTGCAGAAATGTAAATTGCAGAAATGTAAATGACAGAAATTTAAATTGTGTCTCTAGATACATCTACAACGTGTACTATCTCCTGAGCCGCCTGCCAACTTAACCCGTGGCAGTCCTCTGATCAGAGCAAGGTGCACTCTCCGCACCGTATACATGTGTGTGTGAAATCGGCTTATCCAGGATATACGAAACATTTCCTTTCGTAAATACGGGATATATGTATAATATCGAAAATATTCTCAGCTTCATTATCGGATATCCCGAGTTGAAGTTCCGCCACATTTTCTAAAAACGGTTCTGGGTTTCGTGGCACGTTCACAAACATTTTCATTTCGAAAATAATATATACTTGAGGCCAAACCATAAAATCAGGAGAGAAGGGTTATAATAACCAACCTCGAGAATAAGCGTCTATGTCGCTCTTCCACGAGACGTTTGCTCGTCCTGTGAACCTGAACGTTCATTAAAATCGAGACTCCAGACGTTCACTTACTCCGTGAACCCTCTAAATGACTTTTCAGTCTTGAGTCCTATCACGGTAAATCAAACCGATCCTGAATCAGAATCCTATGAGTAGTCCACAATAGTCAAACTCAAACGTACGATTTAATAATTGTAGAACCCAAAGACATATCCAATTATAAGGAAACCAAGTCCTCGAAACAAAACTTCAAACGCTATGAGAACGTGTAAACTCGACCGAAAACTACGATCAATCTCGAAACCCGAGAATAATTCTAATAAGCAAGCCTCGTTCTTCTCTTTTCCGAATTCCAAAGGAAAATATCCAAACTTATTATTATTAAGCTCGCGTAACCGACAATTCGAACACTAAAACAAGATCGAGTCTTAACTCTCAAAATCCATAAACGAGCTTAATAATAAGAACGAATAATCTATATTTTTTTCCCTTTTCAACTTACATCGAAACCGACTTAAAAAATAAAATATAACGCACTAACTCGAACCGATCCGTACAAAATAACTTTAAACTTCATAATTATAAGATAATAAATAAGTAACTCGATAAATTTTTAAACGGAAGCTCCGCGAGTCTCCCAGCCTAAACCGAAACGCCGTTATCCACCCGACGTTCTCTCGGTTCTACCCGGGCTCGCCTCACCGATGCTCGTGCGGCAGCCCCGTCATGTCTCGGCAGCGTCCTCACCGTCCCGACCAGCCATTGTGGGCTCTGCGTAGCCCGCCTAAGATGACCCTAGACCCTCGATAACAAAACTCAAACGAAGACCAAACAAAATCCATAACAACTCAGTTACACACGACCAAAAAACAACATACACGGCCAAGGCCAAGTCTCACGGCCAATACCAAATCACGTCCAAACTCGTTCAAAAACCAATAACAACCACAATTCCAAGCATGAAGCAATCCATGAACATCTGAACACGTCCAGAAAATCAAAACCCCCAAATACAAGGTCACATAAACCCTAATTCTCTAATTTCGTTCAAAAATCCAAATAAAATTCCAACAATCCATCTCAAATTCATAACTTCAAACAATAAACATTACCAACCGAGTCTAATCAATATCCAAAACCAGTCAATTTCCCGAAATCACTCAAGAAACTCAAAAATCCCAAATTCACTTTCAAACCCTAGATTCCAAAATTCATTCGGGTTTGATTTCTTTTACCTTGTTTTCGGGAGATTCAATCTTCCTCGGTGTGTGTCCTTCTTTCCCGGCGTTCGTTTCCCGGTCGGCGGCTCACGGCGGTGATTCTTCTCGGCCAAGGCGCGCGGATTCACGGAGAGCGCGAGTCATCAACTCCTCGCCGATCTCTTCTTCGTCGTCCATCTCCGCCGCCCACCTCGCCGGAGACTCTTTCTCTCTTCCTTTCCTTTTCTTTTCTCGGCCACTCCTCAGACGAAACTCTCTCAGTCGCCGTCGCGCGCTCTCTCTCTCTCAGTCGGTCCATCTCTCTGTCCTTCTCTCTCGGTCTCTCTTTCTTTCTCACGCTCATTTTTCTCTCTCCTTCCCTTCTCTCTTTTTTTCTCATTTTTTTTCCTGGTTTGGTGGCTTCTTTGGTCGGCCAAGAGATAATCACAAATGAAGAAGATGATTCCTTAAGGTAAGTGGTAATGATGACATGGCATAAAATGAGTGGATGAAGATAAGGCGAGAGATAAGACCAAGAGAGCATATCTTCGAGAATTACAACACAGCCCTTCTTTATAAATTCTCTTCAAATAGGTTTTGAAAATTGTTACAATTATATCCTTCATCGCCTAATTATATAATTAAATCTGTAACCAATTGGACTTTTAACTATATGTTTCAAACCGAGAATTTTCTCGTTCGTTCTCGATTAATCCAAATATATTCAAGGTTTCTCGAAATTAATTATCGTCCTTGAGAGTTTATTTTCTTAAATTAAATTCCGGAATATCTCCTCGGAAAAATAATTTATTATTCGAGACGAACTCGATAAATCCTTCATTTTATTCCGAGATTTCTCCTTACCTTAATATATTTAAACTAATTCAATAAACGTGTTATTCCAACCTAAAAATGATGGAAATGATTCTTAGAAAATTAATAACATAATTTTCTCGTCTTTTTGATGAACTTAATTTACAACATTAAGCTTAAATTTCGAGTCGCTACAGTTCTCCCCTCCTCAGAGAAATTTCGTCTCGAAATTTAAGATCTAACTGGGCGCATGGAATAAGTACGGATACGTTTCCATCATATAACTCTCCAACTCCCAAGTCACTTCTTCGCTTCCGTGATGTGTCCACATAACATTCACCAACGGAATCTCACGGTTACGAAGACTTTTCATTTTTTTTCTATCGACAACTTTGGTTGGAACTTCATCGTAAGTGACATCCTGTTGGATTGATACATTTTCAAATTGAACGATAGCTGTAGGATCAGGTTCGCTCTTCCGAAGCATTGACATATGAAAAACATCGTGCACAAACGATAGTTTTGGAGGTAGAGCAAGTGGATAAGCCACAAGACCTACTCGTGCAGTAATCTGAAAAGGTCCTACATATCGAGGAGACAATTTCCCTTTCTTTCCAAAACGGGAAATACCTTTACATGGAGATACTTTCAAAAGTACGTAGTCTCCTACCTCAAATTCGAGTGGCCTTCGTCTCTTATCAGCATAGCTCATCTGTCGACTTTGAGCTGTCTTCAATCGCTGCTGAATGATCGCGATCTTCTCATTAGTTTCTTCGATAATCATAGCTCCTGTCTGAACACGATCTTTTGGTTCAATCCAACACACATGAGATCTACATGGTCTTCTATATAAAGCTTCAAAAGGGGCCATGCCTATGCTGGACTGAAAACTATTGTTGTATGGGAATTCAGCAAATGAGAGATTTTCTTTCCATTTGTTACCAAAATCCAAAGCACACGCTCTCAACATGTCTTCTAGGATTTGAATAACTCTCTCAGATTACCCATCTGTCTGAGGGTGAAAAGCAGTACTGAAATTCAATATGGTTCCCATGGCTTCCTGGAAACTTCTCCAATAATGAGCAGCGAATCGTGTATCACGATCTGAAGTAATGCTCAGAGGAACACCGTGATATTTCACCACGTTTTCTAGATACACTTCAGCTAGTTTCCTCTTGGAGTACGTTACCTTGATGGGAATGAAATGTGCAGACTTTGTAAGTCGATCCACGATTACCCAAATCGTATCAAAGCCTTCCTGCGACTTTGGTAGATTTGTGAGAAAATTCATGGTTATCTCTTCCCATTTCCATTCAGGTATGGGTAACGGTTGCAACATTCCTCCTGGCTTCTGTCGCTCAGCTTTCACTTTGAGACAATTTTGGCAACTCTTGACATAGTCGAGGACGTCTCTTTTCATATTGCGCCACCAGAATTATTTCTTCAGATTCTGGTACATTTTATTGGCTCCAGGATGAATGGCATAACGAGACTTATGAGTTTCTTCCATAATCGCTTTCTTAATCTCGTTTACTAGCGGAACAACTAAGCTATTCTTAAAATAAAAGCTTTCATCCCCTTAAACATTCCAATGTTCTAGCGTCTCACTGTTCTTCAATCTTGTCAGAACGCTCAGAAGATGCTTATCTTGCTGCTGATTCTCTTTAACTTGTTGGACCAAGTACGATGGATCTACCAGATTATAAATCACCGTTGAATCACGACTCTCGAAAAGCTTGAGATTGTAATCCCCAATTACCATTTCTCTTTTCCAATCGAGCAACGCTAGCGCTGCTAAAACACATGCACCTTTCCTACTCAGTGCATCAGCTACAACATTAGCCTTTCTAGGATGATACTCGAGAGTGAAGTAGTAATCTTCCATACATTCAATCTATCGACGTTGTCTCGGGTTCAGATATTTCTGGGTGAAGAGATATTTCAAACTCTTATGGTCAGAGAAGAACTGAAATCTTACCCCGTAAAGGTAGCATCTCCATATCTTCAACACAAAGATGATGGCTTCTAATTCCAGATCATAAATTGGGTAGTTCTTCTCATGAGGCTTCAGTTGACGAGAACCATAACCAACTACGCGTCCATTTTGCATCAAAATGCACCTCAGACCTTCTTTAGAAGCATCTGAGTAAACCTGACTATATCAAATAATGAATCTAGAACTCTGACTTTCTCAAATGAGAATACGTAAGCTATGAAATGACATGTCTCATTTCAGGATTGAGGTAACCATGATGTAATTCATACATATTGACTTTGAGACAGAAGAGGTTAAATGATTTGTTCTTACAATGTCTCTAGAAGTGCACTGGTCAATTCAGTAGCTTCAGAAGATACCTTGGAAGAACTATAGAGCCTCCAACTCTCTATTTCTCATAATCAGACATCATAGATTCTCCTAACAATCATACTGAGATCTATAGCCCTTTGATCCTTAGATTGTGAATATACTGTTTTAAGCAAAGCATAAAGAGTTTGTTCATGCAAATCTATATTTGACTCTTCATGTGTTGTTAGGTTTGTTTAAGGACTAATGACTATAGTTTTTCATAAAGCTTCAAACAGACAAGAAAGAATGAATGAACGCTTCAAGTTTTATTAATTATTCAGCAGTTACAAGCAAGAGTCTTCGTGACTACTACTCTTCTTCTGGGCACCATTGACAACAAAAAAAAACTCTTAATCTTGTTGTTATTCAAATTGCATACCTTGTCAAACATTGTGGCACGTTTTGGTCGACTAGCCATAGGAACAGTGGAAGTTGAATTTGGCCGACATTTAGCTCTCGCTCTGCCCTCGGATGCTCGCTGAACATCCCCGACTCTGCCATAATCACTAGTAATGCTCGACTCCAATTTTACGTTAACATAATAATGTAAGATAATAAGCATTAAGTTCAGTAGAGTATTTTAAATTTTACTAACCTCCATCATCGTGTTGAAATCAACTGAATTGTGTTGCATATGCACAATATCTTTCTCGCAATCTAAGACGGTTATGGTCTACTCTTGGAGATCGACCCAGAAAGTGAACCAATGCATGTTCTTGAAGTTGACGACATACAAAATCTCTTGCGCACTATTCCACGGAATGACTTGGGAATCTCTGCAGCCAGTCGTCGGGTCCAACACGACTCTGTGATCTCATTCTACGAGCTCCACCTCTATGCCTTGTTCAACTGCTATCTTCTTGTTCTCCTCTTGCTTTGTATAACGACCGTATACGTTTTGGACCCACCGGATATCCATGACACAGACATTTTGATGATACTCCGCATACTGTCCTTGGCATCTCCGAAGCATATCCAGAATAGCATCAATATGTTGTGATCGTGTATGAAACAACAAACATATTAATTAACTTTTTATTTAAACAACAAACATATTAATTAACTTTTTATTTAAAAACGTATTCAAAGAAATGTAACTCGACTTACCATATCTGCTAGCCATTTTCCGTCAGTAGGATCTTGAAGAACTCGGTCTCCACATCGGCGACCTTCACATAAACTCGGCCCAAGAACTTCCCATTAAGTTTAGAAGTGTGGGTCCACTTCACGCAGTCATTAAAACAGAAGTTTTTGGATCCTTCAAAGGTCTGAACGGCGTTGTCACGACCCGCGACCTCTCATCGGCGACTCACGGGCCGAGACGGTTGGGGTTACGTCTCAGATCTCAACATCAACATATATATAACAATATATCTCATATCAACATAATTAGAATAAATACCCATAATACTCATAACGCTTATATTAAATATGTTACGATGATATATAAGTGTTATAAGTGGTTATACGAAAAGCTGGGTAAATTTTTCGCGTTTAGAGTTTAGGAATTAGAGCCTTATAGCGACGCTTATTTATACACAAGCTCTCGAATTTTAAGTATATATACGAGGGATAGTTTGGGGATCATAGTTTACGGAAGGGGTTCAACAAAATATAGATTTTATTATAGAAGGGTTTGAACCCGGGTGAGTTCCCATTAGCCCAAAGGTCAAGAGATACACGTCCGGTCTTCATCTTCAACTTCTTTGTTCACATCGGCACCTTGCCCTTCTCTACATTACCAAGGGTCATAAAACTATGAGTCGATTGACTCAGTAAGTGGGAGTCTAACCTAGAAAAATAAAGCGACTAATGCCATGTGATAACATGTGACGTGCAAACAGGCACATAAGAATGCATGGATGCAAATCTAACAAGTTCTAGAGCATGACTCATGTGTACACACTCTAACTAGTACTTGTCGTCTTTAAGGTTACACACATCCCCCGCTATAACCTCTAGAACGACAAGATACCAGCCTTAGACTTCGAGCAGCAGTCGTCCGGCGGCCTAAGAGTTCTAACATCTATCTGGGATCCACTAATGGTACCACTTCATTCGACGTCGGCGCCACCCCCAGGTCCTCATAGCCCGTCAAGGTGCATTCTTCAGGCCTTCATAACCTGGTAACAAGGTCGGGTACGACTCTTGGTCGACTCCCCGAGATATGAGTACTCAGCGCCATCCCCTAGGCCCTCATAGCCCGTCAGGGTTCAAATCCTTTTGGTACCATCGACACATCAATTCTTTAGGGTTCGGGTACTCTGTAGCACTCAGAGTAGACACCTATGCTACTTACAGGAGAGCGACTCGGGTTAAATCCCGAAAGAATTATCATTTCCCTTTTATGCTCGTTAGTGTTTTAAGTTGAAGACTCGGGATATGACTCCCGGTACTTCTACCCTCGGCTCGAATCCGAGAGTCTAACATGCTCTCCTGTCACCTCAGATCTAGCTAAACTCTATGGTTAGTAGAGAGATCTAACTACAACAAAGTAGCAATGTGGCTGGTTCAAGTTAGCATTTGAACCTATGGGTATAAACCCAACTAAATTTTCCAAAAAGAGTGGCCGAAGCCTTAATCTTTGGTGTTTGCGTCTTTTAAGGCTTTTCATACTCTTTATTATTATTAACACGTAAATGCATGTAAACAGGATTATTCCCTAGGTAAGTAGTTGACTTATGTCTCAACACTTACCTGAAATAACTCGACAAAAAGTTAGCTTTTGAACCTATGGGTATAAACCCAACTAAATTTTCCAAAAAGAGTGGCCGAAGCCTTAATCTTTGGTGTTTGTGTCTTTTAAGGCTTTTCATACTCTTTATTATCATTAACACGTAAATGCACGTAAACAGGATTATTCCCTTGGTAAGTAGTTGGCTTATGTCTCCACACTTACCTGAAATAACTCGACAGAAAGTTCGACGACTTTAACGATGTCTTGCTTTTCACAGTCTCCGTGATACTTGACACTTGTCGAAACGTCAAAAGAAGAGTTAATCGAGCTTTAATTTCGATAACTCTATTCTTGAAAACTTCAAAATCCGGCTTCGTCGCCTTTGACTCGTCCGGTTCCTGCTAGTCTGTCCAAATCTGTCATCAAACTACGGAATCCGACATCGAGTTAATTCCTTAAATCCAACTCTTATCAATTTCCAAAATTCCAAATCCGACATCTCGACTCAAAAATCCGAGACCAACCAAGTCGACAGCCGAACACGAAACCAAACTAACTTGTCACAAAATCCTTAGACTTGTCATTAAATCCACATTTCAAATTCAATTCTCAAATCAATTCTCACGTCTCAAACAAGTCCAACATAAGCTCCGATTCGAAATCTAAAGCATGGCAAAGAATTCCAAACCAAAACAATTCTGGAGATACAACGAGCAATCCTACAACCAAACGAGCTCAAACGCTTATAGCCATATTCAAACACAAGGCACATAATCGGACTGGTTTGGACAGCGACTGAAAAATGCATCATAACTCGAGCTATACAACTCGAAATCCAACGATTTCAGTTTCAGAACGTAACTAACTTCCGTACCTTTCTAACGATATATTCTAAGCCTACATATGATCAGAATAGCTATCTCAAAAACACCCCCAATAATGGGTCGCTGTTCTGGAATTCAGCAGTTCACAGCTTTGAATACACGATTTCAAAAATTCATAACTCTTTCAATACTCAACGGATTATTACGTTCTTGGTCATTTTAGAAAGCCCATAACATCTACTTTCCAGGAAAAATAGTAACAAAAATAAACTCATAACACATCGGACTGCCCACGTCCGTTTTATCACCCTATCTGAAGCATATTCATTTTCGTCCAAAATCAAACCCAATCCAAGAATTTCATGCTCAATCATCAAATTCATCTCATAATCAACAACAACCAAGCTCAAAGAACAATCAAAACCAACCAAAATCTCAGATTTCATCTCGGATAAAAAACCCCCAATTTTTTACTCTATGAATCCTAGAATCAAATCAAACCAAGGAGATGAAATCATCACCTCAATCCGTGATATAAGCTTCCCCGGTGCGTCACCACGCCTTCCCCGGCATTTTCTCTTGCTCCGGCGTCACTGTGGCTCTCGGCAACCTCGATCTTCTCCTCGGTGGTGCGCGCGGAGATGGAGACTCGGCTGGAGACGGCTGGACGAGCGCAAGCAAGGAAGAAGAAAGATGCAAGGGTGGTGCTGGGGTTGATCGGCCGAGAGAGCTAGCTTGGAGGAGATTAGATTTTTTTTTTCCGTTGTTACTCTTTGCAGGTGGAGCTCGCGTGAAGAAGGAAAAGAGAAGATATAACACGTGAAGAAGAAAGAAAGAGAAGAGAGAGAGAGAGTGGCCGAAAGAGATAAGGGAAAGAAAAGATAAGATTTCCACGTGGCATCTCAATCCTTATCCTATTATTCACAAACCAACCTCTTTTCCTTGTTTTCTTTCAAATGGGTCCCTTAAAATCATCACAACCAAGTCCTCTTCATATAAATTTAATTAAACCCATAACCGAACGGATTATAATTATATGATTCGAACGGAGAATTTTCTTGTTCGTTCTAAATTAATTAAAATATATTTAAGGTTTCTCGGAATTAATTCTCGTTCTTGAGAATTTATTTCTTAAATTAATTTCCGGAATATTTCCTCAGAAATAATTTATTAGTCGAGATAAACTCGATAATTCCTTTATTTATTCCGAGATTTTTCCTTACCTTAATATATTTTAAATTAACTCGAGAAACTTATACGTCCATCATTCACTCAAAACATAATTGTAACAAATGGGAGCTCGTTTATTTTATTCAAATCCACAATTCGAGCGTTACAAAAGTTTGTATATTACAATCCCTACCCCCTTAGAAGAGTTTCGTCCTCGAAACTTAAAACAAGGCAGGGTATTTCTTTTGCATTTCACACTCAAGCTCCCAAGTAGCTTCTTCTGCGGGGTGTTTCTTCCATAGTACTTTGACTAGAGGTATTGTCTTATTCCTCAAGACTTTCTCCTTGCGATCTAGGATTGCAACAGCTGGTTCTTCATATCTGATGTCAGGAGAAATTTCAAACTCTTGATCTTGAAGTACATGTGAAGGATCAGACATGTATTTCTGCAACATCGATACATGAAACACATCATGAAGGTTGGACATAGACGGCGGTAGGGCTAGGCGATACGCTGCCTTGCCTACTCGTTCCAGAATTTCAAAAGGTCCAACATATCTCGGGCTGAGCTTTCCTTTCTTCCCGAATCTCATGCCACCACGCATCGGGGAAACTTTCAAAAAGACTTTCTCTCCTGCCTCAAACTCTAGAGGTCTTCTACGCTTATCTGCGTAGCTCTTCTAACGACTTTGTGATGTCTTCATCCGGGCTTGAATTTTCTTAATCGCTTCGGTGGTCTGCTCGAGCAATTCAGGCCCGATGAACTCGCTCTCACCAGCTTCATCCCAATGAACTCGAGAGTGACACTTTCGCCCATAAAGAGCTTCATCGGGTGCCATCTCAATCGTCGCTTGGTAACTATTATTGTACGAGAACTCTACCAAGGGAAGATAATGACTCCGCGAGCCGTGGAATTCCAAAACACACGCTCGAAGCATATCTTCTAACACTTGGATCGTGCGTTCACTTTGGCCGTCGGTTTGGGGATGAAAAGCAGTGATGAATTTCAGTCGCGTCCCCAAATGTTATTGTACCCTCTTCCAAAATTTGGACGTAAAACGACCATCACGGTCAGAGACGATTGAGCTAGGAACTCCATGTAGACGGACAATCTCTTTGATGTAGAGTTCAGCAAGTTTATCCACGGTGTGAGTAGTCTTGATGGGCAGGAAATGAGCTGATTTGGTCAACCTGTCGACAATGACCCAGACTGAGTCGTGACCAGCTGTGGTTTTTGGCAAACCTGACACGAAATCCATCGTTATCTGCTCCCACTTCCACTGTGGAATCTTAAGTGGTTGCAGCAGTCCAGCTGGTTTTTGATGCTCTGCCTTAATTTGTTGACAAGTTAGGCACTTCTGAACAAACTCAGCTACATTTCTCTTCATTCCTGGCCACCAATATACCTTTTTCAAGTCTTGATACATCTTTGTCACACCTGGATGTACCGATTAGGGTGTCCCGTGAACTTCTACCATCAATTGCTTTCTGACTTCCTCGTTGGATGGTACACAAACTCTTCCATTGCACCTTAGAACCTCGTTCTCATCCAACTTGAAGTCACCCTCTTTACCGTTTTGAGCCTCAAACATCTTCCCAAGAAGATATTCGTCTGCGTACTGACCATCTTTGATCTGTTCCAGCAACATCGGACGTACGCTGAGAGCAGCTAATCTCCTAGTGATCAGCTGAAGTTCTAGCTTATGAACATCATCCTTCAGTTGAAGAGATGTTTCAACCAAACTTGCTAAGGCCGCTACAGATTTGCGGCTAAACGCATCTGCGACTTTATTTGCCATACCAGGATGATAATGCAAATCAAAGTCATAGTCATTCAAGAGTTCCATCCAACGTCCTTGGCGCATATTCAACTCCTTCTGAGTGAAGAGATACTTTAACGTTTTGTGGTCTGTATAGATGTCACAATGGACTCCGTACAGGTAGTGTCGCCATATCTTGAGTGCAAACACTACAGCAGCAAGTTCTAGATCATGGGTAGGATACCGAGTCTCGTAATCCTTCAGTTGTCGCGAGGCATAAGCAATGACCTTCCCATGTTGCATCAAAACAGCGCCCAAACCTTGCTTAGACGCGTCGCAGTAAATGGCGAATCCATCAACTCCTTGTGGAATGGTGAGCACTGGAGCGGTTGTTAGCCTGTTCTTCAGCTCTTGAAAGCTCTTCTCACAAGTCTCGGTCCAAAGGAACTTCTTTCCTTTACGGGTTAGTTGGGTTAGGGGCATGGACAACTTAGAGAAGCCTTCCACAAACTTTCTATAGTAGCCAGCAAGACCCAAGAAACTCTTTATTTCAGTGACTGTCTTTGGCTGACTCCACTGCCTCACGGCTTCCACTTTAGCAGGATCTACCATGATACCAGCGCTACTGACAACATGGCCAAGGAATACTACACGCTTCAGCCAAAATTCACACTTCGAGAACTTAGCGTATAGTTGCTTTCCCCTCAGCCTGCTTAGCGCTAGCTCTAGATGCTGCTCATGCTCTTCATTAGTTTTCGAGTAAATTAGAATGTCGTCGATGAACACGATCACAAACTTATCCAGAAAGTCCTCAAATACTCGGTTCATCAGGTTCATGAACGCTACCGGCGCGTTAGTCAATCCAAACGACATAACTAAGAACTCGTAATGACCATATCGAGTGCGAAAAGCAGTTTTCGGGATGTCTTCATCTCGAACCCTCAGCTGATGGTATCCCGAACGCAAGTCAATCTTCGAGAACACTGTCGCTCCTGACAGTTGATCAAAAAGATCGTCGATCCGCGGCAACGGATACTTGTTCTTGATCGTGACTTAGTTCAATCCACGGTAGTCAATACAGAGCCGTAAAGAACCATCTGCTTTCTTAACGAACAAGACCGGCGCTCCCCAACGCGAATGAGTTGGTCGTATGAACCCTTTGTCAAGCAACTCTTGTAGCTGCGTCTTGAGTTCTTTCAATTCTGCTGGAGCCATACGATATGGAGCTTTCGATATCGGAGCTATGCCTGGAATGAGTTCTGTGTTGAACTCAACTTCTCGATCAGGAGGTGGCCCTGGAAGATCATCTGGAAAAATATCAGGGAAATCTCTAGCAACTGGAATCTCCTGCAGCTGTGGCTTGACCGTCTTCATGACGTCTACCACGCTTGCAAGGTAACCATCGCATCCCTGATGCATCATCTTCATGGCCTTCAGTGCCGATACGATCGGAAAACTCGATTTCTGAGAGGAACCTTGGAACTACAGCGGTCCAAGTCCTGGGTTCTGGAACAGAACCGACTTCTTTTGGCAATCTACGATTGCATGGTGGGTACTTAACCAATCCATTTCGAGGATTACGTCATAGTCCACCATTTCCAATTCTATCAAGTCTGCTTTCATTATGCGATCATGAACTCGGATATACACATCTCTATACCAGTATAATGACTGGTACTTTTCCCTAGAAGGCGTAGCCATGACGAACGGGTACGAGAATTCCTTCTGATACTCAGCTAACTGACCAGACTTCCTAGATGCGATGAATGAATGTGTGGCTCCTGAATCTATCAATGTATATGCAGAGAAGGAATCCACGAAAATCTGACCTGTGACAGCGATGGACGACCATGCTTGCACATCATCTTCAGGGATGGATAAGACTCTAGCATTGGCTCTCGGCTGCTCTTTGGGTGCAGGGGTCTTTATTTCTGGATTCTCACATACCCGAGACAGATGACCTTCTTTCCCGCATTTGAAACATACCAGCGCACGAGCATAATACTCTCCCTCGTGCGATCTGCCACACCTTCGACACACGGGCGACTGATTGCTTCCAGAGGTCATAGGCTTCTTACTAGGTGGCCCTGACCGTCCGTTATCTTCACGGCCTATGTTCCGGTTCACCTACTGTGATCGGTTTCCAGAACTTCCCTGAGGTCGATAACTCGAGCCTTGCTGGGACCTCATTCCGTCTCCTTGCTGCGGCCGACTCTCCCATCTTGACTGGGATCTGAATATTTTCCTTGATTCACTCTGCTTTGGGCTCGCAGCTTCAGAAGGTGTTGCAGCAATTGGTTTCGGTGCAGGAGTTCGATCACGCTCGCGCCAACCAGCAATCCGCAAAGCTCTTTGCACAGTGTTGGCGTAAGAGCGAGGTCCATCATCGCCGCTATCCACTTGGCTCACAATATCCACGTTAAGCCCATGCATGTACTTCATCTTCCTAGCCTGATCAGTAGCGACTAGGGAAGGAGCGAACCTTGCTAATGTGTCGAACTTTGTCGTATATTCTAATACTGACATTGAACCTTGTTGTAGGCTCATAAACTCGCGTACCTTGTTCGACAGGTTAGCTTCACTTAGGTACTTCCCATGGAACAGATTGAGGAAATGGACCCACGTCATTGAGTGGACATCCTCAGACGACGCAACCACTTCCCACCAGCCCCTAGCCTCATCCTCTAGTTGATTCACAGCGCAAGCCACTCTCTTGCTATCAGACAGCTGCATGTAGTTGAAGATCTGCTGCATCTTCTTGACCCAGTTCTCAGCTGCAGCTGGATCAACATGGCCATCAAACGTCGGAGGCTTCTGCTTATGAAACCTCTCGTATATCGGCTTGCTCACAGGAGGAATGACGTCAGGAATATGGAAGTTGAGCTCCTCAAGAGGATCCACAGGCACTGGCGGTGGATTATCTAGTCGTTCTCTTGGAACTGGAGGCGCTGGGTGCTGTTGAGGCGGCGCATTCAGCCTCGTTAAGAGTTCTGCGATCGTGCGGTTTTGTTCCTCTAGCTACTGCGCGAACCTCTGATTCATCTCATCTCTCTGGGTCACGTCGGCAGCTTGTCTCTCCAGCGCGCCTCTGATCTCCGTGAGATCCGCCGCTGTAACATTCTCGGCATTAGACGGGTTTCGTCTAGGGCCCATGCCTGCTCAATTCTATACATGGAAGAGGGCACGGTAAAAATCCAAGTCACAACAACGAGAATGCGAGAAAAGAAAACACATCAACACACGATCCTAACTCAAAACGACATTTCACATCATTTCTCATATCTACATCAAGTCAAAAGATATATCCAACCTGCGTTCATGCATCAACTATTCACATGTCACATGGCAACTAACGCTGTCTACACAAATCTACAGACTCCCAACAAGAGACTAGCATTTCCTGAGGCTTAGTCAGACGAGTTTCAAAAAGGGTAATCCTGATGCTGCTTACTAACTAACTATGTCCTATCAATAACAAGGCAACATTAAGCTCAGTATGATCCCACAATCCGTACCGGAAACATGTATCTCAAGTCTACAGAAAAGGCTAAACCTGGGCTCTGATACCACAAAACCTGTCACGACCCGCGACCTCTCGTCGGCGGCTCACGGGCCGAGACGGTTGGGGTTACGTCTCAGATCTCAACATCAACATATATATATATATATATAACAATATATCTCATATCAACATAATTAGAATAAATACCCATAATACTCATAACGCTTATATTAAACATGTTACGATGATATATAAGTGTTATAAGTGGTTATACGAAAAGCTGGGTGAATTTTTCGCGTCTAGAGTTTAGGAATTAGAGCCTTATAGCGACTCTTATTTATACACAAACTCCCGAATTTTAAGTATATATACGAGGGACAGTTTGGGGATCATAGTTTACGGAAGGGGTTCAACAAAATATAGATTTTATTATAGAAGGGTTTGAACCCGGGTGAGTTCCCATTAGCCCAAAGGTCAAGAGATACACGTCTGGTCTTCATCTTTGACTTCTTTGTTCACATCGGCACCTTGCCCTTCTCTACATTACCAAGGGTCATAAAACTATCAGTCGATTGACTCAGTAAGTGGGAGTCTAACCTAGAAAAATAAAGTGATTAATGCCATGTGATAACATGTGACGTGCAAACAGGCACATAAGAATGCATGGATGCAAATCTAACAAGTTCTAGAGCATGACTCGTGTGTACACACTCTAACTAGTACTTGTCGTCTTTAAGGTTACACACATCCACCGCTATAACCTCTAGAACGACAAGAGACCAGCCTTAGACTTCGAGCGGCAGTCGTCCGACGGCCTAAGAGTTTTAACATCTGTCTGGGATCCACTAATGGTACCACTTCAATCGACGTCAGCGCCACCCCAGGCCCTCATAGCCCGTCAAGGTGCATTCTTCAGGCCTTCATAACCTGGCAACAAGGTCGGGTACGACTCTTGGTCGACTCCCCGAGATATGAGTACTTAGCGCCGTCCCCCATGCCCTCATAGCCCGTCAGGGTTCAATTCCTTTTGGTACCATCGACACATCAATTCTTTAGGGTTCGGATACTCTGTAGCACTCAGAGTACACACCTATGCTACTTATAGGAGAGCGACTCGGGTTAAATCCCGAAAGAATTATCATTTCCCTTTTATGCTCGTTAGTGTTTTAAGTTGAAGACTCGGGATATGACTCCCGGTACTTCTACCCTCGGCTCGAATCCGAGAGTCTAACATGCTCTCCTGTCACCTCAGATCTAGCTAAACTCTATGGTTAGCAGAGAGATCTAACTACAACAAAGTAGCAACGTGGCTGGTTCAAGTTAGCATTTGAACCTATGGGTATAAACCCAACTAAATTTTCCAAAAAGAGTGGCCGAAGCCTTAATCTTTGGTGTTTGTGTCTTTTAACGCTTTTCATACTCTTTATTATCATTAACACGTAAATGCACGTAAACATGATTATTCCCTTGGTAAGTAGTTGACTTATGTCTCAACACTTACCTGAAATAACTCGACAGAAAGTTCGACGACTTTAACGTTCTCTGTGATACTTGACACTTGTCGAAACGTCAAAAGAAGAGTTAATCGAGCTTAAATTTCGATAACTCTATTCTTGAAAACTTCAAAATCCGGCTTAGTCGCCTTTGACTCGTCCGGTTCCCGCTAGTCTGTCCAAATCTGTCATCGAACTACGAAATCCGACATCGAGTTAATTCCTTAAATCAAACTCTTATCAATTTCCAAAATTCCAAATCCGACATCTCGACTCAAAAATCCGAGCCCAACCAAGTCGACAGCCGAACACGAAACCAAACTAACTTGTCACAAAATCCTTAGACTTGTCATTAAATCCACATTTCAAATTCAATTCTCAAATCAATTCTCACGTCTCAAACAAGTCCAACATAAGCTCCGATTCGAAATCTAAAGCATGGCAAAGAATTCCAAACCAAAACAATTCCGGAGATACAACGAGCAATCATACAACCAAACGAGCTCAAACGCTCATAACCATATTCAAACACAAGGCACATAATCAGACTGGTTTGGACAGCGACTGAAAAAATGCATCATAACTCGAGCTATACAACTCGAAATCCAACGATTCCAGTTTCAGAACGTAACTAACTTCCGTACCTTTCTAACGATATATTCTAAGCCTACATATGACCAAAATAGCTATCTCAAAAACAGCCCGCAATAATGGGTCGTTGTTCTGGAATTCAGCAGTTCACAGCTTTGAATACCAGATTTCAAAAATTCATAATTCTTTCAATACTCAACGGAGTATTACGTTCTTGGTTATTTTAGAAAGCCCATAACATCTACTTTCCAAGAAAAGTACTAACAAAAATAAACCCATAACACATCGGACTGCCCACGTTCGTTTTATCACCCTATCTAAAACATATTCATTTTCGTCCAAAATCAAACCCAATCCAAGAATTTCATGCTCAATCATATAATTCATCTCATAATCAACAACAACCAAGCTCAAAGAACAATCAAAACCAACCAAAATCTCAGATTTCATCTCGGATCAAAAACCCCCAATTTTTTACTCTATGAACCCTAGAATCAAATCAAACCAAGGAGATGAAATCATCACCTCAATCTGTGATATAAGCTTCCCCGGTGCGTCACCACGCCTTCCCCCGCGTTTTCTCTTGCTCCGGCGTCACCGTGGCTCTCGGCGACCTCGATCTTCTCCTCGGTGGCGCGCGCGGAGATGGAGACTCGGCTGGAGACGGTTGGACGAGCGCAAGCAAGGAAGAAGAAAGATGCAAGGGTGGTGCTGGGGTTGATCGGCCGAGAGAGCTAGCTTGGAGGAGATTAGATTTTTTTTTCCGTTGTTACTCTTTGCAGGTGGAGCTCGCGTGAAGAAGGAAAAGAGAAGATATAACACGTGAAGAAGAAAGAAAGAGAAGAGAGAGAGAGAGAGTGGCCGAAAGAGATAAGGGAAAGAAAAGATAAGATTTCCACGTGGCATCTCAATCCTTATCCTATTATTCACAAACCAACCTCTTTTCCTTGTTTTCTTTCAAATGGGTCCCTTAAAATCATCACAACCAAGTCCTCTTCATATAAATTTAATTAAACCCATAACCGAAGGGATTATAATTATATGATTCGAACCGAGAATTTTCTTGTTCGTTCTAAATTAATTAAAATATATTTAAGGTTTCTCGGAATTAATTCTCGTTCTTGAGAATTTATTTCTTAAATTAATTTCCGGAATATTTCCTCGGAAATAATTTATTAGTCGAGATAAACTCGATAATTCCTTTATTTATTCCGAGATTTTTCCTTACCTTAATATATTTTAAATTAACTCGAGAAACTTATACGTCCATCATTCACTCAAAACATAATTGTAACAAATGGGAGCTCGTTTATTTTATTCAAATCCACAAGTCGAGCGTTACAAAAGTTTGTATATTACAGGCGTATTTTGGCCGGGTCGGGTCCGTGAAATCGGAGGGAAAATTATCTTTTCGGTTATGCTTTTGAGATGGCGTTTGTACCGAGTCTCTTTGCATCCTTAGCCTCTTCTGCTCTAGGGTTGACAGTGATAGCCTCTTTTCCGATACATCGAGCCGCCGTGAACGTTTCCTACTCGGAGAGGGTGACTTCATCGAAGAGGGCGGCTTCGTTGAAGAGGACGGTTGTGAAGGAGGAGAAGGAGGTGGAGGAGGAGGATGAGGACTAGGAGGACCAGGAGGACTAGGAGGATCAGGAGGAGGAGGACTACGCGATGGCTGTCGACGGCGTGAACCAACTTGTGTAGTTGGTAACGGCCCCGGAGGTAAACCTGTCACGTCCTCGAACATGACGTTTAGCTTTTCAAATATGGTAATCTGTAAGTTGATGACACAAAATACTAAATAAGAAACTAAACATACATAGAAACAACTTATTAGAAACTTCATTTATTAAACGAGAATTAAATGTACCTGCGATCGTTCATACTCAGAGCTCTCAAGACGGTCGCCTGAGAATGTACCATGTGATTCCAAATATCCTCCATCAAAGCCCACAGAACAAGATGATCGGGATGAGCGGGAGGTGCGGGATGATTGGGACGAGCGGGAGATGCGCGAGCTTCAGGACGAGCATGAGCACGCTCAGGACGTTCGAACTGAAATGAATAACTAATTAATAAATAAACTAATAATAACTAATTAATAAATAAGCTACTTACTACTTAATAAATAAACTACTAAGTAATTAATGAATTATAAACACTACTACAAAAACATTGATTAACAGCGTTTTTTAAACGCTGTGAAATATGATTGAAGGCGTTTTTTGCACGTTCTTGTATCGCATGAGGTTAAAAGTATTCCACGGCGCCTAAAATAAACGTTGTCTAAAGTGGTGCCACGTAGGAGCCACGTAAGAATTTAGGCGAAAAAGTTTTCACGGTGTTTGTAAATATATATTCCAAAATCCGAACCTAAACATACCAATACGAGTTTTTAATAATCCATTCAATAATTTCAAAATCAAATTCTATTATTCGTACTTTGTACCGTATATTTAAACCGAAACATATCAAACCATGTAAACGAATATTCATGCACCGGAAACACACTCAATTTACATTCACATTTGTCTATTTGACTTCCGTGTCCATAAAGTTTAACACCATTTGGTACCATTCTTCTCGATACTCATCTATTGCCTCATCCGTATAACTCTTCAACTTTTCAAACTAATAATATATAATAACGAGTTGTTTGTGAGTGAAACAATATATTACGTATTGAATATGTGTATTTAAATGTGTACATACATCTTTATTGTCAACGAACTCTATATAGCTCCTATTGATTTCTTCCTTTGTGTATTCTTCGTGTTCCATTTTGAAAACGTGCTACAACCACATAATTAGAAGAACACTCAGAATAGATAATTAAATATCAGATATACAAAATGGGAGAACATCACTGTTCAATACCTGATTGAAATGTTGTTGCGGTTTCTCGTTTGTAAAATTGATACAGAACTGCTCAAAACTATTTGATAAAGCAAGTTGTCAGTTTTAATAAAGAAATTTCAGTGAGGGAAAAAAAACTCTACTTAAACGCATACCTATTGAACTTGAAACTCTCAAACCCATAAATATCAAGGATTATTGAGACAACATCCAAAGGCTAGGTTCAATACAAATCAGCTCACCTAAGGGAAGGCAAAATCTACATATCTTTTCTTCTTCTGATGAATTGGGTAAATTGAATTACACAAACATAACTAATACCTAATCGATTTAGAGTAAAGCCTGAAGAGGCATACAGTAATCAGGTGAACGAAATCTCTGTAATCAGGTGAACGAAATCAATCTAGATTTATAAAATGAGGCATATATGATGGCAGAGCTGAATTTCAAGAAAAATTCCTAATGAATTATTTCAGACCTTGATGTAGACATTTTCAATGAACAGCTGAGCGACGCCGAGGTGGTAAGGGAAGAGAAGTCCAGCGGCGGAGAAGCTGAACCCCGGCGAACTAACCACCGGCCTCCGTAGCTCCGCATCAACGTCCTTTTTTCTCTGCTTCCACACCACTTCGTCGTCCTTCCATATCCTATCTCCGACTGGAGCTCGGCCGAGCGTCGTGGTCTTGACGATCCGAGAGGCTACGCCGATGAAGAGCTCACCGGTGGCGACGGTGAAGGATTTCAAAGGATATGCAAGATGCGATCTGAAAACTTAAATGTAAGCATAAATGTTTTTAGTTTTAAATTGAATGACCACACTAAATTTTTTATATATATTCAAATTGAAGCAGAGAGGAGTTGCATACTCAGCTACGAGAGATGATCGGAGAGAAGCATCCATTCCCTTCGCGTCTTAGAGCTGCCATGGCCATTTTCGCTTCAGATCTTATTGCACAATAAATGAGATTGATGGAAAATTCATACTCATAAATGAAAGTTTTCCATTTTGACGTTTAATAGCATTCATCATGGAAGTAATTCACAATTTGCTACCATACCATGTAACATAACAAGAGAAAAGATAAAACAACTCAAAAGTAAATTGCTTCCTCTCAAATCTTCAAATAGAATCTCATAAGTTACTGACCCCTAGTACATGAACAAGTTACATATCCATCTGATCTGTGTAGCCTCTTTGCCGAGTAAGCAGCTTCACCCAATCACTTATAGTGAAAGAGACTATACACTCCATTGAATAAGAAACGTATTAACATTTAGAGAAAAAGAGAAATATACTATAGATTCAATAATCAAGCATCTTAGGTTAGAGTTGAGAATAATTATATACCGGTTATTTTATGTGCATTCAAGAATATTGAAACTATAAGCAAACTCTTATTCTAAATGAAACTGTAAAACTATAAGCAAACTCTTATTCTAAATGAAATTGTAAATTTTTTACTGTAAAAACAACTAAACTGAAAATGTAGATATAACAAAACAAATACATAAAAAAAGTAAAAAATAAAAAATAAAAATAAGAATTGTATATTTCAAATATTGGAAATTTCTTATAAGAGAATATTGTCTCGCTTATAATTAATATATGTTGAAATTGGATTTTAATTTAGAATATAATATTGATGAGAACAAATGAGAATTATGAAAGAGTAAAGACAATATCACGAAGTCAATATTGTGCTCTTATTGCCATTGTGAAAACCAAAAGAGTGAAGTAGCAAGCAAAATGAATTATTGGCCAACTACAGCCGAATTACCAAGGCATGAAACATATACATCAGAAATCTGAACACCCGTATCTCACATGTTATAAACTAATATAGTGTCTCCAGAAGAACAAAAGAGAGAATGTTGACTTACTTCGGTTGAGCTTTTCAGACAAGGAGTGTTTGAAGGAAGTGGTGCTTCTGAGAGGACATCCTTGCACAGAATCCAGCTCCGGACAAAATTATCCTAAGAGTTTGATACTAAACTCATGATATCACTATGAAGGAATTTATGCACGTTTTTTTTCTTTAAATAAAGATCTTTTGAGTTATCTTTGGATAACACGAACGATTCAAATACCTGGCTGCAGGAATACAAACACTTCCCATTGAAAGCCCAAGCTAAACCTGTGACCTACAATCCTCGACCACATTAATTGTATTACCTGACATGAGCGTCATATGAACCTAACTTATTAAAAGTACTGTTCTACACATCACAATCCCAAACTTCAAAAGATTCAGCTCCTTTGCCTATTGCTAAAAGCATTTTGTTTGATGATTGAGTCGGCACAGTCTCGGGAATAGGATCGATCTGATCGCCCAAAATCTTCGAAGTGAAGTGTCTCGCCTCGGAATCGAGATCGACCCACTCGGCCACTATTCTTCTAGCGCCCTGCAACGCGAAAAATATGTATATATATTGATTAAACGTTACCCAACATAGAAAATACAAGATAAATTCAGTAAAAATAAAAAAGTCTATAAAATTGATTATTTGCCTGAAGCTTGGGTTCCTTGGTCATGGGATTGTTGCAAAGGTCAATTGTTTTTGCCTTTGCTTTTGTGGAGTTACTGCACCATGACTCGCACCAAAGCCATTCTTGCGGCAAAGAGAATATTGGCACCGTGTGTTGCGCATAGTTCGGAAGATCCTGGCCGTACAACAAACACATACTCATAATTTTCAGAAACATCGATCATTGTAAAAGCAATAAAAAATTGAAATTAACTAACCTGATCCAGATTGGACAAACTAACCTGCGCGTGCATCAATTTTTATTTAACTAATTTATATTGTATGTTGAACTATGTGAGAATCAGCTCCAAGTTAATGATTATTATATACTTGATGTGGAGCAAGAGTTGAATCGCGCACGTAAGGTTCGAATGGTATGAAGTCAGACGTACAATCATGCATAGGAGACAACCCCGACGAATATCTAGCCTGTTATAATTTCACATTATTTATTATAATAATCAACATATAATAACTTTAGATTATTACCTGAGGGGGATCGGAAATATGTGGTGACTTTGATGTGGAAGGGCAAATATATGATTCCCAAAAAAGCCACACACAAAAGTATCACAATGTTATTAAATCACAATTTTACCCAAAATATGGAACATAGCCTTATATGATATATATGATTCCAAAAACCATATATATTGTTTCATTATCTGATATGTAAGCAATAATTCCTAACAACAGAAATTGACGAAAAGAAAAAACAAGCTCTGAACTGAAATGATTAACTTGGTAACAGCTAGTGTAGTATATATCAAGACATTTTAGAGGTACAATAATACTTAAACGACTTTAAGGTACAAACGACCATAAATGGATTAAATACAGAGAGAGAGAGAGAGAGAGAGAGAGAGAGAGAGAGAGTAAAATAATACTTACACGACTTTAAGGTTTGAAATACCAGCGAGTTTCCTTGGGTCTGGTCCACTTAGCCGGTTGTCATTAAGCCGCCTAGGAATAAAACTTGAATCAGAAAGCGGCAATTGTAGTCTAGCTCTGTCACTGCGTTTAAGCATAGAGACTCTATTTCTAACATGCATGTTAATATAACAAGGTCCTATTTGTTCCAAAAACAGCGAATTACTATTCACAAGTTAGTTCTGCAGGTAGTGAATTTGATTATCTTGAAAAAATAAATAGTTATCAAAACATATGTAGTGTTGCGAGAAAAATAAATTGAATAATAACAATAAAACCAAGGATGCAGCAACCCGTAAACTTTAATTAGTGTCTAAATCTGTAAATATGTTTGATATTTGACTTTCGTTAATTAATATAGGTCATAACAAAGTGGATAAGCACGACAAGGGCATAGTCAATATCCCTAATGGATAATTTAAATCTGATAAACTAATTCGGTTGAATTATTTTCTTAAGAATGTAAGGACTTATAAATCCTTGGGCTTCTTCAGAACGCGTAGGGCCTCCCTTTTCTGTTTCACATCATCATAGGGCAGCAACATTTATATCACACGAAACAAAATAAAATAAAAAGGCTCGACTTTTTACTGCAATATAATGAAGTGCTAGCAATATTAAGATACTACCCCTTTTGAAGCAATACCAATACCATCTTCCCATTTCAACGAAATAATAAAAGTACATCCGCAAAACTCATTTACTTTAAAATACAGAGATAATCTACAAACAGAGATTTTTATTGTTTACGTTTCTCTAATAAATCAGCGATCCAAAGATTAACTAGAACACAAACCCTAAGGGATTGGTATAGTGTTAAGGTTGATTCTTGAGACCTTAAGAGTCGCCGGTTCAATAATTTCAGAGCCTCGTGGACTTGGCAAAGTACCCACTTAGTTGTGGTTGTAGGATTCAAAAAGTACCTAATTTAATTATGAGAAAATTACACTATAGTAAAATCCTAAACACAATGCAAAACCATGTCTCATTGGAAAGAAAAAAAAAACAAAGCAACAAGTCACTCGTGGTAAAATGCACATCCTACGAAAGACCTATCGCTTGTGAAAGTAAGAGCATCATTTCTCTTACCCAAACACTGTGGGCTCGTGAATATCAGTCTCATTGAAACCCTAATTCCTAAAACAAACACTACAATGAACTGATTTGCAGACAAGTTATTGAAGGAAAGCTTACAGCCTTGCGGAGCTTTTTGATCAAAGCCATGGGGTTGCGCTTCAAACCCCTCTGGAACCTAAAACAAATCACATAAAACATGCTTTTTTTTATTCTACAAAACAACACAATCCTTAAATCACGTGAATAAGAGAGAGAGAGAGAGAGAGAGAGAGAGAGAGAGAGAGAGAGAGAGAGAGAGAGAGAGAGAGGCGGTTGAGATAGGTCGAGAACCCAGGAGGCGGCGAACCAGATCTCGCAGAAGGGAAGAGAGAGAGAGAGAGAGAGAGAGAGAGAGAGAGAGAGAGAGAGAGAGAGAAGGATACGGACCTGAGCGAGAGGCGGTCGAGATAGGTCTCGCGGACTATGGGGCACCACTTGGGGAACTGGTCGAGAACCCAGGAGGCGGTGAGCCAGAGGCCGTATGCGTCGTTGACAGGGTGGAGGATTCGGTAATGGTTGTCAATGGCTTGACATTACTCTACAAAGAGTGAGCAAAGAGGGTGGAGTCCGTGGAGAACGTAGAGAACGCGAGTATTCGGAGAAATGGAGAAGAAGGGGTATATACTCAGATTTGCGGGTTTTTTTTTTCTATACTTATTAGAAATAGATTGAAATAATAAACTGCCATATTTTTTACAGCGTTTTCCCATAAACGCTGTGGAAAAAAAACTAACGACATAAAACAAATACAATTAAATTAAATTCTGAAACTTACACGTGTCAAGTTATAATTATAAATTAAATTTTCACAGCGTTTGTATATAAACGCTGTCAAAACTTTTTTTTCAAACCACGTCTTCTCCACATGGCTTCTTGTAATTCGAGGGAATAAAATGAAAGCGCTTATATATAAGCGGTGTCTTATGTTTTCCACAGTGTTTCTTTTCACAGGCCACGTGTCTTCTTACGATTCGACAATAACTAATCATGTGTTGTGAAAAGCATGATTTCTAGTAGTGAAACTAATAACTAATCAATAAATAAACTACTAATAACTAATTAATAAATAAATTGCTAGTAACTAATAACTACTTAATAAATAAACTTATAACTAATTAATAAATAAACTACTAATAACGAATAACTAATTAATAAATAAACTACTAACTAATTAATAAATTATAAACTAATAAATAATTAATAACTAAACTACTAGCTAATTAATAAATTATAAACTAATCACTAATTAATAATTAAAGTACTAAAATAGAATTTACCCGACGAGGTACTCACGGTGTATCCGAAATATGTTCTTCGTCATCGTCTTCCTCACTACACAACTTCTCATCCTCATCCTCTTCGGCTTGTTAGAGTACGCCGACTTCTTTCTCGTGGACTCTACTTAGTCAATCTCTTCCTCGATATTATGTGGCTCAACCACGTCTTCGCCTTCTGTCGGATAGAGTGATTGACTGAGTTGCGTCTCTAGTAGCTCAAAGAACTCACGCTCTCCGGTCCGTGGTCTCAACATCTGAAAAACGCCGAGCTACAAGACAACAAAATTTATGGATATTTATAAGTTAGATGAGTGAAATTATAAATATTTTTATAAATTATAAATTACCGTTTTTTGAGCAAAATCTTCTCGACGTCCTTGCGCATGACCACCCGAGTGCTTGACCAAGAATGCATCCTCGGTACTCGGACACCAGCATTATTCCCGAACTGCTGACCAATCTCTGAGATTGCCTCGAACGCCCAATATTGTACAACGTGCAAATTCCCTTATAAGGAATACTTCGCCTCCTTCTGTAGGACATTCTCTTTCGCAGATTTGTCCTTTACTTGTTCGTAGTAGCGCGACAAATTTATCGAGAGGGACAACAGAGTCTCGGCCAACGAGATGTTCCCCCATGGTAGAGAATAGAAGAACAGCAATTCTTCAACCATGTAGAGGCACTTGTAGTTGATGGTTCTGTTGTGTTCTAGTCCGATGAGATATCCCAAGACAAACACACATAAACCAAGCTTGTACGCGTCGTTCGGATCTTGACATGTCTTGAACGCGTTGACCAAGACGTCGAACCCGACGTTTTACACGCGTTCAAGTAATCTGTGACGAGCCTATCGCTCCTTCGCTCGTTCTGCTCCTCCGCCGACGGGCCATCTTCCGTGCTAAATTCGGTTATTGACGCGTATTCGAGCCTTCCGAATTTGACGCGTTTATTTCCTATTCCGAAATGAATCTCCCCCCTTTCATTGGGTTGACCTTTCGGAGAAGAAGAGAGTGTAGGAGTACCGTAGAAAAATTTAGCGTACTCCCCTCAAAGAATTGGACGAACGGAGTCTCCACGACCCTTTGAAGTAGACCGAGAACGGTGAATTTTTCTTTCACCGTCTTCAAATATCCCGAACCTCCGTATGTGATTCGACCCGCAAAGTCGTGGTCGCATAGAAATGTTAATTTGTCCTAAAACACGAATAATATTTAATTATCATGAAATATTAATATAATTAAACAAACAAATAACAATAAAATTAATCTCATATTTTGCCTACAATAACTAAAGAGATCTCATAACTAAAACCTTAATAACAATAAATCATTTAACTTTTTGATATATAACATAAAACAAAATATCATCAACTTATAAGTAAATTTAACATAAAAAAACATGATGTTCATAATTTAAAAAACAAAAATTTATTAGTATGTTGTTCATAATTAAAAAAAACAATTAATCATTAATTAGAAAAAAAACAACTAATTATTAGTATATTTTGTTCATAATTAAAAGAACTCGTTTTTAATTTATTTATCATAAACACACACAAAATTATGTTAAATTATTAAAAAAAAAAAAATTTAAGAACACCTCGGATTTGGTCGGATTTTATCATTATTGTCGGATTCTATCGGACATGGTTAGAACTCGTCGGATTTGGTCAGAACTCGTTGGAAATGGTGGGAACTCGTCGGAACCTCAAAACCATCGGACCCAGTCGGAATCCATCGGATCCCGTCGGAACTCGTCGGAAATTTCCGATGAATACCATCGGAATCCATCGGATTCGTTCGGATCATCGGAAATTTTTAGATTTTAAAACCAACAAAAATTCTATTTTTACCTCCAAATCACATTCAAATCAACCTAAAATAACTAATAAGCACTAAAATCTTGTATCCTATCAATCCTACACTAATCAAACCATGAAAAAAAAAACATAAAAAAAAACTAACCTTTTTTTGTCATTTTGGGTTATGGCACTTTGAGAGCTTGAGACTTTGAAGTGGTGTGGTGGAGGTCTGATTTGTGGTGGTTTCGGTCGGATTTGGTGTGGTGGGCATCGGATTTGAGGTGGTGAAGGTCGGATTTGTTCTTTGGCGTCGGATTTGTGTATTTGGCATCGAAAATTTTGGAGAGCAAGAGAGAGAAAGTGAGAGAGTGAGAGTGAAAGAGATGGGAGAGGGTGTATATTTGAATTGATGGTATTTTCGTCCAAAATTGTTACAAAAGTCCAATTTTGGATATTTTTTAACAAGTGGGTCTAATTGAGATATTTTCATTATTTTCGGGTCTAGAAAAGGAAATTTCTCTCTCTCTCCCTCTCTCTCTCTCTCTCTATATATATATATATATAACATGTATACGTATATATGCAAACAATGAAATGAATAAATCCCACTTTTACCCCCTGGACTCGTACCTTCGTTACATTTCGCCCTTGGACTCGAAAATGCTGCAAAACTCAGCTCAGAACTCAGACATGTGTTACAAGTTCTCACTTCCGTCATTATTTGGACGTTAAGTTATCACGTGTGTGGAGTTTAAAGGTATAAGAGTATTTTTGTTTATAATGAATACTTTTAATATTTAAATATTATTATCAAATATATTAATTAATTGTTATTAAATAATTAAATATTTCTATTATTCTCTCTCTCATCTCTCTGAATCGGAGGGCTCGACTCTGAATCAAAGTCTGACTCTGAATCAAAGAAGAAGCTAAAGTTGAAGATCTTTTGAAATCAGTGGAAGACGATGTTCTCCTAAAACTCTCTGTCAACTCTCACATGTCCCGCGTCTCCCCAAATTACATCGACTCCGATCTCGATCGCCGATTCCGCGCCCTCAAGTCCCATCCTTCTTCTTCTTCATCTCCGAACCCTAAACCTCCTCCTCCGCCGCCGGATCGCCTCCCCGCCACCGCCGCTGCCGATCCGGAGCTCGAGGCAGTCCTCGGAGACTATCGATTCTCTCCTTGCTCTGCGACAGTTGCCGATTCAAATCACCACAGCAATTTCGAAAACTGATTTAGATTATCTTTTGCTTTCCTTTTCTTTTCGTCGACTATTGTGATTTTGTCCAACTTTGATTTTCAGTCTTCAAACTTTGATTTGATTTCTCTTGCGTTCAATCGGGATCGAAATCAAGAAGGGTGAGCTCTACGATTAAGATCGGATCTCGAGGACCTCTTAAAGATCAGTTTCATCATTGAAGAAAATCCTAGCGGTGTCTTACGATGTCTTGCGTTTTATCCCAAATCCTATTTCTGATTCGACCATTTCTTGTGTTGTGATAATACAGTTAGACAGATTTATCCCAAATCCCGCGGCATTGGATCTTGACTACACTCATTACATGGTCACGCCTACAAAATAAATCGTACAGAAACCTTCCTTGAGGTGTCAACAGAGCGGCGTAGATCGGAGGCGATATCGCCGCCGCGAGGTTCTGCGTCACGAGAGTCTCGGAGCTTTTCTTCTCAAATCTACAAACATCGTTTGTCAAGAGACCTTGGAGGCGTTGCATAGCAGTCTAGAGATTCAGATACGGAGACTGTCAATTTGAGGATTTAGGGTTTCTGGGAATTTTTTTTTTGTAAGAACCTTGTCCTTGGCTGTTGATGAAGAGGTAGAAGAAAGATACGAAGAGTTAGTTTCATGATGTGTACTGAAGGGTTTGATTTTAAGCCAAGTGTATCTTATGATGAAGAACTTTTATTTGTTTTAATTTAGTTTTCAATTTGTTTTCACTTCAAATAGTCAAGGGTAAAATCATAATTTCACGAAGAAAAAAAACCCTTTAAAATTTTGCGACATCATCAAAACGTGATAACTTAATGTCCGAAAACTAATGGATGGTGGGACGTGTAACAAGTGTCTGAGTTGAGAGCCAAGTTTTGCAACATTTTCGAGTAGATGGGACAAAATGTAACGAAGGTACGAGTCCAGGGAGTAAAAATGGGATTTATTCTAATGAAACATATATTATAAACATGTGCGTACAATATAATATACAATAAAAAAATATACGTAAGTAATCCAAATATCATATATAAAATACAAATAATGAGATTCTCATGAGGTGGTACTCTGAATAACATCTATTTGGTGGTATTCGGATGACCTTATTTTAAAGTAATCTGATTACCTAGGTAATAACATTCTCGGAAATCTTTTAAAATAATAACTCAAACGAAACAAAGTAATCTTGAGATTATTTGAATACCATTACCCCGAACCAAACACACTGTTTAGAATGCACTGATCTTATTTTATACTGTTGGGATTTCAAGTCGAAACCCTCTCACAATCAGAAGACAGAGCAAAATAAATGCAAAGAACAAAACACGAAATTTATAGTGGTTCAATCTAAATGTGAAATCTACGTCTACTTTGCCACTCCAAATATCACTATAAATACAATGGGATGGGTGTTTATAAACTCGTTCTCTCTTTTCTCTCTGTACCGATTTTTCTCTCTTTCTTTTCACACATAAAAAAGTGACAGTTACAACATATTTATAGAGAAACATCTAGGACAACAGACAGTCTTGAAATACCAAAAGTACCCTTGATCTAATTCTCAACCAAAACGACTCGTCTGGTCTCCAGCTCGACGTGGTCTGCTCGGCGATCGATCTTCAGCTCGGTGATTGACCTCGGTCTTCAGCATTCCAACTCGTAAGCTCGGTGCGGCGATGTGAATGACGGAATTGAAGACGAAGATCGGACGTGTATCTCTTGACCTATGGGCTAATGGGAACTCACTCGGGATCAACTTCTTTGTATACTAATCTTCTGTTGAACCCCTTCCATAATCTACGCTCCTAAAACTATCTCCTGTAAATATAAGCAAACCCAGGTGCTCATATGTATATATAAAGAGTCGTTATGAGACTCGAAGTTCGAATTGATAAAAACGAAAAATTTCCACGAGTTTTTCATATAACCACTTTCAATACTTATGTATTATCGTACTTAAATTATGTTTAATATAAGTATTTATGATTATTATGTTTATTTATTTTGTATCTGTTTGATATGTTGATTATATGATATGTGACATTGACCTCTGTCGCGGCTTGTGAGTCAACGAGAGCTCGCGGGTCGTGACACGGTGTTTAACACTTCAGCCCAAAAATACAAGGGAATGTTTTTAGAAAGCATCATTACCCGTGCCATTTCCTGGAGAGTGCGATTCTTTCTTTCGACAATTCCATTTTTATGGGCATGATGGCAGCAGAGAATTCATGAGAAAATTAGAGAGAAACTAGAGTTTTCAAACTCATTTTCATGGTCACTTCTTATTCTGATAACTTTCCCAATGCTTTCACCCTTTTCCCTTTGCACCTTGTTGCATAAGGCTTCAAAAGCAGCAAAAGTGTCTGATTTTTCATGAATAAACTCAACACAAGTGTACTTGGAGAAATCATCTACACAGAAAAGCACATATCTCTTCCTACCAAGACTTTCAACTTGCATGGGTCCCATCAGATCCATGTTTAAGAGTTCCAGAACACGAGATGTGGTAAGATGTTACACCATCTTGTGCGACGACTTGACTTGTTTGCAGATCTGACAGTCTCCATAAATTTTTCCTTCAACCACCTTAATCTCTAGGAGGCCCACAAAAGCCTTCTTAGACGTAATCTTCTGCATGCTTCTCAGATTTAAATGCCCAAGCTTTTGGTGCCACAGCTTGATCTCTTCGACTTGAGAGATGAGACAAGTTTGAACATGTGAGTCTTTGGGGGATATAGCAATTGTCTGAAGACCTGGTTCCCCTCATAAGCATGTCTTGTTTTTCGTTAGACACAATACACTCATCACGAGTAAAGTCAACAACCAAGTTCTGATCACATAGTTGATTAATGCTTATAAGATTAGCAGTAAGACCTTCTACCAATAAAGCTTTTTTCATGCAAGGAAGACCATGATAGTTTAGCTGACTTTTACAAATAATTTTGGCTTTAACACCATCACCAAAAGTAACATGGCAATATGAGTAGGGCTTAATGTTGGAGAGGTAGCTCTTTACATCTGTCATGTGACGAGAACATCCACTATCGAAATACCAATCCTCAGTTGTAGAAGCATGAATAGAAGTGTAGACTATGTTGGCTTTGTAATTGGATTTGACTCTCCAGACTTTGTGAGGATTAGGAGCTTGATAATTTTGAAACTCATGAGAGGACTGATGTTAGTAAAGATCCCTCCCATAAAGACGATAGCAGAAAGGACGAATATGACCACGACGTCCACATAAATGATAGATCCAACGAGGTCTGTTGACAAGAGACTTTACAGGTCTAACATTCTTTTGCTGAACATACTAATGACAATTTTCTGAGCCAGATGTCTGAGGCATATTCTGATTCATCTAGTCATCTTTCTTCTGAGATAGAAAAACAGTTGTTAAGCTGGATCCACCATGAGTGTAACCAAGACCCTTCATATTTTTGGCAGGTTTGCCAATAGTGAGAATCTTGTCCAGACTGTCAGTCCCGGGATTCAACATTCTAACAGATTTTGTCATATTCTCAAGTTCACCAATCAAACGATTCACTTCATGCTTTAACTCGACAATAGTCTTTAGAAGTCTGGTTTTGTCTTGAATGAGAGCAAGAATCATATTATTCTGCTTGTCCAACACATGCGATTCCTCAACCCACTTAGTATTTAGAACATTATAGGTATCATTAAGAACATGGTCAATCAATTCATCATCATCATCAGTGGGGTGATAATCAACTTTAGACAAACAAGACACTACAACAAATACAGTTTTTCGGTGCGGATGACTTTTGGGTGCGACTTTACGCACCTAAAAGTTGCACCCTAAACTACTTTCAGGTGCGACTTTTCGCACCCAAAAGGCACTAAAGTCGCACAAAAAATTTCGCTGATTTTTTTAATTTTGGATGCGAAAAGTCGCACCCAAAAGTTCATCATACATTTGGGTGCGACAAAGTCGCACCCAAAAGTCCAAAACATTTGGTCTAAAAATTTAGCGGGATTTTGTTCCCTCTTATTTGTTTTCACCAACACGAGAGAAAGAAAGAATCGGGAAAGGAAAAAAGAAAGAAGAAAAGAAAAGAAAAGAAAGAAAGAAAGGAAAGGAAAGAAAGAAAAGAAAGAAGAGAGAATGGGAAAGAGAGAGACCGAGAGAAGGAGAGAGAGAGAGAGAGAGAGCCGAGAGAAGAGTATCGGCCGATACATCTCCTTCATTTCATCTTCTTCGACTTCACGTAGCTCAATTCCTCGCACACCAACCGAGCTCCACCGCGCGCCTCGACCGAGCAAAGTGCCACCGCCCCGAGCTCGCCGCGGCCGCCGCCCGGGAAAGAACGCCGGAGGAAGAGAGAGTAACCCCCGAGAAGAGTGAATCTCACAAAGATTAGGTAAGAAATCAAACTTGAGATGGATTTTAGGATTAGGGTTTGGAATTGATTATAGGGTTTTTGGATTCTTGGTTTGGTGAAATTGATTGGCTTTTGATGATTGATTGTTTAAGCTTGGTGGTGATGATTAGAACTCAGATTCATGGATTGAAATTGAGGTTTGGTTTTTCCTTGAAATATTTGGCCGAAAATTAGGGTTTGTTCATTTGAAATTTGGGGGTTTTGATTTGGACATGCTTTGATGATTCTCGGATTGCAATTATGCTCAAAATTGTGTTTACAATGGATCGTTTTTGGATATTTGGACAATTGATTTTGATTTTTGAGTTTGACCGAAGTCGTGAGCTTCAGCGGAAGCAAGTCCGCGGACGAAGTCATCCTCTTCAAGACCACCCGCGAAAGAAACATAAGGAAGGCCTGCAAGTCTTTGGCCGACCACATGCTCGACAAGATTCGCAATTCCTTCCCTGCTTACGAAGGACTCGCCGTGCACCCCAGTCCTGAATCTGAAGCCACCGGTAAATTGGGCTTTGATTTCGACGCAGAATTGCCTGAGGAAGTCACGTCCGTGATCCTCACCTGCCTCAAGAGCCCTCCCCAGTTGCTTCAAGCCATCACTGCTCACACCTCCAGGTTGAAGTCTGTGATATTTGGATATTTGGATATTTCATGTTCTTTCATGTCTTTGAGTATGTGTGTGTGTGTATTTACTGTGTGCTCTAATAATTTTTTTAAATTGTAGATTCTCTGCTCCACACACAGATCCGGTTCTTAGCCTTTGTGTGTTCTGTTTGTGTGGGTCTGTATTGATGATGGAGTAAGTAAGTTCCTAGACTTTTTTTTTTGCTTTTGAAATATCATGAACTGAAAAATCAAATCCATGACGACTTATAGTGCATTTATTGAGATAGCTTCTGACTTTTTATATTTTTTTATAAAAAATGTTTGATCATTCCCTCGATAATTGTTTCTTAATTGTGTATTGACAACAAAATAGTTAATGTATGTGAGTTACTCGAGTATGTCTTTATGTGATCCCTTGTATGTGTGTTTGTGGCTTAAACAGGGTGTGGAATAACTCAATCTAAAAGGGTGTTAGAGATCATTGTTAGGAGCTTTAGTCTTATCGGTGGTTGCGTTGTGATTCTCCATCTGAACGATGAAGCTCTGTTCTTATCGATATCAGCAAATGTGAGCGTGATGTTATTGCAAATGAATACAATATATATTCAGGGATTTATTTCTTTATTTCGTCTATGTAAGAGATATTTATTTCATGTTAATTAAAGCATTATGAATTAAGTATTTTTTATATTGAGAACTTATATTTTTAATTGATGCTTTGTCTTATTGTTTTTATATTTTTATATTGATAAATTATAATTTTAATTGATGCTTTGCCTTATTTTTTTTCAAACCCGAAATAGGAATTCAAGTCGCTTTTAAATAAACTGACATCCAAAATACTGATATTTATTATGTTTTTCATAGATTTGACGTCGCTTTTTAAAAGAGCTACGTCTAAAATTACAGTAAATTAACTCTCACCAATTTATGGCGGGAATGACTTTTGGGTGCGACTTTTCGCACCCCAAGCTCTACCCGCCAAACTATTGGGTGCGACTTTTCGCTCCCAAAGGTCTACCGCCAAATTTTTGGGTGCGATTTTTCGTGCGAAAAGTCACACCTAAATGTCGCACCCGAAAGTCATGACTTTTGGGTGCGACTTTTCGCACCCAAGACCTTTAGGTGCGGACTTTAGGGTGCGAAAAAGTCGCACCTAAAGTCGCACCCAAAGGTATCATTGGGTGCGAAAATTGACTTTCAGGTGCGAAAAAAGTCGCACCTGTTGCTATTTTTTGTACTAGTGAGAACTAGAAGCACCAGTGTGGATATCTGAATTGAAATTAGTAACAGAAGCAGTAAATGCGACAAAGTTACTTATCTGATCAGAGTCTCATTTGTATCATCATAAGAGAATGTGACATGGTATCTTATCTTCTGCTTCTTTAAGAAGTTAGGACACTCCTTCTTAATATGTCAAAACCCTTCACATTCATGACACTGAATGCCCTTGCCCCTGTTAATATTGTTGGTACTGAATCTATCTCATGTCCTTCCATTCCTTTGATTAATAGCACCTTTCTAATATCTTTGCACTACTACAAATAAGCCTTTCTGGTGCGGAGGGGCATTAGGTGCGACAAGTCGCACCTAAATGGGCAACAGGTGCGACTTGTCACACCCAAAGGTCTCCAAAAATGAAAAAAAATTCGCTGATTTTAAGTGGTATTGGGTGCGACTAGGCGCACGCGCACCCAATAGTTTTGAAAACTTTCAGGTGCGACTAGTCGCACCTGAAAGTCCTAAAAAAATAAGCGCTCAACTTCTCCCCCTCATTTTTTCATTTGTCTGACGTGGTATTTATTTTTATTTTTTTTTACTTTCAGGTGCGACTAGTCGCACCTATTATCTTTTTTAGGTGCGACTTGTCGCACCTGATTACTAGGATTAGTTTTTAAAGCTGCGTCTTCTTCATCTTCTTCACAACAGCCCCAACACCCAACAGCCCCTCTGCGACTCTCCCTCCCTCTCTCTCTCTCCCTCTGCGACTCTCCCTCCCTCTCTCCCTCCCTCTGTGACTCTCCCTCCCTCTCTCCCTCCCTCTGCGACCTCGCTCCCTCTCTCCCTCTCTCTTCTCCGAGCCACCACGCGTACCGGTCTTCTCCGACGTCCAAGTCCGCGCCGGTCCTCTCCTCCGTTCCGGTCCTCCGCAGCCGCTCCTCCGCGCCGGTCCTCCGCGCCGATCCTCCGCAGCCGTGCCTTGTGAAGCTCCGCCGCCACCTCACCACCACAATATCTCTCTCCGACCAAGCCACCACCGACACCACCACGCCGGAATCTCAACTCCAAGAACCACCACTGAGTGCAAGATTGTCGCCACCACCGAGTAATCACCACCACCAACCGTGCCCTGTGAAGCTCCGCCGCCACCTCACCTCCACCATCTTTACTTTTTTTTTGTTTCTCCGACCACAATCTCTCCGTCACCACCACCTCCGACCACCATCCCTCCGCCACCACCACCTCCGACCACTATCTTCTCAGCCTCGGTATGTTTTTTATTTTATTTTATTTTTGTAAATTATGGCCATGATTTCCGACGCCTTGACCTTTAGTCGTGCCTCGCCAGCCCCGGCCATCATCCCGTCCTCTCCGCATCGCCTCAGCCTGGTCGAGCGCCGCGTCGCCTCCGCGTTGCCGCGCCTTGTACCTCGCAGCCCCGTCGGTGAAGGTTAGTGGTTATTTATGTTAATTAAATTAATTGATTAGTTATAGTAATTATTTAGTTAAGTTGTTATTTATGTAATTAATTCACATGTTTATAAAAATGCTAATTAGTTATTACATTTTAATAAGTATGTTAATATGTTAGGTTAATAAGTAGTTAATTTAATTAACTTGTTGATTAATTTGTTAATTTAATGAATGAAGTATATTTGTGTTTAATAAGTACATGTATTAATTAATGTAATTATAATTGTTAATATATATAGTGTTTATAATTAGTTTAATTAACTAATTAATTTGTAGTGGAAATCAAATTGGTTAATAAGTTGTTAGTTTAGTTAATTAATTAATTTGTAGTTTAATTGTTAACAATTTGTACTTAATAATGAAATTGGTTATGTAACTAATTTTAAATTTTAAATGTTAGTTTAATTAAGATTGAAATTGGTTAATTGTGTAAACTATTTTATTAGATTAGTTGTTTATGATATTGTAATTAATTAATTACTGAGTGATTGTTTTATAGATATTGATAAAATGTTGTGACCGAGTCACGGAGGCTCGGTTTAGGACTTAGTTAATTAATATGATAGTTTCTGGATGGATTTTAAATGTTTTTAAAGTAGTTTGCAGGTTTTTGGTTTAACAATATTATAGGGGAAACTCTGCCAAAATTTCGGTAGAGTTTTGAACCAATTAGAATCGAAATCCACTAGAAACAGTCCATTTTAAAAAACAATCCATTTTCCAGGATTGTTTCCAGGATTTTGAGGTGCTTTAGTAACTTTCCCATAATTTCTACAATCCATTTTAAAAAAATAAGATACCTTTCACAGTCTCTCTCTCATTCCTTCTAAATTCGCTCTCGGTCCTTTAGTAAGATCGGACTTTCAATGCTAATTAATAATTCTCGTTGTCTTTCTCGTTCAGGGAAATCAATGTCTAATCCAAGTAGAGATTGGGTTACCGAGAACGAGAGGTTGAGCTTGCAGTATAAAACAGTGGTTAACGAGTTTATCCGCATTGCAAGCAGACAACCGAACGAAAATGGCCAATATCGTTGTCCTGGCAAGTCTTGCAACAACGTGAGATGGCATGCCATCGGGGTCGTAAGGCATCACCTCCTGGACAATGGGTTTACCCCAGGCTACACAGAATGGTATCATCACGGCGAGCGCCTTGTCCTTACTCATGGTGAAGACCCCATTGGAACTGATCAGAGAGGAGTAGGAGGATTGCACGACGCCCTGCATGATATCATGGACCACGAGGATTTCGACGACTTTGCGGATTCGACCCCGAGCGAGGTGCGTGCGGAGGATCAAGTGGAAGACTTATTTGCCGAGTTGGAAGCGGAATTGTACCCTGGATGCAAAGAGTTTTCTTCTTTGTCGTTCTTGGTTTCGTTGATGCACATCAAAGTCACGAACCATTGGACGAACATGTCGTTCACAAAACTCTTGCAGCTCTTGAGGAAGTCTCATCCAACCGGTAAACGAATTCCGGAAAAGCACTACGAGGCAAAGGCGAAACTGAAGCGCTTCGGCATGGGGTACGAGATGATCGACGTGTGCACAAACGACTGCGTCTTGTTTCGAAAAGATCTCGAGAAAGCTGAAGTGTGCCCAGTTTGCAACGAGAGTAGATGGAAGCCGACTGGGAAACAGATACCGCAAAAGATATTGCGATATTTTCCCCTGAAAGATCGATTGAAGCGGTTGTACGCCTCTCGACACACGTCGCTTCAGATGCAGTAGCACAAAAGAGATCACGTCAGAGAAGAAGGCATTTTGCGACATCCTGCGGACGGTACGACGTGGAAGAACCTGGACGAGAGATACCCAGAATTTGCCGAAGAGCCTCGGAACGTGCGGCTTGGATTAGCTTCTGATGGGTTCAACCCGTTTGGAGAAATGAGTCTAGCGTACAACATGTGGCCTATGGTGCTGACTGCGTACAACTTGCCGCATTGGTTGTGCATGAAGAAAGAGTACCTTATGCTGACGCTTCTGATTCCCGGGCCGAGCTCACCAGAAAAAACATGGACGTGTTCTTGCAGCCACTAGTTGAAGAGCTGAAAGAATTGTTGGAGACGGGATTCAACGTTCGAGATGGAGCCAACGATGAAGTGTTTCGGTTGCGTGCTGCGCTACTCTGGACGATAAACGACTTTTCGGCTCGATCGTATTTATCGGGATGGAGTGGCCAAGGGTATCTCGCTTGCCCCACGTGCAACCTTGACACGCCGTCACTAAAAGTCAGAAACAGAATTGTGTACTACGACCATCGTCGATTTTTGCCCACGCGTCACCGATTGAGGAAAAGTAGCGATCACTACACAAATCGCCACGAGAGACGCAGTAAACCCGACAAGTTGACTCCGTGCTCAGATGTCATCGTGCTTAACTATAGACATAATTGTCGTGTCGTACTATTCAAATGCATTTGGTATGGTAACAAGTACAATACATGGCGAATAGTGCATATTGATAAGATTACTGGAGCGACGAGTTCTTATACCGCTAAAGAGTGGTTTACAGATGAGCCGTTCGTACTCGCGACTCAGGCGAAACAAGTCTTCTACATCCAAGATCTTGTTAAAGGTGACGATTGGGTAATTGTTCAGGAATGCAATCATCGAGGGATTTGGGACATTCCAGAAGTTGACCCTACCACATCAGCCTTGGTCCCATTGACAATAGAATTGTCAAACATCGAAGGTCTGAATCATCGACACGAAACCGCTGAAATTGAGCTAGTCAGTATCGTTGACGATGATGAAGAATTTGATGAGGATAATGAGGCACACATCGTTTTTGAGGGAGAAGATGTTGATGTAGATATAGAAGATACTAACATTATAGGCAGTGATGATGATGAATGAGTAATATTTATCTAATATGTAACCACGGTTTTCCTCCGCCATATGTGAGGGCATTGTAATAAAATTTCGTGGTGTCGTCCACGTTTCTTTGTTTTCTAATTTTGTTTTCTTCTTATAGGATGTCGACTGGAGCAGGTGGAGGCGAGGATCCACCACAGACGCCGGGATCCTCCGGATCGAAGAACACACGTGGACCAACGAAGGGTCTCGTGTCAGCGAGAGCAAGGGTAGGGACTCCTGGTGCGAATGTAGTTCGCTACGATCGGCGACACATGATGTTCTACCAGGACATCAGGGAGTAAAATCCCTTGATCGGCACCTTCTCGAACCGTCTTGGAAACTTGATCAAGGCGACGTTTCAAGCACACGCAAATGACTGGAATGAAGTCAAGCCTCAGCATGTGACGGCCGTTATGACCGCAATCCATAACGAGTACCGTTTTGTGTACGAGGATCCTGCAACTGGCGAGAGAGTGCCAGCTGATTGCATTCGCAACGAGATAGAGTCTACTATCATTCGCGAAATGAAGCGGTTGCGACGCAACCAAAAGTCAAAGTTATCATCTAGATTCTTCAACAAGTTTGCGGGAAAATAGAGCTCGCCAGAGAAGAAACACAAAAGGGCTATACGCACGAGGCTTGGTTGAAGGCAATAGAGGTGTTCAACACACCGGAACATAAGGTATGAGTTGAACATGATTTTTTTTCTCATCGAATCGAATTAAATGAATTTATGTCTCGCAGGCAAAGGCTGACCGCAACTGACAAAATGCGAAGAAGAAGCTGACAAAGGCCAGACAAGGGTCGATACCTTTTTTCGCTCATCGACAGAAGAGCGTAAGTTGCTTAATTTTTATTAACATTAGACACATTTGTCTTATTTTGATGATTAAAACTTGCAGAGGAAGAAGGATGGGACATTGTCCTCCGCATTAGCGACGTGGGAGAAAAAGCATCAAGATATTAACGGCAACTGGACAACGCCCTTCGCGAGTCAACAATTTGTAAGTTACTTTATTTAATTACTTAATAATAATTATATAATAATTTTATTTGGTTTTTTTGTAAAGGCGCGAATCAACGCCCAAGTGGCAGATATTTTGCGACAAGCGGAGGAGAGAGGCGAAGAGGTGAGCCTCGAACGCGCAGAGGAGTATGCGATGCATGACGTTCTCGGGCCACGCCGTGATTGGGATGTCGGGATAGGACCCACGACACCAGTTGGGGCTTTGAGTGTGGCTCGAGCTCAAGATGGAAGCTCGTCTGGTTCGTCACCTCAGTCACGCGCCGATCCAGTACTGTATACCGAGTTGCAAGCTCAGTTGGCAGCACAACAAGCTCAAATGGCGGCACAACAAATGCAGATGGAAGAGATGCAGCGACAGCTGCTTTCGTTTACACAGATGCGTACTCAGGCTTCCCCTACGCCGACATCAGCGGCAATGGCTGATAATGAAACGCCAGGTTCTGCGGAGTTTCAGCGTGATCGTCCTAGCGGTAGCGGCAATGGCCGAGGAGGAAGCAGCAGTAGTGGCCGCGGAGGCAACTTATTTGGAGGAAGAGGAAATTCCTCTATAGATAAGTTTTATAGGCAACAACGAAAATAGTTGCCTTTGTATATTTTTATATTAGCGAACAAACTCGTATTAGTTGCTTGTATATTAAAAATATTTTAATATGAAATATTAATTTCTAATTCTAATTATAATTCTAATAATATTAATTTCTAATTCTAATAATATTATATTCTAATTCTAATATTTATAATTTTTTTTAAATAAATTGGGAATCGGGTGCGACTAGTCGCACCCAATACTATGGCGGGAAGGGTATTGGGTGCGACTAGTCACACCCAATAAGTTGGCGGGTAGGCTATTGGGTGCGACTAGTCGCACCCAATACGTTGGCGGGTAGGCTATTGTCGCACCCAAAAATCTTATTCTTAAGTTCCCACGGAAAAATAGGCGCGACTTCAGGTGCGATAAGTCGTACCCAATAGTGTCGCACCTAATAGAATATACTATTGGATGCGACATGTCGCACCCAATAGTATTCGCTGCGGACTTTCAGGTGCGACTCAGTCGCACCTAAAGTCGCACCTGATAGTACTATCGGGTGCGACGATGTGGGCATCGGGTGCGACTTTTGTCGCACCTGATGCCCATATTTGTAGTAGTGTTGTTGAGGAAATTTGTCCTTAAGATCTTGTGAGACATTCTTCTCAGCCATCTGGTTGAATCTCTTCATGACCCTGTTGTAAGTCTTGGCAAGCATAGCTATGGTTTCATCTACATCATCATCAGATTCAGAGTGTACATGCTCTCTTTGATCAGAGGCGGAGCTTTTAAGAGCCGCTCCCTTATTATTTTTCTCGGTCTTGGGGAGAGACATCTCATAGGTCCTGAGAGATCCCACCAGTTCATCAACCTTCAATTTTGACAGATCATGAACTTCTTCAATAGTTGTAATCTTCATCTTAAATTTAGGAGTAAGCGCCCTCAGAATCTTTCTGACAAGCTTCTCATCACTCATGATAGCTCCAAGAGAAAATGATTCATTGGCAAGATCGCGGATGCAAACATTGAATTCAGAGATAGACTCATCTTCATACATAGTTAATGCTTCAAAATTCATAGTTATAAACTGGAGCTTTTGGTCGCGAACTTTGTCAGTTCCTTCATGAGCAACAACAAGAATCTCCCATGTTTCTTTGGCACTCGTACATTGTGTTTATTATCCTGAAAATGTTTTTGTCAACACCATTGAAAATAGGATTAAGTGTGAAACCCCGATTTTTTTTCTTTTTAGCCATTTCAGAAATTAAATTTTTGTGATGTGAAATTTCTATTTTATAGAAATGTATATACATATATATATATATATATATATATATATATATATATATATATAATAAGTTCTTTTTCAGTTAAGTAAAATACTTAGGGAAGACAGCTTATGTATATTTTACACGTAAAAAGTTACTATGTAGGAAAATAAAGTGCAATTAATGGTTATATACATGATAGGAAAGAAATAGTTTTTTTTTTCTTTTCAAATATGTATTTGGGCATGTGTACGCTAATGAAATCTTGCACATATATATATATATAGAGTTGACTTTAGGATTAATGCTGTCAAGGTTGATAATAAGTTCTTGCCTTCTTTTTGAACGTGGGCTTTTGACTTTAATTAATTCCGTTATACAAAATTGAAAAGAGAGAATTTTAAGTACATTAATTAGACATAATGTATATTGATATCATACCTTTTTGTCGTTCCTTTCTTTTGTTTAGTTCCAGCCTTTTTCCTTTGCCTTTCTTACGCTATCAAAACATCCTTTTTCAAAACACTATCCCAGATGAAAAAAAAAGAGTAAGAACGAACGAGAGAGAGAACAAATACATCAAAGTTATTAGGTGGTTTTCTTTCCTCAATTTGTTTGTTCCTAGCAAATTGTTGGAATTTATTCTCTGACCAAATAAGAGGTATTTATTTTATGTAACTTTTCTTTTCTTGTGCAATTTTTTTTGTTAATATGTTTTGTTTACAGATGAGCAATTTTGGTCTGAATATTTTATACATGACTACTTAAGATGTTTTCAATACAGTTGTAATATATCATAATTTTTACATGAACGGTTTTTATTTCAAAAATCTTTTACGCTCACTGCACAAAAATTTTATTTCTATTTTAAACACCGTAATTTTGTATTTAATTAAAATACCTACGAAACATATTTTTATATGAAATTTTTATACAAAATATTTTGGTACATCGTTGATATATGATAAAATTTATATGAATTTTGAATATGTATTTATGTATAAAAGAAATATTTTCATACCGGTATGCAGATTGTTTCAATTTTCTCTAATATCTTTTCATCATTTTATACTTTGATTTTTGTTTTCGTCAACTTAAATTCCGATTTTGGTCTTATCACTGAAGACTAATATGTTCAATTTATATTTTCTAGTCTCTGGAATTTTTCCAGAATTTTTCTCTGAAATTATTTTTTTCCCGGAACCCGAGGACGAAGGGTACTTTCGTCTTTTGACGTCTCTGTTCCTTCTCCGATTTTTTTTTCCATAATCTTTGTTATGTCTAGAAGTGTCTTATAAGAACCTAATTCCTATCCGTTCGAATAGGTCCCGAGCCGAATAGCTTTTCCAATCGTTCGAGAGTCTAAGAACTTTTCCTCGACTCAATAAGGTGAGAATAATCTCAGTACAATACAGATTAGTTTAAAATTAATTACGATGAGTGTGTGATCTGAAATGGTTAATATGTGTTATATGATTGATTGTGTGATATTTCTTAGATGCGTATACGTGTTATTGAGTGAATTGTGATTATTATGTTATGTCTTGTTATGATGAGTTTATGTATGGGTTTAGTACAACTTTGGCATAACATGTTCTAATTATTAGCATTTTTTATTTAAGTTTATGTCATATGTCATATGTCATATTTGTATGTAACACAAATAATCAAGTGATAAGATAAGTAAGAGTGCCGTACCGCCTCGAGCTACGGAGGTAATAAGAGAATTCTTTCAAGCCGACCTACGGGCTCATAAAGGGAGTTTTCTCATATGATATGTTTATTAGATGGTGCGAACTATGGGAGGTCGCAGCCCCGTAGTTCGTTTCCAAAGTGTACACTGAAATCGGTACGACTACTCTAGGGGCACCCCGAATAAAATATGATAAGATTTATGATACGAAAGACCATGACACTGTTAGAACTAAAACACTAATTAATCCGTCATGCATTGCATTACTCATCTCTTTTTGTGAGTCATAGTTATTCTCGTTGAGCGTTAGCTCATATTATGTGTATTCGTCCGTATTGTAGGTAAGCAACAAATGAACAAGTGAGGAGGGTGGATCAGCGGCGTTCGATGGCTAAGGGGTTGGGTTGTGGTTCCGCTCGCTTATTTAAAAGACTTCCGCTACGCAATTTTCTAAACACTCGGTTTGAGATTTTTATGCTTAAGATATTTTCCAAGTTTAATTAGTTTTGAAAAACTGAAGTTGAATTTTTATGGTTTTATTTCCGTTGAATATTCCAACCATCTACTTTAGTTTGGAATTCCGAATTAAGTATTTCTCTTATCTTCATCAAATGTTTTGTAAGATTTCAAGTGCTGGTTATATCAAAGTTGTTTATATTTTAGAGTCTAAACTTTATAAATGAAATGACGATTTAAAAAAAATTATCCACTTTTTTTTTTAAGTAAAAGAATTAAGATAAGTATGACGGTCCGAAAAGTCGGGTCGTCACATTAAGAGCACGAGAGTTACCCAGAGCAGCTTCATCCTCAGTGGAATCCCAATCTTTTTCGGGTTTGATGTCAGTAACAACACCTCTATCATCCTTGGCCATGGGTGGAGACCAACCATTTATAACAGTCTTCCAAGTCTTGCTGTCCAGAGACTTCATGAAAGCGCACATCTGTGCTTTCCAATATCCATAATTTGTTCCATCAAGCACCAGAGGACGATTGACAGATCGTCATTTCCTAGAACCATCCATCAAAAACAGAATTGAATAAAAACAGGAAAAATCACCCTGAGATCTGGGTGCCCACTCTAATAACAATTGAAATTCTTTTTAAACAGAAAAAAGATGTCGCACACACTATAAAATCAATGTGTTCGGTACTTTGTTCTGACTCAGGTGACGAAACGACACAATGAATGAGAATGAGTATTGTTGGTCTCACACTCGAGATTACATAAAAATGACAGAATTTGATTTTATATATTAAAAAAAAAACCAGTGTCCCGTTTTCCAAGTTTTCTAGAGACTACTGATACAAAATATTTAAATAAATATCAATATGACCAAACCCGTAAAATTCAATAATCAAATATACAAATACGCCTCTTATTATCTGGGACGGTGTAGTTTATTTTATTTTATTTTTTAATTGCTATGCTAGACACAAAAGGCTGGGAATAATTAATTTGGTTTTATTCCTTTTCTTAAAACAAAAATTAATTTGGTTTCATATACCTCGTAGAAAATGTGTATCGACATTTCATTATTTTTGCTACGTTTCCCCAAAAAACGGCTCCTGAAACTTCTGAGAGATTCATTTGGTATAAAATACACAATCTAATCCTAATCTAAATCGATATTCCACGACTTCGCATTATTTGAACTTTTATATATTTCTTCTTCTTTTTAGTGGTGTGCTTTGGATTGATGATATGGCTTGGATTCACATGAATAAACTTCTGTAGTTCCTCATAACTCCTCCATAAACATTCTCAAGAGTGACTACTGGTACAGCAGATTGTAAGCTGGGAGATCTTGTACTCTGTGTATGTCTTCCAAAGACAACTCTCTTTCCAATTGTGTCCTTGTCACTTGTAGTACCTCCTGTAACAGAGGTTCACAATATTTAATTTCCATTACGGTTAATGATACAACCATAAGTAAGAATTTGAATTGTGAGGCAAATACAGTTTACATTGAATTCCATATACGAAGCATGCATCGCTAGCCACTGAGCGTCCATCATTTCAAAAGCCATGCAGTATAGTACGTCGAATGCTTCTTCATCCTCTGAGATTGCTTGGAAGTAAACGTTCAACTTTCAATTAAAAACATATTTTATATTTATAATCCAGGTTAAATTAAAACAAAATCAATCGAAAAAATATAGCATTTCTCCTAGATTATTTTTTCTTTATAAATGAACTTAGGTTAAAAATTAACTTGTTAATAAAAAGTTTCATTAATACAAAATCTAATCATCCTCTTTACTTGCAAGGCAAGGAAAGAAAACAATTCGAAATGTATGTACGTTTTCAAGAATGAGCTAGAGCGACCAGCATTTCCTTTTACTTTGGTTTTACGTACCTCCTAATAGTCTCATGAAATTGATTCCCGGAATACATTTTGGTCTCACTGCAAGGTCAATAAGCAGAAAAATTAAGTCAAAAGCTTTATGAAGTTGTACTTTTATTATGATAAAAATTGAAAATAAAAAAATAAAAAATATTTACCAGAGTAAAGATCAAGCATCTGGATTAACATAAAAGTGACGTTGATTCCGGCGACAGCAAACGGATACTCCCAAGTCGCTCGATTCCCTTCTTGTTTGTACAATAATCTACGAAAAGATGCCTTGATTTTGAATGTTACATAATCAGTAATGACTCATGCTTTATTACCATGCTTTAGAAACAACAGAATATAATATATACCGGATAAGTCCTGGCAAAAAACAGCAAATTCTCGAGGGAAATGAAGCCGCAACCCCTATGCAGATCAATTCTTTGTGAGCAAAGATTACTTCTCAATCGGAAAAGCTTAAATGTAAAATCAATCGAGTTCCAAAGAATGTGGCTTCAAGAAGAAAAAAAAAAGTTATGTCCACGGAGATTATGAAGGGAACGGATATGTATTTTTACCTGAAATCGGTGGATGGATTAGGACCTTGCCATCCCATGTTTTTCCACTGATCGGAGATCAAGCCTCTGAGGGCAATGTCGGGAAATGAGGAGAGCCACAACGCTCTCAAGGCTTCCTGTAATAATCGAACAAATGAGAGGTAGAAAACCTTGAGTTAGTTTAATAATTTTAATTTAACTATAGATTCTTGGCTTTTTAGCATCGGCGATCTTAAACTTATCTGATAATTTGTATTTTGGCATCTATACTTTATTTGTTGTTCACTTCCCCGTAGGTTTGATTTTGAGTATTTTTACTCATTTTAAAAATTATCAGTAGATATTAAAAAAAATAATAATAATTGCACGTTACGAGCTTATAATTAATTTTTTTGCGTGTATTTTAAAAATACCACTATTATTTCATAACATATATATACTACTAATAGGAAAAATTAATAAATAAAATTTTGTAAGAGATCTTTCTTGCATTTTTTATATTTTGAGTGAAAAAATTGTAAATCAGTTATTTATTTGCAATGTACAACTTTTCAACGAAATTATGATGCAAACTTTTAAGAGGGGTTTAAATCTCTAAATAAAAAGTTCAGAGGTTAAATACTAAAAAAAACGTTTAATGGCTAAAGTAAAAATACACACAACTCCAAAAGTCATCGGTTAAAAAGAAAATAATAAACTTGGATTTGTACATGAAAAAGCATACTTGATGATCTGGGCGTGTCTCGTCAAATGGCACGTGAAGTCTTTCTTGAAGCCTTTGAAGTCTTTGTTCCTAGTAATATAAATTAGAAGTTAAATTAGAACGACTAAACTCTTACTAGCTACATTTATTTCTTCAAAACTAATTTATTACCTCGAGAGGACTCAATATGTAGTCATGGTACTTATCGCTGCGCTTATTGTTGGCGCGGCCAAACAGTCCTATAATCCATGACCGTGGTCCGACCATAGCATTAGCTGCCACACATATAACAAAAACAAACAAATAAATAAAAAAATACTAAGCTATAGACATATATAGCAAAAATAAGTTGTAATTGTACTCACTAAAACATTGAGCTAATTGGTTATTACGTGGGTGGAATCATGTGACCACTCCAACTCCTCGTCACCTTTCGTTTGTCTCCAATAACCCTCATCCTCATCAACCTGTTTTTTTTTCATAAAAAAACAAGATAGTGATTAGAAACGCCAAAAAGTCGCTCAAAACAGGGGAAACAGAAAAGAGCCATATAGTACAAGAATGAGAAACAATGAAACTGTAAAAGAAAGCCAGTCAATAATCTTAAAAGAGTTACTCTGCGATGAGATGAGCAAGAATGAAAACGTGGCCTACGTCTTCTTAATCTCATGAGAATAAGAACTAACAATGTGGATTTTGGAATTTCAATCCCCTCTGGCGCTTTCTAACCAAACCGAAAGCAAATAGTAATATTCCATAATTGCGACTTAAAATATGAAAATTCTTTATACCTTTTTCTTTTTCTCAAGAAAATATTAGGTTACAAAATATTACACTCATTCATGTCCAATCCTCACGCTAATCGGTTATTTGCTTTTCAAGTAACTCTCTCTATCTCTCTCTCTCTCTCTCTCTCTCTCTCTCTCTCTCTCTCTCTCTCTCTCTCTCTGGTGTCAAATATACAATTAATATAGAACAGGACAGCATATACTTGATTTAACTTTTAAAATCTATCCAAGGAGATTCATAACAGCGCAATCAGAGGGATTCTTTGCTCATATGGCAAAAAGCATGCAATTGCAAATACTATTATTATAATTATCATTATGATTAACGCAGCGAGTTTAAGGTCAGTATCATGCATGGACATACAAAAGACATGGAAAAGTTGGGAACAGTGTGACACCACAAAGAAACAAGACAAAATAGTGTGATAAAGTCGTTTCCAAAGTCAATACACACAATAGATGAGAGAGAGAGAGAGAGGTACCAGCTATGGGTTCTGAGGAGACATATTGTTTGTGGAGGTGAGTGAGGATCGTAATATTCAACGGCGGTAATTATTGAGGCAGGACGCGGCAGGGTGGGACCTACTACGAGAAAGTGTTTTTTCTGTGGTGGGACCAGGATTCTCACTGATACGCAAAAGAGAGGACCAACAAGAAGAGGAGGAATGAAGATCAATGACATGGTGTTTCTGCAGAAGAGGGAATAGAAAGATATTACATAATGATGTCTTATTTTTCTTTTGACAAATTAGGCAATGCAAAACCGTTTATGAGGTTCTTCTTGTCTCTCTTTTCCCTCCTTTCGTAAGCCGCTCATTTTCCTACAAACCAGCTCTCTCTCTCTCTCTCTCTCTCTCTCTCTCTCTCTCTCTCTCTCTCTCTTTATGATTTTCTACCGCTAATTCAAGCCATATAACTAGAATTAATGATCCAACAAATTTGGAATTTCTTGATATCAAATTTTATTTTATTTTATTTATTTATTTTTATTTTAACGAAACAAAGTCCGTCTACAATACAGAAATACACTATCTGGCACTCCAAAAATATAAGAGTTTTCTAAGTAACTAGGCCACCTATAACATTAGGTTTGAGATTTAGCCTATGTTTGGAGTTTTTTAGGAAAATAGCCAAACGTATTAGGTGGCAAATTATGTTTTACTTTTTTGTCCTCCAATATTTTAAGTCAGTTTTTTTAAGTCAATTTTTTTAGCGTGAGTGAGTTAATTAAAATTAGGTCAATTAACTTCTATATTTAAGGGTTTTATGACACGTGTTTTTTTTTTTTTTTGTGCGTGTGTTTTTTTTTTCTTCACAGAATATTTGTTGCTATTATTAAGGAAGCAGTTAGATTTCTCTCTTCCACGTTCTCTCTCTCTCTCTCTCTCTCTCTCTCTCTCTCTCCACAAAATCAGATCTGGGTTTTTTTAACCTTCAACATGCCAAGATGACGAGAAAGAAGCCGAGGTCGCGGGCCAAGGGGGCAGTCCAGCCGAAGAAGTTGCGCCGATGACGCAGATCGGCCGGAGGCGGCGGAGGAGGTCGGCGAAGGATCGTTGGAGCCAGATCAACGCCCACAGGAGGCGGTTGACGAGAGCGTAGGGGAGGGAGCCGGTGTTCTCGGAGTCCGGAGGGAGGCCGTGGTCGACACTCCGGAAGGGGGTCGCGACGAGCCTCACGGCGGTGGTTGGCGGGAGAGACGATCGGAGCTTGGTTAGAGATGGGCCGACTCTCACTGTTAATTTTTTTTTAACAATGAAGATTTTCGAATGTCAGTTTTTGGAAAAATGTAGAGGTACAGATGATTTATTTACATTTATTTCCATTCAAATTACTTAAATGTGGAGAATGAGATAATTTCCAGTAATTTACGTGTATTATCTGTGTTGACAGGTTCCCAACAGTAACGTCAATCTTGGTGAAACTGTTCTAGATTAGCGCGCCGCGTGATTAATGATATCTTTGATAAAATATTTTGTTGAGATTTGTTAGAGGTTAAAGGTTACGTATAACAATTTTGAAATTTTCTGTTATTTTATATTATTATTGCCTATTATTTAATATAATTATATTCATTATTTCCATTTGATTAAGTAAAAGGGCAAATTAGTCTATTAATTATTGACACCTAAGCCGTTGGCTATTTCCCTAACAGTTATGAAACATAGGCTAAAAATAAAATCTATAGTTTCAAACCGACTATTTTGTTATAGTGCCCAAAATATAATGTGTATCACAAAAATAAATATAGTTTCTATCAAATCAACAAATATTTTATCTTCAAAGTCACTACTCAATTCTTAATTAACGACGAGAACAAAAAAGTAAAAATAAACAAAATAAATAAATAAAACCTATCCCTCATTTAACAAATTAATGACATTTTGACCAAATATATTTAACTTTTAATTTATATATAATGATAATATAATATTTTCTATATAACTTTCAGGAAGTAGATCGAATTTTTAGACTCTCAAATAATTATGAGCTCAATTGGAATATATTTTATAATACACAGTACATAACTTCTTGTTTAATTATTTTCTATCATATAAACACCACAATTTTACATTACAATAATTATTATTTTAAATTTATTCGAATTACTTTGTTATAAATTAATACAAAATACATAAATTTAAATAATGTTTCGTATTGTTATTTTTAATTAAAAATTGAGTAGGATATCATATAATATTATATTCACTAAAGAGTACTTTTTCAATATTCATCTATACCAATTAAACAAAAAAAAAAAAAAAAAAAAAAAAAAAAAAAAAAAAAACAAGAGACAATCCAATTTTATTTGGTAACAACAAGCACTTCTTGACCAGCGGTCAGTTTTGTAAGTCGGTAAGTGTAGTGGACAAAATAATACAATCATTATCAAGTGCAAAGTGATCAAAGTGATCTTCTTTCAAAACTGAAAATATTGAAGAAAGAAATACAAAATGTATTTTCACAATCAATAAAAATACGAAAGAGAAAGAAAAGAGAGCCTACTGTAAGTAAATAAGAGCTATATATGTTGGTTACAAATTAAATCTACAAGTACTACATGAATCGATCTACACATCACAGTAACTAGATCATAAACTACAACCAAACTTTTAAAAATAATAAAGAAGGGGAATTCTAATACATGTATATATATATATATATATATATATATAGAGAGAGAGAGAGAGAGAGAGAGAGAGAGAGAGAGAGAGAGAGTGCGTGTTAAGGGACTGGGAATGACTTGCGTCTGCACATGCACTTGTAGGCCATGGGACAGGTCTCGGCCTCGGCGATGGTGGCGCAGACGAAGCTGACCATCACAAGCCGGCACGGCGAGCACGACCCGCACGCGTGCGAGCAGTCCGGCAACCTCGACCCAGCCACCGACTCCACCACCGCTGCCGCTTTCATCTCCTCGCCTCGTCTCTGATCTCCATCTAAGTAATTACCTACTTCTAGAATGAATTAAAAAAGCTATCAGTTTACTATTACATATATTCAATTATATGCAGAAGAAGAAAAACAAAGAGGCCACTGTGAAATACCTGTCGCTATGTTTCTGCTGGACTTGGTAACTGGATTTAAGACTGCGAATATTATGATGAAAACAGTCATGACACGAATAGTACAACCCTTCATGGCTTCAATATAGATATATTTCTTCTCCTTCCTTGTTTCTTTCTTTTCCCACTAAGTTAGTTAATTATGTGTCGAATACCAAGAAAGTACTAGATAGGGATGTTCATTTATATACTAAGTGGGCTGTGGTTATACCATAGCTACGCTAAAAAAGGGTATTGAAGCGAATCACAGAAAATTGTACGTTTGGACGTGAATGAATAATATATATTGCTTGGAGCTTTGGGAGTGTGCTTGAGTGAGAGAAAATTATGAGGTAAAAATAGATCACATGAAACAGAGGGTAAGTCACAAGACTCTAGCCAATGGCTTTTGTGATTTCCATGGAAGAAGAGTGAAGACTTGGGCTAAGTAAAGTAATGATTATTAGTTTTTTTATCAGTATTGAAAAAGGCTTTCGTTTACGTGAGGCTAGCTAAGTAGTGACCGACATAAATGCCCACTAATTTATTGTTACTCGGATATATATTTTTCGTATTCTATTTTTATAAGATGAGTAATAAATTATGTACTGAGGTTCTGATGTGACTGCAATTAATATTTCCCTCACCAACATCGATTATATGTGAAAGGTAAAAGCTGAGTTCTGTGAAACTATTGAGTTTTTCCAATCATAAAGACTATTTACACAAGCCATGACCGAAGCTATAATGTATACTTTTTCAGTTTACCAAATCGTGTTCTAATCCAAGATGAGATTTTTTCTAGGTGGACCATAAAAAGCCTATTTCTTTTTTTTTTTTTTATCATATATTGTCATCTGTCATGTACATTTTCAAGATAGACGGTTTTAAAAATATGATTAAATTCAAAGATATGTCGGTGCCAATCCGTAGCTGTCCCAAGTCATGTACGTGCCAAAACCATTCCGAAATTAAGTACTCATCATGAAAGAGTGATCAACCACTCGTCCGTCGTGAGGAAAATGAGTACTCGATCAGTCAAAAGAGTTTACCACTCGGCCAACCAAAGAAGAAGACCACCGGCCACATGGATTGTCTCAACCACTCGACACAAAGAAATGAGTACTCCGCCAAAAGAGGGAAAGAGCACTCGGCCACATGCACCAACCACTCGGTCAAGATCAATAGGCCACCAACAACTCGTCCACGAGATCACTCGTCCACACACTACAACAAATACGACATTTACCGACGATTTTTTTCGTCGCTAAAAACCCCGTAATCGTCGCTAAATCTCTTTAGCGACGATTTTAGCGACGATTTTTATCGTCGCTATATGTCCGTGCCTAAATATATTTAGCGACGAATTAATCGTCGCTAAATATTTACCGACGATATTAGCGACGATTTTTTCGTCCCTAAATGTTTAAACTAGGAGTTTTTATTAATTATTTAGCGACGACTTAATCGTCGCTAATTCCCGCGGGTGAATTACGCGCGCGAATTAGCGACGATTAAGTCGTCGCTAATACGTTAATTTTTTAATAATTAGCGACGACATATAGCGACGACTTTGTCGTCGCTAATTATTAATTTTTTTTCAATTTTTTAAATTATTCATTTTTTATGATCGTTAGTTATTATTATTTTTTTTTCGTTTATGAAATTTTAAAATGAAAAATCAAATAAAAATCAAATTATATTATCAATGAACTTATATATAAAATACTTGAAATTGATCCGAAATTAAATAACCGAGAATTCCAAAATGAATAATTAAATTAAATTCTCGAACGTTATTAAATAAATAATCATAAATTATTTATTTAAATAAATGAACTACATTTCAATAACCAAATGAGAGTATTTAAACGCTATAAGCGATTTAAAAAACTCACGAGTTAATCGAGCTTTAATTTGGATAACTCTTTCTTGAAAACTTCAAAAATCCGGCTTCGTCACCTTTGACTCGTCCGGTTCCCGCTCGTCCGCCCAAATCTGTCATCAAACCGCGAAAATCCGACATCGAGTTAATTTCTTAAATCCAAACTCTTATCAATATCCAAAATTCCAAATCCGACATTTCGACTCAAAAACCCGAGCCCAACCAAGTCAACAACCAAACACGAATCCAAACTAACTTGTCACAAAATTCGTAACCTTGTCATTAAATCCACATTTTAAATTCAAACCAAAAACCCGTAACGTACAATCTCATCTCAAATCATAACTTTCAACTCCAAACTTCAAAACCACTTCCAAATCCATTCTCAATTTCATAACCAACCAAAAATCAACTGAGCATTAACTCAAAACCGAACCAAATCTGACTTTCAATTCCTCAAGTCAAAACAACGATTTCAACATCACCAAAAATTCCCGAGGCTCAGACTTTCATCATCACAAAACAGTCTCAATGCCACAATATCACAATATGGCTCACGGCCAAAAATCACAGGGTCAAATAAAAATTTCAAGACCAAAACAACTCACGGCCATAACCATTTCCAAACCAAATTCCATAACATTCCAAAAATCCTCATAGCCTCCTAATTCAACCAGAAATTCCTTCACAAATATGAGCATCAACTTAACCATAACAAATCACAATCAACCCCTTAGAACACACGGCAGAAGAACAAGACACACGGCCAAATGAATCTCACGGCCAAAGAAAAACACAATCCAACTCAAGAAATTTCAGAAATCCAAGAGATCATCATCATAGCCTCAAACAAAATCAATACATCACAAACCCAAAATCTCAACTCACACCACACAGCTGAGCAAACAAACACACGGCCAAAACACGTTCCACACATAAAACCCGTCCAAACCACAATCAAAAGAAGAATTCAGTCCAAAATCAACACTCCCATAAGTAATCAACACTAAACCGAGCACAAATCACATCACAAAGCATCAACCACGTTCAGATGTAAAACCCCCAAATCAATTTCATCAAAACCCTAATTTTCGGATCTTTCACTTTAGCCCAAGAAATCCATACCTCACTTGAAGAGTCGGACCATTTGGACCGTCTTCACCCTTTTTTTCCCTCGCCGGAGCTCCTAGGACGCGCGGCGACCTTCTCCTCTCGGCTGGTGGTGTGCACGCGGCTCGAAGATGGGCGGCTGGCCGAGCTCAAGCACGGAGAAGAAGAGATGAGGAGAGGGTGGTGCTGTGGGGGGTTTAGCTGCCGAGAGAGAGAGCTCGGTTGACACTACTACAATTGTTGGATTATACAACCCACTTTCTACAACGCTTAACATAAGTGTTGTAGAAACTAGGGATTCTACAACGCTTCACATAAGCGTTGTAGAAACATAGTGTTTCTACAACGCTTATGGCTAAGCGTTGTAGAATCTCGGTGTTTCTACAACGCTTACAGCTAAGCGTTGTAGAAACTTAGTTATTCTACAACGCTTTTGTTAAGCGTTGTAGAAGTACATAAATTTTAGATTTTCCACAACGTTTACACTATCCGTTGTAGAATCCTCGCCGCGGCACCACGTGATTTATGCCTCGGCGAGAACTTTCTACAACGCATGGTAAAAGCGTTGTAGAAGGATGCGCCTCGCCGCGGCACAATTTCAACTTCGCCGCAGCGAAACGTTCTACAACGCTTGTTAAAAGCGTTGTAGAATCTATTCGCCGCGGCGATAAATATTTCTCGCCGCGGCGACATAATTTCGCCGCGGCTAGAAATATCATTTGCCGCGGCGAGGTAGATACCGTGGCCAAGCAGTTTTTTTAGAAACTGTCTCGCCGCGGCGAGTGAGGATCCTCGCCACGGCGAGACTTTCCTACAACGGTTATAATATCCGTTGTAGGAACACCTCGCCGCGGCGAAGACATATTTTCGTCGCGGCGAGGGTTTTTAGGTTTTCACTATAAAAGGCCGTTTTCAGTTTTTTTCTCAGTTTTTTCCAATACACACACACGAGACAACCATTTTCGGCCGCATCTCTCCAGTTTTTTTCTTTCAAAATCCCTCGCCACGTCCTCGCCGCCCCAAAATCTCGCCGTCGCCTTGTCCTCGCCGCCATCTCTCTCTCGCCTTGTCCTCGCCGTCACTTTTCTCTCGTCGAGTCCTCGCCGTGCTTCCTCTCGCGCCTCTCTCTCTCTCTCTCTTGCCGCCTCATTGTAAGGTATGATTTTAAAAGTTTTTTAAGGTGTATATTGATTTAATTTCGTGTTGTTGATATGGATTTCTTGTTGTTTACCCGAATTGCATATAGTTTGATTTTTTGAATTCACAAATTTAGGGTTTTGTTTGATTTTCTCTTTTTAGAACAAGAAATTAGGGTTTAGGTTAGTGGAATTTGAATGAGTGAATTTAGGTTAGTGGAATTTGAATGAGAATTTGAGTTAAATTGAAATGTCCGGATTGTGTTTGACATATTGTTACATAGGTTAGTGGTTAAAATGGTTATGTATATTAATGTTGAGATTGAATTGTTTATGAATTTGTGATTGATCGAATTGTTCATGAATTTGTGATTGGTCGAATTGTTTATGAATTATTTGTGATTGTTGGAATTGTTTTAATTTGTCATGTTTAAATGTATATTCTTGGAATTGATATATAATTTGTTATATGTTAATTGTAGAATTGTTTATGATTATGTTTTGTAGGAGCTTGAAAATTCCTCGAACTAAAAACACGGCCTCTAAGGCTCCGAGCTCTTCCAGAGGTCAGAGTAAAGTAAAAAGCAAGCGACCTCGTCAACAGTCTCCCGAAGAGGAATACAACACGAGTATCTTTACTAGCAAGGTCGCGGAGGAACGCTACGACAAAATCTTGCCGCGTAACATTATCCATGAGAGAGGATTCAATGTAAGCAATACGTCGGATATAGGAAAGCAAATCCGCAACAGCATAGTTGGTCATGATTGGGGGAGGTATTGTGCTATACCCGAGTTCGATTCGAACATCAACTTCGTGTACGAATTCTACGCAAACTTGCCGGACTCCCAAGCTAATGTTGTGACGGTCCGTGGGAAACCGGTCGATGTGAGTATCGAAGCTATCAACGATCTTCTTGGGACCCCAGATGTGCCTTTCGAGAACGAGGGCTATCGAGAATGGCTAAGAAGTTGCAGCCATGAGGAGATGTCGCGGGTGTTGTGCATTCCGGGAGAGGATTGGGTCACTGAAAAAGGAAAAAGGGTACTCAACCGTGACCAACTCACCAGGATCGCTAAAGCGTGGATTTACTTTGTTTGCGCTCGTCTCTATCCAATCAAGCACTTCACCACTCTCGACGAGGATCGTATCCAGGTGTTGTTCTGCATTGTTAAAGGCCTTTCCATTAACGTCGGTCGATTCATCTATAATTGGATGAAGAAACTCGACTATACTAATGAACGACACGGTTTGCCATATCCGGCGATCATTACCGGCCTTTGTACAAATGCGGGGGTACCACGCTCGAAAAGGGATACGATACACAGTTCAATGGGGCCTATTACGGATTCCATTATTGAGCGGTACAAGATTAGGGAGGATCCACAAGCGGAGGAAGAGGAAGAAGCGGAGGAAGAGGGTGAAGAGGGGGAAGCGGAGCCCTTATTGCGCTTACCAGCGCCTCTGGTAATCGACCCCGCCACCATCGACTACATTGCTCATTGCTCCAACTATCTCGTCGGCGGGTTCCAACACACGCAACAGTACATGCACCAACAAGCGGAGTATGGCGCCTCTCACATCAATCAGTTGAACGATCTCTACTCTCGGTGGGACATCAACCAAGAGAATCAGGTGTTATTTCCTCCATATCCTCAGTACTCCGACTATCCGTACGCACCACCACAGTGGCCGCCGCATATGGCACCTCCTCAATATCCGGCGAACCCACCACCACCACCACCGAATGACGAGTAAATTTCAAGAACCAACAACACCAACTCTTCCATATAAATTTCAAACTCTTTTTAAATTTAAGTTTCAGTTTAAGACTCGCTTGGTTTGTTTATGTTTATGACTAGATTACTGTGTTTTATTTGTGTGTTTGAGACTATTCAATCTTTGTTTGAGACTCGTTTGGTGTGTTTTATTTCATATGTGTTTGAAACTTGATATTATATGTTTAAGACTAGTTTGGTTTGTTTTATTTATTGTAGAAATTTTAATTGAATGATCATTTTTAGTTGGAGAATAGGTTAAATATTGGAAAAAAGTGAATGAGTTGGTGGTAGAGTGCTTCTTCGCCGCGGCTAGGTACCTTTCTCGCCGCGGCGTGACTATTCTCGCCGCGGCACAGTATATTACCCGCCGCGGCGAGTGCTCTACGCCGCGGCTAAAATATTACTTCGCCGCGGCGAGATTTTGATTTTTTAATACCGAGAGTCTGTGTTTTTTAAGAACTTGTCTCGCCGCGGCGAGTTGATATTCCCGCCGCGGCGTAATGACCTCGCCGCGGCATGGAATATACGTTGCCGCGGCGAGGTTTCTACAACGCTTTTTTAAGTGTTGTAGAAGGGTCCTCGCCGCGGCAGGATTTATATGTCGCCGCGGCAAGATTGTGAGTTTTTAATACCGAGAGTCTGTGTTTTTTAAGAACTTGTCTCGCCGCGGCGAGTTGATATTCCCGCCGCGGCGTAATGACCTCGCCGCGACATGGAATATACGTTGCCGCGGCGAGGTTTCTACAACGCTTTTTTAAGCGTTGTAGAAGGGTCCTCGCCGCGGCAGGATTTGTATTTCGCCGCGGCGAGAGTTTGATTTTTTTATACCGAGAGTCTGTGTTTTTAAAGAACTTGTCTCGCCGCGGCGAGTTGATATTCCCGCCGCGGCGTTCTGACCTCGCCGCGGCATGAAATGTACGTTGCCGCGGCGAGGTTTCTACAACGCTTTTTTAAGCGTTGTAGAAGGGTCCTCGCCGCGGCAGGATTTGTCTGTCGCCGCGGCGTGATAATCCTGCCACGGCGAGAGTTGGAGAAATGTAATTTTAATGTAAATGACATTGTATAGAGAAATTTTGAATGAAAAATAACGTTGTCCACAGGAGAATAACATAAAATCCAAAATGAAAATACATTATCTAAATGTTTAATATCAAACAAAAATAGGATCTATATCCTTACGAAGTAGATGTGACACATCGTCATCATTAAAATCATCCACCTCTTGATCAATTTGCGGTAATCCTGATGTGAACGGAGGAATGCTAGACTTGTCTTCGTCTTCTTCTTCGTTACCGTTTCTCGCTTTCATATGAACCACTAACGATAACTCAGGATTTGCTGGATCCGAAACATAAAACACTTGACTTGCTTGCGAAGCCAAAATAAATGAATCATTCTCGTAGCCAATCCGTCTAAAGTCGACAATTGTAACTCCTTCATTATCAACTTTAACGTGATTATTGTCTGCCCATTTTCACTTGAATAATGCGACTCGCAACCCGCAATAATCAAGTTCCCAAATATCTTCAATGTATCCGTAATACTTCATAAAAGCATGTTTTGGATTCTTATCTTTTGCCGACGAAACATGTAAAGCTTCAGCAAACAATGTAACACCACTATTTTGTACGGGATGCTTGTTGTCTCATTCCCTTGTGTAAAATGTAAAACCATTAACAGACCAAGCAGTGTACCTTGTAACCATTGAGGACGGCCCGCCAGATAGTTTACTCAACGTAGATGAATGTCCTGCCTCTATAAATATGCGTTTTCCAAGCCAGTTTTGAAACAAACGGTTGTGCTCTTCTTGCAACCATTTTTCATTTCTACCCTTCTTTGGATTATTCACTCTCAACTCATTCAAATAAATATCCACAAATGGCTTGACCTCGGAAACGTTGTGTAACACATGGAGACTTGCTTGCTCCCATTCTTTTCGGTTGACGATCGAATAAGTACCTATAATGAAACAAATACTTAAAAATAATGTTCATATATAATTTAAATAAACAAATAAAGTGTTAAAAAATACCTTTAGATAGAGCTTTTGAATCAAAATTGGTATTCTTGGGTAACCCAATTTCGTCTGTATTAGCTAAATACTCAGAACAAAACTCAACCGACTCTTCTGCTATGTAATTTTCAACTATGCTTCCTTCCGGCCTATTGTAGTTCTTCACGTAGCTTTTCAACACTTTCATATAACGTTCGATTGGATACATCCACCGTAAAAACACGGGCCCTCCTAATTTCACTTCACGTACCAAGTGGACGGTTAAGTGGATCATTATGTCGAAAAACGAAGGTGGAAAGATCTTTTCGAGCAAGCACAGAGTTTTCACCAATTCTGACTGCATTAAATCCAATCGAGTTCGATCGATGACCTTCGAGCAAATCGAGTTAAAGAATACACATATCTTTGATATTGCAAACCTCACATCTTTTGGCACAATTCCTCGCAAAGCAAGAGGCAACATTTGTTGTAGCAGCACATGACAGTCATGCGTCTTCATTCCAGTAAGTCTCAAATCTTTCAAAGACACGAACCTCTTATAGTTTGACGAATGACCTTCGGGGACTTTAATAGAAGCAAACCAGTTACACAATTTATTTTTCTCCTTTCGATCTAGAGTGTACTTTGCCGGTGGTAATTTTGTTTTTTTCCCACCCCCTCCTCGGGATGCAAAATGCTTCTTATATTCATCTCTTTGAGATCCAATCGAGATTGTATTCCGTCTTTCGATTTATTTGGATCATCAAGAAGTGTACCAATAAGCGATTCGCAAACATTTTTCTCGATGTGCATAACATCCAGACAATGCCGGACGTAGTGTGTCTTCCAATAAGGAAGGTCGTAGAAAATCGATTTCTTCTTCCAAGGATTCTCTTTGAACGATTCTTTAGTACTAGCACTCCGCTTTCTTTTCCCAAGCACTTCATTGACGTTTTTAACCATCTCATAGACATCTTCACCAGACAAAATTCTAGGAGGGGGTCGTTCTTCTGAATTTCCATCAAACGCTTGTTTCAATCTTCTATACGAGTGATCTCTTGGTAAGAATCTTCTATGACCCAGAAAAACAGTTTTCTTACCATGCTTCAAACGGATGGAAGATGTGTCTTTCATGCAAATCGGACAACCAATCGAGCATTTCACATAGTATCCTGACAAGTTTCCATAGGCCGGAAAATCGTTAATAGTCCACATTAACATTGCCCTTAAGTTGAACGAATCTCCACGGTAAGCGTCTTTAACTTCCATCCATTTCTCCCATAACATCTTCAAATCATTGACCAACGGTGCCAAATAGACATCAATATCATTTCCTGGTTGATTCGGTCCTGAAATCAAAAGCGTTAACATCAAGAACTTTCTCTTCATACATAGCTTTGGAGGGAGATTGTAGTTCACAAGTATAACCAGCCAAACACTGTATTTACTGCTCATCATGCTGAACGGGTTCATTCCATCAGAAGCTAGACCAAGGCGCAAATTTCGAGTATCAACATTGAAATCCTTATACTCTAAATCGAATGATTTCCACTGTGCAGCATCAGCAGGATGTCTCAACATACCATCATCGATACGCTTTTCGGAGTGCCAAACCATGTTCTTCGCGTGTTTGACACTATTAAACATTCGACGAAAGCGCGGCATGGGAGGAATGTACCATAACGACTGAAATATATTTAACGAAAATCAGTAATAAATAATGAATATGAGCTACATGTATTTCCTAATCAAGTGATGAAAATGTACGTACCTTAACTGGAACTCCTTTAACCCCGTTACATGGAATTTTACCCTTCTTCCACCGTGACTCTTTGCACGTCGGACATTCATCTAGATCTTCATACCCGTGTCTATATAAAATGTTGTCGCACGAAAATGAACAACTATTTAAAACCTCGGGCGGTTCGATCCAAGGCCGGACCAAGTGATCGCACCCGAGCCAAGAGTGGGAACTCGATAGTCTCGAGCTAGGGTTTTCTCCGATCAACCCGCCTCTCGGGAGAGGTAGGGGGTGAGGAGGAGGAGTGACCGTGCCTTGGTCGTCGGCTGCCTACGTACCCGTGTGTGGGATCAGGTCAGAACGTAGTTCAAGCGTGTTAGACGCTGTATGAGGCGCGGAGCCTTGATGGAGAAGCGTACTCGACGAAGGAAACGGGGCGCGAGGAGTCCTCGGCAGCGTCTCAGAACTTCGGAGATCACGTATGCGTCTAGCGTGTTAGACGCGCGAGGGTAGCTCTAGTTGAGAACCCTAGGGGCGTGCTTGAGCACCGGAGAACGTTCGGTCAAAGGGAGCGACGTCCGGGAAGTCCCCGTGAGTGCTTCGGGACCTTTGAGAAAGAGGGAGGGAGAAGAGAGACTGCTTCAGGCCAAATATGGCATCCAGAGAAGCAGAGAAATCGAGCGTGTCGATAGGAGATGAAGAGAATTCTTGGATTGAATGGGATGGCTTTCCCCTCAATGGGAGGGGGTTTATATAGTGTTTGGGGGCCTTAGAAGGTCCCTTTTTCGTCCATGTGGGACTAGGAATGCGTGTGGCATCAAGTGGAGGCGCACGGCGCGCGCGGCGCACAAAGGGCGGCGCACAACGCGCGGCGCGCGGCGCAGGGGGCGCGGCGCGCGGGTCACCGGGCGCGGCGCGGGATGCGCGGCGCAGGACGCGCGGCGCAGGGTGCCTTGACTGGCGCGGCGCGCTGCCTGGCCGGTGCGGCGCGCTGCTTGCTGCCCGGCTGGCCGGCGCAGCGCGTTGTGTGCGTAGTGGGCGGCTCGTCTTGCCGGGCTCTTGCGGGCCTTCGAATGCCATCCATCCCACGTGAAATATGAAGGTTTCTACTTGGCGAGAGTGACTCGATTCGAGGAGCGACTCGAGGCTCGACTCGAGGAGTGAAGCTCGACTCGAGGAACGACTCGGGGCTCGACTCGAGGGGCATGAGGATTTGGCACGAGGACTTGTCAGTCGACTCGTGAGAGAAGGCTCGCCGCTCTTTAGGACCTCCGGCCTGACCATCGGCCCTTTGAATGGCGTGTCTTCTTGGCGTCTCGGGTTTTCCGAAAACGACCGACAACATTAGCCCCCCAAGTTCATTGCTCGGGAGGCCCCGGGCGGTGAACTTTTAGTTGTTTCCGCCGGGTGTTTGAGGAAAATAGACTCCCCAGAGCTTCACTGTTGCGAAGCCTTTGTGATTATAAAGGATACTCTCACAATTGTAAGTGCTCTTTCTCGCTTTTCCGTCTTTCTCGACACGAGTGTGTGATCGAGACGTGGAGGAGGATCCAAGCGGATAAGAGACGTAGCTCGACCTGGACGAGGCTAACGCGTTTGCGTCCGTCGCTCTAGCCCCGGAGCAAATGGGATATGCATGCGCAAGTGTGGCGTGCATTTGTGTAGAGGCGTATCGGCAAGTTACGGCCAGTTGATCTTTGGGCGAGGTCATGCCTAAGTCTTTGTTTTGTTTGATGATATCATCAACCCGGAGTCCATGGGACTCGACGGTGACTAGCAGGGTGACGATTGCGTAATCGTGACCCCTTAGGGGAAGATCATGGCTTCCGTCTCGGCCAGCTTGGAAGGCGACTGCACTTTTGCATTTTGCAAAGGCGTGCTCATTCCGAGGTCTCGAAGACGGAGGTTAATGCTGCGGGCTGATGCTTCGAGAAGACGGGGTGGCACCTGGCGGAAGGCTCTGCCGCACCGGAGGGCTTCGACTGCTCGGGGATAAACGCTAAAAGTTTGACCACACATCAAGCATAAGTCGGCCTCACGGGGCATCCGCCATTCCCGCCTTGGTGACACTTCTTCGTCTGCGTTCGGAAGATCGGCCTTTATTCCCCAGGCGCGAGCGCGGGTCTCTATTTTGGCTCACCTGTTCTTCAGGTCGCTCCAGGTGTTTGTTCGAGGAGTGGGACTCGACTCGAGGAGACTGACTCAAGGCTCGATTCGAGGAGCGGAGCTCGACTCGAGGATATTGACTCAAGGCTCGACTCGAGGAGCGAAGCTCGACTTGAGGAGACTGAATCAAGTCTCAACTCAAGGAGCGAAGCTCAACTCGGGGAGCCGACTCAAGTCTCAACTCGAGGGGCTAGGCTCGACTCGGGGAGCCGACTCAAGTCTCAACTCGAGGGGCTAGACTCGACTCAAGGAGACTGGCTGGTCATTAAGGAATATGACTCCACTCGAAGAGCGATGCTCGACTCGAGGAGTATAACTCGATTCGAGGAGCAAGACTCAACTCGGGGAGAATGACTTGATGAGTGATGCTCGACTCGAGAGGGATGACTCGAGGAGAGTGACTCGACTCGAGGAGCATGGCTCGATTCGAGGAGGGTGTGACTCGACTCGAGGAGGATGTCTTGACTCGAGGAGCAGCGCTCAACTCAAGGAGAATGATTTGACTCAAGGAGCAAGACTCGACTCAAGGAGCGTGACTCAACTCGAGGAGCGAGGCTTGACTCAAGGAGAATGACTCGACTCGAGGAGCGAAGCTCAACTCGAAGAGACTGACTCGACTCGAGAAGCGAAGCTCGACTCGAGGAGGATGACTCGATTTGAGGAGCGAAGCTCGACTCGAGGAGAATGACTTGACTCGAGGAGCGAAGCTCAACTCGAGGAGACTGACTCGATTTGAGGAGCAAGGCTCGACTCGAGGAGAATGACTCAACTCGAGGAGCGAGGTCTCAGCTAGTTCAGGCCGAGCGAGGTTCTTGCTCAGAGGCGGGTGTGATTGTGCTTAGTCGGCGGTGGTGAAGATGACATGAGTTGCGCCTTGTATGGCTGTTCAGGTGCGTTCCGATTAGTCATCATACACAGCGCCTTGCGGTGACTCAGAGAGCGTCATTAGAGACGGCTGCGTGCGTTGTTTTAGGCATCGTAGGCACGTTATGAGGGATGGCCTAGATGCGGCATGTAGGTTACTTAGGTGTGTCACGAGGGACGACTTGGTTGCGCCATGTGGGCGTCTTAAGTGCGCCATGTAGGCGTCTTATGTGCGCCATGTAGGCGTCTTATATTGCGCCATGTAGGCGTCTTATGGTCTGCGCCTTTACGTGTCTTACAAGCGCCATGTAGGCGTCTTAGGTTGCACCATGTAGGCGTCTTACGGGTTGCGCCTTTACGCGTCTTACGTGCGCCATGTAGGCGTCTTAAGTGCGTCGCGAGGGACGACTTTAGCCTGCATCTCGGGGATGTCTCTTGGGCGCGCCGCGGAGGCGTCTTTAGCCTGCATCTCTGGGATGTCTCTTGGGCGCGCCGCGGGGGCGTCTTTAGCCTGCATCTCTGGGATGTCTCTTGGGCGCGCCGCGGGGGCGTCTTTAGCCTGCATCTCGGGGATGTCTCTTGGGCGCGCCGCGGGGGCGTCTTTAGCCTGCATCTCGGGGATGTCTCTTGGGCGCGCCACGGGGGCGTCTTTAGCCTGCATCTCTGGGATGTCTCTTGGGCGCGCCACGGGGGCGTCTTTAGCCTGCATCTCGGGGATGTCTCTTGGGCGCGCCGCGGGGGCGTCTTTAGCCTGCATCTCTGGGATGTCTCTTGGGCGCGCCGCGGGGGCGTCTTTAGCCTGCATCTCGGGGATGTCTCTTGGGCGAGCCGCGGGGGCGTCTTTAGCCTGCATCTCGGGGATGTCTCTTGGGCGCTCCGCGGGGGCGTCTTTAGCCTGCATCTCGGGGATGTCTCTTGGGCGCGCCACGGGGGCGTCTTTCGTGCACGCCTGTTCCCGTTTTGTGTTCGGGTGTTTTGTTTTGATGGAGCGTGCTTTCTTTTTGTGGAGCGTACTTTCTTGAGGATTTTGAGCGTACTTTCCATCGCCTATGCACTAGCCCCCCGAGTTTTGGGTTTACAAGTGTAACCTTTGATGATTAAAAATCTTTGATAAAGTGGATTTTGAAAGAAAAACATCGAACTTTATTAATATTGCAAAAAATTTGAAATCCTAAAACGTTGGCTCGTAGGCCTTATTGAATGTTTAGAAAGCAAAGAAATAAAATGGGGGGATCACTGGCTAGTGGTAGTACTCTCTTCCAGTGTTCCGCATTCCACGGGCGATAGATCGGTGTCTCGTCAATGTATGACTTGGCAGACCGTGTGGGGTCCCTGATGAGGACGCCGTTACCTTGCACTTGGGTGTCATGCAGGTGTCTTTATGGACTTCGCGGAGGACCTTGGTCGACTCGACGCTATCTCTAAGTTGAGAGATCGTGTTAACCGTCTTTTTAGCGGTCTTTCCATCGATTCCTTGGATGTAACATATTCTGGCTTGGGATTGGTCTCCAGCCATGATGCCGATTCCATTCTTGGTAGGGAACTTCACCAGTAGGTGGTATGTTGAAGTGATTGCCCTTAGCCGGTTCAACGTGGGTCGCCCAACGATTACGTTGTAGGGGGACTCTTGGTCGACCACTAGGAATGGGACCATGTGAACGACTTCAATGCTTCTGGGAGTTCCGAAGGTGACCGGTAGATCGATGATGCCTTCGGTCATGACTCTCTCCCCAGTGAACCCGAATAGAGGCGTTTGGGTCGGAGTTGGGCGTAGCCCCCCGAGCTTCATGCGCTCTAGGGTGGACTTGAAGATTATGTCGGCAGCACTGCCGTTGTCGATGAGAACTCTTTTCACCAAGTTATTAGCTACTTGGGCTTTGAGCACAATTGCGTCATTGCGCGGATGCACAACTCGCTTGGCCTCTTTGTTGGTGAAATGCATCGTCTCGTGAGGCACGGACGGAGGTTCTTCATATGTGAGGTTGACGTGCATAGCAGCGTCTTCTTGAGCCACGGCCCTTAGGAATTTTTTCCGTTGTCGGGCCGAATCTCCATCTTGTGGACCTCCCAATATGGTGGTTACAACGTGGAGTTGTGGATTGGCATTGGCAGTAGCCGTGGTTCGGTCAGCAGAAGCGGCTGTTCCTCCTCCCCTGCCAGACTGTGGCCTGTTCGAGGTGGGGCCCGCAGCGCTAATCATGCGTAACACAAATTCTTTTAGCTCACCCCGTTGGATCAATGCCTCGATCTGCCTTTTAAGATTATAGCATCCAGAGGTCAAATGACCGTATTCCTGATTGAACTCGCAATATTTAGATCTATCGCGAGTCGCGGGATCTTTGTTCATTAGAGCCGAGGGAGTGAACTTGTCACGCGCTAAAGCTAGGATTTGCTCCGGCGTTGTGTTCAACGGTGTGAACGACGAGTAGCCCTTAAAGTCTTCCGCAAGTCGCGGCTTCTGGGGCATCGGAGGTCGTCTATTAAAAGTCTGACCTCATCTGTTTCGCCTTTTACGGGAGTTTCCTTGCTCGTTGCTAGGCTCGTCTCGGTGGTGAGGGCTTTGATCATTGCCCTTGCGACCATCGAGGTAATCTTCGACTCCCATGAAGGTCTTGGCTCGAGTCATTAACTCGGCCATGGTAGAAGGGACACGGCCGACGATGGACTTAAGGAAGTCACTTGTGCGCAAGCCTTCAGTGATGGCAGTGATTGCGTCTTTGTCGTCAAAGTGGTCGACCTTATTCGATTCTTCAGTGAATCGGGCGAGGTATCTTCTAAGAGACTCGCCATCCTCTTGCCTGATTGACCACAGGTACATCTTGGTCTTCTTTTGGACCATAGACGTAGCGAACCGTGCTAGGAACATGTCCTTCAGGTCTTTGAACGAGCGGATGCTTCCCGGCCTTAAGTTTTTGAACCACTCGAAGCCGGGTTCGGCGAGGGTAAGACTAAAAGCTTGGCACATAGCGCCGGGAGTGACACCCTGCATCGTCATCCAGGTTTCATAGTGCTGGATGTGGTAAGCAGGATCTGCTTTTCCATTGTATGGAGCGAGGTTCGGGAGTTTGAAATTTCCCGTACATACCTCGGCCAATATCTGAGCCGTGAAGGGCGAGGACTTCTCCTCAACGACCCCATAGGCACTTCCGCCTATTCCGTGTTCTCGGAGATCTCGTACTTCATTTCGAAGATTGTGGATCATTGTGATCACATCGAGACCGGTAGTCGGAGTAACTCCCTGTTCGGGAGGAGTCACCGGTCGTCTTTCATTTGACCCTTGACCCGTGCGGCGGTTCCCGTTAGTTGGGGCTGCTACGGGGACGTTTGGCCGAGAGCTTAGTCGCTCTCTTAAGTCATCGCCACGCTCAATGCGTTGGGCGGTGAGGTGATCCCTAAGATCGGGGCTGGACATACGGAGGCGCAGGCTTCGTCTGCGACGGCGCGCTCTCCGCGTGCCCTGACTCTCCGTAACATTCTCCCTTTGACCTAGTCGGTCGAAGGCCGAGCGTCGGGAGTTTCCCTCTTGAGAAGCAGCCGGCGCGTCGCCCGTCCGGGGTAGGGGATTCGAAGGACCGGCTTCAAACACGGCGGGGTGTTCCCCGTCCTTCGTGAGAGAAGTCTCGATATCCTCTAAATCACCAGTACCCTCGTAATCAGGGTCGCGGTCGCGGCTTTCCTCGTTGAGGTTCTCAGGATCCCCGTTGGGGATTATCGTGTCACGCATAGGTTGCTTCGCAGCCAATTGGCTGTGGTACCTTGCGTTCCTCGCCTTTAGTCGGCGGATACTCTCCTCCAACTCCATGATGCGGTTGTCCCTGCTATCAGGAGATGGAGATGGTGAGCGGGTCGAGCTCTCTTCATGGAGCGACTCTTCGTCACCATGCGCTCGGGAGCGCAAGAAGTATTTCTTGGTCCCAGTGACATTTTCGGGGTTGTTTACGCCCTCAGAACGTACGGGTGGTTGGCTACTCATCTTTTCTCAAGTTCGAGAAAGTTGAGTTTGTAGAAGAAAAGAAGAAGATGAACAGAAGGGATTTCGGGCTGAATAGGTCGGGAGGTTGCCCTCCTTCTAGCGCCAAAATGTTGTCGCACGAAAATGAACAACTATTTAAAACCTCGGGCGGTTCGATCCAAGGCCGGACCAAGTGATCGCACCCGGGCCAAGAGTGGGAACTCGATAGTCTCGAGCTAGGGTTTTCTCCGATCAACCCGCCTCTCGGGAGAGGTAGGGGGTGAGGAGGAGGAGTGACCGTGCCTTGGTCGTCGGCTGCCTACGTACCCGTGTGTGGGATCAGGTCAGAACGTAGATCAAGCGTGTTAGACGCTGTATGAGGCGCGGAGCCTTGATGGAGAAGCGTACTCGACGAAGGAAACGGGGCGCGAGGAGTCCTCGGCAACGTCTCAGAACTTCGGAGATCGCGTATGCGTCTAGCGTGTTAGACGCGCGAAGGTAGCTCTAGTTGAGAACCCTAGGGGCGTGCTTGAGCACCGGAGAACGTTCGGTCAAAGGGAGCGACGTCTGGGAAGTCCCCGTGAGTGCTTCGGGACCTTTGAGAACGAGGGAGGGAGAAGAGAGACTGCTTCAGGCCAAATATGGCATCCAGAGAAGCAGAGAAATCGAGCGTGTCGATAGGAGATGAAGAGAATTCTTGGATTGAATGGGATGGCTTTCCCCTCAATGGGAGGGGGTTTATATAGTGTTTGGGGGCCTTAGAAGGTCCCTTTTTCGTCCATGTGGGACTAGGAATGCGTGTGGCATCAAGTGGAGGCGCACGGCGCGCGCGGCGCACAAAGGGCGGCGCACAACGCGCGGCGCGCGGCGCGCGGCGCAGGGGGCGCGGCGCGCGGGTCACCGGGCGCGGCGCGGGACGCGCGGCGCAGGACGCGCGGCGCAGGGTGCCTTGACTGGCGCGGCGCGCTGCCTGGCCGGTGCGGCGCGCTGCTTGCTGCCCGGCTGGCCGGCGCAGCGTGTTGTGTGCGTAGTGGGCGGCTCGTCTTGCCGGGCTCTTGCGGGCCTTCGAATGCCATCCATCCCACGTGAAATATGAAGGTTTCTACTTGGCGAGAGTGACTCGATTCGAGGAGCGACTCGAGGCTCGACTCGAGGAGTGAAGCTCGACTCGAGGAACGACTCGGGGCTCGACTCGAGGGGCATGAGGATTTGGCACGAGGACTTGTCAGTCGACTCGTGAGAGAAGGCTCGCCGCTCTTTAGGACCTCCGGCCTGACCATCGGCCCTTTGAATGGCGTGTCTTCTTGGCGTCTCGGGTTTTCCGAAAACGACCGACAACATAAAACACAATCATTTGGGCACGCATGGAATTTCTCGTACTTCATGCCTAATGTACCCAAAGTCTTCTTTGCTTCATACATACTTAAAGGTACTTTATTGTCTTTCGGAAATGCTTCTTTCAGTGTTTCCAACAATAGAGTAAAACTAGTGTTAGTCCAACCCCCCGACGCCTTCGTATAGCTTGTACACCCTTCGTATAATGGTGTCTCCGCATCATTCATCATGGACTCAAACAATTCCGGTCGCTCAACAAAATCGTCCTCCAAATCATTAATCATTCCGCACATATCATCAATATCATCTTCAACATCATCCTCATTTGCCGTAGAACGAAAATCTCACCATGGTAGAACCATCTTTGATACGAGGTCATTATTCCATATGCAAACAAATGGGTCCGAACGACATCAATCGAAAAATGTCTATGATTTCCACATTTAATACAAGGACAACGAATAAATTTCAAATCTACCATGTTCTCTCTAGCAAAATCACAAAACTCATCTACACCTTTCCGATATATCTCATTCAATCTATTCTCCCACATCCACTTTCTCATATTCATAGAAAAACCCTAATTATACAAAAAATTGCCAATTCTAATTAGTAAACAATCAAGAGAACAACAACAATTAGAACAAGTTAATTAAAGAAGAACTTACAAGATTTGAATGTGTAGATGAGACTAGTAAACGAGGACGCTCTAGAATGAGGTTATGAGAATTTTTTCGAGTGAGGTTATGAGAGAGTTCAAAGTGAAAAAGACCAGAAATGAGAATTTATATCACCAGTCTCGTGTCACTCGCCGCGGCGAAATTTCTACTTCGCCGCGGCGAGACATTCTACAACGCTTCACTTAAGCGTTGTAGACTGTCCTCGCCGCGGCAAAAATATGCGTTCGCCGCGGCGACACATCACGCCGCGGCGAGGTACAAATCCCGCCGCGGCAGGAGTCCTGCGCCGCGGCGGGAACACGTCGTCGCCGCGGCGAAAATCTTACCGAGAGCACCATGTTCCAGACATATAATCTCGCCGCGGCATCATACATTTTCGCCGCGGCGAGGGTATTCCTCGCCGCGGCGGGAATTCTCTTTCGCCGCGGCGAGGCTTCTACAACGCTTTTTTAAGCGTTGTAGAAAGGTGTCGCCGCGGCGGAGATTGTATACTGCCGCGGCGAGGACATCTAGGGTTACTTCGCCGCGGCGATGGCACATTTTCGCCGCGGCGAGACGTTTCTGGGTAACCCTCGCCGCAGCGAGAATTTGGTGTCGCCGCGGTGAGGCTCCTACAACGCTTATTATAAGCGTTGTAGAATCATCTCGCCGCGGCGAAAAATACACTTCGCCGCGGCGAGCTCCTACAACGCTTAGAATAAGCGTTGTAGGAGCGTCTTAAAATCTGAAAATTTCAAATTTTTTTAACTACCCGCCCATTTCATATCTATACTTAGCGTTTTTTTTTCAATTTTCCCTCATTTCTCATTCCTTTCATTTCTTCTCATCTCTCTCTCCACTACTCCTCTCTCTCGTCCCTCTCTCTCTCTCTCCGCCACTCTCTTGCCGCCCCGCCCCTCTCTCCCCACCACTCTCTCTCTCGGCCTCTCTCTCTCTCTCCGTCCCTCACCTCGCTGAGCCCCCATGCCCTCGCCCCGCGCGCTCTCTCCCTCTCTCCGACCCTCACCTCACTCATCTCTCTCGGCGCCCCCGCCCCCTCCTTCACCTCGCCGTGCGTCCACGCCGCCCTCCGGCCCTCACCTCGCTCGTGCCCACCCTCGCCGCGCTCGCGCCCACCCTCGCCGCGCGCCCTCACCTCGCCGCCTTCGGCCATTACCTCTCCGACCCTCATCTCACCACCTTCTCTTCGCCGCCCTTGTGCTCGTCCAACTCCGGGTAATGTTTTTGAACATTTTTACATGGACTTATTTAGTGTGAATTCGATATTGATTTGAAATTAGGAGATATTCTATTGGATTTGAGTTTATTGAATTGAAGTTTGATATTGATTTGATTTGGGAAATATATTTGATATTAGATTGAATTGGGATTGAAATTGTGTTTTTGTTTAGAATCGGATTGGATTTGAGTTTATATTGTGATTGGAGTTGAGTTTATATTGGATTTTTGTTACATTTGAGTTGAAATTTTGATTACATTTGAGTTGAAAATTGAAATTATGTTTTGAATTTTGTTTATTAGATTCAATGTCGTCCACTACCACTACTTCTAGCGGTAGTGGTAAAAGAAAAATTAGAAGACAACTAGCGCTTAACTCCGATGAACAAGGAAAATGAAGAAACACTCTTATGGGTCGGGTTAATAAGGCTAAAACACTTGGTAAAAAAATCCCGGTACAATTTGATGATAAAGGGCAACCAATCGGTAAAGAGGGTGATGAGTTGTCGAGTTACTTTGGCGTGTTAGCAAGAGAACACGTTCCACTTTCGATGCGTGATTGGAGATGTAAAGACAACGCCCAAATTAAAGAATGGATTTGGAACGATATGCAAGAAGGATTTACGATTCCTATCGAACAAAAACACGATTGCCTTATGAGAGTCGGAGAAGCCGCAAGGTTATTTCGTCATGAGATATACAACGATCTACTCAAAGACATAATCAACGAACCAATCGCCTTAAAGAGACCGGCTTGTATTTTGAAATACTATACAAGTATCACCGAAGAAGATTGGATAGCATTTGTTGAGTATAGACGAACCGAAATGTTCAAACAAACATCGGAACATGGGAAATCAAATATCGGAAAAAGTGTGTACAAATCTCGAACGGGCCGAAATGGATACCGAAAGCTTGATCAAGAAAAGGTTAGATTCATTTTTTTCTTTTAGTTATTTCAAATGTTGCAATTATTTTTTAATTTATTATATAATTACTTCTTACTAGCATGACGAAACGGGGGAATGGCCTACGAAAGAGGAACTTTGGATTGACTCGCGAATGAAAGACGTAGATAACTACAAGGATGAGAAAGACAAATTGATGGGAGAAAAAATCGTAAGTTCTTTACCTTTGTTATAACAATTAACCTTGTAATTTTATTTTCAAATAATTTTATGTGTAGAAAACGTTATCACAACAAGCATCGCAAGGGACATGGTTGCCGGAATCGGGAAAGAGTGTTTTGCAAGAAGCTTTGGGAACGTCCCGAGTTTGCGGTCAATCCAAACACACGTCGCGTTTTAAGTACTTTGTTCCTCCAACGCCCAACGAAGAAGTAATGAAGATGCGTCGGGAAATGAGCGAGTTAAAGTCTTTGGTGATGAAGGCATTCGGTGGAAATGGTAGCATTAATGTCGAGTCGCCTAGTGTCGAGCAAGTGGAAGAGAATCTCAACGCGAAGGTTGTTGATGATAAAGAGATGGCAAATGTTGAAGAACACGTCAATGAAGCGGTCTCTTTAGGTATGTTTAATTTTTTTTTTATCTATTTATTAAAGATAAATGTTTTGGTATTAAGTTATTGATAAAATTCTTGATTCGCTTAGAACACGACGATGTTGATGATCGTCCGAAGATCGATCCTATTGTTGTGGAAAAACCCAATAGTGTTCGTGCTAGTTGCTCTTTGAATCCAACCACGCCGGTGACACCGAGTTCGGATGAAAGCGTCGAGTGTCTTCTTTTCATTGATGACACCGAGTTCGGAGGCACAATTCATGTTGCAAATGGGCGAGCGTACATGAATGGAGGCGTAGTTCATTTCTCACCTTTGGAGGAAGGAAATTTACGCGTGGCCGTTTTGGGGGTTTTGATTAAAAAAGCAAAATTGCCAATTCCCACCGAAGAAGCTCAAACCGTTGAAGATGCTATAGGCGGGTTTGTCTCGTGGCCGCAGAGACTCATGGAAATGGACTCGGGAATAGAGAGTCGCGGTCCGGTTGTCAAACAACTCTCAAAGCTCAGTTTTGAGAGTGAAGCTAGCATCGATGATGCTAAGAAGATTCCGTACAAGGTGATTAATCCCAAGTATCGATTGCTCGCTCAACATGCCAACAAAGTAATGTTACCGGAAGGAGATGTGATTATGGTCAATGTTAGTCCAAGTCTCGCGGCTATCCCGATTCCGGTGTCATTTGAAGACATTTCCGATTTTTTGCAATACTTGGAACGATTTATATGGAGTAAGAGTTTTCTTTATATGCGTTTTTTAATATCAATATTCAATATTTAGTGTTTTGATCAACTAAATATTTGTTTGTCATAGCTATCTACGCTCGAGGCTAGAAAAGGCGAAGAAGACTCGAAATTATTGTTTTATAAATCCGAGCTTAAGTTCGTATATCGAAAATGACGACGAGGAGGCTTATTGTCAAAACGAGTCAAGGACGTTGGAGACGTGGTACGAGATTGCAAATTTGGTGAATTAGTTTTGATGCCGTATAACAAAGGTGCGCATTGGATGCTCGTTGTCCTCGACCTTTGGAGAAATAGCGCTATGTTCTTTGACCCGTTGAGAAATAAAATCCCAATCGATTGATAAAAAGGTAATATTCTGATTTCTTAAATAATTTTCATTATAAATCGTTCTAGATGTTTTTTCTCTTATAATCTCCGTGTTATATAGGGTTCTTGTTGATTTCAAGCTCGAGCATCAAAACGCCCATAGTAACGGGCAATCAACGTACATCAAGGCTTGGGATGCTCCGAGACAAACGGGAAACACGGAGTGCGGGTATTTTGTCATTTCTTATATGCGTGATATAGTCGTAGAAGGTGTAGGAAAATTAGAAAATAAGAAATCCGATACAAAAGAGGATTTAGAGAGAGTTAGGGAAGAATGGGTAAGTTATGTACAAACATTTATTAACTGTGATGATTAGCTAGTTTTTTTTATTGAATTATGGATTGGTTGTAGATGTATATATTATTTTGAATGTTTTGAAGATGAGGATATTTGAAGATGAATGTATATATTAGATATTTTTTGTATTGAAGATTATTTTCAGGTGCTAGTACCGTGTAAAAACAGATTTTGGATTGAAAATAAATGATTCTCGCCGCGGCGAACTATACTTCTCGCCGCGGCAAGTAATTCGAGCCGCGGCGGGAAATATTATTCGCCGCGGCGAGACAAGATACCGAGAGCAGGCAAATTAGAAATCTTAGTCTCGCCGCGGCAATATTTTTTCTTCGCCGCGGCGAGTTTTTAAAAAAAAATTCATCGCCTTCCTACAACGCATAATAATCCGTTGTAGAATAATCTCGCCGCGGCTAAGATTTGACGTCGCCGCGGCGAATTTCTCGCCGCGGCTAAGTGTAATATTCGCCGCGGCGAGTTGATTCTACAACGCTTCAATATCCGTTGTAGAATGTTCTCGCCGCGGCTCGGAACGTATCTCGCCGCGGCAAATAACTCGCCGCGGCGACGTATATTTCTCGCCGCGGCGACGTGCTTCTACAACGGATTGAAGATCTGTTGTAGAATATGTCGCCGCGGCGAGAAATATACTTCGCCGCGGCGAGATGTTTGAAAATATTTAAAAATTACACAATGGATTCAAACCGTTGTAGAAGCTTCTACAACGCTTAAGAATCCGTTGTAGAAGCTTAGTTTCTACAGCGGATAATTAAGCGTTGTAGAAAGTTGTTGGATTCTACAACGGATTTTTTTTTAGGGTTTGGGAGCGAACGAGGGAACTGATACGCGACCTGGTATTTAAAGACATTTACCGACGATTAAATCGTCGCTAAATGTTTAAAATTCGTAGCTAATAGGTTTTTATACATTTAGCGACGATATAATCGTCGCTAAATCATTTCATTTAAATTATTTTGGGGGGATTTTTCCCTCTTTGAATTTCGTTAAAATTCGAAATTAATTCCAAACTATTAGCGACGATAATATCGTCGCTAAATGTTTCCCCGCGAACTTAGCGACGAATATACACATTTAGCGACGATAAATTCGTCGCTAATTATCTTTGCCGCCAAACTTTAGAAGTTTTGGCACTAAATAATTAGCGACGGAATTATCGTCGCTAAAAGGTTGATTAGCGACGAAAAATAGCGACGATTTAGTCGTCGCTAATACTTCCGTCGCTAAATGTCATATTTCTAGTAGTGACAACACAACTCGTCCAACGAGACCACTCGTCTGAATGAGGTCACTGGTCCACGAGACCGCTCGTCCAACGAGACCACTCATCCACGAGACCCTAAGGCCCATTCACATATCAAAGCTCAACTATAAATACTCATCTGCATTCAAAAGTCAAGGTAAGTTCTTTCAACTTGTCAAACTCTACATAATAGACACCACGACTCTCTCTCTCTCTCTCTCTCTCTCTCTCTCTCTCTCTCTCTCTCTCTCTCTCTCTCTCTCTCAAGATAACATACATTACAACACAACTAATGTTGTGCGTCGGAGCATGCGCCGAGGGAAAACCTTCCTCGTCCCTCTAGATTCAAGTTTATCTTGCTTTTGATGACGGTGCGAAGATTCGAAGGCTCGACGATGAACGCAAAGAACGCAAAGAACGTTGAAGATCCAAAGACTCGGAGATCCAAAGAACGGGAAGAACATGAAGAATGTGGAAGATCCGAAGACCCGGACATTCGAAGATCCAAAGAACGCGAAGAACACAACGAGACGAGAAGAACTTCACCACATGATCTAGCATGCGTGCCATCACAGAGTCCGGCCCTAGATCGAATCGCGGATAGTTCTAAGAGTTAACCCAAAAACACCACTAACATTAAGTATATAAATTTGATGAGAAATCCCGTGTATAATTCGCGGAGTTATATACTCTTTGAGTTACAATATTTATCATTCTAATTGTATTATTTAATTTTTTGACTTAATGAAATTAAATTTGATGATAACATTGCCGCACGCAATCTAGGCGGTCCGACATACTGATTTTCTTCGTTTTTCAATCTTACCTTTTATATATGTAAATATAAACAGCGTAAAAAATAAAAATTAATAAAAACGTTCTTAATATAAAAAATCTAGCTTATATAAAATTCTAACCTTTCTTTTTGCACAGTATTCTTGGAATTTATATTTTTGAAAGACGAAATCGTGTCCACATTATTATTATATATATAACATAGAGGAAGGTTCCTCTCTGAACAGTGTTTATTTTTTAGAAAAACTTTTTTTTTAATGGAAAAAATAAGAAATTGGACCCTAAACACAAGTAATATTCATTCGTACCGATTTTTTTTTATAAGAAAGATAAAAATATCTCCAAAAAATTTTAATACATTTTTTTCAAATCTAAGTATTTCTGGACATGTTTCTATATATATCTTCCTCCATACTAAAATATATTAATTATTCCGCAACAACGCGCGTGATATGCTACTTGTTTAATATATAAATACGAGTACTGCAGTTATGTAGTTATGATGAAACATAAAAATCACATAATAGAACACGTTTAGTTAAAATTATATATAGCTACTAACGATTATTATGTACTTAAAACGAAGGGTATCGGGTATATATTTTAACCGAGTTCATTTTAAAAATAAAATTAAAAACATTTAATGCATGAAAGTTTCGTTTGAAAAACAAACTGATTACTGTTTGGCTTTATTTCCTTATTTTTCTCTTAGTGAGGGTTAATAATTTGGTTTCTTTTCAATGGTTTGATTTTTCATGGCTGGGCAATCAGATCGAACAAAATCAGTCAGATGACATTAGTTCCTTATTTTTTTAAGATTACAAATATATTATATGAACTATTATGTAATCCGGAAAATGCAAAAATCTATTATGTAATCCGGGAAATGCAAAAATCTATCTTTTTCAATGATATTAATGTGACTTAATTACATTAAACAATACAGTCTAAGTCGATATTGATCGAGAATATATGTAAATTTGATTTTAAGAGCATGATTAATTTTATTTTAATATGTAGACTTTATCAAGGTAAGTAAGTCGTCTTTTATTTTATTTAACATAGCATATCAGATATAATATATATGTATATATATAAATATATATATATATATATATATATGATTTTATGTGAATTATAAAATTGTGTTTCTGTAAAAATAATCCGAACAAACCAACTCAAACCAATCTATTTTTTTTTTATTTGGTTTTTACCTTTTAATCGAGTTCGTTTGAGGTTGAAAAACAGAAAATTAGATGTAGCTATTCAAACAAAAATAAATTAATATGAATAATATCTAATATATTATATTTGTACATCATCAATATTACTAATAAAAAATATTAGATTTATGATGAATACAAAGGATTTATGAGTAAAATAATAGCACAATAAATAATCGTGGTACTTTTGGTATTTGGGGTATGTTTTTTGTATTTGAAATATTTTAGGTAAAATTACAATATATAAAATATTTGTTGAGAACAATTTGCAATTTTTCTTTCGGTTTTATGGTAGCTTGTGCGATTTTTTGAAGCACATTATGCGATATAATTATATCGCTTACACGAGTGTGCAGAAAACGGGATATACGGCACTGTAGTCCAACTCCAAACCTTGAGCTTAGTTAGCTATATTTTTATATATAAAGGGAAAATCTCATTTTGTTTTTTTTTTTTAACTGAGTTTAAACAATTTATTAATATCTAATGTGTTACACTTTATCATTGAAATCCTTGCGTTCTTTTGATGAATGGTACAATATACCCTTGAAATTTACAACCTATCTTTAAACAATGACCCCTTATTTTTTATAATTGTAATTTGAATACTCTTATATCATATGTTTTAAAACAACCCCTAATCTCCAATTTGGCTGACTTATACATGAACTTTATAAATTAGAAAACATTCTATATTCGTCATCGTGATCTTGAAAATATGAATACATAAAATTAATTAATATAATTTGGGGTTAATGAGTTGATTTAATTAAATGAACGGGATTTTAAATGACACACATAAAAATTAAGCATTTTTTTTAACAAATATTTGTTGTAATTAGTCAATCTTTATATTTTTTAAGGATCTAACTTAAGTTTTTTTTATTGGGGAAGTAGCCCACCAAACTGAAGTTAATTAAATTAGTTGTTCACTTAATTAAATTAATTAAGCAGTTTATTTAACTAACCGAACAATTATTTAATTAACTTCAGCCCGAAGAATTATTTTTTTAATAAAATAAAGTTTGACTTATTTTTAAAAAAGAAATGTATTATTGAGCTACTGACTTAATTTTTTTTTTTTAATTGTAACATAAGAGAGGATTGTGTCATTACGACAGTTATTTTTTATGATTTATATTTATAATATAAACTGTACGATATTATATTATCGCGTCATTTAGTAATAATTGAGAGGTTTTTTTTTTTTTTTCTTAATTTCCACATATACCATGGTAAAAGACCTATACGAGGTAACTAACTGTTCTAATATAATTATATTGTTAGGGATAATTTGTATGTATATTTCGAAAACTCGTAAAAATGCCATGGGATGTGAAGAAAGGTACCAGGTTTTGTTTGCTATTGCATTGTTTTTTTGCTCGCAACTATGTTTTTGCATTGGTAAATAAAAACAAAGAGTTCATAAATTAAAAAGGGAATTGTGCCCATCCTCTGACTTGACTTGGCTCTGTATGAATAGTCCTATCAAGAAGTCAGAAAAATGTTTTGCTCATCAAGTTATGAATACAATAACTACTCGCATAATAGAGAGATATTCTTCTTCAGGGAAAATATCACATTTATACCCTGTGTTTTAGTGAAATGTCGAGTTTAACCCTCGATTTTAAAAAATGTCGAGTTCATACCATCTGTTTAACTAAAATGACGAAATTATACCCTGAAATGAATAACAGCGTCACAAATCTTCCTTTTATTGATATTAACTCTTATATAAGAAAAACCAAATCAAATCTAAATCAGTGCCATAACTTCCAAATTCTCAATTTTGAAATAAAAATAGCCTTAAATTGAAATTAAATAATAAAACTCATACCTCCTAAGAAATGACTTCATTTCGTGTTCGAATTGTAACTCTAAATTCTGGATTCTCTGTTCGAATATGCGATTTTGATGACTATCAACTATCGATGTTTACCCATTTGCCTCTTTCTGTGTTCTTCACGATTAAGAGACTGTTGTTTATTTTTTAGTTTTTAAATAAATTACATATATGGCGCGAATGAATAAAGATAATTGGTGTTTATATATACATATTATAATCAACGTCAATGAAAAGTCAATAAAAAGAATATTCGTGACACTGTTGTCTATTTCAGGGTATAATTTCGTCATTTTAGTTAAACAGGGGGTATAATTTCGTCATTTTAGTTAAACAGAGGGTATGAACTCGACATTTTTGAAAACCGGGGGTTAAACTCGACATTTCACTAAAACACAGGGTATAAATGTGTTATTTTCCCTTTAAAATTATAGAGAAACTTTGTAGGTGGACCCTACCTCCGTGGAACTTTCAAGTTTCAACACATACCCATTACGGCTCAGAATCATACATTTCGAACCCTCAATGGACGATGTCAATTCGCTGGTGGATCTACTTGGTACTCAAAGAATTTTTCAAATGCAAGCTTTCTATCAAGCTCAAAGAAGCGATAAACCCATACCGGAACATTCCAGTGGGTGGTAAACAGTGTTGGATTGCTTTTAAATTTGAAAAACTCCAGTTCATGTGCTACGGCTGTGGACGCGTTGGGCACGACCAGAGTTTATGTAGGAAAAAAACTCTAATGACCAAGAAAGTCTTGAAATCTCAAGCAGATTATTGGGCCATGGCTCAAGGCAGAAAATGGAAAAGTTTCGTGTTTTTTGATGATGGAGCTTCGTCCTTTCCTCCTCCGATGGAAAAACCCAACTAAAGCCTCTACCTCTACAAATGTTTTGTAGTCGAACGTAGATCACGGAGAAAATCAAGCCCATATTATGGCAGGCAAAATTTCATGGTAAACCTCGAGCCATACTCATGTATCAGAGAATGAAACAATTTTTCCCGCCTCTCCCTCTTTGGCACATGAGGGGCATGTGATGTGTTTAAACCAAAATGGGGCTCCGGTTCTAAAGTCGGGAACCTGGGAGAAGAAAAACAAGATAAGGCTTTGAAAAATACCCAAATCGTTTTGAACCATGGCAAAGCCAAGTCATAGAAACCTCGCGTCGCCCTGCGACAAATCCGAGAGATAGCTCTTTGTTGACAGTCTCATACGATCCGGCGGCCCAAGTGAAGAAAAGGAAAGTCAACCCCGAGGAGCGCAGGGATTCTCTTCAACGTAATTTCCAGAGGGTCGTCTCTCGCTCAAAAAGGTGTCTCGAGCAAAATTCCCTCAGGTGGCTCGAAGCTTCACCACCCATCGCCGAGCTCCATGATGGTGAAGGTATAACGTTGTCTGATGCTTGTGAGAAGAGAGCAACACGTAGTGAAGCTGAGGCGGTAACAAATGACGTGGTAGATGAGGATGGTGAAGTGGTTAATGCGGAGGAGACTCTCTCCCCGCGATCGACAAGTGCTAGCAGGTCGAGCCAGACCCGCTGGGAGCCATGAATCTCCTAGCTTGGAACGCCCAAGGCCTGGGCAACCCGAGTACGTTCAACGATCTACGCCGCCTAGTCTGTGATGTGAATCTTGATTTTTTTTTGTCTCAGAGTCCCATCTCTTCTTCCTTAGTGTTCAAAATGGAAATTCATCCTCGGGTTTGAAGGCCAATTTGTTGTTAACTATGATGGTCGGAAAGGAGACCTTTTGTTATTTTGGAATAAGATCAATGATGTCTTGATTCAGTCTTACTCTTCTGGTCATATTGATGCTCTTGTCTGTCGAGATCTTATTTCTTAGCGCTTTATAGGTTTCTGTGGAAATCCTCGACCAGAGAATCGTAAATTTTCTTGGGAGCTATTGCGTAGAATTTCGGAGATGGGCAGTGGTTCAAGACCTTGTATTGTTAGAGGCAACTGAAACAAAACCTTACTAGAGGAAGAAAAGGAAGGGGGGTTCCCTAAGAGTCTGTTAGCTTTGGTGGATATTTTACTCAAGCTCTCGAAGACGCCAACCTGACAGATCTTGGTTTTGTGGGGCAACGGTTCACGTGGACGAAAAAATAGTCAGCCTCGGGGTTCATTAAGCAGCGCATTGATTGGTTATGTGGCAACAAGTTATGGTTGAGTAATTTTCCCAACTTCAAAGTGCTTAACCTCTCATACTACCGCTCCGATCACAGGCAGGTTTTGGCACAGATTTTCCCCGTGGTTCATAGAAGGGCGATGGGAGACCGTTACTTCTTAGAGGATAAGTGGACCCATGATGAAGATTGCGATAAACTCATCGAAACTAATTAGGGACAGCGTGTTGGCTCTTCCTCCTCCAGCGTCGCGAAGGGTATTCATCAAGTCAGCTTGTCTCTCAACCGTTGGGATGGAGAGAAATACGGTGGAATCCCGAAACAGATCAAAGCCCTCCAACATGAGATCAAGAATGCTCGGTGGGATGAATCTCAATTGAATTATTATCCCGCTTCTTAGGAGCTTAAACCCCAAATTGGAGAAGCTCTGGTTTGCGAAGGAGATCTATTGGAAACAACGTTCTTGTGCCAAGTTGCTTTCCCACAGTGATAAGAACACAAAGTTTTTTCCCTCGCCAACAGTAGGCGTCAGAACAACACCATCCACTTGATTATCAATTTGTCTGGGGTTGAATCCACCTCTAATCGGGATATTTCTAGTGCTTTCACCACTTTCTTCTTCAGCCTCTTTAAGAGCACTGGCCCGCTCGCGAAGACATTGAGAATGTTGTCCCGTCGTGTATCCCGAGACTCTCTAATGCCTCTGCCCTCTCTCTTGAGGCTGATGTCTAGAAGAAAGAGATTGAAGAAGCTTTGTTCGCTATACATCTCACCAAATCGCTTGGCCCAAATAGGATGAAGGCTCCCTCTTTCGAAAAGTATTGGGACTGCCACTACAACGAATTCACATTTCTGGTGCGGAAGGGTATTAGGTGCAACATGTCGCACCTAATATATGTTTAGGTGGGACATGTCGCATCGGATACTCATCCAGATGACTAAATATTTCAGTAATGTTAAGTGGTATTCGGTGCGACACTGTCACAAACGGATATGACTTTGTCGCACCTAATACTTTTAGGTGCAACTTTTTTCGCACCTAATACCTTTAGGTGTGACGGCTATCACACCTAAAGGTTTTTAAATTTAAAACGGTCCGGAAAATCCCCCCGAAATTTTTTGGCTGTGTGATTTCATATTCGGTGCGACACTGGGTGCGACATGTCACACCGAATATGAATATTAGGTGCGATGGCATCGCACCCAATAGTTTTAGGGTATTATAAAAACCCGAGCCTTCTTCTTCCTCGCCCGAGCCTTCTTTTTCTCTAACTATCTCTGTCTGCGTCTCTCTTTGCAACTTCGGCGAGCTCGACCTCGGCCCAGCCCAGCCCGCACGAACCTCATCGTCCTCTTCGGTACGCCTCTCTCTCTCTCTCTCTCTCTCTGTCTCACCCTCTCTCTAAATCTCACTCTCTCTCTCTCCGACCAGCGTCCCCTCGGCCCATCTCCGGTGACCACCGCGTCCTCCCCGCCCCCGCCAGCGACCAACCCCGATTCCGCCGTGAACCTTGCTGTCCTCCTCTTGTATGCCTATCTCTATCACCCTCTCTCTCAATCTCTCTCTCACACACACACACACTCTCTCTCTCTCTCTCTCTCTCTCTCTCTCTCTCTCTCTCTCTCTCTCTCTCTCTCTCTCCGACCAGCGTCCTCTCGGCCCGTCTCTAGTGACCAGCACGTCCTCCCTGCCCCCGCCCGCCGCCCGCGACAAGCCCCCTTCCCCCCTCGCCCCCAGCCCGCCCTCGGCCTAGCATCGGCTTGCCGCCGCCAAACCGCCCTCGGCCCTCCCTCGGCCCAGCCTCGACCTCGCTGAGCTCTGACACGTCTCAGCCTTAACGTCTCAGCCCCGACATCATTACCTCGCTCGTTGAAGGTTAGTGGCAATTTTTCTCTAGTTGTTACTTAGTATATTAGTTAGTTAAGTAACTTGTTAATTAATAATGAAATACTTATTAACTTTTTTTTTGGAATTAATTTGTAGTAATTAGAAATTGAAATTGTAGAACTGAAATTAATTGTAGTTAATCTCTTTAATATGTTTTGATTATGATAATTAAATTGTTGTCACTGAGCCAATTGTTATATGTGTTGGTTTTGTCAATAGGATTTTTGTAATTGTAATATGGTAATTCCATTAATCGTACGCTTAATATGTTTAATTTAGTTTAGTTTTAGATTATTGTAATTACTTAAATTGAAATTAAAATTGAATTTGAAATTGGAATGTTTATGTGATTTAATTAGTTAAGTTAATTTACTATTTTCCGTCTGCTAATTAGTTTTATGGATATATGTTGAGTTAAATTGTTTGTTTAATTTGATTGTAATTTGTTGACAATTTGGTTAATTAATTAATTAGTAACATGTTTAGTTAGATTAATTAGTAATATATATGAATATATTTTAAAATGAATTAGTAACATGTTAAATTTAATTTAAACGTATTGAAAATTTATTGCGACCGAGCCATGGAGGCTCGGTTTAGTATTTAGTATATTAATAGGATAGTCCTGGTTGGTTATATATGTGTTTTTTAATTACAGATTTTGGTTAGTCAATATTATAGGGGAAACTCTGTCGAATTTTCGGTAGAATAAAACGTATTTGTCAAAAAATTAACTCTTTAGATAATATATTTTAACGAAATTAACTAATTTGTCGAAATTGGTTAACTCGTTAATAAAATAAGTAGTGAATTTGTATATAATAACGAATTCTAACAATTTTTCAAAATTAATACATGTCTTTCGCAATTTCTCTTTCACTCTTACAAATTCGCTCTCGACTCTTTCAAATATTAACGATTCATTTTTTCATCTCAAATTCGTTAGAAACGGATTCTAACCATTCATTTTTTACCTCTCAATTTCCTAACAATTCTCTCTTACAAAATGAATTCTAACGATTCATTTTTATCTCTCAATTTCCCCTTTCATTCAGCGGAATGTCAAATCCAAATAGAGATTGGATTATCGAGAACAATCGGTTGAGTTTGCAGTATAAAACAGAAGTTAACGAGTTTATCCACCTTCTAAGCAGACTCCCGAACAAAAATGGTCAATATCGTTGTCCTTGTAAGTCTTGCAATAATGTTAGATGGCAGGACATTGGGGTCGTAAAGAATCACCTTTTGAATAAGGGGTTTACCCCGGGATACACCGAATGGTGTCATCACGGCGAACGACATGTGCTTACCCAAGTAGAAGATGCCAGCAAAACTAACTAGAGAAGAGTCGGTGGATTGCACGATGCTCTCCATGATATAATGGATCACGAGGATTTCGACGACTTTGCGGATCCGAATCCGAGAGAAGTGCATGCAGAGGATCAAGTGGAAGACTTATTCGTTGAGTTGGAAGTGGAATTGTACCTTGGATGCAAAGACTTTTTGTCTTTGTCATTCCTGGTTTCGGTGATGCACATCAAAGTCACGAACCATTGGACGAACAAGTCGTTTACAGAATTGTTGCAGCTCTTGAGGAAGTCTCATCCAATTTCTAACCGAATTCTGGAAAAACACTACGAGGCCAAGGCGAAGCTGAAGCGTTTCAGCATGGGATACTATATGATCGACGCATGCATCAACGATTGTGTGTTATTTCGAAAAGATCTCAAGAAAGCTGAAGTTTGCCCAATTTGCAATGAGAGCAGATGGAAGCCAACCGAGAAGAATGTATCACAAAAGATATTGCGATACTTTCCCATGAAAGATCGATTGAAGCGATTGTACGCTTCTCGACACACGTCGCTTGAGATGCAGTGGCACGAATGAGATCGCGTCAAGGAAGAAGGCGTTTTTTGTCATCCTGCAGATGGTTCGACGTGGAAGAATCTAGACGAGAGATATCTAGATTTTGCTACAGAGCCTTGCAACGTATGGCTGGGACTAGCTTCTGATGGGTTCAAACCGTTTAGGAAAATGAGTCTAGCGTACAGTATGTTACCCGTTGTACTAACTGCGTACAACTTGCCGCCTTGGTTGTGCAAGAAAAAGGAGTACCTGATGCTAACGCTTCAGATACCTGGACCGAGCTCACCTAGAAAAGAAAAGGACGTGTTCTTACAACCAGTTGTTGAAGAGCTGAAAGAATTGTGGGATACTGGGTTCCAAGAGCGAGATGGGGCGAACGATGAAGGGAATTCGGCCAAGTGAGTCAAAGGCAAGGCAAGGAATAAAAAAGGAAACAAATCCACGCATTCTAGAAGGCTGCCTTGGCCGTGTGACATAAGTGGGAAGGAGGCAATATTTGCTCATGAATATGTGATATTCTATAGAAGAGGAAACTACCTTATTGAAGGTGAGACCTCTCCTATAAATAGGAGCCTCATTCTTCACATTTCATTCATCCAAATTTTAGAGATTTGAGAGCTTCTCTCTCTAGCTTGGCCGACTCCTCTCTCTCTCTCTCTATTCAATTTCGTTTTTGGTTTTGGCACCTAGGTCCTCATTTGACCTAGTGTTTTAACTCTTCGAGTTCAAGACTTGTTCTTAAGTCGTAGTGTTTAAAAGTGCCCACACACTAATTCCTTTTTCTCTCGAGTGATTTAGTGATAGAAACTTTCGTGGTTGCTCGAGTTGGCGAGGAAAGAAAGAGAGACGTGCTGCGAAGGGGGAGACGAACGTTGCAACTTTCCAAAAGCTTCTCAACGTTCAAGCTTCTAAAAAGGTTAGTAATCTTTAATGTTCATATTAGTTTTTATTTACATGTGCTTGCTCTTTGTCTAGGTTAGTAAAATCGTTTTACTAGTTAAAAGAAAATTTTTAAAATTCCGCCGCTTACCGAAGCGTTAAACTTTTTCTTAAACCCTAGATCAATTCCAACAAATGGTATCAGAGCTATGGTCAAAGATATGCATGTACATGTATTTAAAATTATGAGCTTGAAAATCGTTTTCGAAAGTTTACTAATTTTGTGACAAGTTAGAATTGTTTTCTTAGTTTTTTTTTAATTTATTGCTCTTGCCTTTAAATTAAAAATCATGTTGATTTTCTATGAGTTTGGGATGTTATTAAAACACATTAGAATCAGTTCTAAAATTTTTTAATTTTTTGAGAAACGTGTTTTAAAAGTTTGAGAACATTTCGAGTAAATTTTGTGACTAGTTTTCTTGTCTTACTAGTTTCTTTTATTTGCTTGAATCGTTTTATGCTTGTTGTTATTTCTTTTATATCATGTTATTACCATGTTAATGAAACACAAATAAAAGCTTTAAGAACTTCCTAAAACGTTCCGTTACACTCGATTCTTTTTACGCACTAAAAGACCGAACTTTAATTATTTCTGTTTTCTTCGAGCTGGAGTAAAACCCGCAGTAAAAGTGGAAAAACTCTCTGCTCAGAAATCAAAATTTAATGATTCTTTGATCAAATTAAAGGTCTGTCTGTCCTCTTTCCAATGCCCCCAGTTTTGGGTCAAAAGGACATTGGTGCCGCCAGTTATGGTGATTTTACTCCGAGGTGCACGGCTGGTCCGAAAGTCCAGTTTTTTAGAAATCCGGATTTTCAGCCCCACTACCATGAGTTATAGAACTCTAATGAGAAAATTTTCTTGAGCAAAAATGTTTTTCATAAGATTATAAACATGATGTGTAAGATGAAAATGTTTTGATTTTTGGAGATTTAACTTGAAATTGTAGTTTTACAAAACTAGTTTGAATTTTGAAAAACCATTTTCATTTTCAAACTTGAAAATATTTTGTCATCCAAATCAAATAAGTTTTCAAAATGTTTTCAAAACTATATCTATATCACATATGTTCAAAATCTATATGCTCTTGAAAAATTTGAGTGGGAGGTCTCCTTGTAGACAAGCCGAAAAATAAAAAGATGTGTAATCTCAAACTTTCAAGTGTTCGAGTGAGTTGAAGTTCACACTTCCCTCATGCACTTTCCCGAAATAGAAAATAGGAAAAGATCCGAGTATGTCCCTTGTGCATTTATGCACTAACACTGCTCTGAACATGAAGATCTAGGATTCTTTTCTAGTTGTCCGCTCTATCGCTCTATAACTAGGAAAACCGTTTCCGAACTTATAAGAGTCGATGTACCAACTCCAAAAACTAAGTGGGAGGGTTATACTTGTTGTTTGTAACCCACGATCCCCAACACTAATGAAAGAAGCAATTAACGTGAGACTAAGAGCCCCTCTTGCGACCCTCTCTTAAATGGGAGTACTCTAAGGCGTTTTTGCTTCGATCATTGCTCAATGAGCTACGTCCGAGAGTGATACGATGAAGGCAAGGCCTCCCCTTGGGGGATTGTTTTTCAAAGTTGACCTTTTGGACTAAGTGGTTGGTTGCACACTTAGGCTCAATCCCTAGTAATCCTCTCTTGAGGCTCTGCGAAAGGATGTGAGTGATCAAACCAATTTAAAAGGTGGCTAATCAAAATTGGTGTATTGACATCTTGGCTAAGCATTAATGATGTGTCATTTACTTATAAATGTAGATTTTTTGCGGCCTTCTCTTGAGGGAGTAAATTATCGTTTGGTTTATAACACTTTGGATTTTATCAAGTCTTAAACAAACTTAAATCCTAAACCAAAGACTAATCATACACTTGTCTAAACTTTTATAGGCAAAATGTCTCCCAACTCTCTCTCTCTTTCATCCTTTCCTCGAACAAACTCGAAAACGAAAACTACGTTAATTGGAAACATAACCTCGACATCATTCTTACCATTAACAAGCACAAATGGGTACTCACCACCCCATGTCCTCCTCTAACGAATGATGATTCGACTCAAGAAGACAATGACGCCTTAGCGGTCTGGCTTCGATCCAATGAGATTGTGAGGTGCTATATCTTAGCATCTATGAACAATATGCTGAAAAATAAACATCATGACATCGAGACTGCCGCCGACATGCTCTACAATCTCCTTGAGATGTTTGGAGGGCAAAGGCGTCAAACAAGGCTACAAGCAGTCCGACAGTTTATGAACTGTCGCATGAAGGCTGGGACTCCTATCAGGGACCATATGATGCTGATCATTAGTTACCTGAATAAGATGGAAATCCTAGGATCTAAGATTGACGAGGAGATCAAAATAGATATGATCTTGGAAACTCTCCCCGAATCTTTTGATACCTTCAAGCTGAGCTACTCCATGAACAAGCTAGAGTACACTGTTACCAAGCTTACGAAGGAGCTTCGCACTGCTGAGGGTCTTACTGAGAAAAGGAGGAATCAAGGAGAGGAACATGCTACTGAGCAAAAAGCCTCCGCCTCTGGAACTAAGAAGAGACCTCACAAGGCCGATAAAAAGAACTGTCATGCCAATCTCAAAGCAAAGGAACATAGTATTGTACTAGTTACCGAAGCATGCTTAGTAGCTGATAATGTATCAACGTGGATTCTTGACTCCGCTGCTACTAACCGTATTTGTTGTTCCTTGAATGGTTTTAAGAAAACCAAAAGCTTAGAGGAAGGCGACTTCTGTTTCAAATGGGGTGATGGGAGCCTGGTGTCTGCAAAGGCTGTGGGATCCGTGACGCTATCTTTTGAAAACCGCACTTTAAACTTGAATAATGTTTATTTTGTTCCTACCTTTGGGAAGAACTTGATATCCGTTGCTCGTCTTCTTGAGCAAGATTATTGTTTAAAGTTCATTAAGAATGGAATTCGTATTTCGTTTCCTGATAATTCTTTTGTCACTGATGCATGTATGAAGAATTCTCTTTTCTACATCTATCTCACTCAACCTTCTCTTTTAGACACCGAAATAGATAATGATCTATATAGGGAGCCAAAGAGGATCAAACTTTCTGATTCCTCGATCTAATAAAATCAACATATCTCTGGCACTTAAGACTTGGTCATATCAGTCTAGACAGGATTAAGAGACTTGTGAGGGACGGTCCACTCTAAGCCTCTGCAATAGGTTCACTACCTACTTGTGAATCTCGCATAGAAGGAAAAATAACTAAGCGACCTTTCTCTGATAAGGGTCGAAGAGCCACTGAGTTGCTGGAACTAGTACATTCTGATGTATGTGGTCCGCTCAGCCAACAGGCACGTGGAGGATACGAATACTTCGTTACCTTCACCGATGATTACTCGCGATATGGTTTTGTCTATTTGCTCAAACACAAATCCGAGACCTTTAACGTATTTAAGGTCTTTAGGGCTTTAGTGGAAAAGCAAACTGGCAAAGTGATCAAAACCCTTCGATCTGATCGAGGTGGTGAGTATATGTCTGGAAAGTTCGATGACTTTCTTAAAGAAGAAGGCATCGCTTCTCAGCTTACCGCACCTGGCACACCCCAACAAAACGGAGTGTCAGAGAGAAGAAACCGAACTCTTATGGAGATGGTTAGATCAATGATGAGTTACTCATCACTCCCTCTTTCATTCTGGGGATATGCCCTCGAAACAGCCGCTTACATTCTAAACCAAGTTACTCACCTGGTACTCCTTATGAACGATGGACTGGCCGTAAAGTGAATCTTGGCCGCATCAAAATTTGGGGTTGCCCCGCACACGTGCTAAGGCAAAACACTAGCAAGTTGGCTAGTAGGTCAGAATTGTGTCTGTTCGTTGGATATCCGAAGGAAACCAAAGGTTTCACATTCTATAGTCCCGAGGACGATAAGACTTTCGTTAGCACGAATGCTCGTTTCCTTGAGGAGGAATTTATGAAGGATGCAAAACCTAGAGGCAAAATTGTTCTTGAAGAAAAGTTGGGTAAGGAAGCTTCTACCTCTTCTGTAAGAACTGTTCTTACCCCAACTGAAACACAACCTAACTCATCAGAATCTTGTCAACCTACTCAAAAGCGTGACAGGTACATGTCCTATGGAGACTCTCTCGTAGCTGTCTCTGACATGGATGATCTTGTTTCCTATAGCCAAGCAATGACTTGTTCTGAATAAAAACTTTGGCTTGACGCCATGAAAGTTTAAATGCACTCGATGTATGTCAACAAAGTCTGGAAACTTGTAGACCTTCCTAAAGGGATTAAACCCGTAGGGTGTAAGTGGATATACAAGAAGAAAAGAGGTCTGGATGGGAACGTCGAGACGTTCAAAGCACGACTTGTGGCTAAGGGTTATACTCAACAAGAAGGGATTGACTATGAAGAAACCTTCTCGCCAGTCGCGATGCTTAAATCCATCCGCATACTCCTATCCATAGCTGCAGCTCTCGACTATGAGATCTGGCAAATGGATGTCAAGACAGCCTTCCTGAATGGCAATCTTGACGAGCGCATTTACATGGCTCAACCAGACGGTTTCGTGGAAAAAGGTCAAGAGACCAAGGTTTGTGAGTTACTTAAGTCCATTTATGGACTCAAGCAAGCATCTAGGTCATGGAATATTAGATTCGATGAAACTGTGAAAAGCTTCGGCTTTGAACAGTCAATAGATGAGCCTTGTGTTTACAAGTTAATACACGAAGGCAAAGTTGTGTTTCTGGTACTATATGTCGATGATATATTACTCATAGGTAACGATGTGGATAAATTATCCGAGGTTAAGGTCTGGCTAGCAAAGCAATTCAACATGAAGGATCTAGGAGAAGCCGCGTACATTCTGGGGATCCAAATCTTTCGAGATAGGAAAAACCGGCACTGTCGCTCTCTCAAGCATCTTATATTGATAAGGTGATGGATCGCTTCTCGATGCAAGACTCCAAGAAGGGCCAAATATCCTTTAGGCATGGAGTTTCACTCTCTAAGGACTAGTCTCCCAAGACTGCATAAGAGATTGAAGACATGAGGAAAATTCCTTACGCCTCTGCCATAGGAAGCCTCATGTATGCTATGCTCTGCACTAGACCTGATATATGTTTCGCCGTTGGCGTAGTTAGCCGTCTCCAATCCAACCCTAGACCCGAGCACTGGATTGCTGTTAAGCATGTTCTTAAATATCTTCGAAGAACTAGGAACTTGATGCTTACATACTCAGGTACTGACCTGACTATGACGGGATATACCGACTCCGATTTTCAAGCGGATAAGGATTCCAGGAAATCCACTTCGAGATCTGTGTTCATCTTTAATGGTGGAGCTGTTGTGTGGTGGAGTACCAAGCAATCTTGCATTGCTGACTCCACAATGGAAGCAGAATATGTGGCTGCTTGTGAAGCATCCAAAGAGGATGTATGGCTTACAAAATTCCTTAAGTATTTGGAAGTTGTTCCAAACGTGGACGAGCCCATGACCCTTTATTGTGATAATAGTGGGGCTGTCGCTAACTCAAAGGAACCTCGAAGCCATAAGCGCTCTAAACATATTGAGAGGAAATACCATTTGATTCTAGAGATCGTGCAGCGCGGAGACGTGGAATTGAAGAAGCTCTCAACGGTGGAAAACCTGTCAGATCCATTCACCAAGGCCCTAGCAAACAAGGTCTTCGACCAACATCGAGAGGGATTAGGCATGAAGGACTACACACATCTTCTTTGAGTCAAGTGGGAGTTTGTCGTCAATGGTGCCCACAAGAAGAGTTGTAGTATTTATTTTGTACATTTGATGTAATAAAGTCTCATGAAGACTCTTGCTTGTAATTGCTTATTCACTAATAAAAAGTTGAAACGTTCATTCATTCCTCCTTGTCTGTTTGAAGCTTTATGATAAAACATTAGTCTTTAGTCCATAAACAAACTTAACAACTTACAAAGAGACAAATGTAGATTTGCATGAACAAACTCTTCGTAGTTTGCTTAAAACGATATATTCGCAATCTAAGGGTCAAAGGACTATTGACCTCAGTACGATTGTTAGGAGAATCTATGATGTCTGGTTATGGGGAATTGAGAGTTGGAGACTCTATAGTTCTTCTAGATATCTTCCAAGGTACTGAATTGACCAGTGCACTTCTAGAGACAAAATAAGAACAAACCATTTAACCTCTTATGTCTCGAAGTCACTACGTATGAATTGCATCTTGCTTACCTTAATCCTGAAATGAGACATGCCATTTCACAACTTACGTATTCTCATTTGAGAAAGTCAGAGTTCGGACTCACTATGTGATTCTGAACAGGGCCTATTAGTGAAGTACTAAGTTGCGAGAATGTCATGAGTAATTTTGTGAAGTTCTCATGGATATGGAATTCATGTACAAGATTGCTGAAATGCATTGTATATCACCTCATGCTTTGTTCCTTGGAGTGTGAATAAATGAACTGGCCAGTGTCCAAATTGAGTCCTGTCTCTTTTGGATGAAACAATGTGACTTGTTAGCTCCTCGACAATACTTTGTTTCTAACTTATTCACAAGCGACAAAGGAAATGAGGAAATAACAGCTAGAAGGGTAAAATGGTAATTTCGTAAATCCAGACTAGCTGATGTTATTCATGAAGGGTAAACATAGATAATATTCAGTGGATCCGCTCATCATAATTTGGTTGAATTCTTGAGTAGAAAATAAATTCATTTGAACCGAGCGATTTTCAGTGTCAACTCTTTAGTGGAGTCAGTTGACATTAAGCTAAACTTGGAAAAGGTTTGTGAACTTTTGAGTCCAAGTGTTTAGCTCAGGCTTTGTTCATTTGGATCCATGAGGTCACTGTCACAAATCACATAGAGTATGAATAGTTAAACTAGAAGCTAAGTCAAAATAAAAATGAGACAAGTTTTACGAAAATTGTCAAAAGGGTATTTTTGTCTTTTGAGACATAGGATGAAATGAATGTCAATAAATTTTTTTGACATGGTCATTTGATGACATGCATCACTCGGCCAATATTAGTTTTATTGGGCTTTGTGGATTTATTTCATTTCATAAGAATTTTATTGAAAATTCTTAATGGGTTTTTTTCATGTTGTCATGAACAAATGGAAAAGCTTCTAGAAGCCTTTTCTAGATGATGTTGGGCGCCTACTACCCAAGGGAAAAGAGAGAATATTTTGTGCATAAATGTATCAAGATACTTGCCAAAAGAAAAAGAGGAAACAAATTTCCCATGCATGCATAAGGGAATTTCGGCCAAGAGAATCAAAGGCAAGGCAAGGAACAAAAAAGGAAACAAATCCAAGCCTTCTAGAAGGCTGCCTTGGCCGTGTGACTCATGAGGCAATAAGACAATATTTGCTCATGAATATGTGATATTCTATAGAAGAGGAAACTACCTTATTGAAGGAGAGACCTCTCCTATAAATAGGAACCTCATTCTCCTCATTTCATTCATCCCAAGTTTTAGAGATTTGAGAGCTTCTCTCTCTAGCTTGGCCGACTCCACTCTCTCTCTCTAGTCAATTTCGTTTTTGTTTTGGCACCTAGGTCCACATTTGACCTAGTGTTTTAGCTCTTCGACTCTAAGACTAGCTCTTAAGTCGTAGTGTCTAAAAGTGCCCACACACTAATTCCTTTTTCTCTCGAGTGATTTAGTGATAGAAACTTTCGTGGTTGCTTGAGTTGGCGAGGAAAGAAAGAGAGACGTGTTGCGAAGGGGGAGACGAACGTTGCAACTTTCCAAAAGCTTCTCAACGTTCAAGCTTCTAAAAAGGTTAGTAATCTTTAATGCTCATATTAGTTTTTATTTACATGTGCTTGCTCTTTGTCTAGGTTAGTAAAATCGTTTTACTAGTTAAAAGAAAATTTTTAAAATTCCGCCGCTTACCGAAGCGTTAAACTTTTTCTTAAACCCTAGATCAATTCCAACAGTAAGCTATGAAATGACATGTCTCATTTCATGATTGAGGTAAGCATGATGCAATACATACATAGTGACTCTGAGACAGAAGAGGTTAAATGGTTTGTTCTTACTATGTCTCTAGAGGTGCACTGGTCAATTCAGTATCTTCAGAATATACCTAGGAAGAACTATAGAGTCTCCAACTCTCTATGTCTCATAACCAGACATCATAGATTCTACTAACAAGCATACTGAGATCAATAGCCTTTTGATCCTTAGATTGTGAATATGTTGTTTTAAGCAAACCTTGAAGAGTTTGTTCATGCAAATCTTTATTTGACTCTTCATTTGTTGTTAGGTTTAAGGACTAAAGACTAAGGTTTATCATAAAGCTTCAAACAAACAAGGAAGAATGAATGAAAGTTTCAACTTTTATTAATTATTCAGCAGTTACAAGCAAGACTCTTCGTAAGACTTTATTTCATCAAATGTATATAAGTTATGACTACTACTCTTCTTGTGGGCACCAATGCCAACAATTTGAATTTCTTAATATTGAATCTAATGAATTTATGTCTCGCATGTGAAGTCTCTCTGCAACTGGGAAAATTTGAAGAAGAAGAAGAAGACGAAGGCGAGACAAGGGTCGCTTAGTTTTTTTGGTCATCGCTCGAAGAACGTATGTCGCTTACTGTTAAGTTGCAATATATATGTGATTCTTATTTCAACGTTGAAAAATTACAGGGAAAGGAAGTTGGGAGTATGGGCTCGTCTATAGCGATATGGTTAGAAAAATACCATGACGCTAAGGGATCATAGATGACGGACTCCGCGAAGTCGCAATTTGTAAGTTAATAGTTTTATTTACTATATTTAATTACTTGAATTATTCTTATCTGATAAATTTTTGTGGTTTTTTGTGAAGGATCAAGTCACTGCCATGACGATAGATATTTTGCGACAAGCGGAGGAGCAAAACACTGTGATCTCCCAAGAAGATGCAGAGAAGTACGCTATGCGCGAAGTTTTGGGGGTACGCATAGACTAGGAAGTCGGGATAGGGCATTCGATCCCAAGGTCATCGCTGGGTGTGGCCCAAGCACTAGATAGAGGCTCGTCAAGTTCGTCATCTAATACAGATCTATTGGTTAGCGAGATGCGAGCTCAGATGGACGCCCAACAAGCCGAGCTCAAGGAGATACGGCAATAGATCGCCTTCCTCACCCAGTCACAGATGCACCACCATCCTCCAACGACTCCCCAACATCCGCCTGCACCGCAACCAGGTGGCACAGATCAACAGTCGCTAGATTCTACGCCGGGTTCTATAGATTTCTTGCAAAACCGTCCTTACGGAAGCGGCGGAACGAGCGACAGCGCGTCAGGCAGCGGCGAACGAGGGCGAGGAAGCGGTTCCCGAAGTTCTGTGAACTTATTTGGTAGATGGAATTCTACTATCGATAAGTTGTATAGGGAAAAAAATATTAAGAATTGACTTTTTCGTTTTTATTAGACTGGATTTGTATGTTTAATTCATATAATAATTCTATTTTCAGAATATTATTTCTAATTTATAATTTTATTAATTAATTTCTATTTAATTATAGATTAATTTTGATAAAAATTTCTAATATATAAATTTGTACATTTTTTTAAATTAAAATAACATATTGGGTACGACATGTCGCACCTAATATAATGGCGGGAAGCTTAATCGATGCGACATGTCGCACCTAAAAGTGTCGCAGCCAATATGGACACTTTTAGGTGCGACATGTCGCACCTAATACCTTTAGCGACGGACTTTTATGTACGACATTGTCGCACCTAAAGTCGCACCTAATAAACTATTAGGTGCGACTTTTGGGGCATTCGATGCGACAATCGTCGCACCGGATGCCTCCACTTGTTCTAGTGTTATGGGATACAATCAATAGGTTTGTGGCCCCTTTTTCTCTCTACAACTTGGGGTTGCTTTGTGACGACCCGACTTTTCGGACGGACTTACTCTACATGCTCTTTAAATTTTAAAAAATTCTTTAGAAAAATTAGAGGAATTTTTTTTAAAACATCGTAGAAGGCAGATCAAAATTTTAAATATTTTAAAAGAAACAAAAGCATTAAAGAAAAATATGAAAATTTAATTTCAAACATTCCAGGAGAAGTACATAGCCAGAACTGAAAATACGATTGAAGACCAAACATAGCGGCAAAAATACTAAAACATAATCCATAATCTAAATCTCAACCAAATTAGAAAACTCATTGAAACTTCATAACTTTGAAATAATTGAAAATAAAAAAATTTAAAATTTGTTTCTTGAAGACTTGTAGTGGAAGACTTATTTTGTAAATGAAAACTGTAACTCAACCATCTCGCTATCGACGCCGCTAGTCCGCCCTGCTCAGTTCCTTGCAAGTTGTTTACCTACAACACAGACATTTTTTTTTCGAAGAGATAAGCTTATGCTCAACGAGAATAATTTAAAGTTCACAAAATAAAAAGAGTAATGCAATGCATGAACCGGTGATTAGCATTTTAAAACTAATCGGTGACTTGATATTTTTTTTCTTGATTCTATCAACTTTTAGTTCGGAGTGCCCATAGGGTAGTCGTACCTATTTCACTGTGCACTTCAGAGACAAAAATATGGTTGCAAGGTCCCACACTTCGCTCTATCTAATAAATATATTAGGGCCTCGGCCCGAGAAATTTCTCTATTTGAGCCTCGACCCGGGAAACTTCTACTTAAAACATCTCGAGGTGGTACGATTGCCTTGCTTATCATTATTTTTTCACTTTGAGAATTACGCTACATACATACATGACATGTACATAAAAACTTTCAAACATATGCTCATATAAAACAAACATGACTAAAGAATAAAACATGTATACTCAAAACTACTTTAACTTAAAATCTCATGGCTTACAAAACATAAATCACAAACTACTAGAATCAATCACGCAATCAAATGACGAAACACATACTCAAACATATAAAGCTATAAAGAAACCATATCATGAATTACACAACCATCATATTTAATTTTGAACTAATAAGTGTTGTAGTGTTATTCTCACCTTGACAAATCGGGAATAAAGCTCTACGGGTCGAAGACGGAAATGGAAGTTCTACTTGACTTGAAACCTAATCGGAGTAAAAGACTATCAGGGATCAACTAAGAAAAGGATTCATGACATGATTTGGGTTCTGGACACTTTCAAGAACGACATTCAATGTGAAATTATGAAAATACCCTTAGCTATTAGGGTTGTGGGAAAAAAACTAAAACTTTGTAAAAACTTCTCTACAAATTCCAGCAACTATAACCATTATTTTGAGCACTTTTTATAAGGGCAACGCAGTCATAAACATTCTTTAACTATTTATTAAAAAAAAACAAGTATAAAATATGACTTTAAGAACTTGTGCCAAATTTGGTCTGCACTCTGATCGTAATATAATCATAAAATATTATGGATATTATAAAAATAGTTTTTTATTAAACTTTTGATAGAAGACATGTAAAACTAGCTTTTTAAAAAAGAATCAATGCAAAATAAAAAATTTTGTATCCACGATAAACGTTATAAGGACTGAAAATTGGAATTATACCAGACAAGTGAATCAAGTATGCGCATAGATCGTAATATAATAAGAAAATATTATGCATATTATAAAAATATTATTCAATCCATTATTTAAACAGAAAACCTCTAAATTTAACTTTGCCAATAATAATCGACGAAAAAGAATTATTTTTGAAGCCACGGTAAGTGTATTAAAATTGATTTTGATTGAATCCGAACCAAAACCCTTCGTTTGATCTATAAACTCTTTTAAAATAACATCACAAACAAAAATAGAAATTAATTTGAAAATTCCACGAATTACATACTTAATTTCTCAGATGATTTGTAAAAGAATTAGTCTTTTAACAATCATAGAACTCAAAAACAAAGAGAGAAAGATCTATTTATTTGGTGGCTAGGGTTTTAGGAATAAATGAAGTGAGAGATAGAAATAGAGACTGGGAGATCGGTAAGGAGCAGAAGAGAGAGACTGATGATGCGCTTATAGGGAAAAAAAAATGAACACAACGTAAAACCCTAATGAGCTTTATATATGATTTTTTTTCAAAAACATAAGCTTCTTTTAATTGGGCCGATAAAAAGAAAACTCTAAAAGAGGTTAACAGAATAACGATTTAAACGCGTACACACCTTACATAACTGACACCTTATATAAGGTAATATATAAAATATTATATTAATTACAAAATATCACATATATTACTTCCCGGTGAAGGAACGTAACCAAAGCTAATGAATTTATAGCCATCTGTTGAGAGCCACGATTAACTAACAACCTTTATATACATTATACATAAATAATCTATATCATATATATCCAATATACCAAGTTTTTACTAATTATATATTCATATGTACCTATTAACAATTATATATACATATAAATATATATATGTATTAACTCCAGGTATGTTTTTTTGGATTTAACTTTCAAAAGAAAAATTAGATAGTAAAAAAATCTATATAACCATATTTCACACATAACTCTGCTAATTTAGAATTTAAAAATATTTTATTTAGGGATTTCTTATCAAAACAAACTGGCCCACGAGAACAAGAATCCCGATTTCGCTTCTATCTTCAACAATGCGGTCTCTTCGACGACTATATGCACTTTTCAGCCCTACTTCGGAGCGGCTCCTGGCCCCTACCGAAGCCTCTATGTGGTCCACGCCGAAGATAAAGCCTTGGAAAATTAATGTCGACGCGGCTTTCAAACCTTACTCTATCTCCAGCGGCATTAGTGGGTGCATTCGTGACCTGGGCGGACACTTTTTGCTTTACTTTCTGCAAAGCGATGTCTCGGTTATCCTCGGTGTTAGCGACCGAGCTTGTCAAAATCCGAAAGGCATCATCATGGCGAGCAGGTATGGCTTTTCACATTGTGAGATGGAATCAGACTCTTTGAATGCTATTCACCTACTGTTAAATCATACCAAAAACGCCAAGGAAGAAGGATTGATAGTTGAAGATGTTCTCCACTTGAATTTCTGTTGAAATTTCTCTTTTCATTGACTAGTAATTGTGTAGTTGTTCGTCTAGCTTCAATCGGATTACATTCAGGCTTCTCCTTAACGTGGATTAATATCACTCCCCTTTTTATTTCGGATCTTCTGATTACCGATTTGGCCTCTGATTTATAAGAGCTAATGAATCCATTTTTTGCCTCATAAAAAAAAAATTACTGGCATAATATATAAAATATACAAATATTTAGCTAACTAAGCCACCAAAAATAAATGACTTGCTAGTTAGGCAACATTTTCGTAAATTTTTAGTAAATAGCCACCAGTAATTATTTACACTGTTGAAAATACATAAATACCCACTAAGTATTCATATTTGAGGCGGGACGTTTCCATGGGTATTCACGAATTTTCAGCGGTATAAATAAGTGCTGGTGACTATTTACCAAAAACTTACAAAATATTGGTTATATGACAACTTTCAACGTTTCATATGGCTATTTATGCCATGTACCCTAAAATATAAGGTCATTCATCAATATAATAGCCCTCAAGGTCAAGATATATATATATGCACACAAAGAATTTGTTAAATCAATCCCCTAGTTTCTTTTACGATTCTAGTCAAAGTTTCATTTTATTAAGAAAATAGCACATTAAGCCGAAGTAAATTAAATTAATTAAATTAATTAAATGTAATTTATTTCGGCATATTGGGCTATTTTTTTTTATAAAATCAAACTTTTGTTATTTTTTAAAATGAGGCTATTGACTTACTGGCTTAATTGCCCCTATATATACAAGTATATAAATCATTTTCCTTATTCTAAACGCAAAGTTTCATTTTGATCCCTCTATGTGTCTCTTTTTAGGTTTTTTTGGGTAATTTACGTTTTCAAAAAAAAATTTGACAGCCAAGATTGAAATTTTTGACGATTATTTTAAGCAATTTATCACTTTCAAAAAATTAATCTTGGGGTCAAATTTTTTTTTTTTTAAACCAGATTACTGCACATTATTGATATTTCACTAAATTAAGACAGACCTATTTTCAAATTCATAATTTTAAATTGGTTATTTCGCTGTTAATAATAGAAAATAGATGATTCTATTAGTAGGTACAATAACTTTCTCATAATCAATCTAAACCATAATTTGGACAAGAATATTAGTAAAAATTTGAATGAGAATATTTTGTGTACTGTTTTACCCTCTTAAAAACTTTTCTGACATGAGCACCCAAATCTTTAATATCGTCTTAATCTCATTAGCTACTCTCTCTCTCTCTCGCAAACTCTCGTGTCTTTCTCTCGAGCTCAAGCTCGGTCTCCCTCTCAGGCTCACTCTCGATAGTCTTGCTCATTCTCACTCCACAGGTTTTGGTGTCACTCTCTCTTCTTCATTGCTTCGTTCATGCTTTGTACAGTCTGATTTGCGTCTTCTCAGTCAAGCTCTCTTCAAAGGTTTGTATTTCAGATTTGTACGGCCAGATATGAGTCTTCTCGGCCATGTATTTTCATTTGTTTCCTGGTGTTTTGCATATCCAAAATTTATGGGTTATAAAATGGTCTCGTGTTTTAAAAGTTTAGCAGAAATATCGTCTCGTGTTTTAAAAGTTTAGCAGAAATATCGTCGAATGAATGTTATATTCTTTCCGTTTCGGGGCATACTGGAAATTTCTGGGCTAAAATGAGATTATATGCAGATTTGTTGACATAGATACTTTTTTTTAATGGAATTGAAGTATAGAATTTATCTACTTTTACCTTTAGAGAGTGTATATTTGGCGTACTTAATTTTTGAAAACCTCTCTTCCTACGTGAATTCATTTTCTCGGGTCTTTTTCATTCTCTCTTATCCCTTGTATACACCCGATTCTTTCCCTCCCAGGATCGGACTTGCCCATTTTCTCCATACAGAAAAAAAAAAAAAAAAAAAAAAACCTAAACTAGCTAACAAGTGGTCTATCTTCTCTAGTTGGTGTTTCTAATAAACGTTTTTTTTTTTTTTTTTTTTTTTTTTTTTTTTTTTTTCAGCCAAATAACAGGCATTTTCTTCTATAACTGATGGTTTTATTCTTTTAATATTTATTTGTCTTCTTATGAGCATTTATTGATTAAAGTATTTTCTATTTTAAAAGAATTTTATATTTTAGAAAGCGCCTGGTTTTATATAATTACAGAAATTATTTTTATATGAAGTATTTAAACACGTATATTTAAGATGTTTTATAAACATATTTAAATTTTGTGATTGTTAGACATATAGATTTTATTTTAAAAAATTGTTTATGATGAGTACGCAAACAAAGGACCTTGCTTGAAACAGTGTGATTATTGAATTTTTTTTAATGCCTACAAAGCATATTTTGGACTGCAATTTTTATTCAAATATTTTTATGTTTTATTGTTATATGATAAAAGATTGGTGATATTTAGATAAACTAATTTATGTGTATGAGTCTAATTACAACAAATGCGCAGATTTGTCCTTGATTTTGTAAAATTGGTCTTTTACTCGTTATGTCATTTAAATCATTTTTAATATTTTAAAACTGATTTTAGTCATGTCACTTCACTACTACAAAAACTGGCAACAGCCGCGACTAAAATTGTGGTTGTTGCTATGAAAGTCGTGGTTGTTGGTGCTTTAGCCGTGACAACAGCGGGCAAGCGTCCAAGATCTCCTCTGCAAAACGATCCTCGTATTGACGTATCGACTCGAAGCCTAACTAGTAGAAATTGCGGGCACTCTCCTCCTAATGGTCCTTGTGCCCTTGAGGCCCGAAAGCCCCTCCCAAATCGACCTGGAACATCTACCAATCTCGACAGACATCCCCGCTCGCAGAGTAGCGAGTCCACCGGCTCAAGGCAGAGCCTCGAAAAAGAGTCACCGCAACGCTCGTATGAAACCTAAATGGCATCAAAACGACACCCATCCGTTCGATGGTGACGCCGATCCCACAGGTCCAGGTCAACGTACCTCAAAATCTACTAAAGGTCTGGACGGATGGAGGAATGCACATCAACGCGTCATGGTACGTGCAAATCTCTCCCTGCGCCATATTGTACCTATCAATAGACAGGTCAACAGTGAGCACAAGCATGACACCAGAATCCGTACCAAAAACACGTATCTCAACTCTACAGAAAAGGCTAAACCTGAGCTCTTATACCACAAAACCTGTCACTACCCGCGAGCGCCCGCCCACGAGCCGAGACCCGGTCAAGTTGCATATCACATAATCACCACATCATATATAATATCAAGCAGATAAATAAATAATCAAACATAATAACCGTGAATACTTATATTAAACATAATTTAAGTGCAATAATACATAAGTATACAAATTTTCATACGAAAATCCCGAGGGATTTTTCTTTTTTCGTTTCCAAACTTTGAGTCTCATAACGACACTTATATATATATACAAGCTCATGGCCTTACGTATACATACATATTTTAGGAGTGTAGATTAGGAAAGAGTTCGATAAAATACTATTATATAATAATTTTGATCCCGGGTGAGATCCCATTAGCTCATAGGTCGAGAGATACACGTCCGATCTCGGTCTTCGCTTTCTTCATTTACATCGCCGCAATGCCCTTATCTACATTACCAAGGGTCATAAAACTATGAGTCGATTGACTTAGCAAGCGGGAGTCTAACTTAGGAAAGAAAAGAAAAACTAATGCAATGTGACGTGCAAACAAGCATATAAGAATAAAGAATGCAAATCTAACTAGTTATAGAGCATGACTAATGTGTGCACACTCTAACTAGTACTTGTCATCAGCAAGGTTACACACATCCCCTGCTATAACTTTCGGAACGACAAGAGACCAGTCTTAGACTTTGAGCAGTAGTCATCAGCGATCAGAGAGTTTTATCGTTTGTCTAAGATCCACTAGTCGTACCATCTTCATCGTGACGTCGACGTGTGCTGGGCTCTTGCGGATATGAGCTCGCAAATTCGCAATGCAGCTCCATTGCGGCACGAAGCGCTCAATGGGCCTCCGCTGGAGTCTCTGGCAATGAGCTCGCGTTGTTTTGAAGCAGTCCCATTGCGAAATAGGGGCACTCGGTGGGCCTCCATTTGAGTACTCGGCGCCATTCTGACCGTTATGGTCCTCGATACAAGTCAATGACTTGCAAGTACCTTGTTCATTATGATTTGAGTAATCTGCAACACTCAGAGTGCACACCTATGTTACTTACAAGTGAGCAACTCTGGATAAACCCCGAAAGAATTATTGTTTCCCTTTCATGGTCGTTAAGTGTTTTAAATTGAAGACTTGGGATGTGACTCTTAGTATTTCTACCCTCGATTCGAATCCGAGAATCGATCTATGCTCTCATGTCTCCCCCGTTCTAACGGGTCAAGCGCAGAACTTAAGGGACAATTATATCACGTAGTAGATATTGAGTTTCAACAAATCTATGTTTGAACTTATCGGGAGAACCCGAACTAAGTTTTCAAGAAGAGTGGCCGAAACCTTCATCTTTGAGTTTATTCGTTTTAAGGCTTTCACCTACTCTTGTTTACTATCACATAAATGCACATAAACATGATTATTCCCTTGGTAAGTAGTTGAGTTAGGTCTCCGCACTTACCTGGAATAAAGCGCAGTAACACTTGTTGTCTTCAGGAATCGCTTCGCTTCGCACGCTTCTCGAGACTACTTGACACGTCCTGTAACGTCGAGAGAGTTAGGATCCGTAGATGAGATTTCGTTAGCTATTTGATTCAAGAACGTTGAAGAGTTTGAGGTTCGTTATTGGGATTGGTTGCAAGTCGGTTCGAGGTTCAAGAATGTAATTTATTGATTCCCGGTCTTTCGAAAATTAAACCTTATTTAAGACCCGTAAGCTTTCGTACCGAAAAAAGTACGAAAATTTTATTTTCAACGAGTCTTAAATAAATAATCTGAAATCTTATAAATCTTGATTTCCATATTATTGACTGAAATTAAATTCTCAGACGTCTTAAAGAAATAGACCACAATTATCTAAAATAAAATCCAAAATAATTAGATCTACGACCTAATTCCAGAGTATTAAACGCTACAAAGCGAATGACGATACTCGCAAGCTAGATCGGGATCTAGTCTTTCTCTTTTCTATCTCCGGCCTCGATATACTCAATCTGGCCCGCTCTCTTCTCGTCCCGACTCGGCTTACGAACACAATGCGAGTTTCAAACACAACTACCAGACCCGGGCATTCACAGACAATTCAATTCCATAACAAGCGCGACGACGATTCATTCTCGGGTTCGATTAAAGCCTCATGGTTTGACCGAGTTTCAGAATAAACACGAGGCATACAAAAATCAGCCGAAGCTCAACCACAACAAACAATCAGCCAAACAAACATAATCATAAGCCAAAAGCGAACTCAAATAAGGTTATACAATTCTCGGCCAAAGACTCTCAGACATAAACTCGTTGAAATCCCGAGTTGGAAACCATCTAACAAAACAGGTTCTAAGTCTCAAAAACAGAGACCAAAATCGAAACCCTAGTTCTTGTTCTTTTTTTTTTTTTTTTTTTTCTCCAGAACGCAAACCAGCACAAACAGACAGACGATTTCCATTTCCAAATTCAACGAGAAATCAAGTCATCATAGAGTATAAATACACAAACGAGCTTAATCAGCGACCAACAATTCTATTCAAATAAGAGGACACAAGATTAACAGCAAAAAACCAAAAATCCCAGTCTCAACACACACGGCTAGAAACAGAAATTCGGGAGAAAAACTCATCACAAATCGAATTCAATCAGAACCTCAACATAAAACCGAGAGCAACACTAACTAAACCAAGTCAATATTCACATGAAATCAAATCAAAGAAGAAAGCTCGAAAGCAGCAATTAAGAACCCTAATTCAGAATCCATAAATGAGGATAAAGAAATCCCTTCACCTAGCTTGAGGAATTGAACCGCCCAGATGAACTCCTTCCTTTTTCACCGTGTGAGATGCTCGCCGGAGTTCCTAAGACGCGCCCTAGCAAAAATCTTGAATATTTTCGGAGAAAATTGAGGAATTGAACTCAATTCTTACCTCCGATAGTTTCTCCGGTGTCCTCACTCTCTGTTCTGGTGATTTTCCTAGGTCCGACGTTCTTCTCTAGCTCTCGGTGGCTCTTCCTTCTCGGTCCGAGTGAGCGCAATGGATGGAGCTCAGTGGTTTGTGGTGGTCTAGGTTTATGATGGTCCGGTCGAGCACATACGAAGAAGATGAAGATGGAGGTTGTTATTCTCTTTTTTTATTATTTTTTTCTCGTGTTTCTTTGTTTTGTTGCAGGTGGGTCGCGAACCAGACGAAGGAAGGAGAAGAAGAAAGTCGAAGAAGAAGGGTGAGGAGAGATTTTCTCATTTAAATCCTTCTCTTTTCTCACCGTCTCAAACTCACCCGATTTTCAAAATTCATTTCAATGAAGACTGAAAAATTGTTACAACTAAATCCTTAATCATATAATTATTTAATTAAATCCATAACCGAACGTATTATAGTTATATGATTTGGACCGATAATTTTTTCGTTCTTTCTCGATTAATTCAAATATATTTCAGGTTTTTCGTAAATAATTCTCGTTCTTGATAATTTATTTATTAAATTAGTTTCCGGAATGTCTCATCGAAAAATAATTTATTATTTGAGATGAACTCGATAAATCATTTACTTATTCCGAGATTTCTCAATTCCTTAACATATTTTAAATTAATTCGATACACTTATTTAACCACAGTTCACTCAATAATTTAGTTGTAACAACGGAAGCTCGTTTATTAAACTTGAATTTACAAGTTAAGTGATTCAAAAGTTTATACTTTGGATACATCATTTACCTTTTCACTCGAAAAAAGATGCTCAATGCAAGTCCGACACCGACACCCATGCTTTGTGGTCTTCACCTTTCACCCCACAACGGGGACCCTTTCGAAGATGCAACACTCTACATAAGCATTGTTGGAGCCCTTCAATATGCAACAATAACGAGACCTGAGATTAGCTTCAGTGTAAACATATCCATTCAATAAATGCACTGCCCTCTCCAACCTCAACTGAAAGCAGTCAAGAGGACTTTATGATACCTGCGCGGAACACCCAATTGTGAGTTGTTTCTACATCGCTCACCATCTCTAGAGATCACCGGGTTTTCAGATTTGGATTGGGCAACGGACATTGGTGATTGACGATCCGCTAGCGACATTTGCGTTTACCTCAGGATGAATCTTGTAACCTAGAGCTCCAAGAAACAACCAATAGTCTCACTATGGTCAACAGAGGCAGAATATCGAAGCTTATGTTGTCAATGGTGTCCACAAGAAGAGTTGTAGTCTTTACATATGTACATTTGATGTAATAAAGTCTCACGAAGACTTTTGCTTGTAATTGCTTATTTATTAATAAAAGTTGAAACGTTCTTTCATTCTTCCTTGTCTGAAGCTTTATGATAAAACCTTAGTCTTTAGTCCATAAACAAATCGAACAACACATGAAGAGACAAATGTAGATTTGCATGAACAAACTCTTCATGGTTTGCTTAAAACAATATATTCACAATCTAAGGATCAAAGGACTATTGATCTCAGTACGATTGTTAGGAGAATCTATGATGTCTGATTATAGGACATTGAGAGTTGGAGACTCTATAGTTCTTCTAGGTATCTTCCGAAGGTACTGAATTGACCAGTGCACTTCTAGAGACAAGATAAGAACAAACCATTTAACCTCTTATGTCTCGAGGTCACTACGTATGAATTGCATCATGCTTACCTCAATCCTAAAATGAGATATGTCACTTCATAGCTTTCATACTCTCATTTGATAAAGTCAGAGTTCTAGATTCACTATGTGATATAGACAAGACCTATTGATGAAGTACTAAGTTATGAAGATTTCATGAACAACTTTGCGAAGATCTCATAGATATGAAATTCATGTACAAGATTGTTGAAATGCAATGTATTATCACCTCATGCTTTGTTCCCTGGAATGTGAAATAAATGAACTGGCCAGTGTCCAAATTCAGTCATGACTCTTTTGGATGAAACAATGTGACTTGTTAGCTCCTCGTCAATACATTGTTTCTAACTTATTCACAAGCGACAAAGGAGATGAGGAAATAACAGCTAGAAGGGTAAAATGGTAATTTTGTAAATCCCGACTAGCTAATGATATTCATGAAGGGTAAACATAGATAATATTCAGTGGATCCACTCATCACGATTTAGTTGAATTCTTGAGTAGAAAATAAATTCATTTGAACCGAGAGATTCTCAGTGTCAACTCTTTAGTGGAGTCAATTGACATTAAGCTAAACTTGGAAACGGTTTGTGAACTTTTGAGTCCAAGTATGTTAGCTAAAGCTTTGTTCATTTGGATCCATGAGGCCATTGTCACAAATCATATCGAGTAGGAATAGTTAAACTAGAAGCTAAGTCAAAACAAGAACGAGACAAGTTTTATGAAAATTGTCTAAAGGGTATTTTTTGTCTTTTAGGACATAGGACGAAATGAATGTCAATAAATTTTTTGACATTGTCATATGATGACATATAATCACTCGGCCATAACAAATTAATTGGGCCTTGTGGATTAATTTCATTTCATAGAATTTTACTTGATAATTCTTATTGGGTTTTTTCTTATGTTGTCATGAACAAATGAAGAAGCATCTAGAAGCCCCTTCTAGATAATATGGCCGTCCAACCCAAAGGCGAAAAAGAGAGATTACTTTGTGCATTGATGTATCAAGATACTTGCAAAACGAAAAAGTGGGAAAAAATTTCCTCCATGAGGAAAGGGAATTTCGGCCAACAAGCAAGAGGGAAGCAAAAGAGGAAACAAATCCAAGCTTACTAGAAGGTCTCTTGGCCGTGTGAATGAGGAAGGAAGGAGAGCAAATTTTGCTCATGAATATGTGATATTCTATAGAAGAGGAAACTACCTTATTGAAGGTAAAACCTCTCCTATAAATAGAGCCATCATTCTTCTCATTTAATTCATTCAAAAGTTTTAGAGATTGAGAGCTTCTCTCTCTAGAACCTCTTGGCCGATCCTCTCTCTCTCTCTCTCTCTAAGTTTTCTTTCATTTTTGTTTTCGCATCTAGGTCCACATTTGACCTAGTGTTTTAGCTCTTCGACTTTGAGACTTGTTCTTGAGTCGTCGTGTTTAAAAGTGTTGTCGGTCGTTTTCGGAAAACCCGGGACGCCAAGAAGGCACGTCGCTCAAAGGGCCGATGGTCAGGCCGGAGGTCCTGAAGAGCGGCAAATCTTCAAGCCCTCGCCCAAACTCCTGACTCCTCGAGTCGAGCTTCGCTCCTCGAGTCGAGCCTTGAGTCAATCTCCTCGAGTCGAGCTTCGCTCCTCGAGTCGAGCCTTTAATTGTTCCTCGAGTCGAGCCTCGAGTCATTTTCGAGTCGAGCCTCGAGTCATTCTCGAGTCACTCCTCGAGTCAAGTCGCTAGTCGCTAGTCGCTCTCGTCGAGTCGAGCCTTGCTCCTCGAATCGAGTCGCTCTCGTCAAGTGGAAAGCTTCATATTTCACGTGAGAAGAATGACATTCGAAGGCCCGCAAGAACCCGGCCAAGACGAGCCGTCCATCACGCACACAGCGCGCTACGCCGGCCGGCCGTGCAGCAGACGGTGCGCCGCGCGCTCCATGCGCCGCGCCCGGTGGCCCTCGCGCCGCGCCCGGTGACACGCGCGCCGCGCCCCTTGCGCCGCGCGCCGCGCGTTGTGCGCCGCTCTTTGTGCGCCGCGCGCGCCGTGCGCCTCCACTTGATGGCATGCGCGATCCTAGTCCCACATGGACAAAAAAGGGACCTTCTAAGGCTCCCAAACACCTATAAATACCCTCTCTTATTGAGGGGAAAGCCCATCCCATTGAATCCTATTCAATACACAAAATTCTCTTCATCTCCTATCGACACGCTCGATTTCTTACTCGCCTCTGCTTCTCTGGATGCCATATTTGGCCTGAAGCAGACTCTCTTCTCCTTCCCTCGTTCTCAAAGGTTCCGAAGCACTCACGGGGACTTCCCGAACGTCGCTCCCTTTGACCGAACGTTCTCCGGTGCTCAAGCACGCCCCTAGGGTTCTCAACTAGAGCTACCCTCGCGCGTCTAACACGCTAGACGCCTACGCGATCTCCGAAGTTCTGAGACGCCGCCGAGGACTCCTCACGCCCCGTCTCCTTCGTCGAGCACGCCTCTCCGCCAAGGCTCCGCGCCTCATACTACGTCTTTCACGCTTGAACTACGTTCTGACCTGATCCCACGCACGGGTACGTAGGCAGCCGACAACCAAGGCACGGTCACTCCTCCTCCTCATCCCCTACCTCTCCCGAGAGGCGGGTTGATCGGAGAAAACCCTAGCTCGAGACTATCGAGTTCCCACTCTTGGCCCGGGTGCGATCACTTGGTCCGGCCTTGGATCGAACCGCCCGAGGTTTTAAATAGTTGTTCATTTTCGTGCGACAATATTTTGGTGCTAGAAGGAGGGGACTTCCCGACCTATTCAGCCCGAAATCCCTTCTATCATCTTCTTCTTTTCTTCTGCGAACTCAACCTTCTCGAACTTGAGAAACGATGAGTAGCCAACCACCCGTACGTTCTGAGGGCGTGAACAACCCCGAAAACGTCGCTAGGACCAAGAAATACTTCTTGCGTTCCCGAACGCATGGTGACGAAGAGTCGCTCCACGAAGAGAGCTCGACCCGTTCGCCATCTCCATCTCCTGATAGCAGGGACAACCGCATCGTGGAGTTAGAGGAGAGTATCCGCCGACTGAAGGCGAAGAATGCAAGGTACCACAGCCGACTGGCTGCGAAGCAACCTATGCGTGACACGACGATCCCCAACGGGGATCCTGAGAACCTCAACGAGGAAAGCCGCGACCCTGATTACGAGGGTACTGGTGAGTCGGAGGATATCGAGACTTCTCTCACGAAGGACGGGGAACTCCCCGCCGCGTTTGAAGCCGGTCCGTCGAATCCCTTACCCCGAACAGGCGATGCGCCGGTAGCTTCTCAAGAGGGGAATTCCCGACGTTCGGCTCTCGACCGACTAGGTCCGAGGGAGAATGTTGCGGAAAGTCAGGGCGCGCGGAGAGCGCACCGCCGCAAGCAAAGCCGGCGCCTCCGTACGGCCAGCCCTGATCTTAGGGACCACCTCACTGCTCAACGCATTGGGCGTGGCAATGATCTGAGAGAGCGACTAAGCTCTAGACCCAATATCCCGCTGGCAGCCCCAACTAACGGGAACCGCCGCGCAGGACAGGGGTCTAACGAGAGGCTGCAGGTGACTCCTCCCGATCAGGGGGTTACTCCAACGACCGGTCTCGATGTGGTCACTATGATCCACAACCTTCGAAATGAGGTACGAGATCTCCGAGAATACGGAATAGGTGGAAGTGCCTATGGGGTCGTTGAGGAGAATTCATCACCTTTCACTACTCAGATACTGGCCGAGGTTTGTACGGGGAATTTCAAGCTCCCGAACCTCGCTCCCTATGATGGGAAAGCAGATCCTGCTTACCACATCCAGCACTATGAAACCTGGATGACGATGCAGGGTGTTTCTCCTGGTGCCATGTGCCAAGCTTTTAGTTTGACCCTCGCCGGACCCGGCTTTGAGTGGTTCAAACCAGGTATTGTGAGTTCCATCGGGAATACGGTCATTTGACCTCGGAATGCTACAACCTCAAAAGGCAAATTGAGGCTTTGATCCAACGGGGTGAGCTGAAGGAGTTCGAGTTGCGCATGATTGGCGCTGCGGGCCCCACCGCGAACAGACAGCAGTCTGGTCAAGGAGGAGGAGCAGCCGCTTCTGCCAACCAAACCACGGCTACTGCCAACACCAACCCGCAACTGCACGTGGTAACCACCATACTGGGAGGTCCACAAGATGGGGATTCGGCCCGACAACGGAAGAAATTCCTTAGGGCCGTGTCTCAGGAAGACGCTGCTATGCACGTCAACTTCACATATGAAGAACCTCCGTCCGTGCCTCACGAGAGGATGTATTTCACCAATGAAGAGGCCAAGCGAGTTGTGCATCCGCACAATGACGCGATCGTGCTCAAGGCCCATGTGGCCAATAACTTGGTGAAAAGGGTTCTCATCGATAACGGCAGCGCTGCCGACATAATTTTCAAGTCCACCCTAGAGCGCATGAAGCTCGGGGGGCTGCGCCCGACTCCGACCCAAACGTCATTGTTTGGGTTCACTGGGGAAAAGGTTATGACCGAGGACATCATCGACCTGCCGGTCACCTTTGGGACCCCTGGAGGAATCGAAGCCGTTCACATGGTCCCATTCCTAGTGGTCGATCAAGAGTCGCCCTACAACTTAATCATCGGGCGACCCACGTTGAACCGGCTAAGGGCGATCACTTCCACGTATCACCTACTGGTGAAGTTCCCTACTGAAGGGGGAATTGGCATCATGGCTGGAGACCAATCCCAAGCCAGAATATGCTACGTGCAAGGAGTTGATGGCAAGTCCGCGGGAAAAGCGGTCAACACAATCTTCCAACTGGAAGACGATTACCCATGCAACCTAAGGGATGCAAGGAAGTTCGGAGAACTTGACCCCCGTTATGAAATCGAAAGACTTAAGGTGGAAACCTCCGATGATCTTGTGCCAATCGTCCTGGACGAGTCGAAGCCTGATCAAGTTGTAAAAATTGGCACCCGACTTCCACTCGCCATCAAAACTCAGCTTACCGCCTTCCTTAGGGAGTTCAAGGATGTTTTTGCATGGACTCATGCGGACATGCCCGGAATCGATCCCGAGGTAATAGTGCATCGACTGAACGACGACCCAAAGGTCGCCGAAAAAGTGCAGGCTAGATGAACGTTCAACCCAGAACGATACCTGGCCATAAATGAAGAGGTCGAGACACTCCTCACCGCAAACTTCATTCGAGAGGCTAAGTACCCCAAGTGGGTCGCCAACATGGTAATGGTGAAAAAGCCAAACGGGAAGTGGCGAATTTGTATAGACTACAAAGATCTTAACAAAGCCTGCCCTAAGGACTGCTTTCCACTCCCGCGCATCGAACAACTGGTGGACGCCACGGCCGGCCATGGACTTCTAAGCTTCATGGACGCTTATTCAGGCTACAACCAAATTCGAATGCACGAGCCCGATCAAATTAAGACGACCTTTGTCACCGATCGAGGTCTCTACTGTTACAAGGTCATGCCTTTCGGCCTTAAGAATGCGGGAGCGACGTACCAACGCTTGGTAAATCGGATCTTCGCCGATCAAATCGGCAAGACGATGGAAGTGTACGTGGACGACATGCTCGTTAAAAGCCTACTGGCAACCAATCACGTACGCGACCTTAGGGAGATGTTCACAATCCTCCGCCGATATAAAATGAAGCTCAACCCCAACAAATGCGTATTCGGGGTTGAATCCGGAAAGTTCCTCGGTTATATCGTCAGCTGACGAGGCATAGAGGCGAACCCGGAAAAAATCAAGGCACTCCTTGAAATGAAGTCGCCAAGACGAGTTAAAGAGGTACAAAGCCTGACCGGTCGGATTGCCGCTCTGACACGCTTCGTGTCTAAAGCCACCGACAAGTGTCAACCGTTCTTCAAAGCTCTGAAGAAGACGGATGGCTTTGAATGGACGGACGAATGCGAAAATGCCTTCCAAGAAATGAAGGCTTACTTTGGGTCCCCACCATTCCTCTCTAAACCAAGAGAGGGCGAGACGCTATACGTGTATCTCACCGTCTCTGAAAGAGCTGTAAGTGCTGTCCTTGTCCGCGAAGAAAACAAGGTCCAGTGGCCGATCTACTACGTGAGCAAAGCCTTACTCGACGCGGAAACGCGCTACACCGAGATTGAGAAACTTTCTCTGGCTCTCGTAACGGCAGCTAAGAAGCTACGACCGTACTTCCAAGCTCACCCAATTGCGGTGCGGACTGAGCATCCAATCGGTAAAGCTCTTCAAAAGGGAACATCGACTCGCATGGCGATCTGGTCCCAAGAATTGAGCGAGTATGGGATTGAGTTCCACCCAAGAACGGCTATAAAGGGGCAGGCCTTAGCCGACTTCGTGGCAGAATTCTCCTACGCTCCCGATATGGGAAGAGCGGAAGCCGACCTTAGCGACGATACGCTAACTCGGAAAAGGAAGGTAGACCCAACGGGTCCCATCTAGGAGTTATACGTAGACGGAGCATCTAATGCTCGGGGGGCTGGCGCCGGAATAATCCTGATTAACCCCGATGGGGAAAAGCTGCGATATGCCCTTCACTACGGCTTCCAAGCCTCCAACAATGAAGCTGAATACAAGGCGCTCATTGTAGGGATAGAGCTGGCACAGAAACTCGGCTCCCATAACCTGCGAATACACTGCGACTCGCAGTTGATCGTAAACCAGGTTAGAGGAGATTACACCGCCAAGGAACCCAACATGATCGCGTACCTGGCTAAGACAAACTCCAAACTCGAGGCCTTCTCTTGGTTCGAGATTCACCAAATCCCGAGAGAACAAAATTCGGAGGCTGACGCGCTTGCTCGCCTCGGATCTGGCATCGACGAAGACGGATTGGGGACCGTACCCATTGAATCTCTCCCACGACCATCCGTCTCCCGAGACGAAGTCGGGACCATAGAGGTGGCATCTCAGCCCACTTGGATGGACTCAATTGTCGAGTTTTTGCGAAGAGGGGAACTCCCCGAAGACCGCAAGGAAGCCGATAAACTGAGGGCCTTAGCATCCAAATACACGCTCCGTGAGGGCACACTCTATAAGCGCGGTTACTCGACACCGCTGCTCCGATGCCTCGATAGCGTTGAGTCGACCAAGGTCCTCCGCGAAATCCATGAGGGCATCTGCGGAAACCACGCCGCTGGAACTTCCCTTGCGCTCAAAGCGCTTAAGCAAGGCTATTTCTGGCCTACCATGAAGCGAGATGCTTGCGAATGGGCAAGGCATTGCGATAAATGCCAGCGCTTCGCGGAAATTTCGCGACAGCCCCCGACCCCGTTAAGCAGCATCGTTGTCCCACGTCCCTTTGCTAAGTGGGGCGTGGACATCATTGGCAAGCTCCCTAGAGCGCCGAGGCAATACGAGTACGCCATTATCGCCATCGACTACTTCACTAAGTGGGTAGAGGCCGAGCCGCTTGCCAGAATAACTGAAGGAAACACGACAAACTTCATCTGGAAGAACATCATATGCAGGCACGGTATCCCCGCCTCAATTGTGACCGACAACGGGGCACAATTTGACAACGCGCGAGTAAGAGATATCTGCGATCAACTGAAGATCAGCAAGACCTTCTCCTCGCCGCGTCATCCTCAGGCCAACGGCCAAGTCGAGGCAGTCAACAAGACAATCAAAAGCAACCTGAAAAAGAAGCTCGAAGACAAGAAAGGCGCCTGGGCCGAGGAATTGCCGTTCGTCCTATGGGCATATAGGACAACCGCGCGAAACGCCACCGGCGAGACGCCATTCTCCCATATGGGGTCGAGGCCGTGGTTCCAATTGAAACCGAGGTACCCACGTTCCGAGTCGATACATTCGACGAAGTGGACAACGACGAGGCCATGCGCCTCGAGTTGGACCTGATCGATGAAAAGAGAGCGGAAGCATTCAGACGCCTCGCCGCACAGAAGCGCAAGGTCGAAAGATACTACAACTCCAAGATCAAAAGGCGAACCTTTGCCGTCAGAAGCCTCGTCCTCAGACGAGTGTTCCAAAACACACAAGTCCAAGGCGCCGGCGTCCTAGGCCCAAACTGGGAAGGCCCTTACAGAGTCCGCAAAGTCATTCACGACGGGACATACTACATCGAGCACACGGACGGAACTCCGATTCTCCACCCGTGGAACGCGGAGCACTTGAGGCAGTACTATCAGTAGCTAGCGTCCCCCGCTTTTTTTTTATCGCTTTTATTTCCCATTTTCAATAAGGCCTACGAGCCAATGTTTTAGGATTTAAATTTTCTCGCAAGTTTTTTCGCAAAAGTAATAAAACTCAAGTTTTCCGTTTCAAATTTTGTTTTATGCAAGTTTTCTGGTTATCAAACAATTAATTTATAACCCAAAAACTTGGGGGGGGGGGGGGGGGGGGGGGGGGGGGGGGCTAGCTATGGTAAGGAAACTCTCAAAAGAACACGCTCCACCAAAAGAACACGCTCCACCAAAAAACTTAAGACGCCTACATGGCGCACGTAAGACGCGTAAAGGCGCAACCCGTAAGACGCCTACATGGCGTAACTTAAGACGCCTACATGGCGCACGTAAGTCGCGTAAAGGCGCAGCCCGTAAGACGCCTACATGGCGCAACCTAAGACGCCTACATGGCGCACGTAAGTCGCGTAAAGGCGCAACCCGTAAGACGCCTACATGGCGCAACCTAAGACGCCTACATGGCGCACGTAAGTCGCGTAAAGGCGCAGCCCGTAAGACGCCTACATGGCGCAACCTAAGACGCCTACATGGCGCACGTAAGTCGCGTAAAGGCGCAGCCCGTAAGACGCCTACATGGCGCAACCTAAGACACCTACATGGCGCACGTAAGTCGCGTAAAGGCGCAGCCCGTAAGACGCCTACATGGCGCAGCCCGTAAGACGCCTACATGGCGCAACCTAAGACGCCTACATGGCGCACGTAAGTCGCGTAAAGGCGCAGCCCGTAAGACGCCTACATGGCGCAACCTAAGACGCCTACATGGCGCACGTAAGTCGCGTAAAGGCGCAGCCCGTAAGACGCCTACATGGCGCAGCCCGTAAGACGCCTACATGGCGCACTTAAGATGCCTACATGGCGCACTTAAGACGCCTACGTGGCGCACGTAAGACGCCTGCATGGCGCAATTTGAGACGTCCACGTGGCACAATCTGGCACACGTAAGGCACCTACGTAGCATGGCTGACTCGCAGTTGAAAATACTTAAGAACGCAAACCATCCAAGTGACTGGCGTGTTTGAAAAGGTATCCTGCCGAGGTAAAAGGATGGACAAAATCATTGACACAAACAAGTGACCATCCATGCATGCCATAGAAGATGAATGTGCGAAAACATTCATAAAAATAAATGAATAACTCCTCATAAAAGAAAGGGGCAACTGCCTCAAAACCGAGAAAGCATGCGCTAAGACAAGTGCGCTAAAGGGAAATATCCTAGTAAGCAAGCGCTAGGACAAGTGCGCTGAATGGAAAAACCTAAAAAGCATGCGCTAAAACACTTGCGCAGGAAAAATAAAGAAAGGAAACGGTCACTCGGCGGGATCGTCGCCCACAGGGTCGACCCCGTCGAGTGGTGGGAATAGCGAGTCGAAGAAGTCGAAGGTGACCCCCCGAGAAACATTCTCGGTAGTTGTGGCGTCCCGACACTCCACCGCCGCTGCGTGCCTTGCCTCCTCGACTCCGACATCAAAGTCGTCTTGAAGGTCGGACGCAAGCTGCTCCGCCGCGGCTTTCTCCTCGGTGACCCGAACCACCTCCTCTGCCAAGGAGTCGCGCTTACGCTCCGTACGAACACGGGCAGCCTCACTCGATGTAAGCTGGCCCTGAAGAATGCCAACTTCTTCTGTGCGCGATTCCAACTGACGTCGAAGGTCCCGCGCTTCGCCCCGGAAGACCTCCGTCGATCGAGTCGCCACTTCAAGGGCTTGACGTTCCGTCGTTAGCTCCTCAGCCATCTTCGCCACCGCCGCCTGAGCACGGTCGCACTTGCCGCGGGTAACTCCCAATTCCACGCGAGCCTCCTGAAGCTGCTCACGGAGACTCGCAAACTCCGCCTTTGAGTGAGAACCTCGCTCGGCGTGGGCCAGCTGAGACTTCGCTTGAGCAAGCTCTTCCTGGGCATGGCTCATCCGCCTGATGTGATTGTGAAGGATCTTCTCGCCCCGGGTCGCTCGAGCAAGCACCTGAGAAGGCAAAAAGACAGTTTAGCAAAAGACAAGATTCACCGTAAACGAGGCAAAGGAAACTCACTCTCTGTGCGTCGGAAACGCCGTGACGAAAGAACTCCACGTCGCTGCTGGCCACGACGCTCTTCCACATCTTCATCGAAGATTGAGCGAGGCCCAGGGAACATTCCTCCCTAACCTCCGCAGCCTCCACGTCGACCATCGAGTTTACGCGCTTGGAGTCCGAAGATGTGTCGGGTAAAGCCGAGGAGGAGGGTCGCTTCAAAGAAGCGCGAGGACCACTCCCCGTCCGATGATCAGTATCGGGTTTCTCCCGACCGTTCCGAGCGGCAATCCGACAACGGACCGCCGCCAACGACTTCGGGTCCCGGGAAGCCTTCGCTAGACGAGCCCGAGCCCTTGCCCTAGCCGAAGAGACTACAAAAGCAACAAAAGTCAAAAACCTAAGCTAAAAACAAGAAGCAAGAAGTGTGAAACATCGACATACCTTGCGGATCGCCACTCGAGGGAGATGAAGCGGCACTGGGGGCACTCTCGGTCCGCTGGCTAGGTGGAAATGGCGGGAACCACCCGGTAGAAGCCATCAGCTCAGGGGAACGAAATCGTTCGACGGCTTTCCGAGCCTCCGACATTCCCCGGATCTCCTTCACAAAGTCGAGGTCATCGGCCCCTACGTTAGCAGAAAACTCGGCCAAGGGGCCGAACCGAAGCGGCGCGTCACCAAAAGCCTCCGCCGAGACCCACACGCACGGTCGTCGATTGTACTTCTCTGAATCAATGATCAGCTTAGTATTCCGGCGATCGCGGGCCACAAAGAAACTGGGTTGCCCGGGCGCAGGGAAAACCGCGATGAGATTGCGAAAATCACTCACGGTCATCACCCGCTCAGTCTGGCAATGCCACTCCATATGGCACATCGCCACTATGCGGTAGAATGCCGGGCTCATCTGACATGCGTGCACCCCCAGACGGGCGAGAAGCTGCTGAACGATGGGTTGAAACGGCAGCCGCAGCCCGCAGTTAAGACTCGCAACTGAAACTGCGGCAAAACCACGACGAGGCCGGAAAGGACGGTCGTCCTTTAAGGGACGGAGAAGCGCCACGGACGACGGAATGGTAAAAGCCTCCCGGAGACCGACGAATGTCCGGTAGGTGAGCGTGCTCGAAGCATCGACCCCCGAACAATCGAAGTTCTCGGGAGCAGCAAGGCCTTCCTCGGGATACCACTCCGTCCTAGCAAGCGACCTCGCCGATACCAACGCCTCTGCGTCAGGGGTCCCGGGCTGAGGACCCCCTGACTCCACGGAAGGGCTCCTGCCCTCCGACACAACCACGGCAGCCGCCGGCGGTACCTCGGGACGCTCCGATGCGAGGCCTTCGGCCCCCGGACATGTCTCTGACTCACCTCCGGGATCTTCAGACTCGGGACCAAAGTCGTCCACGCAGTCTATCTCGTCGAGAACCGACTCTAGCAGAGTCACCGCATCCGCGTTCGTAGCATCTCCCGGCACGCCTTGAAAGTCCAAGTCGGACCGCGGCACGTCGAGGCGGACTTTGTCACGAACCCCCTCGCCAACTAAGTTGATCACGAGGCGAGGGGCAGGCTCCCCGGATGCGGGATGATCAAACTCCCCACCTGTAGCGCGCCCAGTTGGCGCGCACTTTTCGAGAGGCTGAGCAGCGGGCACGGTCACACCCAGCTCGCCTTCCTCCAGCCACTGCTCTACTCCGCTTGGATTTTCTTCCACGTGCAGAGGAACTTCCCTTAAACCCGCGAAGAGATCATCCTCTGCGTGTTCAGAACCCTGAAACAAGAGAGAGAAATCAATCTCGAGACTCTCAGCTGAGAAAAGGGAAGGGACACCCATAATGCAAGCGTAAAAAAGAAAACAAGCGTAGAGAAAAGAGAAGAAATAAAGTGAGGAATAAAGGGAAGGGGGGAGGTCTATTTATAGACTTCTAGGGGGGTAGGAGTCGAAATCCTACTCCCACAAGGAGCAAAATCGGAGTAAAAACTCCAAAAAGTCGGAGTTCTCCCGCGCGAAGCGAACCAGCCCCGCGCACAGGGCGCGCCGCGCGCCAAGCCCGCGCGCCGCGCGGGTCATGCAGCACAGACCGCGCGCCGCGCCGTCCAGGGCGCGCGCCGCGCGTCCCCCTGAAAAAAAAAGAGAAGAAAAAAGAAGAGGACAAATTTTTTTCCTCGGGGCCACAAGGCACGGGATATATTTTCCTCAAACACCCAACTAGAAGAACAAAAAGTTCATCGCTGGGACGCCTCCCGAACGACGAACTTGGGGGGCTAATGTTGTCGGTCGTTTTCGGAAAACCCGGGACGCCAAGAAGGCACGTCGCTCAAAGGGTCGATGGTCAGGCCGGAGGTCCTGAAGAGCGCCAAATCTTCAAGCCCTCGCCCAAACTCCTGACTCCTCGAGTCGAGCTTCGCTCCTCGAGTCGAACCTTGAGTCAATCTCCTCGAGTCGAGCTTTGCTCCTCGAGTCGAGCCTTGAATTGTTCCTCGAGTCGAGCCTTTAATTGTTCCTCGAGTCGAGCCTCGAGTCATTTTCGAGTCAAGCCTCGAGTCATTCTCGAGTCACTCCTCGAGTCAAGTCGCTAGTCGCTCTCGTCGAGTCGAGCCTTGCTCCTCGAATCGAGTCGCTCTCGTCAAGTGGAAAGCTTCATATTTCACGTGAGAAGAATGACATTCGAAGACCCGCAAGAACCCGGCCAAGACGAGCCGTCCATCACGCACACAGCGCGCTACGCCGGCCGGCCGTGCAGCAGACGGGGCGCCGCGCCAGACAGGCGCGCGCCGCGCGCTCCATGCGCCGCACGACCTGCGCCGCGCCCGGTGACCCTCGCGCCGCGCCCGGTGACACGCGCGCCGCGCCCCTTGCGCCGCGCGCCGCGCGCCGCGCGTTGTGCGCCGCTCTTTGTGCGCCGCGCGCGCCGTGCGCCTCCACTTGATGGCATGCGCGATCCTAGTCCCACATGGACGAAAAAGGGACCTTCTAAGGCTCCCAAACACCTATAAATACCCTCTCTTATTGAGGGGAAAGCACATCCCATTGAATCCTATTCAATACACAAAATTCTCTTCATCTCCTATCGACACGCTCGATTTCTTACTCGCCTCTGCTTCTCTGGATGCCATATTTGGCCTGAAGCAGACTCTCTTCTCCCTCCCTCGTTCTCAAAGGTTCCGAAGCACTCACGGGGACTTCCCGGACGTCGCTCCCTTTGACCGAACGTTCTCCGGTGCTCAAGCACGCCCCTAGGGTTCTCAACTAGAGCTACCCTCGCGCGTCTAACACGCTAGACGCCTACGCAATCTCCGAAGTTCTGAGACGCCGCCGAGGACTCCTCGCGCCCCGTCTCCTTCGTCGAGCACGCCTCTCCGCCAAGGCTCCGCGCCTCATACTACGTCTTTCACGCTTGAACTACGTTCTGACCTGATCCCACGCACGGGTACGTAGGCAGCCGACAACCAAGGCATGGTCACTCATCCTCCTCATCCCCTACCTCTCCTGAGAGGCGGGTTGATCGGAGAAAATCCTAGCTCGAGACTATCGAGTTCCCACTCTTGGCCCGGGTGCGATCACTTGGTCCGGCCTTGGATCGAACCGCCCGAGGTTTTAAATAGTTGTTCATTTTCGTGCGACAACAAAAAGTGCCCACACACTAATTCCTTTATTTCTCGAGTGATTATTGTGATAGAAACTTTCGTGGTTGCTAGAGTTCCCGAGGAAAGAAGAGAGACATGCTGCGAGGGAGACGAACGTTTCAACCTTCCTAAGGCTTCTCAACGTTCAAGCTTCTCAAAGGTTAGTAAACATATAATGCTCATTTATAGTTTTAATTTATATGTACTTGCTCTTTGTTAGGTTAGTAAAAACGTTTTACTTGTTTTAAAGAAAATTATAAAATTCTGCCGCTTGCTCGAAGTGTTAAATGTTTTCTTAACCCTAGATCAATTTCAACAAATGGTATCAGAGCTATGGTCAAAGATATGCATGTACATGTAATTGAAATTATGAGCTTGAAAATCGTTTTCGAAAGTTTACTAATTTTGTGACAAGTTAGAATTGTTTTCTTAGTTTTTTTTTTAATTTATTGCTCGTGCCTTTAAATTAAAAATCATGTTGATTTTCTATGACCTTGGGATGTTATGAAAACACATTAGAATCAGTTCTAGAAGTTTTTAATTTTTTATAATGAAAAACGTCTTTTTAAGTTTGAGAAAATTTTGAGTAAATTTTATGACTAGTTATATTGTCTTGCTAGTTTCGTTTATTTACTCGTTTTGTTTTATGTTTGTTGTTATTTTCTTTAATACCATGTTATAACCATGTTAATAAAACACATATAAAAGCTGTAACAACTTCCTAAAACGTTCCGTTACACTCGATTCTTTTTTCGCACTCAAAGTCCGAACTTTAATTATTTCCAGTTTTCTTCGAGCTCGAGAAAACCCGCAGTAAAAGTAGAATAACGTATCTCAGCTCAGAATTTGAAATTTAATGATTCTTGAATCAAATTAAATTTATGTTTGTCCTCTTTCCAATGCAATTGGTTTTAGGTCAAAAGGACATCGGAGCCGCCAATTATGGAGATTATACTCCGAGGTGCGCGGCGGCTGTTCCGAAAGTCCAGTTTTTTAGAATTCCGGATTTTCAACCCCACTACCATGAGTTATAGAACTCTAATGAGAAAATTACCTTGATCAAAATTGTTTTTTATAAGATAATAAACATAATGTGAAAGATTAAAATGTTTTGATTTTTGAAAGTTTAATTGAAATTGAATTTTTACAAAAGTAGTTTGAATTTTGAAAAACCGTTTTCGTTTTCAAACTTGAAAATATTTTGTCATCCAAATGAAATAAGTTTTCAAAACTATATCTATATCACATATGTTCAAAATCTGTATGCTCTTGAAAATTTGAGTGGTAGGTCTCCTCGTAGACAAGCCGAAAAATAAAAGATGTATAATCTCAAACTTTCAAGTGTTCGAGTGAGTTGAAGTTCACACTTCCCTCATGCACTTTCCCGAATGGAAAATAGAAAAATGTCCGAGTATGTACCTTGTGCCTTTATGCACTAACAGTGCTCTTCCTTGAACATGAAGATCTAGGATTCCTTTCTAGTAGTCCACTTTATCGCTCTATAAATAGGAAATTTGTTTCCAAACTTATAAAGACGATGTGCCAACTCCAAAAACTAAGTGGGAGGGTTACACTTGTTGTCTGTAACCCACAATTAACGTGAGACTAAGAGTCACTCTTGTGGCCCTCTCTTCAATGGGAGTACTCTATGGAGTTTTTGCTTCGATCATTGCTCAATGAGCTTCATCCGAAAGTGAGACAATAAAGACAAGGCCTCCTCTTGGGGGATTGTTTTTTCAAAGTTGATCTTCTGGACTAAGTGGTTGGTTGCACACTTAGACTCAATCCCTAGTAATCCTCCCTTGAGGCTCTGCGAAAGGATGTGAGTGATCAAACCAATTTAAAATGTGACTAGTCAAAATTGGTGTATTGACATCTTGGCTAAGCATTAATGATGTGTCAATTACTTATAAATGGAGATTTTTTGCGGCCTTCCCTTGAGGGAGTAAATTATCATTTGGTTTATAACACCTTTGGATTTTATCAAATGTTAAAAACTTAAATTCTAAACCAAAGACTAATCATAAACTTGTTTCAACTCTTATAGGCAATATGTCTCTCAACCCTCTCTCAACCATTCTTTCCTCGAATAAACTCGAAGGCGGAAATTACGTCGACTGAAAACGTAACCTCGACATAGTCCTTACTGTCGACAAGCACAAATGGGTTCTCACCACCCCCTGTCCTCAAACGAATGAAGATTCGACACAAGAGGAAAAAGACGCCCTGGCGGCCTGGCTCCGATCCGATCAGATTGCGAGGTGCTATATTTTAGCATCAATGAACAATGTGTTGCAACAACAACATCATGACATCGAGACTGCCGCTGATATGCTCTACAATCTCCATGAGATGTTTGGAGGGCAAGGATGTCAGGCAAGGCAACACGCGGTCCGATAGTTTATGAACTGTCGCATGAAGGCTGGAACTCTCATTAGAGACCATATGATGCTGATCATTAGTTATCTAAATGAAATGGAGATCCTTAGATCTGAGATTGATGGGGAGACTAAAATAGACATGATCTTGGAAAATCTCCCCAAGTCTTTTGATACCTTCAAGCTGAACTACTCCATGACCAAACTAGAGTACACTGTTACCGAGCTTATGAAGGAGCTTCACAACGCTGAGGGACTCACTAAGAAAAAGAGGACTCAAGGAGAGGTACATGCTACTGCCTCCACCTCTGGATCTAAGAAGAGACCTTGCAAGGACAAGAAGAAGAACCAACCTAAGGTTCAAAAGAAGAAGAAGACGCCAAAGACTCCAAAGGTGGACAAGTCTAACGACAAGTGCCACCACTGCAATGAACCTAGTCACTGGCATATGAACTGTCCTGCCTACCTCAAAACCAAGGAAAAAGTTATTGTACTTGTTACCGAAGCTTGCTTAGTAGCTGATAATGTATCATCGTGGGTTATTGACTCCGCTGCTACTAACCATATTTGCTGCTCCTTGACTGGTTTTAGGAAAAGCAAAAGCTTAGAGGATGGCGACTTCTGCTTCAAGTGGGGTGATGGGAGCGTGGTGTCTGCGAAGGCTGTGGGATCCATGACGCTGTCTTTTGAATACCTTACTTTAAATTTGAATAATGTTTATTATGTTCCATCCTTTGGGAAAAACCTAATATCTGTTGCTCAACTTTTCGAGCAAGATCATTATTTAAAGTTTCTAAAGAATGAAATTCGTATTTCTTTTTCAAATTATTTTGTCACTGATGCATGTATGAAGAATGGTATTTTTTTACATTTATCCCACTCAACCTTCTCTTTTAGACACTGAAATAGCTAATGATCTAGTTAGGGAGCCAAAGAGGATCAAAATATCTGAATCCTCCGATCTAATAAAATCAACATATCTCTGGCACTTAAGACTTGGTCATATCAGTCTAGACAGGATTAAGAGACTTGTGAGGGACGGTCCACTCCAAGCCTCTGCAATAGGTTCACTACCTACTTCTGAATCTTGCATAGAAGGAAAAAATGACTTAAGCGACCTTTCTCCGATAAGGGTCGAAGAGCCACTGAGTTGCTGGAACTAGTACATTCTGATGTATGTGGTCCGTTAAGTCAATAGACACGTGTAGGATACGAATACTTTGTTACCTTCACTGATGATTACTCAAGATACGGTTTTGTCTACTTGCTCAAACACAAATCCGAGACCTTTAACGTATTTAAGGTCTTTAGGGCTTTAGTGGAAAAGCAAACAGGCAAAGTGATCAAATCCCTTCGATCTGATCGAGGAGGTGTGTATATGTCTTGAGAGTTCGATGACTTTCTTAAAGAAGACGGTATCGCTTCTCAACTTACCGCACCTGGCACACCTCAACAAAACGGAGTGTCAGAGAGAAGAAACTGAACTCTTATGGAGATGGTTAGATCAATGATGAGTTATTCATCACTCCCTCTTTCCTTTTGGGGATATGCCCTCGAAACAACCGCCTACATTCTGAACCAAGTTCCGTCTAAAACGGTTCCTGGTACTCCTTATGAACGATGGACTGGCCGTAAAGTAAATCTTGGGCGCATCAAAATTTGGGGTTCCCCTGCACACGTGCTGAAGCAAAAGATTAGCAAGTTGGCGAGTAGGTCAGAATTGTGTCTGTTGGTTGGATATCCAAAGGAAACCAAAGGTTTCACTTTTTATAGTCTCAATGACGATAAGACTTTCGTTAGCACGAATGCTCGTTTCGTTGAGGAAGATTTTATGAAAGATGTAAAACCTAGAAGCAAAATTGTGCTTAAAGAAAAGTTGGGTGAGGAAGCTTCTACCTCATCTGTAAGAACTGTTCTTACCCCAACTGAAACACAACCTAACTCATCAGAATCTCATCAAGTAGTACTTCGACGTAGTAGGAGTGCTACTCAAAAGCCTGATAGGTACATGTCTTATGGAGACACTCTCATAGCCGTCTCTGACATGGATGACCCAGTTTCGTATAGCCAAGCGATGGCTTGTTCTGAATCAAACCTTTGGCTTGATGCCTTGAAAGTTGAAATGCACTCGATGTATGTCAACAAAGTCTGAAAACTTGTAGACCTTCCTGAAAGGATTAAACCCGTAGGATGTAAGTGGATATACAAGAATAAAAGGGGTCCGGATGGGAACGTCGAGACGTTCAAAGCTGGACTTGTGGCTTAGGGTCGGCCACCACAAGGTCTAGAGAGAGAAGCTCTCAATCTCTAACTTATGTGGAATGAGAAAAATGAGAAGAATAAGGGCTCTATTTATAGGAGAGGTTTTACATTCAATAAGGTAGTTTCCTCTTCTATAGAATATCACATATTCATGAGAAAAAATCCCTTATTTCCCATTCTCTACTTGGACGTGTGGCAGCCTTCTAGAAACAAGATTGTTTCCTATTTTGCTTGCCTTGACCTTGTCTTGGCCGCCCATTACAATTTCCTTCTAGAGGAAATTTGTTTCCTCTTTTTCTTTTGGCAAGTATCTTCATACATTAATGCACAAAATAATCTCTCTTTCACACTAAGGGCTGCACGAAATTTGGTCTCCCATTCACTTGGGTTGGACGGCCAAAAGCCTTCTAGAAAGGCTTTCTAGGTTTTTCTTCAATTATTCATGACAACATAAGAAAAGCCCATTAAGAATTTTCGAGTAAAATTCTATGAAATGAAATTAATTCACAAGGCCCAATAAACATGTTATGGCCGCGTTATATAATATGTCATCATATGACATTGTCAAAAAATTTATTGACATTCATTTCATGCCATGTCCAAAAAGACAAAATTACCCTTTCGACAATTTTCGTTCTTGTTTTGACTTAGCTTCTAGTTTAACTATTCCTACTCGATATGATTTGTGACAGTGACCTCATGGATCCAAATGAACAAAGCTTGAGCTAAACACTTGGACTCAAAAGTTCACAAACCTTTTCCAAGTTTAGCTTAATGCCAACTGACTCCACTAAAGAGTTGACATTGAAAATCTCTCGGTTCAAATGAATTTATTTTCTACTCAAGAATTCAACCAAATTATGATGAGCGGATCCACTGAATATTATCTATGTTTACCCTTCATGAATATCATCAGCTAGTCGGGATTTACAATATTACTATTTTACCCTTCTAGCTGTTATTTCCTCAACTCCTTTGTCGCTTGTGAATAAGTCAGAAACAATGTATTGACGAGGAGCTAACAAGTCACATTGTTTCATCCAAAAGAGTCAGCACTCAATTTGGACACTGGCCATTTCATTTATTCACATTCCAAGGAACAAAGCATGAGGTGATATACATTGCATTTCAGCAATCTTGTACATGAATTCCATATCCATGAGAACTTCACAAAGTTACTCATGACATTCTCACAACTTAGTATTTCACCAATAGGCCTTGTTCGGAATCACATAGTGAGTCCGAACTCTGACTTTCTCAAATGAGAATACGTAAGGTGTGAAATGACATGTCTCATTTCAGGATTAACGTAAGCACGATGCAATTCATACGTAGTGACTTCGAGACATAAGAGGTTAAATGGTTTGTTCTTATCTTGTCTCTAGAAGTGCACTGGTCAATTCAGTACCTTCGGAAGATACCTTCGGAAGATACCTAGAAGAACTATAGAGTCTCCAACTCTCAATGCCTCATAACCAGACATCATAGATTCTTCTAACAATCATACTGAGGTCAATAGTCCGTTGACCCTTAGATTGCGAATATATCGTTTTAAGCAAACTACGAAGAGTTTGTTCATGCAAATCTACATTTGTCTCTTCGTTAGTTGTTTAGTTTGTTTATGGACTAAAGACTAATGTTTTATCATAAAGCTTCAAACAGACAAGGAGGAATGAATGAACGTTTCAACTTTTTTTTATTAATGAATAAGCAATTACAAGCAAGCACATGTAAATAAAAACTAATATGAGCATAAAAGATTACTAACCTTTTTAGAAGCTTGAACGTTGAGAAGCTTTTGGAAAAGGTTACAACGTTCGTCTCCCCTCGCAGCACGTCTCTCTTCTTTCCTCGGGAACTCGAGCAACCACGAAAGTTTTTATCACAAGAATCACTCGAGAAAGAAAGGAATTAGTGTGTGGGCACTTTTAAACACGACGACTCGAGAACAAGTCTCAAAGTCGAAGAGCTAAAACACTAGGTCAATCCCTTTCTTTCTCGAGTGATTCTTGTGATAGAAACTTCGTGGTTGCTCGAGTTCCCGAGGAAAGAAGAGAGACGTGCTGCGAGGGGAGACGAACGTTGCAACCTTTTCCAAAAGCTTCTCAACGTTCAAGCTTCTAAAAAGGTTAGTAATCTTTTATGCTCATATTAGTTTTTATTTACATGTGCTTGCTCTTTGTCTAGGTTAGTAAAAACTGTTTTACGTGTAAAAGAAAATTTTTAAAATTCCGCCGCTTACCAAACCGTTAAACTTTTTCTTAAACCCTAGATCAATTCCAACACTAACTTATTCACAAGCGACAAAGGAGTTGAGGAAATAACAACTAGAAGGGTAAATGGTAATTTTGTAAATTCCGACTAGCTGAGATATTCATGAAGGATAAACATAGATAATATTCAGTGGATCCATTCATCACGATTTATTTGAATTCTTGAGTAGAAAATAAATTCATTTGAACCGAGAGATTCTCACTACAACAAGTACAACAATTACCGACGATTTTTTTCGTCGGTAATAACCCAGTAATCGTCGCTAAATATATTAAGCGACGATTTTAGCGACGATTATTATCGTTGCTAAATGTCCGTGCCTAAATATATTTACCGACGATTTTGTCATCGCTAAATATTTACCGACGAGATTAGCGACGATAATTTCGTCCCTAAATGTTTAAACGAAAAGTTTTTTTTTTAATTTTGTGAAAGATAATTAGGGACGATTTTATCGTCGCTAATTAGCGCGGGAAAATTACGCGGGCGAATTAGCGACGAAAAAGTCGTCGCTAATAAGTCCATTTTTTTAATAATTAGTGACGACTTAGTCGTCGCTAATTAATATTATTTTTTTCGTTTATGAAATTATTAATTTTTTTCGTCGTTAATTATTAATTTTTTATTTTTTTTTGTTTATGAAATTCGAAAATGAAAAATCAAATAGAAACCAAATTATATTATCTAAATCAACTTATATATAAAATCCGGTTACGTTTTCGATTATCGAGAAATATGTAAATAATAATCTACTATACACAAAATATCTAATAAAACACTTGTCGCGACGTTTGCTTTGTCGTTCCGCCGCTCGTTTTCCCTCTCCTCGACGTGAAACTAGGAATGACAGTTTAATCCGAAACCCGTTAACCCGTCGGGTATCCGAGTTAAACGGGCCGGGTGATACCCGCTCAAATGGGTTAACGGGTAATACCCGTTATCATTTTTAGCGGGTACGGGTCGGGTGGCAGAAATAACATACCCGATCCATTAACCCGTTAACCCGACCCGTAAACATTAAAAAAAAACCTAGAATTTTTTATATAACTTATACGTACTCTCACACGTATAATTTCAGCTTTTATACTACTATATAACCTATGTAGTAGTGACAATTTTTTTTCTTATAATATAAGTAAATTTTTTTTATTAAAAAAAGCGGGTTAACGGGTTAACGGGTGCATATTTTTGGCACCCGTCACCCGGTGGGTATACCCGTTACCCGCCCCGTTTAAATAGACGGGTTAATGGGTATGGGGTAACGGGTATTTTTGTTGGCGGGTACGGGTATGGTAATGGTGTACCCGCTAAAACCCGTACCCGTTGCCATTCCCACGTGAAACGCTCTTCTGCTGGCGCTGAAATTCTGCAAGCTGCGGCGGAACAATGTGCTGACCAGTAGACTGACTTGGACCACCGGGCGTCGTCTGCTGGCTAGCGTCGGGAGTCCTCTGCTGGCCGCCCGTCGGAGTGCAGACGCCGGCCGTCGGAGTCTGCTGGCTGTGGGATGACGGAGCCTGCTGGGAACTCTGCGGAAATTGGGGCATACACGAGCTAAGATTGAGGCCGGGCACTTGACTCTGTATTGCCTCGGCGAACGAGGCGATGGTCGATGTGAACACTGTTGGAAATTGAGTAATATTAAATAAGTGTTTTAATTAGCTCAATTCAATTTGTTCACTAAAAGACAAAATGGTGTGGTGTTGATTGAGAAAGTGAGTTTGTGTGTGGGAAAGAGTCCCACATGGAACAAATACTACGGTGAATGAGGAAGTGGTGAGGTGGACTGGGCGAGGTCGATCTCCAGGCGAGTTCGACCTCCTGGCGAGCTCGACCTCCTGGCGAGCTCGACCTTCTGGCGAGCTCGATCTCCAGGCGAGCTCGACTTCCAGGCGAGCTCGACCTCCTGGTGAGCTCGACCCCAGGCGAGCTCGACCTCCTGGTGAGCTCGACCTCCTGGTGAGCTCGACCCCAGGCGAGCTCGACCCCAGGCGAGACGGTATGATTCGCGGGCTTCTCGCGAAGATTCTCGCCTACGGTCGCGTCTCCTCATTTAGTAGTTATTTTGTTACCGTTCGAACTAACGGTCACGTCGCTTCGAAACGAACTATCATTTGGCCAACGGTCGTGTCGTTTGCGACTATAACCGTAGTTCGACCGAAACGGTGCATCTGTTCGCAGTTCGACCGAAACAGTGCGTCTGTTCGCAGTTCGACCGAAACAGAGCGTCTGTTCGCAGTTCGACCGAAACAGTGCGTCTGTCCATTGAACCTATTCGCGAACAGGTACAATTGCTTATATAATCCGACTTCGGATTCAGTAATCGACACAGGTTTTTGAACCAACTTTCTCAATTCCCGAAACACAGTTCTTGCTTATTTTCGGATTTTCAGTCTGTCTTGGTGCAGTCCGAACTAGGCTTGTCGTATCCTGCGGTATTCTTGTACAATAAACCTTAAGACACTTTGGGGTACTCGAAATACTATAAGGAAAGCGTTCCTATGCGTGATTCAAGCCTCGAAGTCTTCAATTTCGAAGAATTATCTAACAATCTTATAGTAACTTGTGCTATGGCTACCGAGGCGTCTGTTTCGAGTTTGAAAGTGATGAGCCAGGACTTCGTCAAGTTGGATCGCTTCAACGGCACCAACTTCACCCGCTGGCAGGACAAGATGCGGTTCTTCCTCACCGCAATGAAGATCTTCTACGTGCTCGACCCGACTTTGGTGCCCATCCCGGAGCCGACAGACGATGATGATGATGAACTCAAGGCAGACCGGAAGAAGCGTCAAGAGGACGAGCTGCTGTACCGGGGTCACATTCTGAACACGTTGTCAGACCGACTCTACGATCTCTACACCGACAATCCATCGGCGGTCGAGATATGGAAGGCTCTCGAGTACAAGTTCAAGGCCGAAGAAGAAGGTACCAAAAAGTTCCTTGTCTCGAGTTACTTTGATTTCAAGATGTTTGATGACAAGCCTATACTAGCTCAAGTTCATGAATTGCAAGTTATAGTCAACAAATTGAGGGCTGTGAAGATAGATATTCCGGAGTCTTTCCAAGTTGGTGCAATTATTGCGAAGTTGCCCAATTCGTGGAAAGGCTATCGAAAGAAACTTCTTCACAATACCGAGGACTTCTCTTTGGAGAAAATCCAGAAACATCTTCGAATCGAGGAGGAATCGAAGATGAGAGAGAAGACGTCAGATGCCGGTACTTTCAAGGCCTATGCGGTGAGCGCTAAAGGCAAAAGGAAGTGGAATGACAAGGAAGGTTCTTCGGGTTCCAAAAAGGACTCGAAGAAATTCAAGCATTCCGGCAAATCCAAGTCCGGCAACAAGCCCGGATCCAAGGGGTCCAAAGGGGGCTGCTATGTGTGTGGCAAACCCGATCACTATGCTCGAGATTGTCGACACCGCAAGACAGATGTGAAAGAGGTCGACGCCACTATGACCGATACTAACATAGTCGCTACGTTGAGCGAACTCATGGCGGTCAAAGGCAAGGTTCAAGGGTGGTGGTACGACACTTGTGCTACCGTTCACGTCACCTATGATAGGGCTGCCTTCAAAACCTATTCTGAAGTCAACGATGGACAAGCGGTTCAGATGGGAAACGAGCATCGCTCTCAAGTTGTCGACATCGGGAACGTGGATCTCAACTTCACCTCCGGGAAGACGGTCACTTTGACCAATGTTCTCCATGTTCCGGATATGTGTAGGAACCTAGTTAGTGGCGATCTCCTAGGCAAACCGGGGATCAAATCTGTGTATGAGTCGGGCAAGCTTATCTTGACCCGTAATGGTGTATTTGTTGGCAAAGGCTATTCCAGTGAAGGGATGGTCAAATTATGTATTATTGACAATGTTATCAATGAAATTTCTCCTTCTGCTTATATGCTTGATTCTGTTTCTTTATGGCATAGTAGATTAGCACATATTGGTTTTAGCACTATGAAAAGGTTAATTAAATGCGGTTTAATTTCGTGCAAATCCGATAAATTGGATAAATGTGAAATATGTGTGAAATCTAAAATGATAAAGAAATCGTTTTATAGTGTAGAGAGAAATTCTAAGGTGTTAGATCTTATACACTCTGATATATGTGAATTTAATGGCATGTTAACCCGTGGGGGAAATAGGTATTTTATTACCTTTATTGATGATTGCTCTAGATTTACATATGTGTATCTTTTGAAACATAAAGATGATGCTTTTAATGCTTTTAAGGTGTATAAGGCTGAAGTAGAAAATCAATTAGGAGTTAATATTAAAGTCCTTAGAAGTGATAGGGGCGGTGAATATTTTCCTAGTGATTTTAATACATTTTGTGAAGAAAATGGTATTGTTCATGAATGTTCTGCACCTAGAACACCACAACAAAATGGTTTAGCCGAACGTAAAAATAGGACACTTCAAGAGATGTTAAATGCCATGTTAACGCATTCTGGATTACATTTTAGTTTGTGGGGTGAAGCTTTACTATCCGCATGTCATATTTTAAATCGTATTCCTTTAAAGAAAACCCAAATATCTCCGTACGAGGTATGGAAAGGGCGAAAGCCTAATATTGGGTATTTCAAAGTGTGGGGGTGTCTAGCCTACTACAAAAACATGGATCCTAAAAGGACCAAGTTGGGTCCTCGAGGGATGCGAAGTGTTTTTATTGGCTATGCCATGAATAGCAAGGCATATAGACTTCTAAACTTAGAGTCTAATGTCATAGTAGAATCCCGAGATGTGGAATTCTTTGAGAGTCTTAACTCGACAGGAAAAGAACCTCAAAATTCCACATATGAAGAACCTCGACCAGGCGAGCTCGATCTCCGGGGAGGATCGACTTCAAGGAGAGCTCAAACCCCTGGCGAGCTCGACCAGCAGGGAGGTTCGACCTCCAAGCGAGTTCGACCCCAGGTGAGCTCGACCCCTGGCGAGCTCGACCCCTGGCGAGCTCGACCCCTGGCGAGCTCGACCCCTGGCGAGCTCGACCTCCAGGCAGGCTCGATGCCTCGAGAGGAAAGTTCTTCTAGGGTAGTTATAGAACAACCCGAACTTCGGAGAAGCAAAAGAGTCCGTAAGCCTAAGGAAATAGATTCTCGCATCATTTCTTTTTACCTAGTAGAAGGAAATAGAGAGAGTTTTGCACGGAAAATTCCTATTATTCTTCTTATTGAAGACGATCCTAAGACTTATAATGAAGCGGTGGCTTCTCGAGACTCTGCCTTTTGGAAGGATGCTATCCAAGATGAAATGGATTCTATTATGTCAAACCACACTTGGGAAATTGTCGATCTACCCAAAGGGTCTAGACCTATTGGGTGTAAGTGGGTGTTCCGAAAGAAGTACCATAGTGATGGCACTCTTAACACTTACAAGGCTAGATTAGTAGCCAAAGGATTTCGACAACGAGAAGGAATTGATTACTTTGACACATATGCACCGGTAGCGAGGACAACAACAATTAGAGTGTTGTTTGCCTTGGCTTCTTTGTATAACCTCAATGTTCATCAAATGGATGTCAAGACGGCATTCTTAAATGGAGATCTCGACGAGGAGATTTACATGGAGCATCCGGAAGGTTATGTGCTTCCGGGTAATGAACAAAAGGTTTGCAAACTTGTTAAATCCTTATATGGATTAAAACAAGCACCCAAACAATGGCATCAAAAGTTTGACTCAGTCATACTTTCGAATGGTTTTGTTCCTAATGTTTGTGACAAGTGTTTGTACTCAAAGGTGCGTGGTAACCTTGTGATCTTCCTATGTCTCTATGTTGATGATATGTTGATCATTAGCAATGAGATGAAAGGAATATTAGAAACGAAGAGGTTTCTATCTTCCACTTTCAAAATGAAAGATCTTGGACAAGTTGATACTATTTTGGGTATCAAGGTTCGTAGAACCAGTGGGGGTTATGAACTTAGTCAATCACACTATGTTGAAAAAGTGCTTGATAAGTTCAAACATTTAAATTTCAAGGAAGTGAACACCCCATTTGATCCAAGTGTAAAACTTGAAAAGAATGATGGAAGGGCTGTGGCTCAATTGGAATATGCTAGTGCGGTTGGTTGTCTTATGTACTTGATGCAATGTACTCGACCAGACATAGCATTCGCCGTTAGTAAAATGAGTAGATTTACTAGCAATCCAAGTGCCGAGCATTGGAAGGCCATTGGGAGAATTTTTGGATTTCTTTTGAAAACCAAAAATCTTGGACTTCAATACGGTCAGTTTCCTGCCGTACTAGAAGGATATACTGACGCAAGTTGGATATCGAGTGTCGGAGATAACAAATCTACGACGGGATGGGTGTTTACACTAGCCGGTGGGGCAGTTTCTTGGAAATCAAAGAAACAAACTTGTATCACTCATTCGACCATGGAATCAGAATTCGTGGCTCTTGCTTCCGCATGTCAAGAGGCTGAATGGTTAAGGGATCTTCTTCTAGAAGTTCCATTGGCTAAAGACAATATATCAACCGTGTCGATACATTGTGATAGTCAATCAACTTTAGCTAGAGCATACAGTGAAGTGTAAAATGGAAAGTCTAGACATATTAGTCTTAGACATGACTATGTGAGGAAATTGATCAAAGATGGAATCATTTCGCTCACATATGTGAGATCAAGCCTTAATATTGCTGATCCGTTCACTAAACCTCTTGCAAGAGATTTGGTGAAATCGACCTCGAGAGGTATGGGTCTTAAACTCATTGAGTAGTTATCTGACAATGATGGCAACCCAACCTAAGGTTAGGAAATGACTAACAATAGGTTCAATGGGTACGAACAAGTCATTGAATTGGATATTCGTAACATTATATAATAATGTTGACTGTTACAATCGGGAGGTTGAGTTTCTTAACTCTTAATGAAGTTTAGTCTTGAGGACAAGTATCTATACGTAACAGAGATACTGTAAGAATTTCACCTATGTGAATTTCGGGATGGTGCCGTCCCAAAGTGAGAGTTGGAGTTTCTCTCATGAAAAATTCACGAGACAGGTTGAGCACATGGCCATTAACGGTGCTAAGCGTGTGATATAGGCGAAGAACACTAAAGGGTGTGTGTTGAGTAACACCAATTTTATCACAAGGAAAATAGGTTCAAAGCCTGGCAACCTAATTTCCGATAAAGTCTTGTGTTACTTATACTAAGGATTAGTTCAAATCGAAAGATACTTATATGTACTAACACTCTTTGTTTCTTTTCTGGATTCTATTTTGACTTTTTTGAACAAGTGGGGGATTGTTGGAAATTGAGTAATATTAAATAAGTGTTTTAATTAGCTCAATTCAATTTGTTCACTAAAAGACAAAATGGTGTGGTGTTGATTGAGAAAGTGAGTTTGTGTGTGGGAAAGAGTCCCACATGGAACAAATACTACGGTGAATGAGGAAGTGGCGAGGTGGACTGGGCGAGGTCGATCTCCAGGCGAGTTCGACCTCCTGGCGAGCTCGACCTCCTGGCGAGCTCGATCTCCTGGCGAGCTCGACCTTCTGGCGAGCTCGATCTCCAGGCGAGCTCGACTTCCAGGCGAGCTCGACCTCCTGGTGAGCTCGACCCCAGGCGAGCTCGACCTCCTGGTGAGCTCGACCCCAGGCGAGCTCGACCCCAGGCGAGACGGTATGATCCGCGGGCTTCTCGCGAAGATTCTCGCCTACGGTCGCGTCTCCTCATTTAGTAGTTATTTTGTTACCGTTCGAACTAACGGTCACGTCGCTTCGAAACGAACTATCGTTTGGCCAACGGTCGTGTCGTTTGCGACTATAACCGTAGTTCGACCGAAACGGTGCGTCTGTTCGCAGTTCGACCGAAACAGTGCGTCTATTCGCAGTTCGACCGAAACAGAGCGTCTGTTCGCAGTTCGACCGAAACAGTGCGTCTGTTCGTTGTACCTATTCGCGAACAGGTACGATTGCTTATATAATCCGACTTCGGATTCAGTAATCGACACAGGTTTTCGAACCAACTTTCTCAATTCCCGAAACACTAATCCAGAAACACAGTTCTTGCTTATTTTCGGATTTTCAGTCTGTCTTGGTGCAGTCCGAACTAGGCTTGTCGTATCCTGCGGTATTCTTGTACAATAAACCTTAAGACACTTTGGGGTACTCGAAATACTATAAGGAAAGCGTTCCTATGCGTGATTCAAGCCTCGAAGTCTTCAATTTCGAAGAATTATCTAACAAACACCTCTTGAGAGATATATCCTGGTTGCGACGTCCCAGCCTCCGAACCGTAGACTTCGACGACTTCAGCCGCAATCCGTGCTCCATGTGGCACCAAACGTCCGACGCCGATCAAGTGATCAGTCCGCGAACCCATAATATCGTGGATCGCCTGCTGCTCTAGGACGGATATATCAACGTCCGCTCCTTGTTGCTCAGCCTCTGCTCGCAACGTGTTGAACCTATCGACCAGTCGATCCTGATATAATTAACTAGTTAGTATATATTAATCGAAAAATAAGACAAAATAAATGTAAACTTACATAACGTGCAGAGGCTTCAAGAGTCAGCCATTCGGACTTGTCGGACTGATGTTGGCGCTTGTAGTTCGCAAACAAGCTCTCGAAAGCGCCTGTCTCGACACTCTTCTGCATGTAAACAAAATTTACAGTGTTAGATAGTTTTAACGATTTGATGTATCATATAAACATAAAACTTAACAACCGGGCATCAAGCCTTTAACTTTAAAACCTGCATAGAAACATCCTAAAACTAACAATAAATCCAACCTCAGTGGTTCGATTATTAAAATACATAATCCATATCAACTAATTAATTTCACATTTTTAATCATTTGTAACATGAATTAAATACAATTCCATTTAATTTCACATAAACTACCTAATCGGTTTTACATGTTTTTACATAATTTTACCTAATATAAATATTTATAACTAATTTAAATATTTATACCTCATATAAAAATTTATAACTAATTTAAATATTTGTGTAAATAAAACTAATTTAAATATTTATAATATTTATAACAAATATATAACTAATTCTGTAAATATAAATATTTATACTAAATTATGTAAATATAACTAATTAATTCATTTATATTTATAACTAATATATATATATATATATATATATATATATATAAAAACAAAAAAAAAACGTACCGTACGTGAGGGATGACGAAGAGATTCCAGACCGGGGCGGACGAGGACGGCGTCGGCGGGGAAGCGGCTACGGCGTCGGCGGCAGAGCGGAGGAGCGGCGGAGCGGCGGAGGAGCTGCACCGGTTGAGAGAGAGGTTGGGAGAGAGATGTGAGGAGAGAGAGAGAAGTGAGAAGAGAGAGACTTACCGGGGAGGACGAGGACGGCGTCGGCGGCACACGGCGGAGGAGGGCACACGGCGGACGGCGACGGCGGGATAGGAGAAAATGAGAGAAAATGGCGATTTAGGTCAAGGAAAACAAAATGAGGAAACTGGGTCGCGATCTGTTATTTAAAGACATTTACCGACGATTTATTCGTCGCTAAATGAATAAATTTCGTCGCTAAATGAACTTACGTTAACCAGGCATTTAGCGACGACTTATTCATCGCTAATAGTTTTCGTACATATTTAGCGACGATATTTTCGTCGCTAAATCATTTCGTTTTAATTAAATTGGAGGGACTTTTCCCTCTTTAAAATTCGTTAAAATTTAAAATGATTTAGCGACGAAAATATCGTCGCTAAATCATTTCGTCTTAATTAAGTTGGAGGGATTTTTTCCTCTTTAAAATTCGTTAAAATTCTAAATTTGTTCGAAATTATTAGCGACGATAATATCGTCGCTAAAGAAATTCAAAATCCTTTAGCAAAGATATTCTCGTCGCTAAATATATTCCCCCGAACTTAGCGACGAGAAGCAAGAATTAGCGACGATATTATCGTCGCTAATTATCTTTGCCGCCAAACTTTAAGAATTTTCGCACCAAATTATTAGCGACGAAAAATTCGTCACTAAATGCATTATTAGCGACGATTAAATCGTCGCTAATAGTTTCGTAGCTAAATGTCATATTTCTTGTAGTGTCTTAGTGTCAACTCTTTAGTGGAGTCAGTTGATATTAAGCTAAACTTGAAAAAGGTTTGTGAACTTTTGAGTCCAAGTATGTTAGCTCAAGCTTGGTTCATTTGGATCCATGAGGTCACTGTCACAAATCATATCGAGTAGGAATAGTTAAACTAGAAGCTAAGTCAAAACAAGAACGAGACAAGTTTTACGAAAATTATCTAAAGGGTATTTTTGTCTTTTAGGACATAGGACGAAATGAATGTCAATAAATTTTTTAACATTGTCATATGATGACATATAATCACTTGGCCATAACAAATTAATTGGGCCTTGTGGATTAATTTCATTTCATAGAATTTTACTTGAAAATTCTTAATGAGCCTTTTCTTCTGTTGTCATGAACAAATGAAGAAACATCTAGAAGCCCCTTCTAGATAATATGGCCGTCCAACCCAAAAGAGAAAAAGAGAGATTATTTTTGCATTGATGTATCAAGATACTTGCCAAAAGAAAAAGAGGAAAGAAATTTCCTCCATGAGGACAGGGAATTTCGGCCAACAAGCAAGAGGAAAGCAAAAGAGGAAACAAATCCAAGTCTTCTAGAAGGTCTCTTGTCCGTGTGAATGAGGAAGGAAGGAGAGCAAATTTTGATCATGAATATGTGATATTCTATAGAAGAGTAAACTACCTTATTGAAGGTAAAACCTCTCCTATAAATAGAGCCATCATTCCTCTCATTTCATTCATTCAAAAGTTTTAGAGATTGAGAGTTTCTCTCTCTATAACCTCTTGGCTGATCATCTCTCTCTCTCTCTCTCTAAGTTTTCTTTCGTTTTTGTTTTGGCACCTAGGTCCACATTTGACCTAGTGTTTTAGCTCTTCGGCTTTGAGACTTGTTCTTGAGTCGTCGTGTTTAAAAGTGCCCACACATTAATTCCTTTCTTTCTCGAGTGATTATTGTGATAGAAAATTTCGTGGTTGCTCGAGTTTCCGAGGAAAGAAGAGAGACGTGCTGCGAGGGGAGATGAACGTTTCAACCTTCCTAAGGCTTCTCAACGTTCAAGCTTCTCAATGGTTAGTAAACATATAATGCTCATTTATATTTTTAATTTATATGTACTTGCTCTTTGTCTAGGTTGGTAAAAACGTTTTACTTGTTTTAAAGAAAATTTTTAAATTCCGCCGCTTGCTCGAAGCGTTAAATGTTTTCTTAACCCTAGATCAATTCCAACAGCTTAGCCACCGCCAAAGCCGAAATTCTTTGGCTTCGCTCATTACTCCACGAATTGAAGGTATCAGTCCCTCGAAGTCCGATAATTTGGTGTGACAACTTGAGCACCATCCTTGTCTTTGCAAATCTCATCCAAAACTCTCGAACAAAACACATCGAGCTTGACCTGTTCTTTGTTCGAGAAAAGGTCCAAGAGAATATTCTGTAAGTCCGGCACGTACCACCTCAAGATCAAGTTGCTGATGTACTAATGAAGCCCCTCTCACACTCTTTCTTCAACAACCTACACAACCGCTTCGGAGTCTGTCCTTCGGAGGGGAAGCATTCCGATTCAGGGGGAATATTAAAATGATAATTCTGAGAAAATAACAAAAACGACACATTTTCACAAGAAAGTCATTTTTGTTATTCATAGTTGTGCCTAAAATGATAAATCTCATATAGAGGTCTAAAACAAGTGACTCACTCGATCTTATCCTCTCTTCATACCTGGTACAATGTTGGAGAAGTCTTAATGGGCAACGGTTTTTCGTCGTGCTATTTCACAGCTACGACATCTACAATCCTATCAACATACTTTGTCTTTTTTATTTTTGTTCTCCTGCACATATAGCAATTGCTATCTTCATTATGTGTATAAAAGGAAAATAGTGTAATAAGAAATAGATGAGCTAATTTTATATATATATAAAAAAAAAGGAAATTGTCTCTCTGCCATTATTTTATAATGCGATATGTGCTTTTGTTTGGTAGAGAATAGTGGAAAAAATGAATGATTTGGAGGGATTCATCATTTACCAAGCCCACTATTTTTTATCTTTTCAATTTGAGAAAAAAAGAGAAGTGGAGATATTTTTTTCTCTTTAAAAATAATCCATTTATCTATCATTCATTCATTTCTATTAAACATACATAAAAAAAATTATTTAATCCTTTTTTTCCATTATTTTTCCTTTTACAAAGAATCCATTTATTCTTCCTTAATCTTTCTTACCGGGGTCTTAAACTACGGTGAAAGTACATAGGAAACTCAGAATGCAATATCCCAAACTCAAGCTTATCTTTATCGAGAATCAGATTAAACAAATTTATTAAAGAGTATAGTCTTCAATGAAATAAGAATAAGAGATAATAATTTATGATTTCATTTGATTCATAATACTCTAGAGCGTATTTGCCTCGAAGTTATACCATAGTTGGTGAGGTATTTAATTTGCCATTTAAATACCGATGTGTACTATCGCCCGCCAAGGAAGAAGTCGTATCAATTAGCGGTCAGCAACATTTGTAAGTATCATCACTCATCAGCAAATAAATGATATTAAAAAATGACGTGCAAACAAAATAACACTAATATTTTTAATTTGCTTCACTATTCACATTTATAAAAGAGCTACACCATGATTCAAAAACAAAACGAAAAAAAAAAAGCTGCGAAATCACGAACATTTTAAATTTCTTCCCGAAAAGAAAAACCCTATATAATGAACACCCTTCACCGGAGCATTAGCAAAAGCCGGAGCCACCACGAACAGTTCGGCCGAGCGATGAGAACCTTCTCGAAGCGGAAGCACCACGTTCGGTCTCGGAGCTACAAAAACGACAGAGCCAACCAGAGGCGGATATTTTTGAAGTCGTTTAAGCTCGAGACGGCGGAGAGCTTGCAGCGTCGCCGGAAGTCTAAGTCTCGGCAGGTCAAGAAGTTCGCCACAGAGGTTGCCAAGGCGGTCGTCTCTGTCATGTCGTTTTTGGGGTTTCGCTCCTGTCGTTTCGGATCTTCTGATTGTCGTTTGGCTGTTGGGGCTTCTAACCCGACACGGCTCGGGGCGTGAGATAAGAGTACTTTTATTTTTCAAATCTGTTTGTGTATATACGAATTATGAATAACACTGTTTGTTTTCAAATTTATGGAAGTTCCTACTGTTTAATCCGTCCGTGTTTTTTTTTTTATTCTCTCATAATAATTTTGATTTATATGAGTTTAATATTTAATTTTGGGAACTTGACTTTATCATTCTGTTTGGGAAAGTTCATACCTTGCAAAATTGTAAATATGGGTGATATTTGCCGTAGTTATACTTAAATTTGTTGTAGGAGTTTTACCAAACAGTATGTAAGTATTTTGTCAAACGAGAGCAACACTTTTCATATATCACATACCCTTAATTAGTCAACTAAATGTTACTTACAAAAATTGGTCAACTAAATGTTGGTATGTTTTGATAAGCCTCCTTTATTAGATAAGATTCTATCTAGGATGGGACGACGACGAGTTCGACTAGATCATTTTTAACACTAAATCATTTGAGTATCGTACTTTTGTTGCATATTTTTTATTCATAAAAACAAATAAAAAATAGGAAAAGAAAAGTTGACTAAGAATATATATATATATATATATATATATATATATATATATATATATATATATATATATAACTACATTAATGAAATTTTCTTATAATAAGTTTACATCTAGCTGTCAGCACTCAGCAGCTGTATTATCTAAAACATACAGAAAAAAAAATGTGATCCTATTTTGTGGTCGTGAAAAGTAAGACCTCTGTAGTGCTAAAATAATAATATTTTCATTTATTGTCTATATCTCGCTTACAAAATAATCAGTTATAACGTTGTTGGGCAATCAACTGTTTTTTATTTTCCGATTTAAGTTTTTTTATAGTTGTAGTCTAATAACTTTTCTGGATTTATTTTCAAATAATTATTTGGCAATGATTTCAGTTTTTTTGTAGTTGCTGTGTAATAATCCACAAAAGAATTAGCCGTCAAGATATATATTAATTGAAAGTCCTTGTTGAGAATACATTGTCGTACATTTCGTTTTAACGATTGATCATGGAGTCATTGGAAAAATATCATGTTTGTCACCGAAGTCACAATTGAAATTCTGATTAGTTGCAATGGCAAGATGTCGCACACAATGTGTCCGACAACTTGCTTGAACACAGATATGGATAAACAACAAAAAGTGCAGTAAACAAAGTACACAGGATATGGTTACCCAGTTCGGTGAATCACACCTACATCTGGGGGCACGCTGCCAGTGGAAAAGATTTTCACTATCTTGTAGTCAATAGTACACACAAGGTTATATCTGATTACAATCAACAAATCAATAAAACCTAGAGACTATTACTACCAGTGATCACCTAGACAGGGACTCCCCCTGTATTTGAGCTCCGTCTCAATTCCACTCTTCGAGCAACCTCCTGGCTCGGATGACCTTCAGTCTTCAGTTGTACGTGAACCTTCAATCACGAAAAGCACAAGAACCCAACTCTCACATACACTCAATCTGTGGAATAGTGTTTGAGAGAATACACCACTTAAAACCAAAACACACAGCCTCCCAGTCCGCCGGTCTTGCACGTCTAAGAGCTCTGAGTGTTTGATCAAAAGTGTCGAGGCTGCTAAGGGAGAGCGCATGGCTTTTATAGCAGCTGGACAATCCTGGAAGATATCTCGGGTTTCCTTACCCGGCCTCAAGCGAATATCACAAAGTAAAGACTCCATCAAAGTGAATATTCGTGCAATAAAGATAGCAGCGAAGAATATCTTGCAATGAAGACTCCAGCGAGGCAGATATCTTGTAATGAAGACAGCAGCGAGGCAATAACTCAGCAATAAGTCACCAGCGAAGCAATCTGTCGAAACTGGAAACTTGCCTGATATACTGTCTGCACACACGAGGAAAGATGTCAATCCAGAAGTGGAAACATAACTCTCGACATCTTTCCATACCACTTGCACTAAAAAATAAAGCCAATAAAACAACGTAGCAACAATCTCCCCCTTTGGCTATTTTTTAGGCAAGCACTTCCAGGACCAGTTCTCATACAAGCGTCATAACCAGAAAGAGAGTCAAAATAAATGACCTCATGACGCCTCTCCCCCTGATTGCCTCAAAAAGATACCAAAGGCAAGGAACGACCAACACAGAGGGAGGAACAACAGCCTGAAAAGGGAATGAGAACTAGGGAAAAACAACATATCATTCAACAGACAAAAGTACGATAGAGCTGTCTTACAAACCATTCAGAGAGAAAACATAAAGCACGCGAAGCAACCAACATAAAGGTGTCTACAAAGAGGTTAGATGTTACAGACCAGAATAAACATCAAACAGAGGGTTTAGAAACATCGTTGGCAAGAGAACTTTGAGAATCGCTGCTAACATCATCTTCTGATTCTCGTTCATTAGGACACGCAGATGGACTTGGTTGAGAAGTGGAAGCATCATTCGTGGCAGAAGGGAGAGTCATCACAGAGATAAGACGCTCACACGCAGTCTTTCTTCGAGAGGAGATAGCAATGACTTCCTTAAGAGCAGCAACTTCTTCCATCAAACCCTTGAGAATATCGCTCTTGGCACTTTCTGACAGGGGAGCCACTTTGATGGTACCACCAAGCGAGACAGATGTTGCGACAGAAGGCATGACAAGATCCCTGGCATGTTTCCCTTCAAACAACTTAGGACTGAAAGAGAGTTCACTGGGAGGTTTACCTGCAACATCGTCAGCCCTGAGCAGATCCTTCTTCTGAGTTACCAACAAGCCAGACAGGAGCGAAGGGAAGCCAATAGGAAGCTTCACTGCATAGGACTTAGCATGCTTCGCCAGGTGGCTGAAAACAAACTCCCCAAAGTCGAAGGACGCCCGAGTACCAATCTGATAAATGAGGCATGCCAGGTCGGAGTTGATACTGGAGCCGTGAGAGGAAGGGGCCCAATTCGCAATCCCAATTCTGTATAGAACAGAATACTTCGCCGAGAGATCTGAGGAAGGCAGAGAACCCTTGGTGGGCCAAGTCTTCTTATCATCGTTAGTGAGCTCTTTGGCAACCTCATCCAAGGAAGGAAGCCGATCAGCAGTGACAATGTTTCCTCTACCCAGAAACTCGTTGATGGCAGTGGACGATATATCAAAGTAATGGCCACGAACATAGACTTTCCCAAACTCAGGGTGATGAGGCTGGTCAATCTCAGAGGACAGATTCACAATGCATTCTTTCACCAGTCTGGGATAATAAGGCCCGATCTCAGAGACAGTTTTCCCAAGTTGAGCGTCGGACAAAAGTTCCATGATCACATCAATCTTCAGGGCCTCCTTAGACAATTCTTTTTCCGGAAAAATAGATCTGTAATAGACATACCTCCATTTTCTGACACGATCTTCCTCATGGAAGGAGACATTGTCTAGAGGAGCGGCGGGGACATCCTTGGGAAGCTTTTGGCCTCCGACAGATTTCCTGGAGATGAGAGACACCCCTTCAGGACGGGCAACATCTTCTTCCTCTTCCAAATCCTTCAGGACATCTGGAAATGTCTCTTCAACAAACTTTCCCTACAGCTTCTTCTTGTTCAAGCCCATCTTCACCGGTTTCTTCATCTTCTTTTTAGCCGGGATGGTAGTGGGAGCAGCTTCTTCCACCAGCTTTCTTTTCTTCTTTTTCTTTTCTGAGAGAAGAGTGGCTAGACACACATCGTCATCTTTCTGAACTTTCTTTTTCAAAGGAGCAAGGATATCCTCTCCAACATCCTGGACAGGGTCGGACGTTCTTTCTTGCCTCTGAGAAGATGTAGGCACATCTTGCGAAACATCTTTACTTAAGCCTAACATGCCCCCAATGGCATCTTCAGGAGTAGGCTCTTGAGGATGAGGCAGCGAAACCCTATCAATAGGAGAGGCAGAGACAGTAGGATTACCTAGCACAACCTTGTGAGGGCTTTCGACGGGGGAAACACCGGATGGGGTTTCTTCTTCAGGATCATCGATACTTCTTCTTTCTTCCTCAGACGAATTGCTGGAACTAGCTTCTCCTGTGATGTCAGTGATGGAGAGAGCAGCTTTCTTCAGAATTGTGCGTCTGGCGGCAGAGAGAGATGGATTCTCAGGAGGCACTAATGACCCAGCGATCGCACCTCCGGCCTGACCATCGGCGCGTATACTGGGTTTCAGACCTCGAACCCTAACTCCATGCATGTTGCTCTCAGCATCGGGCTTTCTTGTCCCGACATTTTTCTTCCTCATTGTGGCTTTGACTTTTCCAGAGGGAGTAGAGGTACTGATCCCGCTTCTTGTACCCACCATTTTGGAAAAAGAAATAAGGAAACTGCCACAAGGATAACTGTCAAAATGGGTAAGAAAGCAGATTTGGGAAACAAATCTTAAGAGCGCCGAAGAAGTATAAGAAATTTCGAAATTCAAACAGGAAATAACTTCCCTTTCTTTCTTGGGAGAGTAACCGTCTGCATGAGCGAGATCATGGCAAGGAGAAAAACGACGTCGCGACTTCAAGTGGGCCTTGATCGTTCTTAGGCCCAGATAGACAACAATTGGCATTTTAGCCCGGCAAACCAGTCGAATGGGCCAACCAGATACATGGGCCCATGAGAGAAAGAACACAACAGTGACACGAACAAGAGTCAGCGAAGGATTAGCGCAAAAGTTAAGACCAAAAAATCCTTCGATCAACAATAATTGCTATTGATCAATAACACATAACCCACGAGAAGATCTGAGATTTTCAAATCGGTTAGCATCCAAAGCCTTGGTGAAAATGTCTGCAAGCTGTTTCTCAGTGTGAATGTATTCGAGTTTGATCTTCTTTTCTTCCACAAGATCTCGAATAAAATGATGTCTGATCTCAATATGTTTGGTCTTACTGTGTTGAACAGGATTCTTTGAGATGTTGATGGCGCTAATGTTGTCGCAGAATAATGTCATGACATCTTGTCCAACATCATACTCAGCTAGCATCTGCTTCATCCAGAGGAGCTGAGTGCAACTACTCCCAGCAGCGATGTATTCAGCCTCAGCTGTGGACAAGGAAACACAGTTTTGCTTCTTGCTGAACCAGGAGATGAGATTGTTTCCAAGATAGAAACATCCACCAGAAGTACTCTTTCTATCAACCGTGCTACCTGCCCAGTCAGCATCACAGTATCCCACAAGCGTAGAAGAAGTATCATAGGTATACAGTAAACCAAAATCAGCAGTTCCTGAGATGTACCTTATGATTCGCTTAGCTTGAGCCAGATGGCTAGCTTTGGGATTGGCTTGATAGCGCGCACATACACCTACTGAGTAGGCTATGTCTGGTCGGCTGGCAGTGAGATAAAGAAGACTGCCAATAATACTCCTGTAGAGGCTTTGATCAACAGATTCTCCATGCTCATCCTTAGTGAGTTTGATGTGAGTAGCGGCAGGGGTCCGCTTGTGAGAGGATTTCTCCAGCCCAAACTTCTTCACCAAGTTTTTGGCATACTTACTTTGGGAAATGAAGATACCATCACTCATTTGTTTGATCTGAAAGCCCAGAAAATAGTTTAACTCGCCGACCATACTCATCTCAAACTCTGATTGCATTTGTCGAACAAAAAGATCCACCATCTTGTTTGACATTCCTCCGAAGACGATGTCGTCAACATAAATCTGAGCTATCATGAGATTGCCATTCTCCTTTTTCACGAACAAGGTCTTGTCAACGCCACCTCGGGTATACCCATTCTGCACAAGAATTTGGGTCAGTCTTTCATACCACGCACGAGGAGCCTGCTTAAGGCCATAGAGAGCTTTTCTGAGTTTGTAGACATGTTGTGGAGAGCTGGGATCTGTAAACCCTTTTGGTTGAGCTACATAAACTTCCTCATTCAGGTACCCATTGAGGAAAGCACTCTTAACATCCATCTGATAGAGCTTGAATTGCAGGTGACACGAAATTCCAAGCAAAAGTCTGATAGCTTCAAGTCTTGCAACAGGGGCAAAGGTTTCATCAAAATCTACGCCTTCCACCTGTGAATAGCCCTGCGCCACAAGTCTAGCTTTGTTCCGAGTTATATTACCATGTTCATCAGATTTATTCTTAGAAATCCACTTAGTCCCAATGACATTTACATTGTCAGGCTTAGGGACCAGCTCCCAGACTTCGTTTCTTTCAAACTGAACCAGTTCTTCTTGCATAGCATTAACCCAGTATTCATCATCAATAGCCTCATTAACATTTTTTGGTTCAATCTTAGAGACAAAGCAGAGATTACCAATCATTTCCCGGTAGTTAACATGAGGTTTTGGACGAGTCTTTATTCCTTCACTGATTTCGCCAATTACCTCATGAGCAGGATGATTTTTCTGAATTCTTCGAGAAGGGATTCTCTGTTCAGTCTCAGGAGGGGATCCTTCATCTGGAACAATGTCGCTAACTTTGTCATCAGCATCAGTCATGACATTTGGATTTCCAGTGGAGATGTCGTCCAAGGGGTTATCAGCATCTGTCCTGACATCTGGGTTACTAGGGAAAACTTCATCCTCATCATTAGGACTGTTAGTAACATCATGATCATCATCATTTATCACCACATTTATCGATTCCATTATAGTCTTAGTGCGTTTGTTAAAAACACGGTATGCACGACTATATCTAGAGTATCCAAGAAATATACCTTCATCACTTTTCGGGTCAAATTTACGCCGTGGATCCCTGTCAGCAAGAATATAACACACCGAACCAAAGACATGGAAGTATTTCACATTTGGCTTTCTCCCCCTCCATATTTCATAATGAGTGCTGGAAGTACCTGGACGAATAGTAACTCTATTGTGAATATGGCAGGCAGTATTGAGAGCTTCAGCCCAGAAATGTGGTGGAATATTCTTGGCCAACATCATTACTCTAGCCATCTCCTGAAGGGTTCGATTTTTCCTTTCAACAATTCCATTTTGTTGAGGTGTGATAGGAGCAGAGAACTCATGTGCTATCCCTTCTTCAGTACAAAACTTAGCAAAGCTTATGTTCTCAAATTCTCTCCCATGATCACTCCGGATTCTGATCACTTTGCCTATGCTCTCTCCTTTTTCTCTCTGAACCTTCTTACATAGAGCTTCAAAAACAGCAAAAGTGTCAGATTTCTCACGAATAAAATCAACCCAAGTGTACCTGGAGAAGTCATCTACACAGACGAACACATATCTCTTCCCTCCAAGGCTCTCGACCTGCATCGGTCCCATCAGATCCATGTGGAGAAGTTCCAGAACTCGAGATGTGGTAAGATGTTGCACCATCTTGTGGGACTTCTTGACCTGTTTCCCAATCTGGCACTCACCACAAATTTTTCCTTCGACAATCTTCAGGTTTGGGACACCGATGATAGCATTCTCAGAGACAATTTTCTGCATACTTCTGAGATTTAGATGACCAAGCTTTTGATGCCACAGCTTGGTTTCATCAACTTTGGTCAAGAGACAATTGCTGGTTGGTACGGGGGACCACATATAGCAGTTGTCACGAGATCTGTTTCCTCGCATAAGTTCAGCCTGATCTTCATTAATCACCACACACTTATCACGAGTAAAGTTGACATGCAAATTCAGATCACAAAGTTGACTAATACTAATAAGATTAGCAGTAAGTCCTTCTACCAACAAAGCCTCAGTCAAACAAGACATACCAGGATAGTTTAATTGACCTTTACCCACAATTTTGGCTTTGACTCCATCTCCAAAGGTAACATGGCAGTTGGAGTACGGTTTTACGTTGGTCAGGAAGGTGTGATCCCCAGTCATGTGGCGAGAGCAGCCACTGTCGAAGTACCAGTCATTCCCGGTGGAAGCACTCAGAGAGGTGTAGGCAATATTGGCACGATAAGAGGCATTTTTCACTCTCCATTCCAACCGAGTAGCAGGTTGTTGATGAGAAGAGACATTTCTGTGGATGGACCTGTGCTGACGGACATTCCTCCCATACAAACGATAGCAGAAAGGACGGATATGTCCCTTTCTTCCACAATAATGGCATACCCAACGAGGTCTGTTGACAGGAGACCTGTTTGGTCCAAATTGATGATATCGAGAAATGTCATGAGATTTGTTGTTACCAGATGGTTGAGGCAAGTTTCGCGACATCTGGCTAGTCTGCTTTTGAGGAACGAACGTAGTCTGGGATGATGAAGCTCCATGGGTATATCCAAGTCCCTTCATGTTCTTCGCGGGTTTGCCGATGGTGAGGATTTTGTCAAGACTGTCAGTCCCAGAATTCAGCATTCTAACAGTTTTAGTCATGTGCTCGAGTTCGCCATTCAGACGACTGACTTCCTTCTTCAGATCCACAATAGTCTCCAGAAGCCTTGCCTTATCTTCAGTCAGGGTAAGGATGAGAGCACTCTGTTTGTCTAGAATCTGGGATTCCTCAACCCATTTGGTATGAAGGGTATTGTAGGCTTCATTCATAGCATCGTCAGATAGTTCATCATCAAGAACATATTTCTGAGAGCATTCACCAAATTCATTAGTAGACTCATGAGTATGGACATAAGCAGTAAAGGCTATAAAATTACTTATCTGATCTGAGTCGCTCTCTTCATCTTCTTCATCCGTAAGAGTAGCGTTGTATCCCTTTTTCTGTTTCTTGAGGAAGTTGGGACACTCCTTCTGAATATGTCCAAAACCTTCACACTCGTGGCACTGAATGCCTTTGCCTTTCCCAGATCGTTCACCACTTTTACTATTCCTGTGAGGATACGTATTTTTCTGGAAACGTTGTTGGAAATTGTCCTTGACATCTTGTGAGACATTTTTCCCATTCATCTGGTTGAGTCTTTTCATGACCCTGCCATAGTTTTTTGCAAGCATAGCAATAGTATCATCAATGTCATTGTCAGAGTCTGAATATACCTGATCCCTTGGTTCATGAACAGAACTTTTGAGGGCCATCCCTCTTTGTTTCTTTTCCACCTTAGGAAGAGAGAGCTCAAATGTCATGAGAGATCCCATTAGCTCGTCGAATTTCAACGTCTTTAGGTCATGAACTTCCTCAATGGCCGTGATTTTCATCTTGAACCTAGAGCTCAAAGCTCTCAGGGTTTTTCGAACAAGATCTTCATCTGTCATAGGTTTTCCGAGAGAATATGATTCATTGGCGAGATCACGAATGCGAACGTTGAACTCAGCGACAGTTTCGTCCTCGAGCATCGTGAGGGCTTCAAAATTGGTTGTGAGGTACTGAAGTTTTTGTTCCCGGACCTTTGTAGTTCCCTCATAGGCAACAGCAAGGATTTCCCAGGCCTCTTTGGCAGTAGTGCAAGTATTTATCAACCTGAAAACATCTTTATCAACACCATTAAATATAGCATTGAGAGCACGGGAGTTACCAAGGGCCGCCTCATCCTCAGTGGGGGTCCAGTCTTTTTCCGGCTTTGTTCCAGTACCGGCTCCTTTGTCATCAGTAGTCACAGGAGCTTCCCACCCATGTATCACAGCTTTCCATGTTCGACTATCCAGGGACTTCAAGAAGGCGGTCATGCGTGCCTTCCAATATCCATAGTTGGTTCCGTCGAGTACTGGAGGACGATTGACAGAACCTCCTTCTCGGGAACTATCCATAATAGGCAATCAGAAAGAAAATACAGGAAACCACCTAAGAGATCAAGGTGCCTGCTCTGATACCAATTGAAATTCTGATTAGTTGCAATGGCAAGATGTCGCACACAATGTGTTGACAATGTGTCCGACAACTTGCTTGAACACAGATATGGATAAACAACAAAAAGTGCAGTAAACAAAGTACACAGGATATGGTTACCCAGTTCGGTGAATCACACCTACATCTGGGGGCACGCTGCCAGTGGAAAGGATTTTCACTATCTTGTAGTCAATAGTACACACAAGGTTATATCTGATTACAATCAACAAATCAATAAAACCTAGAGACTATTACTACCAGTGGTCACCTAGACAGGAACTCCCCCTGAATTTGAGCTCCGTCTCAATTCCACTCTTCGAGCAACCTCCTGGCTCGGATGACCTTCAGTCTTCAGTTGTACGTGAACCTTCAATCACGAAAAGCACAAGAACCCAACTCTCACATACACTCAATCTGTGGAATAGTGTTTGAGAGAATACACCACTTAAAACCAAAACACACAGCCTCCCAGTCTGCCGGTCTTGCACGTCTAAGAGCTCTGAGTGTTTGATCAAAAGTGTCGAGGCTACTAAGGGAGAGCGCATGGCTTTTATAGCAGCTGGACAATCCTGGAAGATATCTCGGGTTTCCTTACCCGGCCTCAAGCGAATATCACAAAGTAAAGACTCCATCAAAGTGAATATTTGTGCAATAAAGATAGCAGCGAAGAATATCTTGCAATGAAGACTCCAGCGAGGCAGATATCTTGTAATGAAGACAGCAACGAGGCAATAACTCAGCAATAAGTCACCAGCGAAGCAATCTGTCGAAACTGGAAACTTGCCTGATATACTGTCTGCACACACGAGGAAAGATGTCAATCCAGAAGTGGAAACATAACTCTCGACATCTTTCCATACCACTTGCACTAAAAAATAAAGCCAATAAAACAACGTAGCAACAACAATGAAAATGGACAGACTTTAAAACCTAATTTTGACTGATGGAAACTAATCTAGTCAACGAGAGGATCACGATCCAATTTACGGTTTGTGAAACATAGTTTCGGTTGTTGAGATATTAGAGTTTAAAGTTTTTTCGCCAGAGTTGTAAAATTTGAATTTTATGGGGAACGAAAACAAATTCGATAGTCGAAAGTGAGGAAGATAGAATGATGTTGAGAGCAGAGAAAAAGATGTCAACATGAGATAGTAAAAATAAAAAAAAATTAAAAATTAAAAACACCTAAAAACTGTTTTCTGATTTCCTTCATTAAAACAAAATATAGTTTGAAATTTTTTTGAGTTGTAATATGAAAGTTAGCAAACAAAATCTAAATTTAGTTTTTTATTTTACTGTTCAGATAGAAAAGTAAAAAATAGTTTTGAAGTTATCAAATAAACATGCTCGTTGTTTCTTTTTCTTCTATAAGTTCTTATTGATTATCCTTTATGAGTTGTTAGTTTTTTATGATGGCTAATTTATGGTCTGGTTTCGAGTTAGACTACTTTTGCGTTAAAACCTAAAACTCGAAATAGTTGGATCAATTTGAATTTTTTTTTCCCTAAAAAAAACTGGATTTTTGTTTATTTATTTATTTATTTTACTATACATACTCATATTGTATTGAGGTCCAACCTGGGCAAAGGCTAAATTAGCCTGCAAAGTATCTTAAATACAGCAAGGGGCTATATCAAGCCAAGTAGCATAAGAACAGGAGAGAGGACACAGAGTAGATAGAAGCTCTGAGAAACAATTTGGTGAGCAAACCAATCACCCCATGCTTGATATAAAGCTAATTCGCATGCCATTCCTAGAAATCATATTGGCGAGATCATTAATGAATTAGCCTTCCTCATTTGCTCGGATTCCTCCAAATCATATTCGCGATATCATTAATTGATCAGCAATGATAACGAAGATCTTATAACGATGATGTGTGGTTCGATCTGTGCTCCCCTAGGCAAAAAAAAAAAATATTGTAAGGTGTTAAGCCGTTTTTTGGATTTAACATTTGAAGACACGTGGCGTGCCTGGAATAGTCACGTGCCTGGTATTGGATCGGCCCAAATTACTTTTCGAGAGTCCAAAGGGCTCAAGGAAGTTCGGGGCAAAGCCCAAAGCGTCCAGGAGCTTCAGAGGATCTTAGAATCGTAAAGAGAGAAACAATGCTTTGCCTTCTTCTTCGTCGGGAACGCGTTCTTCAGCTTTGATTTCTGGCCTGGGGGTCGAACTCGCCTGGATGGTCGAGCTCGTCTGGAGGTTGAGCTCGCCTGGGGGGGTCGAGCTCGTCTGGAGGTTGAGCTCGCCTGGGGGTCGAGCCTGCTGGGAGGTTGAGCTCGCCTGGGGGGTCGAGCTCGTCTGGAGGTCGAGCTCGCCTGGGGTCGAGCTCGCCTGGTGGTCGAGCTTGTCGGGAGGTCGAGCTCGTCTGGAGGTCGAGCTCGCCTGGGGGTCTAGCTCGCCTGGTGGTCGAGCTCGTCTGGAGGTCGAGCTCGTCTGGGGGTTGAGCTCGCCTAGGGGTCTAGCTCGCCTGGTGGTCCAGCTCGTCTGGAGGTCGAGCTCGCCTGGTGGTCGAGCTCGGTTTGGAGGTCGACGCTGGCTGGAGGTCGAGCTCGCCTGGTGATCGAGCTCGGTTTGGAGGTCGACACTGGCTGGAGGTCGAGCTCGCCTAGGGGGTCGAGCTCGCCCGGTGGTCGAGCTCGTCTGGAGGTCGAGCTCGCCTGAGGGTCTAGCTCGCCTGGTCGTTGAGCTCGGTTTGGAGTTCGACCTTGGCTAGAGGTCGAGCTCGCCCGGTGGTCGAGCTCGTCTGGAGGTCGAGCTCGCCCGGTGGTCTAGCTCGCCTGGTGGTCGAGCTCGGCTGGTGGTCGAGCTCGGTTTGGAGGTCGACGATGGCTGGAGGTCGAGCTCGCCTAGGGGGGTCGAGCTCGCCTGGTGATCGAGCTCGGTTTGGAGATCGACGCTGGCTGGGGGTCAAGCTCATCTAGGGGGTCGAGCTCGCCCGGTGGTCGAGCTCGTCTGGAGGTCGAGCTCGCCTGAGGGTCTAGTTCGCCTGGTGGTCGAGCTCGGTTTGGAGGTCGACCTGGCTGGAGGTCGAGCTCGCCTACGGGGTCGAGCTCGCTTGGAGGTTGAGCTCGCCTGGGGGGTCGAGCCTGGCTGGAGGTCGAGCTCGCCTGGAGGGTCGAACCTGGCTGGAGGTCGAGCTCGTCTGGAGGGTCGAACCTGGCCTGGAGGTCGAGCTCGCCTGGAGGTCGCCCTGCCTGGAGGTCGAGCTCGCTTGGAGGTCGCCCTGCTTGGAGGGAGCTCGCCTGGGGGGCCGAGCTCGCTTGGAGGTCGAGTCTGGCCTGGGGGTCGAGCTCGCCTGGAAGTCGCCCCTACCTGGAGGGAGCTCGCCTGGGGGGGTCGGGCTCGCCTGGAGGTCGCCCCTGCCTGGAAGTTGAGCTCTCCTGGGGGGCGTGACCGTGCTCCTCGTGAGCTGCCTACGTACCCGCCTTGCGGGATCAGGTCATGACGTAGTTCATGGGAATTCTCGGTTCAGACTCTATTCCAGAGTTGGGAGTGGAGTTTTTTGGGGTTGAGAGCCTCCGGGGTTTAGAGAGTTTTCTTTGAGTTCGGGGGATTCTCTTCTCTTGTCCCTTTGAGTTGAGAATGAGTGAATTATTTATAGGAAAAGAAACTGGTGCTTGATGCTTGGTTGAAGCTTGGTTGAAGCTTGGTTTTTGCTTAGTTTGAAGCTTGGTTTTTGCTTGGTTGGCGCTTGGTTTTTGCTTGGTTGAAGCTTGGTTTTTTGCTTGGTTGGCTTTGGTTTTTGCTTGGTTGAAGCTTGGTTTTTGGCTTGGTTGGCTTTGGCTTTTGCTTGGTTGAAGCTTGGTTTTTGGCTTGGTTGGCTTTGGTTTTTGCTTTTTTTAGTCATGCGTGTTTGACTAAACTGCCCTTTTATATCGTAACGTCGTTTTTGTGATTGGGGCGTCGTTTTTTTACCATGAGAAAAAGACGGCATAACATAAGGTATTTTAGTGAAGGGTATTCTGAAAATTTCAGTCTTGTCTGTTAACCCTAATCTTTTCTATTTAAATACCATGTGCACCATTATATTGCTGGTAGAGCACACATGAGAATTGTAAAAGACATATCCCGAATTTTGATATTAGTAAAATTTACAGCCGCAAAGTGGATGTATCTCTTGCATTGACAATGAACCACTACAAATCTGTGTGATTGAATTGCTCTTCTGACATTAATAGTTTTCTTATAGGTCTGAATTGAAGCTCAAATCCTAATAGTTACCATCTCACATGTCCTCAAATCGGATCTATAGCCAAGATGCTTCGGCAAAAAGGATAAAAAAAAATAAGTACATGCGAGGTGGACTCGTTATGTCCGCATAAAATATAAAATACGCACTACTACATTTATGGACTTCTACAACGGTACAAAATCGTTGTAGAAATCTTTATACAATGGTTTTGCATATCTCGCTGCAGCGGCATCTATATCTCATTGCAGTGAGATATTCTACAACGGGTGTTTGTACGGTTGAAGTAGCTCTGTTGTAAAATCCAAAGTTTGTAGTAGTGATGACAAAGAATGTTGCACTGCACTAAATTTCTTTTGTGAGTATGTTTTTACGAGAGCATCATAGAAAGATCTTCATCTTGAGTAGGATTTTCAGAGGCTAAACCTTATACCCCTCACTGTGAGACTAGTTGAAGAACTTGCCCCAAAAAAGTCATCACTTAATTCCATTGCTTTATGACATGACTCTTGGCACTGTAATTCCCCTTCTCATGAAAATTCCAAACCACCATGTTGGACCTTCTAGACGAAGGCCTAGAAAAAGGATCAGCTCTAGTTCGTATGGCAAAAAAGAATCACCAAAAAGTTCTTGTTCCATCATCCAGATTCGAGGAGGAGCTTGTTGATTTCGATCTTCATTGAGACATCAGGGAGATTGAATCTTAAAAACTTTATTAATATGGGAGCGACCAATTTCCATATATTTCCTTATATTGACACCTTTTCTTCGGATCTATCACGCCACAACCACTCTCTATCGAGGAGTTTCGTAACATCCTCACAAGTAAAATCAGCACAAAGCTGATTGCTCAATGCCTATGGGAGACTGGGAAGATCCCCCGGGATACCTGCGGAAATGATCTCCGAGGTGATGCATGTCGTTTCGTGCTAAAAAAGAATAATTTCATTACTAAAAAATAGAGTGTAGTGATGAGCAAGGGCCAAATCCACAAGGGCTTAGATTAATTAAATAACTAACTAATTTCAGGAAAAAAAAAAGAATTGGTGGTTTTAAGAAATCTAAAATTAACTAAGAAAATCAAATTGGAAAAAGACACGGTTAACGAATCATTTGAACTACGTGATAATTATTTCAAATCTCGGCGTTGACAAAGTTTTCAAATCTAAATATGTAATCAACATCCATAGAAAATGGACACACGCGTCAATAATATCCGCAATCCTACGATCATAGCTACTCATGATGTTGCGCCGATAAAAAGCCCTAATTGCTAAACAACCTATTGAACACGCGCACTATATTTAATCTAACAACAACAATAGAATTAGAATGCGAGATGAACTGAACAATAAATATTCAACACGCATAATCCTATCAACACCGATTTTTATTCTTCACAAGAATTATTTAAACCCTCACACGAATTTTAACCCTAGATATGCTCAAATTCTCAAAACTCCTAATAATTACAGATCAAGAATTTCAATAAAGCGGTGAATACAAACATTTCTACCTAAGAAAATTCATATTTTTCCGCAGAAGATTAGCCTCAATCACCAATGAAAAAGAGTATTTACTACTGCATGATATCTATCAGTGATGTTCATAATAAGTTATGTGACACCAATTAATTTATCATATTAATATAACAATTTAAAGCTGTAAATCAAGAGACAACGAATTGATAACCTAGTTCGATAAATCGTACTTACGTCTAGAGGGTTGCGATTCCGGTGGAATTGAACTTCATTATCTGTAGAATTAGTACAACGTGTCCAAGCTAAATGATCACTTTCATATGCCCTACTTCAAAACCACCTCAGTGACTTCTGACTCAGGCTCCCCCTGAGATCGAGTCCCCTCAATTCCACTCACATAACAGTCACCAAGTGGTTGATCAACGTTTATAACAGTACATAGTCTATAAAATCACGATTACAAAATTCAATTTTGTGAATTGCACGAACAACGGCAATAGAGATCAAGACAGAATTAAATCACACAAAGAAGAAAGTGTTTTCGCTCAAGAACTCTCACAAAAATTTTAAGTGTGTAACCAGACTCCTATGTGAATACTTTCTCTTTTATATGAGTTGAAACCTTGTAATTGATGGTTTGCTAGAGTTTCCCAATTTGATTGCCAAGTACTGATTTGATGGAGAGAAAATTGGAAGCTAATCAAACCAAATAAAGACTTGTAAAGAATATCCACAGAAATAGATTTGACACGATCTTTGCAAAATAACACAAATAACAACATGATATTTCAACACATTTGAAAACATCATGACACAATTTTATCAAGATACAAAAACAATTAATACAAATAACAACCACCACTAATCTCAAAACTTTGAAATGTTAACACATGTAGTCTTTTTGCCACGTTCTGTTTTATCTTTTTTTTTTATATGTAAATATAATATGAAATATACGATCATTGAAAACATGTTGTAGAGTACATTAGTCAAATCAAGTGATTTTATACTCTAATAAAGTCTTTCTTTAATTTGTACATATTGGTAGGGATCATTGTGTTGGATCCTTAATTTAACGTTTGACTTATATGTTAAATAATTATGTGTTGTGAACTGTCAATAAAGATAGCCCGTTAAAAGTGATCTAATTTCGTGCACGGATATTGGGCTTTAATGTATCTAATAGGTTGTGGGCCTTTAATGTGTAGACCACTATAGCTTCATTTCTGTGATTGGCTAAAATAGGAAGCCCGGTAGATTAACATAATGGTTGCCTATAAATACGACTGGCCTCTAGATCACATGTAACAACTTGTCACTTTCTAATATCCCGTCGTCAGAGGGAATCAAGAGAGTAACAAAGAGCTCTCTAAGGTATATATGTTGATCTAGAAGACCAACCGTTATTGATTCATCAGGTACGCTTCCGCTCACTAGGACAAATACCACTGTCGCATCCAAAAGTCAAAATAGATGCGACATTGGATGCGATAAAGTCGCATCCAATAGTCCCCCTCAAATGATCATGGATGCGATAGCTCTATTGTTTTATGTTTTCTTAATTATTCAACATGATTTGGTCATGGAATTAGGTGATGGATTTCACCTGTAATATTTGGATTCAACAATTGGTATCAAAACCAATCATGTACGAATTTTCAAAAAATTTGACTTTTTTTTTTTTGGTAATCATGCATTTAGTTTCTTCTAGATTATATATATATATATATATATATATATATATATATATATATATATATATATATATATATATATATATATATATATATTGGTCGTTCTTGGGTTTACGCGAACTTGTTGCTGTGTTTCTGATCAATTCTGTCACTTAGCATGCGTATGCGTTAATTATTTGCTTAGTTTGAATAACGATATTTATATGCTTTCATCAGTTTATGGAGCTTTGGTTCACGTTATGGTACAAAATTCAATTGTCAATTATACTAGTATGCATAATCATCATCAACAACTTTATTACATAACATCAGGCATTATGAATCAGCTCTTTCATCTATCATAATGTATATGCACAGTGACGGAGCCAGTATAGGCTCAGCAGGGGCTTAAGCCCCCCTCAAAAATTTTTTTTTGCACTTTTTGCCCATTTTAAAAAAAAATTACATTTTTTTCCCTTGAAAATTTATACTTTTAGCCCAATTTTTATAAATCCCCCCCTGAATTTTTTTTTTCAAATTAGCCCCCCCTGATGGGCTTTTCTGGCTCCGTCACTGTATATGCATGTATGTTCGAATTCTTTTCATCAGTATATCAGTTAGCAACAATTTAGTTTGTTTTATTGTTAAAAAAATCACAGTGATTAACCAACAGTAGGCTGAAACGGCCGTACACCTAGATTTTCCATTTTAAAGCTTTACTGGGCCCTTGATTATTTAAGTTGTGGGTTTAGCCCACATAAAAAATTAAATTCAAATATTGGTAATTTTTTTATATGTATAAATTTTAGAATAATTAATTGAAGCAACATGTCACCAAAGTTACTTCTTTTGTGGAAATTTATTTATTTTAAAGTTTAAAAGATTTTGTACTTGTAATTATTGTGGAATTTTATCGGTCCGGAGGAAGGTAAATGTTTAACTTGATTGCATGTATGTTTGCGCTAATAAATACGTGATGATTCTTTGGTTTTACATGTGAATAGTAGATCGGCCCAAATGAATATTTATTATTCGATATGTTCATTATTATCAGTATTTGATTAGTGCACCAAGATATCACTTGCATATCATTATTTTTGTCCAAAGACGTAATATTGATGGAGTGCACGGTATCTTGAGATGGGATTTACCATATTTGAATGTTGAATTTTGGTTTATGTTTTTCTCTAAGCTTGTTTGTTTATTTGTTTATTGTTTTTGTATCAGTTACGACTCTTGGAAATATTTCTGCCAACATGAATTCAATTCCTTTACTGAATGGCTCCAACTTCAAGTCATGGAAGGAGAACTTGCTGATTGTTCTCGGGGTCATGGATCTTGACTTGGGGATACGAACTGAAGCTCCTTCAGCACTTATGGACAAGAGTACCTCTGATGACAAGAGGGGGATGGAAAAGTGGGAGAGATCGAATCACATGGGCATGATGATCATGACGAAAGCCATTCGAGAAGCATTTAGGGACACTATGTCTGATTATATTACTACGGCTATGGAATTCCTCAGTGATATTGAGAAAAAGTTTGTCAAGAACGAAAAGTCTGAAATTGGTACGCTCTTGACAAGTCTGATTTCAATGAAGTATAAGGGTAAAGGCAATATTAGAGAGTAGATACTAGAGATGTCTCATCTGGCTTCAAAGCTGAAAGCACTTAAGCTTGAACTCTCTGGAGACTTGCTAGTGCATCTAGTTCTGATATTTCTTCCAACACAGTTTAACCAGTTTAAGATAAGCTACGATTGTCAAAAAGAGACTTGGTCTCTTAATGAGCTCATCTCATACCGTGTTCAGGAAGAGGTTAGGTTGCAGCAACATAAGACAGAAAATGCTCACCTGGCCTCAACCTCTAAGAACGGGGACAAGGGAAAGAAAAGAAAGAAGGATAAGAAAGCTGCGAATACAGCGCCTCAGTAGAAACATCAAAAGCAACCAGATAACCATGACGAGACTGGGTGTTTCTTATGTCGAGTTGAAGGGCATGTAAAGAAGCAATGTGCTAATTATCACGCTTGGCATGCTAAGAAATGTATGCTTCTTAATTTGGTTTGTTCTGAGGTTAATTTAACTTTGGTACCTAAGGACACCTAGTGGATGGATTCTGGTGCAACCACTCACATTAGTGTGTCTATTCAGGATTGCCTCCATTGCCGAAAGCCAAATGATGCTGAAAGATACATCTATGTGGGCGATGGCAAGAAGGTTGAACTTCAAGCAATTGGAAACTTTAGACTATTGTTGAAGACTGGATTTATTTGGATCTTGATGAAACTTTTGTGGTACCGTCTTTTAGACAAAATTTGATTTAGGTTTCTTGTTTGGACAAATGTGGTTATTCTTGTTCATTTGGGATGTAAAATTTAGTTTGTTTCATAGTTCAAATATGGTTGGTCCCGGCTCTTTTTCAGGATATGATAATCTGTATTCCATTGAGATAAATGCTTCATTTAATGAATCCTTACATTTAAGTACTCGAAGTGTAAAGAGAAAATTAACTAGCGAGAATTCGGTCACGTTATGGCACAAATGATTAGGTCACATCTCCAGAAGGAGAATAGAGAGGAGCTTCTGTCATACAAAATTCTATTTCCCTTAGATTTCATGGACTTTGACATCTGTGTAAATTGCATAAAGGGAAAACAAACCAATAAAAAGAGATTTGAAGCCAACGGGACTTCGGATGTCTTAGAACTTATTCATTTAGACATTTGTGGACCTTTTCCAACATCTTCTTGGAATGGTCAACAATATTTTATAACGTTCATAGACGATTTTTCAAGATATAGCTACATATATCTTATTCATGAAAAGTCACAGTCACTAGATGTGTTCAAGAAATTCAAAGCTGAAGTTGAAAATCAACTTAGCAAAAGAATTAAAAGTGTCAGATCTGATTGTGGTTGTGAGTACTACGGTAGATATGATGGTTCAGGTGAACAACGTACAGGACTAGTTGCTAAATTCCTAAAGGAATGCTGTATCGTCCCATAGTACACTATGCCGGGTTCGCCCACTATGAACGGTGTTGCTAAAAGATGAAACAGAACGCTTAAAGACATGGTAAGAAGTATGATTTGTCATTCCACTTTACTTGAATCGCTCTGGAGAGAAGCACTAAAGACTGCATCATATATCCTTAACAGGTTCCAACTAAGGCAGCGAGCAAAACTCCTTACAAACTTTGGACGGGCAAGAAGCCTAGTCTGAAATATATGCACGTTTGGGATGTCCATTTAAGGCAAAGCCTTATAAGCCTAATGAAAAGAAACTGCAATCAAAGACCGTGAGTTGTATTTTGTTGGATACTCTTGAGAGATCCAGGGGATACAAGTTTTATGATCCCACAATAAGCTCAATTTTCGAGGTAGAAAATGCACAATTCTTTGAAGATGTCATGTTTGCAGGGGGAGATACAATAAGAAAATTTATCTTGGAAGAGGATTATGTTAATATTCCCATAACTATTGACAATGATCAAGACTTAACTCCTGACATTGTTCAAGACTCAATTGAAGACAATATTAGGGAACCTCTTGCTCAACAAAAAAATTTTAGAAAAAAAAAACTCTACCACCTCAAGAACATATGCCATTAAGAAGATTCACCGGAGAAAGAAGAAGTGCCATACTAGATGATTATGTTGTATTTCTTCAAGAACATGAGAATGATATTAGAGTGAAGGAAGATGATTTTATCAACTTTCTTCAAGCCATGAAAAGTTTCGATTCTCAAATGTGGATCGATGCTACGAATGAAGAGATGAATTCTATGAAGGAGAGTGACATTTGGGACCTTGTACCATTACCAGAAGGTACAAAACCCATTGGTTGCAAATGGATATTTGAAACAAAAAGGGATTCGAAAGGTGATGTGGAAAGGTACAAAGCTCGCCTTGTTGCAAAAGGTTTCACACAGAAAGAAGGCATCGACTATAAAGAGACTTTCTCTTCGGTTTCTACGAAAGACTCTTTTAGAATTATAATGGCATTAGTGGTGCATTTTGATCTTGAGTTAATTCAAATGGTTTTGAAGACCGCATTCCTCAAGGGTGACATTTAGGAAATGATCTATATGGTGCAATAAAAAAATTTTGTGTTCAAACACTACTACAAATAAGCCTTTCTGGTGCGGAGGGGCATTAGGTGAGACAAGTCGCACCTAAAAGTCGCACCTAAATGGGCAACAGGTGCGACTTGTCGCACCTAAAGGTCTCCAAAAATGAAAAAAATTTCGCTGATTTTAAGTGGTATTGGGTGCGACTAGTCGCACCCAATAGTTTTGAAAACTTTCAGGTGCGACTAGTCGCACCTGAAAGTCGTAAAAAAAATAAGCGCTCAACTTCTCCCCCTCATTTTTTTCATTTGTCTGACGTGGTATTTATTTATTTATTTTTTTTTTACTTTCAGGTGCGACTAGTCGCACCTATTAGCGAACAAACTCGTATTAGTTGCTTGTATATTAAAAATATTTTAATATGAAATATTAATTTCTAATTCTATTATAATTCTAATAATATTAATTTCTAATTCTAATAATATTATATTTTAATTATAATATTTATAAAAAAAATTTAAATAAATTGGGAATCGGGTGCGACTAGTCGCACCCAATACTATGGCGGGAAGGGTATTGGGTGCGACTAGTCGCACCCAATCAGTTGGCGGGTAGGCTATTGGGTGCGACTAGTCGCACCCAATACGTTGGCGGGTAGGGTATTGGGTGCGACATGTCGCACCCAAAAGTCAAATTCCCGCCTTATTCTTAAGTTCCCACGGAAAAATAGGCGCGACTTCAGGTGCGATAAGTCGCACACAATAGTGTCGCACCTAATAGTATATACTATTGGGTGCGACATGTCGCACCCAATAGTATTAGCTGCGGACTATTAGGTGCGACTTAGTCGCACCCGATAGTACTATCGGGTGCGACTTCTTGGGCATCAGGTGCGACTTTTGTCGCACCTGATGCCCATATTTGTAGTAGTGGTATAAGACGCAAATGATTTGGTCTGCAAACTTAAAATTTTCATATATGGACTCAAACAAGCATCTCGACAATGGTATTTCAAATTTCACCAAGATTATTTTGTTCGGTTTTGAAATTAACTTGGTGGATGAATATATATATACCATAAGTTATGTGGGAGTAAGTGTATTTTTCTGGTTTTATATATTGATGACATTTTACATGCCAGCAACAATACATGCTTATTGCACGAAACCAAATATATTTCTACTAATAATTTTGAGATGAAAGATCTTCGTGATGCCTCTTTTGTATTAGGAATCCAGATATTTCGAGATCTCTCTTGGAGGATTCTTGGATTATCACAAAAGAGCATTATCGAAAAGGTTCTAAAAAGATATGGCATGCAGGAATGTAAACCAGGTGATACTCTTGTGGCTAAGGGAGACAAATTCAGTGTCAATCAGTGCCCTAAGAATGACTTTAAAGAAAATGAAATGCAAAAGATTCCCTATGCTTCATATGTAGAAAGTCTGATGTATGCTCAGGTTGTTGGAATAGATCTAGGATTAAGAATAATTTATCGCTTCATGTAAGCGGGGAATATAAAAAATTCTTTAAAACATGTAAAATGATTTTACTACCTAGACAAAGTGCATGAACATGTAATCTAAAATAAAACTATAATGAGTTCTCACTCGGTACCAACCTTGCTTGAAGCTTGAGCGTTGAGAAGCTTTTGGATTGGTTGAATCGCTCATCTCCCCACTTAGCTTGTCTCCTTCGTGTCTTCTTGAATCCGAGTAAAGCGATAGTTTCTACCACTAGAGTCTTCGAGTTTGGAAAGGATTTAGTGTGTGGGCATTATTAAACACAATGACTCAAGAACTAGTCTTAGAGCCAAAGAGCTAATACCAAACGCAAGGTCTAATGGGGACCTAGGTGCCAAAACAAAAGTGCAAGAAGAAGAGAGGGAGATAGGGGGGACGGCCAACTAGAGAGAGAAGGGCTCACCAAAACTTGTTTCCCTTTTTTTCTTCTCTTGGACGTCCAACATCATATAGTATGTGCTATAAATTTGTTTTCTCTTTTTCTTTTTGGCAAGTATCTTTATACATCAATGCACAAAATAATTTCCTTCTTTCTTTTGATGGAGGCCACGAAAATATCATCTCGAAAATGCTTCCAGATGTTTCTTTATTTGTTCAAGATAATACAAGAAAAGCTCATGTAGAATTTTCACATAAAATTCCATAAAAATGAAAGGATCAATTCCTTTTTTACCCCTTGGACTCGTACCTCGATTTCATTTCACCCCCTGGACTCGGGATTGTTGCAAAACTAATCTCAGAACTTAGACACGTGTTACAACTTGTCACTTCCGTCAGTATTTGGACGTTAAGTGGTCACGTGTTTAACACGTGAACTGGTCTGAAAGGGTATAAGTGTACTTTTGCATATACTGAATACTTTTATTACTTTTATTGTTTAAATATTATCAGATATATTAATTATTAGAATAATTATTAAATATTACAATTGTTTCAAAAATATAAATACTTTTTTAAAAAATGAAAGAACAAATCCCGCGTACACAAATCTAGGGTTTGTTCTTGTCTCGCGAAAAATGGTGAAACCTTCGACATCCAAATCTCCGGCAAAATCGAACCCTAGCACCACTGGAGGAGGTTTCAGAATGAAGTCTCCGGCACAGAAAAAGAAAAAAATCGTGGCAGCGAAGTCTCCGATGGCGTACTCGAAGAAGAAATCACAGGGTCGGAGAAAAAAACCCAAGCACGAAAAGAAGAGCTGGTCGAGAGACAAGTTCACCAGAGAGCGCGTCGGTCAATAATAGACCAGTATATGGTGAGAAACCCTTTTTATATCTGTTGTTGATACGTTGTTTTGTTGGCTTTATTTTTTAGTGCAAGTGGTATGGAAAGATGTCGGTTGCTATGTTTTCACTTATGGTTTGACATCTTTCCTCCTGTGTGCAGACAGTATTTCTGGCAAGTTTCCAGTTTTAACAGATTGCTTTCTGGTGACTTATTGCTGAGTTATTGCCTCGCTGCTGTCTTCATTACATGATATCTGCCTCGCTGGAGCCTTCATTGCAGGATATCCTTCGCTGCTGTTCTTCATTGCATGATATTCGCTTTGATGGAGTTTTTATTATGAGATATTCGCTTGAGGCCGGGTAAGGAAACCCGAGATATCTTCCAGGATTGTCCGCTGCTATAAAAGCCTTGCGCTCTCCCTTAGCAGCTTTGACACTTTTGATCAAACACTCAGAGCTCTTAGACGTGCAAGACCGGCGGACTGAGAGGCTGTGTGTTTTGGTTATAAGTGGTGTATTCTCTCAAACACTATTCCACAAAGATTGAGTGTATGTGAGAGTTGGGTTTTGTGTTCTCGTGATTGAAGGTTCACGTACTGCTGAAGACTAAAGGTCATCCGAGCCAGGAGGTTGCTCGAAGGGTGGAATTCAGACGGAGCTCAAATTCAGGGGGAGTCTCTGTCTAGGTGATCACTGGTAGTAATAGTCTGTAGGTTTTATTGATTTGTTGATTGTAATCAGATATAAACCTTGTGTGTACTATTGACTACAAGATAGTGAAAATCCTTTCCACTGGCAGCGTGCCCCCAGATGTAGGTGTGTTTCACCGAACTGGGTAACCATATCGTGTGTACTTTGTTCTCTGCACTATTTTGTTGTTTATCCATATCTGTGTTCAAGCAAGTTGTCGGACACATTGTTAATACATTATGTGCGACATCTTGTCTTTGCGACTAATCAGAATTTCAATTGGTATCAGAGCAGGCACCTTAATCTCTTTGGTGGTTTCCTGGATTTTTTTTCTGATTACATAATATGGATAGTTCCCGAGAGGGAGGTTCTGTCAATCGCCCTCCAGTACTCGACGAAACCAACTATGGTTATTGGAAGGCACGCATGACTGCCTTCATGAAGTCCCTTGATAGCAGAACCTGGAAAGCAGTGATACACGGGTGGGAAGCTCCTGTTCAGGCTAATGACAAAGGAGCCCCTATTGGTGCAAAACCCGAAAAAGACTGGACTCTTGCTGAAGAGGAGGCGGCCCTTGGTAACTCACGTGCTCTAAATGCTATATTTAATGGGGTTGATACAAATGTTTTCAGGTTGATAAATACATGCAATAGTGCCAAAGAGGCCTGGGAAATCCTTGTTGTTGCGTATGAGGGTACCACAAAGGTCCGTGAGCAGAAGCTTCAATACCTTACAACCAATTTTGAAGCCCTTACTATGCTTGAGGATGAATATGTTGCTGAATTCAACATTCGCATCCGAGACCTTGCCAATGAATCCTACTCTCTTGGGAAACCCATGACCGACGAAGATCTTGTTCGGAAAACTCTGAGAGCTTTGAGTCCCAGATTCAAAATGAAGATCACGGCTATTGAAGAAGTCCATGACCTCAAAACCTTGAAGTTTGATGAACTTATGGGGTCTCTCATGACATTTGAGCTCTCCCTGCCCAAGACAGAGAAGAAACACAAAGGGGTGGCCCTAAAAGGCTCTATTCATGAACAAAAGGATCAGGTATACTCAGATTCTGATAGTGACATTGACGATACTATAGCTATGCTTGCAAGAAATTATAGCAGGGTCATGAAGAGATTCAACCAGATGAATGGAAAGAATGTCTCACAAGATGTTAAGGACAAGTTTCAACAAAGATTCCAGAAGGATGCCAACCCTCACAGGAACAGTGATAGCGGTGAACGACCTGGTAAAGGCAAAGGCATTCAGTGCCACGAATGTGAAGGTTTCGGACATATTCAAAAGGAGTGTCCCAACTTCCTCAAGAAACAGGAAAAGGGGTACAACGCTACCTTTTCGGATGAAGATAGCGACTCTGATAAGATAAGTAATTTTGTGGCCTTTACTGCTCATGAGTCTACTGATAAATTTGGTGAATGCTCTCAGAAATTTGTTCTAGATGGAGAACTATCTGACGATGTCATGAATGACGCATACAATACCTTGCACACCAAATGGGTTGAGGAGTCTCAGATTCTCGACAAACAGAGTGCTCTTATTCTCACTCTGACTGAAGACAAGGCAAGGCTACTAGAGACGATTGTGGATCTAAAGAAGGAAGTCAGTCGGCTGAATGGAGAGCTGGATCAGATGACTAAATCAGTCAGGATGCTGAACTCCGGCACCGACAGCCTTGATAAAATTCTCACAGTTGGAAAGCCTGCAAAGAACATGAAGGGGCTTGGGTATACTCACGGTGCTTCCACGTCTCAGACTACTTTTGTCCCTCAAAAGTCTGCTGTTGGAAAGCCTGCAAAGAACATGAAGGGGCTTGGGTATACTCACGGTGCTTCCACGTCTCAGACTACTTTTGTCCCTCAAAAGTCTGCTGCCCAGATGCCGCGAAATATGTCTCAGACATCTGGTCGTGACAAGTTCCAGAATCAGCATCAGCAACATCCTTATAGACCAACCATGTCTCTTGTCAACAGACCTCGTTGGGTCTGCCATCACTGTGGACGTAGGGGTCATATTCGGCCATTTTGTTATCGTCTATATGGGAGGAATCTTCGTCGGCATCAATCATCCCATAGGCAAGCTCAACCAAGTCGTTCCCCCTCATCTCGTATGGAATGGAGAGTGAAAAATAAGTCATATCGCGTCGACATTGCTTACACCTCTCAGCATGCCTTCACTGGTAACGATTGGTACTTTGACAGTGGTTGTTCTCGACACATGATAGGTGACCAAACCTTTTTATCCAACATAAAACCTTACTCTAACTGTCATGTTACTTTTGGTGATGGAGTGAAGGCCAAGATTATTGGAAAAGGTCAACTTAATTATCCTGGTTTGTCTTGCTTAACAGAGGCTTTGTTGGTTGAAGGCCTCACTGCTAATCTTATTAGCATTAGCCAACTTTGTGACTTGAACTTATGTGTTAATTTTACTCATGATGAGTGTGTTGTGATAAATAAGGAACATGACGAGCTTATGAAAGGGACCAGGACTCCAGACGACTGTTACATGTGGTCCCCGGTCAAGGACTCTCAAGTCACCAAGTGTCTCTTGTTCAAGGCAGATGAAGCTAAGCTATGGCGCCAAAAACTCGGTCATCTAAATCTCAGAATCATGCACAAGATTGTCTCTGAGAAGGATATTGTCCAGCTCTCTGATCTTAAGAGTGTTGAAGGAAAAATCTGTGGTGATTGTCAGATAGGAAAACAGGTCCAGAAGTAAATTTTATCAAGCGACGCAATAGATAATTTATTTTTAAAAAAAATTACTTTGAGCGCGAGATTCAAATTTTAAAATTCAAATCTCATGCCCTCCAAAAGTAAAATTCGAAAAACTTAAAACCACAAATAAAAATAATTAAATTAGAATTTCAAAATAACTTACCGGGATGAGAGGCTCGGCTGTAAGCATGGAGACATGGTCGGAGTGGCTAAAGGCGGTCGAGGAAGTCAACGCCGAGTAAAAATCTTGAAACCACAAGAAAATATGCATTATAATCGAAACCTAAAATTAGGCCGAAACCTCATAAAAATGTTAGTTTAAAAAAAACCAATTATATAAATGACCACAAACATACGTTCGACGGAAACAATGATGGTCAAAATCGTGAGTACTGGACGAACCTTCCAAGACCGAGTAAAGGAAACCAAGGTTGAAAATCGTGGGTTTGAAAGTGACGAAAAACCTTGGGTGGTCTCGTAAGAAAAATGAGTGAAGAAGTGAATAAGAAGAAGAAGAAGAAGAAGAAGAAGAAGAAGAAGAAGTGTGGTTGAATTCGCTAAGTTCGGATTTTATACATGGAATCGTGTGTCGCTCAATTTAAAAGTGACACCCTAGATGATAAAAAGTGACGCAATAGATCAAAAGTGATGCATAGATTTAAAAGCGACGCAATAAGTCGAGCGTCACTCATTTATTGAGTGACGCAATAGATGGGGGGCGTCACTCGTTTATTGAGCGACGCAATACATAAAAAGCGACGCAATAGGCAGGGCGTCACTCGTTTATCAAGCGACGCAATAGGTAAAAAAGTGACCCCCGCCACATGTCACCATATAATTGGACTTTGTGAACTTTCTAGCGTCACTTATTTAATAAGCGACGCTTAATTTAATCCCGCCAATCTAGCGTCGCTTTTTTACAAAACGACGCCCGATTAATTACACGTGGCGAATTGTGACCACGCCACATCATATTTTGACAAGAAAAAGAGCAATTGCGTCGCTTAAAAATAGCAGTGACGCAATAGGGGCGATGCAAATAGCCCTTTTTGTAGTAGTGGCTGTAGGGCAGTTATTGGGTTGGATGGTTGCCACATCAAGGGACACCATAGTGGGCAACTTCTCACGGCCGTAGGAATTGATCCTATTAATGGCATGTTCCCTGTGGCCTTTGCTGTTGTGGAGTCAGAGTGTAAAGAGTCTTGGGCGTGGTTTCTAAATTATTTGAGAGATGACATCAACATCTACAATGGATACCATTGGACTTTCATAACAGACAAACAAAAGGGTTGATAGAGGCACTCAATGGCATGTGGGAGGAGGGTTCTGTGCAAGCTGAGCATAGGCATTGTGCTCGTCACTTGCAAAGTAATTTCACTCGGGTAAAGTAACTTCTAACACTTTCAATTTTCAAATATGATTTCAGTAGCTTGCATAAGAAGTTAAGAGTTTCTTGTTTGTTTGTAAAATTTGGTTAGGTGTTTAAGGGACAGTTCTTGAAACACAAGGTCATGGTCGCAGCCAAGCAGTATTCTGTGGAGAAGTTTCACCAAGAGATGAACTTAATCAAGGATGAGGATGAGGAAGCCTACAACTGGTTGTGTCAGAAGAATCCAGTGCATTGGGCAAGAGCCAACTTCAGAACTACCTCAAGATGTGATATACTGGTTAACAACCTCTGTGAGTGTTTCAATGGTAACAGGGCTATTTTACTAGCTCGACAAAGACCCATATTGTCTATACTAGAGAGGATTAGGATGTACTTAATGAAGAGGATGACCAAACAACGCCTCGCTGTGGAGAAGTGGCATGGGGACGTAGGACCTAGAATCTTCAAAATCATAGAGAAGAACAAGACCTTGAGTGCTGAAAACATTGCAGAATGGTGTGGGGATTCATTGTATCAAGTTACAAATCTGCATGGTCGCATGTATAGAATTGACTTGGCATTGAAGACATGCTCTTGTGGTCGCTTTCAGTTGTCAGGTAATTGTCACGACCTTGAACTATTTATTGCACTGATATTATTCATGTTATTAATCCTTAAATTTGTCAGGTATTCCTTGTTCTCATGCAATTCAGTGCATTTGGCAAAGGGACGAGCAACCAGAGAACTACATTAGTGAATGCTACAAGAAGTCAACATACATGAATATCTACAAGCACAAAATCTGTGCAATTAATCCCGTGGAGCAGTGGCCCGAGACAGGAAAGACACCTATGCGAATGTCTCCCAACAGAGTAGGACCAGGAAGACCAAAAAAACTAAGACGACTCGAGCACGATGAGGTTGTACCACCACGTGGGAATAGAATGACCAGGAAACATGTCACAATCAAATGTTCTGGTTGTGGAAAGTATGGCCACAACCTCACTACATGTTTTAGAAGACAATAAGAAATTTTGGTAAGATTGTACACATGTTGGTAACTCTGTTGGCAGATTATAAAAGTCTATAAATGTGGTTACATTTCTTGATATTGTAGAGACAACAACAACGTCAAGCTAGGGATGCACACCTACGTGGCCGTGGAAGGGGACGTGGACGTGGACGTGGTAGTGGATCAAGCCAATCAACTCAACAACCCACACAACAAGCAGCTAGTACGAGCCAATCAACTCAACAACCGGCCCAACAAGCACCGTTAAGGGTAAACTCAACCACTCTTTAACCCAATTCTGTGCTTTGTATATGGTCATTACTCATAACCTTTCGTATTGCAGCGGAGTCCTCGAATGAACCGGGCCCCACCCAGGCGTTTCTGCCTTCTACCAAGAACTTTATTTGGAGACTGGATGTAAAGACAATTAAATCCTTTTTTTTGGATGATGTACTGGCTTTGGGTGAAAAAACTCAAGCACTTTTTTTGGGTGACAAGTTCACAATAAACATCATTCTTTGACACTTCAACTTGTTTCAAAGCAGCTTCAAGATTGTTAATCCTTTTAAGTAAACCAGGAATTATTTGAACTGACCTTTTACACATCTCAGGATCAACCCAAATCAATATACCACAACATCTATCGTCAGGACTCTGCTAACAAAATAAGGACACGAAATCAGTAACTCAAAAAAACAACGAAGACGAGAATAGGGAAAATATGAATTACCTTGTATCTTGAACACCCATAAAAACGCCGACCAGGATGATCACCTTTCCACGCCGTCCGCAGAACACACGCCATCTTGCATCGACACCGCGGCCTCTGCTTGTCATCGGAATGGCCATCGTCGACTACGTCAGAGAAATTACTCGTGGAAGACGACGCCATTGACGAACATCAGAGAAATAAGCTTGGATTAGGGTTTTGTTTCGGGAAGAAGGTTTTTTTTCGCGATCTAGGGTTCAGCCCAAATCGTGATTGAGTTTTGATTTGAGATTTGAGATTTAAGTTCTTTCTTCTATTTATTATTCAAGCTTATTTCATTTAGATTTTTGTTTTCAATTTCTTTTTCACTTCAAATAAACTAAGTCAGGGGTAAAATTATAATTCCACCAATAAAGCCTTTAAAATCATGCCACATCATCAAACCGTTATAATTTAACGTCCAAATACTGACGGAAGTGGCAAGTTGTAACACGTGTCTAAGTTCTGAGATTAGTTCTGCAACAATCCTGAGTCCAGGGGGTGAAATGAAATCGAGGTACGAGTCCAGGGGGTAAAAAAGGAATTAATTCAAAATGAAATTCAATCCTCAAGGCCCCAAATCCTTTTCATGGCCTTGTGAATTAATTCACATTATCATCATATGATAATGTCCAATATCTTATTTACTTATACCATCTTTTGTCCTTATCGATAAAATTATCATTTAGACAATTTTCGTAAAATTCGTCTAGTTCAACACTTGAACTTGTTTTGACTTAGCTACTAGTTTAACTAATCCTACGCTAATGACTTGTGGTAGTGACCTCATGGATCCAAATGAACAAAGCTTGAGCTTGCATGCTTGGACACAAAAGTTTACAAACCTTTTCCAAGTTCTAGCTTAATGTCAACTGACTCCACTAAAGAGTTGACACTGAAAATCTCTTGGTTCAAATGAATATATTTTATACTCAAAATTTACTTAATTGTGATGAGTGGATCTATTGAATATTATCTATATTTACCCTTTATGAATATCATCAACTAGATGAGATTTATAATATTATCATTTTACCCTTCTAGTTGTTATTTCCTCAACTCCTTTGTCACTTGTGAATAAGTCAGAAACAATGTATTGATGAGGAGCTAACAAGTCACATTGATTCATCCAAAAGAGTCATGACTCAATTTGGACACTGGCCAGTTCATTTATTCACATTCCAAGGAACAAAGCATGAAGTGATATACATTGCATTTCAGCAATCTTGTACATGAATTTCATATCTATGAGATCTTCGCAAAGTTGTTCATGAAATCTTCATAACTTAGTACTTCATCAATAGGTCTTGTCTATATCACATAGTAAATCTAGAACTCTGACTTTATCAGTGAGAGTATGAAAGCTATGAAGTGACATATCTCATTTCAGGATTGAGGTAAGCACGATGCAATTCATACATAGTGACTTTGAGATAGAAGATGTTAAATGGTTTGTTCCTACATTGTCTCTAGAAGTGCATTGTTCAATTCAGTATCTTCAGAAGATACTTAGGAAGAACTATAGAGTCTCCAACTCTCTATGTCTCATAACCAGACATCATAGGTTCTCCTAACAATCATACTGAGATCAATAGTCCTTTGATCCCTAGATTTTGAATATACATTTTTAAGCAAACCATGAAGAGTTTGTTCATGCAAATCTGTATTTAACTCTTCATTTGTTGTTAGGTTGTTTAAGGACTAAAGACTAAGGTTTATCATAAAGCTTCAAACAAACAAAGAAGAATGAATGAAAGTTTCAACTCTGAATTAATTATTCAGCAGTTACAAGCAAGAGTCTTCGGGAGACTTTATTACATCAAATGCATTTAAGCAATAACTACTACTCTTCTTGTAGGCATCAAAGCCAATACAGGTTTGTACGCGTCCAGAAATTGCATACATTACATGAATGTTGGGTAGATGCTTAAGCAACCTAGGTATGGACCATTGGAAAGAAGCTAAAAGGGTCCGACGGTACGTACAAAGAACAAAAGACTACACTCTCACATATCGGAGGTCAGAACAGATCGAGATCGTTGGGTATACTAACTCTGATTTTGCTGGAGGCCAAGACAGTATGAAATCTACATCAGGCTATGTTTATTAGTTGGTTGTATGTGCTATCTCCTGGTAAAGTACTAAACAGTCTCTTATAATGTCTTCCACCATGGCAGAATAATTTGTAGGTTGTTATGAGGCGTCCAATCAGGAGATATGGTTGCAAAATTTTGTCACCGAACTGCGTATAGTATATGGTATTGAAAGACCACTGCAGTTATTTTGTGACAATAAATCTACCATACTATACTCCAACAACAACAGGAGCCCTACGAAGTCGAAGCACATCGACATCATGTTCTTCGTTGTGAAAGAAAGAATTTAGAGTAGAAAGTTGTCTATCGAGCACATCGGAACAAACTCCATGATTGCGGATCCTCTTACTAAAGGACTACCACCCAAAGTGTGTAGGTTGAAGAAAGCTTTATACGACTCAAACAGTCTTCGTGGTCTTGGTTCAGAAGGGTTCACTAGATCCATGAAAGATCAAGACTACAAACAAGCTCAGTCTAACCACCATGTTCTACAAACACTTCCCTGGAGGTAAAATGACTATCTTAATCATGTACGTTGACGATATAGTCATGAAAGGAAATGACGAGGCAGAATTGTCAAGGTTAAAGGCGTTTCTTGCTCAACAATTCGATATCAAAATACCTAGGAAATCTCAAATATTTCCTAGGAATGGAGGTGGCAAGATCTTTCAAAGGACTAGTAATCTCTCAGGGAAAGTGTGTACTAGACCTACTAGCCAAAACCGGTCTCCTCGGTTGCAAGCTTGCTTGAACTCTAATCGATCCCAACCACAAGTTCAGCAAAACTGAAGACAAAGTTCCAGGCAACAAACCTAGGTATAAAAAATTAGTTGGAAAACTGATTTACTTGGCGCACTCGACCCGACATTGCTTATGTTGTGAAACTTGTAAGCCAGCACATGCACGATCCTTCCGAAGAGCATCTACATGCTGTATACTGGGGTGAAAGTGTAGATGATCGCCGATCTACTTCAACTTATTGTACATTTGTGTGTTGAAATTTGGTGACATGGAGAAGCAAGAAACAACATGTTGTATCACGAAGTAGTACATAGGCTGAGTTTAGAGCAATGGCACAAGGATGTGAAGGGATATGGCTGAAACATGTTTTGGAATAGCTTAAAATGGAGATAAACTCTTCTACGAAGATCTACTGAACAGCAAATTTGCAATCAGCATTGCTCATAATCCGGTTCAACATGATCGCACCAAACACGTGGAGATTGACTTGCACTTTATAAAGGAAAAACTTGAGAAAGGATAAATCAACACGCCATTCATTTCCACTAATAGAACAGCTCGCAGATGTGCTTACAAAAGGCCTTTACATAACAAAGTTTGAAGAGTTTCTCTGCAAGTTGCACATGATAGACATCTCTGCGCCAACTTGAGGGGGAGTCAGAATATTGTAAATATAAGTATAGAATAAACTAGTAATAATTAGTTTATTTGCTGAATCGATTAGTTACACTATATTTAGTTATTTATATTTAGCCTGTCAATCCTGTTTATGACATTTATAACAAGTTTGTAACCCTAGCACTATTTATACCAAGTTTGCTAATGAGTAAATTATTCCACCAAATTACTTTTGCTCTAAGTTTTTTTTTTCTTTTTCAGCTCACCTTACTAAATCTGTTGATATCAGAGCCAAAGACAACCGCGAATCATGCAAACTTTTGCTGGTTTAGTTGATGATGACCCCATGTCATACATGTTCGAAATGACTGGTGAAGAGGATGAATATTCTTTTGAGTCATTCGGTGAAGTAATATATGATGAAAGTGATGAAGAAGATGAAATAATTCCCAAGCCATTGAGTAATCCAATATTCGATGGGAGCGACGTAGAAGAATGGGAAAACAGAGAACAAAAAGATGAATATGTGAAGATAGCTCTCACTCCAACGATTAATCAAGCTGATGAAGCTTATGATGTGACTTCACTAATGTTTACTTTTTGTTTGATGTGGTATTTTGATCTCCAGAGTTCATCAAGACTATCATCCTCCTTCCACATTGTCTGAAGATGCACCGAATTCGAGACGCATTCTGTCAAACATGGGCAATGTTTTTGCAAACTTGAGATTTCCACAACAAAAATAGACATAAAATTAGTGTTTTTAGTATTGGAAATGGAATGCTAAAGAGGACCCAGCGTTAAGCAAATGGGTCGAGTGGTATAAGTTAAAGCCTGACGTTTAAGACCACAAAAATATCATTTTGTGTTATGTCCGTTTTTGTTCAATTTTTTATTTTATTTGTTTTTAATTCGTTGTATTAATGTATGTTAAGAAGCTTTAATTTTCTATTTAATGTCTTCAGTTTTGGGTTGTGAAAGGTCTAGAGATGCACCATAATCATGATGACTTGTTTTATGTTGAGAAGATTATGATGAATGAAAAAAAAAACCTATTGAGAGTGTTCTCTCTTTTCTCCTTAAATTCTCCATTTTGAATCGACGAGTTTTAGATGCCTAATTCCTAATATTCCTTGAATCAATATGTCTTAAGACGCTATAATATAGCATTCGCGAGTGAATCAATAGATCTATAGATTTATCCCCTTTATTTTACGCTTGTTTTTCTTTTTCAGCCTACCCCACTACATCACAACTCTTGAAAATAATTTTTAGAGAAAAATAGTTGATATATGAGATTTATACTCTAATAAATTCTTTTCCATTTCCAATATGTTCCATATTGATCAAGAAATTTTTAAACTACACCTAATGTTTAGAGATATATCACTAATGGGCTTCTTATTCAAGAAGTATATGAAAAGTAGACTTTTGCCCATTTTTCAAAAACTCATACCCCTTACACCATTTAAACTTAATTTCTTCTTCTTCTTCTTCTTCTTCTTCTTCTTCTTCTTCTTCTTCTTCTTCTCTCTCTCTCTCTCTCTCTCTCTCTCTCTCGGCCTTAAAAGACTCAGACAAACTCCAACAAACTCTAACGGATTCCGACGAACTCTGACAATCTGCGACAAACATATGAGGAATTTTTATATTTTTTATTTTTAACTCTATCATTGATGAAAATATCATCGATGAAAATATTGAATTTCATCAAAATTTACGGAATTCATCAGAATTAATTCGAGTTACGAAAAAATGACTTTTTATGCAAGAATTACTACAAAACGAGTCGATGTTGCTCTTAATTCAAATTAATTTTGATTAATTACAATGACTTAATATTATTTTCGGTGACTTTCAATGACCGAATATCATTGTAACATCAGAATGAATCAAAATTAATTTAAATTAACAGAATCAACGACTACTTTTGTAGTCCGTGTTACAAAACAGAGTCGATATTTCATTAATTTAAATTAATTCTGATTAATTCTGCCGATTTTTTTATAGGTTCTGTTGAAATTCAATATTTTCTTCTATGTTAGAGTTTAAAATGAAAAAAAAAAATTGGTTTACAAATTAATTCCATGCATGTTTGTTAGAGATAATCGAAATCCATCGAAATTCGTCAAGGCGGAGAGAGAGAGAGAGAGAGAGAGAGAGAGAGAGAGAGAGAGAGAGAGAGAGAGAGAGAGAGAGAGAGAGAGAGAGAGAGTAAGATTTCTAACCCACAATTGTTCTCTTGCCATATCGCGATTATGCATCAATTTCTCTTCCCCTTTTGTAGATCTAGATTGGTGACAAAATATTTGGGATAAATGGGTTAAAATTTAATATTTCTTGTAAATTCGGAGGTCCAACGGTCAATTTTTTTTTCAACCGTCCTGATTTAAACCATTGGTGATCTAACGATTGAGATTAATTAAAAAATTAAAAAAAATTGCAAAGAGCGGTTGCTTCAAGTTCTTATCCAACTTCACAATGCTTCTCTCCTCCAATGGAAAGAACACCTTCTATAACCCATGACAGGACCCTGCCACTTCCGACATGCCTCAGAGTTCTTGCCGCCACTTCCGACATGCCTCGGAATTCTTGCCGCCACGGAAATTTCGTGAGGCTATTGACTACACACGGAAGGCCTTCCTTCTGATAAGTGCCGACCCATGCCCAGGATGATGTCAGGCGAGTAATTTCACGCAAAATCTTTTGTGTGACATAAACATATGTCACACCATTACCCAATCCTGTTATCGGTGTGGAAGGTTCTCTCGACTACCCTCTGGTTTGAACTATTTATCCAAGCTGTGGCTTCTCTAATCTTACTAATATACTCGTCCGAAATTCCTAAACTCGACATTCACTATAAGGTTTATGATATGGGTAGCACACCTATGCCGTAAAAGAGAGTCTTGATTGGGTATCTTAAGGCGTAAAGCTCTCACTATGGCGTCGTTGTTGGTGGCATTATCGAGTTTTTTATGATTCTCTCAAAAAAGTTCCACTCTTCTATAACACCTAGAAGGATACCTAGCATGGCATCTGTTGTATCACTACCCTATATTATTTTAAAGGCTATGATCTTCTTGTTTACATTCCAAGCCTCATCTATGTTAATATCTACAACGGACATGTATTCCATTTTGACATTTCCCGACCATATATCAGAAGTGAGCTCTACGTTAAACCGAGCAGACATGAAGCAGACTCTAAGTGTATCTTTCTCTTCTAAAAGATTTTTAAAATTTTCTTTCGAAGAGTTTTTCTTTTAATAATGTTAATATCAAGAACTAGATAATGCACAAATCTATCAAAACCTTCGCTTTCTACGTGAGATAATGATTGGTCGGTTAAAACAATGTACTTAACAAGTTCTTTTCTAAACTCAACGGAATCGTGGGTATTTACTTGAGATGAAGAAGATCCCTTCAGAATGCACATCTTGTAGTGGTGGCGCACTGAGGAAGTACCATGAGAGGAAGAGTCGGCTGTGATAAGCTTCCCGCATTTGCTACATAGACCCTTCTTTCCTTCGTCATCGACGATCTCTTGGAAGTGTTTCCACATTTTGGAACGTGATTTTATTTTCTACTTCGGTTGTTGAGGTTGTGGGTTTTCTTGTTCTTTGGGAGCTTCATGTAGATGAGGTGACTCATGTTGAGGTGGTGGAGGAGGTGGTTCGTGGTGGATGAGGTGACTCGTGTTGTTGGTCTTGAAATCTACGAAGTTGTTCTTGATATATGAGGTAAGGGCTTCGGGTGGATGCTGGTGGGAGCTAGAAGGTTCGTCATGAATTGGACGAGGAGCAGCATGTTATGTATAATACTGTTCGTGAATTGGACGAGGAGCAAGTGGAAGTTGTTCTGAAAGAAATTGTGGTAGTCTGGTTGATAAGGAGAGATCGCGAATCGGGCTAATTCTTGAGGGACATTTGGAGGATGCCATTGTGGTCGTTGGTATTCGGTATTTTCGTAGTTGGGAATTTGAGAAAGGTTTAGCCAGTTTTGTGGAAATTAGTTTGGTGGAGATGGTTGTTGAACTTATTCGTACTGCGCATCTTGTTGTTGTGATTACGACGGCATGAGAGTGCGACTAGAACTTCGACGCAATTCACGGGAACCTCGATGAGAACCACCGAGAGATGATGACTCGCCAAACAGGACATGATATGTATTTATAAACTATAATTTGTAATATTTAGTTAAATATATAATATAAATTATAATTAAAACTATAATATATATTTGTATGACTTAATTATATATTGAAAAATTTATGAAAATTTAATTATATAAAACAAATTACATAAACTAAACTATATAACAAAAATTAGAATACAAACTTAATTATATAATAAAAAAAATTATAAACTTAACTGTATAATACAAATTATATAAACTAAACTATATAACAAAAATTATAATATAAACTTAACTATATGATAAAAAAATTTATAAACTTAACTATTTAATACAAATGACATAAATTAATCTAGAAAACAAAAATTAGAATATAAACTTAATTATATTATAAACATTTTATAAACTTAACTATATAATACAAATGATATAAACTAAAATATTATATAACAAAATGTAGAATATAAACTTAATTATATAATAAAAAAAATTATAAACTTAACTATATAATTTATATGAAGAGATTTGTGTAGAGAATTCGAGAGTATTTGAGACTTTGATAGAGAAGAAAGTTTGAGTTGTGAATAAAATGGTAAGATATGTATGTCGAATTCGCTTTTGGCCGATAGATATGTAGAGATTACACGTGAATACAGGAACATACTAGGAGGCCATGACATAACCGAAATAGACATCGCAATGGCTAACTGTTTTACTCATTTTCTTCATGTTTTTTTTTCGATGAAACATATGCATTGTCCGTCGTTTACACACCCACATGTTATTTAGTGATACATAGTATTATGAAAATTGTCGAACATCTTCACGATTGCAATCATTTTGAATTTTTTTCAACCATGCATCAAATCTATGAGGGAAATTTTTTATAAATATGGGGAGCTTCAAAAATTCATTACTTATATGGTTTTGCATGCATTCTAGACCCCCGAATGAAATTTGGGGGTTATTTGACATTTCTACAGTATTTAAAATGTCATACTGGACAAGATTACGAGGCACATGATCATGTTAGGTATTACTAGCGACAGATTCCAACTTGTCCCGAGCCGAGTCCACTCTACACTCATCAACAAGCAAATGAATGTTCTGAGATATAGCTCGTTTTGCTCGAGGCAGAACTACATCTCCAAGATCGTCACCACATCCCACATCTACACAGAGACGTTTGAACACGACGAGATCGCACTATATACCTCTCCACAATTTGTCTCCATGAACCAATACGACCTCAACTTGTTGGCGTGGTGGCGTCAACACGAGAACATGTTTTCGATCTTGTTCAAGATGGCCCGATACATACATTCGATCCCGGTGTAAACTTTGTCGTCCGAGTCCGCATTTAGTAGCTCGGGTCGCATTTAGGCAGATTTTGAAACCCAAAATGGTCGAGGCACTCACCGTTTATAAAGATTGGTGTCAATACGAACAACGTTCTCAAGAAACATTTTAAACATTGAGCTTGTTGATAATTTTAATATAAACTTTCAAAACATATCTATTAATGAAATATAGTCATATTGTAATGTTTTACTCATAATTTTGTTGTAATGTTTTTACATTTTTTAAAAAAGTTATTAATAAAGATGAAATTCTGTTTACATATTAGTACATTCTTTTAAAATTTTAACAGTTTAGTCCATTTCATTTACCAGTTAAATTTTATTTTTTAATTAAATTAACGAAAATCCAAATTTCCTTAAAGCTTAACAGAAATTCAACTTCCGTTAAGCAATGGAAGACACCAAACTGCTTATCGGAAGTGTCACTTTCAATAAAAAAAACAGAATACACTTTATTAAAAATGGAAATTCCATTTTCTTCCAATCACCAGGATGAGCCTGACATAGTGTTTTGTATGGAAAATAAATTATTTGTGTAGTATTTAAAAAGTTAATATTTATTGGCTTAGTATATTTTAGTTTTGTCTCGAGTAAAACTAATGTGTTCCAGCTGAAAAGCTATATAAACTTTTATAAATAAACTTTAAAAAATATAAAAATTAATAGTGAAAAATCTTTGGCTATTTTTTCTTATCAATTATTTTAAAAGGATAATTTGTATAAGAAAATTTTAACCTTTGCAAGCGTAATTATGTCGGTAATATATAGTACAAGCGTAGATATCTAGCAACGATTATATACATAGGTCTTTAAAAAAAAAAAATAGGGAAAATAACACATTTATATCCTGTGTTTTAGTGAAATGTCAAGTTTAACCCTCGGTTTTCAAAAATGTCGAGATCATACCCTCTGTTTAACTAAAATGACGAAATTATACCCTCTGTTTAACTAAAATGATGAAATTATACCATGAAATGAATAACAGCGTCACAAATCTCCCTTTCATTGATATTAACTCTTATATAAGAAAAATCGAATCAAATCTAAATCAGCACCCTGACTTCCAAATTCTCAATTTTGAAATAAAATTGAAATTAAATAATAAAACTCATACTTTCTAAGAAATGACTTCATTCCGTGTTCGAATTGTAACTCTAAATCCTGGATTCTCTGTTCGAATATGCGATTTTGATGACTATCAACTATCGATGTTTACCCCTTTGCCTCTTTCTGTGTTCTTCACGATTAAGAGACTGTTGTTTATCTTTTAGTTTTTAAATAAATTACATATATGGCGCGAATGAATAAAGATAATTGGTGTTTATATATAAATATTATAGTCAACGTCAATGAAAAATCAATAAAAAGAATATTCGTGACACTGTTGTCTATTTCAGTGTATAATTTCGTCATTTTAGTTAAACAGAGGGTATAATTTCGTCATTTTAGTTAAACAGAGGGTATGAAATCGACATTTTTGAAAATCGAGGGTTAAACTCGACATTTCACTAAAACACAGAGTATAAATATGTTATTTTCCCAAAAAAATATTACATACATAGGGAACATAAAAAAAAAAGCCCGAAATAGAAACACAACAATAATAACATTTATTATACCCCACGTCCCTCCCAAAAAACCTGGCATGCCTCTCTCTCTCTCTCTCTCTCTCTCTCTCCACATCCACACAGATTCAACGGAGCCCTCAACAAGTGGGCGACCAAATAATAAACTCACCCTATAAAACAAAACCAACCAACCAAAGCACTCTCTTTTCTTCTTCTCTTTCTTTGACTAGTAATCTCAAAATTAGAAAAATGGACCCACCAGGCCCACCGTACGGCCACCAGAGCAGCAACTACGAGATGTTCTCGCAGGGGCTCCGGCCGCCGCCGTACCGGAGAAACATTCCGAGATATAATTCCAAAGCGGAAAAGTCATCCACCGGATTCTGCTTCCGCTGCATCGGCTGCTGTTATTGCATCCTCTTTGTCCTCGTCTTCGCCGCAGCCGCCCTCACCTTCTTCCTCTACACTGTTTATCGTCCCCAGGTGATTTTCTTTTTCATTTAAATAAAACATTCAAAGCAAATTATTATTTTATGCATTTACTTTATGATAATTAAAATCAAAACCTAAGCGCTATGCTGGTCATTAATTTCTAGGCTTCGTAATAATTTTTCTCTTGGTATTTTTTATCGCAACTGTATGATGTATAGTCTCATTTTCCACCCTGACAAATTTAGGCCTAATTAGCCCCTACATTTTTACTTGGCACCAAATTTGTTAGTTTTTTTATTTATTATTCTTATGGGGGATTTCTTTTAATGGAGTGCAGACACCTATCTATCTATGTGATAACTATCTAACAACAAATTAAAAACTATACGGCCAATACTAGGTGGATATGATAGGTTCTTACTTTTTCGTTTTGCTCGAGTTCTTTTTCAATAACACGAGCACATAATTCACACATAGACAAACTAATCACCGTATGAAAAACAAAAATTAGGATGGTAGTCCAAAATATATTTGGGTGCATTAAAAAAAAAAAAAAGCGTGATAAAAGTTATAGAAAAAGATGTCATTCCATTTCCATGCATGGACGTAGGTGCCTTCGTACGGTGTGGAGCACTTCGGGGTGAACAAGTTCAACGTGACGGCGGACACACTGTCGGTGGAGGCGCAGTTCGTGGTGGTCGTGAAGGCCACGAACCCGAACGACAACATCGGCTTCGTTTACGGCAAAGACAGCCGCGTCGCTGTCTCCTACTCCGACGCCGAGCTCTGCTCCGGCTCTCTCCCGGCCTTCCACCAGCCCGTCAACAACGTCACCCTCATGACTGTGACTCTTTCCGGCGACTCCGACTTCGGGGCCGGCCTCCAACAAGCCCTCCTCGACAGCCGCGACAGCGCGCGGATCCCGCTTCTCGTCAGGGTCCGCGTCCCCGTCAGCGTCGTCCTCGGCAATCTGCCCCTCCGCCAGGTCGTCGTCTTGGTCAACTGCTCGCTCGTCGTTGACAATCTTCAGCCGGACAAGAAGGTCAACATCTTGTCCACTAAGTATACCTACAATGTCCAGTTCTGATCATCTTAATTAAGGTCTTGACCTTGACTTTATGTATATGTAGCTGAGAATATGTGTTCTATTATGAAGTATGACGAGGAGAGGAAAATAAGTGTCTGATAGGAATTAGATCATAGGTTTATTAGTTTCATACTTGTAAATTTCTTTTATCTAATCCTTTTATAAATTGACTTGATATTTAATAACCACGTATTTATAATTGAACATATAATTTAATTAACTTCGTCTGCTTCTTAATAAAATAAAACTTGAACAATTTAAAAAAAAAAAAGTAGGTTACTGGACTATTGACTTAATTTCTCTTTTAATAAGCCGTCAAATTTTTCTTGGCTGGAATTTAGTGTAAAGACAATTCGCACGTATTGAGAATTAAAATAAAAAAATTTGCAAAATTAATTCGAATAAAATAGTAAACAAAAAGGAGATATAAAGTATTAAACAACTAGAATACCCAAATAAAATATTAAACCGAGATGAAGACGGAAATGAGAAAACGGCGAGCAAATACTTCCTAGCTAGGATAAAAGTTGGAAGAGAAGAATACTAAACCAATTGTTATACTCTTGCGAGCCAAAACCATACCAGAATCTACAACCAGACTACAATAAAAAAAATAATAAGCAAAAGTATTTTCTAGAGAGAGCTTTAGAAGTTTGCTTCGGATTAAGGGTGATGAGTACACATGGTCTCCTTTTACGGGCAAAACCATATAGATTAAGCTTCGCAGCAATAACCACGTCCACTAAAGCAAAGTTACAAAGTTTAGAATTGCTCATATTTTCATGGTTAATGCATATTATTAATACTTGGTTACAACTGTTGTATTAATACTTAAAATATTATTTCAAGATGTCTTTCATCATCTTCTAAACATCTTGGAAAACAATATGTACCGCGCCAAGTATTTTGCACAGTTTTTTTTTTTAAGAGGTTCTCTTCCAAAACCCTAGCAATGTATCGAGTCTAGGGATCCTATAAAAAAGATATCTTACCTTTATGAGTCTGGTTGCATATTTTGTGTTTTTGAGAGTCTATGCGTAAATATTAGTTATGTGATTGTGACTGCCAGTACATATATCTTATTCATTGCCACTTATTTATATGTAATAGAGGTTGAGTTGGTATGGCGTGATATTCTAAAGATCACGTACTTTATAAATAAACGTGAATCAAACATATCGTGAGTAATTTGAGTGGAAATGAGTGAACTCATATAAGAGACCTTGAAATTTTTTACAAACCAAATCCGAAAAAATATGAAAGGTCTTACCATATGAAACCGAAGCCAAAACACGCAAAATCAAGACGAATTAAAAAAAAAAGAAAGAACTGAAATTGGAAACAAAATTCCAAAATATAAAAATGTCATTTTGAGGGCCAAATCGAATTCGGCTAAAATAACTTGAACTTAGAGAAAAGTACTGAGTCCTTTTTGTTATGTCGATTTCAATAAGAAAACACTATTTTAACGTCCATTTTTGTCATGGTGATCCCAACTTTTCATAAATTGTAGTCCGATTTGTCATGCATCATAAATCCCCATGTTGTAGATTAATCTAGAACCTAGTATATATTACTAGGGTTTTGATAGGAGATTTAATAAAAAAATAAAATTAACGTTTGACTTAAATGATATGGTTGTTTGATTTTGCGGTTTTCATGAACATGTATTAATAACACAATCTATTCCTAAATAAATAAATAAATAAAAAAGCGAGTGATTCAAAGATTTGATCAATTAGAAAATCTTATTCCAACTCCGGTTTGGATTCGGGCTTTGAAGGTCAGTGTTTTCACATAGCTACAAAAGTCCAATAACCCAAAAGGGTAAATTGTTAGCTAATCAAATACAATTTAATAGTGTTGTCATTTTTCTATACGCATCATCATACTCCGTACGATTTAATAGTTTGTGTTCTTTCTTCGGTGTTGCAGTTCGAGAAAAGCTTCGATTTAGGGTACACCAAAAAATAGGGCATGCTAAAAGAAATTAAACTTCATATATTTTATAAAACATTCATAGAGAGTTTAACAAACAATAAAGAAAAAAGAAAAGAAGGCTAATTTCTGTTATGAATTATACAACGTAAACACGGCCAAACCTTAATTACGCGTGTACAATCCTATATATGTAAGAGTGTTAGTAAAGATATGGTTACTATGTCTACATACATCATTTGTAACTAAAATATTTATACACATGGCAATCTCTTCACCAAAGAGTGTTCCGATTTCAAAGGAAGATGAACAAACTGAGCAATTATAAAGTAAATAAAATGTGTAGCAAACGAAACTTGCCGGGCAACCCGGTAGCTCAAGCGGTTTCTCCTTTCAAAGACCCGCCGCGCCACCAAAGCAACAGCCACCACGTACGGCCAACTTTTTGCCTCGTGGTTTAATTTCATTTATCTAAAATAAGATTTATCCAAAACATATATATTATAATTTATTTTTTTGTGTTTGCGCGAATTACTTCTCTCTATTGGTAGTATTTAGTTCTTCACGTACTCTTCCGAGCCTTATTTAGATATTTTACCAGAGAGACATGGCAACCAGTTTATTTGACGTGGTACCATTGTTTTCCCGTTGCAGTTCGAGCCGATTTCAGGTACGATCTGAATATATCATAGTGATCATTGATTTGGTGTGTGCATTGATCCGTGTCTGTATTTTAATAATTTCTTGTCTTATTTTTTCAGGGAAGAAGCTCAGGTGTATCGACGGAGAATTCTAGTCGATGGACTGAAAATTTTATATTGATGATAGAGCTTCGGAAGAAGATTTTAACATTCAGAGATGTCATTGATCTTCCACCTTGTGATGGCTCTAGCCCAATCCAAGAGGTAATTATTATTAAGGGCCAATTTAATAAAAATAGATACATTTGTTCATTTTCTTACGGTTTAATTATATATATATATATATATATATATATATATATATATATATATATATATTGTAGTTGGTTATGGGAACTGTTGAGGATCTCCACAATCTCTACCCCAAAGTGGTTTCTCGTAACATGGCACGAGAAACTGAAAAAATATCAATAGAACAGGTTCATAAGCATTTTAATCTGCTGTTATTTAAAACTTAAACTAATTAAAACAAATTTATGATACAAAAATGGTATGATATTAGGAACTTTTTTTTTTCCCTCTGATTAATATTAGGGACTTGTTCTTCTGTACAATGCATTGAAATGCGTTGGAGATACATGGGCCAAGAACTACGTGTTGATAAACAATCCGCGACAGGATTCAGAAGACTCGTTAGACAACGTCGTCGTATTGGACCAACTTGGTACTGAATTTCTGCACTTCACTATTATTTTTACTAAGCTACATTTAATTATTTAGTAGGATAAAAGAATGAAAAAAAAGTATAATTATGATTATACTAAAGAGATTTTAATACAAAGCATAAAATCGAGCACTTGAAATATAAATTTGATTTGAGTAATTGTATTTAGGGCAAAATTATTAATGTTTTGTATTTTTCTAATTGGGTTTTATCATATTAGTGTTTGTCCATCTTTTTGTAGAGTCAAAGTGTCTAGAGTCTTTAGCGAGTTGAAAAAAATTCAAGAATGATTTTGCTTTCAGTCCCCTAATATATATATTGTACCAATTTATATTCTTATAATTTGTTTCTTCTTATTTACATTAATACCATTTCCTGAAAGGTGTTTATTTTTTATTTATTTATTTATTTTTTAAATCCCTGGAAGGTGTTGTTAGGAGTTCAAGCTCATGGAGAAAAATCCGCTGTTATAAATTCAATTTTAGCTTAATTTTGCCAACATTGAAGGAATAAAGATTTAACAACCATAACTATTAAGCAACTAATGAGTTCCTTTCCAGCTTATTTGGAAAAGAAAAGAAAGGGAAAGAAAAAAAAAAATACGAGGCCCAAACTACAAAACACTACTAAGCTCGTACACAATAACTCAATCGAGGTATTTATTTTAAAGTCCTCTTTTTAAGCTTGATTTTATGACTCCAAGTATATTTCTCATGCTCGTGAAAGTTTTCAACTTGAGAGGTATAGTAAAGATATTCGCTATTTAATCTTAGAGACATTACTTGAAAGAGGAAATAGTATCATAACTGCTTGATATTTTCATAAACATGCATTTATATACTTATTTTCTTTGCGATAAAAATACTTAATGTAGGATTTCGGTTGCTCCATTAAATAAATTCAATTACGTTTTCATAAATACAAGTGGCAGCTTCAGATTAAATAAGATTTAATATTTTTTTCTTAAAATTAATTAAACATTAATAATATCATTTTAATATTAAAAAAGTTAATTAAGAATTTTTTTTAAATTGATATTATTAATGTTTGATTAATTTTTAGAAATAAATATTAAATCAGTAATATATTTTATTGATAATAAATATTTTTGATATAAAAAACGCTTATAATATTAAAAAAATGAATTAAGTATTTTTCTAAAAAATATATATTATTAATGCTTGATTAATATTAAGAAATAAATATTAAATTGTTTTTATAATATCATCAATGCTTAAGTATAATATAAAAGTCATTTTTAATTAATTTATTATATTTATCTTAATTTGAAGAAAAAATTATTAAATCGGGTTTAGTTTGAGGCCCCCACGTGTATTTCCGTCAAACTTAGCTGATTTTTTTTTTAACGGTGCAATTGAAACCTAACATAAAGTATTTTTCCGCGAAAAAAAAGAGTAACTATTTAAGTGTATGTTTCCGAAAACATCACGCCGTAATTTTCTGTACTTCAAATTCATTTTACTTATTTTCACCACACCACTCAAGTCTTAAACTTTTACAAAGCCGAGGAATATACTTAGAATCACAAATCAAGTAGGATTTTGAAATAAATACTTGATTGGTTATTATATTTGGGTCTAATTACTTCTAGTTTGTCTTTGAAAATTTAGACCTAAATATTAGTAAAATTCGAAGATTTTTCCCAAACAGATATTATCATAACAATGACCATTTTATAAATTTTTTTACCACAATCCATTAATTGTATTTTTTTTATTCCAAGACTATGATCACGAAGAGATATACCTTTTTTAGCACTAAAATAGCATTCATCATCATCATCTCTCTCTCTCTCTCTCTCTCTCTCTCTCTCTCTCTCTCTCTCTGGTTCTTAAGGGTTCATTTTAGTTCTTCATATTTATTTGTTCTTCATGTTAATTTGGCTCATCAATTTTTTTGGTAATGTTTATTTTCTATGGATTTACATTATATTAATTTTTATTCGAAATGAAGTGGTATATGATGTTAATAATTGGATTTTGAGGTGTTTAAACAAATTATTCTGAAAAATATTCTTAGATGTCGATAAATCTTTAAAGAATCTGGAAATTTCTTGGAAGATTTATTGACATATTTGTTAATTATAAATTAATGGATGTCAATAAATCTTGATATAATATGTGATTTTTCTTTAAAGATTTATTGACACATTTGTCAATAAAATAACAGATGTCAATAAATCTAAGATTTTTTGTAAATTTTATATGATTTGAATTATTGCAAATTAACATCTTGGATTTTTTTTTTGTTTGTTTTATTCACCACGATTTTGTTTTAATGGGAGAGGTAAATGAAATTAAATGGTAATAGAGAGGGAAAAGAAAAATAAGGTTAAAACATAATTAAACAAAATGGGTAATCATAATTTTGTAATAATATGCAATTAATAGATTTTGATCCAAAATTTTTTAAATGCTCGTAGTTTTGGTATTATCCATTTTCTAAAATAAAAAAACATAATTTGGACAAATGTATTAGTGCCCAACGAATTCCGGATTTGTTGATGTATCTATGAGGCACGACAATACGTTTGTCATAATTAGGCTTTTGGTTAGTTTCGAAAAAAAAAAAATTCAATTTTACTTATATTATGATCTAATTCCTTTTGTGTTTGTAGTTTGGGCTTTCTCATAATGGTGTTTGAGTATATTTGCTTTGCTTTTAAGTAGTGAAGTTGTCTATAATATTTTTGATATGTTAGAATTTTTTAGAGCATGAATAAATTCTAGCAGAGTCGTCTTGAAGTCAAGGATTGACTTACCGTGAAATTCGACCGGAAACCGTCTTACCGAAGAGGATCGGTATCGGTGCTCTAATTACTGTTTTTTGTTCCAATTTACCGGTTGGTTTCGGTGGTTTCCTATGGTTTTCGATGCTTTTCGGTGATTTTCGTTTGTCGCAGCTTTTTCTGTCAACTTTCTTTGGTTTTCGGTAGATAAGTTTCAGGGGTTTCTCAAATTTTGGGGTTTTTTCATTTTTTTGATAATTTGTTTCTTTAATCCACGATTTCAAGGGTTTGAGCAATGAATATGAGTTTATTGTTTGGTTTGTATGGTTTTCTATGTATTTTTAGGTTTAATCTGAATTAAAATGTTGATTTTTAATCCGAATTTGAGTTTTTATTTTTATTTTTTTATTTTTTTTATGTTGTAGATGATGATTTGATGATTAATATGATGATTATGATGTTTTGAGTGGATGTTCTTGAGATGCTATGAATTCTTATGATGTTTAATGATGATGAATGATGTTCTTGAGTTGAATATGATGATTTGATTATGAATATGATATGAAGTATGAAGTTTGAACTATGAAAAATGTTTCTTTTTGCAAAATATTTGTCTAAATACCCCTCGATTTCTTACATTTTTTTGTCGATTTCTTCTACGGTAAGCGGCTTTCTGTCCATACCGATTTCATTTTTTTTTTTATCTGAATACCATTCGGTTTCCTCTCCGATAAGCGGTTTACCCCTGAAATTGAGGTGCCGATACGATAACAGTAATGATAATATACCTAATATGGATGTAAACTTAACATTCTCTATCCAAGCTAATTATAAAGTTCTCTCTTCATACAAAAAAGCCCTCTTACTATTTTTAAACACACTGTTAATACACCAAGACTTTTAAAAAATTCGTTGCATATAACCATTGCACTTGCTCATTTTAAGATTGTAATCATAGTTTTATTTTATTAAAAAAAAATTCCATCAGGTCCCGTTGTAAATTAAATTAACTAAAGAGTGATATAAAAAATAATCTTATCACAAAACTTATATCAATTATACCCTAATGCAAAAAAGGAGGAAAAGTGATGGCGAAGCTTGAGCACGCGACACGTGTGGCAAGACAAATATTTGATGCTATGGAGGAAGAGGACGAGAGGAACGGAAACAGCTCTGAGACAATCCGAGGGTCAACAATCGGAGACGCACTGCTCGAATCGTATTCGGACTCGAAAAGGCTCAAGACCTGCCCTTCTCCAAGCACCACCATGGAGCCCTATTCGTCGCTTCTCTTGCCATTCAGGCTCAAGGCTGTCCAAACCCTCAAGCCCGTCGGAATCAAAAACCTCTTCTCCCTCGACTTGTCTCCCCCCAAACGCAAGACAAGCGGTTCCGGCGGAGAAACTCCGGCAGTTGCGGCGCCGCCTCAAAAGGCTCAACCTCCTCTGCCGCCGCCACCGGTCCCTCCGCCGGTGATGAAAGGATTTGCGTCGCCACCGCCTCCTCCGCCGCCGATCGGGGCGGCGAGAGTGTTGCGGCCGAAGAAAGCGGCGACGAAGCTGAAGAGATCGTCTCATATGGGAAGCTTGTACAGAGCTCTGAAGGGAAAAGTTGAAGGGTCTGCTAATAATTCGGGTGTAAATGGTAATTATGGAAAGAAGACTAATGTCGGAGCGGGGTCCACCGGAGGGAGGCAAGGAATGGCCGATGCCCTAGCTGAGATGACTAAAAGGTATTCTTTTCCATAATTCATGAATTTATATTAGTACAGTTTATGCTCTTGTTAAAAACTGTAGCAATAACAACATTTTGAAATTTCTGAGAACTTCGAAATTTTCTACTGAATTGTACCTTTTACATCATAATTTCTGAACGAGTGATTTGTTTATAGGTCTGCTTATTTCCAGCAGATTGAGAAAGATGTAGAGAAGCACTCCAAAACCGTGTTGGAGGTCAAGACCGCCATAATCTCCTTCCGAAATGAGGACATGTCCGAGCTTGTCAAGTTCCATAAATTTGTTGAACAACATCTGGAGAAACTTACCGATGAGACTCAGGTACTAATATAAGAAACGATAGCTTATTCTTGATTGTTATTTTGGACGTACTATAGCGCTATATATTTGTAGGTGCTTGCAAGGTTCGAGGGCTTTCCCACAAAGAAGCTTGAATCTCTGAGGACTGCAACAGCATTGCACTTGAAACTGGAAGAGATGGTTAATACGCTAAAAGACTGGAAAGTTGTTCCTCCTTTAACCCAACTTCTTGACAAGGTTGAGTCTCTCTTTACCAAGGTATAAAACCCTGAGAACACTTGAAGATAAAAATATCCTACTTTTTCTTCATTATGTCGTGAACTAAAAGCTAACTTTCTATATATGTAATATGATACATAGATCAAGAGCGAAATAGATGCATTGGAAAGAACCAAGGATGACGATTCAAAGCGGTTCAAAACCCATAACATCACGTTTGACTTCAGCATTTTGGATCGGATCAAGGAATCAATGGTCGATGTCTCTTCTAGCTGCATGGAATTGACGCTTAAGGTCAGGATTTGGAAACATATACTTTTTGACGTAGTGAATAGTCATTATAGTGACATGACATTATTTTGACGCTTAGTCATTATAGTCATTATGTCACTATAGTTAGTCAATTAGGGTTTTTTTATATGGATTTAACGCATGTTATAATTGACTAACTAATCCAGCAAAATTTGGAAAATTAAGTAAATAGTCATTATAGTGACATGACATTATTTTGACGCTTTTAACATTACATTTATGTCTCTTGAAATAGGATGATTATATACAATTATTAACGAATATTTACAACTATTAATATTTTTTTTTTATTTTTTAATAAAATTTTATGGTTATTTACGTCAAATTTATAAAAAACTAGTTATGTGACAAAATTTGAGTTTTCATATAACGTAGAGAACAATGTATAAAAAAAATACAAATTGGAATGTGAACTTACAAAATCTAAAGTAAATACAAATAATACGAACTAAAATATAACCATGAAACCGCAACGAAGATGCGAAAAATAAGGAAAGCTAATAAATATGTACCTTATATTATTTTAAATTATAAAGATAGAACTAATATAAAAAAAAAAAAAAAAAACTGTCATAGATGTTAGTTCTTATTATTTAATAACAAAGTTTGAAGCTTTACGATTTTATAGTTTGATGTGATTTATTATGTGTACGTGTTTTATACATACTTGTATGATGAAGCTATATATATATATATATATATATATATATATATATATATATCATATAGCTATAAAATTTAATAATGTATTTGCGCAATATATTAGTGTTTGAAAATGGGTGTAGGAAAGGAAAAGTACAAAGATGCTTTGGAGGGCGTTTCAGTTTGCATTCCGAGTGTATAGCTTCGCCGGTGGACAAGACGAGCGAGCCGATTTGTTAACCCGTGAGTTAGCGCTTCAAATACAGACTGATCACTAAATATGTATTCCCATTCATGAGGCCCCATGTATTTATAATTTTGACCTAATACGTATGTGCGTGCTATATATTACACCTTATTAATTATGAAATAAATCTGAGTGAAATATGTATTCATGAATATCAATTGAAAATATTATTAATGACATTTACTTTTTTATAAACCATAAAACGCACAAGACAAACTTTTAATATTGTCATACGTACTCATACATATTGACATTATGCATGTATGTGACAACTTTTTTATTTATTTATGCAAATGATGAATAAATAAATAAACAAACATCGCGTAAATAAAATGATACAAGATGTGATAATCTAATCTGGTGCAACGTCACCTACTTTGAAAGACAGTGTGCCAAATAAAAAGGGAATTCATTATATAAAAAGGAGTAAAAGTACAACAATGTACTTATATAAACAATCCATGTATCAATGCCATTTTCCTAATAAGATCTGTGAATTTTAACTCAGGCTCCACTTGAATCTGAGTTCCCCTCAATTCTACTCTCAAACACTCTCCTGTGTGTTTGGTAGTTCTTAATATTAGCACACGTGAACAACCAACCACACTATTACAGAGACCACAACAATTCGCTCACACTCAATGGATCAGAAGATGTGTTTCAAAAATTATACCACAAACATCAAACATTCAATTTTCCAGTCTGCCGATCGTGCACGTCTAGAAACCCTAAAAATGTGAATGAATGTCTCAAAACTACTAAGTCTGAAGCGCTTGGCTTTTATTGTAGTCCACGCCTCTGGAAGCCTGTCTAGGGTTTCCTTACCCATTCACGCGAAGAGATCCAAAGTAGAAAATCTTCAGCGAGGCAAAGATGTCTCAACATATCCTGGAGCATGTTGCCAAACATTTTTCCAGATAAACTTGCAGTAAAAAATAATCCAACAACACACGTAACAACAAACTCCCCCTTTGGCTATTTTTTAGGCAAGCACTTCCGAAAACAGACCAAAGGCAAGGATAAATCAACACACAGGGAGGGAAAAGTCAGATAAACCAACACAGAGGGAGACAAAAGTCTGATGAACACATAAGAGTACTGAAGCAAAGGAGTAGAAACAACCAACACAAGAACACAAGGATGTCTAAAATCACAAACCAGAAGACTAGAGGCTGATCAATATGTTGGTGATTATTGCACCTTGATAATCATATTAAGTGCGGAAAAGATTAATTACACTAACAAGAGCTAATTAATATTATGGTTATCTAACAAGATCTAGATTTACTTACTAATTATTCATGAAAGCAATGTCATGCAACCAATAAGAGTAAGGTTCAGAGATTCAGTAATACTTACATGATTCGGATCAGCTACTGAATCTTCAAGCTTTGACTCCTCCATCTTCAGTCTTAAAAGACTATCTTCAAGCTTTAGCTCCTCGACACTTTGAACTCGTCAGTGATGACACTGTAATCTTCTGAGACGTAATCTCCGAGACGACTAAGAAAGATGAGTGGGCACAATCTTTATCTCACTACGATCTACAATGACGTGTTTAGATCACAGAGTTCCAAGAGGGGGAGGAAGAAGTCGGCCAAGAGAGAGAGGGAGAGACTCTTGGTCGAATTTTTTGAATCACAAAAGTGTGGTATTTTTTCTCTATATGCTTTACTCTCTTATGTTGCGAGGTTCATTCGAGTTTGCAATCGCTTCAGTGTTATCACAGTGGAGTTGCATAGGCTTGTTCATATCAGGAACTACCTCCAGTTCGGCTAAGAAGTTCTTAAGCCAAACAGCCTATTTGGGTACCTCGGATGCTGCAATATATTCAGCTTTCATCGTAAAGTCCTCGATACTAGATTGATTAACGCTTCTCCAGACAATCGCTCCTCCATTGAGAGTGGACATTGACCCAGACGTTGACTTCAACATGTCACGGTCTGCTTGAAAATCAGAATCAGTGTATCCTTGTGCCACCAAGTCATTACTTGTGTACACAAGCATCATATCCCTAGTTCTCTTAAGATATTTCAGGATATGCTTAACAGCTATCCAATGATCAAGACCAGGATTTGACTGGGATCTACTAACAACTCCCACTGCATAGAATATGTCGGGTCTAGTGCACAAGATGGCATATATCAGACTCCCAACTACCGAGGCATATGGAAGTTGACTCATATCCTCCACTTGTTGAGGTGTCTTAGGACACTGCTCTTTTGACAGGGATAATCCTGTGCGCATCGGTAATAATGCGCCATGAGCATTTTTCATCGAGAAGCGGGCAAGTACCTTATCATTATAAGACAGAGCTAGTAGTTTGTTCTTCCTATCACGTACGATTTGGATTCCAAGAACAAAAGCTGCATTTCCTAAATCCTTCATTTGGAATTGCTTTGCCAGCCATGCTTTTATGTCAGACATGATCTCAATATCACTTCCTATCAGTAAGATGTCTTCTACATATATAAAGCACTAAGAAAACCACTACCTTTCCCTTTGAGTACTTGTAAACACAAGGCTCGGAAATGTTTTGTTCGAAACCATAGGTCTTGATAACGTCATCAAACGTTTGGTTCCAGGATCTAGATGCTTGTTTGAGTCCATAAATGGATTTCAACAATTTGCAAACCTTGTGCTCTTGACCCTTTTGTATGAATCCGTCTGGTTGAGCCATATAGATTTTTTCCTCCAGATAGCCATTCAAGAATGCTGTCTTTACGTCCATTTGCCAGATCTCATAATCATAATGAATGGTAATGGCCAAAAGAACTCTGATGGATTTAAACATGGCTACCGGAGAGAAGGTTTCGTCGTAGTTGATTCCTTCTCTTTGGGTGAAACCCTTAGCCACAAGTCTAGCCTTATAGGTTTCGACTTGTCCATCAGCTCCTTTCTTTTTCTTATAGATCCACTTGTACCCAATCGGTCTAAATTGTTCGGGTGCATCTACAAGAGTCCAGACTTAGTTTGAGTGCATAGACTGTATCTCTTGATTCATGGCTTCTAGCCATTTATCTTTGTCCAAGTCGACCATTGCATCGTTAAATGATGCGGGGTCGTCGTCGTCGCTCGCATCCAATGCAACGACGTTTGCTTCAAAGCCAAGATATTGGTCAAGCTCTCTAGAGACCCTCCCACTACGACGAGGCAATGTAGCACTTAGACCAACATTTGTGTTTTCTTCTTCATCTCCCACTCTCACATCAGTTGTAGGTAGAAATCGTTCCCCTAGGACGTTAGTCTTTGGGGTTGGTCTAATCGTTTCCTCGAGCACAATTGTACTGAGAGGTTTATGTGTTTTAACATAATCATCTTCAACAAAAGTAGCATGAGTAGAGACAAAGGTTTTCTTATCCATAGGATCATAGAATATATCTCCTCTAGTCCCTTACAGATAACCAACAAAGAAACATAAGTTTGTTTATTGTTCCAGTTTACTCGCATTCTTTTTCAAGACGTGAGCGGGACAATCCCATATGCGAAAGTGACGCAAGCTAGGATTAGCTCCGTTCCATGGTTCCAATGGGGTTTTGGATATTAATTTAGAAGGAACATGGTTAAAGAAAAATACAGCAGTTTGCAAAGCATATCCCTAGAAAGTTGAGAGTGAAGAATAGCTAATCATGGATGTAACCATGTCTAATAGAGTTCTATTTCTCCTTTCAGCAACACAATTTTGTTGTGGATTATCAGGTACCGATAATTGCAACATAATCCCATGTTCAAGCAAATAATCGGTGAACTCAGTATCCAAGAACTCGCCTCCCCGATCAAATCGAAAGGTCTTAATAGTTTTACATAATTGAATTTCAACACAGGCACGAAATTCTTTGAACTTGCCAAATGTTTCATATTCTTGGTGCATTAGGTAAATGAAACCATATCTAGAATAATCGTCAGTGAAAGTGACAAAATATTCATAACCGCCTCTCGCAGCTTCACTCATTGGTCCATAAATGTCCGAGTGAACTAGTTGCATAGGTTCGGTGGCCCTTAGTCCTTTGCCAGAGAAAGATCTCTTGGTCATCTTCCCTTTAATGTAGGATTCACAAACAGGTAGAGTTCCCACTTTAAGGTGTTTTAACGGCCCAAGCCTTAAAAACCTCTCTAGCCTGTTTATATTAATGTGACCAAGTCTTAAGTGCCATAAATATGTTTCATCATCATCGGATAACTTTATTCTTTTATCAGATCATGTTTAGCTACCTCAAACATCTCAACATTAAAAGAAAATTTTATTTTCAGGGGATATCACAAATAAACCATTGTATGAATGAACATCACATATAATTCTTCCATCATAAGAAATACTAATAGCATTTTCATTCATTGACAAAGAATATTTATGTTTTAGTAACATAGAAACTGAAATTAAGTTTCTACAAAAACCATGAATAAAATAAACTGAATCAAGTATCAAATATTTATTTCTGAATTGGAGTTGAACTACTCCTAAAGCTTTAGCCGTTACGGACTCGTCGTTCCCCACTCTAAGCTGTAGTTCATTTCCATTCAGTTCCTCCTAGGAATCAAACACCTGTAAAGATGTACAAACATAATTAGTAGTCCCCGAATCCACAATCCAGGACTAGAATGAATCTCCAGCATAAAATGCCTCTAATACATGTATGTTTGTGGACGGGACAATACCTCCACAAGACTCCAGGTACATGTCAACCACTTCGTCATCATCATCAGAGATGTAGATTACCAAAGGCTCTCCCACTGCGAGAACATTCTCCACGGGTTGTCTTATAGGAGAGTAATAATGAGATGGGATTGCCACACCAGCAGAGTGCAATCTATAAAGGAACTCGTCCTTTACTAAATCATCACGCCAAGCTAGTAGTTCAACTTGGAATTCCTTCATGACATAATTTGAGTCGAAACCACGAAAGTACTCTTTAAAGTCGGCGTACTCCTCGGCGAGGGATTCAAAAATGATCTCGACCCGAGTAGCTTCATTAATCTTAGTGCCTAATAAGCCGATCAGATTCAATCTATCGGTTATCGACTTCATGTGGTCGATGGCACACTCTCCGCTCTTCATCTTAGTATCCATTATTTCTTTTAACAAGGAATAGTTTGACGTCATGTTGAAATTTAATAAAATACAAGTACATAAATAATTATTCGAAAAGAAAAACATTCATCACAATAGTGTTGGAAATAAAAACATGATGAAATAAGCACGGGGAAAAATACTAATCTCTAAAAAGACCCAGTTTTTATATTCCATGGTAATTAACCAATAGCCATAGGCTGTTTCAGTAAGGTGACGTAACAGAGTGCACCTAGCGAAAATGAAGACCATCTCAGATTAGTAAAGTAATCGTGGTTCATGTACATTCATAACTATGCTTACTAACTACAAGTTTTATAGGAATATTTGGCCATATGAGACAACCACTGGTCATCTCACACTTGAGTCGACCCAATATTTCAGCAGACAAAGCTTAGCCCATATGTGCTAGGGAAGCCTAGGTCAGACACGAGATCCACTTCTCCACCTATCGCCAGAAACACAACCTTGGTATTGAAATGCGCTTACATGTCTAAAAGCCTAGGTCCGAAGGGAATGGACCACCATGTCTAAAAGACCGCCGGTCACGAGGCGAGCAAGACCACCCTCACGGTCTTGTGTCAATGTTGGAGGCCTTACCGTTCGACTCATTCATTAATCAACTATCCTTATCCAATTAGATAATTTCAAATTAAAAATGAAAGCCCATGATAACCCGCGATACAAGTTCCAAGTTATAAGTCCAGATTGCTATAAGGATTAGCAGCGAGCAGGAATAGCTTACGTGGAATGGGTTATACGTGAAATTAAGAAGAACCATTTTTTTGAAAGAGAAGATTCCAGGATTCGAAGGAATCATATCCGGGTAAGTGGAGTTTAGGCACCTACAATATCAAGAAATATTATATATATCCTTATATATACATATATTGTACGTGCATCTTTATGTGCTTTCTAGTAAGCAAGAGTAAGACAAGCCAAAAGATAAATCACTATCAAGATTAAGGGCTTTAAGCCATTAATGAATTGGGAAACGGAATTAGTCCGCCTAAAAAAATTGGCTAGAGGTAGTAGGAACCCGAGCCTTTGTTTTGTGTTTAGTTAGCCTCCCCTAAGAGATCCAGTCCTAGTGAGTTGGGTTATGAGAGACTGTGGTTAAGACTCGTATTCAAAAGCGATGATATTATGTTAGGATCTATGGGAGTCACATCCTAAGATCTTATAAGTCACGAGTTAATAAGCAAAAATAATATATGTCAAGACCAGGATTAAACCGAGCTAAGCAGTCTCTCTTGTTAAGCTAATTAAAGAGAAGACATGGAATGGTACCGCCTCCGACATATACCCCATGTTAGCAGCTACCTGTTATCCTTCGTGGTGGTACCACACGGGGATTAGACAGAAGATTGTGCAACCTCCTGTCTGGCGCCAATAAGACATGTGTCGTGCCGATATCATTAAGGGATCCCGAGCAGGATACGTATTGTATGATGGGAATTGCTGGGACCTAAGCTGACAAATTCTCAAATAAGCAAGAGTTACCGGGACCTAAAATGGTAATTCCATAGATTATGATAAAAGTAAGTATGTTATGATGAATATCACCGGGACCTAAGCTAGTGAATTCTTATGAGATGAATCTATTTGGGACCTAAGCCGATTGATTCTTAATAAAAGTGGATTTATCGGGACTTAAGCTGATACTTCCACAAGTTATGTTAAGATATGAACTCTATGTTATGTATTGCTTATGTGTTATGTGCACGGTGCATTAGATACATAGATATCCACTTACCGAGTCTTTCAACTCACAGTTATTATCTTGATATTGTAGATAAAGGCAAGGCTAAGGAGGACTAAGCATAGCATCAACATAATTGGTATGTACGGCTGCCGACCTGTGGCTAAGTCAATGGCGAATTGGTACGTTTTGTTTTTGAAAGTCGAGTCTTTTTGTTTGTAAAAGTTTTAAATAGTATGTTGTAGGAAAAATAAAAAATTTGCCCGTGTTTTTGGGACATTTTTGTAAATATTTTGAAAGTTTTTCTAGAAAATATTTCTGCAAGCGCTTCCACCATGGTTTTCATGAATTTTATTTTATGATAAGCAAGATACGAAAATCTCTGTCTTGGCTCATGGGCGAGCTAAGGCTCGTGGGTCGTGACACTTCTAATCATATGTTTGTACAGAATTTGATCAAACTAACTCCTTGATCATCCCTGGTGAGTTTGACATGGGTTGCAGCAGAAGTATGCTTATGAGCAACATTTTCAAGCCCAAACTTCTTTATGATATTTTAGGCGTACTTCCATTGGGAAATGAAAATTCCATCCCCCATTTATTTGATATGGAAATCAAGGAAGAGTTTTATCTCACCTACCATGGTCATTTCAAACTCACCTTGCATTTGTTGGACAAAATGTTCCACCATCTTGACAGAAATCCCTCCAAACACAATATCGTCAACATATATTTGAGCTATCATGAGATTTCCTCCTTCCTTCTTGAGAAACAGAGTCTTGTTTACTCCCCCACAAACTTAGCCATTATGAACAAGAAATTATGTGAGTCTCTCATAATAAGCACGATGCGCTTGCTTGAGAACATAGAGAGCTTTTCTATGCTTGTACACATGATTGAGAAAATTGACATCTACAAACCCCTTTGGCTGCCCAACATATTCTTCTTCATTCAAATAGCCATTGAGGAAGGCATTTTTCAATCCATCGGGTAATGTTTGAAGTGAAGGTGACAATAAATTCTAAGTAATAGCCTGATGGGTTCCAAGCGAGCAACCAGAGCAAACGTTTTATCAAAATCAACCCCTTCAAACTGAGTGTATCCTTGAGCAACAAGTTAAGCTTTATTACGTGTAACATGGCCAAACTCATCAGACTTATTCTTAAAGATCTACTTGGTGCCGATTATATTCACTGATGGCACAAGTTACCGAACTTCATTTCTTTTGAACTAAACAAGTTTCGCTTGGATAGCACTGATCCAGATTTCATCAACTATGGCTTCTTTAAAATTTTTTAGCTCAATCTTGGACGTGAAGCAGTCATTAGAAATCATTTTGCGATAGTTAACACGACATTTTTTTGAGTCAGTATACCTTCTTCAAGGTTGCCAATGACATTATCAACATAATGATTCTTCTAGACTCTAGTAGAAGGACCTTTGTTTTCACTCTCTTGGTCAGAATCATGATGATTAGCAGAATTATCTTCTTTAGAAATATTGACGCCCAGATTGTCAGCAACATCATGTCTGACATATGTACTAACAGGAGGACTATCATAGAGCTTTCAATAACATCAAGATTATTATTGATGATCACATTGATAGACTCAATCATAGATTTCGTACGCTTATTAAAGACACGATAAACACTACTATTTCTAGAGTAGCTCAGAAAATAGCTTCATCGCTCTTGGGGTCTAGCTTCCTACGTTGCTCCCTATCAGCAAGAATATAACATGTGGAGCCAAACACGTGAAAGTATCGGATATTGGGCTTTCTCCCCCTCCAAATCTCATAAGGAGTTGTAGTAGTCCCCGAACGAAGGGTCACTCGATTATGAATATGACAAGCTGTGTTAAGAGCTCGAGCCCAGAAAAATGCAAGGGAATATTCTTGGCAAGAATCATCATTGTGGCTATCTCTTGCAGTGTACGATTGGTTCTCTCAATAATGTCATTCTGATGAGAAGTAATGGGAGTAGAGAATTCATGAGATATGCCTTCAAAGTCACAGAAGGAGGAGAAACTAGAGTTTTCAAATTCCCTCCCATGATCACTTTGAGTTCTGATAATCTTCACAATAATTTCACTTTTTCATGTTGAACCCAATTACATCAAACACATCTCATGAATAAAATCAACCCAAGTATACGTGGAGTAGTCATCCACATAGAAAAATAACATATCTCTTCCCTCCAAGAGTTTCCACATGCATTGTGCCCAAAAGATCCATGTTCAGAAGTTCCAAAACACGTGAAGTGGTAAGATGTTGCACCATCTTGTGCGACGTCTTTGCTTGCTTTCCAATTTGGCACTCACCACAAATTTTTCCTTCTTCAACCTTGAGTTCATGAATGCCAATAATGGCCTTTTCATGATCTTCTTCATACTTCTCAGTTTGATTTGGCCAAATTTCTGATGTCGCAATTGATCTTTATCAATCTTAGAAATGAAACATGATTGAACCTACGAAACTTTACTAGGGGACCAGATGTAACAATTATCAGTGGATCGAATTCCCTTCATAATATTGACCTATTGCTGCTTAGACACAACACACTCTTGACGAGTAAATTAAACATGCAAGTCTTCTTCTTTTTCATAACTCGAAAGATATTTGCTAGTGGTCATAATTTTTCTATGTTCTAAAACGCAAATAAACAAAAGAGGTAAATTATAAAACATATATAAATTAAACTCGAATCTTACCTTACAACTATAAACTTCCATGAAAATAATCAAATTTTCAAGACTTACCTTCAAGATTATTAAAGCACGAATGAGATGAAAAATGCTAAAATTATCATTGTATAATATAGCTAAGATTATGGCGTATTATAAAACTCTAAGTGGCATGTGTGAATTAAATCCTGATTATGGGATTACTCATTACAAACCTATTGATTAGCAACGGCAATAAACAAACAAAAAAAGTACTACTTTTTTCCTAATATATCATTGGATTAATATGAAAAAATTGGGCTCTTTTTTTTTTTAACCAAAATTTGAGGCCTTACTTGAGGCCTAATTTTTACCAAAATAAATAGGCCTTAAACGATTGCTTAATTGACTTATACGTTGACGAGATTATGCGTATCAAGAGTCTAGTGACAAGTAATGGTTGCTCACAATCTTTTTATTTTTATTTTTTTGTACAATGCATGAAGATGCTGTTGTTCGTGTAATTTTAAAATTTAGTTTAACTAAATGATATTGATTGTTGTCGGCCCGTCGACGACCGACGGGGGTAAAGATGTCAATAGACGTCACGGTTCGGAGAACCACGTGAAAACACTGTATTATCCGCCAGTTCGGTAACAACACGCCCCGGCCGGCCAAGACCCGGCCTCCCGAGCTCGACCTCCACTCGGCCGCCCGAGCTCGACCTCCAGGCGAGCTCGACCTCGGCCTCACGAGCGACCTCGGCCTCACGAACGACCTCCAGGTGAGCTCGACCTCCACTCGGCCGCCCGAGCTTGACCTCCAGGCGAGCTCGACCTCGGCCTCACGAGCTCGACCTCGGCCTCACGAGCGACCTCGGCCTCACGAACGACCTCCAGGCGAGCTCGACCTCCAGGCGAGCTCGACCTCCACTCGGCCGCCCGAGCTCGACCTCCAGGCGAGCTCGACCTCGGCCTCACGAGCTCGACCTCGGCCTCACGAGCGACCTCGGCCTCACGAACGACCTCGGCCTCGCGAGCTCGACCTCGGCCTCGCGAGCTCGACCTCGGCCTCACAAGCTTATCCTCGGTCCTGTGCTATCTTCGGCCAAGGGGCCCACCAATGACGCCATCCTATGCTATCCTCTGCCGAGCCTATGTTATCCTCTGCCAACCTACATCATCCTCGGCCAAGGGACACGCCAATGACGCCAGCCCGTGTTATCCTCGGCCAAGGGGGCCCACCAGTGACCTCTTGATCGCCTATAAATACAGGCGCCACTCACCTTCTCCAGGAAACCCATTTTTGAGTCCAGAAACGCTGTAGAACTCAGACTTCACTCGTTTCCTCATCTTTGGCCTCTCACCCTCTAAATCCTCTATACTCCACCTCAATCCCACTAATGTTGAGCGTCGGAGAGGTAAACAGAGGTACCCCCTCTGTTTTCCCTTCTTAGCTCACGGTCCTCTCACCTTTTTCAGGTACCCCGGCGAGCTCAGACACCATCGACAGCCAAGGGAAGATCTGGGCAACCAGGTCCGACACGCTCGAGCCCAGGCGAGGCCACTTGGTCCGGCCTCGGGTCTAACCGCCTGTGGCTCCTAAATCGTTGTCCGAAAAACGGCGACAACATTTTGGCGCTAGAAGGAGGGGATCTCGAGAACAACCACGAGCTCTCCACCGGCAAACTCGCTTCCTCCACGGAAGACCACCAAAAAAATCAAAGCCAATAATTTCCTCTCCAAACAGTCTCTCTCTCCCATTTTATTCTTCAGCCACAAACCAAAAGAGAGAAAAAGAGATTCCTCTCTGGTCTTCATCTCAGACTCTCCAAAAAAAAAAAGGGAGAATTAGACGGCGCTGCAGATCTGTTCGGCCCCAGCACGCGCGAGCCGACTCCGGTGCTCGCTGAAGCCTACATCCCGACCGACGCTGCAGATCCAGCCAACCCCGGCACGCGCGAGCCGACTCCGACGCCCGCCGAAGCCTCGACTCCAACCGGCGCTGTAGATCTGTTCGGCCCCAGCGCGCGCGAGCCGACTCCGGTGCCCGCCGAAGCCTCGACTCCAACCGGCGCTGCAGATCTGTTCGGCCCCAGCGCGCTCTCCCTTCTGTTCCACATTTTCGCTACTTCTACGACTCTCGAGAGATGAGTCGTGTCCCCGCCGCCCCCGTGGGCGCCCGAGCGACTAGCTCGAGGCACGACCTCCAAAGCTCCGCGCACCGTCTCGAAGGGCAACCTCATGATAATGAGAGCCAGCCCCGAGACCCGACGAATGACCCCGAGGCCGCAGTTCGAGAGGACACGGCTCGAAGGCTCGCCGAGCTCCTAGACCGCCCCGGCGTCACCGGCACGCTCATCGCCGACCTCCTCGACTCCGACAACGTCGACGACATCAACCACAACGAGAAAGACCCCGATTACGTGGCAAAGTCGAGAGGCAACAAGACCGACCTCCACCACGCTCTTCACGAAAGGGGACGCACGCGCACGCTTCCAAAGGGACACCCTCGGGCGACCGCGTCTAGACGTCAACTTTCTAATGGGCACACGCACGCGCCCTCGAGGGGACACCCTCGGGCGACCACGCTAGGGCGTCAAGGGTCGAGTAATGCTCGGGGACACTCGACCTCTAGGTCCCGAAAGAGACGCTCCAAGCTCACCATCCGCGTCCAAAACCCCCGGGGAAATGACGACGTCAGTGGCCGTGGCGTCTGTCGAGGACGTCACCCGAATGACGTATCCTCGCCTAAAGTAATAGGGACGGCCACCGGAGACTTGAGAGATCGCCTCAATTCCTGAAGGGAATCTCATGGGAGCGACTTGAGAGAAAAACTCAATGCCCGACGCGGGGTCGAGAGAGAAGTCGTCTTGGGACATCAACCACCCAACGTTGCTGACCGCGCACCCAACAAAAGGCGCGCCGCCCCACTCATGGCGCCGGCCACCGGTCTCGGCTCGCGAAGGAAGAGGCGTAGAAGCGGTCGAGTCCCTAATGACCATCTGTCTCCAGCCCCGAAGCAACCCTTCGTCCCACTCAACACGGCGCCCGACCGGATCCTGAGCTTACACAGGGAGAAGCTAGGATCTCCGGCCCCATTAAAAACGGACCCCGCGACGAGGGACAAGAGCAAGCAATGCGAATATCACCATAACCACGGCCACACGACAACAGAATGCTACCAGCTTAGGAAGCGAATTGATTCCCTACTTCGAAGTGGGGACTTCAAGGAATTCGTCGCATCTGCTAGCAAGCCATGATTGTCGCAGCCTCCACCCTCAAACTCACGACCGAACTTGATCGACCTCGTGATCGCTTTTGTTGCGAAAATGCAATTTTCTTTTTCAGAAAAGGCCGAGTGCCATGACTACCTGTGCCGACCCCCTTTATTGCAATAGAGAATTATTCTAACACACTGTTGTATACCTCCGACACGAGAGTTTCTTGGCCTTCGTCTCACAAACGCAAGAAACTCGGGGGGCTAATGGGGATCAATGCTCAATCAAAAATAAAACTCAAAAAATAAATAAATAATAATAATAACAAAGTCTCAAGGGGCCGATGGTTAGGCCGGAGGTCCCAAAGAGAGTCTTCACGCCCCTCGAGTTAAGCTCGCTCCTCGAGTCCAGTTCGCTCCTCGAGTCGAGCTCCGAGTCTGCGAGTCGACTGATACTCCTCGTGCCGACTTCACGCGATTCCTCGAGTCGAGCTCGCTCGTCGAGTCCAGTTCGCTCCTCGAGTCGAGCTCGCTCTTCGAGTCCAGTTCGCTCCTCGAGTCGAGCTCCGAGTCCGCGAGTCTACTATTACTCCTCGTACCGACTCTTCACGCAATTCCTCGAGTCGAGCTCGCTCCTCGAGTCCAGTTCGCTCCTCGAGTCGAGCTCGCTCCTCGAGTCAAGATCGCTCCTCGAGTCGAGCTCGCTCCTCGAGTCAAGATCGCTCCTCGAGTCCAGCTCGTTCCTAGGGTCGAGGTCGCTCCTCGAGTTCAGTTCGCCCCTCGAGTCGAGCTCGCTCCTCGAGTCCAGTTCGCTCCTCGAGTCGAGCTCGCTCCTCGGGTCGAGCTCACTCCTCGAGTCCAGTTCGCTCCTCGAGTTGAGCTCGCTCCTCGGGTCGAGCTCGCTCCTCGAGTCCAGTTCGCCCCTCGAGTCGAGCTCGCTTCTCGAGTCCACTTCGCTCCTCGAGTCGAGCTCCGAGTCCGCGAGTCGACTGTTACTCCTCATACCGACTTCACGTAACTCCTCGGGTCGAGCTCACTACTCGAGTCCAGTTCGCCCCTCGAGTCGAGCTCGCTCCTCGAGTCCAATTCGCTCTTCGAGTCGAGCTCCGAGTCCGCGAGTCGACTGTTACTCATCGTACCGACTCTTCACGCAATTCCTCGAGCCGAGCGAGCTCCTCGAGTCCAGTTCGCCCCTCGAGTCGAGCTCGCTCCTCGCGTACAGTTCGCTCCTCGAGTCGAGCTCCGAGTCCAGTTCGCCCCTTGAGTCGACCTTGCTCCTCGAGTCCAGTTCGCCCCTCGAGTCGAGCTCGCTCATCGCGTACAGCTCTTTCCTCGAGTTCAGTTCGCACCTCGAGTCGAGCTCGCTCCTCGAGTCCAGTTCGCTCCTCGGGTCGAGCTCGCTCCTCGATTCTAGTTCGCTCCTCGAGTCCAATTCGCTCCTGGAGTCGAGCTCCGAGTACGCGAGTCGACTGTTACTCCTCGTACCGACTCTTCACGCAATTCCTCGAGTCGAGCTCGCTCCTCGAGTCCAGTTCGCCCCTCGAGTCGAGCTCGCTCCTCGAGTCCAGTTCGCTCCTCGAGTCGAGCTCCGATTCCGCGAGTCGACTGATACACCTCGTGCCGACTTCACGCGATTCCTCGAGTCGAGCTCGCTCCTAGAGTCCAGTTCGCTCGTCGAGTCGAGCTCGCTCCTCGAGTCCATTTCGCTCCTCGAGTCGAGCTCCAAGTCCGCGAGTCGACTGTTACTCCTCGTACCGACACTTCACGTAACTCTCCGGGTCGAGCTCGCTCCTCGGGTCCAGTTCGCTCCGAGAGTCGAGCTCGCTCCTCGAGTCCAGTTTGCTCCTCGAGTTGAGCTCGCTCCTCGTGTCGAGCTCCGAGTCTGCGAGTCGACTAATACTCGTGCCGACTCTTCACACAACTCCTCGAGTCGAGCTCGCTCCTCGAGTCCAGATCGCACCTCGAGTCGAGCTCGCTCCTCGAGTCCAGTTCGCTCCTCGGGACGAGATCGCTCCTCGAGTCCAGTTCGCTCCTCGAGTCGAGCTCGCTCCTCGAGTCCAATTCGCTCCTCGAGTCGAGCTCCGAGTCCGCGAGTCGACTGTTAATCCGCGTACCGACTCTTCACGCAATTCCTCGAGTCGAGCTCTCTCCTCGAGTCCAGTTCGCCCCTCGAGTCGAGCTCGCTCCTCGAGTCCAGTTCGCTCCTCGAGTCGAGCTCCGAGTCCGTGAGTCGACTGATACTCCTCGTGCCGACTTCACGCGATTCCTCGAGTCGAGCTCGCTCCTCGAGTCTAGTTCCCTACTTGAGTCGAGCTCGCTCCTCGAGTCCAGTTCGCTCCTCGAGTCGAGCTCCGAGTCCGCGAGTCGACTGTTACTCCTCGTACCGACTCTTCACGTAACTCCTCGGGTCGACCTCGCTCTTCGGGTCCAGTTCGCTCCGCGAGTCGAGCTCGCTCCTCGAGTCCAGTTCGCACCTCGAGTCGAGCTAGCTCCTCGTGTCGAGCTCCGACTCCGCGAGTCAACTAATACTCGTGCCGACTCTTCACACAATTCCTCGAGTCGAGCTCGCTCCTCGAGTCCAGTTCGCACCTCGAGTCGAGCTCGCTCGTCGAGTCCAGTTCGCTCCTCGTGTCGAGCTCGCTCCTCGAGTCCAGTTCGCTCCGCGAGTCGAGCTCGCTCCTCGAGTCCAGTTCGCTCCTCGAGTCGAGTTCGCTCCTCGAGTCCAGTTCGCTCCTCGAGTCAAGATCGCTCCTCGAGTCAAGTTCGCTCCTCGAGTTAAGCTCGCTCTTCGAGTCCAGTTCGCTCCTCCAGTCGAGCTCCGAGTCCGCGAGTCGAATGATACTCCTCGTGCCGACTTCACGCAATTCCTCGAGTCGAGCTCGCTCCTCGAGTCCATTTCGCTCCTCGAGTCGAGCTCGCTCCTCGAGTCCAGTTCGCTCCTCGAGTCGAGCTCGCTCCTCGAGTCCAGTTCGCTCCTCGAGTCGAGCTCCGAGTCCGCGAGTCGACTGTTACTCCTCGTACCGACTCTTCACGTAACTCCTCGGGTCGAGCTCGCTCCTCGGGTCCAGTTCGCTCCGCGAGTCGAGCTCGCTCCTCGAGTCCAGTTTGCTCCTCGAGTCGAGCTCGCTCCTCGTGTCGAGCTTCGAGTCCGCGAGTCGACTAATACTCATGCCGACTCTTCATACAACTCCTCGAGTCGAGCTCGCTCCTCGAGTCCAGTTTGCACCTCGAGTCGAGCTCGCTCCTCGAGTTCAGTTCGCACCTCGAGTCGAGCTCGCTCCTCGAGTCTAGTTCGCTCCTCAAGTCGAGCTCGCTCCTCGAGTCCAGTTCGCTCCGCTAGTCGAGCTCGCTCCTCGAGTCCAGTTCGCTCCTCGAGTCGAGCTCGCATCTCGAGTCCAGTTCGCTCCTCGAGTCAAGATCGCTCCTCGAGTCGAGCTTGCTCCTTGGGTCGAGCTCGCTCCTCGAGTCCAGTTCGCTCCTCCAGTCGAGCTCCGAGTCCGCGAGTCGACTGTTACTCTTCATACCGACTTCACGTAACTCCTCGGGTCGAGCTCACTCCTCGAGTCCAGTTCGCCCCTCGAGTCGAGCTCGCTCCTCGAGTCCAATTCGCTCCTCGAGTCGAGCTCCGAGTCCGCGAGTCGACTGTTACTCCACTACAAGAAATACCACATTTAGTGACGAACCTAATAGCGACGATTAAGTCGTCGCTAATAAATCGTCGCTAATAACCCTTTTAGCGACGATAAAATCGTTGCTAATTCTTTGGTGCGAAAAATATTGAAGTTTGGCGGCAAAGATAATTAGCGAGGACTTAATCGTCGCTAATTCTTTTTTGTCGTCGCTAAGTTCGCGGGAAAATAATTAGCGACGATAAATTCGTCGCTAATTATTTCTGAATTCATTTAGCGACGACAAATTCGTTGCTAAAGATGTTGAATTAATTTCGAATTTTAAAGAGGGAAAAATCCCTCCAATTTAATTAAGGCGAAAACATTTAGCGACGATAAAATCATCGCTAACGATTGTTTTATCGTCGCTATACAATTAGCGACGACAGAATCGTCGCTAAAGGGCATCCAATTTATGACGAATTTTAAAGAGGGAAAAATCCCTCCCATTAAATTAAAACGAAATGATTTAGCGACGATAAAATCGTCGTTAAATGTATGAAATTTACTAATAGCGACGATTTCATCGTCGCTAAATGTCTGGTTCACGTAAGTTCATTTAGCGACGAACCTAAATCATTTAGCGACGAAAAAATCGTCGGTAAAGGTCTTTAAATACCAGAAACGCGACCCAGCTTCCCCATTCGCTCAGAAACCCTAAATTCTACTTTCTCTCTCTACTTTCTCCCTCCTCCGGTTTGTGCCTCGTCCGCCGTGTGTCGCCGACGCTCCTCCGCCGTGTGCCTCGCCGGTAAGTCTCTCTCCTCACTACTTCTCTCTCTCTCCTCACATCTCTCTCCTAAAGTCCCTCTCTCTCCCATTACAGCTCATCCTCCGCCGCTCCTTCGCCGCTCCGCCGCCGACGCCGACGCCGCTCCACCACCGACGCCGACGCCGCTCCCCTTCTCTGGCCGCGCGCGCTCCTCTTGATCTTGATCGGTAAGTTTTTTTTTTAAAAACTATATATATATATATATATATATATATATTAGTTAGTTAGTTATAGGATTAATATATATTAGTTATAAATTTATGTATATATTAGTTATATATTAGTTGTATATGATTAATATATATAGGATTATAAACTTTAGTTATAAATTTATTTTAATTAGTTATAGGATTATAAACTTTAGTTATATATTTGTTATAAATTAGTTATAAATGAATTATATAATTTTAGTTATAAATGTTTGTTATATATTTTTTAGTTATAATTTTAGTTATAAATGAATTATATAAGTATAAATTAGTTATAAACTTTAGTTATATATTTGTTATAAATTAGTTATAAATGAATTATATAATTTTAGTTATAAATGTTTGTTATATATTTTTTAGTTATAATTTTAGTTATAAATGAATTATATAAGTATAAATTAGTTATAAATGAATTATATATTTTTAGTTTAGAAATTTGTTATAATTTATATTTTTAGAATTATATATTTGTTATACCAAATATAAATTTTATAAATTATAAATGAATTATAAATATTTGTTATAAATTTTATAAATTATAAATGAATTATATATTTGTTATAAATTTTATATTTGGTAAAATTATGTAAAAACAATTAGTTAGTTTATGTAAATTAAATGGAATTGTATTTAATTGTTGTTAGAAATGATTAAAAATGTGATGGATTATGAATTTTAATAATCGAACCACTGAGGTTGGATTTATTGTTAGTTTTAGGATGTTTCTATGCAGGTTTTAGTTAAACGCTTGATGCCGGGTTGTTAAGTTTATAGGGGAGGTTCTGTCGAAATTTCGGTAGGATCGATCGTGAAATTATAAAATAAAATACGAAAACTACTAAATTTTGAAATGTTCAATCTATAGGTAAAATGAGTTATCCAAATAGGAATTGGATAATCGAGGACCAACGTTTAAGCGTTGAGTTTGCGGCTGGCATGACAGAGTTCATGGCAATGGCCCGACAACACGTAAATGTCGAAGGACGAGTTAAGTGTCCATGCAAGAGGTGTAACAACGTGTTGATGCAAAAAATTCCTGATATAGAGAATCATCTCTTTATCAGAGGATTTAAGAGGAATTACACGAGGTGGAACTTTCACGGGGAGGAAGAAGATGACGTAATGCAGTATCAGACGGAGTACAGAGGAGGGATGTTTGATGCTGTACACGATATCTTAGATCACAACGACGTAGACGGTGACGATGACAGTATTGACCCGAATGCATAATACCAGAGTGGACAGTTCGATGACCTTTTCAGCGACCTGAACACAGAATTATGGCCGGGTTGTACGAAGTATTCGTCACTCTCATTTGTTGTCACGTTGATGCATTTGAAAGTGATGAACAAGTGGACGAATAAGTCGTTTGATCAGCTTCTGAAAGTACTGAAAAAATCTCATCCGATCGACAACACGATTCCAGAGTCACATTATGAAGCAAAGGCGAAATTGCGTCGATTTGGTATGGATTACGAGTCGATTCACGTTTGCAAACACGATTGCGCGTTGTTTTGGAAGGACAACGCCAATCTAGACGAGTGTCCAGTTTGTAATGAGAGTCGGTGGCTGATGAAAGACGGTGGAAAAAAAGTAGCGCATAAAGTGTTGCGCTACTTTCCACTGAAAGATCGACTTAAGCGACTGTACGCGAGTCGGCACACAGCTCTAGAGATGCAGTGGCACGAGAATGAACGCATTAAAGAGGATGGTGTACTGCGACATCCTGCTGACGGAGCAACGTGGAAGGAGATCGACCGAAAATATCCCATGTTTGCGGCAGAACCGAGGAACGTCCGGCTTGGACTTACCGCCGATGGTTTCAACCCATTTGGTGACATGAGTTTATCGTACAGTATGTGGCCGGTAGTCTTGACTGCGTACAATTTACCGCCGTGGTTGTGCATGAAAACATCGTACTTGATGTTAACATTGCTTATACCAGGTCGTAGTGCGCCGGGTAAAGACATGGATGTTTTCTTACGACCGCTGATTGATGAGCTGAAGGAATTGTGGGAAACCGGTGTTGTGTTGAGAGATGGTTCGACCGGTGAGCTATTCAGGTTGTTTTCCGTATTTCTATGGACGGTGAATGATTTTCCAGCGAGAAGCAGTTTGTCGGGATGGAGTGGTCAAGGGTACCTTGCTTGTCCGACGTGTAACAACGACACACCATCTTTCAAGGCTCGAAACAAGATTGTTTACTGCGATCATCGTCGATTCTTGCCGTTGTTACACCCGATGAGGAAGAGCAAACTGTACAAGGTACGAAATGAGAAACGACCACCACCAGTGAGAAAATCAGCGAGCGATATACTTCGCCAATTGCGATTAGTGGGAGATGCAACCCCGGGGAAGCACCCTGACTTCGGCGGGAAGAAACGAAAGCGCGATGCGAGTGAGCTGAATTGGACAAAGAAAAGTATTTTCTTCGAGTTGCCGTATTGGTCGAGTCTTACGCTGAAGCATAACCTCGATGTAATGCATATAGAAAAGAATGTATGCGACAATCTTCTGGGTACCTTGCTGAACATCGAGGGGAAGACGAAAGACACAGATAAGGCGCGGTTGACTTTGGCGGACTGGAACATAAGGCACGAGCTTCATTTATACCAAGAAGGAGATAGATGGATGAAACCGCCTTCGCCATACACTCTGACACCTTCAGAACGGAAGCGGTTTACTGAGTTCTTGAGATCTGTCAGATTTCCCGATGGTTTTGCGGGGAATTTGAAGAAGAATGTTACCGCGGATGGGAGATTGACGGGTTTGAAGTCTCACGATTGTCACGTGATTATGCAGCGCCTATTGGCTCCTGCTATTCGTCCTTTTCTGGAGCGAACAATTCGAGATGCCATAATAGAGCTCTGCAACTTCTTCAGACTTATTTGCTCTAGAACGCTGGTAATTTCAGACATTGAGAAGGCGCAAGAGGATGTGAAGCTTATATTGTGTAAGTTGGAACGAATTTTCCCGCCTGATTTCTTCACAATCATGGTTCATTTGGTAATGCATCTACCGGAGGAGGCAATTAACGGAGGTCCAGTTCATATGCGGTGGATGTACCCATTTGAGAGATACCTTGGAACGCTCAAGAACTTTGTGCGTAATCGAGCTAGACCAGAGGGTTCAATTGCCGAAGCCTATGTTGTAGATGAAGCATTGACATTCTGCTCAAGGTATCTAGAAGGCGTTGAGAATCGTTTCAACATGCCCCAACGAACAGACATCGCGTCTAACTTCGAAGGTGTCGAACGGGAGTTATCGGTGTTTCAGTCATCAAGTTGTCGGCCTTACGGGAAGATGACCACGATACGCTTAGATGAGAATATACGATTGCTCGCTGAGTGGTACATTTTACGAAATTGTCCCGAAATTGACGATTTCATGAGGTAAATGAGTGAAATAAATGAACTTGAATTATATTTATACGAAGTGATGTATTAAATGAACATGAATTATATTTCAGTGAACACATAGATCTCATGGAATTAGAAGGTCGGCCAAATGTTGAAGAAGCGCATCGACTTGAGTTCCCAAAGTGGTTTTGGGAAAAGGTATTTCACTACCAAACTCAAAAAATATGAGATAATTACTAACCGACTCGTTAATGGTTGTATGTAGGTATTTCGCATGAGCCAAGACGGATTATCCGTTACCTCCTAATTATATGCATTGGCATTGGGACCACATTTCGCACCACAGACGTATCCGTGTTGTGTAGTGAACGGGGTTAAATTTATCTCTCGTCAACGTGATAGCAGAAGAACAACTCAGAATAGCGGGGTATGTGTACCAAGTGAAGGAGGTCACGACTTCTACGGTCAAGTAGAAAACGTCATTGTCTTGACGTATCAGAACAATTGTCGCGTCGTCTTATTTCAATGTTGTTGGTTCGGTGATCAAGATCCGAGGAAAAGGACACACAACGACAATAACTTGACAAGCGTGTATGTGGCAAAAGAATGGTACAAAGACGAGCCATTTATTTTGGCAACTCAAGCGAAACAAGTTTTCTACTTGGAAGATAACTTGAATGGTCCTGATTGGCGAATCGTCGAAGAGTGTAATCATCGAAATGTGTGGGATCTTCCTGATATTGACCTCATTCTTGGTCAATCTTCGTCTTCAGTTCAGTTGTCAGTAGAACCGTTAGATTTAGATTCACTGTCAACGCGTCATCAGTCTGCGATACCAGAGCCCGTGAGCAACGACGCAGTAAACTTGTTGGAGAATATTGAAGAAGAAGAGTTTATCGATGATGAAGAAACTAAGGACGAAGATTTGATGGAAGAAGATGATTTGTCAGACGACGATGATTGATAGTATATAACGTTTTTCATTTACTTACTAAATTAACTGATTTAAATCATTAAGAATGCATAATCAAATAATTTTTTTTTGAATTTCAGATGGCTGCGGCTACAGGAGCTGGAGGCAGCGGAGGCGGGGATGACTTCTTAGCCCGTCTCCCGAATTATTGCCAGTCGGCGCCCGTACGTGATGGCGTCGAAGAAGAAGACGAGGATATCGAACCGGCCGTGCGTGGGCCGACGGTCGGGCTTCGATCTGAGCGTGCACGGCGCCCCGGGGTGAAGGAAGTCGTTATTTATAACGAGGACTTTCAGTCGTTCTTGCAGCCAGAGCGCGAGATGGATCCGGATCTCGCGACGTTCGCGAACACGCTCGGGTTGGTCGTCCGAGACAAGATCTCGCCTACGGTCCCAAGGTGGACGAATGCGAACGTGGGGCCGGCGAAGGAGGCCGAGATCCGAGCAGCGATTCGAGACAAGTACGACATTCGAGTCGATGGTGATGCAACCGGGAAGAAGAAGGTGATTGTCGATGCGGCAATCATTCGAGACGCGAAGACTCGTCTTCGCGATTGGAGGCATACATTGTGGTCGTGGTTCGACATCGACTGCAAGAGCAGCGTACAGGTGGCGCGGTCGCTGAAACCGAAGACCGTTAAGCTCGACACCGAATGGGAGACGCTGATACAACGATATACGAGCGATGAATTTAAGGTAATATCGAATCATTTACGTTACTCGAATGTTTATTAAACGATTTGTTATTTACGTGTACGTTTACTTATATTACAACAGGCTATACAAGCGAAGAATAAGGCGAATCGCGCGAAGAAGAAGACGAAGACTCGACAGGGGACGATTGGGTTTTCGACCCACCGCATGAAAAACGTAAGTTTTATGTTTATATGATACATCAAATCGTTAAAATTATCTAACACTTGAAGTTTTGTTTACATGCAGAAGAGCGTCGAGACAGGCGCATTCGAGAGCTTGTTTGCGAACTACAAGCGCCAACATCAGTCCGACAAGTCTGAATGGCTGACTCCTGAAGCCTCCGCACGTTATGTAAGTTTACATTTATTTTTCTTATTTTTCGATTAATATATACTAACTAGTTAATTATATCAGGATCGACTGGTCGCTAGGTTCAACACGTTGCGAGCGGAGGCTGAGCACCAAGGAGCGGACGTTGATATTTCCGTTCTAGAGCAGCAGGCGATCCGCGATATTATGGGTTCGCGGACTGATCACTTGACCGGCGTCGGACGTTTGGTGCCACAGGGAGCACGGATGGCGGCTGAAGTCGCCGAAGTCTACGGTTCGGAGGCTGGGACGTCGCAACCAGGATATGTCTCGCAGGAGGTGTTGGCATCGACCCTCGCCGCGTTCACCGAGACAATATAGAGTCAGGTGCCCGGCCTCAACCTTAGCTCGTTCATGTCCCAATTTCCGCAGAGTTCGCAGCAGGCTCCGTCATCCCACAGCCAGCAGACTCCGACGGCCGACGTCCACACTCCGACGCCCGACGTCCGCACTCCGACGGGCGGCCAGCAAAGGACTCCCGACGCCAGCCAGCAGACGACGCCCGGCGGACCAAGTCAGTCTACTCCGACGCCGCAGCCTGTAGAACTTCAGCGCCAGCAGAAGAGCGTTTCTCGTCGAGGAGGGGGAAAACGAGTGGCGGGACGACAAAGCAAACGTCGCGACTAGTTGTTTATTAGTTGTTTTGTGTATTTATTATTTACATATTTCTCGATAACCGAAAACGTACGTAACCGGATTTTATATAGTTGTTGATTTGGATAATATAATTTAGTGATTTTTCATTTTAGAATTTCACAACCAAAAAACCGTAAAAAATAAATAATTAACGACGAAAAAAAAATTATAATAATAATAATTAGCGACGATAAAATCGTCGCTAAATATCATTCATACAACGTTTTAGCGACGATTTTGTCGTCGCTAAAACTCTGTTTCACAACGAAAAAAACTTCTCGTCACAACATTTAGCGACGACTTTGTCGTCGCTAATTGACGCGGGATTTTTTCCCGCGGTAATTAGCAACGACAAATTCGTCGCTAATTGTCTGTTTCAAATTGAAAATAAACTTCTGGTCACAACATTTACGGACGATTTTATCGTCGCTAATATCGTCGCTAAATATTTACCGACGATTAAATCGTCGCTAAATATATTTAGGCACGGCGAATTAGCGAGGATTTTTATCGTCGCTAATATCGTCGCTAAATACATTTAGCGACGATTTTAGGGTTATTACCGACGAATAAAATCGTCGGTAAATGTTGTAAATGTTGTAGTGCTCCTCGTACCGACTCTTCACGCAATTCCTCGAGTCGAGCTCGCTCCTCGAGTCCGGTTCGCCCCTCGAGTCGAGCTCGCTCCTCGAGTACAGTTCGCTCCTCGAGTCGAGCTCCGAGTCCGCGAGTCGACTAATACTCCTCGTGCCGACTTCATGCGATTCCTCGAGTCGAGCTCGCTCCTCGAGTCCAGTTCGCTCCTCGATTCGAGCTCCGAGTCCGCGAGTCGACTGTTACTCCTCGTATCGACTCTTCACGTAACTCCCCGGGTCGAGCTCGCTCCTCGAGTCCAGTTCGCACCTCGAGTCGAGCTCGCTCCTCGAGTCCAGTTCGCTCCTCGGGTCGAGCTCGCTCCTCGAGTCCAGTTCGCTCCTCGAGTCGAGCTCGCTCCTCGAGTCCAATTCGCTACTCTAGTCGAGCTCCGAGTCCGCGAGTCGACTGTTACTCCTCGTACCGACTCTTCACGCAATTCCTCGAGTCGAGCTCACTCCTCGAGTCCGGTTCGTCCCTCGAGTCGTGCTCGCTACTCGATTCTAGTTCGCTCCTCGAGTCGAGCTCGCTCCTCGAGTCCAATTCGCTCCTCGAGTCGAGCTCCGAGTCCGCGAGTCGACTGTTACTCCTCATACTGACTCTTCACACAATTCCTCGAGTCGAGCTCGCTCCTCGAGTCCAGTTCTCCCCTCGAGTCGAGCTCGCTCCTCAAGTCCAGTTCGCTCCTCGAGTCGAGCTCCGAGTCCGCGAGTCGACTGATACTCCTCGTGCCGACTTCACGCGATTCCTCGAGTCGAGCTCGCTCCTCAAGTCCAGTTCGCTCCTCGAGTCGAGCTCGCTCCTCGAGTCCAGTTCGCTCCTCGAGTCGAGCTCCGAGTCCGCGAGTCGACTGTTACTCCTCATACCGACTCTTCACGTAACTCCTCGGGTCCAGTTCGCTCGGCGAGTCGAGCTCGCACCTCGAGTCCAGTTCGCACCTCGAGTCGAGCTCGCTTCTCGTGTCGAGCTCCGAGTCCGCGAGTCAACTAATACTCGTGCCGACTCTTCACACAACTCCTCGAGTCGAGCTCGCTCCTCGAGTCCAGTTCGCACCTCGAGTCGAGCTCGCTCGTCGAGTCCAGTTCGCTCCTCGGGTCGAGCTCGCTCCTCGAGTCTAGTTCGCTCCGCGAGTCGAGCTCGATCCTCGAGTCCAGTTCGCTCCTCGAGTCGAGCTCGCTCCTCGAGTCCAGTTCGCTCCTCGAGTCAAGATCGCTCCTCGAGTCAAGTTCGCTCCTCGAGTAAAGCTCGCTCCTCGAGTACAGTTTGCTCCTCGAGTCGAGTTACGAGTCCGCGAGTCGACAGATACTCCTCGTGCCGACTTCACGCGATTCCTCGAGTCGAGCTCGCTCGTCGAGTCCAGTTCGCTCCTCGAGTCGAGCTCGCTCCTAGAGTCCAATTCGATCCTCGAGTCGAACTACGAGTCCGCGAGTCTAGTGTTACTCCTCGTACCGACTCTTCACGCAATTCCTCGAGTCGTGCTCGCTCCTCGAGTCCAGTTCGCCGCTCGAGTCGAGCTCGCTCCTCGAGTCCAGTTCGCTCCTCGAGTCAAGATCACTCCTCGAGTCAAGTTCGCTCCTCGAGTTAAGCTCGCTCCTCGAGTACAGTTCGCTCCTCGAGTCGAGCTCCGAGTCCGCGAGTCGACTGATACTCCTCGTGCTGACTTCACGCGATTCCTCGAGTCGAGCTCGCTCGTCGAGTCCAGTTCGCTCCTCGAGTCGAGCTCGCTCCTCGAGTCCAGTTCGCTTCTCGAGTCGAGCTCCGAGTCCGCGTGTCTACTATTACTCCTCGTACCGACTCTTCACGCAATTCCTCGAGTCGAGCTCGCTCCTCGAGTCCAGTTCGCCCCTCGAGTCGAGCTCGCTCCTCGAGTCCAGTTCGCTCCTCGAGTCGAGCTCCAAGTCCGCGAGTCGACTGATACTCCTCGTGCCGACTTCACGCGATTCCTCGAGTTGAGCTCGCTCCTCGAGTCCAGTTTGCTCCTCGAGTCGAGCTCGCTCCTCGAGTCCAGTTCGCTCCTCGAGTCGTGCTCGCTCCTCGAGTCCAGTTCGCTCCTCGAGTCGAGCTCCGAGTCCGTGAGTCAACTGTTACTCCTCGTACCGACTCTTCACGTAACTCCTCGGGTCGAGCTCGCTCCTCGGGTCTAGTTCGCTCCGCGAGTCGAGCTCGCTCCTCGAGTCCAGTTCGCTCCTCGAGTCGAGCTCGCTCCTCGTGTCGAGCTCCGAGTCCGCGAGTCGACTAATACTCGTGCCGACTCTTCACACAACTCTTCTAGTCGAGCTCGCTCCTCGAGTCCAGTTCGCACCTCGAGTCGAGCTCGCTCGTCGAGTCCAGTTCGCTCCTCGGGTCGAGCTCGCTCCTCGAGTCCAGTTCGCTCCGCGAGTCGAGCTCGCTCCTCGAGTCCAGTTCACTCCTCGAGTCAAGATTGCTCCTCGAGTCAAGTTCGCTCCTCGAGTTAAGCTCGCTCTTCGAGTCCAGTTCGCTCCTCCAGTCGAGCTCCGAGTCCGCGAGTCGAATGATACTCCTCGTGCCGACTTCACGCAATTCCTCGAGTCGAGCTCGCTCCTCGAGTCCAGTTCGCTCCTCGAGTCGAGCTCGCTCCTCGTGTCCAGTTTGCTCCTCGAGTCGAGCTCGCTCCTCGAGTCCAGTTCGCTCCTCGAGTCGAGCTCCCAGTCCGCGAGTCGACTGTTACTCCTCATACCGACTCTTCACGTAACTCCTCGGGTCGAGCTCGCTCCTCGGGTCCAGTTCGCTCTGCGAGTCGAGCCCGCTCCTCGAGTCCAGTTTGCTCCTCGAGTCGAGCTCGCTCTTCGCGTCGAGCTCCGAGTCCGCGAGTCGACTAATACAAATGCCGACTCTTCACACAACTCCTCGAGTCGAGCTCGCTCCTCGAGTCCAGTTCGCACCTCGAGTCGAGCTCGCTCCTCGAGTTCAGATCGCACCTCGAGTCGAGCTCGCTCCTCGAGTCCAGTTCGCTCCTCAGGTCGAGCTCGCTCCTCGAGTCCAGTTCGCTCCGCTAGTCGAGCTCGCTCCTCGAGTTTAGTTCGCTCCTCGAATCGAGCTCACATCTCGAGTCCAGTTCGCTCCTCGAGTAAAGATCGCTCCTCGAGTCGTGCTCGCTCCTCGGGTCGAGCTCGCTCCTCGAGTCCAGTTCGCCCCTCGAGTCGAGCTCGCTCCTCGAGTCTAGTTCGCTCCTCGAGTCGAGCTCCGAGTCCGCGAGTCGACTGTTACTCCTCATACCGACTTCACGTAACTCCTCGGGTCGAGCTCACTCCTCGACTCCAGTTCGCCCCTCGAGTCGAGCTCGCTCCTCGAGTCCAATTCGCTCCTCGAGTCGAGCTCCGAGTCCGCGAGTCGACTGTTACTCCTCGTACCGACTCTTCACGCAATTCCTCGAGTCGAGCTCGCTCCTCGAGTCCAGCTCGCCCCTCGAGTCGAGCTCGCTCCTCGAGTACAGTTCGCTCCTCGAGTCGAGCTCCGAGTCCGCGAGTCGACTGATACTCCTCGTGCTGACTTCACGCAATTCCTCGAGTCGAGCTCGCTCCTCGAGTCCAGTTCGCTCCTCGAGTCGAGCTCGCTCCTCGAGTCCAGTTCGCTCCTCGAGTCGAGCTCCGAGTCCACGAGTCGACTGTTACTCCTCGTACCGACTCTTCACGTAACTCCCCGGGTCGAGCTCGCTCCTCGAGTCCAGTTCGCACCTCGAGTCGAGCTCGCTCCTCGAGTCCAGTTCGCTCCTCGGGTCGAGCTCGCTCCTCGAGTCCAATTCGCTCCTCGAGTCGAGCTCGCTCCTCGAGTCCAATTCGCTCCTCGAGTCGAGCTCCGAGTGCGCGAGTCGACTGTTACTCCTCGTACCGACTCTTCACGCAATTCCTCGAGTCGAGCTCGCTCCTCTAGTCGAGTGCGCCCCTCGAGTCGTGCTCGCTCCTCGAGTCCAGTTCGCTCCTCGAGTCGAGCGCCGAGTCCGCGAGTCGACTGATACTCCTCGTGCCGACTTCACGCGATTCCTCGAGTCGAGCTCGCTCCTCAAGTCCAGTTCGCTGCTCGAGTCGAGCTCGCTCCTCGAGTCCAGTTCGCTCCTCGAGTCGAGCTTGCTCCTCGACTCCAGTTCGCTCCTCGAGTCGAGCTCCGAGTTCGCGAGTCGACTGTTACTCCTCGTACCGACTCTTCACGTAACTCCTCGGGTCGAGCTCGCTCCTCGGGTCCAGTTCGCTCCGCGAGTCGATCTCGCTCCTCGAGTCCATTTCGCTCCTCGAGTCGAGCTCGCTCCTCGTGTCCAGTTCACTCCGCGAGTCAAGCTCGCTCCTCGAGTCCAGTTCGCACCTCGAGTCGAGCTCGCTCCTCGAGTCCAGTTCGCTCCTCGAGTCAAGATCGTTCCTCGAGTCAAGTTCGCTCCTCGAGTTAAGCTCGCTCCTCGAGTCCAGTTCGCTCCTCGAGTCGAGCTCCGAGTCCGCGAGTCGACTGATACTCCTCGTGCCGACTTCACGCAATTCCTCGAGTCGAGCTCGCTCCTCGAGTCCAGTTTGCTCCTCGAGTCGAGCTCGCTCCTCGAGTCCAGTTCGCTCCTCGAGTCGGGCTCGTTCCTCGAGTCCAGTTTGCTCCTCGAGTCGAGCTCCGAGTCCGCGAGTCGACTGTTACTCCTCGTACCGACTCTTCACGTAACTCCTCGGGTCGAGCTCGCTCCTCGAGTCCAGTTCGCTCCTCGGGCCGAGCTCACTCCTCGAGCCCAATTCGCCCCTCGAGTCGAGCTCGCTCGTCGAGTCTAGTTCGCTCCTCGAGTCGAGCTCCGAGTCCGCGAGTCGATTGATACTCCTCGTGCCAACTTCACGCAATTCCTCGAGTCGAGCTCGCTCCTCGAGTCCAGTTCGCTCCTCGAGTCGAGCTCGCTCGTGGGGTCGAGCTCGTTCCTCGAGTCCAGTTCACTCCTCGACTCGAGCTCCGAGTCCGCGAGTCGACTGTTACTCCTCGTACCGACTCTTCACGCAATTCCTCGAGTCGAGCTCGCTCCTCGAGTCCAGTTCGTCCCTTGAGTCGAGCTCCGAGTCCGTGAGTCGACTGATACTCCTCGTGCCGACTTCACTCGATTCCTCGAGTCGAGCTCGCTCCTCGAGTCCAGTTCGCTCCTCGAGTCGAGATCGCTCCTCGAGTCCAGTTCGCTCCTCGAGTCGAGCTCCAAGTCTGCGAGTCGACTAATACTCCTCGTGCCGACTCTACGTTTCTCCTCGAGTTGAGTTCACTCCTCGAGTCGAGTACCGAGCCCACAAGTCGACAAGCTACTCGTCGTGCCGACTCTACGTTTCTCCTCGAGTTGAGTTCACTCCTCGAGTCGAGTACCGAGCCCACGAGTCGACAAGCTACTCCTCGTACCGACTCTACGTCTCTCATCGAGTTGAGTTCACTCCTCGCGTCGAGTACTGAGCCCACGAGTCGAAAAGCTACTCCTCGTGCCGACTCTACGTTTCTCCTCGAGTTGAGTTCACTCCTCGGGTCGAGTACCGAGTCCACGAGTCGACAAGCTACTCCTCGTGCCGACTCTACATGTCGCCTCGAGTTGATTCCAATCCTCGAGTAAAGTACCGAATCCGCGAGTCGACTGGCTACTCCTCGTGTCGACTCTATATATCTCCTCGGGTCGAGTTCACTCCTCGAGTCGAGTACCGAGTAAGAATGGGCCACCTGAGTAGCCAAACGTGAAACGCGCACCAATGCTCCGCAGTCACAAAAGCACAAGGCTCGACCCAAGAGACCCAACCCGGAAATGCGACCAGCGCACTAAGGTGCCACACTGGCCGGGGGATCAAGTCTGCCCCTAACCTTGCCTGTCACGTGACGCACGCACCCAACGGTGCCAGGTTCATGAGACGGTATGGCCACGCAAATGTGGCACCGCGCTCGCCGCCCAGCTCGTGCGCCGATAGGCAGCGAGTTACAAATGGGTTTCAAAGGCTTGCGCCCGCCGGACGTATCTGGTCTAGCCAGCGTCCACGGGAAACCTCGCCATATGTCTCCTCGTGCAGACTCTACATGAGTCCTCGAGTCGAGTCCCGAATGTGGCACCGCGCTCGCTGCCCAGCTCGCGCGCCGATAGGCAACGAGTTACAAATGGGTTTCAAAGGCTTACGCCCGCCGGACGTATCTGGTCTAGCCAGCGTCCACGGGAAACCTCGCCACATGTCTCCTCGTGCAGACTCTACATGAGTCCTCGAGTCGATTCCCGAATGTGGCACCACGCTCACCGCCCAGCTCGTGCGCCGATAGGCAGCAAGTTACAAATGGGTTTCGAAGGCTTGCGCCCATCGGACGTATCTGGTCTAGCCAGCGTCCACGGGAAACCTCGCCTTATGTCTCCTCGTGCAGACTCTACATGAGTCCTCGACTCAAGTCCCGAATGTGGCGCCACGCTCGCCGCCCAGCTCGTGAGCCGATAGGCAGCGAGTTACAAATGGGTTTCAAAGGCGCAAGCCCGCTGGGCGTATCTGGTCTAGCCAGCGCCCGCGGGAAACCTGGCCACACGAATATGGCATCACGCTCGCCGCCCAGCTCGTGAGCCGAAAGGCAGCGAGTTACAAATGGGTTTCAAAGGCTTGCGCCCGCCGGGCGTATCTGGTCTAGCCAGCGCCCGCGGGAAACCTGGCCACACGAATGTGGCATCGCGCTCGCCGCCCAGCTCGTGCGCCGATAGGCAGCGAGTTACAAATGGGTTTCAAAGGCTTGCGTCCGCCGGACGTATCTGGTCTAGCCAACGTCCATGGGAAACCCGGCCACACGAATGTGGCATCGCGCTCGCCGCCCAGCTCGTGCGCCGATAGACAGCGAGTTACAAATGGGTTCCAAAGGCTTGCGTCCGCCGGACGTATCTGGTCTAGCCAGCGTCCATGGGAAACCCGGCCACACGAATGCGGCACCTCGCTCGCAGCCTAGCTCGTGCGTTGATAGGAAGCGAGTTACAAATGGGTTTCAAAGGCCTGCGTCCACCGGACGTAACTGGTCTAGCCAGCGTCCACGGAAAACCCGCTCACACCAGCGCAACGCAATAAAGTCGCCCCTCGCAATGCGCCGAAGCCGCTCCACGATGTACTCACAAACCCGAGAGTGGTTGTCTGAAGTCCGCATGTCGACGTGATTCTTGAGTTTCCGCTCGACCTACGCTCGACCAGCAACTCGGGGGGCAAATGTTGTCGGCCCGCCGACGACCGACGGGGGTAAAGATGTCAATAGACGTCACGGTTCGGAGAACCACGTGAAAACACTGTATTATCCGCCAGTTCGGTAACAACACGCCCCGGCCGGCCAAGACCCGGCCTCCCGAGCTCGACCTCCACTCGGCCGCCCGAGCTCGACCTCCAGGCGAGCTCGACCTCGGCCTCATGAGCGACCTCGGCCTCACGAACGACCTCCAGGCGAGCTCGACCTCCACTCGGCCGCCCGAGCTCGACCTCCAGGCGAGCTCGACCTCGGCCTCACGAGCTCGACCTCGGCCTCACGAGCTCGACCTCGGCCTCACGAGCTCGACCTCGGCCTCACGAGCGACCTCGGCCTCACGAACGACCTCCAGGCAAGCTCGACCTCCAGGCGAGCTCGACCTCCACTCGGCCGCCCAAGCTCGACCTCCAGGCGAGCTCGACCTCGGCCTCACGAGCTAGACCTCGGCCTCACGAGCTCGACCTCGGCCTCACGAGCGACCTCGGCCTCACGAACGACCTCGGCCTCACGAGCCCGACCTCGGCCTCACGAGCGACCTCGGCCTCACGAACGACCTCGGCCTCACGAGCTCGACCTCGGCCTTGCGAGCTCGACCTCAGCCTCGCGAGCTCGACCTCGGCCTCGCGAGCTCGACCTCGGCCTCACAAGCCTATCCTCGGCCCTGTGCTATCCTCGGCCAAGGGGCCCACCAATGACGCCATCCTATGCTATCCTCTGCCGAGCCTATGTTATCCTCTGCCAACCTACATCATCCTCGGCCAAGGGACACGCCAATGGCGCCATCCCGTGTTATCCTCGGCCAAGGGGGCCCACCAGTGACCTCTTGATCGCCTATAAATACAGGCGCCACTCACCTTCTCCAGGAAACCCATTTTTGAGTACAGAAACGCTGTAGAACTCGGACTTCACTCGTTTCCTCATCTTTGGCCTCTCACCCTCTAAATCCTCTATACTCCACCTCAATCCCACTAATGTTGAGCGTCGGAGAGGTAAACAGAGGCACCCCCTCTGTTTTCCCTTCTTAGCTCACGGTCCTCTCACCTTTTTCAGGTACCCCGGCGAGCTCAGACACCATCGACAGCCAAGGGAAGATCTGGGCAACCAGGTCCGACACACTCGAGCCCAGGCGAGGCCACTTGGTCCGGCCTCGGGTCTAACCGCCTGTGGCTCCTAAATCGTTGTCCGAAAAACGGCGACAACATTGATCAATTATGATGTAATTTCAAGTACTTGAGTATTTCGATTATGTATCATGGCATGTCATTGTTGTATTTTTTCCTAAGATATCAAAATAAATATTATGGAGTTTGAATTTAATAAAAATATTCAGTAAGATTACAATTGATAAATGTAGTCTATAATATAAAAAAAAATTGAATAAGAATCCACCGTAATTTTATTGATAAAATCTGTAAACTTTACATGTACAAATTGTAGGGACATGTTTTTACTACGATTTATTTGTTTAAATAAACTACAACAAAATATCAAAGTCATATGTAAAATATAAAGACTCTAGTCGTCTAGACTACATACAAAAAAATGTACTTGTTTAAGAAAGAATACTGTTTTTTGTTGTAGTGAAACAATTTTTTGATAGTGAGCAAACCAGATGATATCTATTGAACCAAAAAAGTGCACCAAAACCAAGTAAAGAATTAATAAAAGTCTTAATAAAATAGCCCAAAGTGGTTCCCTCTATAAATAGTGAAAATCATCCGAGAGACCTCATTATAAAAGTTTTTTTTAGAACACATTGCTTCTCATTTTATTATGAAAATGTCTCGTTTTATAATGAAAATAATTTTTTATAGTTTTTTTTTTCTAGTGCTTTATGACAATCCAATTTCTCGGACAGTCATTTTTAACTTAATTCTATTACTTTTTTTTTTTGTTTTGAAAACATCGTCTCTTTTTCTTAAAACCAAAATAGCTTTTAAAAAAATACACTGAACTTTAAAACATAACATAAGTTGTACAACTTTATAAAAGTATTTTATTCGAACATATGAATACTTAAATATGAAATTAAAACTAAAGCATGATAGTTATAGATACTTAACCGAAATAAAACCATGAAAATTCAATTTTAGATAGCCAAAAACATATAAGTGTAAGAATATCTTCACTGCAAAATTTCAAATCGAGTATTTAGAAAAATACGTAGCGAAAGTCTTTAAAAATAAACGAGCGGAAGCCACAACCTGTGAATATATAGTTATGAACACCGCTGGTCCACACTCCTCATTTGATCATAGGTTGTTTACCTACAACACATGTGAATATTTTCATAGAAGTGAGCTAACGCTCAGCGAGAATAACATAAAGCTCACAAAAAGATGAGTAATGCAATGCACCAACCGGTTACTGGTATTTTAGAACTAAACATTGTCATAGGCTTTCCTAATTTATTTTTATCATATTTTAGATTGGGGTGCCCCTAGAGTAGTCGTACGAATTTCACCATATACTTTGATAACGAACAACGGGGCTCCGACCTCCCATAGTTCATACCATCTTATAAACATATCGTATAATAAATTCACCGATTGAGCCCGTAGGTCGGCTCGAAAATTTCTCTTTAGACCTCCTTAACTCGATGCAGTACGACTCGCATACTTATCTTATCACTTGATTAATTGTGTTGCATACATAGATGACCTATGACATAACTGAACATGATAACATGGCTAAGAACCATATAGAACATGTTATACTAAAATTAACTTAACTCACGCATAAACTCAACATAACGTGACATGTATCCATCACAAATCACACATGACATATCCAATCACAATCAACATATCACATAATCAGACACATAATAAAAACACATAACTTATAACTATCAATTCAGATTACACATTCATCGTATTTAGTTGTAAACAATTTTTTTAGTGAGATTATTCTCACCTTTCGGAGTCGAAAAATACGATCTTTGACCTTGGGAAGGATTGGAAGCTCTAACTACCTCTTATACTTTAAGAAACAGCAACAGGGTACTAGAAATTTTTAGAACAAAAATCAAACATGAAATTCCCAAAAATGCCCCTAACAGTAGATTATCGGGGAAAACATGTTTTCTAGAAATATTCTGAAAAAAATCCAGAAGTTAGAGAATAAAAATTTGAAAGTTTTATTCTCTAGTGCCATGATCAAATTTGGAATGTATATAACAAAAACTGAATTAGAAGAATACAGTATAAAAAAGGAGTTTCTGAGAATTCTTTAACACGTCTTCGCACCGGTCCAAAATTTAATCCTTGACGTATTTTCGTTCACCTAAAAATCATTAGAATTTTTTAATACAATAATAACACATAAATATATCATGTTTAAAAATTTCATTAGAAAATACATTTTGTAGCTATTTTTAAAAAACAAAAAAACCACGCTGTTTTAAACAAGATAAAATGTTTGCGCACTAATATGAAATGATTTTTATAATTGAAATGATTTTTATAATTGAAATGTTTATCTAAAAATCATGAAATTTTAATCATGTACTAAGAATACCTTAAATATTTGTGTATAAAAAAATCAGATTAAAATAATATGTGTAGCTAATTATAAATAATACGTGTTCCTACTGCCCATTCGACTGAGCACTAGTGTCAAACAGTACTAAAGCAACACAATGTGCTAAAAACAAGCTGACTTGCTACCACATTCGAGGAGTTGGCTGGGGCGTCAGTGTTGGTATAGGTCAATATATGCTTGATGTGGTGTTGGCGTTTGGTGGTTGGAGGTGCTTGAAATCAATCCAATGAGATTTATGGCCCATCTAGTGCAGTTGGCATGTAGTTGAGTCGTCCATTCTTATTGTACTTATGATATTCATTCTGGGAGAACTTTGGTTTCAGACCAATCTTTCAGGAAGTGACCAGGCTGACAACACTTGAAGCAAGACATGGTTCCCTTTCGACATTCTCCATGATGCATCTTTCCACGATTCTTGCATATTGGAAAAGTTGTTCCATCTATCTTGACTTCGTTGTTGGTGTTACCCACATTTCCTAGATGGCTCCTTTTCTTTCCATTTCCATATCCATTCATATTCTCATGTGGTTGTGCACATGAAGCCTTGATTGTTGCGATTAGGCTGGTGACTACTTGGTTGGTTTGGCCTCTTATTGGTCTCAGGTCCTTTGTTTGACTTTTCTTCTCTTTTCGAGCTTGTAAAATTGGGCTCCTTCCTCATTTACTTGGATCAAGTGGTATTCAGCTCGCATGGTACGTTCGAACCAATCTACAGTAGTGGTAGGTGGCTGACTACCACTATCAATGGAGAAGGCCTACTACAATAAAAATGACTTTTAGAAGCGACGCTTTAGATTAGAAGCGGCAAGTCACTTCTAATTAGAAGCGACATTTTTCATTTAGAAGCGACTAGTCGCTTCTAACATATTCAGCGGATATACAAACATTTTTCCATGAAAAAGTCATAATGTTTGAGGTTAGAAGCGACAAGTTATTTCTAAATTTTTTCACCAATTAGACGCGACATGTCGCTTTTAATCTCTCCAAATTTTAATTTTTTTGTATTATCCGCCAAAATTTTCAGATGTTAACAAAATCGATGACGTTTAGTGTGACGTGGACATTTAGAATCGACTTGTCGCTTCTAAACATTTAAATTTTTTGGCTCGTTGTTTTCTCCGCCAACTTTTTCAATTTTTTTTACATAACGACAACATTTAGTGTGACCTTGAGAGATGGTGGTGGCGCGCGAGTCTCGATGGTGGCGCAGTTGGAGGAGAGAGAGAGAGAGACAGAGAAAGAGAGAGAGAATCTGAAACAAACAGAGAGGTGAAATGAGGAGGAAGAAGAAGTTGTGCGTTATAATAAGTGTGCCTAGATTAGAAGAAACTACACGCTTCTAATATCGCTTCTAATCTAGGTCACAGAGATTATAACGCACAACTTCTTCTTCTTCCTCATTTCACCTCTCTGTTTGTTTCCGATTCTCTCTCTCTCTCTCTCTCTCTCTCTCCTTCGACCGCGCCACCATCGAGACTCGCGCGCCACCACCATATCTGTCTCTCTTCTCTGACCGAGCCACTACCAAGATCCACTATCACGCCGAAATCTCAACTCCGAGAGCCACCACCGAGTGCAAGACCGCCGTCACCACTGAGCCACCACCACCACCAACCACGCTTCCCGTGAAGCTCTGCCGCCACCACACCACCACCATCTTTATTTTTTTTGTTTTCTCCGACCACCATCTCTCTGCAACCACCACCTCCGACCACCATCCCTTCGCCACGACCACCTTCGACCACCATCTTCTCAGCCTAGCCCTGCCTCAAGCTCGAAAGTCTTTACTCGGTATGTTTTTCAATTTTTTTTTTTTTGTAAATTTCGGCCATTATTTCTGACCACCCTAGCTCGCCAACTCTTTCTAGTTCTCTTTTTCTCAGCCTCATCTCCGGCCCACCTCTGAACTCGAAAGCCCCGCCTTAACCCTGTTGTAGTCATGCCTCGCTTCGATCTCGCAGCCCCAACAACCCCGTCATCTCGTAGCCCTGTCCTCTCCGCATCGCCTTAGCCCGATCGAGCGCTGCGTCGCCTTCGTGTTGAGCCCTGCGCCTTGTACCTCATAGCCCAGTCGGTGAAGGTTAGTTGTTATTTGTGTTAATTAAATTAATTGATTAGTTAGTTTAGTAATTAGTTAGTCAAGTTCATTAATTAGGTAAATAAATTTGTTAGGTTGTTATTTATTACATTAGTAAATTTGTTAATAAGTATGTTAATATGTTAGGTTAATAATTAGTTAATTCAATTAACTTCTTGCTTAATTTGTTATTTTAATGAATTAAGTAGATTTGTGTTTAATTGTGAAATTGTTGGTTAATTAAGTAGTTAAATATGTGTTTAATTAACTAATTAGAAAATTGATTAATTTGTAGATAATTATTTTTATAACTTGAATTGAAATTGAAATTGTATTTTGATCAATTAATTAAGTACTTTAGAATTAATTAAGTTAATATTGTAATTACAATTGTAAAACTAACTTGTTTAAATTTATTGGTTTGAATTTTTATATTGATGTACCCGACTTATTAAGGCTCGGTTTAGAATCTAGTTGTTCAGTAGAATATTTATGGCTGATATATATGTTTTATACTAAATATGCAGATTTTGGATTTATCGATATTTTAGAGAAAACTCTGCGAAAATTTTGATATTTAATTAACAGCTCTCGATATTTAAACAATTTAGATTTGTGTCTAATTTAATTAACTTGTTCGTTAATTTTTTAATTTAATTAACTAATTAAATTTGTGTTTAATTATTAAATTGTTGGTTAATTAAGTAGTTAAATATGTTAGGTTTTAATTTGTTGATATGATAATTAGTATGTTAAATAATTTAGAGAATTGATTAATTTTTAGATAATTATTTTTGATAATTTCATCTGAAATTCGAATTGTAATAAATTTGGTAATTTATAACTAATTAAGTTTATATTCTAATTATAATTGTAAAAATTAACTTGTTTAAATTTATTGATTTGATTTGTTATATTGATGTAATCGAGCCACTGAGGCTCGTTTAGGATTTAGTTGTTTAGTAAGATAGCTCTGCCAAAATTTCGACAAAACAAAATTTCTAATTACCTAGTTTAAAAGCTCTTTTTTCAATCATTGCAATTTTCCGATATCAAACTTCAAAAGTAATGTCCGGTCTCGTTTTCAATATTGCAATATAAATATTGCAGTATGTCCGCGAGCCTAGGTGGTGGAGACAGTGACCCGTCAGAGACAAGCCCGTTTATAGTACGAGGTGTTACGATGGGTATCGGTTCTCAAAGGGCGAGAAAGGGAACTAAGGTGATCATGATCTTCGATCCAGTTATACGACAACTTTATCCACTTGTGAGGAGGGCGCAAGGCGAGAAGATCAAGAAATGCGAGAGGATTGGCATGTTTACCATCATTTTGGGGGCATGGTACGAGAGCAGATTCCCCCGGAGGCACCATCGTGGAATATGTTACGCCACAACAACAAGTGGCGATTTTGTCTGGTATTTACGCAAAGTTCGACTTTGTGTACGAGGACATGGAGACATGGGAGCTTTGTCCAGCGACTTGCCATCGTATTCTCATCGAGAAGACGATCATCCTTGATGCGAAGAAGCGTCTCTGTAACAGAAAGGCCAAGTACATTCGCCGATACAGGATTGGCTATGGCGGAGACCAAGCTTTGGCGCTGGCTAATAAACCAAAGGCGTTGATTGACTTATAGTGGATTGCAGTGTTGGACAGGATGGACACTGATGACTTCAAGTTGACAATTATCGTACATTTTCTAAAAATAATATTGATACAAGTCAGATTGAATATAAAGGATCCAAGAAATGCAAGTGCAAACATCCATTTGATCAATTTTATGACTTGAAACAATATCATTTTGCAGAAAAAATCCGAAAAGAACAAAATCAACTAATCCAAGAAGACCACACAAAGTCGGCAAGGGACGATTTCATTCGATGAGTATAGATGGATGAATGTAAGTTTTATTCAACTATAACTTATTCAACTTAGTTAGCAAGTGTGTATGTATATTAATTCGTTATCTACATTCGCAGAGGCTGCCTAGTGGTTTGATGCTCGGACCACTCATTGCGTGGGAGAGTCTCCTGTTGTCGCCATTTTTCGGACAACGATTTAGGAGCCCCAAACGATTCGACCCAAGGCCGAACCAAGTGGTCGCGTTCGGGCTCGAGCGTGTCGAACTTGGTATCCCAAGTCATCCCTTAGCTGTGAATGTCCCTTGAGTTCGTCCAAGCACCTGAAAAGGAAGAGAGAACACGTGAACTACAAAGGGGAAACAGAGGGGGTGCCTCTGTTTACCTCTCCGACGCTCAACATTAGTGGGATTGAGGTGGAGTATAGAGATTTTAGAGGTGGTGAGAGGCCAAAGATGAGCGAAACGAGTGAAGTACGAGTTCGACAGTGTTTCGGGACTCAAAAATGGATTACCTTTGGAAGAGGGCAGGCCTCTTGTATTTATAGGCGACCAAGGGATCATTGGAGGGCCCCTTGGCCAAGGCGGACCTCGGGCCAGCCGATGGCCGAGGATAGCATAGGCTCGGCTATTGGCCGAGGATAGCATAGGCTCGACCATTGGCCGAGGATGGCCGAGGATAGCTGGGCTCGGCCATTGGCCGAGGATGGCTGATGGCCGAGGATGGCCGATGGCCGAGGATAGCCGATGGCCGAGGATAGCCAGACTCGGCCATTGGTCAAGGATGGCCGAGGATAGCCGATGGCCGAGGATAGCCAGGCTCGGCCATTGGCCGAGGATGGCCGATGGCCGAGGATATCCGAGCTCGTGAGGCCGAGGTCGAGCTTATGAGGCCGAGGTCGAGCCCGTGAGGCCGAGGTCGAGCCCGTGAGGCCAAGGTCGAGCCCGTGAGGCCAAGGTCGAGCTTATGAGGCCGAGGTCGAGCTCGTGAGGCCGAGGTAGAGTGAGGCCGAGGTCGAGCTCGTGAGGCCGAGGTCGAGCCCGTGAGGCTGAGGCCGAGCTTATGAGGCCGAGGTCGAGCTCGTGAGGCCGGAGGTCGGCCATGGAGCTGGAGGCCGAGCTCATGAGGCCGGAGGTCGGCCATGGAGCTGGAGGCCGAGCTCATGAGGCCGGAGGTCGGCCATGGTGCTGGAGGCCGAGCTCATGAGGCCGGAGGTCGGCCATGGAGCTGGAGGCCGAGCTCATGAGGCCGGAGGTCGGCCATGCGTCGGGGGAGTCCCGGGGTGGTCGCTATCGCGGCCATCGCTGCTCTACCGGGCCGAGATGGACAGGTAACATTAGCCCCCCGAGTTTCCGGTCGAGCGTAGGTCGAGTGGAAACTCAAAATCTACGCCTTCATGCAGATGCGGGATGAACGCTCTCGGGTTTGCGAGCATGCCGTAGAAGAGCTTTCAATGCATCGCGGGGGACGGTCTCTGGTGCGTCACGAGGGACGGCCTTTGTGCGTCACGGGGAATAGCCTTTGTGCGTGTCTTATGTTCTCGACATACTATCGTAGTCGACTAGCACAGTGATGTCGGTGCACGTCTTATTTTCTTGATTTACCAGCGAAGACGTAATCGATTTGCGCGACTCGGGCCTCGGGGGGCCCTGGTATCACGTTCGCGTGACCGGGTTTCCCGCGGATGCTGGCTAGACCAGATACGTCCGGCGGACGCAAGCCTTTGAAACCCATTAGTGACTCGCTGCCTTTCGGCTCATGAGCTGGGCGGCGAGCGCGGTGCCACATTTGTGTGGCCGGGTTTCCCGTGGACGCTAGGTAGACCAGATACGTCCGGCGGACGCAAGCCTTTGAAACCCATTTGTAACTCGCTGCCTTTCGGCTCACGAGTTGGGCGGCGAGCGCGGTGCCACATTTGTGTGGCCAGGTTTCCCGTGGACGCTGGCTAGACCAGATACGTCCGGCGGACGCAAGCCTTTGAAACCCATTTGTAACTCGCTGCTTTTCGGCTCACGAGCTGGGCGGCGAGCGCGGTGCCACATTTGTGTGGCCATACCGTCTCATGAGCCTGGCACCATTGGGCGCGTGCGTCACGTGACAGGCAAGGTTAGGTGCAGACTTGATCCCCCGGCGAGTGTGGCACCTTAGTGCGCTGGTCGCATTTCCGGGTTAGGTCTCTTGGGTCGAGCCTTGTGCCTTTGTGAGTGCGGCGCCCTGGTGCGCGTTTCACATTTGGGTACTCAGGTGGCCCATTCTTACTCATTACTCGACTAGAGGAGTGAACTCGACTCGAGGAGATATGTAGAGTCGAACGAGGAGTAGCCAGTCGACTCGCGGATTCGGTACTTGACTCGAGGATTGGACTCAACTCGATGCGACATGTAGAGTCGGCACGAGGAGTAGCTTGTCGACTCGTGGACTCGGTACTCGACCCGAGGAGTGAACTCAACTCGAGGAGAAACGTAGAGTCGACACGAGGAGTAGCCAGTCGACCCGTGGATTCGGTACTCGACTCGAGGATTGGACTCAACTCGAGGAGAAACGTAGAGTCGGTACGAGGAGTAGCTTGTCGACTGGTGGACTCGGTACTCGACTTGAGGAGTGAACTCAACTCGAGGAGAAACGTAGAGTCGGCACGAGGAGTAGCTTGTCGACTCGTGGAATCGAAACTCAACTCGAGGAGTGAACTCTACTCGAGGAATAATGTAGAGTCGGCATGAGGAGTAGCTTGTCGACTCGTGGACTCGGTACTCGACTCGAGGAGTGAACTCAACTCGAGGAGAAATGTAGAGTCGGCACGAGGAGTTGTCGATCGACTCGTGGACTCGAAACTCAACTCGAGGAGTGAACTCAACTCGAGGAGTAGTGTAGAGTCGGCACTAGGAGTAGCTTGTGGACTCGTGGACTCGGTACTCGACTCGAGGAGTGAACTCAACTCGAGGACAAATGTAGAGTCGGCACGAGGAGTTGTCGATCGACTCGTGGACTCAAAACTCAACTCGAGGACTAATGTAGAGTCGGCACGAGGAGTAGCTGATCGACTCGTGGACTCGAAACTCAACTCGAGGAGTGAACTCAACTCGAGGAGTAATGTCGAGTCGGCACGAGGAGTAGCTTGTCGACTCGTGGACTCGAAACTCAACTCGAGGAGTGAACTCAACTCGAGGAGTAATGTAGAGTCGGGACGAGGAGTTGTCGATCGACTCGTGGAATCGAAACTCAACTTAAGGAGTGAACTCAACTCGAGGAGTAATGTAGAGTCGGCACGAGCAGTTGTCGTTCGACTCATGGACTCGAAACTCAACTTGAGGAGTGAACTCAACTCGAGGAGTAATGTAGAGTCAGCACGAGGAGTTGTCGATCGACTCGTGGAATCGAAACTCAACTCGAGGAGGGATTCAACTCGAGGAGTAATGTAGAGTCGGCACGAGGAGTTGTCGATCGACTCGTGGACTCGAAACTCAACTCGAGGAGTGAACTCAACTCGAGGAGTAATGTAGAGTCGGCACGAGGAGTAGCTTGTCGACTCGTGGACTCGAAACTCAACTCGAGGAGTGAACTCAACTCGAGGAGTAATGTAGAGTCGGCACGAGGAGTTGTCGATCGACTCGTGGAATCGAAACTCAACTCGAGGAGTGAACTCAACTCGAGGAGAAATGTAGAGTCGGCACGAGGAGTTGTCGATCGAGTCGTGGACTCGAAACTCAACTCGAGGAGTGAACTCAACTCAAGGAGTAATGTAGAGTCGGCACGAGGAGTAGCTGATCGACTCGTGGACTCGAAACTCAACTCGAGGAGTGAACTCAACTCGAGGAGTGAACTCAACTCAAGGAGTAATGTAGAGTCGGCACGAGTAGTAGCTGATCGACTCGTGGACTCGAAACTCAACTCGAGGAGTGAACTCAACTACAGGAGTAATGTCGAGTCGGCACGAGGAGTTGTCGATCGACTCGTGGACTCGAAACTCAACTCGAGGAGTGAACTCAACTCGAGGAGTAATGTAGAGTCGGCACGAGGAGTAGCTTGTCGACTCGTGGACTTGAAACTCAACTCGATGAGTGAACTCAACTCGAGGAGTAATGTAGAGTCGGCACGCGGAGTTGTCGATCAACTCGTGGACTCGAAACTCAACGCGAGGAGTGAACTCAAGTCGAGGAGTAATGTAGAGTCGGCACGAGGAGTTATCGATCGACTCGTGGACTCGAAACTCAACTCGAGGAGTGAACTCAACTCGAGGAGTAATGTAGAGTCGGCACGAGGAGTAGCTTGTCGACTCTTGGACTCGGTACTCGACTCGAGGAGTGAACTCAACTCGAGGAGAAATGTAGAGTCGGCACGAGGAGTTTTCGATCGACTCGTGGACTCGATACTCGACTCGAGGAGTGAACTCAACTCGAGGAGAAATGTAGAGTCGGCACGAGGAGTTGTCGATCGACTCGTGAACTCGAAACTCAACTCGAGGAGTGAACTTAAATCGAGGAGTAGTGTAGAGTCGGCACGAGGAGTAGCTTGTCGACTCGTGGACTCGGTACTCGACTCGAGTAGTGAACTCAACTCGAGGAGATATACAGAGTCGGCACGAGGAGTTGTCGATCGACTCGTGGACTCGAAACTCAACTCGAGGAGTGAACTCAACTCGAGGAGTAATGTAGAGTCGGCACGAGGAGCAGCTTGTTGACTCGTGGAATCGGTACTCGACTCGAGGAGTGAACTCAACTCGAGGAGAAATGTAGAGTCGGCACGAGGAGTTGTCGATCAACTCGTGGACTCGGTACTCGACTCGAGGAGTGAGCTCAACTCGAGGAGAAATGTAGAGTCGGCACGAGGAGTTGTCGATCAACTCGTGGACTCGGTACTCGACTCGAGGAGTGAGCTCAACTCGAGGAGAAATGTAGAGTCGGCACGAGGAGTTGTCGATCGACTCGTGGACTCGAAACTCAACTCGAGGAGAAGTGTAGAGTCGGCACGAGGAGTTGTAGATCGACTCATGGACTCAAAACTCAACTCGAGGAATGAACTCAACTCGAGGAGTTATGTAGAGTCGGCACGAGGAGTAGCTTGTCGACTTGTGGACTCGGTACCCGACTCGAGGAGTGAACTCAACTCGAGGAGAAGTGTAGAGTCGGCACGAGGAGTTGTCGATCGACTCGTGGACTCGAAACTCAACTCGAGAAGTGTACTCTACTCTAGGAGTAATGTAGAGTCGGCACGAGGAGTTTTCGATCGACTCGTGGACTCGAAACTCAACTCGAGGAGTGAACTCAACTCGAGGAGTAATGTAGAGTCGGCACGAGGAGTTGTCGATCGACTCGTGGACTCGAAACTCAACTCGAGGAGTGAACTCAACTCGAGGAGTAATGTAGAGTCGGCACGAGGAGTTGTCGATCGAGGAGTGAACTCGAAACTCAACTCGAGGAGTAATGTAGAGTCGGCAAGAGGAGTTGTCGATCGACTCGTGGACTCAAAACTCAACTCGAAGAGTGAACTCATCTCGAGGAGTAATGTAGAGTCGGCACGAGGAGTAGCTTGTCGACTCGTGGACTCGGTACTCGACTAGAGGAGTGAACTCAACTCGAGGAGAAATGTAGAGTCGGCACGAGGAGTTGTCGATCGACTCGTGGACTCAAAACTCAACTCGAGGAATGAACTCAACTCGAGGAGTAATGTAGAGTCGGCACGAGGAGTAGCTTGTCGACTTGTGGACTCGGTACGCGACTCGAGGAGTGAACTCAACTCAAGGAGAAGTGTAGAGTCGGCACGAGGAGTTGTCGATCGACTCGTGGACTCGAAACTCAACTCGAGGAGTGAACTCTACTCTAGGAGTAATGTAGAGTCGGCACGAGGAGTTTTCGATCGACTCGTGGACTCGAAACTCAACTCGAGGTGTGAACTCAACTCGAGGAGTAATGAATAGTTGGCACGAGGAGTAGCTTGTCGACTCGTGGACTGGAAACTCAACTCGAGGAGTGAACTCAACTCGAGGAGTATTGTAGAGTCGGCACGAGGAGTTGTCGATCGACTCGTGGACTCGAAACTCAACTCGAGGAGTGAACTCAACTTGAGGAGTAATGTAGAGTCGGCATGAGGAGTTGTCGATCGACTCGTGGACTCGATACTCGACTCAAGGAGTGAACTCAACTCGAGGAGAAATGTAGAGTCGGCACGAGGAGTTGTCGATCGACTCGTGGACTCGAAACTCAACTCGAGGAGTCAACTTAAATCGAGGAGTAGTGTAGAGTCGGCACGAGGAGTAGCTTGTCGACTTGTGGACTCGGTACTCGACTCGAGGAGTGAACTCAACTCGAGGAGAAATGTAGAGTCGGCACGAGGAGTTGTCGATCGACTCGTGGACTCAAAACTCAACTCGAGGAGTAATGTAGAGTCGGCACGAGGAGTAGCTTGTCGACTCGTGGACTCGGTACTCGACTCGAGGAGTGAACTCAACTCGAGGAGAAATGTAGAGTCGGCACGAGGAGTTGTCGATCGACTCGTGGACTCAAAACTCAACTCGAGGAGTAATGTAGAGTCGGCACGAGGAGTAGCTTGTCGACTCGTGGACTCGGTACTCGACTCGAGGAGTGAACTCAACTCGAGGAGAAATGTAGAGTCGGCACGAGCAGTTGTCGATCGACTCGTGGACTCGGTACTCGATTCGAGGAGTCAACTCAACTCGAGGAGAAATGTAGAGTCGGCACGAGGAGTTGTCGATCGACTTGTGGACTCGAAACTCAACTCGAGGAGTAGTGTAGAGTCGGCACGAGGAGTAGCTTGTCGACTCGTGGACTCAGTACTCGACTCGAGGAGTGAACTCAACTCGAGGGGAAATGTAGAGTCGGCACGAGGAGTTGTCGATCTACTTGTGGACTCAAAACTCTACTCGAGGAGTGAACTCAACTCGAGGAGTATTGTAGAGTCGTCACAAGGAGTAGCTGATCGACTCGTGGACTCGAAACTCAACTCGAGGAGTGAACTCAACTCGAGGAGTAATGTAGAGTCGGCACGAGGAGTTGTCGATTGACTCGTGGACTCGAAACTCAACTCGAGGAGTGAACTCAACTCGAGGAGTAATGTAGAGTCGGCACGAGGAGTAGCTTGTCGACTCGTGGACTCGAAACTCAACTCGAGGAGTGAACTCAACTCGAGGAGTAATGTAGAGTCGGCACGAGGAGTTGTCGATCGAGGAGTGAACTCGAAACTCAACTCGAGGAGTAATGTAGAGTCGGCAAGAGGAGTTGTCGATCGACTCGTGGACTCGAAACTCAACTCGAAGAGTGAACTCATCTCGAGGAGTAATGTAGAGTCGGCACGAGGAGTAGCTTGTCGACTCGTGGACTCGGTACTCAACTCGAGGAGTGAACTCAACTCGAGGAGAAATGTAGAGTCGGCACGAGGAGTTGTCGATCGACTCGTGGACTCGAAACTCAACTCGAGGAGTGAACTCAACTCGAGGAGTAGTGTAGAGTCGGCACGAGGAGTTGTAGATCGACTCGTGGACTCAAAACTCAATTCGAGGAGTGAACTCAACTCGAGGAGTAATGTAGAGTCGGCACGAGGAGTAGCTTGTTGACTCGTGGACTCGTTACTCGACTCGAGGAGTGAAGTCAACTCGAGGAGAAGTGTAGAGTCGGCAGGAGGAGTTGTCGATCGACTTGTGGACTCGAAACTCAACTCAAGGAGTGAACTCAACTCGAGGAGTAATGTAGAGTTGGAACGGGGAGTAGCTTGTCGACTCGTGGACTCTATACTCGACTCGAGGAGTGAACTCAACTCGAGGAGTAATGTAGAGTTGGCACGAGGAGTAGCTTGTCGACTCGTGGACTCGGTACTCGACTCGAGGAGTGAACTCAACTCGAGGAGTAATGTAGAGTCAGCACGAGGAGTAGCTTGTCGACTCGTGGACTCGGAACTCAACTCGAGGAGTAGTGTGTAGACCGCCTCTCTCTGTGACCTTCGGCCTAACCATCGGCCCCTTGAGAATTAGTTATGCTTCTATTTTTTTTTCTTTTTGAGTTGTTTAGTTGATTGGGCATTGATCCCTGTTAGCGCCCCGAGTTTCTTGCGTTTGTGAGATGAAGGCCAAGAAACTCTCGTGTTGGAGGTGCACAATAGAGTGTGTTGACATGTGTAGAATAATCCTTTATTGCAGTAAGGAGGTCATTACAAGTTTTCGTGGCACTTGGCCTTCTTTGGAAAAGGAAAATTACATAATTGAAATTAAGCGATTACAAAGTGGAGTGAGTCCAGGCATGAGTTTAAGGGCGGAAGCTGCGACAATCACAGCTTGCTAGCGTATGCGACAAATTCCTTGAAGTCCCAACTTCGAATTAGGGAATCAATTTGCTTCCTAAGCTGGTAGCATTCTATCGTTGCGTGCCCGTGGTCTCGATGATATTCGCATTGTTTGCTCTTATCCCGTGTTGCGGGGTCCGTCTTTAACGGGGCCGGCGAGCCTAGCTTCTCCCTGTGTAAGCTCAGGATCCGGTCGGGCGTCGCGTTGAGTGGGACGAAGGATTGCTTCGGGGCTGGAGAAGGATGGTCATTAGGGACTCGACTGTTTCTACGCCTCTTCCTCCGCGAGCCGAGACCGGCGGCTGGTGCCATGAGAGTGGCGGCGCGCTTCTCGTTGGATGCGCGGTCAGCAACGTTGGGTGGTTGATGTCCCAAGATGACTTCTCTCTCGATCCCGCGTTGGGCGTTGAGTTTTTCTCTCAAGTCACTCCCGTGAGATTCCCTTCGGAAATTGAGGCGATCTCTCAAGTCTCCGGTGGCCGTCCCTATCACTTTAGGCGAGGATACGTCATTCGAGTGACGTCCTTGACAGCGCCATGGTTGGAGCGTCCCTTTCGGGACCGAGAGGCCGAGCGTCCCCGAGCATTACTCGACACTTGACGCCTTGACGCGGTCGCCCGAGGGTGTCCCATCGAGGGTGCGTGCGCGTGCTCACTAGAAAGTTGACGTCTAGACGAGGTCGCCCGAGGGTGTCCCCTTGGAAGCATGCGCGTGCGTCCCCTTTCGTGAATAGCATGGTGGAGGTTGGTCTCGTTGGCTCCTGACTTTGCCACATAGTCGGGGTCTTTCTCGTCATGGTTGACGTCGTCGACGCTGTTGGAGTCGAGGAGGTCGGCGATGAGCGCGCCGGTGACGCCGGGGCGGTCTAGGAGCTCGGCGAGCCTTCGAGCCGTGTCCTCTCGGACTGCGGCCTCGGGGTCATTCGTCGGGTCTCGGGGCTGGCTCTCATTATCATGAGGTTGCCCTTCGAGACGATGCGCGGAGCTTTGGAGGTCATGCCTCAAGCTAGTCGCTCGGGCGCCCACGGAGGTGGCGGGGACACGACTCATCTCTCGAGAGTCGTAGAAGTAGCGAAAATGTGGAATGGAAGGGAGAGCGCGCTAAGGTCGGTGGTCCCCTCCTTCTAGCGCCAAAATGTTGTCGCCGTTTTTCGGACAACGATTTAGGAGCCCCAAACGGTTCGACCCAAGGCTGGACCAAGTGGTCGCGTTCGGGCTCGAGCGTGTCGGACTTGGTATCCCAAGTCGTCCCTTAGCTGTGAATGTCCCTTGAGTTCGTCCAAGCACCTGAAAAGGAAGAGAGAACACGTGAACTACAAAGGGGAAACAGAGGGGGTGCCTCTGTTTACCTCTCCGACGCTCAACATTAGTGGGATTGAGGTGGAGTATAGAGGTTTTAGAGGTGGTGAGAGGCCAAAGATGAGCGAAACGAGTGAAGTACGAGTTCGACGGCGTTTCGGGACTAAAAAATGGATTACCTTTGGAAGAGGGCAGGCCTCTTGTATTTATAGGCGACCAAGGGGTCATTGGAGGGCCCCTTGGCCGAGGCCGACCTCGGGCCAGCCGATGGCCGAGGATAGCATAGGCTCAGCTATTGGCCGAGGATAGCATAGGCTCGGCCATTGGCCGAGGATAGCCGATGGCCGAGGATAGCCAGGCTCGGCCAATGCTGATGGCCGAGGATAGCCGATGGCCGAGGATAGCCGATGGCCGAGGATAGCCAGGCTCGGCCATTGGCCGAGGATGGCCGATGGCCGAGGATATCCGAGCTCGTGAGGCCGAGGTCGAGCTTATGAGCTTATGAGGCCGAGCTCGTGAGGCCGAGGTCGAGCTTATGAGGCCGAGGTCGAGCTCGTGAGGCCGAGGTCGAGCTTATGAGGCCGAGGTCGAGCTCATGAGGCCGAGGTCGAGCTTGTGAGGCCGAGGTAGAGTGAGGCCGAGGTCGAGCTCCTGAGGCTGAGGTCGATCCCGTGAGGCCGATGCCGAGCTTATGAGGCCGAGGTCGAGCTCGTGAGGCCGGAGGTCGGCCATGGAGCTGGAGGCCGAGCTCATGAGGCCGGAGGTCGGCCATGGAGCTAGAGGCCGAGCTCATGAGGCCGGAGGTCGGCCATGGAGCTGGAGGCCGAGCTCATGAGGCCGGAGGTCGGCCATGCGTCGGGGGAGTCCCGGGGTGGCACTAGAACAATTGATAGCATCAGGTGAGACAAAAGTCGCACCTGAAAGCACCACAGTCGCACCTGAAAGTATCATCAGGTGCGACTTTAGATGCGACTGAGTCGCATCTGAAAGTCCGCACCTGATGATATTAGGTGCGACTTGTCGCACCTGAAAGTCATCACTATCAGGTGCGACATTTTCGGTGCGACTTGTCGCACCAAACGTCGCACCTAAATATCCTCCAAAATAAGATATTAAAGCGGGAATTATAGTATCAGATGCGACTAGTCGCATCTGATACCTTCGCGGGAAAAGTATCTGATGCGACTAGTCGCATCTGATAGTAATTCCCCGCTTAATATTTTGACGGGTTACAGTACAATAAGATGCGACTAGTCGCATCTGATACTTTTCCCGCGAAGGTATCAGATGCGGCAAGTCGTATCTGATTGTCTGTAGTTTTTTTTTTAAATGCTGATTCTAATAGAATCAGCCTATTAATTATTTAAAAATTATAATTTAAAAAATTATTTAAAAATTAATTAAATAATTTTTTGTTAAATTAAATAAATAATTTGAATAATATTAATTAGAATAATTATATAAATAATTTAATAGAAATTCTAATAATAAATTCATAAAATTTGATAATTTACGTTCAATAAATTAAAAAAATTACAATATATTCTGTTTGTTTCCATTTTTCACTCGAAGTCTTCCAATTTTTTAATGCACGGCCTCCTCTTCCGCCAGATCTTCCTCGTGCGCCTTGGCGGCCTGGTGCGCTGGCGCTCGAACGATGTCGCTGAAATTCTACCGAACTTGGCGTCTGATCAGCATTTGGCATTGAAGCGGATGGTGGCGTCTGAACATTCGGCATTGACGCGGATGGCGGCGTCTGAACATTCGGCATTGAAGCCGATGGCGGCGTCGTCCCAGGGTGCAGCGTCGCGGGGGATGTCTGCATGGGAGACGGATGCTGCTGTGTGTAGGCAAAGAACTGTCGCTAAAACGTCTCCATCTTAGCTCGTTGCTCACGCCTCATCTCTTCTATTGCAACCTGTTGTGCGGCCAACGCTGCTTGTAGCTCGCTAACCACTGGATCTGGAACGCGCCTCGATGAAGAACCTGAGGACGAGCTGTCGTCCTGAGCCTGAGCCAAGAGATACGAGGATCTCGGGATCGAGGGACCTATCCCGACATACCAATCTCGACGTTGCCCGAGAACAGTATCCATTGCGTACTGCTCCGCCTGGTCTATGTCAAACGTTTGACCTGACTCCGCTGCTTGTCGCTGCATATCCTCGAATTGAGTCATAATTCGCGCCTTCAAACATATGTTAAAAAAATTATTAAGATTATCGAAACTTGATTATTAAGTAATTAACACAAGTAACTTACAAATGCTTGTTGCGCCCAAGCTGTCGTCCAATTGCCTTGATCATCTTAATGTTTTTTCTCCAACGTGTTTAACGCCGAGGCCAAAGTCCCATCTTCCCTACCCTGCAGTTCTTATGAAAATATGAGTAATGTATTTATTGCAAAAAAAATATTACAAAATTAGAATAAACTTACGTTCAAATGTCGATGAGCCAAAAAAGAAATCGGCCCTTGTGTGGACTTCGTTTTCTTGTTCTTTGAATTGTCTCTGTTGCGAGTAGACTTTTTCTGCACATATTAAATTGCGTTATAATTCGATTTCATAGAAGATAACATAAGTTTTTTGAATTATACATTACCTTCCAATCGTCAGTTGCGAACTCCTCTATCACCTTCTCCCAATCGTCTTTTTGATATCTTTTTGGGATTTCTTTCTTGGCGACATTCATTTGCCCACAACATTTTCCTAAGAAAGTCCCTGATAATCTAGACTTTTGGTTGCGCCTCATTCGCTTTGCATCGCGAATAATAGTCTGGTCAATCTGATGACGATAGCAATCCGCCGGAAGCAGCTCCTCGTTCTCATCATCCTTGTACACGAAAGTGTACTCGGAATGAAGTGCGCTCAGAATATTGCCCAACATCTGGGGCGTCACTTCGTTCCAATAACGAAGTGTGACCGGGATATGGACTTTCACCAAAGCGACGACGCGGTTGTTGAATACTCCTACCTTTTTTTATTGTTTTCCTTACGTCCTGGTAGAAGGTTTGGTTGATTGGGTCATACCTAACAACTTTCGCATCGGGTACCCCAAGCGCTGCTTTTGCCGAAGTAGAGCCGGTTGTTGGTCCCCTTGTTTTCTTAGGACCTTGGGAACCCGGTGTCTCTAGTGGAGACTCATCTCCACCTGCTCCTGAACGGTGTAGCGGAGACTCATCTCCACCTGCATCTGACATCCTGTAAGATATGAACAATATTAGTAAATAAATATTAGTTTTCTGTTAAAAAAAAACGTAGACGGCACCACGGATTTTATTATTAACAAACCTCACATATGGCGGAGGAAAACCGTGGTTACATTATATAGTAAATAAACATACAAAAAATATATTACTCATTCATCGTCATCTATGCCTATAATGTTAATATCATCTTCTATATCGACATCAACATCTTCTCCCTCAAAAACGACCCGTCTTTCATTTTCATCATCGTCAACGACAGTCACTAACTCAGCTTCATCGATTTCGTGTCGATGATTCAAACGCTCGATGTTTGACAACTGTATAGCCAATGGGATCGAGGCTGAGTTGGAGGGGTCAACTTCAGGAATGTCCCAAATCCCTTGATGATTGCATTCCTGGACGATTTCCCAGTCGCCGCCTTTAACAAGATCTTCGATGTAAAAAACTTAATTGACTTGAGTCGCGAGTATGTACGGCTCCTCTTTAAACCAATGTTTCGCAGTATAAGCACTCGTTTCTCCAGTAGTCTTATCGGTGTGCACTAGTCGGTTTGCATGATACTTGTCACCGTACCAAATGCATTTGAACAATAGAACACTACAGTTATGCCTATAGTTCACGACGATGACGTCTTCCATTCGACCATAGTAAGTGAAATCATCCACAAGTACACATACACCGCTATTTTGAGTGACTCGTTGATTATCACGACGACGAGTGATGAACTTCACGCCATTTACAAAGCAGCTCGGATATTGATAGGCGACTTGAAGGGAACCGATAGAAAGCGAATAGAGCTCATCAGACACGTCAGAACCACTAGCTTTCATATCAAAAATCTGATTACGAAAGAAAGCATTGATTAGCACTTGTGCGTTTATCAAAAAATTGCATTGATATTGTGTTATTACCTTCTTCTCAAACAAAATTTTGAACCTCTTTCTATGCTCCGCTTCAATATCGCGAACTCCAGATTCGCTCAAGAGATCCAAATGCTCGCTGTTATTAAAAACATTACTTCAATAGCAATATATAAAAAGAATGAATTGAAACACATTCCCAACGATAACTTACGTCAAATATGGATCCACTTCAGGACAGTTGGTATAGATGTACCACTCCGCGTTCTCTTTCTGTTCATCGTCTAATACTATCGGTTTCATCATCCCATAAGGCTCACACATCTCGGATCGAAAAACAGAGAGCTCTCGCACTTGAACTTCATCTACACTTTTTTTATCTTCACGATACCTTGCAACGAACGATAGAGCTTCTTCTACAACATAAGCTTCCGCAATAGAGCCTTCTGGTCTAGCTCTATTTTTGACAAAATGTTTTAACGTCCCAAGGTATCTCTCAAATGGGTACATCCACCGCATATGCACCGGGCCGCCATACAACGCTTCATCTGGTAGATGAATCGCCACGTGAATCATGATCGTGAAAAAAGCTGGTGGAAATATCATCTCAAGCTTACACAAGATCTCGATGATAGACTCTTGCGCATTTTCAAGATCTTCTACTCTCAAGGTTCTCGAACTTATCAGCTTGAAAAAGTTGCAAAGCTTGGAGATCGTCCAATGTATTTCTTTTGGCACAAAAGGACGAATACCAACAGCCAACAACCTCTGCAAGATCACGTGGCAATCATACGACTTCAAACCTGTGAGCTTTCCATCAGCAGTCACATTTTTCTTCAAATTCCCAGCGACCCCATCTGGAAATTTGACAGATTGGAGGAACTCGGTAAATCCCTGCCTCTGATCAAGGGTTAAGGTGTACGATGCTCGCGATTTGTACCACGAATCCCCTTGTTTTTTCAAGTGGAGAGCGGTCTTGATGCCCAAGTCCATCAAATCAAACCTCGCCTTATCTGTGTCGTAGCTCTTCTTTTCTAAGCTGAGCAAGGTTCCGAGAAGATTCTCGCACACATTCTTCTCTATGTGCATGAAGTCCATGTTATGCTTCAACTCCAAATCTGACCAGTACGACAACTCGTAAAAGATGCTTTTCTTGGCCCAATTTAGTTCGCACTCGGCTCGCTTTCGTTTTCTGCCCACGGAGCCAGCATGTTTGCCAGTTGTCGTGCAAGACACACTAGCCAACTGAGCGAGTATGTCTTGTGGAGTCAACTTCTCGGGTTTACTGCGTTTCTCATGGCGATCCTTGTAGTGATCGGTGCTTTTTCTCAATCGGTGACGCATACGCAAGAACCGACGATGGTCGTAGTAAACGATCCTGTTTCTGACTTTCAAAGACGGCGTGTCAAGGTTGCACGTCGGGCAAGCGAGATACCCTTGGCCACTCCATCCCGATAAATAGGATCGAGCTGGAAAATCGTTAATCGTCCAGAGTAGCGCGGCACGCAATCGAAACACTTCATCGTTGGCGCCATCTCGAACGCGAAATCCGGGCTCCCACAGTTCTTTCAGCTGTTCGACAATTGGCGGCAAGAACACGTCCATGTCATTTCCTGGTGAGTGAGGCCCCGAGATTAAAAACGTCAGCATCAAGTACTCTTTCTTCATGCATAACCAAGGCGGCAAGTTGTACGCAGTTAGTACCACAGGACACATGATGTACGATAAACTCATTTCTCCGAACGGATTGAATCCATCCGCAGCTAGTCCAAGCCGCACGTTTCGAGGCTCTGCAGCAAAGCCTGGGTATCTCTCGTCCAGGTTTTTCCACATCGTACATCCGCAGGATGTCGTAGAACACCAACTTCCCTAACGCGATCTCTTTCGTGCCACTGCATCAGAAGCGACGTGTGTCGAGACGTGTACAACCGCTTCAATCGATCTTTCAGGGGAAAATATCGCAAAATCTTTTGCGGTATCATTTCCCAGTTGGCTTCCATCTGCTCTCGTTGCATACTGGGCACACGTCGACTTCCGTGAGATCTTTTTGAAATAGGACACAATCGTTAATACACGCATCGATCATCTCGTATCCCATGCCAAAACGCTTCAGCTTCGCCTTTGCCTCGTAATGTTTCTCCGGAATTCGATTACCAGCTGGATGAGACTTCTTCAAGAGCTGCAAGAGTTCTGTAAATGACTTGTTCGTCCAATGGTTCGTGACTTTGAGGTGCATCAACGAAACCAAGAACGACAAAGAAGAAAACTCTTTGCATCCAGGGTACAATTCTGCTTCCAACTCGGCGAAGAGGTCTTCCACTTGCTCCTCTGCACGCACCTCACTCTGGGTTGGCTCCGTAGCATCGTCAAAATCCTCGTGATCCCTGATATCCTCCACAGCACCGTGCAATCCTCCTATTCCTCTCTGATCTGTTCCTCCGATGGAATCTTCTTCATGAGGAAGGACGACACGCTCGAGCTCGCCATGATGATACCATTTTGTGTAGCCTGGGGTAAACCCCTTGTTCAGCAAATGATTCCTGACAACCCCGATGTCGTGCCATCTCACGTTGTTGCAAGGTTTGCAAGGACACCGATATTTGCCATTTTCGTTAGGGAATCTTCTTGCAGCGCGAATAAACTCGTTAACACCGGTTTTGTACTGCAATGTCACCCGATTATTCTCCGTGATCCAATCTATACTTGGATTGGACATTTCGCTGAATGAGAGCGAGAAATGAAAGTTTGGAAGAGTTATTGATAAAGGACGACGGAGAACAAAACGAAAGAGAGATTATGAATTCTATGTTATTTTGAGCTCGGATTGAATAAGTTGGGAGTTTTTAAACTAATTAATTCGAAACTCTACCGAAATTTCGGCAGAGTTTCCCCTATTATACTGACAAACCAAAAACCTGCAAAATTATTTAAAAACATACACAAACCATCCAGAACTATCCTATAAATTAGCTCAGCCCTAAACCGAACATCCGTGGTTCGATCACAACATTTATAAATGAAAAATCGAAATAAACAAAATATCACAAACTATCAAAACATGTCACAAACTATCAAAGCATGTCACAAAACTATTTTTCTTATTTAAATTACAATTTCATTACATGTTAAATCAACTACACAAACTTATGAAAAATTAATTAACTAATTATACACTAAGCAACATAAATGTAATTATTAAACTAATTACAATTTCTAGGTAATAATTTACTTACAATTAATCTAAATTAATTAAAAGCAAAAAATTTAAAAATGTCACAAACTATTGTTGTCGGTCCGTCTCGGACCGACGGGGACTAAGGCGTCACTTCGACCCGCGCGACCGATTCAAGGCCTCGAGGGGCGAACCCTTGCCTCGGCCTTTGGCCGGCCCAAACCAATGGCCGGGCCGAGGGTCGGCCGGCCAGTGGCCGGCCATATGCTTGACCGGCCTGTCGCCGGCCCAAAGGTCAGTCGGCCATGTCCAAGGCCGGCCCTCCAAGGCCGGCCCTCCTCCATGGCCGGCTCTCCATGGCTGGCCGGCACTCCAAGGCCGGCCCTCGCCCAAGGCCGGCTCTCCATGGCCGGCACTCCAAGGCCGGCCCTCCTCCATGGCCGGCCGGCTCTCCATGGCCGGCCCTCCAAGGCCGGCCCTCCTCCATGGCCGGCCGGCTCTCCATGGCCGGCACTCCAAGGCCGGCCCTCGCCCAAGGCCGGCTCTCCAAGGCCGGCGCTCCAAGGCTGGCCGTCCTCCATGGCCGGCTCTCCACGGCCGGCCACCCAAGGCCGGCCCTCCTCCATGGCCGGCCGGCTCTCCATGGCCGGCACTCCAAGGCCGGCCCTCGCCCAAGGCCGGCTCTCCAAGGCCGGCGCTCCAAGGCCGGCCCTCCTCCATGGCCGGCTCTCCACGGCCGGCCCTCCAAGGCCGGCCCTCCTCCATGGCCGGCTCTCCATGGCCGGCCCTCCTCCAAGGCCGGCCCAACCTTGCTCACTCGGCCAAGGGGTCTTCAAACCACCCCTTGGCTGCCTATAAATATGAGGGTCTCTCCCTTGACCCAGGTAATCCGAATTTGAGTACTGAAACGCTGTCGAACTCGTACCTCGCTCGTTTCTCTCAAGTCTCGACCTCTAAACACTAAACCCTCTACAAACCACCTCAATCCTACTAATGTTGAGCGTCGGAGAGGTAAACAGAGGCAACCCCTCTGTTTCCCCTTTGTAGTTCACACCTTTCTGTTCACGTTTCAGGTGCTTGGACGAGATAGAGATCATCTACAGCTAAGGGACGGCTTGGGATACCAAGCCCGACACGCTCGAGTCGAGACGAGACCACTTGGTCCGGCCTTGGGTCTAACCGTCTACGACTCCTAAATCGTTGTCCGAAAAACTGCGACAACATTTTGGCGCTAGAAGGAGGGGACCACCGACCTTAGCACGCTCTCCCTTCCATTCCACACTTTCACCGCTCCTACGACTCTCGAGAGATGAGTCACCTACCCACTACCTCCGCGGGTACCCGAGCGACGAGCTCGAGGTACGGTCTCCGACTCCTCGCGCACCGTCTTGAAGGGCAACCTCGCGATAGCGAGAGCCAGCCCCAAGACCCGGTGAACGACCCCGAGGCCGAGCTCCGAGAGGACACGGCCCGGCGGCTCGCGGAGCTCCTTGACCGTCCCGGCGTTGACAGCTCCCTCATCGCCGGTCTCCTCGGCTACGACGTCGAGGATCGATCTGCTCAAGATTACTCCGACCCCGAATACGTGGAGGAGTCGAGGACCGACGAGGCCACCCCTAGCCTCGCTCAAGCGCGACCCGAGAGGGCCAACGTTGCGTTGGCCGATCCTTTGTACCCGGCGCGACAACAGGCACAGTCACAGTCCTGGGGACTCGCCCCCTCGGTTTCAAGAGGTGGCCGGACACGGCCCCTCGCCGAGGAGAGAGCGACTCTGGTCGACGATGGAGCCGATAGCCGAAGCGCTCGCCGGACGACCCGACCAAGGGTGACCTCGCCTCGTCACGCGCCAAGCGTGGACCTTAGAGAGCGCTTGACAGCGCAGAGAAACTCCCGAGGGGAGGATCTCCGCCAAAGGCTAAATTCTCGAGGGGACGCGCTCCCCGCCGCAACTCTTGGCCGACCTCAGGCCAATGTCATGGACCAAGCATCCAACGAACGCCAACCGGTGACTCCCGTGGCCCCGACGGTCGGCCCTGCTAACGGGCTTGACGTGGTCACGATGATTCAGAGCCTCCAGAATCAAATCATCGAGATGAGGGAATCAGGGAGGCAAAGGCCGTACGGAGGGATCGAGGGGTCATACTCTCCCTTCGCCGCACAAGTCCTCGCGCAGCCATGCGTGGGAAACTTTAAGTTACCGTCCATTCCCCCCTATGATGGACGTACGGACCCCCACTTCCACGTCCAACACTATGAGACGTGGATGACGATGCAAGGGCAGACGGACGCCACCCTCTGCCAAGCCTTCAGCCTGACCCTCACAGGGTCGGGCTTTGAGTGGTTCCAAAGTTTGAGGCCTGGAAGCATCCCGTCCTTCCGGGCCTTGCGAGAGGCTTTCCTCGCTCGCTTTGCCACGCTTGTGGCACAAAAGAAATCGAAGACCCACCTCCTTTCCATTCGACAGGGGAGAGATGAGACATTGAGACAATACCTCGCTCGCTTCACCGAGGAGTCTCACAAAGTCGAGGGCTTCGACGACAAGGACGCCATCACTGCGATCACCGAGGGAGTTCGCACGAGCGACTTCCTCAAGTCCATTGTCGGGCAAGTCCCGCGAGACATGGCGGAGCTGATCACGAGAGCCCGCACACATATGGGAATCGAGGACTATCTCGATGGCCGCGATGGCCGAAAGTCAGGAGGACAAGGTAGTCGCCACCGCGAAGAACAGGACAAAGATCGTCCCGACCCTCGGAGGAAGAGGAGCAGGGGAGGCCGGGCCCCTGACGGTCGCCCCCTCTCCGATCCAAGATCGTCGCACATTGATAGCTTCCGAGCGTTATCAACGTACACCCCCCTGAACACTCCGCAAGAGCGGATCCCAGCTCTACACCGCGACAAGCTAGGAAGTCCGGCTCCCCTTGCGAAGGACCCCGCGAAGAGGGATCGAAATAAGTTCTGTGAGTACCACCAGGATCACGGGCATCTGACATCCGAGTGCTACCACCTTAGGCGTCAGATCGAGGCCCTGATTCAAGACGGGAAATTAAAAGAGTATGTCCTGAGAACGGTCGGGGCGGCCGCGGTGCACGAAGGCCGTCCACGGCAGGGAAGGAAGGGTCCGGCGACGGTGACTGTCATGGACCAGGCAGCGATTGAAGAACCGGAGAGCTCACAGCTGCATGTCGTGGGCTAAGCCCGTCCCCTTCTCTCATTATGTCATTTTATTTCCGGTTTTAAGACAATCTCGAATTTCAATAAGGCCAATGGCCCAAGGATGTAATTTTTGACTATTTGTGCATGGTAATTAGATTACATTTCACCTCGAAGTCTTTATCTTGTTGCATTATAATTTCTAGTCTCCTCTACGAGTACACACGAAACTCGGGGGGCTAATGGGAGACAATGCTCAGCGAAACTAGAGCTCGCTCGCTCAACAGAAAAAACAAAAGTACGACAAAGACGTGCAAATCGATTATGCCTTCGTTGGCAAATCGAGAACATAAGACGCGCACAACACGACAAAGACGTGCAAATCGATTATGCCTTCGTTGGCAAATCGAGAACATAAGACGCGCACAAAACAAAAAAGACGTGCTAATCGATTATGCTTTCGTTGGCAAATCGAGAAAACAAGACGCGCACAAAACAAAAAAGACGCGCAAATCGATTATGCCTTCGTTGGCAAATCGAGAACACAAGACGCGCACAAAACAAAAAAGACGTGCAAATCGATTATGCCTTCGTTGGCAAATCGAGAAAACAAGACGCGCACAAAACAAAAAAGACGTGCAAATCGATTATGCCTTCGTTGGCAAATCGAGAACATAAGACGCGCACAACACGACAAAGACGTGCAAATCGATTATGCCTTCGTTGGCAAATCAAGAACATAAGACGCGCACAACACGACAAAGACATGCAAATCGATTATGCCTTCGTTGGCAAAACGAGAAAACAAGACGCGCACAAAACAAAAAAGACGCGCAAATCGATTATGCCTTCGTTGGCAAATCGAGAAAACAAGACGCGCACAAAACAAAAAAGACGTGCTAATCGATTATGCCTTCGTTGGCAAATCGAGAAAACAAGACGCGCACAATACAAAACAGACGTGCAAATCGATTATGCCTTCGGTGGCAAATCGAGAAAACAAGACGCGCACAACACAATAAAGCCGTGCTAATCGATCACGCCCTCATTGGTAGATCGAGAAAATGAGCCACGCACGATCAACCCGAAACAAAAAGTCGTCCCTCGCGACGCGCGAAGACCATTCCTCATGACGCAAACCCAATCCATATGAAAGCGTGGATTTTGAGTTTCCGCTCGATCTACGCTCGACCAGAAACTCGGGGGGCTAATGTTGTCGGTCCGTCTCGGACCGACGGGGACTAAGGCGTCACTTCGACCCGCGCGACCGATGCAAGGCCTCGAGGGGCGAACCCTTACCTCGGCCTTTGGCCGGCCCAAACCAATGGCCGGGCCGAGGGTCGGCCGGCCAGTGGCCGGCCATATGCTTGACCGGCCTGTCGCCGGCCCAAAGGTCAGTCGGCCATGTCAAAGGCCGGCCCTCCTCCATGGCCGGCTCTCCATGGCTGGCCGGCACTCCAAGGCCGGCCCTCGCCCAAGGCCGGCTCTCCATGGCCGGCACTCCAAGGCCGGCCCTCCTCCATGGCCGGCCGGCTCTCCATGGCCGGCCCTCCAAGGCCGGCCCTCCTCCATGGCCGGCCGGCTCTCCATGGCCGGCACTCCAAGGCCGGCCCTCGCCCAAGGCCGGCTCTCCAAGGCCGGCGCTCCAAGGCCGGCCCTCCTCCATGGCCGGCTCTCCACGGCCGGCCACCCAAGGCCGGCCCTCCTCCATGGCCGGCCGGCTCTCCATGGCCGGCACTCCAAGGCCGGCCCTCGCCCAAGGCCGGCTCTCCAAGGCCGGCGCTCCAAGGCCGGCCCTCCTCCATGGCCGGCTCTCCATGGCTGGCCGGCACTCCAAGGCCGGCCCTCGCCCAAGGCCGGCTCTCCATGGTCGGCACTCCAAGGCCGGCCCTCCTCCATGGCCGGCCGGCTCTCCATGGCCGGCCCTCCAAGGCCGGCCCTCCTCCATGGCCGACCGGCTCTCCATGGCCGGCACTCCAAGCCCGGCCCTCGCCCAAGGCCGGCTCTCCAAGGCCGGCCCTCCTCCATGGCCGGCTCTCCACGGCCGGCCACCCAAGGCCGGCCCTCCTCCATGGTCGGCCGGCTCTCCATGGCCGGCACTCCAAGGCCGGCCCTCGCCCAAGGCCGGCTCTCCAAGGCCGGCGCTCCAAGGCCGGCCCTCCTCCATGGCCGGCTCTCCACGGCCGGCCCTCCAAGGCCGGCCCTCCTCCATGGCCGGCTCTCCATGGCCGGCTCTCCATGGCCGGCCCTCCTCCAAGGCCGGCCCAACCTTGCTCACTCGGCCAAGGGGTCTTCAAACCACCCCTTGGCTGCCTATAAATATGAGGGTCTCTCCCTTGACCCAGGTAATCCGAATTTGAGTACTGAAACGCTGTCGAACTCGTACCTCGCTCGTTTCTCTCAAGTCTCGACCTCTAAACACTAAACCCTCTACAAACCACCTCAATCCTACTAATGTTGAGCGTCGGAGAGGTAAACAGAGGCAACCCCTCTGTTTCCCCTTTGTAGTTCACACCTTTCTGTTCACGTTTCAGGTGCTTGGACGAGATAGAGATCATCTACAGCTAAGGGACGGCTTGGGATACCAAGCCCGACACGCTCGAGTCGAGACGAGACCACTTGGTCCGGCCTTGGGTCTAACCGTCTACGACTCCTAAATCGTTGTCCGAAAAACTGCGACAACAACTATATATCAAAACATGTCAAAAAACAATTAAAACTTAATTTTAACCTAATATAAACTAATCACATTATTAAACATGTGAAATTATCATATTAATACTAACTAATTTACAATCAATTTAAACTTTTAACCTAAACTAATAGAATTATTAAACTTAACCAAATTACTAAACATGTTAAATTAGTTATCAAATTAATACTAATTAAGTTACACATTATTATTAACTTACATATTTCACATTAATTAACTAACCTAACATATTAACTAACATATTATATATACACTAACCTAACTAACTAATATATACACTAATATATATTTATCAACCTAACTAACCTAGCTAACTAACTAATATATGATTATAAAAAAAAACTAATATATACACTAACCTGCTAGGACGGCCGGCCGGGGACTCGGGGACAACGGCTCGGTGGCTGGGACTCGGAGGCAGCAGGGCCGGGGCTGAGCGCATGGCGAGGTCCGGAGGCACGAGACGACGGCTGTACGAGTTTAAACCGAGTGAGAGAGAGCGAGGCAGAGAGGGAGCGAGGCAGAGAGGGAGTGAAAGAGAGAAGTACCGAGTGAGAGAGAGATGCAGTGGTGACTCGGAGGCGGTGAGGTCCAGTGGCTGAGGCATTGTCGGAGATGGAGCAGCGACGGCGGAGACGGTGGCGGAGCTCCGGCTGATGAAACATAGAAAATTAGTGAGAGAAAGAGAGAGCCAGAGATAGAGAGAGAGAGAGAGAGAGAGAGAGAGAGAGAGAGATAACCTGGTGGTCCGGTGACTGAGGATGTCGGAGCGGTAGCTTGTGGTGGTCCGGTGGCCGGCTGAGGCAGAGTAACCTGAGACGGGCGCTTGTGGTGGCCCGGGTGGTCGGCGAAGTGTTCTCAGGCAAAGGAAGAGTCGGAGAAGAGAGGGACGGAGGAGATGGATGTGGAGTCAGCTACTGAGTTTACAACCGGAGAAGAGAAATTAGCAGAGAGGGGGAGAGAAAAACGAGTTTGTTTCAGCGGCTACTGAGAAGAAGAGTCGACCTGGGTTTTTAAACAAAACCCTAATAATCAGGTGCGACAGAATCGCACTTGATAATTCTTCAGGTGCGACTAGTCGCACCTGATAACTCTTCGGTGCGACTAGTCGCACCGGATTATAATTAAAAAAAATAAAAATTGCATTCGCCACGTCAGATTAATGAAATAAAAGAGGGGGAGATGAGGCCCGCCTAAAAAATTTAAACTATCTGATGCGACACAGTCGCACCTGAAAGTTTCATCATATTTTCAGGTGCGACTAGTCGCATCGGATTGTCAAAATCAAAAGACAATTTGAGCGAATTTTTTCGGTTTCTGATTGACTATCAGATGCGACTAGTCGCATCTGATAGTCTTGCGCATCAGAAAATCAATTTTGTAGTAGTGTGGTCGCTATCGCGGCCGTCGCTGCTCTACCTGGCCGAGATGGACCGGTAACATCTCCATCAATCTACTGATGGGCACTGGATTATGCCTGCTACTGAAGAATATAATGTACGTTTAATTAATTTTTTTAAAACTAATGCTTATTCATTTCGATCAATGTAATTAATTTTATAACCCAGGGCCGTATCATAGAACAACTAGCTGATATACGATGGTAAGCTGAGGTGGTAGGGCAATCCCGGAGCGAAGAAGTTATGGAAGAGGCTGCGATAACTCAAATTCCCGGCACGCGATATGATTGAGCAACATGGATAGAACCACTGATCCCGCGTTCGGATCTGCTAGAAGCCCAAGCTCACGATTTCAAGGCTGAATCTTCACCAACAACTCGAGAGGGGACGCCCGCGCGGGACGAAGAGATGACATAACTAGGGAGAGCAGTGAGAGACCTAGCTGCTCTGTACAATGCCTTGTTTAGGCATAGTGCCGGACCGCTCGACCCGGATCTTGCATCAAGGGTGAGACAGATCGCGTTCCGCTATAGATCGCCGTCATTGAGCTCTGTACATCCGAGCGCAACCCTGATAAGCCACAACGACAATCATCCGAGGATCCTGGATCTTCATCGGCTCGAGTACCACGCTATGGCCCCGACCCTTGTGAGCCTAGATATGGACTAGCTGGAAGACGCATAGGACACATATGAACTCCCAATGTTGATCGCGGTTAATATTATTAGTATTTGTCTTTAGAACGTTTTATTATTTTTTTTCAGACTTGTTATTTTGTTTTGAATGCAACTTATAATTTCATGTTATAAATGAAACTGATGTCGCTTCCAAAAATTTTCCGTGAAATGGCGGAAAAATATTAGAAGCGACAATCTGCTTCTAATGACGCTTCTAAGCTCTTCTTGCCATTTCTGGTGCCAGATTGTTTGGATTAGAAGCGACTTTAGAAGCAACTTTAGAAGCGACTGACCTTTAGAAGCAAATTTAGAAGCGACTGACCTTTAGAAGCGAACTTTTATAAGTAACTTTGTCGCTTTAAAGTCGCTTCTAAAGGTCCATTAGAAGCAATTTTTTGGCCTTTAGAAGCGATCTTTGCCGCTTCTAAACACATTTTTTTTGTAGTAGTGACCAATTCCAGTCTGAACATCCCCATCATTCTCTTGACTCTTTATGTCTCTGTCAGAACCAAGTGAAGGCTTAGTTTGGCCAATTTGTTGAACTTACTAACAGTTTCAGTCATTGTGCCCTGTTTCAACTTTCATGTTGAAATACTTCTTATTGAATTCCTCCAAGTCATATTGCGTACATCCCTCTTTGTTGCCACTATTTACCACAAATAGCGTGCATCTTTCTTCATGACAAATGATGCACATTTGCCTTTCTCATCTCTGTGATGTTCATGAAGTTGAAGATCGTATTGATATTTGACATCCGCTTGTTAGCTACTAGAGATTAGTTGATCCTTCAAATTTGGGGGCTCTCATAATTCTAAACCTCTAGAATAGGTAAACAACAATGTTAATCTGTTCTATTAGAGGTACGACCCGAGGAATCGCTTCGCTACCGCATGCATTGTTGCATAATCTTCCGGTTCTGGTTCTGGTGGTTGTTCACCTTCTCCAAATCCATCATTTCCCTGGTGGAGTTGGTTTCTCAACTCGTGTATCTCGACTTTTTGAGCTTTGATATGATGCAATAGTGTGGTAACTAGTACCATAAGATCAGGTTGGGCCGATGGCTGAGGAGCAGGGGCAAGACCGTAGGGATGCTCTTCTCCTTCTTGTTCGGGGAATGGAACAACCTTAAGAGCATCTTGAACTAGTATCACAACAACAATTCTGTCTCTTCCTCTACTGTACGTCGGCCCCGTGCCCGCTTCCATGAGCAGCATAAATGTTTTCCATCTAAAATATCAAAGACATATTCATAATTAGGATTTTTGGCTACAAGAATTGTTAGGAGTGATTATAGAAGCAATACATCACACAAAACACACTCCATACATAAAACTTTATAAAACTCTTTACACAAGAGTGCATTCCATCATAAAATAACTTAAACACGCAATGCAAATCCGAGCGAAACACTCAAAACAAGAACTAGAACCAAAACAAAACATATGAAGTACATAAAACGTTGGGTAATCTAGCAACGTAGCCAATTTCAAACATGGATTTAAAGATGTAGCCAACGTTTGGTAAATTTTATAATCTAGCCATTAGCAGAAATAAACGGTTAGAAAATATCGGATGTACCTTATGTAACATAAACCATTGAAACCAAATAAACGGAAATTAATTGAAATTCCCCAAAAAAAAAACTTGATATCGCAATTAATTGGAGTACCAAAAAAGAATATTATGAAATAAATCAAGTTAACGTATATCAAATCTGTATTATTTGGCTGTGATCAAAACGTTGGCTACATGTTTATGTTCAACTGATTTTAATAAATGTTAGTGTAGTAATTTCCTAATTGAGTAATAAAACCACGTCATCATTTGTGGTTACATTTGAAACTTAAATAAAACATTAGTTAGTTTGTAATATAAATATTTCAAGTGGTTTAGAATTACAAAAAAAAGTGTATATAAAATTCATACTTAAATTCATATACTTTCAAAAAGGTAAATGTTTTTCCTATTTTAATTGTCTAGTCGTATCCTCCTTTAAAAGACAATTGATGTACTGATATATATATATATATATATATATATATATATATATATATATATATATATATCAGTATATAAATGGGCATGGTATTTGTTACACGGTTTCAAATGCCGTTTTCGTTGCCATTTCGAAAATCTTGATTGACGGAAAATCGACACACCGACGAAAAAGTCAAACGGAAAAAATGTGGAAAATAGCAACTGATATGCCGTTTTCAAAGAGAAATTTTATTTTGTAGACCTCAAAATTATCAAAATATCACGACTAGATCCATTAGTTTAATAATATCTGAAATTTGACTTTTAAATACTTTTCGGACAAAAATGCCCCTTAAATTCAAATAACCACTCTTCCTCTCTCATTTCAAATCCTCTTCATCTCTCTCGCTCTCTCTCTCAAACCCCCAATCCGACGAGCTCCACCCAAATCCGGCGAGCTCCACAAAATTCTGACCATTTCTGACGTCTCCAAGTGATTCTGACGAGCTTCCACTAGCGTTCAAGGTTGTCCAAGCTTCCATGAGTGTATCCAAGTGTTTGAAGGTTCCATAGCTCAAAATGAGGAAAAGGTAAGATTTTTATCTTTATTTCATGTTTTATTGGTGTAGGATAGCATATATATACATGATTGGAGTGATAATTGGATGAAAATAGTCGGATTTGAAGCTTTTAGGTCGAGTTAGAGTTTCTTAAAAAACTTGGTAAAATCTGCTGAATCTCATCGGATTTCATCGGATTCCGATGAAATCGGATGAGATTCATCTGATTTTTTCGATGAACTTCAACCCAAAATCTCCCCCAAAATTCGATGAAATCTGCAAAATCCAATGCTTTTTATGTATATATGGACTTTCAGGGGCATTTTTATCCGAAAAGTGTCCAAAAAGTCCAATTTCGTGATATTATTAAACTAATGAGTCTAGTCATGATATTTTGATAATTTTGAGGTCTACAAAATGAAAATTTTATTTTCAAATGCCGTTTTCGATGCAAAACCGACAAACCGACAGAAAATCGAACGAAAAAAATGTGGCATAATATATTAAAAAGTATATATATATATATATATATATATATATATATATATATATCTTCAATTTTAAATTTGTAAAATATATAATATTTAATATACGTATGATATTTATTTTAAAAGTTTATGACAATGTATATATATATATATATATATATATATATATATTTTTACAAAATGTATATATTCCTTTACTATATATATATATATATATGTATATATACACGTATTTAATAGAAATGTTTAAAAAATACAATAACTATCCTTTAAAAGCTGCTGGAATAATACACGTTATATATATATATATATATATATATATATATATATATATATATATATATATATATATATATATACACACACACTTAAAACCTTTGTTTCTATTATTGAACATTGAATAAATCCATGACATTGACCATAATAGTGTGCATATAAATGTATGTGGTCGGGCACAAAATAGTGATACTGCCAGATACTTCTCCTTTATATATATATTGTTGTAAATAATTGGTATGCACAAATGTAAAAAATATAAGGTAAATTAAAGTAAAAAATATGAGGTAAATAATTAATTACCTTACATCTAACTTATTGACTAATGTACACAAATTTTACTATAAATACATGATGATGGTGAAGGGAAAAATCATCCCTAAAATTCCTACAAATTTACTCTTTCATTTTCACTCTATTCTCCATACTCCCCTTTTATAAATTCTCATCTTATTAGTGTTTAAAAGGTATTTCAATTGAAGTTATTCCTTTGGTTTTATAACACGTTATCAGCACGATCACTCTCGTCAAGATCAATTCGGAGGTATAATACTCTAAACACTAAAACTCGTATAACTATTATTTATTGTATAACACCAGATTACTATACACAGGAGACTCTGTCACCTTATGATAATATGATGTGATTTACAGTACTTTAACTTCGTTAATGTATAACATCATAATACTATATACATGGAAGGCTCTGCCTCCTTATAGTAAAGTGATGTGAACTACATCTTACTTGTAATTAATATCAATTTTCTATATACAGGAGGCTCTGCCACCTTATAGAAAAATGCTATTAGTTGCAAATTTATTTTAACTGCTCTAATTAATATTTTACTTTGATTGGCTACATCATTTCAATACTCGTACATATACATATTGTTTATTACACATTGTTATACTTAAATACAATAATTTTTACCACAAAATTAATAAATACCCAACGGTAATATAACGGCTATAAACGGCTATATTTTACCTTATAAATACATATCTATTCAACTCATTTTTAACCACACAAAAAATCTCAAATTTTCTACCTCATACATATTTTTCTCTTCTCCTACTATTTTTCGGTACAAGCTCAAAATGTCTCGCTTACTACTAGTCTTTATTGCCATATTTATTGTTATGTTTAATGCCTATACTTTTACCATAGAAATTCCACCGAATGAATTGTATTTCGTTGTAGTAATGTTTGGATTCATGTATTTATTTTTATTCCTTACAATTCTTGTAGACTTATATGTCTTGAATTATTAATCTAAGAAATTTTATATTTCATAATAGTTATCATCATGGAAAATCACCAGAGTAAACTTGGATCTCTGGTGGTGAGGTATTCACTTTTCAATCCATCGCCAAAACTACATGCCCTGGAAGGTAGATGTAGAGATGCATCTGGAATCTTTGGATTTACTGGAAACACTTTCTGAAGAAAATACCTCGTCAAATATAGACAAGGTAAAATCATTAATTTTCCTTCGTCGACATCTTGAAAAGGGATTGAAAAGTGAATACCTCACCACCAGAGATCCAAGTTTACTCTGGAAGGAGTTGAGCGACAGATGTTTTCACCAAAAGGAGATCATGCCTCCAGTATACCGTGATCAATGGACCGCTTTACGGTTCCAAAATTTCAAAAAAGTCAGCGAATATAACTCTGCGATGTTCCGAATAGTATCTCATCTGAGATTTTGTGGAGACCAAGTGACAGATCATGACATGCTGGAAAAGACGTTCACCACTTTCCATGCATCGAACGTAACCTTGCAACAACAATATCGTGTTCGAGGATTTACGAAATATTCTGAACTAATTACTTGTCTTCTAATCGCAGAGAAGAATAATGAATTGCTGATAAAGAATCACCAATCCCGTCCGACAGGTTCAAAAGCGTTACCTGAAGTAAACGCTGTCAACTCCGAAGAACCTGAACAACGGAACTATATTCCGGGTGAAGGACGAGGTCGAGGTCATGGTCGTGGTCGTGGTCGTGGTCATGGTCGCAGACGTGGATACAGACGTGGTCGAAGTGGTTATAATCATAACCATTCTTACAATACCACGAAAGATTATCATAAGAAGCAGCAAGATGAAAAGAATCACGATTATCCACACAAAAAGGGAAAATACCCAAGTACTTTCAAGGGTAGTGAAGATATTTGTCATAGATGTGGCACAAAAAGACACTGGTCTAGACTTTGCCGTGTTCCTCAACATTTGTGCAATCTATATAAAGCATCCTTGAAGGGGAAAGAAAGAGAGGTCAACTTCATTGACCAAGAACCTTTATGACTCCACTCATCTTAATGCTTCCGACTTCGATGGTGATCTTGCGCACACTGTTGTTGATTCTGCTGCTTTCACAGAAGACTTCTAGATTAATGATGCATGTATGTTTTCCCATGCTTAGGAATGAAGCAAAGTCCAATATTTTACCTAGTTACTTAAATATAAATATGTATAATATGTGTAATATTTATCAAGACTGTGTAACACATTAGTATTATATAATATAAGTACGTTTTTCTCATTAACTTTATTTTTGTTTTAATATGAAGTTATCATATGTAAAAATCAAATTGTGTGGCTGGAGAAATCTGCACACCGGATAGTGGAACAACGCATACTATTTTAAATGATAAAAAGTTTTTCTCAATGATAAAGCCAACGAAAACTTTTGTGAATACGATATCAGGTCCTGTAGATCTGATTGAAGGTATTGGTAAGGCAAATTTCACACTGCCAAATGGAACAGAATTCAATATAAATAATGCTTTATTTTCACCAAGATCCAAACGAAACCTATTGAGTTATAATGATATATATTCTCATGGATTTAATACTCAGTCTACAAATGAAGGTACCATGAAATATATATGTCTTACGACATCCAAATTCGGAAAGAAACAAATTTTAGAAAAACTACCTATGCTCCCTACTGGATTGCACTACACATATATAAATGCGATAGAATCAAATTCGGTAGTCATTGAGTCTTCAATTTTAACGACATGGCATAATCGTTTAGGTCATCCTGGTTCTATTATGATGCGAAGAATAGCTCTCTCGTCCCGCAACATCCTCGTCCTCCTCAGCAAGTTCGGGACCACCGACGAGCTACTCGGCCTCATCCTCTGCGCCCGATCCCGCAGCGTCCTCCTCGTCGCCCTCACCTCCGTCGTCGGAAACCCCCTTGCCGATGACATTGTTGCTCTCAGTCAACGGTTGCTCCGACGTGTGGATTCCACAAGGTAAACTAATCACTTTTGGTTTTGCCTTTTTGTTTTTGGTTTAGGGAATTCAAGAAGTTTTTGAGTGAAAAAGGAAAGCGATTTTGTTGTAATCCAAGACAAGACTAGATGAAGAAGCTGAGAGAAAAGTCAAGGCTATGGTGTTTTTATTTTATTATGTTGTTTTGAAATGAATTTAGTTTTGAAAGGATCGTTGGTCTGTGTTACTTATGTGAAAATGAAAGAGAAGAGCGATATAACAGTAAATCGGATTTACTGTTATATTTACCATCGAAATGAATGATTTACTCAATTATTAATATGATTTACGGTCGGATTTACTGTTCTCGATTGTTCACGGAAATAGTTAGTAAATCGTAATTATTGTTAGATTAACTAGTCTCATCTCTAATACTTTTCATGTTAGATTAACTAGAAAATGTTACGATAAATAGGAGTTACTTTTGTTCTTATTACCGTAAATAAGATCTACTTTTGTTCTTGTTACGGTCAATAAGATTTACTGTTGTTCTTGTTACGGTAAATAAGATTTATTGTTTTCTTGTTACGATAAATAAGATTTTGTATTGTTCTTGTTATGGTAAATAAGATTTACTGTTATTCTTGTTACGACAAATAAGATTTACTGTAGTTTTTGTTATTGTTAATTAGATTTACTAATTTTTTGTTATGGATGATATTAGTTACTATGATAGTTAATAATATTAACCTAAGGGTATTATTCGAATATTGGAATGTTGTCATGATAAATTGACTATTTTCCTCAATATGTTAATAGTTGGGCTATAATTTTAAAGTAAGGATGTCATTCTGGCTAATTCTTTAGCCGACCCTTATTTTTTTGGTAATGAATTCAGATGAAATTCAACGACGTCTTCAACAATCCTCAATACACACACACACACACATATATATATATATATATATATATATATATATACACATATACATACATACATGAAAAGACACAAACAAACAAAATTATGTTAGCGATATAAGCCACATAAATATAAGTGTTTGTGTTTTAGCCAACGTTTTGTAAATTTTTCTTAAATAGTCAAAAACTTTTGTAAATATTTCGTGAATAACCATATTTACCATAAATTTACTCTATATTTTTTGTTATTTTGATAGCGTAAATAGATTTACAGAGCAATTTACAATAACTAATGAAACATTGGCTATTTCAAAATTTCTAATGTTTCATATGGCTAGATAGCCGCAGAACCCTTTAAAAATTGATTTTAAATGTGTTATTGGATTTGGGGAAGTACTAGTAAGGCAAAATGAGATAGATAAATAAAGAGGATGTAAAACGAGTTAAAAATGAAAAAAATAATAAAGTATATGGATGTGAAGAAATATTTAGATCTAAATTGCAAGGTTTGGTCTATTATTGTACCATGAACAAGTCTAGATTTAAACAATCAAATCTTTTTTGAAACAAATTTCAAATTCTGGACCTTCAAATTATAAAAGCCAAAGATAAACTATGTGTTGATGACTTTCCAGAAAATATATTTTACTCTAAAAAATTACCTATATAGGCTGAACACTTTGGATACCGAAAACTAATTGAGTGAAGGTGTAAACAAGGCACTATATATAGTCAACTAACCATTTTAAAACGTTGTAATTTTAATATGGCAAATGTTTAGAAAGTTTAGTTAATTTTCCTTAACATGTTGGCCTTTTACAAAAATACATTTATTTGCTAATTTTCAGAAGGCTAAAAAAACATGATAATTAGAATCCCACAAATTAAGTAATTACTTCCCTAATACACGCAATAAATTATTTATGAAAAAAATTGCTACTGTTTCTATATCCTCGGAAAAAAAAAATGTTATTTTATAAAGATATGGAAACATAAATTAACTAAGGATAATTAGCTGAGATTAATATAGCAATTGAGAAGAAAACCCCTAACAATCAAAGAAAATCAACAAACAATTAATGATTATTAACGAAAATTAATTGTGGTGAACTATTTAAGCCTAATAAATTATCAATGTTGATTAACAAAAAATTATTGTGATGAACAAAACACGATTAAACAAGTAAAAAATCTGAAAACCGTACAAACCAACCGCCTATGAATTTTAATTAACAAATTTGGATGGGTTTGTTCTTGTTGTTGGTACTGATCTTCTTCGCTGACCCAAAGCGAAGCGCTTCTTCGCGGTGGACCGTCACTCTCCCTCCTTCGCCTCCGCTTCGCCATTGCACTTGTCAACTGCCGGTGGCGGCTCCCTTGGTCGTCAATTTTTCAGAGCAAACTCAAAAATAGGTGGTCGGTGGGTTTGAATTTGTTAATTGTTGGTGTATTTGATTTTTTTTGGGCGAGTCTTTTCAGTAGAACTAACGAGAGAGAGAGAGAGAGAGAGAGAGAGAGAGAAAAGAAAATGTGAGGCTCTATTAATTAGAGATTTTGAATAATAAATTGAATTTTTTATTTTGAAAAAAAATCTAATTAACTAATTAATAAAGGTATAAATCATCTGCCACATCAACTTGTTGGCTATTTGTTTAACTTTTTTTTAAATTTTAACTATATAACAATTCCTACATTTAAAATAGCTTAATTGGTGATAAAAATTTAGAAACAATATTTAAATTTTTGGGAAATATCAAGGGTGCAAAAAGTTGAAATGAAAGAACATGACGGAGAGTTTTTCCCATAACGTTACTCATTGATCCGGCGGGGGATCAGATCATATAATCTCGGTGGCGAAACATTTAAGTACGATAGGTTCAAAACTTAGAACGTGGGACAAGTTGGAGATCTCCCACGAGAGATTGAAGCGGTCAAAAGAGAGATTTCAAGAGCCCATGGCCAAGATGACCGAATACACAAAGTAAATGATGGATTATTACGATCTCTCAATAGTAGACTCGAGACGCATATGGCAACGGAGGAGATGCATTGGAAACAAAGATCATGAGTGAATTGGCCTAGCCACAGAGACAAGAACACAAAATATTTACAGGAAGACTGAATTTCGTATCTGTGAATCTCTTTTAGCTCTGATCATATCCCGAATTCCCGAGACTTGTTATTGATTCTAACTAGAAAACAACTCACTAATCAATAATGCTAATAAAGTAAACTTCTTATTAAATTCAGTAATCATTCATGTTTATTTTATTATTTTCAGTGGGAAATATTCCTATCATCGTGCTGGTCGTGGGTTGGATATAGAGGACCGCGGCCGAGAGAGAACACCGAAGGCCGGCGGAGAGACAGGGGTGACGCGACTTTTGTACTAGTTCGGTCTAGATTAGAAGCGACAAGTCGCTTCTAATTTTTTGGTAAGTCTAAACGACATCGTTTTAGTTAAAATTGATAATTGCGGAGAAAACAAGGAGCCAAAAAATTCGAGAACGTGAAAGTGACATGTCGCTTCTAATTTGTGGAAAAAAATATTGTAAGTGACAAAGTCGATTCTAATCTCATAATTTTGACTTTTTCAATACAGATTGTTTAGATTTCTGTTGACTATGCTGAAAATGATTAGTCGCTTCGAAAAATATCCGTCGCTTCTAAAAGTAGTTTTTTTGGTAGTGTATCAATATGGGAAACGGATCCCGCCCATATGCCCATATGGGTAGCTTTATCTATTTTATACTTACATAAATAATGCAAAATTTGATAATATTTGTTTTAAGAAATAAAGCTTCTGGAAATGAACTATTACGTGGGTTGATGATTACATGCACAAATTCCATATTGTGAGCTAAACAATATTTCTTGAAAATTACTATTTTCCATTGGGAGTGGCCAGAACTCAGAAGCGTTTTTTATTATTTTTCGCTCTATTATAATAATAATATCACCTTACACGTCACTCTGAAGACTTGGCATGCCTCTCCCTCTGGGTCACCAGCCTAGGTAACTTTAGAAATTGTAAATAGATAATAAGGGAAAATTAATCAGGATGGTGAATCTGATTACCTATCTTTGACTATATAATCTATTGGATATAGTATAATACATATTACATAAAAGCCTTTTTAGCTGTTTTCAACATGTCTGAGAAAATGGGTTGGTGGGTCTACGCCTGTTACTGTGCGTGCGTCTTAAGCCTCAGGTCAATTATAATCTCTCACCTTTCTTCTTTTACTAAAATTACAAGTGTCAGTGTTGTGCTTAATTAACGACCCACTAACCCACGTTTCACCTTTATCTATTTTATTGGGTTTCCCTCTAATTTTTCCCATTAAAAATGTTACTCGCAGCCCTTTTGAACTAGACGTGCGTTACGACTTGCACGCAATGAAACTTGTAAACAAAAACAACATAGTGCTGTACAATAAATTACACAAATTCGTATATTATTTTAACAGTTATTATTATTAATGGAAGAAAATGTGTAAATAAGCGGAGATAGATTAGGAGAAAATGTGATCCCGAAGAATAGGAACGTATGAGGTTTGGCGTTGTCTTGGTCAATACTCAAGTTAACGGATATATAATGGTCTCTACTCTGTAATCGATATATAATAGCAATACTGTCTTTGTTAGGAAACTTTTCTTCATAAGTAGACTGGTCCTTATAATCTCAATATTGCCCTCATTAAAAAAGCTGTATAAAACTAAAACATTATATTCCAATCCAATATATGAAAAAAATTACATACAATAAACAAGAAAATGTGCATAATATTTTACTCACGTGCCGCTTTTACTCACGTGCCGCTGCGATAATAGGAAAATCCTTTTTTTTTTTCCTTCTGGAAAGATGGAATTTTTCCTTGTGTTTAGGGTTTATATTCAGAGATGTGACACGTGTCCGAGATAGAAGGATGAGTGTAGTTAGTGGGGTTCACTTCAGTTTCTTCATTTTCAACAGAAACAAACTACACTCACCATAATCCACGAACACCATAATTCTCTCTCAACACTTTCTCTTTATATTCAAACCCACTCACTCCTGATAAATACACACAACACGAATATCTCTCCCTCACACACACGCACACACACAAAAACATATCTCAAACTGTCATTCTGTTTTTCTAGTTCTTTATGACATGTCAGTCTTGTAGTTGAATCTCCCAAACCCCGTACGTGAGACCAACAAAACAATAAAACAGACACCTCTTCTTCTTCTTCTTCTTCTTCTTCTTCTTCTTTTGTCTCTTTTCTCTTTAGCGTCTCAACTTTTCTATTTCAAAAAATGTTGGGCATGTTATTCGGTTGGCGAAAAGCTTCCAAGTGGTAATTGTATTCAATTTTTTAGGCAATCTGTCGTATATTTGTGCCAGTTTCTGCGTTTATAATTATGATTATGATTTTTGCAGTAAGAAAGTGATAAAAGAAGCACAGTGTCGTCTCAAGCTACTGAAGATCAAGAGGAACTCCATTGTCAAATATCTCCGTGAAGACACGGCTCATCTGATCAAGACTGGTCATGAAGATATTGCACTCAGTCGGGTACGTAATTCATGTAAACAATCAATCTTCGTCTTTATTTCAATTTTGTTTCTATTTCTGTAAATGTAAAGCTAACGAACGATATATCTCTCTGATTCCCAGGCTGAGCAGCTTATCAAAGACGAAAGCGTCGCAGTGGCTTACGAGCTCATCGACAACTTCTTCGATTTCGTACGGACACACTTTAAGTACATCAGAAGGCACAAGTAGGGATTCTGTCATCATATTGTATGGTCTTCTTTCTTAATTTCTCTATTTCTATCGGCGATAACAACCTGCGTTGTGTGTTTCAGGGATTGCCCGGACGATATAAACGAAGCGGTTTCGAGTCTGATCTACGCCTCTGCGAGATGCGGAGATCTGCCAGAGCTCCGAGCGATGAGAGAGCTTTTCGAAGATCGGTACGGTCACAAACTCGTCATGGCTGCCGTGGAATTGTACCCCGGTAATCTGGTCAACCACCAGGTTTCTATTTTCCTCATTCCCCCTTATATTTTTGTTTCTATTGCTTAGCGTTAATAGTCCTTCAACTACTCTCTGATTTTTAACTTAATTCCTAACATGACGTTTTGGGAAAAAAAATATATTCACTCTTTTAAGTTTACAATTAATTTATTGAAGTAACAATATTAATTTTTTTTTTATAAATAATTAATTTATGTTTCAAAATACATCTCGTAAAACAATTAATTGACTATTTGCAGTCAATACACCACCATATAGTAAAAGGCATTTCTGTCTTGGTTTATTGATACGACTTGCGTTTGTAATGCAGATAAAAGAGGCACTGAACACAAAGTTTGTATCAGACGACATGAAGTTTAGAATGGTCAACGAAATAGCTACAGATTACTGTCTCCAGAGACGCCTCTTGGCGCTCGAATACACCCCAGACTGGAAACAACAAGAGGTAAATAGAAAAAGAGTACACTCGCCAAAGAGAGATAATTATTTGTTCAAGCTAATCTGACACATGTATTTTATAGCTCAAGGAAAGCAATGTGAAAGCCTCGTCTCCTTCTTCATCTTCTTCGGAAAGGTTGCCGGGTTTTGCTGACGAAACAACCACATTGGTCTGCCTGGACGACGTAGAGGAATTCCCGTCTTCTTTGAAAGACGATGAAGGATCGCAAAATGGGACTATCTTCAAGTTCAAGTCTCCGTCGCTGACCAAGAGACCGACAACCAGCTTCGACCGCAGATCATCGCACGAATCGTACTGGACCGAAGATCGTTCAAGTTCGAGCCCCAATAGTAGTAGTAGTCATAGTAGTAGTACTGATTCTCGGAAGAGAATCCGGAGAAGGTCGATTTGTCTCGAGAACAGCGAGGCCTACTACGATCTCCCGCGAAAGAACAGATCTTCTCGGCCAACCCGTTCGAAGAGGCTTGACTTCGAGTGCTCAAATTTGGAGAGCGGATCCGATTATTTGGCGGCGATGATGGTTGTTCCTCGGAGAGTGGTTGGAGAGATTCGGAGAGCGGAGACGATGCCTGTGGAGAGATCAAAGAAGAGCTTTGGAAGAGACGAGTTTCAGAGGTCGAACTCTTGCCCTGTGCAAGACCACCCTCTCCACGTTCATCCCAAGTTGCCTGACTGTGATGAGCTAACGGCTACTTTCTTGGCACTCAAGAAAGAGTTTCGCTCGAGCAGTGCTCAATGTTAGCTTTCTCTGTTTTGGTTCTGGTTTTTGTTTCTCTTTTTTGGGAGTTTTAAGTAGTAACTGTAGTATACAACTTGTATGCTGTTTTAACCGTTGATTCATCGTAATCTGGGCACGTTAATGGAAATTTTGAAATTGTCAATTGTATTTGTGGACGGCTATAGTATAATTGAAATTAAGTAATAATTAATAACGAGCTATTGGATTCTTGGCTCACAGGAAAAGGATTCTTATTAACAATAACGAAGTATAGCAAAGTGTAACATCGGAATAGCCACAATATTAAGATTATAAATATCTAAATCCAAGGAAAAATTGAAAACTTGTTACAACCCACGACATCCTTATTACCACAGAAATAAGGGTACAAGTACTACTCTGTCAACCTCTGATTATACACTCAATTTACGTATGAAGAAGATGGGATCTAAATTAAAGGGAAATAAATTATGAAACATAAGATTCAAGGTGACGCGTCCATGAAGAAACATCAAACAAAAGTTACTACGGTATCTCAAACTTGTGACTATTGAAAGCTGCCCAAAAATCGATGTGACCTTTGTCACAGTCATGAAAATGAATGTTACAATCATGAGTATAACGGAGCAACTACGCCCTTCACTATGCCTCTGCGCTGTTGAGGCATAAGAATAAGAACCACGTAAGATGTTTGAAGCATAGCTACAAAAAAAAAAAAAAAAAAAAAAAATGTAACTATTTGTATATCTAAGCGAATGTTAAATAGCGAATGGAGCGTCCCCACCGACAACTAAGGCTCATCCGATTAGGATAACCTATATCAATCATTTCACAAAACAAAAAGTTACACGAACATCTCAATTCTATCAAATTTGTTAGACAATATTATTATTATAATATTTTCATAATATAAAATGAATAAATTACAAAAATTCGCCTTGAACTCTAGGTTGAGTACAAAAAACTACCTCATCAATTTCAATTTTTTTTTTCTCACAAAATTAGCATTTGAACTATCGTTTTGTTGCATAAATGACTCTTCCGTCGATTTTTTAACCATTCCGTCCAAAGGTAAGTCATGTGAGAAGCATGCACAACATACATAAAAGATAAAATGGTAAACTAACATGTATGAGACTTCTGTGCCAAAAAAAAAACATATACAAGACCAAATTGATAATAAGTAATTTTGCATTATAGATTTAGCATTTTGTATTTTATTTAAGAAAAAAAAAACAACAAAAAAAAACAAAAACTAAAATGGATCTGGTAACTTGGATGTATACATTTCATCCACTATCACTGCTGCTTGCATTTCATCCACCATTTCTTCTTATTCATCATCGTCAGTCTTCTCAGTCTCTCCTTTTTTTCTTCTTTTTGTTCTTCTTTAATCAGAACCAGCTCTTCTTCTTCTTCTTTGACTAGAACCAGCTCTTCTTTTTCTTCTTCTTCAACAACTAGCATATTTGTCGCTTCTTCTTTGACCAAATCCGGCTCTTCTTCTCCTTCAAAGTCTTCGTCGTCATGTTCTTCTTCTTCTTCTTCTTCTTCTTCTCCTTCTTCGTTTTGGACATTGTTGTTATTACTGCTCTGATTGATGATCTCATCATCGTCATCGCGGTCATAAAATTTGGAGGCGAGAGCGGCCATCTTGACTGCATCAGAAGAAGAGCATTCTTCGAAGGAACGCACAAGCTTTATTCGGCGGAGAACTCTCGGAACTCTATCCCTTCTACTCTCCTCTTCAAGCTCCCGCTCCTCTCCACCACCACCACCGGCCTCGCTCCCGTTCAAATATCGCCGAGGATATTGGGGAAGAAGAAGTGAAGGTATCGACGAAACAATGTGGTGCAACACTATCCACCGGAGCTTCTTCGGCGGCGAGATCAAAGCCGTCAATTCTAGGTTTTGAGGTAAAAACAAGTCTTCCGCATTCATCGTGCGGCGCATCCGAGTTCGAGCGGTACTCCACAAACACATCAATGTTGAGAAACATTGTATCTCCGACGCTCACTTGGAACTTTATAAACACATTGTCAAGTTTGCTCCAATAAAAAAAGCTTGAGATTTCTTGGCAGAGATCTTGCCTCGGTACAACGAATTCAAATTGAACTTAAAACAAAACCTCAACTTAAAAATTTGGGAAGTTAATGATGATCAGAATATTGGCTTGGATTCTCTATAAGAGAAATTATTCGCACTGTATAATCAGCTTCGATCATCTGGGAAAGTAATCACCACTATCAAAATTAACAAACAAACAAAAAATCTCTGCTCAGGAAATGTGAATTTTTAATCTCATTGATGAATGTCTTCGAAGTTTGACATGTGTTAGTTTAATTCATGGGCGTTATAGATTTGTAACAAAAAATAAGTTATATAATTGGAATGTAGCCAAAATTTGCAAACGTTTAGGAAAATAGCAAATGACAATTATATTTGACTTAAATATCCTCATTAAACATGCTATAATTAACAAAACAATGTAAATAATTTAAAAAAATTGAAATATAATGATAATGGGTCTATTTTTGAAGCTCTCCTTGCCACAAATCTGTAAGATTTGGAATCATTCAATATTGAATTCTTATGAGAAATATATGGATTTTTGAAGTTTTAATTAGAAAAAGAAAATTGTATGAGAGAGAATGTATGTGACGAACTGTAGCAAAAAAAAAAATTGCTTAAAATAAAGAACAAAATGGAAAATTCAAATGGGTTATTCAAGTGCCTTCTCATCTGTTTGGCTATTTCTCTTAAAATTTCCAAACGTTGGCTATATCCCAAAAGTTAAGTTTATAATAACTTAGTTCGTTACAAATTTCACATCGTCACAACAAAGACGAACATTATATACAAACAGACAAACCAATGTTGATTTGAAACTATCATAAATGTTGTTGTCGCTCGTTTTCGGACAACGATTTAGGAGCCCCAAATGGTTCGACCCAAGGCCGGACCAAGTGGTCGCGTTCGAGCTCGAACGTGTCGGACTCGATATCCCGAGTCTTCCCTAAGCTGTGAATGTCCCTTGAGTTCGTCCAAGCACCTGAAAAGGAAGAAAGAACACGTGAACTACAAAGGGGGTGCCTCTGTTTACCTCTCCGACGCTCAACATTAGTGAGATTGAGGTGGAGTATAGAGGTTTTAGAGGGTGAGAGGCCAAAGATGAGCGAAACGAGTGAAGTATCAGTTCGACAGCGTTTCGGGACTCAAAAAAAATGGATTCCCTGACTCGAGGGGTCGAGCCTCATATTTATAGGCGACCTAGGGACGTTTTGGGGGGTCCCTAGGCTGAGCGCCGGCTCTGAGTCGGCCGTCGGGCGAGGGACGGCTCTGAGCCGGCCGTCGGGCGAGGGACGGCTCTGAGCCGGCCGTCGGGCGAGAGACGGCTCTGAGCCGGCCATCGGCCGAGCGCCGGCCCTGGCGCGCTGAGGGGAGTCCCAAGGACGGCCGCTATCGCGACCGTCGTCGTCTCACCGGGCCGGGACGGACCGGTAACATTAGCCCCCCGAGTTTCCGGTCGAGCATGGGTCAGGTGGAAACTCAATAGTTGTGCCGACGCGCGGACATGTGATGGACACTCTCTAGTTAGCGAGTGCACTGTAGAGGGACTTTGATGCATCACCGGGGACGGCCTTCGTGCGTCGCGAGGGATGGCCTTTGCGTGTCACGAGGGACGGCTTTTGTACGTCGCGAAGGATGGCTTATGTGCGTCGCGAGGGACAATTTTCGTGCTTCGTGAGGGACGGCTTATGTTGTCTTTTGCTTTACATGTCTTGTGTTCTCGATGTACTATCGTAATCGATTTGTACACTTTGTCGGTGCGTGTCTTATTTTCTCGATTTTCCGACGAATGCGTAATCGATTTGCGCGTTTTGTCGGTGCGTGGCTTATTTTATCAACCTACCAATGAAGGCGTATTCGATTCGCACGACTTGGCGTTGCGTGGCTTATTTTCTCGACTTACCGATGAAGGCATAATTGATTTTCACGTCTTCAGGGTGCGCGGCTTATTTTCTCGACCTGTCAATGAAGGCGTGATCGATTTGCACGACTTGATTGTGCGTGGCTTATTTTCTCGACCTACCAATGAAGGCGTGATCAATTTGCACGGCTTTGGGGTGCGCGGCTTATTTTCTCGACCTGCCAATGAAGGCGTGATCGATTTGCACGACTTGATTGTGCGTGGCTTATTTTCTCGACCTACCAATGAAGGCGTGATCGATTTGCACGGCTTTAGGGTGCGGTGCGCGGCTTATTTTCTCGACCTACCAATGAAGGTGTGATCGATTAGCACGGCTTTTTTGTGCGTGGCTTATTTTCTCGACCTACCAATGAAGGCGTGATCGATTTGCACGGCTTGGGCCTCGGGGGGCCTTGGTGTCACATAGGTGTGAACGGGTTTTCCGTGGACGCTGACTAGACCAGTTACGTCCGGCGGGCGTAGGCCTTTGGAACCCATTTGTGACTCGCTGCCCATTGGCGCACGAGCTGGGCAGCGAGCGTGGTGCCACATTTGTGTGACCAGGTTTTCCGTGGACGCTGGCTAGACCAGGTACGTCCGGCGGGCGCAGGCCTTTGAAACCCATTTGTGACTCGTTGCCCATTGGCGCACGAGCTGGGCGGCGAGCGTGACCCTATCACCTCACGAGCGTGGCACCCTTGGGTGCGCTTGTCATGTGATGGGCGGGGTAAGGTGCAGACTTGATCCCCCGGCAAGTGTGGCACCTTAGTGCGCTGGTCGCATTTTCGGGTTGAGTCTCTCGGGTCGAGTCTTGTGCCCTTGTGAGTGCGGCGCCACGGCGCTCGTGTCACGTTTGGGAACTCAATTGGCCCATTCTTTCTCTCACGAGAGCGTCGTGGAGCGAATTTTGGTGCGCCGTTAGGGGCGACTTTTGCTGTTTGTGGCAGAGCATTCAGATTTGTTATTGAGTACTCTCGTGAGTCCTCTGTTGACTGGTGACTTAGGAAGTTGTGTTCTTTTCGACACTAGGACTTACAAGTTGATTCATTGGTTCTAGGGCTCAACTTGAGGAATAGACTCGACTCGAGGAATTACACGTAAGGTCGACTCAAGTGCTAGTCATGTGTAGAAGTGGTGCGAAGACTTACCAGTCGACTCGTGGACTCGAAACTCAACTCGAGGAGTGATCTCAACTCGAGGAGTCATGTGGAGTCCGTACGAGGAGTAGTTAGTCGACTTGTGGACTCGGTATTCGACTCGAGGAGTGAACTCAACTTGAGGAGTCATGTAGAGTCGGCACGAGGAGTAGCTAGTCGACTCGTGGACCCGGTACTCGACTCGAGGAGTGAACTCAACTCGAGGAGTCATGTAGAGTCGGCATGAGGAGTAGCTAGTCGACTCGTGGACTTGGAACTCGACTCGAGGAGACATGTAGAGTCGGCACGAGGAGTAGTTAGTCGACTCATGGACTCGAGACTCAACTCGAGGAGTGAACTCAACTCGAGGAGTTACGTGTAGAGTCGGCACGAGGACTCATCGGTCGACTCGTGGACTCGGGACTCAATTCGAGGAGTGAACTCAACTCGAGGAGTCATGTGTAGAGTCGGCACGAGGACTCATCGGTCGACTCGTAGACTCGGGACTCAACTCGAGGAGTGCACTCAACACGAGGAGTTACGTGTAGAGTCGGCACGAGGACTCATCGGTCGACTCGTGGACTCGGGACTCAACTCGAGGAGTCATGTGTAGAGTCGGCACGAGGACTCATCGGTCGACTCGTGGACTCGGGACTCAACTCGAGGAGTGCACCCAACTCGAGGAGTTACGTGTAGAGTCGGCATGAGGAGTAGCTAGTCGACTCGTGGACTTGGTACTCGACTCGAGGAGTGAACTCAACTCGAGGAGACATGTAGAGTCGGCACGAGGGGTAGTTAGTCAACTCGTGGACTCGGGACTTAACTCGAGGAGTTACGTGTAGAGTCGGCACGAGGACTCATCGGTCGACTCGTGGACTCGGGACTCAACTCGAGGAGTGAACTCAACTCGAGGAGTCATGTGTAGAGTCGGCACGAGGACTTACCAGTCGACCCGTGGACTCGGAACTCAATTCGAGGAGTTGTGTGTAGAGTCGGCACGAGGACTTACCAGTCGACCCGTGGACTCGGGACTCAACTCGAGGAGTGAACTCAACTCGAGGAGTTATGTGTAGATTGTTTCTCTTCGGGACCTCCGGCCTAACCATCGGCTCCTTGAGACTTCGTTACACTTTTATTTTTGACTTTTGAGGGTTTCACTGAGTATTGTTTCCCATTAGCCCCCCGAGTTTCTTGTGTTCGTGAGACGAAGACCAAGAAACTCTCGTGTCGGAGGTATACAATAGTCTGTTTCAATGGGCAGAACAACTTTTATTGTAATAAAGAAGTTTTACAGCTTGCCTTGGCACTTGGCCTTTTTAAGAAAAAGAAAACAACATGCTTGAAATGAAACGTCCCTAGAGTCGGGTAAGTTCAGTCATAAATTTAATGGTGACAGCCACGTCAGTTGTGACCGCAAGTGGCGGGCGCTTGTTAGACAGTGCTTATTGTCTCAGCGTCTTTGTGTTCGAGGATTCTCCCCTTTGACAAGTCGGGCGCTCGGTCGGGGTTGACACCTCCCCATCGAATGTAACGAACTCTTCGAGATGCCCGCCTCGAATCAGGGAATCAATCTGCCTCCTAAGCTGATAGCATTCGGTCGTCACGTGTCCGTGGTCTTGGTGATATTCGCATTGCTTGCTTCTGTCCCGTGTTGCGGGGTCCGTCTTCAGCGGGGCCAAAAATCCTAGCTACTCTCTGTGTAAGCTCAGGATCCGGTCGGGTGTCGTGTTGAGAGGGATGAAGGATTGCTTTGGGGTCGGAGAAGGAAGGTCATTGGGGACCTGACCATTTCTACGCCTTTCCTTCGCGAGCTGGCGGCCGGTGCCACAAGTGTGGCGGGGCGCTCCTTGTCGGATGCGCGGTCAGCAACGTTGGGTGGTTGGTGTCCCAAGATCACTTCTCTCGCGACTTCGCGCCGGGCGTTGAGTTTATTCCTCAAGTCCCTCCCATGAGACTCCCTTCAAGAATTGAGACGGTCTCTCAAGTCTCCACTGGCCGAGTTGAGGCGGTCTCTCAAGTCTCCGCTGGCCGTTCCTATTACCCTTGGCAAGGGTATGTCATTCAGGCGGCGCCCTTGACGGATGCCGCAACCATCGACATCGTCGTCTCTACAAGGGTTTTGGGTGCAAATGGTGAGCTTAGAGCGTCTCTTTCGGGACCTTGAGATTGAGCGTCCTAGAACATTCCTCGACCTTTGTCTTGATGTGGTTTCTCGAGGGTGTCCCCTCGAGGGCGCACGTGCTCGCTCACTCGACGATCGATGTCTCGACGTGGTTGCCTGAGGGAGTCTCCTCGAAGGCGTGCGTGCGTGTTCACTTTCGTGAATAGCGTGGCCGAGGCTGACCTCGTCGGTTTTTTATTTTGCCACGTCGTTGGGGTCTCTTTGGTCGTGGTTGACGTGGTCCTCGACACCATAGCCGAGGAGGTCGGCGATAAGCGCGCCGTCGACGCCGGGGCGGTCTAGGAGCTCGGCAAGCCCTCGAACCGTGTCCTCTCGGAGCTTGGACTCGGGGTCATTTGCCGGGTCTTAGGGCTGGCTCTCGTTGTCACGAGGTTGCCCTCCTAGACGATGCGTGAGGCTTCGGAGACGGTGTCTCGAGCTCGTCGCTCGGGTGTCCATGGGGGTGGCGGAAACTTGACTCATCTCTCGAGAGTCGTAGAAGTAGAAAAAAAAGAGGAATGGAAGGGAGAGCGTCACCAAGGTCGGGAGGTCCCCTCCTTCTAGCGCCAAAATGTTGTCGCTCGTTTTTGGACAACGATTTAGGAGCCCCAAACGGTTCGACCCAAGGCCGGACCAAGTGGTCGCGTTCGGGCTCGAGCGTGTCGGACTCGGTATCCCGAGTCTTCCCTTAGCTGTGAATGTCCCTTGAGTTCGTCCAAGCACCTGAAAAGGAAGAAAGAACACGTGAACTACAAAGGGGAAACAGAGGGGGTACCTCTGTTTACCTCTCCAACGCTCAACATTAGTGGGATTGAGGTGGAGTATAGAGGTTTTAGAGGGTGAGAGGCCAAAGATGAGCGAAACGAGTGAAATATCAGTTCGACAGCGTTTCGGGACTCAAAAAAATGGATCCCCAGACTCGAGGGGTCGAGCCTCATATTTATAGGCGACCTAGGGACGTTTTGGGGGGTCCCTAGGCCGAGCGCCGGCTCTGAGTCGGCCGTCGGGCGAGGGACGGCTCTGAGCCGGCGGTCGGGCCAGAGACGGCTCTGAGCCGGCCGTCGGGCGAGAGACGGCTCTGAGCCGAGCCGGCCGTCGGGCGAGAGACGGCTCTGAGTCGGTCGTTGGGCGAGAGACGGCTCTGAGCCGGCCGTCGGGCAAGAGACGGCTCTGAGCCGGCCGTCGGGCGAGAGACGGCTCTGAGCCGGCCATCGGCCGAGCGCCGACCCTTGGCAGGCCACGCGTTGAGGGGAGTCCCAAGGACAGCCGCTATCGTGACCGTCGTCGTCTCACCGGGCCGGGACGGACCGGTAACAAATGTTTTTTCAAGAAACCGATGTCGTCGAGGAGTCTAGGGTTAGGGTTTGGCCTTGAGAAAAGTGGATTGAAGAGTTTCGGTTTAGGAGGAGAGAACAAGAACGAGAGAAAATCGTGGCAAATCCAAACGGTTGACTAAAGAGACGAGCACGAGCAAAGAAACCCAGATTTTGAAAACAAAAAAATGGGTTAAAAAAATGGTAGAGAGAGATGGGAAAAAAGTTGAATAATGATTTTTTTTCTTATCCGATATTTCTCTTTTTTTTATTTATGGTTATTAATTTAATAATGATAATAATAATAATAATAATAATAATAATAATAATAATAATAATAATAATAATAATAATAATAATAATAATAATAATAATAAAAAGGGGTATTTTGATAATTGTACATATTTTAAGTCATATGTAACATCTACGTCAACAAATATTGGACGGAATTTCTAAAAAATTGACGAAAGGGGTATTTTTGCAGTAAAATAAGAGTTCAGACTGATTTTGTGGAAATATAAAGTTGAGGAGGTGGTTTGTGATTCGTCCTAGAGTTCAGTGAGAATTCTTATAATTTATCCATATAAAATAGACATTGCAAAAGGAAATAATTAAATGAAATACATGTAGACAAGAGCCAAATTACAAAATAAAATCGGATGAAAACCTCAGCCTATATAGATGAAGACGGAAGGAAAGGCCGAGAATTGTTGGACAGTCTCTTTAAAACGTCATTTCTCTCCTAGGAGTGCTGGAATCAATGACTAACCACCTCTCATGATACAATGGCGAACAAGACAAGCTCTGGCACCACAAGACTTGACTTCGGCAAGAGCAGTAACACTTTAAGGATACTGTCCAATAGTCATTGGTCTTTCTTTCCATCGTCATCTCATTCGATTAAGGTTTCTATCCGGTTTTCTTTTGTAATTTGTTTCTTGTCTACATGTATCTCATTAATTTATTTTCTTTTGCGATTTGTCTAACAATCTTAAAGTATTATTTTGAGACAAACTGCAATATCTTCGTTATTTTCAAGAACGTGGTTGAATTTTTTTTTAAAATATTGAACAAAGACTAATTTGATTTTAGTTATTCTCTAGACACGACAAACATAGTTGTTGATGGGAACGTTACCGAGACTCCCAACGTGGTGAACACCCCGAATGTAACCACGGCTCAAGTCCCCACCACGGTGGGACAAATCTTGATGAACGTAACGGCCAGAAAGGACCCCCACGTCTCGCTCCGAGCGATTCTGAGGTACTTGTGCCCACTGATGTTATGTCGCCCAAGAGGCCCGAGAAGTTTACGGTGCTAAACTTCAAGCGATGGCAACAAAATTTTTTGTTCTACTTGACAACAATCGGTCTTGCGCGGTTCTTGACCGAAGATCCACACTGACTCTTCACAAGGAGGATATCGATCTACAATTGCTAATGGCTTTTAGTGCTTGAAAAGATTCAAACTATTTGTGTCAAAATTACATGATGAATATTGTTAATGACTCGCTACATAATTTCTATAGCTCCAAACGCTCATCGGAAGAGCTTTGAGATTCATTGTATCGTAAGTATATCGTGGGCCACTTCCTCGAGTTTCAAATGGTGGAAAGACCGTGGTGAGTCAAGTGCAAGAGCTGTAACTTATCATCCACGAGATTCATGTTCATATTGAAGGGATGACTATTAGTGAGTAATTCCAAGTTGCCTCGGTCATCGATAAATTACCTGTTAGGTGGAAAGACTTCAAGAAATATCACAAGCATAAGCGTAAAGAGATGAGTTTTCAAGACTTGGTTGTTCGTCTCCGAATAAAAAAGGACAATCGTGGCTCCGACAAGAGGTTCAAGACCGCTTCAGAGAAGGTCAACGTTGTTGAACTTAGCGAGAGCTCGAAGGGGAGAAACTTGCCAATAAGCTTGGGCCAAATGATGGGACGTTCAAGAAGTAGTATAAACCAAAGTTCATTGGTAAATATTTCAGTTGCGTCAAAGAAGGTCGCCGTACTGCAGATTGTAGAAAGTCGCAAAAGAAAAAGAAGAAAAAGGATAATGAAGTGGAGAGTGATGGAGACCTCCTCGTCGATGTGATCTTCGATGTGAACTAGGAGTGGTAGTTAGACACTGGGCGACCTACCATATCTGATCTGACAAGAATGCCTTCTCTGCGCTCGATCTGCTTTAAGATGAAGTGAAGCTGTACATGCACTACCATAAATATGGGATACAACTACAGTTTTTTTTTTTAACTCCAGTTTAGCCTTTTAATGGAGTCTTTGAATACAGACTACGGTCACCTTTTTTTAGGTCTATATTAGACTCCAGTCGAATATAAAGCTGTAGATAATGGTCTATTTTTCTCTACAGCTAATATAAAAAAGTAGTGGTAATACTCAAAAAATTAAAAATGATCAAAATTTCACCATTTTTAAATGGAGGGAAATTTCCCACAAAATTTTGGTACATTTACACTACAGTCAAAAGTAAAGAAGGAGTTATAATACTTAAAATATAAAAAATTTAACAAAATTTTACTATTTGAGTGTGGGAGGGAAATTTCCCACTCACAAATTAGATTAAGTATTGAAAATTTTCATATTCCCACCAATATGAAAATAAAGTAAAAATGACTAAGTATTGGAAATACACCAATATTCACACGTACACAACTCGTTTACTATCTTCCTCAAATATTACTCGGAGACATACTTCAAATCGCCGCTCTAAATCCACGACCACCGCCAAATCCAAGACCATCACTACCTTAAAAATCCACGACCATCACTCTAAACCCACGACCATCACTCTAAACCCATTATTTTTTTTCGCCGACTCTCTCTCTCTCCCTTAAAAATCGCCACTCTAAATCCACGACCACCGCCAAATCCACGACCATCACTACCACTGCTCCACCACCGCGATGCACTCCACCACAGCCACCAGACAACCACCACCGATAAATTAACCCAAATTCACCAGACCACCACCCTGCTAAAACATAGAAATTCCAGCACCCCCAAATTCATCCGACCACCGCTAAACCCACCACGATGTGAAAAGCCCCAAATTTGGCGAAGAACTCCAACGCTGGAAATTCGGATCGCTTCCTCATCGATATAGACTTCAAGAGCCATTTCGAGACGCCCGAGCGGTCGATTCGTACGACAGGATTCTGAATTCTCTGCCGGTGGTGTTTGTGGGTTTGTCGGTGAGGCTGAGCCAGTACCTCCAAGTGATGGCCGAGGCAGCCCGATTCTCTCTGAAGCAGAACTCGATGCCTCTCCCGCCATGGAGGTCTCTCGCGTATCTGCAAGCCAAATTGCAGTCGCCGTACCAAAGAGTGATGTGCCCGGACGAGGACGGCTTCGTTGCCCGAGCTAACCCTTTCGGCCACAAGCAGTACCACGGCCATTTGAAGAGGCTTCAGTCGCTGCTTCGCTCCGAAACGGGGAATGATCAACAGGTTTTGATGAAGCCCCTCAACCGCGACAATAACTGGAGAAGGAAGCCCGAGAGAATTAGGCATTATCTATACTAGAAAGAAGCTTTTTGTTTTTTTTTTGTTGTCAAACCTAGAATAAATTTTTTTGATAGAGCAGAAATAGGATTTGATTAAATTTGTAGTTCAAATCTGTAGAAATAGAGCATAAATAAGATTTGATTAAATTTGTTTGTGTGTTTGTACTATGTACAGCCATAGCTCTATCTCTCTCTCCGTTCATAAGGCCCACTGTCTGCCACTCTTTCAGGTTCTCTCCCTCTCTTTCTCTCTAATTTTTGTATGTGATAAATGTATGTGTGTATGTAATTTTTGTATGCCGATATATCTCTGGGAGGTTTTGACTCTTACCTTAGAAACTGATTTTAAAGTGAAGGATTGTGCTCCTCTCCATTTCAGGTAAACAAGTAGTGGTTTATTCCATGGGGCTCAAAAATTTGGTAAATATTTCAGATCTCTTTGTTTGCCATAAATAGGTGTGCGATTACTGATTCTAGGGGCTTCGAATCGATACCGATATAGGCAATTTGAGCATCTATATACATTAACTAACATGGTCGGTATAGAGAAGTGAATAAAAAGTTCTGACGTATTTGACCATTTATGTATATTGGCTTTGTAGTTCTTTTTCATTTCTCTTTTTTAAGTATAGCTTAATCTTATAATGCCAAGGAAATAAAATGGAAAGCTGAATCGCTGATTTCGCGTAAGAAATCTGGATAGTCGAGCAACTGCGGACACGGGCTACGAAACCTCGGCGTGTTGAGGCATAGTGAGTTACGCAGCGACGACACCGACTCGGCATGTTTTTTTTTCTTTATTTTCTGAAACTGTTATTGCAGGCTATGGTTCTCACAGGAAAGTCTTGTCGATAGGCTGCTGATGAGCAACAAGGATAATGTGTGGGTGGAAGATGGTAAATGCTATCTTGTCCTTGTGTTTGAGGCAAAGGCTTTGACACTGTCCGATTATGAGAAAAGACAGGTAAATGAAACTGTTATACTGTGTATAACTGATACAAATTAAAGTCATGATGATCAAACTTTATAAAATATGCAGATATCTCCAAGAGCACATCACATATTTTGAGAGAAACGGAAAACTGGAAGCACTTGAAGCAACGAATGATAAGCTTCGTAAGCGCTTCAAGAATCCAAAGTTGTCCAATAGCAACTGCGCCAAAGTTTGCAGGCACGCCTCGATCGCTTGGTGTCAGGCTCTTGTGATCAGCCTTGGACAGATCCCTCGGGTCTCTTGAGGTAGCAAACAAGAACTTTGTTATCATTATATGATCTATTTCTTGTAATGATTTTGTAGTGTCATAGGTTTAAGTATAATTTTCATTGTAATTCATGACTTGGTATTTTTTTATGGCATTGGTTTAAGATTTGGGTATAAGATTGTATTTAATATTTTTTATTTGCTATATTAAATTATAAATAATTAAAATCGGTGCGATATTATATGTTGCTTTGTTGTATTTTTAATTTATTTTTTATTTTTAATTATAAATGTTTTTTATTTTATATTTATATAAATATATATTTTTATTAAAAAACTGCTCTACACAAATAAGATGGAGTCTATATTGTTAAAATATAATTTCATACATATAAACTACAATTAAAAAATGTAGTCTTCAACATAAAAGACTGGAGTCATAGGCAAATAGATAAGACTCCAATGCAATAGATGACACAAAAACACAGTAGTATGTTCAAATCAATTAATTATAACTACTCTTTAAAGCTGTAGTGTTTATAGACTCTCAACTTGAACAACTACAGCTAAACAATGTAGTCTTCAACATAAAAGACAGGAGTTATAGGCAAAGAGATAAGACTCCAGTGCAATAGATGACACAAAAACGCCGTAGTCTGTCTAATTAAATCAATTAAGACTACTTGTTAAAACTGTAGTGTTTTTTTCTTATGTAATTGAGTTATATATAACTACATCATAACGCTGTAGTATTTATAGATGAGACTAGTAAGACTACATCTATAAAATGTAGTTATATATTTTAACTACAGTCTTATAAAACTGATACACTACGGCCAAAAACTGGAGTCATAATCAAAGAGATAAGACTCCAGTGCAATAGATGACAGTCGGTAAACTTTAGTCGACTTAAAATGACTACGGCATTCGGCAGTAGTTAGAGGCTAAATTTCTGGTAGTGATGGGCAACTCTGCTACCTCTGAAGTTAAGGGGAAGGGCGATGTCATCCTGAAGCTGACCTCTGAAAAGAAAATGAAGCAAACAAATGTTCTCTAGGAGGCTAATATTAGGAAGAATCTAACTTATGGGATCTTGCTTTGTAACCATGGGTTTAAACTAATTTTTTAATATCAAAAGATTATACTCTCTAAAAATAAGATGTATATGGGCAATGATTAGATTAAATATGGAATTTTTAAGATGAATTTAATAGCTATCAAGGCTAGTGAAATTAATGAGAATTGTTGTCGACGAAAATTGGCAATGTGGAGAGCTTCGGGCGGTTCGACCAAAGGCCGGACCAAGTGGCCGCACCCGAGCCAAGCGTGAGAATTTGAAAGTCTCGAGTTGTCGTTCCTCTAGCGTGGAGGCATTCTCAGAGGAGAGAATGGGGTGAGTGGGGGGTGAATGCGCTTCTTTTGAGCTGCCTACGTACCCATGTTACGGGATCAAGTCATGACGTAGTTCAAGGCGTATGTATGCTATTTGGGACGCGGAGCCTGAAGGGTGTGCTCGATAGAGGAAACAGAATGCGGAGAAGTCCTTGGCAATGTTTTAAGACTGTAGAATCGAGTGACCCGAGAGATAATATGTGTTTTCTCTTGGAGATGAGGGAGATTCTCATTAGAGAATTCCGGGCGCAGCCGTGTGCGTTGGAGATGAGATAGATTGTCAATAGAGAACCCCGGGCGCAGCCGTGTGCGTTGGAGATGAGGGAGATTCTCAATAGAGAATCCCGGGTGCATCCGTGCGCTGGAGATTAAGTGCTCGATTAGAGAAACTGTGTGCAGAAAGTCTCTAGCAGCGTTTTATAACTCTAAGAGCGAGTAATCTTGAGGAGGAATGAATGTGTCTCTCTCCCTCACTAAGAGGGGGTATTTATAGTGGATGTGGAGGCGTAGGAAGGCCTCTTGATGCATTTCCAGGAGCGTGCGGTGGAATTTGTGAGGGCGGAGAGCGGGAGCAGGCTGCGTACGCGCCTGCACTATGGCACGTCGTTCTAATTATGGGACGCGGCTCGCCTTCTGGTCTACGCGTCATGCCATTTGTTAGGCGCGACGCGCCGAATTATCGAGCGCGTGTGAGCGCCTCCTTTTTTAGGTGCATGCTTTGGGGTTTCTAAGGGCATGTCGAGCGCGGGGTACGGGAGCAGGTCGCGCGCGCGCATGTTGAGCACGGGGTGCCGGTGCAGACTGTGGCGTGCGCATGTCGAGGGTGGGGCACTGGGGCAGGTCGCGTGCACGCCTTTTGTGCTATGGCGCGGGCACGCAGCCTACGTTGTGCGTGGTTGCGATGTTGTGGCCCGGTCCGTTGGGCCATCGGATTCAGAATTTGACACATGATTCTTCGTAAGTCACTAGGAATTTAATAATTTTCAAAAATCATCGACAACATTAGCCCCCCAAGTCTGTTACCTGGAGGACTCCGAGAGGTGGACCTTTAGAATCTTCCCGGCTGTTTGAGGAAATTTTGCTTTCTAGAGTCTTCGTCTTTTGGTGAGCGTGTCGTCGTTGGACATTTTTGTTGCACCTCTTGGAGCATCTTTGGTTAGAGTAACGCATAGCGTAAAAGCTAACACGCGGGATCGCTTAGGTGTTTGGGCCATAATCCGGGAGCTTCTGTCGTCGCGATGTCGAACCTCGAACTTCGAGTCCCTTGATTTGATGAAAACTACCGGTTGGTTTGAATCTACCTCGAACTTCCATAGCACAGGGCCTTTAGAGTCGAAATTTAAGGAGGGCGCCTCTTAGGTCCCTGGTTAGGCCGTGGAATATGAGCGACCATGGTTCCTTTTCTATCGCGTCATATATCTTTTTGATAAATTCTTGCTTTCGATTATTTTCTTCATATGCCGACTTATTGTTACTTGTGTTGATTTAAGGTGGTATGGCCCACGATCGATCCCGTGCGAGGCTACAGAGGATCCAGCCTACCCCTGATGATGCAGTGGTAGCACGGGTCCGGATCCCGGCTTGCAAATGGAAGTCTTCGGCGTTGAGAGCATCCGCTCCTTTACATCCGTCGGCGTCAGACGAGGTCCGCTCTTTGTAAAAGCGGCCTTCTTCTTTGGAGTCCTTCCGTTATGGTGGTGATTACATCCTCATCGTCGAATCGATCGACTTTGTTGGACTCCTCAGTGAAACGGGTATTGTATCTCCCGCGATATTCCTCGCTCCCTTGCTTGACAGAGAGAGGTGGATCTTAATATTCTTCTAGACCCGTGAGGTTGCAAATCGGGTAAAGAACTATCTCTGAAGTTCCTCAAACGAGTTGATCGTTCCCCTTCTAAGGCCTTTAAACCATTCATACTCTCCCCCCCCCCCCCCCGGTGAGGGTAAGGCTGAAGGTTAGGCACATTATGGCCGGTGAGTAACGGCCGATTGTCATCCAGGTCTGGTATTGCTGGATGTGATCAATGGGATCGCATATCCCATTACAGTGAATGAGAGGTAGAGTGAATACTGCACGATACTCCTCCACAAGGATGTTTTCTCCAACCAGAGAGGTTGCCTCGGCCATCATTCCTTGCACCGCAGGAATAGTTAGGTAACTCTCATGCAGTTCTCTGACCTTGTTGCGTAGGCTTTGGATCATCATAGCATAATCCACTGCCCCTGACGGCGGGGTCGGTAATCCGTGCTCTTTGGAGGTTTGGTCGAGCGGGTTGGGTGTATTAGTCACCCTGTTTTGGATGGTGTATTGGGGGGCCCGATTTCGCAGGATCTCCCGCCACGAGTTTAGTTGTTGCTTTAGTTTCGTGCCTTGGGGCTCCGGTTTAGGGCTGTTTCTTCAGACAGGTTTGGCGAATCGTCGAACCCTAGCGCTATCGGTCGTAACTTCCGCTTTGGGTCCGAGTCGCTCAAAGGCGGAGCGTCGAGAGTGGTTGGTGGTACAACTACCTCGACGTCCCTGGCTTGGAGCGGGGCTTCTTGTGACGTGAGTATGAGTCTCAGAGCGCTCTCCCTGTGAGGCGGGCATGAGAGGATATCAACCGTTTGGTAATCCTTCTTGGCGAACGCCCATGGGAGTGTTGTCCATTCCGCCCAGGAAATTTGTGGAGGGGAGGGTTGTTTCTGTGGATTTGTAGGAGAATCCCCATTAGTTGGTTCATTTGTCCTTCAACTCGGGCGGCCATCTCGTCACAAGGATCGATGATAGGTGGAGGCCTCAACCATCCATTAAACACCACTTAATTTAAGATTTTTATTTTAAAAAATAATTAACATGTGGAAGGAGAAAATGAAGGGAAGGCCCAGCCCCAAGCCAATCCGCCCGACCAGACTGATGGCGGCGGCGCGCTCGTGTGTGGTGGATTTGGATTTCTGTAAGCCCTTGACCCTCTACAAAACTGGGTTACCCTTGGCTCTTTACAAAACTGGGAACCCAAACCTTTTTTTTTCACAAATTAGCTATATAAGCTCATACATTTGTCAATTTCCATTCCACGTGGGACTCTTGTAAGACCACTATCAACAAAAACACTTCCATCACGCTTTCACAATTATTGGTATTTTCCAACATACTTTGCGCATCAATTTCTCATTTAACTTAGCTTTGATTTTGACAAATAAATATACGAATTTATACCCCTCGTTACGAGGATTACTAATATGCAAGAGTTATTCAATTTCAATGACTCGCCACTCAAATCTTAGCCACAAATAAGCCAATTACATGTTAACAAATACTCTTTATTAAGAATATTTCCAATAAAATTCATGGCTAGATTTAGTAGTTACGAACTTACAAAAATTGACTTGTTTATAATTTTTTTAGACAAATACTCGTCCATGTTGTATACATCATTCCAAACTTTTTTTTTTACCTTATTACAACACTTCTCGCTCTCTAACTCTCTTTCATTTTGAACTCTATTTTTGAAGAACATAATAAATGTTTTCCATTTAATATCAACTCTTTTAAAGCTGTTGTATTTAAAATTTTGAATACGATGACTTTCCATGAATTCCGATAACTTATGATGAATTTATGACCAATGTCATCAGATTGCATCGAAAGTCACATTCAAAGTTTTAAGGATTTAAATTTAGGAAAAATTATAGAATATAACTATTTGAAACTTATTGATTGGTAAAATAATCAAAGTTTCAACTTTTCAGCAAAGTAGTCAAATTTACGATTTTAAAATTTTTTCACAGCCAAGATTAAATTTTTTGACGATGATTATAAACAATTTATCACTTTCAAAAATATTAATCTTGGGGGCAAAAATAATTTTGAAAATCAGATTACTATACATTTTGACTATTTCGCTGAATAATACAAACCTTAGGTATTTTGCATAATCATATTTTTAAATTGACTATTTAGCTACATCACTCTTAAATTTGAGAGGCAATACCAACTTCTAAAGAAGTAATAGTTTCCCTTATCATTGGATGCAATCAAATGTATTCCAATTCAATTTTCAAGAGTGTTTTTTTTTTAAGAAAATTGTATTTTCATAAAAAAAAAAACTATCAAAAGTCAAGTTGAGAGAGAGAGAGAGAGAGAGAGGAATCGGGTTTGGAATAGTTTGTTAGGTGATGTAGGGGTTTTTTGGGTGATAAAAATGTGACAAAGTCCATTTTTGTAAGTTGGTAACTACCATGCCTAACTTCAAAATGCCTTCCTCGACTTTCTCCTTTTTTTTCCATACCTAAACAAAAAATAAAAAGAGGTAAGAAAATTCAAATAAAAATGTAAACAATAAAAAATTACTATATAACAAATAGGTCTTTATGGAAGAAAAAAAAATGCATAAGATATTTGAGGGATCATGTTTGAAACCAGAGGTGACTTTAATAAAAATTGGAGGGATCCTCACTTATACTCGAACTAATTCAAATAGGAAAAATGGTATGAAATAGCCAATTCAAACTATGACTTTTGCAAAATAGCCATAGTTTCATTAGCTATAGCAAAATAGTCAATTGAGAGTACTACGATTTTTAATCCTGCCTCGATTAATTTTAATCCAGTCTTCATAAAACTTACATTCTGTCTTTATAGTTCGTTGGGATTAAATTTAATCCAGTCTAGATTAATCTTACTTTGACTAGTTTGCATATAGCTGACAAACTATGGCTATTTTGCAAAAACTTAAATTCTATTTGGCTATATAGCCGCTTGACCCATTCAAATAAGAACATGATGCTACGACTTGGAATAATTTTTCCAAACAAAAAACATAGCCGATCAACGTACCAACAACATAGTTTTCAAATTAAAAAATTTAAACCTAAAATTTTCAAATTGACTGCAATCAAACTGCAAACAGAGACATGGACTTTTTAGTTAAAATGTACGTATTTATTACTAATTCTCTTCAGAAATTGAGATGTGTCAAATTTCATACATATATTACATAATTTCTTTTTACAATTCTAGAATAATATAAATAACAAGTACATAAATTCGCTGACAATAGACGATTCATAATAAACAGGTAAATATTTTCATAGTTATATATTCTCTTTTAAATTGAGAATGTTGACGAGCTATTAATTATTATAAATGATCAAAATTAAGGATCGTTGTACCATTACCGTTACCGTATCGGGACCCCAATTTTGGGGGATACCGCGTACCGGAGAGGAAACCGAGGGAGATTCAGAGAAAAAAAGGAAACCGGTACCGGTAGGAAACCGTGTACCGTAGAGAAAACCGACAAAAAATATAGGAACCCGAGGGGTATTCAGACAAATATTTTGCAATAATAAAAATAATTTTCATAGTTCAAACTTCAAACAAAGGTTCATACCAAACATAAACTGAGTTCTTAAACAAAAAATACCATAAGTAGAGTAAATTTATTACAACACGTACGATAAAATACACTAATTATAAGTGGAGTGTCTCGGGGGTTGATATCTGTGTGGCCTAGATCTAAGGCGTGGTTGATCATCTACCATCATGTTATACCGGTACCACGTCATGGAACTAGAATATGTGTTGATCCACGTACGGAAGTGATAATCGTAGGACTCCTGACTAAGACTAATAGGACGCGAGTGCGGGGGATAACCGTCCTCCCAACATGTGAAAGGGATTTGACCATACCCATTGTACGACTCCTGTGTGTCTTCCACTGCGATTACGGGTATTACGGGGACGGGGACGGGGACGTAAGTATAGGATGAGTAAGACTGATTCTCGTAAGGGTCGTATGACGCCGTTAACAGTGGATAACCAATCTCGGAGCCGTCGGGTGTAATAGAGAACCCTCCAAATTCTGAAGTCAATATATCTACGTCATTACTACCCGACATTGAGATCGCATCGTTCATACCTCTTTGGTTCCCGCCTTGATTTCCTCCACTTTCCGGAGTAAAAAAGAACGGATTGAAAGGCTCATCCCCGTGTTGAGACCCGCCACCCCCGTATTGAGATCCTCCGGCCCTGGATTGCTCCCCGCCCGCGTATTGAAACTCGCCGCCCTCGTGTGATGGTGACCCGCTACCCCCGTGTGACGAGCCGCCACCTGAATCATGACCACGGGTATCAACTCCGACCTCTTCAACAAAACTTGTTTGACGTTTATTCCTTCTGTCCGAGCATGAGATTCCGCCAAAGGATCGGGCAAGTTGTTAGCACCATCCATGTGGACCGGAAACATGAATCATGTTCAGGAAGTGATGGTCAAGTGTCTTGTTTGCGGCAACTTTCGAGTGAATGAAAAATCGACCGATGGCTTTGGCCAACCTCTTCTTGATGCCGGGTTGCGCTTCATCCACCCTCCTTTGACGCGCACTATCGCTCTGGTACAATGACGGTGCGGTCATTGCAGATCTTCCTATCTCGGGAGTTCTGGAGGATCCACCGGGACCTTCACGTTCTTTCCGCCATTGTTCGGCAGCTTGTGCTTCTCGTGACCTCTTCATTACGTGACGAAGTTCCTGCTCTTCGTCAGAGTCTCGACTCCCCCTAGACTTTTTCGGAGGCCTACTCGTATCGACTCACCCAAACTCTTACGTTGCTTTTTTTCTTTTGAAAGTTCCGGTGGAGTAACTCTTGCGTTTCCAATTTTACTTCATGAGAAACTTTGTCGCAAAACCTAACGCTTCTTGACTTGTCCACGTTCGCCAAGTGGTTCTTTACACGTGTGATTCCACCACCTCCAATGATGTGCCCGTAAAACTTGCATTTGTATGCACGTGCTCGTCCTTCGACGGGGTCGCAATACTTGTATGTCGGGTCGGACGCCATACCTCATAATAATAATCATTTTAATTCAACTTTCATCAATCTAATTCAACATTCAAGACCATCATCATGACAATAATCAAATAATCTCAGAATTAGTTAAAATTCTACAATATCATCACAATAATCATCAATTCATATGACAAAAATCAGCATAACCATCACAATAATCATCAAATTAATTGTAATAAACATTTTAATTCAACTTCATCATGACAATAATCAACTAATCTTGAAATTAATTAAAATTCAACAATATTATCACAATAATCATCAATTCATAAGAAAAAATTGAAAAAAAATCCAAAAAATGAAAAACTCGGATGATACCTCTCGAGTTCATTGGGATCTGGACAAAACTGACTTCCATTGAACGGGATCCGGCGGGACGCACACCAGAGACGACGGAATTCACGGGATCTGGCCGGGATTTGAGCAAATTAAGAAGCGAAGAAACGGAATTCGACCGGGACGGGATTCGCTAATTTCTTCCTTGAGAAAGTAAAGTTTCGCGAAATGAGGAGCAAAATATTGAAAGCCAGACCTTGATCAAAACTACTGATCGCTTTGAAGTAAAATTTAAATTTACAATGAATAAGCACATGCGTCAAATCAGTGTACAATATGAAAGAGATTTGCAGATGACAATCAATTTATGATACGGAAGAGTCCAAAAGGGAATGCAACAAAACTCGTAATCCTTATCCATCACTATCTCCAAACATGCAAAATCAACAGAGAAAAAAAAATCAAATACAAAAAGACTTATATACAATAAAGTGGGCATCTAAGAAAAATAGCCACTTGGTAGTCCTTTCCTTGCACTGCAACCAATCTCTCTAACAACAATTTCATATACTTTTCTATCACTAACAATAATTTAATATAGTGAGGTAGTACATATATAGAGTTGAATTTACTCTAATCTAGTTCCAATTTTCCTTTTAGAATTTTGAGTTAGGAACCTTAAGGCCACAAAGAAAGCGTCAAAATATGTCTCTGCCCCTCTGTTAATTTACCACTCCTTTATATGCAAGTTCCAACAACGTTTGTACAGCTCGCTTTTCAACAAAAAGGGTAAAAATAAAAAAAAATTAAAAAAAAAGTACAAAACCAACCTAAACAACAAAATAAAACAAAATTAAGCTAGATATAATTTTTTTTTTCTCTATAAGTCGAAGCTACGAGGGAGAGCCGATCAGAGCCGTCAAAATTGGACTTTGTTGTGGGGCCCACTCAAGCAGGGCATTCCAATCCCAGCTCCGTCTTACACGCGCCGTCGAAGCCAACAGTCAACGCAGCCTCGACGCGCCGCTTCTTCACCGGAACCACCCGAATCGGCTCAAAGCCCAAAGTGAGCTCAAGCGCCGGCTCCTCAGCCGGAGCCGGCGGCGCAACCTTCCCTCTCGCAGGCGCGACGGTGGGCTCCACCGTCTCAACCGAAACCATACTCTCCGTGGTCTCCTTGCTCTCTCCGCCGTCAAAGTGATGGCTCACCGACGACTCGTCGCGGCTGAGCTCGGCGCGGCGCACCTTCGGCTTGCGCTTGAAGCGGCAGCGAGTCCGCGGGCGGAGGGCGGGGTCGGAGGCGGAGGTCTCGTCTCTGGACACGTGTCGGATGTCGTAGGCCTTGAGAGGCGGGCCGTGCGATGTGGCGGCTGCTTCCGTGGCGATGGGAGTGATCGGAGAGCCTTTCAGAACAGCCTCCACCGCGGTTTGACACAGCTGCCAGCTTCCGGACCAGAGCAGACCCACCGAGCCGTATATCGGGTTCACTATTCTCCCACACGCCTCGTATAATAAAGACCTAAATATCGCTGCACACCACAAATTGGGTGTCAATACACGTAACGCAAATTTCGAAAATAGAATGGATCTCGATGGGCATACCCTAAGAGTGGGATGAGAGGGTATTTTAGTAATACGGTACCTGGGCGGAGATGGTCGGGACCGGCGTTTATGAGGTTCATGAGCCCTGCGCGGCCGTAAAACTTGGCCAGGAAGACCGTAGCGTTGGCTTGAGATTCAGGGCTTTTGATCCACTGAAGGCACGGCCTAATACTGCAGTTTTCGCTGCACCCCTTTCGGAGAATTCTACACCCATTGCAGCTCATTCGCATCTTCTTCTTCTTCTCTTTTTTTTTAATTATTATAACTGCGAGTCTTGGTTTTGTTCTTGTGTGCGGTTTGGGTTTTTTGGTTTTGAACCTTTCAGAGAGAAAAAGATTTTATATATTTCGAGCGAAGAGCCGGTGGGCTTTTTATTTATTTATTTATTTATTATTGTTTGGGTTGGGTGTGTATGTATGCGTGGAAATGGATTAGAGAGGCAGACACTGGTTTCCACAGCCTAGGAGGTTTTGTTTTCTTGTATTCGTGTGAGAGAGCTCTCTGTATTTTTGGATTCTTTCTGCTGTTGTTTTATTATGATATTTATTACTCTGAAAGAGAGAAAAGAAGAAAATCGAAGTCGTGCGTTGGCTTTGAGAGCCACTCGCGGTTTCAGTGGCGTGTGGATTGCACAGCCCAGTTGCACCGTGATCAGCTCCTCTCTCTTACGTCACGATGAAATTGAAGGAGATAAATCTAGACGCTAGGGAAGGGGAAAAGCAAATCCGAATGTTGAGAAATTCGTTAATCCTAAAATGCCCTTAAAATCGCCTTATAACTACAACTGCATTGAAGCTGGACCACGAAAGACAAAGAAGGTAAAATGGTAAATCCGTAAAACGGGCTCCTAAGTGGGGCCCATAGACAGCTGGGAATGTGGGTGGACATGCAAACGGGTACGAAGTTTGAGGTCGGGGCTGAGTGGCGCGTGGAGAGCACGGGGTGGTGTCAGAGTTCGGTCGAATCGCCACATATTGTGGAAGAGGTGGGTCCCACTTTTTGGGGTGAACATTATAATAATGTAAAACATATAATAGTTCGGAATAAGAGCTCCTGGTTTTCAGGAAATCGGACCAGTTTGGAATAACAAAACCGGCAAAGTTGCAAAACTGGTAACTGGTTTCTGGTTTTCGTACGGAACTATGGGCGCACTAACTATGAGACCCCAGCACAAAGCCAACGGTATTTCTAGAGACCCCTTCTTCTCCAACTTCACACGCGCGAAAATAGCGACTTCAAATATTTAACAGATTATTTTAATCGCTGTTTTCTTTTTTGTTCGAGTGTGTGAAAGACGGGACATATTTCTCCAAATGAAATACGAAAAATGGATTGTGATTATAATCCTCACGTGTAACTGCTCTGCCTATAATTCTTTGCTTAGCATTCATTAACTTTTCAATTACTTGAATCATGACATGATACCTTCTCCACGCACTAATTGGTTACAATTTTCAAACTTTTTAATTTCACTATATAGAAATTGTCACTTTAATTATCATTACTTGAAAATGATTCAGCTGATATTGATCTAATTAATTTGTGAAGTTTACTAACCATAAGGATTATATTATGCTGGTCACCCTGAAGCCCCCCGCAATAATAGAATACCAGCCACATAAAGAGCACGCCAACTCAGCAATAGGGTCAGCTGTGCAAACGCCAAACGTAACGTGACACGCGTGTGACACGTTTTTACGATTCAGTTAGAATTTTTATTAGCTTAGTGAATGATTCGGTAGCTTTTATTCACAAAAAGGAATATGCTCGGTTAAAGACATGAAAATTGACGAGAAGAGCAATCCTCTCTCGATCACAAATCTTCTTTTCATTCACCTTCTTGAAGTTTATGCTTGATGTCAGAGCAAACGATGATTGCGAATGAAAGTTTTTCTTCATCGTCTTCCTTTTAGATCAATAGCGACCTGAGGCCAACGATCAACTTTCGATTCGCTGTAACGCTGAACACGGCGGTTTCCATAAAGTTCGATCGAGAAAACTACTTAGTATGGAGATCTCAGGTGTCATCGACGATCATTAGGCACAACCTACAAGACTTCATCTATTGAACTAGAGCTCCACCACTACAGTTACAAGACTTCATCTATTGAACTAGAGCTCCACCACTACAGTTTAACGAAGTCACATATGAGAACGGAGTCAAGATCTCGATTCTGAATCCAGATTTCATCATTTGGTTGCACGAAGATCAACTTATTCTAAATTGACTCCTATTGTCCTTCTCCACCATGATTCTTCGATTCGTCACTCGCATCAGAACCTATCATGCTCTATGGAAGGCATTGGAAGCGCTGTTCGTGGTTAGATCCAAGGCAAGAGTTATGCCTCTCAAACTCCAACTTAAAACCACAACGAAAGGTTCACTCTCAATTTTATGATTTCCTTGCCAAGATGGAGAGTATTGTAGACTCTCTATTTCTTGTTAGTAGTGGAATTATAGATGATGAGTTGATTTTGTCTATTCTGATCGGCACTGGTGAACGAGGAAGCTCCAGTGGCGCAAGAGGTATGAGAGGGTATTTTAGTAATACGGTACCTGGGCCAAGATGGTTGGGACCGGCATTTATGAGGTTCATGAGCCCTGTGCGGCCGTAAAACTTGGCGAGGAAGACCGTAGCGTTGGCTTGAGATTCAGGGCTTTTGATCCACTGAAGGCACGGCCTAATACTGCAGTTTTCGCTGCGACCCTTTCGGAGAATTCTACACCCATTGCAGCTCATTTGCATCTTCTTCTTCTTCTTATTTCTTAAAAAATTATTATAACTGCGAGTCTTGCTTTTGTTCTTGTGTGCGGTTTGGGTTTTATGGTTTTGCGTTCTTTGCGAGATCGGAGATTGTGTACAACCCAATGCGGTATGCAGACGCTGGCGCGACTAACCATGTCACATCGAAGATGGAAAATCTTCAAGTGAGTGCAAACTACAAGGAAAAGGAGAAACACATGGTTGAAAACGGTAACTGTCTGATTATCACATACATTGGTCTCTCTAAAATTGTAAAGAATTATGATGATAATTTGAACAATCGTGAGATCAAATTGAAAAACATACTTAGAGTGCCTGAGATAAAGAAGAGTTTAGTCAGTATTTCTCAATTAACCTCAGACAATGATATGTTTGTCGAGTTTCATACTGATTCATGTATTGTAAAAGACAAGATGACAGGGAAGACTCTTCTTCGAGGCTCAACTAAGAATGGCTTGTACTTGTTCGTAAGTTCAACACCAGGAAAAGGTGTCAAGACAATTCCTCTCAGTCTCAATGTCACAAGTTCATCTCCAATCTAAAGTGCTCTAGTCAACAATCAGTGCATCACGAAGACCTCTTCAAAACCAACATCTCACATCAATGTTAGATATGGTTATCCTACCAACACTAGTACTTGTTTACAATCTTATTCTAATGTCTGTACTAATAGTCAATGGCAGCTATGACACAATAAACTTGGTCATGCCTCATAAAAAGTTGTACATAATGTAATCAATAGACTTGGCTATGCCGTGTAATATTTGTTAGGAATTCTTGCCCATGAGAAGATACTTATGTAAATTCTCGTTGAAATTATTAATAAAATAAAGTTTGACATTTATTATCTATTTGAATTGAAAGCGTTATTTCTTATTTAATGAGATTTATTAAACATTCATTATTCCATAGCCTCCGTATCTAACTGAGTCACGTGCTGGGCACCTGAGTTCGGGCGGTGTGCTAAAACATGGTCGATGACTGATATACGCTTGGAAAACTATATCTAAAGTCATATATGTGGAACACATAGGTGAAGGCTGATCACTATGTGGGAGCATTCTACACTTGTGGTAAGTGTACGACCTGGACAGGTCTTGGTGTAGATGTGTCGTTTAAGGATCGTTACGACACACTAACCGAGGCCACTATGATGGTCACAGTGAGACTTGATCTAAATCCTGAAGTGATCATGGACACTGGGTTATGTTACTGAGCTCTTTGACTCATTCGCTAAAAGGTTATTCATGCTAATCACAGCTTATGTCTTGGGAGTTTTCTCAGAGCATAATTCGAGTGGGAAATGATTTACAGATACAGAATCCAGCCTTCCTGAAAGAAGGTTAATGCTCTCTCACCTAAGGGTTGATTCCAGAACCGATAGATTGCGCGCACTTTCGAAGTAAGTAACGTTCGAAAGAATCTTTCGCTGGGGAAGCAACAATGCTTAGGGCTGATATGTATCAAGAGAAGTATAACGGAAAAATTGACTTCTCTTGACACAGGTTGAACCTGGAGGATCTTGATCACGAACTGACTATAACAGTGGACACTCATCACGATGAGTAAATATAATTCTAGTATAAAGGAGAGTTCAGTCTTGGCTTACAAGGTGGAGTATTTGACCAAGATTAGACGAATCGATGGACAAAAGAGAAATGACTATTTCGTCTTTTTCATCGGATTTGTTAAGCTCCTATTACTAGGTCCATAGTCCCCAATTCGGCTCTGATAAAGGCGGATAAGAACTTTCGTATAATAATGTTTATCATTATTAATCTCACTTCCTGTAATTGTGATTGACAGCATTAATTCTGGAAAACGGGTATTCACAGAATTAAATAAATATTTATGGTAGAATTGTTTATTTATTGTTTGATCAAGTAAATAAACAATTATTAATTATTTGTTTATTGTTGGACCAAGTAAATAAATGATTAATTGGGTTTTAAGCAATTGGGCCTTGCACACATGGAAAAATCGAATTGGGAATTTCGGCATAAGGACTTGCGCAAATCCCCTTGGCCGTGTGCCTCCAAATCCGATTTTTTCAATATTGGTATTTACCAATATTTTCTCTTTAGTTGTTTAAATAAAGGAGAGAGAGAAATATAAGATATTATCCTATATTTTCTCCTTATTTAAAGGAAAGTATTTAGGAGAATATTTAGGAGAATAATATATTCTCCTTTATTATCTCACTAAATAAATTATTCTCTATTTAAATAAAAGAATAATATCCCATAGATATTGATCTGATGGATGAGAGAAAAAGTAGGATTCACTAGATGAGATCCAATGGCCTAGATTTAATCCACTAGTGTGAACACAATAAAAGGAAATAAAATATTCTGGAAGATTCCATGAATATCTCATTTTTACTACTATAAATAGGAGTTCATGAGAAGGAAAAAATAAGCAATTATTTTAAGCAAATTTTGAGAGAAATTTCGTGCAACCTAGCCTCCTCTTGGCCGTGCACTTCTGCCTCCCCTCCCCTCGGAAATTCGTTTCCATTCTTAGTAAAATAAGAGAGAGATCTCGAAACACCTAGTTTCGTGATCTAGTGAGATAAAGACTGTGCTCACTCATCTTTCTTATTCGTCTCGGAGATTACGTTTCGGAAGACTAAGGTGTCATCACATCGAGTCCTTGAAGTAGAGTCCCTTATTTGATCGTGTGGAGGCTTGTACGTTCAAGACGAAGACGGATTGTGAAAGCTTTCAGTTCGTGAACCGAAAATCAATGTAAGTACTTGTTTACTCTTGTTTCGGTTGCTTGACTTATATGCTCTCTTATAATTTTTAATTAACGTAAATCTAGATCTTGTCATATAATCATTGAATTAATTAGCTCATGATTAGCGTAATTAATTACTTTTCCGCATTTATATGGTTATATGGGGGAATCATCCCCGACAATATTACTTGTGCAAAAAGAAATGTTAAAGAATTTTGCTCAGCTTATCAATATGGAAAGAGCATTCAGTTTCCTTAACTTGTCTAAAACAAGTGCTACACGAGTTCTACAACTAATACAAACTGAATTGTGGGGTCCTTCACCCATAGTCTCTAGATAAGGGTATTGATATTAATTCCCCTTTATTGATGATCATGCCAGGTTCAAGTGGATTTATCATCTCAGAGCAAAGTCAGAGGCATTTGGAATGTTCAAAAGCTCTGGATATGTGGTGTTCAGTGTGATTGGGAAGGATAGTACCGAGCGTTGTCTCCATTTCTCGATGCACAACATATCATGGAGCAGAGAGGAAGCATCAACATGTCAACATATCATCAACATATCATGGAGCTATGAGTCATCCATGTCCTCGTGTGGCTATTCAGAATGGTCGAGCAGAGAGGAAGCATCAACATATCATGGAGCTAGTGCTACCCATGTTGGCATAAGCTCATCTACCTCTATGCTATTGGTGGGATTCCCTTACTACAACTGTATGTTTGTCATTAACGTTTACCTACTCTTGTACTATATGACATTAGTCCTTTCCAAAAACTGTACAATAGAATACCTGATTACAAGTTCCTTAAAGTATTTGGTTGTAGTGTCTACCTTAATTTCATATCATATAACAACAACAAAATTCAGTTTAGATCCTTTAAATGTCTATTTTTAGGATATAGTCCATTAGATAACGGATATAAATGTCTATTCTTCTAGTAGGTTATATATCACAAGGAATGCAATTTTTGATGAAAGTGAATTTCCCTACGCTAATCTATTCCAAGAAGAGTCACATCCCACAGATGAATCAACTCCAATAGTCCTACCTTTCTCTCATTATAGTTTCCATCCTGAACCACAAAATGCCAATTTACCACAATTTATCACAAAATGTCTCTATTCCCAATGTCTCACCTACACATCTGTCTCACCAGTCACACAGATCTCGTGGTCCAACTCTTGCTGCAAATGACTCTCCTCAAAAGTTAGTGGTCACAACTCTAGATCAGCCTATGCAAGAAGAGGGTCCACATGTCAGATTAGCTTCCATGCCACGTCAAACAAACCTGGCTTCACAGTTGACTCCACAGTGTGCTCAAGAGCCTCAACTATGCAAGTGAGCTCTCAAGTTCTGACTCAGTAACATGACAAGCCTACTATAGCTACTTATATGCACACAAGGTCCAAGTTAGGGGTCTACATTGTATCAAGCCATCCTATTGCAGTTCGTTTTGGTCCACGAGAACTAGATACAACCAAGCAAGCATGTCATGACAAAAAGATCACAACCATGAAAGCTGAGCTACATGCTTCAGCACAGAATCACACGTGGTTGCTTGTCCGTGCTCCATCTACTCAGAAAGTGATAGACAACAAATGGGTGTTTAAGGTTAAATACCTTCCAACCAATGCAGTTCAACGATTTGATGCCCGACTTGTGGCTGAGGGCTTTGCACAAACTCCACGTGTGGACTTTTCAGAAACTTACATTCCTGTTGTAAAGCCTTGCACCGTGAGACTCGTCATTAATCCAACTATGTTTAAAGGCTGGGATGTGAAGCTGTTAGACATTAATAATGCGTTCTTACATGGAATTCTCATAGATGACGTGTAAATCGCACAGCCTAATGGCCTTTGTGATGAGACTAAACAACACAATGTTTGCAAGCTACACAAGGGGTTGAATGGCATTAAGAAGGCACCCATGCCGTGGTTTGAACAACTTCGTTAAACTCTAATTCAATGGGCTTTGTCAAATCGAAAGCTGATATTTTCCTTTTTCCTTTTTATCAGTGATGGTGTGTACATTCTACTGTTAGTCTACGCAGATGACATAATTGTAACTGGTTGTAACGATGAGGTTATTGCCAATTTAGCTTCTAATTTGCACGCTCAGTTTGCATTAAAACAACTTCGCTCTCTACACTACTTTCTTGGTATTGAAGAAACTCGTAATGCCACGGGTGAAGTCCATTAAGATATGTTGCTGACCTTCTTCAATGCCTCAACATGACTTCTGTGAAGTCGTGCTTGAGCCCTGCCGCCCCCGATGAGATTTTGTCGAAGCTTTTTGTTGAAGCCATGGATGACCCGTTCATTTACCATTGTACTATTGGTGCACTTCAATATGTGACCATGACTTGGCATGATATTGCTCATGATGTCGACAAACTGAGCCAATTTCTTCAAGCTCCGACATCGACACATTGGCCTTCCAGCAAGCGTGTTCTTCGCTATCTCAAGAGCACGATTACACATGCTTTAACGTTCAAGCCAGCTCGTTCATTGTACCTCACCAGCTTTGTGGATGATGATAGAGAATAACCTTTGGAGTTAGATCTCCACCATTTTCGTCTGAAAGAAAGTAACACTAATTCTCAAGTAATTTTTTTTAAGCGTTGATTATTTAGTATTTGATTTGCATTTAAAAAAAATATATATTTTTTTAAACCTCAAATTTCCACTTTCTCGAGTATGTATTTAGTAAAGTTGGGTGTTCAATAAAAGGACACTCAGTGTCAGTGATAAGCAAATTGTGTTAGGTTTGGTAAAACATCACCTTAATCTTAAATATGTTGACTTTGACAAGACAAAATGCGTAGTTTAACAATCTAATTACGATCAAAATCAAAATTCTAAAAGCCAATTAAATGAAGAAGCAGTGTCAAATTTAATTCATGGTTTCACCTAATTAATGTCATGATCCCACATTGATATAAGTATCCATAAATTCATATATTTGACATAGAATTTATATATTATATTGTTATTGTAGTTTGTGGTTCAATATCTGCATTGATTCGCTTTTTTAACAAAAGAACAAAAACATTACTTGTATTTAGTCCGAGGAAGTCTTTTGATTCTTCCAAGATACATATGAACAAGTGTATGAGAAATGAGTAAAATAGGAAAGGTAGTGAAATGACATGCAAAAGGCTCCAAAAAGTCATGCAAACTAAGAGATCGCCACGTGGTGATCTATTCCACACGTGTAACTCTTCGATAACATAATCCCAAAATCCATAGTTTTTGGTTTTTATCTCCCGGTTTTTGGGAATCCATCGTTCTCCCAGAACATCGACCTTTGGCAAAACCGGATTTCAAACTACGTTCGTATTAATAACATGCGAATACTTCCTGGTTCACGTTATACCAACCATTATAAAGGGACAATGAAATATATATAATATAGGCTGAGTTTAAGTGAAATGTTATGTTTGTATTATGATTATTATTATTATTATTAATTTTTTTTTAAGAAATGTATTGAGTTTATCTTAAACGATTTAACTTTTTTTTTTACTCTCAGACTTTTGTTAAAACTCAATTTTACCAAGGATAAGGCCACCCGCGAAACAACCGTCAGAAAATGTATATATATATATATATATATATATATATATATATATATATATATATATATGAAACATTATTGTCGAGTAATACATGTTATTCGGTATCTTAAATAGTACAATATACTTGAAATAAAATATATGTTTTCATACACTATATTAAAGCTCTTAATTGAGTTGGGCGGCCCATGGACTACCCCGATCTAACTCTTTTATGACAGGGAATTGACATGAGTAGGAGTAAATTATAATGTTTGGACGCATTATTATTTTTTTTGAAAAATGGTACATCTAGGAATAATCAAATAAGAAAGAAAACTCTGATCAAATGGGAGAGAAAAATTTTACCCATTTTAACCTAAAAGAAAATAACATATTACAACTTCTACCACCTACCCTAAATACCTAATTCTCTTCTCTCTCTTCAACCGAACCCACACCTTCTTCTTCATCAACTTCGGCTCCCATCCTCACGCGGCAGTCCTCTCCACGCGGCCACGCCATTCTGCTCTCTGTCGCTGTCCCAGAAAAAAACTGTCACTTCTGATCACCTTTTCCCGACCACCATAAACTCAATTCTCGTCAATTTCTGTGAAGATATTTTCCGATCTATGTGAAGATATTTTCCGATCACCGTCTTCTTCAATTTCTTCCGATGACCGGGCTGGTGTTCAAATAGGAGATTACCGCTGGCTTTTTATGGTATATTTCGGGCCCTGATCTGCATCAACAAAATCAATAAAGGTTAGTCTCAGATTCTTGATAACAAAAATTATGAAACCCAAATTTACATGCCAAAACTCATATTGAACGTTATTGATTTTAGTTACAGATATGTCACTGACTCAAGTTTTGTTTGGAGGCTTAGTTATTTTTTTGTAACTAATTCCACTAGTTTTATTTTTTTAGTTATGTAAATGTAACTAACATGCCACACTGGCATGTAATAATTGTTGGCCCACAAGAATAGTAGTCACTACTACAAATGTTAGATTCCACAACGGATATTCCACAACGAAACGCTGTCCCGTTGTGGAATCATGACGTTTCCACAACGGGACAAGAGTCCCGTTATGGAATCTTGATGTTTCCACAACGGGACAACTGTCCCGTTGTGGAATCTTGATGATTCCACAACGGGACAGTTATCCCGTTGTGGAATTTAAAAAAAATTAAGGTTTAAACAACGGGATGGTGACCCGTTGTTGAATCTAGCCGCGGCCGAGGCATACACTCGCCGCGGCCAAACTCTTCCACAACGGTACAGTGTACCGTTGTAGGAGAACTGTAAAACCAAACATTTCCCCGCGGCGAGCTTAAGCCTTGGCCGCGGCGAAATGTTTCCACAACGGTACAATAACCCGTTGTGGAAACATTTGGCCGCGGCCACGTATATATTTGGCCGCGGCGAAATGTCGCAGACTGTAACTTAAAAACTTCCCTCTCGATTTTTTTTTTCAAAAATTTCAGAAATTTCATTCTCTTCTTCTTCTTCTCTCTCTCTCTCTCTCTCTCTCTCTCCCCGACCCAACCCCACTATCTCTCTCTCTCTCTCCAACCCACGCCCACTCGCCGCCCCTCCTTATTCCTCCGCCGCCGTCGCCGCCCTCTCTCTCTCTTCTCTCTTCTTCCTCCGCCCTTCTCTTCTTCTCACCTTTTTTTCCCCGCCCTTCTTATTCCCCGCAACCCTCTCCTTCTTCTCCGCCCTTCTTCTTCTTCCCCGGTCTCCTTTTTCTTCTCCGCCCATTTCTTCTCCCCCGTCCTCCATTTTCTTCTCCGCCCCCTTCTTCTTCTCCGCCCTCATTCTTCTTCTCCGCCTCTCCTTCTTCCAAACCCACCAAACCCACTCTTCATAAACCCACCAAACATTCCGACCCACCCCCACACAAACCCACAAACCTTGCCTCCGACCACAACCCACATCTCCGACAACTTCATTGACTCACCACGCCCCATGCTCGTCGTCTTCACTCCAAGTAAGTATTTTTTATTATTTAATTTGTATTTTTATGTTGAAATTAGGTTAGAATTGTTTATTTGTGTCTAAATTATATAGATATTGAATATTGAATTTGATATTTATGTAGAAAATGAGTTTGGAATTGAATTTTTGTTTGAGTTTATGTTGGATTTGAGTTAGAATATTTGACTACCTTGAGTTTGAGTTGGAATTGAGTTAGAATATTAGATTAAATTTCGGTTTTAGTTTGTGTTAGAATTGTTTTGAATTGAAATTGAATTTTGGTTTAAGTTTATGTCGGAATTAGTTTGAATTGAAATTGAATTTCGGTTTGAGTTTGTATTGGAATTGGTTTGAATTGAGATTATGTTTAATTTTGTTTTTTCATAGATTATGTCTACTACAACCAAGAAAGATGATAAAAAGGTAAATTAATTACATGTTATTTGAAGTATTTCATTTACACGAATATTTGTTTTCTAATGTTTTTTTGTTGTTGTAGTAGACAATAACAAAAACCTTGCCTCCGACCACAACCCACATCTCCGACAACTTCATTGACTCACCACGCCCCATGCTCATCGTCTTCACTCCGGGTAAGTCTTTTTTTTATTTAATTTGTATTTTTATGTTGAAATTAGGTTAGAATTGTTTATTTGTGTCTATATTATATTGAAATTGAATATTGAATTTGATATTTATGTAGAAAATGAGTGTGGAATTGAATTTTGGTTTGAGTTTATGTTGGATTCGAATTAGAATATTAGATTGAATTTCGGTTTGAGTTTGTGTTGGAATTGTATTGAATTGAAATTGAATTTCGGTTTAAGTTTATGTCGGAATTAGTTTGAATTGAAATTGAATTTCGGTTTGAGTTTGTGTTGGAATTGTTTTGAATTGAAATTGAATTTCGGTTTAAGTTGATGTCGGAATTAGTTTGAATTGAAATTGAATTTCGGTTTGAGTTTGTATTGGAATTGGTTTGAATTGAGATTATATTTAATTTTATTTTTTCATAGATTATGTCTACTACAACCAAGGAAGTTGATAAATAGGTAAATTAAGTACATGTTATTTGAAGTATTTCATTTACGCGAATATTTGTTTTCTAATGTTTTTTGTTGATGTGCGTTAAGAATTTTTTTTTCGGATTTCAAGCTTGACAACCAAGGAGCCCGAAGTACCGTCAACCAAACTTTACGTACAATTGAAGAAGTCATATACACCGGATAACTTAGAAAACGTTCAAGAGGAGTCGGTATTTTACGTACAAACTTTTATAGAATGAGAATATTAGTTTGATTTTGGATGATATATATATTTGTTTTGGTTGTTTTTGGATATATATTTGGTTTTGGATGTAATGGATATGTTTTGGATGTTATGGCATATTTGGTTTTGAATATATAATTTCATTTCAGGTTTTTTTAATTAGAAAACTGTAAAAATTGTTGTCAATGGTGCCCACAAGAAGAGTAGTAGTGTCTATTTATGTACATTTGATGTCATATAGTCTTACGAAGACTCTTGCTTGTAATTGCTTATTCATTAATAAAAAGTTGAAACGTTCATTCATTCTTTCCTTGTTTGAAGCTTTATGATAAAACCTTAGTCTTTTAGTCCATAAACAAACCTAACAACTTACGAAGAGACAAATGTAGATTTGCATGAACAAACTCTTCGTAGTTTGCTTAAAACGATATATTCACAATCTAAGGGTCAAAGGACTATTGACCTCAGTATGATTGTTAGAAGAATCTATGATGTCTGGTTATGAGGCATTGAGATTTGGAGACTCTATAGTTCTTCTAGGTATCTTCCGAAGGTACTAAATTGACCAGTGCACTTCTAGAGACAAGATAAGAACAAACCATTTAACTTCTTATGTCTCGAAGTCACTATGAATGAATTGCATCATGCTTACCTTAATCCTGAAATGAGACATGCCATTTCACAGCTTAGTATTCTCATTTGAGAAAGTCAGAGTTCGGACTCACTATGTGATTCCGAACAGGGCCTATTGGTGAAGTACTAAGTTGTGAGAATGTCATGAGTAACTTTGTGAAGTTCTCATAGATATGGAATTCATGTACAAGAGTGCTGAAATGCAATGTATGTCACCTCATGCTTTGTTCCTTGGAGTGTGAATAAATGAACTGGCCAGTGTCCAAATTGAGTCCTGACTCTTTTGGATGAAACAATGTGACTTGTTAGCTCCTCGTCATATACATTGTTTCTAACTTATTCACAAGCGACAAAGGAGTCGAGGAAATAACAACTAGAAGGGTAAAATGGTAATTTAGTAAATCCCGACTAGCTGATGACATTCATGAAGGGTAGCATAGATAATATTCAGTGGATCCGCTCATTATAATTAGGTGAATTCTTGAGTAGAAAATAAATTCATTTGAACCGAGAGATTTTCAGTGTCAACTCTTTAGTGGAGTCAGTTGGCATTAAGCTAAACCTGGAAAAGGTTTGTGAACTTTTGAGTCCAAGTGTTTAGCTCAAGCTTTGTTCATTTGGGTCCATGAGGTCACTGTCACGAATCACATCGATAGGAATAGTTAAACTGGAAGCTAAGTCAAAACAAGAACGAAAATAGTTAAAAGGGTATTTTTGTCTTTTGAGACAAAGGATGAAATGAATGTCAATAAATTTTTTTGACAAGTTCATTTGATGACTTAATGTCACTCGGCCATGACTTGATCATTGGGCCTTGTGAATTAATTTCATTTCATAAGAATTTTATTGAAAATTCTAAATGGGCCTTTTCTTATGTTGTCATGAACAAGTGAAGAAAATTCTAGAAGCCTTTTTCTAGACGTAATAGGCGCCCACTACCCAAAGAGAAAGGGAAATTATTTTGTACATAAATGTATTTAGATACTTGCCAAAAGAAAAAGAGGAAACAAATTTGCATAAGGATGCACAAGGTATTTCGGCCAAGAGAGTAATAGGCAAGCCAAGGAACAAAAAAAGGAAACAAATCCTAGCCTTCTAGAAGGCTGCCTTGGGCGCCCAAATGGAATAAGAAATAAGGGTTATTTTGCTCATGAATATGTGATATTCTATAGAAGAGGAAACTACCTTATTGAAGGTAAGACCTCTCCTATAAATAGGAGCCTCATTCTTCTCATTCCATTCATTCCACACAAGTTAGAGATTGAGAGACTCTCTCTCTAGACATTGTGGCCGAAAATCCTCTCTCCCTCTCTCTAGTTTATTTTCGATTTTTTCTTGTCTTGGTACCTAGGTCCTCACTCGACCTAGTGTTTAGCTCTGCGACTTCGAGACTCGTTCTTAAGTCGTAGTGTTTAAAAGTGCCCACTCACTGATTCCTTCTTTTCGAGTGATTTAGTGATAGAAACTTTCGTGGTTGCTCGAGGTGCCGAAGAAAGAAAGAGAGACGTGCTGCGAGGGGAGACGAGCGTTGCAAACTTTCCAAAAGCTTCTTCAAAGTTCAAGCTTCAAGAAAGGTTAGAAAACTCTTAGCTCATATTGTTTTTAATTACATGTACTTGCTTCTTTGTCTAGGTTAGTAAAAACTGTTTTTACTTGAAAAGAAATTTTTAAAAATTCCGCCGCTTCCCGAAGCGTTTAATCTTTTTCTTAAACCCTAGATCAATTCCAACAAAAATAACTCTTAGGAACAATTTCGCCGCGGCGAAACTTTACACAACGGTACGATTGCACCGTTGTGGAAAGATTCGCCGCGGCGAACTATTCACGTTGCCGCGGCGAAGTGTTAAAATCTGCTAAATTTTTTCACAACGAGACTGTCCCGTTGTGAAATCATGGACATTTCCACAACGGGACTCATCCCGTTGTGGAATCATTACTTTTCCACAACGGGACGAGTACCGTTGTGGAAACATTCCACAGCGGAGGATTCCACAACGGTACAGAACCGTTGTGGAAGCTTTCCACAACGGTTCTGTACCGTTGTGGAATCCCCAGTTTATAGTAGTGAGTAGTCATAACTTATAAACATTTGATGTAATAAAGTCTTACGAAGACTCTTGCTTGTAACTGCTGAATAATTAATAAAGAGTTGCAACTTTCATTCATTCTTCCTTGTTTGTTTGAAGCTTTATGATAAACCTTAGTTTTTGGTCCTTAAACAAACCTAACAACAAATGAAGAGTCAAATATAGATTTTCATGAACAAACTCTTCATGGTTTGCCCACAAGAAGATTTGAAACTTTCATTCATTCTTCCTTTCATTCATTCTTCAAGTGTTGAACTAGACGAATTTTACGAAGACTGTCTAAAGGGTAATTTTGTCCATAAGGACAATAAAATGGTATGAATGTCAAAATAAGATTTTGGACATTGTCATATGATGACAGTGTACATAATCCACACGACCAACATGGACATTTGGGCCTTGAGGATTGAATCTCCTTTAATGGAATTTTATGTGAAAATTCTACATGGGCTTTTCTTATGTTGTCAAATAAAGAAACATGTAGAAGCTTGATCTAGACAATAAATTTCGATGCCCTTCATCAAGGAAAAAGAGGAAACAAATTTATAGCTTCTAGCTATACACATGGACGGCCAAGGCTAAGAAAAATGGAAACTATTTCCAACCCTGGTATTTTGATACGAATGAGAAATAAAGATTATGCTCATGAATATTTGATATTCAATAGAAAAGAGGAAACTACCTCTTCAAGGCAATCCCTCCTCCTATAAATACCACACCTCATTCACAATGTTGAATACACAAGTTGAGATTGAGAGCTTCTCTCTCTAGACTTGCCGCCCACCTCTCTCTCTCTCTCTCTCTCTCTCTCTCTCTCTCTCTCTCTCTCTCTCTTCTCTCTCTCTCTCTCTCTCTCTCTCTCTCTCTCTCTCTCTCTCTCTCTCTCTCTCTCTCTCTCTCTCTCTCTCTCTCTCTTCTGCTTGCTTGTTTTGGCACCTAGGTCCTCATTAGACCTAGCGTTTTGTTTTAGCTCTTTGGCTCAAAGACAAGTTCTTGAGTCATAGTGTTTAAAAGTTCCCACACACTAAATCCTAACTAAACTCGAAAGACTCTAGTGGTAGAAACTATCGTGGTTACTCAGGTTCAAGAAGACATGAAGGAGATGAGCTTAGTGGGGAGATGAGTGATTCAACCTTTCCAAAAGCTTCTCAACGCTCAAGCTTCAATCAAGGTTGGTATCGAGTGAAAAATCATAATAGTTTTTTAATTTTAAATTATATGCTCATGCACTTTGTCTAGGTAGTAAAATCGTTTTACGTGTTTTAAAGAATTTTTTTTATATTCCGCCGCTTGCTAGAAGCGATAAATTGCTCTTAATCCTAGATATATTCCAACACTTAGAAGCAAGATTTCTCGAGTCGGATGGCGAGTCCTCGACTCGAATCTCAAGTCCACAAGTTGACTCGTGGTCTCGTATCGACTTAGAAGCAAGATTCCCCGAGTCTAATGGAGAGTCCATAAGAAGAATGTCATGTCCATGAGTTCACTCTTGAGTCCTTGTGTCGGCTTACAAGCAATATTCCTCGAGTCGACAGGCGAGTCCTGAGTCGAATCTCAAGCCCATGAGGTGACTCTCGAGTCCCCGTGTTGACTTAGGAGCATGTCCATGAGTTGACTCTCTTGTCCTCGTGTCGACTTAGCAACAAGTCCACGACTTGAATCTCAAGTCCTCGTGTCGACTCAGGAAAGATTCCAAGAGTTGACTCTCGAGTCATTACGTATACTAAAAAAGAAGTTCACGAACCCTCGTGTCGACTTATAAGAAAGATTCCTCGAGTCGAGTGGTGAATCCTCGTGTTGAATCTTAAGTCCATGAGTTGACTCTCAAGTCTTCGTTTCCTCTTAAGAGAGAGATTCCTCGAGTCAACCGATGAGTCACGAGTCGAACAACAAGTCCATGAATTGACTCTTGAGTCCTCGTGTCGAGTCACAAAGAAGTCCACTAGTCGACCCTCGAGTACTTGTATCGACGTAAAAGAAACATTCCTCGAGTTGACTAGCAATTCCTCGAGTCGATCTCATCTACGAGGTGACTCTCGATTCCTTATGTCGACTTAGGAGCATGTCCACAAGTTGACTCCCTAGTCCTCGTGTCGACTTAGCAACAAGTCCACGAGTTGACGGTCGAATCATCGTGTCAACTTAGGAGCAATTCCACGAGTTGACTCTCAACTCCGTATGTCGACTTGGGAGCAAGTCGAGAGTCGGCTCCCTAGTCCTCATGTCGACTTAAGAGCAAGATTCCTCAAGTCGACATGCGAGTCCTCGAATCGAATCTCAAGGCCATAAGCTTACACTCGACCCATCGCGTCGACTTAAAAGCAGGTCCATGAGTTGACTCTCAAGTCCTCGTTCTGAGTTCAAACAATGTTCCTCGAGTTGACTCTCAACTCCTCGAGACAAATCTCAGCCCCACTACTTGACTTTTGAGTCATCGTGTTGACTCCAAAGCAAGTCCTTGAGTCGGGTGTGACGTCCTTGAGTAGACTATAATTGAGGATGCTAAATTTGAATATCAAGTTCACGAGTCGACTTTTGAGTCCCTGTGTCGACTCCAAGTCAAGTCATCGAGTCGACTCTGATGTCCTCGAGTATACTCATATTCAAGATGCTGGAGTTGAATCTCAAGTCCACTAGAAGAGTTTTGAGTCCTCATTTCGACTCCAAGTCAAGCACAAGTCAACTTTAACGTCCTAAAGTAAACTCTTATTCATGATGTTTGAGTAAGATCTCAAGTCTACGAGTTGACTTTTGAGTCCTCGTGTCGACCCTTAATCAAATCCTCGAGTCAACTACAACATTCTCGAGTAGACTTGAGTTCAAGATGCTTTTGGAGTTTAATCTCAAATCCACGAGTTAAATTTCAAGTCCTCGTGTCAACTCTAGATAAGATTCCTCGAGTCGACTGGCGATTCCTCGAGTTGAAGCTCAAGTCCATGAGTTCACTCCCGAGTCTTCATGTAATCGTAGGAGCAAGTCTACGAGTCGACTCCCAAGTCTTCATGTTGACTTAGGAGAAAGACCACGAGTCGACCCTCGAATCCTCAAAATGACTCAAGAGTGAGATTCCTTGAGCTGACGGTCGAGTCCTCGAGTTGAATCTCAATTCCACAAGTTGACTCTCGACTCCTTTTATTGACTAAGTCCATGAGTTGACCCTTAAGTCCTCGTGTCGACTTAGAAGCAAGATTCCTTGAGTCTACTGGCGAGTCCTCGAGTTGATTTAAAAAATCCACGAGTTGACTCTTGTTGTCAATGAAAATCGAAAACGTGGAAAGCTTCGAGCGGTTCGACCAAAGGTCGGATCAAGTGGTGCACCCGAGCCAAGTATGGAAACTCGAAAGTATCGAGTGTTGTTCCTCTAGCTCGGAGGCATTCTCTGATGAGAGAAGAGGGTGAATTGGTGGGGGGTGGGGTGTGACTGAGTTTCTTGTGAGCTGCCTGCATACTCGAGTTGTGGGATCAAGTCATTACATAGTTTAATGCGTGTGTATGCTATGTAGGGCGCGGACCCTGAAGGGTGTGCTCGACTGAGAAAACAGTGCGTGAAGAAGTCATTAGTGATGTTTCAAGACTCTAAAATCGAGTGACATGAGAGAAAATGCATGTCTTCACTTAGAGATTAAGCGGGAGAATTCCGGGCACAACTGTGTGCGGGAGATTAAACGCTTGATTAGAGGAAACGGTGTGCATAAAGTCTCTTGCGATGTTTTAGAACTCTAAAACCGAGTAATCTTGAGTAGGAATGCATGTGTCTCTAACCCTCTCTGAGGGGTGTATTTATAGTGGATATGGAGGCCTAGGAGGGCGCGCAATATAATTTGGCGAGCACGGGGCATGGGAGAAGGCCACGTGCACCCCTTCTGTACTATGGCACGTCGCGCCAATTGTTAAGTGCGGTGCGTCAGTTTATTGGTCCCGTGCGCACACTTTATTTTTTGGGGCGTGTGCGCGAGGGGGGGCTTCTAGGAGCGTACTCCGCGTGCATGTCCACATAAGCAAGAGACGTGTTGCACCGGGCCCGCAGCCTAGGTTGTGTGTGGCTGGAACGCTACGAAGTGTGGGCCTTAGCTTTAAATGGGCCTTAGCTTTTGTGGGCTTTGATGGGCTTTTTTGTGATCTAGCTCGTTGGGACTACATATTTGGGATTTGATGCGGAATTCTTCGTAAGTCACGAGAAATTTAAAAATTTCCCAAAATCACTAACAACATTAGCCCGCCAAGTATGTTTCTATGAGAACTCTGAGCGCGCCAATAAGCATCATCACGTGATAGATTAGCGGAGGGCATACAAGCTAACGCATGGGATCGCTTAGGCACTTGGGCCAAGAAGCACAATCGCTTAGTCGCTTGGGATAAGAAGCGTCATTGCGGACTAAAGCAGCGCGATGCATACAAGCTAACACACAAGATCTCTTAGGCACTTGGGCAAAGAAGCGCAATCGTTTAGTCGCTCGGGATAAGAAGTGTCAATGCGAGATAGATTAGCGGGGGGCATACAAGCTAACGTGCGGGATCGCTAAGGCACTTGGGCCTAGAAGCCCAATCTTGTAGTCGCTTGGGATAAGAAGTGTCATCATGGGATAGAGTAGCACGGGCCATACAAGCTAAAGCTAACACACGGGATCACTTAGGCACTTGGGCCAAGAAGCGCAATCGCTTAGTCGCTTCGGACAAGAAGCATCATTATGGACTAGAGTAGCGCAAGGTATACAAGCTAATGCGTGGGATCCCTTAGGCACTTAGGCCAAGAAGCGCAATCACTTAGTTGCTTGGGACAAGAAGTGTCATCGCACGATAGAGTAGCGGGGGGCATACAAGCTAACGTGCAGGATCATTTAGACACTTGAGCCAAGAAGTGCAATCGCTTAGTTGCTTGGGACAAGAAGTGTCATCATGGGATAGAGTAGTGTGGGCATACAAGTTAACGCGCGAGATCACTTAGGCACTAGGGCAAAGAAGCGCATTTGCTTAGTCACTTGAGACAAGAAGCGTCATAGCGGGATAGAGTAACGCGGGGCGTACAAGCTAACGTGCAGGATCGCTTAGGCACTTGGGCCACGAAGCGTAATCGCTTAGTCGCTTGGGATAAGAAGCGTTATTGCATGATAGGGTAGCTCAGGGCATACAAGCTAACGGGTGGGATCGCTTAGGCACTTGGGCCAAGACGTGCAATCACTTAGTCTCTTCAGTCTAGAAGCTGTTGGAATCGATCTAGGGTTTAAGAAAAAGTTTAACACTTCGGTAAGCGGCGGAATTTTAAAAACTTTCTTTTTACAAGTAAAACAGTTTTTACTAACCTACACAAAGAGCAAGCACATGTAAATAAAACTAATATGAGCATAATAAATTTACTAACCTCTTTAGAAGCTTGAACGTTGATGAGCCTTCGGAAGGTTGAAAACGTTCATCTCCCTCGTTGCACGTCTCTCTTCCTTTCCTCGCTAACTCGAGTAACCACGAAAGTTTCTATCACTAAATCACTCAAGATAAAAAGGAATTAGTGTGTGGGCACTTTTAAACAGTACAACTTAAGAACGAGTCTTGAAGTCGAAGAGCTAAACTCTAGGTCAAATGAGGACCTAGGTGCCAAAACAATAAAAATGAATTTGAATAGAGAGAGAGAGGAGAGGGACGGCCAAGTCTAGAGAGAGTAGCTCTCAATCTCTAAAACTTTGGATGAATGAAATGTGAAGAATAAGGCTCCTATTTATAGGAGAGGTCTCACCTTCAATAAGGTAGTTTCCTCTTCTATAGAATATCACATATTCATGAGCCAATTTCCTTTTCTTCTCCTTCTTTTGGGCGGCCAAGACTTGCCAAGCAAGTCCTTGGATTTGTTTCCTCTTTTATTTGCTTCTCCCTTGACCCATTTGGGAGCCCACATTGGTTTCCTCTTAGGGGAAATTTGTTTCCTCTTTTTCTTTTGGCAAGTATCTTCATACATTCATGCACAAAATATTCTCTCTTTCTTTGGGTATGTTGGGCGCCTATTTCAATCCAGAAAGGCCTTCTAGAAGCTTTTCCATTTGTTCATGACAACATGAAAAAGGCCCATTAAGAATTTTCAATAAAATTCTTATGAAATGAAATTAATCCACAAGGCCCAATAAATCTAATTTTGGCCGAGTGATGCATGTCATCAAATGACCATGTCAAAAAATTTATTGACATTCATTTCATCCTATGTCTCAAAAGACAAAAATACCATTTTGACAATTTTCGTTCTTGTTTTGACTTAGCTTCCAGTTTAACTATTCGTACTCGATGTGATTCGTGACAGTGACATCATGGATCTGTTGTCAATGGTGCCCACAAGAAGAGTAGTAGTGTCTATTTATGTACATTTGATGTCATATAGTCTTACGAAGACTCTTGCTTGTAATTGCTTATTCATTAATAAAAAGTTGAAACGTTCATTCAATCTTCCTTGTCTGAAGCTTTATGATAAAACCCTAGTCTTTTAGTCCATAAACAAACCTAACAACTTACGAAGAGACAAATGTAGATTTGCATGAACAAACTCTTCGTAGTTTGCTTAAAACGATATATTCGCAATCTTAGGGTCAAAGGACTATTGACCTCAGTATGATTGTTAGAAGAATCTATGATGTCTGGTTATGAGGCATTGAGAGTTTGGGACTCTATAGTTCTTCTAGGTATCTTCCGAAGATACTGAATTGACCAGTGCACTTCTAGAGACAATATAAGAACAAACCATTTAACCTCTTATGTCTCGAAGTCACTATGTATGAATTGCATCATGCTTACCTTAATCCTGAAATGAGACATGCCATTTCACACCTTAGTATTCTCATTTGAGAAAGTCAAAGTTCGGACTCACTATGTGATTCCGAACAAGGCCTATTGGTGAAGTACTAAGTTGTGAGTCTGTCATGAGTAACTTTGTGAAGTTCTCATAGATATGGAATTCATGTACAAGATTGCTGAAATGCAATGTATGTCACCTCATGCTTTGTTCCTTGGAGTGTGAATAAATGAACTGGCCAGTGTCCAAATTGAGTCCTGACTCTTTTGGATGAAACAATGTGACTTGTTAGCTCCTCGTCAATACATTGTTTCTAACTTATTCACAAGCGACAAAGGAGTTGAGGAAATAACAGCTAGAAGGGTAAAATGGTAATTTAGTAAATCCCGACTAGCTGATGACATTCATGAAGGGTAAACATAGATAATATTCAGTGGATCCGCTCATCATAATTAGGTCGAATTCTTGAGTAGAAAATAAATTCATTTGAACCGAGAGATTTTCAGTGTCAGCTCTTTAGTGGAGTCAGTTGGCATTAAGCTAAACTTGGAAAAGGTTTGTGAACTTTTGAGTCCAAGTGTTTAGCTCAAGCTTTGTTCATTTGGGTCCATGAGGTCACTGTCACGAATCACATCGATAGGAATAGTTAAACTGGAAGCTAAGTCAAAACAAGAACGAAAATTGTCGAAAGGGTATTTTTGTCTTTTGAGACATAAGGATGAAATGGATGTCAATAAATTTTGACAAGTTCATTTGATGACTTAATGTCACTCGGCCATAATATGATTAATTGGGCCTTGTGAATTAATTTCATTTCATAAGAATTTTATTGAAAATTCTTAATGGGCCTTTCACATGTTGTCATGAACAAATGAAGAAGCTTCTAGAAGCTCCTTCTAGATGTGAAATGGGCGCCCAAATACCCAAGGGAAAGAGAAATTATTTTGTGCATAAATGTATCAAGATACTTGCCAAAAGAAAAAGAGGAAACAAATTTCCTCTATGAGGAAAGCATAAGTTCGGCCAACACAAGGGAAAGAGAGAGACAAACTAAATGAGGAAACAAATCCAAGGCTTATTGAAGCACATGTTGGACCCGCAAAGCAAGGGAAAAAGAGGAAATAAGATTTCCTCATAAAGGCTTGGAAAATAAGAGGAAACTACTTCTTTCCAAGGCCAACCCTTCTCCTATAAATAGGACCCTCATTCCTCTCATTCTATTCAATTCAACATAAGTTAGAGATTGAGAGACTCTCTCTCTAGACATTGTTGGCCGCCCCTCTTCTCTCTCTTTCTAGTTTCTATTTTCGATTTTTCTTGTCTTGGCACCTAGGTCCTCACTCGACCTAGTCTTTAGCTCTGCGACTTTGAGACTCGTTCTTAAGTCGTAGTGTTTAAAAGTGCCCACTCACTGATTCCTTCTTTTCGAGTGATTTAGTGATAGAAACTTTCGTGGTTGCTCGAGGTGCCGAGGAAAGAAAGAGAGACGTGCTGCGAGGGGAGACGAGCGTTGCAACTTTCCAAAAGCTTCTACAAGGTTCAAGCTTCAAGAAAGGTTAGTAACTTTAATAGCTCATATTAGTTTTTATTTACATGTACATGCTCTTGTCTAGGTTAGTAAAAACTAGTTTTACTTAAAAAGAAAATTTTTAAAATTCCGCCGCTTAACGAAGCGTTAAACTTTTTCTTAAACCCTAGATCGATTCCAACAAATGGTATCAGAGCTATGGTCAAAGGAATGCATGTGCATGTTTTTAAAATTATGAGCTTGAAAATCGTTTTCGAAAGTTTACTAATTTTGTGACAAGTTAGAATTGTAATCTTAGATTTTTTTTAATTTATTGCTCATGCCTTTAAATTAAAAACCATGTTGATTTTCTATGAGTTTGGGATGATGTTAAAACACATTAGAATCAGTTCTAAAATTTTTAATTTTTTATATTGAAAAACGTGTTTTAAAGGTTTGAGAATTTTCGAGTAAAATTTTGTGACTAGTTTTGTTTTCTTGCTAGTTTCGTTTATTTACTTGAATCGTTTTATGCATGTTGATTATTTCTTTTATTCTATGTTATTACCTTGCTAATAAAACACAAATAAAAGCTTTAATAACCTTCATAAAACGTTCCGTTACACTCGATTCTTTTTCGCACCTAAAAGGACGAAGTTTTAATTTATTTCTTTTTCTTCGAGCTGGAATGTAAACCCGCATTAAAAGCGGCATAACTCTCTGCTCAGAAATCGAAATTTAATGATTCTTGAATCAAATTAAAGCTCTGTCTGTCCTCTGTCCAATGCCACCGGTTTCGGCTCAAAAGGACATCGGAGCCGCCAGATATGGCGATTTTACTCCGAGGTGCGCGGCTGTCTGAAACTCCTGTTTTTTAGAAATCCGGATTTTCAAACCCCACTACCATGAGTTATAAAACTCTAATGAGAAAATTTTCTTGAGCAAAAATGTTTTTCATATGATTATAAACATGATGTGTAAAGATTAAAAGTTTTGATTTTTGAAAGATTAATTGAAATTGAGTTTTTACAAAACTAGTTTGAATTTTGAAAAACCGTTTTCACTTTCAAACTTGAAAAATATTTTGTCACCCATATCAAATAAGTTTTCAAAATGTTTTCAAAACTATATCTATATCACATATGTTCAAAATCTATATGCTCTTGAAAATTTGAGTGGGAGGTCTCCTTGTAGACAAGCCGAAAAATAAAAAGATGTGTAATCTCAAACTTTCAAGTGTTCGAGTGAGTTGAAGTTCACACTTCCCTCACGCACTTTCCCGAAATAGAAAATAGGAAAAGATCGAGTATGTACCTTGTGCCTTTATGCACTAATACTGCTCTGAACATGTCGATCTAGGATTCCCTTCTAGTTGTCCGCTCTGTCGCTCTCTAACTAGGAAATTTGTTTCCAAACTTAAAAGAGTCGATGAACCAACTCCAAAAACTAAGTGGGAGGGTTATACTTGTTGTTTGTAACCCACGATCCCCAACACTAATGAAAAGTGCAAGTGTCGCCGGACTAAGAGTCACCCTTGTGGCCCTCTCTTAAATGAGAGTACTCAAGGGCGCTTTGCTCTGATCATTGCTCAATGAGCTACGTCCGAGAGTGAGACGATGATGACAAGACCTCCCCTCGGCGGATTGTTTTTCAAAGTCAATCTTTTAGACTAAGTGGTTGGTTACACACTTAGACTCAATCCCTAGTAATCCTCCCTCGAGGCCCTGCGAAAGGATGTGAGTGATCAAACCAATTTACAAGGTGGCTAGTCAAAATTGATGTATTGACATCTTGGCTATGCATTAATGATGAGTCATTTACTTATGAAAGGAGACTCGTTGCGGCCTTCCCTCGAAGGAGTAAAGTGTCATTTCGTTCATAACACCTTTGGATTTTATAAAGTCTTAAACAAACTTAAATCCTAAACCAAAGACTAATCATAAACTTGTTTCAACTTTTATAGGCAATATGTCTCCCAACTCTCTCTCTTTCATTCTTTCCTCGAACAAACTCGAAAACGAAAACTACATAGACTCGAAACGTAACCTCGACATAATACCTACCGTTAACAAGCACAAATGGGTACTCACCACCCCGTGTCCTCCTCTGACGAATGATGATTCAACTCAAGAGGACAATGACGCCTTAGCGGCCTGGCTTCGATCCGATGAGATTGTGAGGTGCTATATCTTGGCATCTATGAACAATATGCTGAAAGAGCAACATCGTGACTTCGAGACTGCCGCTGACATGCTCTACAATCTCCTTGAGATGTTTGGAGGGCAAAGGCGTCAAACAAGGCTACAAGCAGTCCGACAGTTTATGAACTGTCATATGCAGGCTAGGACTCCTGTTGGAGACTTCATGATACTGATCATTAGTTTTCTGAATAAAATGGAAATCCTAGGATCTGAGATTGATGGGAAGAATATCATAGATATGATCTTAGAAACTCTCCCCGCATCTCTTGATACCGCCAAGATGAACTACTCCATAAACAAGCTAGAGTACACTGTTACCAAGCTTATGAAGGAGTTTCACACTGCTGAAGATCTCACTAAGAGAAAGAGGAATCAAGGAGAGGCACATGCTACTGAGCAAAGAGCCTCCGCCTCTGGAACTAAGAAGAGACCTCACAAGGTCGATAAAAAGAACTGTCCTGCCAATCTCAAAGCAAAGGAACATAGTATTGTACTAGTTACCGAAGCATGCTTAGTAGCTGATAATGTATCAACATGGATTCTTGACTCCGCTGCTACTAACCATATTTGTTGTTCCTTGAATGGTTTCAAGAAAACCAAAAGCTTAGAGGAAGGCGAGTTCTGTTTCAAATGGGGTGATGGGAGCCTGGTGTCTGCAAAGGCTGTGGGATCCGTGACGCTGTCTTTTGAAGACCGCACTTTAAACTTGAATAATGTATATTTTGTTCCTACCTTTGGGAAGAACTTAATATCCGTTGCTCGTCTTCGTGAGCAAGATTATTGTTTAAAGTTCATTAAGAATGGAATTCGTATTTCGTTTCCTGATAATTCTTTTGTCACTGATGCATGTATGAAGAATGCTCTTTTCTACATCTATCCCACCCAACCTTCTCTTTTAGACACCGAAATAGATAATGATCTAATTAGGGAGCCAAAGAGGATCAAACTTTCTGAATCCTCCGATCTAACAAAATCAACACACCTATGGCACTTAAGACTTGGTCATATCAGTCTAGAAAGGATTAAGAGACTTGTGAGGGATGGTCCACTCCAAGGCTCTGCAATAGGTTCACTACCTACTTGTGAATCCTGCATAGAAGGAAAAATTACTAAGCGACCTTTCTCTGATAAAGGTCGAAGAGCCACTGAGTTGCTGGAACTAATACATTCTGATGTATGTGGTCCGCTCAGCCAACAGGCACGTGGAGGATGCGAATACTTCGTTACCTTCACTGATGATTACTCACGATATGGGTTTGTCTATTTGCTCAAACACAAATCCGAGACCTTTAACGTATTTAAGGTCTTTAGGGCTTTAGTGGAAAAGCAAACTGGCAAAGTGATCAAAACCCTTCGATCTGATCGAGGTGGTGAGTATATGTCTGGAGAGTTCGATGACTTTCTTAAAGAAGAAGGTATCGCTTCTCAGCTTACCGCACCTGGCACACCTCAACAAAACGGAGTGTCAGAGAGAAGAAACCGAACTCTTATGGAGATGGTTAGATCAATGATGAGTTACTCATCACTCCCGCTTTCCTTTTGGGGATATGCTCTCGAAACAGCCGCTTACATTCTGAACCAAGTTTCGTCTAAAACGGTTCCTGGTACTCCTTATGAACGATGGACTGGCCGTAAAGTATTTCTTGGCCGCATCCGAATTTGGGGTTGCCCTGCACATGTGCTAAGGCAAAAGACTAGCAAGTTGGCTAGTAGGTCAGAATTGTGCCTGTTTGTAGGATATCCGAAGGAAACCAAAGGTTTTACTTTCTATAGTCCCGAGGACGATAAGACTTTCGTTAGCACGAATGCTCGTTTCCTTGAGGAGGACTTTATGAAGGATGCGAAACCTAGAAGCAAAATTGTGCTTGAAGAAAAGTTGGGTGAGGAAGTTTCTACCTCATCTGTAAGAACTGTTCTTACCCCAACTGAAGCACAACCTAACTCATCAGAATCTCGTCAAGTAGTACTTAGACGTAGTGGGAGGGCTACTCAAAAGCCTGACAGGTACATGTCTTATGGAGACTCTCTTGTAGCCGTCTCCGACATTGATGATCCTGTTTCCTATAGCCAAGCAATGGCTTGTTCTGAATCAAACCTTTGGCTTGACGCCATGAAAGTTGAGATGCACTCGATGTATGTCAACAAAGTCTGGAAACTTGTAGACCTTCCTGAAGGGATTAAACCCGTAGGGTGTAAGTGGATATACAAGAAGAAAAGGGGTCCTGATGGGAACGTTGAGACGTTCAAAGCACGACTTGTGGCAAAGGGTTATACCCAACAAGAAGGGATTGACTATGAAGAAACCTTCTCGCCAGTCGCGATGCTTAAATCCATCCGCATACTCCTATCCATAGCTGCAGCTCTCGACTATGAGATCTGGCAAATGGATGTCAAGACAGCCTTTCTGAATGGCAATCTTGACGAGCGCATTTACATGGCTCAACCAGACGGTTTCGTGGATAAAGGTCAAGAGACCAAGGTTTGTGAGTTGCTTAAATCCATTTATGGACTAAAGCAAGCATCTAGGTCATGGAATATTAGATTCGATGAAACTGTAAAGAGCTTCGGCTTTGAACAGTCAATAGATGAGCCTTGTGTTTACAAGTTAATACACGAAGGCAAAGTTGTGTTTCTGGTACTATATGTCGATGATATACTACTAGTTGGTAATGACGTGGGTAAGTTATCTGAGGTTAAGGTCTGGCTAGCAAAGCAATTCGATATGAAGGATCTAGGAGAAGCCGCGTACATTCTGGGAATCCAAATCTTTCGAGATAGGAAAAACCGGACCCTGTCGCTCTCTCAAGCATCTTATATTGATAAGGTGATGGATCGCTTCTCGATGCAAGACTGCAAGAGGGGTCAAACACCCTTTAGGCATGGAGTTTCACTCTCTAAGGACCAGTCTCCCAAGACTGCACAAGAGATTGAAGACATCAGGAAAATTCCTTACGCCTCTACCGTAGGAAGCCTTATGTATGCTATGCTTTGCACTAGACCTGACATCTGTTTCGCCGTTGGCGTAGTTAGCCGTTTCCAATCCAACCCTGGACCCGAGCACTGGGTTGCTGTTAAGCATGTTCTTAAGTATCTTCGAAGAACTAGGAACTTGATGCTTACATACTCAGGTACTGACCTGACTATGACGGGATATACCGACTCCGATTTTCAAGCGGATAAGGATTCCAGGAAATCCACTTCCGGATCTGTGTTCATCCTTAATGGTGGAGCTGTTGTGTGGAGAAGTATTAAGCAATCTTGCATTGCTGACTCCACAATGGAAGCAGAATATGTGGCTGCTTGTGAAGCATCCAAAGAGGCTATATGGCTTAGAAAATTCCTTAAGTATTTGGAAGTTGTTCCAAACGTCGACGAGCCCATGACCCTTTATTATGATAATAGTGGGGCTGTCGCTAACTCAAAGGAACCTAGAAGCCATAAGCACTCTAAACATATTGGGAGGAAATACCATTTGATTCGAGAGATCGCGCAACGCGGAGACGTGGAGGTGAAGTAGATCTCTGGCAGATCTACTCACCAAGGCCCTAGCGAACATGGTCTTCGACCAACTTCGAGAGGGATTGGGCATGTAGGACTACTCACATCTTCTTTGAGTCAAGTGGGAGTTTGTTGTCAATGGTGCCCACAAGAAGAGTAGTAGTGTCTATTTATGTACATTTGATGTCATATAGTCTTACGAAGACTCTTGCTTGTAATTGCTTATTCATTAATAAAAAGTTGAAACGTTCATTCAATCTTCCTTGTCTGAAGCTTTATGATAAAACCCTAGTCTTTTAGTCCATAAACAAACCTAACAACTTACGAAGAGACAAATGTAGATTTGCATGAACAAACTCTTCGTAGTTTGCTTAAAACGATATATTCGCAATCTTAGGGTCAAAGGACTATTGACCTCAGTATGATTGTTAGAAGAATCTATGATGTCTGGTTATGAGGCATTGAGAGTTTGGGACTCTATAGTTCTTCTAGGTATCTTCCGAAGATACTGAATTGACCAGTGCACTTCTAGAGACAATATAAGAACAAACCATTTAACCTCTTATGTCTCGAAGTCACTATGTATGAATTGCATCATGCTTACCTTAATCCTGAAATGAGACATGCCATTTCACACCTTAGTATTCTCATTTGAGAAAGTCAAAGTTCGGACTCACTATGTGATTCCGAACAAGGCCTATTGGTGAAGTACTAAGTTGTGAGTCTGTCATGAGTAACTTTGTGAAGTTCTCATAGATATGGAATTCATGTACAAGATTGCTGAAATGCAATGTATGTCACCTCATGCTTTGTTCCTTGGAGTGTGAATAAATGAACTGGCCAGTGTCCAAATTGAGTCCTGACTCTTTTGGATGAAACAATGTGACTTGTTAGCTCCTCGTCAATACATTGTTTCTAACTTATTCACAAGCGACAAAGGAGTTGAGGAAATAACAGCTAGAAGGGTAAAATGGTAATTTAGTAAATCCCGACTAGCTGATGACATTCATGAAGGGTAAACATAGATAATATTCAGTGGATCCGCTCATCATAATTAGGTCGAATTCTTGAGTAGAAAATAAATTCATTTGAACCGAGAGATTTTCAGTGTCAGCTCTTTAGTGGAGTCAGTTGGCATTAAGCTAAACTTGGAAAAGGTTTGTGAACTTTTGAGTCCAAGTGTTTAGCTCAAGCTTTGTTCATTTGGGTCCATGAGGTCACTGTCACGAATCACATCGATAGGAATAGTTAAACTGGAAGCTAAGTCAAAACAAGAACGAAAATTGTCGAAAGGGTATTTTTGTCTTTTGAGACATAAGGATGAAACGGATGTCAATAAATTTTGACAAGTTCATTTGATGACTTAATGTCACTCGGCCATAATATGATTAATTGGGCCTTATGAATTAATTTCATTTCATAAGAATTTTATTGAAAATTCTTAATGGGCCTTTCACATGTTGTCATGAACAAATGAAGAAGCTTCTAGAAGCTCCTTCTAGATGTGAAATGGGCGCCCAAATACCCAAGGGAAAGAGAAATTATTTTGTGCATAAATGTATCAAGATACTTGCCAAAAGAAAAAGAGGAAACAAATTTCCTCTATGAGGAAAGCATAAGTTCGGCCAACACAAGGGAAAGAGAGAGACAAACTAAATGAGGAAACAAATCCAAGGCTTATTGAAGCACATGTTGGACGTGCAAAGCAAGGGAAAAAGAGGAAATAAGATTTCCTCATAAAGGCTTGGAAAATAAGAGGAAACTACTTCTTTCCAAGGCCAACCCTTCTCCTATAAATAGGACCCTCATTCCTCTCATTCTATTCAATTCAACATAAGTTAGAGATTGAGAGACTCTCTCTCTAGACATTGTTGGCCGCCCCTCTTCTCTCTCTTTCTAGTTTCTATTTTCGATTTTTCTTGTCTTGGCACCTAGGTCCTCACTCGACCTAGTCTTTAGCTCTGCGACTTTGAGACTCGTTCTTAAGTCGTAGTGTTTAAAAGTGCCCACTCACTGATTCCTTCTTTTCGAGTGATTTAGTGATAGAAACTTTCGTGGTTGCTCGAGGTGCCGAGGAAATAAAGAGAGACGTGCTGCGAGGGGAGACGAGCGTTGCAACTTTCCAAAAGCTTCTACAAGGTTCAAGCTTCAAGAAAGGTTAGTAACTTTAATAGCTCATATTAGTTTTTATTTACATGTACATGCTCTTGTCTAGGTTAGTAAAAACTAGTTTTACTTAAAAAGAAAATTTTTAAAATTCCGCCGCTTAACGAAGCGTTAAACTTTTTCTTAAACCCTAGATCGATTCCAACAGGATCCAAATGAACAAAGCTTGAGCTAAACACTTGGACTCAAAAGTTCACAAACAAGTCACATTGTTTCATCCAAAAGAGTCAAGACTCAATTTGGACACTGGCCAGTTCATTTATTCACACTCCAAGGAACAAAGCATGAGGTGATATACATTGCATTTCAGCAATCTTGTACATGAATTCCATATCTATGAGAACTTCACAAAGTTACTCATGACATTCTCACAACTTAGTACTTCACCAATAGTCCCTATTCGAAATCACATAGTGAGTCCGAACTCTGACTTTCTCAAATGAGAATACGTAAGTTGTGAAATGGCATGTCTCATTTCAGGATTAAGGTAAGCACGATGCAATTCATACGTAGTGACTTCGAGACATAAGAGGTTAAATGGTTTGTTCTTATCTTGTCTCTAGAAGTGCACTGATCAATTCAGTACCTTCAGAAGATACCTAGAAGAACTATAGAGTCTCCAACTCTCAATGCCCCATAACCAGACATCATAGATTCTCCTAACCCAAGTTTAGCTTAATGTCAACTAACTCCACTAAAGAGTTGACACTGAAAATCTCTCAGTTCAAATGAATATATTTTCTACTCAGGAATTCAACCTAATTATAATGAGTGGATCCACATAATATTATTAGTGTTTACCCTTCATGAATATCATCAGCTAGTCGGGATTTACAAAATTACCATTTTACCCTTCAAGCTGTTATTTCCTCAACTCCTTTGTCGCTTGTGAATAAGTTAGAAACAATATATTGACGAGGCGTACTGAGGTCAATAGTCCTTTGACCCTTAGATTGCGAATATATCGTTTTAAGCAAACTACGAAGAGTTTGTTCATGCAAATCTACATTTGTCTCTTCGTAAGTTGTTTAGTTTGTTTATGGACTAAAGACTAATGTTTTTATCAAAAAGCTTCAAACAGACAAGGAGGAATTAATGAACGGTTCAACTTTTTATTAATGAATAAGCAATTACAAGCAAGAGTCTTCATGAGACTTTATTATATCAAATGTACTCTTCTTGTGGGCACCATTGACAACAAACTCCCACTTGACTCAAAGAAGATGTGAGTAGTCCTTCATGCCTAATCCCTCTCGCTAGGGCCTTTGTGAATGGATCTGCTAGGTTGTCCACCGTTGAGATCTTCTTCACTTCCACGTCTCCGCGCTGCACGATCTCTCGAATCAAATGGTATTTTCTCTCAATATGCTTGGAGCGCTTATGGCTTCGAGGTTCCTTTGAGTTAGCGACAGCCCCACTATTATCACAATAAAGGGTCATGGGCTCGTCGACTTAAGGAATTTTCTAAGCCATACAGCCTCTTTGGATGCTTCACAAGCAGCCACATATTCTGCTTCCATTGTGGAGTTAGCAATGCAAGATTGCTTAATACTCCTCCACACAACAGCTCCACCATTAAGGATGAGCACAGATCCCGAAGTAGATTTCCTGGAATCCTTATACGCTTGAAAATCGGAGTCGGTATATCCCGTCATAGTCAGGTCAGTACCTGAGTATGTAAGCATCAAGTTCATAGTTCTTCGAAGATACTTAAGAACATGCTTAACAGCAATCCAGTGCTCGGGTCCAGGGTTGGATTGGAAACAGCTAACTACGCCAACAGCGAAATAGATGTCAGGTCTAGTGCAAACCATAGCATACATGAGGCTTCCTACGGCAGAGGCGTAAGGAATTTTCCTCGTGTCTTCAATCTCTTGTGCAGTCTTGGGAGACTGGTCCTTAGAGAGTGAGACTCCATGCCTAAAGGGTGTTTGGCCCTTCTTGGAGTCTTGCATCGAGAAGGGATCCATCACCTTATCAATATAAGATGCTTGAGAGAGCGACAGGGTCCGGTTTTTCCTATCTCGAAAGATTTGGATCCCCAGAATGTACGCAGCTTCTCTTAGATCCTTCATGTCGAATTGCTTTGCTAGCCAGACCTTAACCTCAGATAATTTACCCACATCGTTACCTATGAGTAATATATCATCGACATATAGTACCAGAAACATAACTTTGCCTTCGTGTATTAACTTGTAAACACAAGGCTCATCTATTGACTGTTCAAAGCCGAAGCTTTTCACAGTTTCATCGAATCTAATATTCCATGACCTAGATGCTTGCTTTAGTCCATAAATGGACTTAAGTAACTCACAAACCTTGGTCTCTTTACCTTTTTCCACGAAACCGTCTGGTTGAGCCATGTAAATGCGCTCGTCAAGATTGCCATTCAGGAAGGCCGTCTTGACATCCATTTGCCATATCTCATAGTCGAGAGCTGCAGCTATGGATAGGAGTATACGGATGGATTTAAGCATTGCGACTGGCGAGAAGGTTTCTTCATAGTCAATCCCTTCTTGTTGGGTATAACCCTTTGCCACAAGTCGTGCTTTGAACGTCTCGACGTTCCCATCAGGACCCCTTTTCTTCTTGTATATCCACTTACACCCTACGGGTTTAATCCCTTCAGGAAGGTCTACAAGTTTCCAGACTTTGTTGGCATACATCGAGTGCATTTCAACTTTCATGGCATCAAGCCAAAGGTTTGATTCAGAACAAGCCATCGCTTGGCTATAGGAAACAGGGTCATCCATGTCAGAGACGGCTACGAGAGAGTCTCCATAGGACATGTACCTGTCAGGCTTTTGAGTAGCCCTTTCACTACGTCGAAGTACTACTTGACGATATTCTGATGAGTTAGGTTATGTTTCAGTTGGGGTAAGAAAAGTTCTTACAGATGAGGTAGAAGCTTCCTTACCCAACTTTTCTTCAAGCACAATTTTGCTTCTAGGTTTTGCATCCTTCATAAAGTCCTCCTCAAGGAAACGAGCATTCGTGCTATTGAAAGTCTTATCGTCCTCGGGACTATAGAAATTAAAACCCTTGGTTTCCTTTGGACAACGAACAGACACAATTCTTACCTACTAGCCAACTTGCTAGTCTTTTGCCTTAGCACGTGTGCGGGGCAACCCCAAATTTTGATGCGGCATAGATTCACTTTACGGCCAGTCCATCGTTCATAAGGAGTACCAGGAACCGTCTTGGATGGAACTTGGTTCAGAATATAAGCGGCTGTTTCGAGGGCATATCCCCAAAAGGAAAGAGGGACTGATGAGTAACTCATCATTGATCTAACCATCTCCATAAGAGTTCGATTTCTTCTGTCTGACACTCCGTTTTGTTGAGGTGTGCCAGGTGCGGTAAGCTGAGAAGCGATACCTTCTTCTTTAAGAAAGTCATCGAACTCTCCAGACATATACTCACCACCTCGATCAGATCGAAGGGTTTTGATCACTTTGCCAGTTTGCTTTTCCACTAAAGCCCTAAAGACCTTAAATACGTTAAAGGTCTCGGATTTGTGTTTGAGCAAATAGAAAAAAACCATATCGCGAGTAATCATCAGTGAAGGTAACAAAGTATTCGTATCCTCCACGTGCCTGTTGGATGAGCGGACCACATACATCAGAATGTACTAGTTCCAGCAACTCAGTGGCTCTTCGACCCTTATCGAAGAAAGGTTGCTTAGTCATTTTTCCTTTTATGCAGGATTCACAAGTAGGTAGTGAACCTATTGCAGAGGCTTGGAGTGGACCGTCCCTCACAAGTCTCTTAATCCTATCTAGATTGATATGACCAAGTCTTAAGTGCCAGAGATATGTTGATTTTGTTAGATCGGAGGATTCAGAAAGTTTGATCCTCTTTGGCTCCCTAATTAGATTGTTATCTATTTCGGTGTCTAAAAGTAAAGGTTGAGTGGGATAGATGTAGAAAATAGCATTATTCATACATGCATCAGTGACAAAAGAATTATCAGGAAACGAAATACGAATTCCATTCTTAATGAACTTTAAACAATAATCTTGCTCAAGAAGACGAGCAACGGATATTAAGTTCTTCCCAAAGGTAGGAACAAAATAAACATTATTCAAGTTTAAAGTGCGGTCTTCAAAAGACAGCGTCACGGATCCCACAGCCTTCGCAGACACCAGGCTCCCATCACCCCATTTGAAACAGAACTCGCCTTCCTCTAAGCTTTTGGTTTTCTTGAAACCATTCAAGGAACAAAAAATATGGTTAGTAGCAGTGGAGTCAAGAATCCACGTTGATACATTATCAGCTACTAAGCATGCTTTGGTAACTAGTACAATACTATGTTCCTTTGCTTTGAGATAGGCAGGACAGTTCTTTTTATCGGCCTTGTGAGGTCTCTTCTTAGTTCTAGAGGCGGAGGCTTTGTGCTCAGTAGCATGTGCCTCTCCTTTATTCCTCCTTCTCTTAGTGAGACCTACAGCAGTGTGAAGTTCCATCATAAGCTTGGTAACAGTGTACTCTAGCTTGTTTATGGAGTAGTTCATCTTGGAGGTCTCAAGAGATGCGGGGAGAGTTTCTAAGATCATATCTATGACATTCTTCCCATCAATCTCAGATCCTAGGATTTCCATTTTATTCAGATAACTAATGATCAGTATCATAAAGTCTCCAACAGGAGTCCTAGCCTTCATATGACAGTTCATAAACTGTCGGACTGCTTGTGGCCTTGCTTGATGCCTTTGCCCTCCAAACATCGCATGGAGATTGTTGAGCATGTCGGCGGCAGTCTCGTTGTCACAATGATGTTGTTGCAACACATTGTTCATTGATGCTGAGATATAGCACATCACAATCTCATCGGAGCAGAGCCAGACCGCCAAGGCATCTTTGTCCTCTTGAGTCGAATCATCATTCGTCAGAGGAGGACATTGTTCATTGATACCCATTTGTGTTTGTTAATGGTAAGGACGATGTCGTGGTTACGTTTCGATTCTACGTAGTTTTCATTTTCGAGTTTGTTCGAGGAAAGGATGATTGAGAGAAGGTGGAGAGACATGTTGCTTAATTAAGTTGAAACAAGTTTATGATTAGTCTTTTGGTTTAGGATTTGAGTTTGTTTAAGTTTTTAGGATGAACAAGACATGAAAAATCCAAAGGTGTTATGAACGAAATGACACTTTACTCCTTCGAGGGAAGGCCGTAACGAGTCTCCTTTCATAAGTAAATGACTCATCACTAATGCATAGCCAAGATGTCAATACATCAAATTTGACTAGCCACCTTATAAAAAAGTTTGATCACTCACATCCTTTCGCAGGGCCTCGAGGGAGGATTACTAGGGATTGAGTCTAAGTGTGTAACCAACCACTTAGTCAAAAAGATCGAATTTGAAAAACAATCCGCCGAGGGGAGGTCTTGTCTCATTGTCTCACTCTTGGACTTAGCTCATTGAGCAATGATCAGAGCAAAGCGCCCTTGAGTACTCTCATTTAAGAGAGGGCCACGAGGGTGACTCTTAGTCCCACGTTAATTGCTTCTTTCATTAGTTTTGGGGATCGTGGGTTACAAACAACAAGTATAACCCTCCCACTTAGTTTTTGGAGTTGGTACATCGACTCTTATAAGTTCGGAAACGGTTTTCCTAGTTATAGAGCGATAGAGTGGACAACTAGAAAATTATCCTAGATCTTCATGTTCAGAGCAGTGTTAGTGCATAAAGGCACAAGGGACATACTCGGATCTTTTCCTATTTTCTATTTCGGGAAAGTGCATGAGGGAAGTGTGAAGTTCAACTCGAACACTTGAAAGTTTGAGATTACACATCCTTTTATTTTTCGGCTTGTCTACAAGGAGACCTCCCACTCAAATTTTCAAGAGCATATAGATTTTGAACATATGTGATATAGATATAGTTTTGAAAACATTTTGAAAACTTATTTGATTTGGATGACAAAAAATTTTCAAGTTTGAAAATGAAAACGGTTTTTCAAAATTCAAACTAGTTTTGTAAAAATTCAATTTCAATTAAACTTTCAAAAATCAAAACATTTTAATCTTACACATCATGTTTATAATCTTATGAAAAACATTTTTTCTCAAGAAATATTTCTCATTAGAGTTCTATAACTCATGGTAGTGGGGCTGAAAATCCGGAATTCTAAAAAACTGGACTTTCGGAACAGCCGCGCACCTCGGAGTAAAATCGCCATAACTGGCGGCTACAATGTCCTTTTGACCCAAAACCGGTGGCATTGGAAAGAAGACAGACAGAGCTTTAATTTGATTCAAGAATCATTAAATTTCGATTTCTGGCGGCTACAGAGTTATTCCACTTTTACTGCGGGTTTTACTCCAGCTCGAAGAAAAAGAAATAATTAAAGTTCGGTCTTTTTAGGTGCGAAAACGAATCGAGTGTAACAGAACGTTTTATGAAGTTGTTAAAGATTTTATTTTTGTTTTATTAGCAAGGTAATATCATGGTATAAAAGAATTAACAACAAGCATAAAACGATTCAAGTAAATAAAAGAAACTAGCAAGACAATATAACTAGTCACAAAATTTACTCGAAATTTTCTCAAACCTTTAAAACACGTTTTTCAATATAAAAAATTAAAAACTTTTAGAACTGATTCTAATGTGTTTTAATAACATCCCAAACTCATAAAAAATCAACATGATTTTTAATTTAAAGGCAGGAGCAATAAATTAAAAAAAATCTAAGAAAACAATTCTAACTTGTCACAAAATTAGTAAACTTTCGAAAACGATTTTCAAGCTCATATTTTTAAATACACGTACATGCATATCTTTGACCATACCTCTGATACCATTTGTTGGAATCGATCTAGGGGTTAAGAAGAAGTTTAACACTTTGGTAAGCGGCGGAATTTTAAAAATTTTCTTTTTACAAGTAAAACAGTTTTTACTAACCAAGACAAAGAGCAAGCACATGTAAATAAAACTAATATGAGCATAATAAATTTACTAACCTCTTTAGAAGCTTGAACGTTGATGAGCCTTTGGAAGGTTGAAAACGTTCGTCTCCCTCGTTGCACGTCTCTCTTCCTTTCCTCGCTAACTCGAGTAACCACGAAAGTTTCTATAACTAAATCACTCAAGATAAAAAGGAATTAGTGTGTGGGCACTTTTAAACACTACGACTTAAGAACGAGTCTTGAAGTCGAAGAGCTAAACTCTAGGTCAAATGAGGACCTATGTGCCAAAACAATAAAAATGAATTTGAATAGAGAGAGAGAGGAGAGGGGCGGCCAAGTCTAGAGAAAGAAGTTCTCAATCTCTAAAACTTTGGATGAATGAAATGTGAAGAATAAGGCTCCTATTTATAGGAGAGGTCTCACATTCAATAAGGTAGTTTCCTCTTCTATAGAATATCACATATTCATGAGCCAATTTCCTTTTCTTCTCCTTCATTTGGGCGGCCTAGACTTGCCAAGCAAGTCCTTGGATTTGTTTCCTCTTTTATTTGCTTCTCCCTTGACCCATTTGGGAGCCCACCTTGGTTTCCTCTTAGGGAAAATTTGTTTCCTCTTTTTCTTTTGGCAAGTATCTTCATACATTCATGCACAAAATATTCTCTCTTTCTTTGGGTATGTTGGGCGCCTATTTCAATCCAGAAAGGCCTTCTAGAAGGTTTTCCATTTGTTCATGACAACATGAAAAAGCCCCATTAAGAATTTTCAATAAAATTCTTATGAAATGAAATTAATCCACAAGGCCCAGTAAATCTAATTTTCGCCGAGTGATGCATGTCATCAAATGACCATGTCAAAAAATTGTGGGCTAGAGTAGCACATAGCATACAAGTTAACGAGCGAGATCGCTTAGGCACTCCGGCCAAGAAGTGCAATTGCTTAGTCGCTTGGGATAAGAAGCATTATCGTGGTTGTTGTTGGTCGTTCTCGAAAAACATGAAACATTTAATTTCACGTGATTTGCGTGAAATCTTTGACTCTAAAAGCCTAACGGGCCGGGTTACTAAAAAACCCACGATGGCCCATAATGGCTAAGGCCCATTAAAAAAGCCCGAAAGTCTGAGCTCGGGATCATACACGGAGCAGGGTTTACCATCGCGCTTCTCCAAGGGAGCACGCACTCGGTGCGCTACTCAGATAACGCGTGCGCGGCACCTGGCGTGCAACGCCACCCAAACCGTGCCCCGGAATGGCCTTGCACACCCGAAACGTGCGGCGCGCTCCCTAAGTTGTATCCAGAGGCTCTCTAGATCTCCACATCTACTATAAATATCCCCTCTTAGTGATGGGGAGAGATACATTCATTCATCTCCCAGATTAATCTCTCTAAAAGTTATGAAACGCTGCCAGAGGCTTTCTGCGCACAATTTCCTATGATTGAGCGCTTAATCTAGCCCACATGCTGCGCCCGAGATTTTTCACTGAAAATCCCCTACATCTCCAGCGCACAAGCTGCGTTCGGGATTTTATACTGAAAATCCTCTACATCTCCAACTAGAGAAAACACAGAATATCTCTCAGGTCAATCGATGCTAGAGTCCCAAGATTTTGCCGAGGACTCCTCTGCGCTGCGTCTCCTCTGTCGAGCATTCCCTCCAGGCTCCACGCCTCACACATCGTATACACACGCCTTGAACTACATTCTGACTTGATCCCGCAATGCAGGTACGTAGGCAACTCATAAGAAGCACAGTCACACCCCCCATTCGTCCTCTTCTCTCCTCAGAGAATGCATCCGCCTAGAGGAACCTCAACTCGAGACTTTCAAGTTCCCACCCTTGGCACGGAAGTGACCACTGTTGGAATAGATCTAGGATTAAGAAAAGATTTATCGCTTCTAGCAAGCGGCGGAATATAAAAAAATCTTTAAAACACGTAAAACGATTTTACAACCTAGACAAAGTGCAAGAGAGTATAATTTAAAATTTTAAAACAACTTTTAGTTTTTACTCTGTACCACCCTTGAATGGAGCTTGAATGTTGAGAAGCCTTAGGAAGGTTGAAACGCTCGTCTCCCCACTCAGCTCGCTTCTCCTACTAGTCTTCTCGAACCTGTGAGCAACCATGAAAGGTTCTACCACTAGAGTCTTTAGAGAATGGTTAGGATTTAGTGTGTGGGCACTTTTAAACACTATGAGCAAGAACAAGTCTTTGAGCCAAATAGCTAAAACAAAACGCTAGGTCTAATGAGGACCTAGGTGCCAAAACAAAAGGGCATGAAGAGTTAGAGAGAGAGAGGGGGGCGGCAACAATGTTAGAGAGAGAAGCTTTCAATCTCTAAAATTGTGTGTTGTGAATTGTGAATGAGGTGGGGTATTTATCGAATTTTCATATAAAATTCCATGAAATGAAATTAAGTCCTCAAGGCCCAAATTCTCAAGTTGGCCGTGTGACTTAAATTTATTTTCATTATATGACAATGTCAAAAATACTTATTTATTGACATTCATACCATCCCATGTCGAAAAGGACAAAATTACCCTTTAGACAATTTTAGTAAAACTTGTCTAGTTCAACATTTGAACTTGTTTTGATTTAGCTTGCATGTTTAACTAATCCTTCTCTAATGACTTGTGGTAGTGACCTCATGGATCCAAATGAACAAACCTTGTGCTGGCATACTTGGACTCAAAAGTTCACAAACCTTTTCCAAGTTCTAGCTTAATGTCAACTGACTCCACTAAAGAGTTGACACTGAAAATCTCTCAGTTCAAATGAATTTATTTTCTACTCAAGAATTCAACTTAATTGTAATGAGTGGATCCACAGAATATTATCAGTGTTTACCCTTCATGAATATCATCAACTAGATGGGATTTACAAATTTACTTCTAGTTGTTATTTCCTCAACTCCTTCGTCGCTTGTGAATAAGTTAGAAACAATGTATTGACGAGGAGCTAACAATTCACATTGATTCATCCAAAAGAGTCACAACTCAATTTGGAAACTGGCCAGTTCATTTATTCACATTCAAAGGAAAAAAGCATGAGGTGATATACATTGCATTTCAGCAATCTTGTACACGAATTCCATATCTATGGGATCTTCATAAAGTTACTCATGACATCTTCATAACTTAGTACTTCACCAATAGGTCATGTTCAAAATCACATAGTGAATCCGAACTCTGACTTTCTTAAATGAGAATACGTAAGCTATGAAATGACATGTCTCATTTCAGGATTGAGGTAAGCATGTTGCAATTCATACATAGTGACTTCGAGACATAAGAGGTTAAATTGTTTGTTCTTATTCTGTCTCTAGAACTGCATCGGTCAATTCAGTACCTTCAGAAGATACCTAGGAAGAACTATAGAGTCTGCAACTCTCAATGCTTCATAACTAGACATCATAGAGTCTCATGACAAGCATACTGAGATCAACAGCCCTTTGATCCTTAGATTGTGAATTTACTGTTTTAAGCAAACCATGAAGAGTTTGTTCATGCAAATATATATTTGACTCTTCATTTGTTGTTAGGTTGGTCTAAGGACTAAAGAATATAGTTTATCATAAAGCTTCAAACAGACAAGGAAGAATGAATGACGTTTCAACTTTTATTAATTATTCAGCAGTTACAGGCAAGAGTCTTCGTGAGAATTTATTACATCAAATGTACATAAGTAATGGCAACTACTCTTATGGTGGGCACCATTGACAACAACCACTTGGTCCGGCTGTGGGTCGAACTGTCCGAAGCTTTTGATCGTTGTTCATTTTCATGTGACACTATTTTGATGCTAGAAGGAGAGGACTTCCCGACTTGCACAACCCGAAATCCCTTCTAATCATCTTATACTTTTCTTCTGAAAAACTGCGCCTTCTCGGACTTGAGAAAAGATGAGTAATCAACCACTAACGCGTTCTGAGGATGTTAATGACCCCGATAACGCTATTGGGACCAAAAAAATATTTCTTGCACTCTCGAGCGCATGGTGACGAAGAGTCTCTCTTTGAAGAGAACTCGACCTGCTCACCATCTCCATCTCCAGATAGCCGCGACGACCGCATCAGTGGGCTGGAGGAGGATATCCGCCGTCTAAAGGCGACGAATGCAAGTTACCATAGCCGACTGGCTGGAAAATTACCTATGCATAACACTGTAATCCCCAACGGGGAACCCACAAATCTCAATGAGGAAAGTTGCGACCGCGACCCTGATTACGAAGGCCTTGATGATTCGGAGGAATGAAGCCGATTGTTCAGTCCCCTCACCTAAGACAAGGGACGCACCTGGAGCCTCCCAAAAAGGGAACTCCCAAGGTTCGGCCCATGACCGACTTGGTCAAAGGGAGAATGTTACGGAAAGTTAGGGCACGCGAAGAGCGCGACGTCTTAGACAGGGTAGGTGGAAGCGCATACAGGGTCGTCGAGCAGAACTCCTCACCTTTCACAGACCAAATACTGGCCACGGTATTCACGAGAAATTTCAAACTCCCGAATCTCACTCCTTACGATGGGGAAAGTGGATACCGCTTACCATATCCAGTATTACAAAACATGGATGATGATACAGGGTATCGCTCCCAACGCGATGTGCCAAGCTTTTAGTCTTACCTCCATCAGACCCAGCTTCGAGTGTTTCAAGAACTTAAGGTCGGGAAGCATCTAATCGTTTAAATACTTGAAGGATACATTCTTCGCTACGTCTATGGTCCAAAAGAAGACCAAGATGTACTTGTGGTCAATCAGGTAAGAGAGTCACAATTCTCTTAGATGATACCTCGCCGACTCACCGAAGAATCGAATAAGGTCGACTGCTTTGACGATGGTGACGCATGTTGTCGGACAAAAATGAACAACTATTATATACCTCGGGCGGTTCGATCCAAGGCCGGACCAAGTGATCGCACCCGGGCCAAGAGTGTGAACTCGAAAGTCTCGAGCTAGGTTTTCTCCGATCAACCCGCCTCTCGGGAGAGGTAGGGGGTGAGGAGGGGGAGTGACCGTGCCTTGGGTGTCGGCTGCCTACGTACCCGTGTGTGGGATCAGGTCAAAACGTAGTTCAAGCGTATGTAACGCGGTGTGAGGCGTGGAGCCTTGGTGGAGAAGCGTGCTCAACGAAGGAGACGAGGCGCGGAGGAGTCCTCGGCGACGTCTCGGAACTTCGGATATCGCGTGCGCGTCTAGCGTGTTAGACGTGCGAGGGAAACTCTAGTTGAGAACCCTAGGGGCGTGCTTGAGCACCGGAGAACGTTCGGTCAGAGGGAGCGACGTCCGAGAAGTTCCCGTGAGTGCTTCGGAACCCCTGAGAACGAGAGATTGAGGAGAATCTGCTTCAGGCCAAGGATGGCATCTAGAGAAGCAGAGAGAAGTCTCAAGTTCCTTGAGAATGAATGGGATCGCTTTCCCCTCAATGAGAGGGGTATTTATAGGTGTTTGAGGGCCTTAGAAGGTCCCTTTTTCGTCCATGTGGGACTTGGGGCGCGCGCACCATCAAGTGGAGGCGCACGGCGCGCGCGGCGCGTAGGTCATCTGGCGCGGCGCGGGATGCACGGCGCACGGGCGTGTCTTCGTGCGGTGCGCAGTCTGCCTAGAGCGGCACGCGGCCTGCTGGCGCGGCGCGCGGCTTACTGTGTGGGCGGCCGGCGCGGCGTGCTGCGCGCGCGACGCATGGCTCGTCTCGTCGGACTCTTGTGGGTCTTTAGGGGTCTTCGGATACCACGCTTGTCACGCGAAATATGAAAGTTTCTATTTGACGAGAGTGACTCGATTCGAGGAGCAACTCGAGGCTCGACTCGAGGAGCGACTCGAGGCTCGACTCGAGGAACGACTCGAGGCTCGACTCGAGGAGAACGACTCGAGGCTCGACTCGAGGAACGTGAGGATTTGGCACGAGGACTTGCCAATCGACTCATGACAGAAGGCTTACCGCTCTTCAGGACCTCCGGCCTGACCATCGGCCCTTTGAACGGCGTGTCTTCTTGGCGTCTCGGGTTTTCCGAAAACGACCGACAACAACGCAATCGCCGAAATAATTGAAGGCTTGTTCACAAACAACTTCCTCAAGTCCGTCGAATGACTCGAGCCAAGACCTTTATGGGAGTCAAAGATTACGTGGACGGCCGCAAAAACAACAACCAAAGCTCTCGACGCCAAGACAAACCTAGCCACGAGCAAGGCGACTCTCGCAAAAGGCAAAATAAAGGGAGTTAGGCTTCCAATAGCCAACCCCCATGCCCTATAAGCCGCGACTTGCGGAAGACTTCAAGGGTTACTCGTTGTTCACACCGTTGAACACGACGCCGGATTGAATCCTTGCTTTGGCACGTGACAAATTCACCACCCCGGTGCCAATGAAGAAAGACCCCGCAACTAGCGACTGATCTAAATATTGCGAGTTCCATCAGGAATAGGTAACTTGACCTCTGAATGCTACAATCTCAAAAGGCAAGTTGAGGCTCTGATCCAAGGGTTGAGCTAAAGGAGTTCGTGTTGCACATGATTAATGCTGCAAGCCTTAGCTCAAGCAGACCACAGCCTAGCAAAGACGGAGGAGTAGCCGCTACTCCCGACCGAACCACAGTTATTGCTACCGCTAATCCACAACTCCACGTTATAACCACCATACTGGGTGGTCCGCAAGGTGGAGATTCAGCCCGACAACAGAAAAATTCCTAAGGGCCGCGTCTCAAGAAGACGCCGCTAAGCACATCAACCTCACCTATGAGGAACCTCTGCCTGTGCCTCACGAGATGATGTACTTCACCAACAAAGAGGCCGAGCGAGTTGTGGATCCGCACAATGACATGACAGTTTTCAAAGCTCAGGTGGCAAACAACCTGGTGAAGTGGATTCTCATTAATAGCGGCAGTACTGCCGACATAATCTTCAAGACCACCCTCATGAAGCTCGGGGGGCCTATGCCCGACTTTGACATAAATGCACTTATTTGGGTTCACTAGGGAAAGAGTCATGACCGAACACATTATCAATCTACTGGTCATCTTCGGAACTCCCTGAGGCATCAAAGTCGTTCACATGGTCCCCTTTCTAGTGGTTAATCAGGAGTCACCCTACAATGTCATCATTGGGCAACCCAAGGTGAAGAGACTAAGGGCTGGTGAAGTTCCCAACCGAAGAAGAAATCGGCATCATGGCTGTGATCAATCCCCGGCTAGAATATGTTACGTCCAAGGAAGTTTAGAGAACTCAACCCTCGAGACGAAATCGAGAGACTTAAAGTCAAAACCTTTGACGATCTCACATCAGTTACGCTACACGACTCTAAACCTGACCAAGTTATGAAGATTGGCGCCCAACTTCCGCTCTCCATCAAGACTAAACTTCTGCGTTCCTCTGGGAATTTAAGGATGTCTTCGCATAGACTCATGCAGACATGCCTGGAATTGACCCTGAGGTCATAGTGCACCGGTTGAACGAAGACCAAAGCATCACTGAAAAAGTGTAAGCTAGACGAACGTTCAACCCTGAACATCGCCAATGCAGTAATGGGGAAAAACCTAATGGGGAGTAGCGCATTTTAATAGATTATAAAGATCTTAACAAAGCCTACCCTAAGGACTGCTTCCCACACCCGCGCATTGAATAATTGGTCGACGCCACGGTCGGAAATGAACTCCTCCGCTTCATAGACGCTTATTCAGACTACAACCAGATTCGCATGCATGAGCCCAATCAGATTAAGACAACCTTTGTCACTGATCGAGGCCTTTATTGTTATAAGGTCATGCGTTTTGGCCTTAAGAAGGCGGGAGCTACTTACCAATGATTGGTCAGTTGAATCTTCGCCAATCAAATCAGCAAAACTATGGAAGTGTACGTGATGACATGCTCGTTAAAAGCCTACATGCAACTAATCACGTGCACGACCTAAGGGAGGTGTTCAAAATCCTCCGCCGCTACGTAATGAAGCTCAACCCCACCAGATACGTATTTGGGGTCGAATCCGGGAAATTCTTGGGTTACATTGTCAGTCGACGAGGGATAGAAGCAAATCCCCAAAAGATCAAGGCACTCCTTGAAATGAAGTCTTCAAGAAGAGTCAAAGAGGTGCAAAGCCTGACTGGTCGGATTGCTGCTCTGACACGCTTTGTGTCAAAAGCAACCAATAAGTGGCAACCGTTCTTCAAAGCTCTAAAGAAGACGGACGGCTTGGAGTGTAACGACGACTGCGAGAAAGTCCTTTCCAAACCGAAAGAAGGCAAGATGCTCTATATCTACCTCATCATCTCTGAAAGAGTAGTGAGTGCCATTCTGATCTACGAAGAAGATAAGGCCTAATGGCCAATCTACTACGTGAGCAAGGCTTGACTTGACGCTGAAATGCGATACACCGAGATTAAGTAACTTTCTCTAGCTCACGTGATGGCAGTTAAAAAATCTTGGCCCATATTTCTTGGCTCACCCTATCATGGTCCAAACTGAGCACCCGATCGGTAAGCTCTTCAAAAGGGAACATAGACTCGCATGGCGATCTGGTCCCAATAATTGAGCGAGTATGGGATTGATTCAACCCAAGAACGACTATAAAGGGTCAAGCCTTAGCCGAGTTTGTGACAGAATTCTCCAACACTCCCGATTGGGAATTGAAGAAAATGACTCGACCAACGACTTGTTGGTACGAAAGAGAATGGTTGACCCAATGGATCCCATCTGGGAATTGCATGTAGACGGAGCATCTAGTACCCGGGGAGCTGGTGCCGACATCATACTAACTAACCCCAATGGGGAAAAGTTACGGTATGCCCTCCACTACGGATTCCAGACCTCCAATAACAAGGCCGTATATGAAGCCCTTATCATAGGGATACAACAAGCACAAAAGCTCGGCGCCAAAAACCTGCGAATACACTGCGACTCGAAGTTGATCATAAACTAGGTTAAAGGGGATTATACCACCAAGGAGCCCAACATGGTCACCTACCTGGCAAAGACAAACTTCAAGCTTGATGCCTTCTCTTGGTTCGAGATCGTCTAAATCCCGAGGGAACAAAACTCCGAGGCTGATGCTTTTGCTTGCCTCGGGTCCAGCATCGATGAAGACGGATTGGGGACTATCCCAATCGAATCTCTTCCACGACCATCCGTCTCCCGAGATGAAGTCGGAACCATAGAGGATACGCCTCAGCCAACATGATTGAGCCCGATTATCGAATTCCTGCAAAGATAGAAACTCTCCAAAGAGCGCAAGGAAGCCAAAAAATTGAGAGACCTAGCATCCAAGTACACGCTTCGATATGGCATAGTCTTCAAGCAAAGTTACTCAACGTCGTTGCTCCGATGCCTCGATAGCGTTGAGTAGACCAAGGTCCTCCGTGAAATACCCGAAAGAATATGCGGGAACCACTCTACTGGGGTCTCCCTCACCCTAAAAGAGTTCAAGCAAGGCTATTTCTAGCCTACCATGAAGAAAGTTGCATGTGAATGGGCGAGATGATGCGACAAGTACCAATCCTTCTCCGACATCCCAAGACACTGACTCCGCTGAGCAGCATCATCGTTCCACGATCATTCACCAAATGGGGCGTGGACATCATTGGCAAGATTCCGATAGCGCGAAGACAATACGAATACTCTATCTTTGCCATCAACTACTTCAATAAATGGGTGGAAGCCGAGCCATTCTCGAAGATCACCGAGGCAAATACGACAAAATTCATCTTGAAGAACATCATATACCGACACGACATTCCTGCCTCAATTGTGACTGACAATGGTACACAATTCGACAATGCGCAAGTAAGAGATATCTTAGATCGACCAAAGATCAGCAAGACGTTCTCCTCGCCACGTCATCCATACGTCAATGGACAAGTCAAAGCAGCCAACAAGATTATAAAGAGCAATCTAAAAAAAGAAGCTAGAATACAAGAAAGACGCATGGGCCGAAGAGCTGCCATTCATCCTATGGGCTTATCGGATGACCCGCCCCGAATGCCATCGGGGAAACTCCGTTCTCCCTTGCATACGGGATTAAAGCTGTGGTGCTGATCAAAACTGGGATCCCCATATTCCGATTTGAGACTTTCAACGAGGAAAACAACGATGAGGCCATGCTCCTAAAGGTGACTCTTGAAAGCCCTGAGAACACTCCCCTTTGACCTCGAAGGCCTCCGCCTCGATTATCGAGTTTGCGCGCTTCGAGTCCGAAGACGCACCCGGAGGTGCCGAAGACGAGGGTCGCTTTAAAGACGTATGGGGACCCCACTCCGCTAAGCATCTGGCATCAGACTTATTCTTGATGTTCCTTAATGCGATCCGAGAACGAGTCACCATCAATGTCCTCGAGTCTCGAGAAGACACAAACCAAGCGCGTCCTAGCCCTCACCCTGGACGAGGAAGCTGCAAAAAACAACGAAGGTACAAACTCTGACCAAAAGAAACTAAAGTCACAAGACGAAAGGTGAAAATTCTTGGAAGACTGGCGCTCATGTTTGACGATGCGGCGCGAGGGAATTCCTCCGCCTGTAGAACATCCTCACGACCAGAAGGGAAAGACGGGAACCACCCAGCCGACATCATCAACTCAGGTGTACGAAACCGCTTGCCACCTTTTTGAGCTTCTGACATGTGTCGGATCGCCCCCACAAACTCGAGATTAGTAGCCCCCGCGTCGGTAGAAAAGTCAGCTAGAGGACCAAACCGGCGCGATGCCGCACCAACCTCTACCGAGACCCACACCTACGCCTTCTTGCTAGAGGGCTCGGTGTCCGTGATCAGATTGCTGTTATGGCGATCACGGGCTATATGAAAACCAGGTTTCCCCGATGCGGGAAAGACCGCGACGAGATTACAAAAGTCGTCCATGGTCATGACCCGCTCGGTTTAGCAATGCCACTCCATGTGGAACATCGCAACTAAGCGGTAGAACGCCGGGCTCATCTGACAGGTATGCCCCCCAATTGCGCAAGGAGGTGCTGGACAATGGGCTGAAAGGGTAATCACAGCCCGCATGGAAGGCTCACCATGGTAGGCGAGTCCGCCTAGGGTGAGGCTGAATGTCTAGCACAAGATTATTGGTGAATGTCTCTTCACGGCCATCCACATTCGATATTATTGAATATGGTGAAGGGGATATGTTTTTCCTTCATAGCGCGGGAGATCCGACATACAAAAGTAGGCCGAGAATTTCTCGTCGAGGATGTTTGCCGTGAACGTGGATCTCGTTTATGAAGTCGTGGAGTATGGTGGCCACATCTGCATGTGTTGCAGGGAGATCGACTTGCCGTCTTTCATGATAGGCTTGGTCGACGGGTGTCGTACGAGGTGGGGCGACGTTATTTCGACCGAGTCCGGTCGTCATCTGTGCAACCCTATTTTCAGTAGGAAGCTGGTTTCCCGAGCTCCTCCTATGGGCATTGAGGTGGTGCCTCAAGTCGTCTGTGTGACGATGAGATAACTCATGATTACCATTCCGCTGTTGCGGAATTGTGGCGTTAGTGCGCCCACGGACCGCGATTTAGACCCAATTCATCTATGTCCCTGAATGGGAGCTAGATGTATGCGATGAAGTCGTAGGGCTTCGGAATTCACGTTGAACAGCGCGCCTGTTGGTCCCTTCCCCTGTTAGGAATTCTTGCCCACGAGAAGATGCTTATGTAAATTCTGGCTGAATTATTTATAAAATAAAGTTTCGACATTTAGAAGTTATTCGAATCGAAAGAGCTATTTCTTATATATTAAGATTTATCAAATATTCATAAACCCATAGTCTCCGTATCGAACTGAGTCACATGCAAGGCATCTGAGCTTGGGCGGTGAACTAAAACTGGTCGATGATTGGTTCATGCCTAGATAGCTGAATCTGAAATCATATATGTGGAACACAAGTGAAGGTTGATCGCGTAGTGGGACCATTCTACACTTATGGTAAGTGTACAACTCGGACAAGTTTTTGTTCTAGATGTGTCGTTTAAGGACCGTTACGATACACTAACCTAGGTCACAAATGATGGTCACAGTGAAACTTGATCTAAATCCTAACGTGATCATGGACAGTGAATCATGTTACCGCACTCTTTGACTCATTTCGTTAAAAGGCCACTATCATGCTAATCACAACTTATGTCTCGGGAGTTGGGGAACATGGTTCAAGTGGGAAGTGATTTACAGATATGGAATCCAGCCTTCCTAAAAGAAGGTAAATGTTCTCTGGTTGATTCCTGATCCGATAGTTGCACGCACTTCCGAAGTTTGTACGTTCGAAAGAATCTTTCGCTGGGGAAGCAACAATGCTTAGGGGTTATAAGTGTCAAGAAAAGTATAACAGAATAATTGACTTTTCTCGACACGGGATGAACCTGGAGGATCTTGATCACAAACGGACTATATCTGTGGACACTCGTCACGATGAATAAATATAATTCTAGTACCAAGGAGGATTCAGTCTTGGCTTACAAGCTGGAGTCTGACCAAGATTAGACAAATCGATGTAGAAAGAGAAAGGACTTTTTCGTCTTTTCATCTGATTTGTTAAGATTCTAATACTAGGTCCATAGTCCCCGATTCGGCTCTGATATATGTGGATAAGAAAATTCGAATAATAATGTTTTCATTATTATAATCTCACTAGCTGTAATTGTGATTGACAACATCAATTCTGAAATATTGGTATTTGCAGAATTTAAATAATTATTTATGGTAGTAGTAATTATTAATTGTTTGATCAAGTAAATAATAAATCAATTACTTATTTGTTTATTGTTGGACCAAGTAAATAAATAATTAATTGGGTTTCAAGACATTGGGCCTTGAACAAAAATGAGGTGGGACGATTTTTTTTTGGGATCCGGGCACAAGGATTTAAATCATCTCTGTTGGCCGTGTGTGTCAAAATTCATCCATACTATATTGGTACCTACCAATATTTTCTCTTTAGTTGTTTAAATAAAGGAGAGAGAAAATATTTAAAAGGAAATAAGATATTGTCCTTTATTCTCTTTCATGGATATTTAGAGAGAATAATATTTAAAAGGAAATAAGATATTGACCTTTATTCTCTCTCATGAATATTATGAGAGAATAATATTTAAAAGAAAATAGGATATTGTCCTTTATTCCCTCTCATGAATATTAGGAGATAACAATATTTAAGGAAATAAGACATTTCCTTTATTCTCTATTTAAACAGAAAATAAAATCTCATAGGTATTGATCTGATGGCTAAGAGAGAAAGTAAGATTCATTTGATGAGATCCAATGGCTAAGCTTTGATTCACTTGTGTGAATACAATAAAAGAAAATAATATATGTTGGAAACTACGAAGAATATATCATTTCCACTACTATAAATAGGGGTTCATGAGAAGGCAACATACACATGATTTGCATTAGAAAAATTCGACCGAGCTATCTCCCTCTCTCTTGGCCGACCTCTCTCTCCCCTCTTGGAACTCCGTGATTCCAATCCGATAAACATTGTGCGATCTAAACACCTCGTTCTAGATCGTAATGAGATAAAGATTGTGCCCACTCATCTTTCTTATTCACTTCGAAGATTACGTCTCGGAAGATTACGGTGTCATCATTGTCGAGTCTAGATCATCGAGGAGCTAAAGCTTGAAGATAGTCTTTATAAGACTAAAGACGGAGGAGTGAAAGCTTGAAGATTCTGTAGTTGATCCAAATCATGTGAGTCTCTCCAAATCTTTAAACCTTGCTCTTATTGGTTGCTTGACATCACTTTCATGAATAATTAATAAGTGTTAGAATGTGAACATAATATTAGGTAGTTATTATAGAATGTGAACGTAATATTAAGTAGTTATTAGAATATAATATTATGTCTTTATTGTGATTATTTCGTTACTTTACGTTTCTTGAGTAAATGTGTATAAATACCCATTACGTGAATGATAATGATACAACCTTTAATCTCTAAACCTCTCTGATTACATGGTATCAGAGCTATCCGAAAATTCCCAAAATTCGAAATCAAACTTCCCATTATTTGGGTTCGAGATTAATCTTCCCTAAACCATCAGATTAGGGTGTCGAAATTTGTTTTTCAGAAAATCTTCTAAGCCTCCGAAATCTTTTCATCATTATCATCTAAATCCTTGGTCCCTTACACTCACCACCTACCTAAACCATTCAGAAACTCAATTCGATCAATTCTATTCCAAAAATTTTCCATTCCGCCGACCCACGCACTCCCATGCGCCGCTGCTGCCGAAAAAAGTAGTGCCTTTTTCCTCAGGTTTATCTCTTTGTGTCGTTGTCTCCTTGGTATTTCCACTCCTCCCATCTCCTCAACGTTCTATCTAGCGGCTCACTCTTTCCAAAACGACAAGGCTGAGAAAAAGGATGTTGGTGTACTGGAGATCATGCCCGTCCTCTCGAAGATCACCGACCACAAGTTGAGTGGTTCTAATTACCTCGATTGGAGCAAAACCTGTTGGGGAATCAAGTGGGTATCAGACACGAACAATCGCTCTGATACCACTTGTCGGGGGATCGAGCGCGCATCGGACACGAACGATCGCTCCGATGCGCCTCGTTTGAGATGATTCCACCATATAACCATATTAATGCGGAAAAATAATTAATTACGCTGATCATAAGCTAATTAAATTATGGTTATAATTAACAAGATCTAGTTATGTTTAATTAATTTAATTCACGAGAGCATATAAGTCAAGCAACCGATTTGAACGAAAAACGAATACCTACAGTTTTTGGCTCACGAATTGAAAGCTTTCACAATCCGTCTTCGTCTTGAGTCGTCTTGATGAAGGACTCGAGGATGACACTTTAGTCTTCCGAAACGTAATCTCCGAGGCGAATAAGAAAGATGAGTGGGCACAGTCTTTATCTCACTAGATCACGAAACTAGGTGTTTCAAGATCTCTCTCTCTTATTTTACTAAGAATGGAAACGAATTTCCGAGGGGAGGGAGATGCTGTTTTGCACGGCCAAGGTAGCCTAGAGTGCACGAAATTATTAGGTCAAAAGCCTTAATTTTTTCCTTCTCATGAACCCCTATTTATAGTAGTAAAAAGGAGATATTCATGGAATCTTCCAGAATATTTTATTTCCTTTTATTGTTTTCACACTAGAGGATTTAATCTAGGCCCTTGGATCTCAACAAGTGAATCCTACTTTTTCTCTCATCCATCAGATCAATATCTATGGGATATTATTCTTTTATTTAAATAGAGAATAATTTATTTAGTGAGATAATAAAGGAGAATATATTATTCTCCTAAATATTCTCCTAAATACTTTCCTTTAAATAAGGAGAAACTATAGGACAATATCTTATATTTTTCTCTCTCCTTTAAAGAAAAAATATTGGTAAATACCAATATTGAAATTTCGAACTTGATGGCACACGGCCAAAGAGATTTGCGCAAACCTTAGTGCCAAAAATCATAATTCGAATTTTCCATGTGTGCAAGGCCCAATTGCTTAAAACCCAAATAATTATTTATTTACTTGGTCCAACCATAAACAAATAATTAATAATTGTTTATTTACTTGATCAAACAATAAATAAAAAATTCTACCATAAATATTTATTTAATTCTGCGAATACCCGTTTTCCAGGATTAATGATGTCAATCACAATTACAGCAAGTGAGATTAATAATGATAAACATTATTATACGAAAGTTCTTATCCGCCTTTATCAGAGCCGAATCGGGGACTATGGACCTAGTAATAGGAGCTTAACCAATCCGATGAAAAAGACGAAATAGTCCTTTCTCTTTTGTCCATCGATTCGTCTAATCTTGGTCAAATACTCCACCTTGTAAGCCAAGACTGAACTCTCCTTTATACTAGAATTATATTTACTCATCGTGACGAGTGTCCACTGATATAGTCAGTTCGTGATCAAGATCCTCCAGGTTCAACCCGTGTCAAGAGAAGTCAATTTATCCGTTATACTTCTCTTGATACATATCAGCCCTAAGCATTGTTGCTTCCCCAGCGAAAGATTCTTTCGAACGTTACTTACTTCGAAAGTGCTAGCAATCTATCGGTTCTGGAATCAACCCTTAGGTGAGTGAACATTAACCTTCTTTCAGGAAGGCTGGATTCCGTATCTGTAAATCACTTCCCATTCGAATCATGCTCTGAGAAAACTCCCAAGACATAAGCTGTGATTAGCATGAATAACCTTTTAGCGAATGAGTCAAAGAGCTCAGTAACATAACCCAGTGTCCATGATCACTTCAGGATTTAGATCAAGTGTCACTGTGACCATCATAGTGACCTCGGTTAGTGTGTCGTAACGGTCCTTAAACGACGCATCTACACCATGACCTGTCCGAGTCGTACACTTACCACAAGTGCAGAATGCTCCCACATAATGATCAGCCTTCACCTATGTGTTCCACATATATGACTTTAGATATAGCTTTCCAGGCGTATATCAGTCATCGACCATGTTTTAGCACCCCGCCCGAACTCAGGTGCCCAGCACGTGACTCAGTTAGATACGGAGGATATGGAAGATAGTTGTTATTGATTCTAATTGTTTAGAGCTCAACCCACTAATCATATAATGCTAATAAAGTAATCTTATTATCGAATTTAGTAATCATTATCTTCAAGTGGGCAATATTCCCAACAATCTCCCACTTTGACCAGAGAAGATAAGTTTCCTTCAGCCAATTTAATACTTTGCCATCATTATAGACATTTTAGACTTTGACCCAGGATTGAGATTCCCATCATATGGATTCCCATTTTATCTATACTCTATCATTTATGTCGATCTGACATATGTCCCATTATTCTAGTTCATGCATTTTTGCAAGTGATCTTTGACTTACCATTTTAAGGTCAAGTCAAATTGTTCATAGTAAATAAATTTACTTTAGAACAAATTAACACTTCGCATACCTTTAGATTATACACCAGACTTTATATCTAAAGATACAAGTCTCCCTATCAAGGTGTACATCCCTATGGTGCCAAAACAGTTGCACCATTGCATGGTTTGATCTCATCACCACTTACTATAGTGTGATTTATTGAACGTGTTTAAATAAGAACTTTATTGACCTATTTCCATTACTTGGTTATTTATAGTTCATCCTTGTTTGTCGTGTTCAGATTCAATATATACACAGGACTTTAAGGATCTACTATATTTAAATAACTAAGTATCTCACTATTTCCAGAAATTACAGTGTTTACAACACATGTAGTTGTTCTCGGAAATACGACATTGTCTAAGGTCTAATTATTAGTCCTTTTAAAGACAATGTTAATAGCCTCAATATTGAGCTCATACCTTATATCAATAAGTATGTTTGAGACATAATGGAACGAGCATGTCGTTTCTAAATTTAATTTTAGAAACAGTTAGCTCAGTCAATTTACTTGTGTCATAATGAGGTCTAGAACTATAATAGTAATGACTTTATTCATGACACTTGTTTAGGAGCTATTATTATCGATCATTCTCAAAATATCGATTATAACAAACATCCATGTACAATCATGACTAGTTTGTTAACTACTTAGGATCTACCTTTCATATTTCAAAAGGTTTAGTAGTATAACTACTTCGATCCATGTCTTTATGTTATTGGAACTTCATCCTCAAAGGACAGTTCATCTTCAATTTTGAAGATCCCTAATGAAGTGGTTCGTGGTATCAGAAATAAGAGTATCATTGATGATAATGTCTCTCCTTAAGGGCTCAATCCCTTACCTTATAGCTTAATAAAGCTTAAACCATTTCATTAATCCTTTTATAGATCTCTATATTCCTTTAAGCTAATAGCTTAACGGGTAGAGCTATTAAATATGGGCTAATAACTTTCAGACAAGTTAGTATGATCGAGAGTGATATCTCAAGATCATGTCTTTCCATTTAAGGAAAGTTTATTGTTGATGAGAGAGACAAGGATCCATTCTAGGATGCTCCCACTAGGTTATTGATTTTAACGACAAGATAATTCAAAATTATCCTTCCTTTCAATTCATTGATTTATGTGGCAAGGTAATCATTGATTACTCTTTCACTTTAATTATTGAATAATAGTATATACATTCCGGTTAAGGATGCCATCTTCAATGATGGGTTTAATCCTGTGAAGGATGTTGCTATTTATTGAACATCAAGTGGCTAGATTTCATTCAAGAAAGCTCTCACTCTTTTATTGAACAATAGTGACTAGAATCCAATTAAGGATGCTCCCACTCAATAATATTGGTTATTTAGTGGCTAGGTTCCATTTATGGATGCTCCCACTATGTCAATGAATAAGAGTAGCTTGGTTCCAGCTAAGGATGCTCCTACTCGATTATTGAATTTTAGACTGGCTAGGTTCCAATTAAGGATGCTCCCACTTAATCAATAAATCTAAAGTGGCTAGGTTCCATTCAAGGATGCTCCCACTCAATCAATACGAATATTAGTGACTAGGTTCCAATTAAGGAAGCTCCCACTAATTTAATTCATCATCAACACTAACTTTTAGTTGTGTCTCCTTTATTACTTATTATTCGCACAAGTCATTGTCGAATAATGGTAATAATTATTTAGACGCTTTCAAAGCTCTAAATAGTTCTTAAACAATAAAACATATTCAACATAAGAATTTAATGAAGCAATAAAAGCTAATTAAATTCTAACAGAGATAATAACTTAGAAAATATTTATATTTATTTATTGTGCTTCTATATAGCATATGAACAGAAAAAAACGTGACTTTCATATTCTATATCTTTTTCATAAGGACATAAGCATTCATGCATATTCAAATATCATAAAGGCAATCAAGGCATTCAATAGAAGGAAATATTTAAAGACACAACCTTGTGTTCATAAATAATGTAATAAAACATAAAGAAAAAAAGATTCATCCTTTCTAGAATAGCTATAAAGGCTACAATCCAGAAAATCTCGGATTATTAAATGACACATCCCATGTTCAAAAATAAATCCAAATATGAAAGTAATAAAACTAGCGGGAAATTAGATCTTCAAACGGAGCATGACATCTCAGATTAGTGAGCAATCATAGTACATGCACCTTCATAACTACGCTCACTAACTACCAATTTTATAGGAATCTTTGGTCACATGAGCAACCGCCGGTTGGTTCATGCATGAGTCAACCCAACATTTCAGTGAAAGAAATCTAGCTCATACGCACTAGCGTAACTAGTACACGCAGAGATCAGCCCTCCCACTTATCGTCAGAGACACAACTTTGGTATTGGAATCAGAAAAGCCCTTCCGAATGGAACTGACCACCATGTTTAGAAAACCGCCGGTCACGAGGGGATCTTTCATCCTCATGGTGTTGTGTCAATGTTGGAGACCTACGACTCAATATACTTTCAGTATTTTAATTTTCCTAGCATTAACTTTAATCTAGGTGTCCACTCGAGTTAACTAAGTCATATTAAAAACTCGAGTGTTTCTAAGCTACCCTTAAAAACAGATGTTTCGATATAGCTTAGTGATTAGGAATTCGTGACATCTAGTCTTGATTATCCTAAAAGTATTGCATCACGGAAAAGCTCCCAGTAGAGAAGGTGAGACACTAGGTCTTCTTAAGTACCTCTCAGCTTAGCCTTTTATCGGCTTAGTGACAAAGCTCTCCGATCCGTTCAACTCATTCATTAATTAACTATCCTAATCCAATTAGACAATTTTAATGAATGAAAGCCCATGACAACCATTAACATACGATACATGATCTAAGTTATAGCATACAAGCATGGCATAGTAATTAAATAAACAAGCAAGAGCATGCAAGAATGGTTTGATTCGGATTGATCGTTTCCTATTTGATTCTATAAAGTAAATCAAGATGAGCCCAATCACATTGGCCCATGGATTCAATTGGGCCCATTCTTATGTCCCTTAGAAAAATAAATCAATATCAAATTATTTAATTTTTCTAATTTTTATCGAAAAAATTAATTAAGTAAGGGCCCACTCCAATGTCTCATTTAAAATAAATCGATATCATAATCATTTATTTTGTAATGTGTTAAATAAAAATCATTAGGGCTCAGCCCATATAATTAATTAAATAAAACATAAAAAAACTTAAATTTTTTTTTTTTCGGTAAAATTTTTTTTTTAATGAGTGGGCCCGTGGGCCCACTAGGGTTTCGGGGCTGAGGCCCGGACGAATCCTCTAATCTTGACCTAGGTCAAGATTAGACTTGAGGCTGCACCGGACCGCCGCCGCCACGAGGGCGCGGCCCGGCACAAAAAAGGACGGCTGAAACTTGTTACAAAATTTTGTGACAAGTTTTCTTGTGGCGTAGTCGTGGAGGCTTTCTTCGTCCGTCATGCTTCTTCGTTGTGTGTCCGTCTCTCGCCGATCATCGTGATCAAGAACGTCGCACCATCGGATTACAACAACAATAATAATAATTACATAAAACCTATACCCTTTGAATTTCGGGTTTACAAAAAATCTAGAAAAGCAAGAATCAAATATTCTACGATCAAACCACGAATCACAATCCACATATCATATATTGAATTGCATGAAATTCACATCCACATATAATTTAATTCAAACCATATTTAAATTAATTACAAGAACGAATCGATTAATTAATCATAACATCTAGCTTTGATACCACTTGTCGGTGGATCGAGCTCGCATCGGACACGAACGATCGCTCCGATGCGACTCGTTCGAGATGATTCCACCATATAACCATATTAATGCGGAAAAATAATTAATTATGCTGATCATAAGCTAATTAAATTATGGTTATAATTAACAAGATCTAGTTATGTTTAATTAATTTAATTCACGAGAGCATATAAGTCAAGCAACCGATTTGAACGAAAAACGAATACTTACAGTTTTTGGCTCACGAACTGAAAGCTTTCACAATCCGTCTTCGTCTTGAGTCGTCTTGATGAAGGACTCGAGGATGACACCTTAGTCTTCCGAAACTTAATCTCCGAGGCGAATAAGAAAGATGAGTGGACACAGTCTTTATCTCACTAGATCACGAAACTAGGTGTTTCAAGATCTCTCTCTTATTTTACTAAGAATGGAAACGAATTTCCGAGGGGAGGGAGAGGCTGTTTTGCACGGCCAAGGTAGCCTAGAGTGCACGAAATTATTAGGTCAAAATCCTTAATTTTTGCCTTCTCATGAACCCCTATTTATAGTTGTAAAAAGGAGATATTCATGGAATCTTCCAGAATATTTTATTTCCTTTTATTGTGTTCACACTAGAGGATTTAATCTAGGCCCTTGGATCTCAACAAGTGAATCCTACTTTTTCTCTCATCCATCAGATCAATATCTATGAGATATTATTCTTTTATTTAAATAGAGAATAATTTATTTAGTGAGATAATAAAGGAGAATATATTATTCTCCTAAATATTCTCCTAAATACTTTCCTTTAAATAAGGAGAAAATATAGGACAATATCTTATATTTTTCTCTCTCCTTTATTTAAACAATTAAAGAGAAAATATTGGTAAATACCAATATTGAAATTTCGAACTTGATGGCACACGGCCAAGGAGATTTGCGCAAACCCTAGTGCCAAAAATCCTAATTCGAATTTTCCATGTGTGCAAGGCCCAATTGCTTAAAACCCAATTAATTATTTATTTACTTGGTCCAACAATAAAAAAATAATTAATAATTGTTTATTTACTTGATCAAACAATAAATGAACAATTCTACCATAAATATTTATTTAATTCTGCGAATACCCGTTTTCCAGAATTAATGCTGTCAATCACAATTACAGCAAGTGAGATTAATAATGATAAGCATTATTATACGAAAGTTCTTATCCGCCTTTATCAGAGCCGAATCGGGGACTATGGACCTAGTAATAGGAGCTTAACAAATCCGATGAAAAAGACGAAATAGTCCTTTCTCTTTTGTCCATCGATTCGTCTAATCTTGGTTAAATACTCCACCTTGTAAGCCAAGACTGAACTCTCCTTTATACTGGAATTATATTTACTCATCGTAACGAGTGTCCACTGATATAGTCAGTTCGTGATCAAGATCCTCCAGGTTCAACCCGTGTCAAGAGAAGTCAATTTATCCGTTATACTTCTCTTGATACATATCAGCCCTAAGCATTGTTGCTTCCCCAGCGAAAGATTCTTTCGAACGTTACTTACTTCGAAAGTGCTAGCAATCTATTGGTTCTGGAATCAACCCTTAGGTGAGTGAACATTAACCTTCTTTCAGGAAGGCTGGATTCCGTATCTGTAAATCACTTCCCACTCGAATCATGCTATGAGAAAACTCCCAAGACATAAGCTGTGATTAGCATGAATAGCCTTTTAGCGAATGAGTCAAAGAGCTCAGTAACATAACCCAGTGTCCATGATCAGTTCAGGATTTAGATCAAGTCTCACTGTGACCATCATAGTGACCTTGGTTAGTGTGTCGTAACGGTCCTTAAACGACACATCTACACCAAGACCTGTCCGGGTCGTACACTTACCACAAGTGCAGAATGCTCCCACATAGTGATCAGCCTTCACCTATGTGTTCCACATATATGACTTTAGATATAGCTTTCCAGGCGTATATCAGTCATCGACCATGTTTTAGCACACCGCTCGAACTCAGGTGCCCAGCACGTGACTCAGTTAGATACGGAGGCTATGGAAGATAGTTGTTATTGATTCTAATTGTTTAGAACTCAACCCACTAATCATATAATGCTAATAAAGTAATCTTATTATCGAATTTAGTAATCATTATCTTCAAGTGGGCAATATTCCCAACAAAACCATCCTGGTATTCCTCCGGAGTATCGACAAACATGATCTCTAACCGATAAGGATCCAAGTTACGAGTCAAAGCAAGCATGACTTTTGAAAGATACTCATCTTTTCCTACAAATCCGTAACTCCATCGGTAGTGAGGTAATTGGTCTTGTTAATCACCGCGAGTTCATCAAAGAATTAATGGACTATCTGGATTTTCTTTATTCTGGAAAAAGGAATCTCTCTCGCATGTTCGATGTGTGAAAAGACTTCTACATGGCTGAAGAATAGGATCAATCTCTCACCACCTATTTTATGGAGTTCAAGAAGATCTACGAAGAGCTCAACATGTTGCTTCCCTTCAGTGCCAACGTGAAAGTTCAGCAACAATAACGAGAGCAAATAGCCATTATGAGCTTTCTTGCAGGACTGCCTTCGACCTTTGACATTGCAAGGTCTCAGATCATCTTTGGTTCCGACATTTCCTCTCTCCAAAGGTGTTCAGCCGCGTTCTTCGCACGGAGGGAACCCCGTCTAATCCTGTCAGTGGAGCTCTACTATCCCGAAACATGCATAGCTCAAGCCGCCCCGCTTATTACAAACCTGGAGCCCCAAGAAATTCATATTCTCGTTCAACAAACACTGCCACAACCATTTGTAACTACTACAACAAACTAGGTCATACGATCCAAGAGTGCCGAAAGCTTCAGTACAAGAATCAAAAGAACCCATCGGCTCATGCTGCATCCTCCGACAACAATTTGGTTCGTGTCCCTGCTGATGAGTATGCCAAATTCTTCGAGTATCAAGAATTACTAAGGACTTCAAAACCCTCTGTCGCTGCCATTGCCGAATCTAGTAATCCGAGTGTGTGTCTTCTTTCCTGATTCTCCAAGTGGGTCATTGATTCTGGTGCCACATATCATATGACATGTAATTCAAAACTCTTATCCACCCTTACATCTCATGTTTCCGCTTCCACGGTTACCTTAGCTGATGAATCGCCTTCCAATGTTATTGGTTATGGCAGTATCACACCTACTCCTTCTTTGTCGCTATCTCAAGTCTTGCACTTACTCAACCTATCATTTAACCTCTTGTCTATTAGCCAACTCACTAAAACATTAAATTTCTCAATCTCATATTTCCCTAACTCTTGTGTTTTTTAGGATCTCATGACGAAACGGACTATTGGTAAACAACATGAATCTGGAGGCCTCTACATTCTCGACACACCTATATCCATTGCTTTCCCCAACATCACATCTACCTTTGAAGAACATTGTCGTTTAGGTGACCATTTCGTTCATATTCTCAAGCTTCTTTCTCCTCAATTTCGCTCAAATTCTTCTTTAGATTGTGAGTCATGTCAGTTTGCTAAACATCATCGCCTTAGTTCCAGTTATAGGATCAATAAACGATCTAGCGCTCCGTTTGAATTAGTTCATTCAGATGTTTGGGGTCCATGTCCTATTACGTCAAAATCAGGTTTTTGATACTTTGTCACTTTTGTGGATGATTTTTCTCTTGTAACTTGGTTATATTTTTTTTAATGAAAACCCCTTATGAATTATTCTCTTGCTCTTTTTGTGCTGAGATCCATACTCAATTCTATATCTCTATTCACACCTTCCGTAGTGATAATGCCAAAGAGTACATGTCTAGTCAATTCCAAAATTACATGACCCAACATGGCATGCTCCATGAAACATCATGTGTTGAAAGCAAAAATCGACACCTTCTCGAAACTGCACGAGCTTTGCTAATTCAAACAGGTGTTCCAAAGTGTTTCTGGGCTGATGCCATCTCTACTGCATAAATTCTTATCAACGGTATGCCATCATCTATTCTTCAGGGTGCGATTCCTTACGAAACATTATTCCCTCAAAAGCTTTTGTTTCCTGTTAGTCCAAAAATCTTCGGTAGTATGTGTTCTGTTTGGAATGTTCGTCCAGGTGTCACAAAATTAGATCCAAAATCATTAAAATACGTGTTTTGGGATACTCTCGTCTTAAAAAAAGGTATTGATGCTATTGTCCTAGTCTCCAAAGGTATCTTGTGTCTATCGTGTCACCTTTCTGGAACACTTACCATACTTTACATTTGAGAAACCAACCTTGCCACGACTCGAGGACAATGATCTTTTAGTCTATTCCATTACTTCACTAGTCGTTCCATCTCCCTCACAGGTACCTCATCCTTTAGCACCTGACTCCATAGACACCATAGCACCTCACTCCACAGACACCATAGCACCTGACTCTACAGCACCATTGAACCTGCTCCTAGTGTTGCACCACCTCTTCTTCCTATCAAGATCTACACTCTTCGTGTTCGTCTGGTACCACATACGCTCATTGATCCTCTAGAGGCATGTCCTACATCGGTCCTTCATCATCAGATCCACTTCCGATCGATGATCTTCCCATCGCATTACGCAAAGCTAAACGACAACGTACTTCCACAATCTCTTCCTCTATCTCATATAATATTTTGTCATCTTCTTCATATGCCTTTGTTTCATCCCCCGACTCTATCACCACTCCTAAAACAGTTCGTTAGGAATTAGATCATTCAGGTTGGCAGAAAGCAATGACAGAGGAAATGAATGTTGGAATAGATCTAGGATTAAGAATAATTTATCGCTTCTAGCTAGGGGTGGAACATAAAAAATTCTTTAAAACACGTAAAAAGATTTTACTACCTAGACAAAGTGCATGAGCGTATAATTTAAAATATTTAAAACTACTTTGAGTTATTACTCGGTACCAACCTTGAATTGAGCTTGAGCGTTGAGAAGCCTTAGGAAGGTTAAAATGCTCGTCTCCCCTCTCAGCTCACCTCTTCCACTAGTCTTCTTGAACCTGTGAGCAACAACGAAAGTTTCTACCAATAGTCTTTAGAGTTTAGGTTTGATTTAGTGTGTGGGCTCTTTTAAACAATATGACTCAAGAACATGTCTTAGAGCCAAAGAGCTAAACCAAAACTCTAGGTCTATTTAGGACCTAGGTTCCAAAACAAAAGAACAAGAAGAGATCTAGAGAGAGAGGGGGATGGCTACAAAGCTAGAGCGAGAAGCTCTCAATCTCTAAAATTGTGTGTTGTGAATTGTGAATGAGGTAGGATATTTATAGGAGGAGGGATTGCCTTGAAGAAGTAGTTTCCTCTTTTCTATTGAATACCAAATATTCATGAGCATAATCTTTATTTCCCATTCCTATCAAAATACCAAGGTTGGAAGTAGTTTCCTCTTTTCCTCATAGCCTTGGACGCCCAAATTGATGCTTCATGGAGCAAATTTGTTTCCTCTTTTTTCTTTTGGCAAGTATCTTCATACATCAATGCACAAAATAATTTCCTCTTTCTCTCTATCGTATGCACGAAATTTAGCTTCTAGAACATACTTCTAGATGTTTCTTTATTTTTTCATGACAATATAAAAAAAACCCACGTAGAATTTTCACATAAAATTCCATGAAATGAAATTCAATCCTCAAGGCTCAAATACCTTCATTGTGGCATGTGGACTACTTCATACCATATTACTTACTTATTGGCATTCATACCATCTTATGTCCTCGTGGACAAAATTACCCTTTAGACAATTTTCGTAAAACTTGTCTACTTCAACATTTGAACTTGTTTTCACTTAGCTTTTAGTTTAACTAATCCTACTAAAAGCTTGAGCTAGTATGCTTGGACACAAAAGTTCACAAACCTTTTCCAAGTTCTAGCTCAATTTCAACAGACTCAACTAAAGAGTTGACACTGAAAATCTCTCGGTTCAAATGAATATATTTCCTACTAAAAAATTCTACTTAATTGTGATGAGTGGATCCATTGAATATTATCTCTGTTTACCCTTCATGAATATGATCAATTAGATGGGATTTACAAATTTACCCTTCTAGTTGTTATTTCCTCAACTCCTTTGTCGCTTGTGATTAAGTTATAAACAATGTATTGACGAGGAGCTATCAAGTTACATTGATTCATCCAAAAGAGTCATGACTCAATTTGGACACTGGCCTATTCATTTATTCACATTCCAAGGAACAAAGCATGAGGTGATATACATTGCATTTCAGCAATCTTGTACATGAATTCCATATCTATGAGATCTTCACAAAGTTGTTTATGACATCTTCATAAATTAGTACTTCACCAATAAGTCTTATCTATATCACATAATGAATCTGAACTCTGACTTTCTCAAATGAGAATACGTAAGCTATGAAATGAGATGTCTCATTTCAGGATTGAGGTAAGCATGATGCAATTCATACATAATGACCCTTACACAGAAGAGGTTAGATCATTTTGTTCTTACAATGTGTCTAGAGGTGCAGTGGTCAATTCAGTATCTTCAGAAGATACATAGGAATAATTATGGTGTCTCCAACTCTCTATGTCTCATAACCAGACATCATAGATTCTCTTAACAATCATACTGAGATCAATAGCCCTTTGATCCTTAGATTGTGAATATGTTGTCTTAAGCAAACCATGAAGAGTTTGTTCATGCAAATCTATATTTGACTCTTTATTAGTTGTTAGGTTTGTTTAAGGACTAAAGACTATGGTTTATCATAAAGCTTCAAACAAACAAGGAAGAATGAATGAAATTTTCAACTTTTATTAATTATTCAGCAGTTACAAGCAAGAGTCTTCTTAGGACTTCATTACATCAAATGTATATAACTTATGACTTCTACTCTTCTTGTGGGCACCATTTCCAACATTGAATGCCTTAGATAATAATGGTACTTGGGAGTTAGTTACTCTTCCTTCAGGCAAACGAGAAATTGGATGTAAATGGGTCTTCATAGTCAAAGTGAATCCAGATGGCACCCATGACTGGCATCTGCACCAACTCGACATTTACATGAAGGTGTATATGGAGCAACCTCTTGGTTTTGTTGCTCAGGGGGAGTATGGTCGTGTCTGTCGGCTTCGAAAAGCATTGTACGGGTTTAAACAAAGTCCTCGTGCTTGGTTTGGAAGGTTTAGCCAGGTCCTTGAACAATTTGGACTTCGAAAGAACAAATCTGAACACTCTGTATTTTTTAGAAGGACAAAAGATGGTATCATTCTCCTAGTCGTTTATGTTGACGACATAGTAATTTTAGGAAGTGATACTAGTGGCATTTTGTCTCTCAAAACATTCCTCCACACTCAGTTCCACACAAAGGACTTGGGCACGCTAAAATGTTGGAATTGATCTAGGTTTTAAGAAAAAGTTTAACGCTTCGTTAAGCGGCGGAATTTTAAAAATTTTCTTTTTCAAGTAAAACAGTTTTTACTAACCTAGACAAAGAGCAAGCACATGTAAATAAAACTAATATGAGCATAATAAATTTACTAACCTCTTTAGAAGCTTGAACGTTGACGAGCCTTCGGAAGGTTGAAAACGTTCATCTCCCTCGCAGCACGTCTCTCCTTCTTTCCTCGGTAACTCGAGCAACCACGAAAGTTTCTATCACTAAATCACTCGAAATAAAAGGAATTAGTGAGTGGGCACTTTTAAACACTACGACTTAAGAACGAGTCTTGAAGTCGCAGAGCTAAACTCTATGTCAAATGAGGACCTAGGTGCCAAAAAAATAAAACGAAATTGAATAGAGAGAGAGAGAGAGAGAGAGAGAGAGAGAGAGAGAGAGAGGATCGGCCAAGCTAGAGAGAGTGTTGGAATCAATCTAGGGTTTGAGAAAATAATTAACGCTTCGTTAAGCGGCGGAATTTTAAAAATTTTCTTTTACAAGTAAAACAGTTTTTACTAACCTAGACAAGTGCAAGTACATGTAATTAAAAACCAATATGAGCTATGAAGTTCACTAACCTTTCTTGAAGCTTGAACCTTGTAGAAGCTTTTGGAAAGTTGCAACGCTCGTCTCCCCTCGCAGAACGTCTCTCTTCCTTTCCTCGGCACCTCGAGCAACCACGAAAGTTTCTATCACTAAATCACTCGAAAAGAAGGAATCAGTGAGTGGGCACTTTTAAACACTACGATTTAAGAACGAGTCTCAAAGTCGCAGAGCTAAACACTAGGTCGAGTGAAGACCTAGGTGCCAAAACAAGAAAAATCGAAAATAAACTAGAAAGAGAGAGAGAGAGGATTTCGGCCACAATGTCTAGAGAGAGAGTCTCTCAATCTCTAACTTGTGTGGGATGAGAAAACAATGAGAATGAGAGCCCTATTTATAGGAGAAGGGTTGGCCTTAGAAAAAGAAGTTTCCTCTTTTTTCCAAGCATTCATGAGCAATCCCTTATTGCCCTTTTCTCCTATATGCGCCCAAGTCTCAATTCCTTTAAGGGATTTGTTTCCTAATTTGTTTCCTCTCTTTCGCCGAATTCCCTTAAGCATCATTATGCAAAAAAATTTTCCTCTTTTTCTTTTGGCCAGTATCTTGATACATTTATGCACAAAATATTCTCTCTTTCTCTTGGGTATTTGGGCGCCCAACACTTCTAGAAAGGCTTCTAGAATTTTCTTCACTTGTTCATGACAACATAAGAAAAGGCCCATTAAGAATTTTCAATAAAATTCTTATGAAATGAAATTAATTCACAAGGCCCAATGATCAAGTCATGGCCGAGTGAAATTAAGTCATCAAATGAACTTGTCAAAAATTTATTGACATTCATTTCATCCTTTGTCTCAAAAGACAAAAATACCCTTTTGACTATTTTCGTTCTTGTTTTGACTTAGCTTCCAGTTTAACTATTCCTATCGATGTGATTCGTGACAGTGACCTCATGGACCCAAATGAACAAAGCTTTAGCTAAACACTTGGACTCAAAAGTTCACAAACCTTTTCCAAGTTTAGCTTAATGCCAACCGACTCCACTAAAGAGCTGACACTGAAAATCTCTCGATTCAAATGAATTTATTTTCTACTCAAGAATTCACCTAATTGTAATGAGCGGATCCACTGAATATTATCTATGCTACCCTTCATGAATGTCATCAGCTAGTCGGGATTTACTAAATTACCATTTTACCCTTCTAGCTGTTATTTCCTCAACTCCTTTGTCGCTTGTGAATAAGTTAGAAACAATGTATATGACGAGGAGCTAACAAGTCACATTGTTTCATCCAAAAGAGTCAGGACTCAATTTGGACACTGGCCAGTTCATTTATTCACACTCCAAGGAACAAAGCATGAGGTGACATACATTGCATTTCAGCAATCTTGTACATGAATTCCATATCTATGAGAACTTCACAAAGTTACTCATGACAGACTCACAACTTAGTACTTCACCAATAGGCCTTGTTCGTAATCACATAGTGAGTCCGAACTTTGACTTTCTCAAATGAGAATACTAAGGTGTGAAATGGCATGTCTCATTTCAGGATTAAGGTAAGCATGATGCAATTCATACATAGTGACTTCGAGACATAAGAGGTTAAATGGTTTGTTCTTACATTGTCTCTAGAAGTGCACTGGTCAATTCAGTACCTTCGGAAGATACCTAGAAGAACTATAGAGTCCCCAACTCTCAATGCCTCATAACCAGACATCATAGATTCTTCTAACAATCGTACTGAGGTCAATAGTCCTTTGACCCTAAGATTGCGAATATATCGTTTTAAGCAAACTACGAAGAGTTTGTTCATGCAAATCTACATTTGTCTCTTCGTAAGTTGTTAAGTTTATTTATGGACTAAAAGACTAAGGTTTTATCATAAAGCTTCAAACAAAGAAAGAATGAATGAACGTTTCAACTTTATTAATGAATAGATAGGCAATTACAAGCAAGAGTCTTCGTAAGACTATATGACATCAAATGTACATAGATAGACACTACTACTCTTCTTGTGGGCACCATTGACAACAAACTCCCACTTGACTCAAAGAAGATGTGAGTAGTCCTACATGCCTAATCCCTCTCGAAGTTGGTCGAAGACCAGGTTCGCTAGGGCCTTGGTGAATAGATCTTCCAGAGATCTAATTCACCTTCACGTCTCCGCGTTGCGCGATCTCTCGAATCAAATGGTATTTCCTCTCAATATTCTTAGAGCGCTTATGGCTTCCAGGTTCCTTTGAGTTAGCGACAGCCCCACTAATATCACAATAAAGGGTTATGGGCTCGTCGACGTTTGGAACAACTTCCAAATACTTAAGGAATTTTCTAAGCCATACAGCCTCTTTGGATGCTTCACAAGCAGCCACATATTCTGCTTCCATTGTCGAGTCAGCAATGCAAGATTACTTAATACTTCTCCACACAACAGCTCCACCATTAAGGATGAACACAGATCCCGAAGTGGATTTCATGGAATCCTTATCCGCTTGAAAATCGGAGTCGGTATATCCCGTCATAGTCAGGTCAGTACCTGAGTATGTAAGCATCAAGTTCCTAGTTCTTCGAAGATACTTAAGAACATGCTTAACAGCAATCCAGTGCTCGGGTCCAGGGTTGGATTGGAAACGACTAACTACGCCAACGGCGAAACATATATCAGGTCTAGTGCAGAGCATAACATACATGAGGCTTCCTACGGAAGAGGCGTAAGGAATCTTCCTCATGTCTTCAATCTCTTGTGCAGTCTTGGGAGACTGGTCCTTAGAGAGTGAAACTCCATGCCTAAAGGGTGTTTGACCCCTCTTGCAGTCTTGCATCGAGAAGCGATCCATCACCTTATCAATATAAGATGCTTGAGAGAGCGACAGGGTCCGGTTTTTCCTATCTCGAAAGATTTGGATCCCCAGAATGTACGCGGCTTCTCCTAGATCCTTCATATCGAATTGCTTTGCTAGCCAGACCTTAACCTCAGATAACTTACCCACGTCATTACCAATGAGTAGTATATCATCGACATATAGGACCAGAAACACAATTTTGCCTTCGTGTATTAACTTGTAAACACAAGGCTCATCTATTGACTGTTCAAAGCCAAAGCTCTTAATAGTTTCATCGAATCTAATATTCCATGACCTAGATGCTTGCTTTAGTCCATAAATGGATTTAAGCAACTCACAAACCTTGGTCTCTTGACCTTTATCCACGAAACCGTCTGGTTGAGCCATGTAAATGCGCTCGTCAAGATTGCCATTCAGAAAGGCTGTCTTGACATCCATTTGCCAGATCTCATAGTCGAGAGCTGCAGCTATGGATAGGAGTATGGGGATGGATTTAAGCATCGCGACTGGCGAGAAGGTTTCTTCATAGTCAATCCCTTCTTGTTGGGTATAACCCTTTGCCACAAGTTATGCTTTGAACGTCTCGACGTTCCCATCAGGACCCCTTTTCTACTTGTATATCCACTTACACCCTACGGGTTTAATCCCTTCAGGAAGGTCTACAAGTTTCCAGACGTTGTTGACATACATCGAGTGCATTTCAACTTTCATGGCGTCAAGCCAAAGGTTTGATTCAGAACAAGCCATCGCTTGGCTATAGGAAACAGGGTCATCCATGTCAGAGACGGCTACGAGAGAGTCTCCATAAGACATGTACCTGTCAGGCTGTTGAACAGCCCTCCCACTACGTCGAAGTACTACTTGACGAGATTCTGATGAATTAGGTTGTGTTTCAGTTGGGGTAAGAACAGTTCTTACAGATGAGGTAGAAGCTTCCTCACCCAACTTTTCTTCAAGCACAATTTTGCTTCTAGGTTTTGCATCTTTCATAAAGTCCTCCTCGAGGAAACGAGCATTCGTGCTAACGAAAGTCTTATCGTCCTCGGGACTATAGAAAGTAAAACCTTTGGTTTCCTTCGGATATCCTACAAACAGGCACAATTCTGACCTACTAGCAAACTTGCTAGTCTTTTGCCTTAGCACATGTGCAGGGCAACCCCAAATTCGGATGTGGCCCAAACTTACTTTACGGCCAGTCCATCTTTCATAAGGAGTACCAGGAACCGTTTTAGATGGAACTTGGTTCAGAATGTAAGCGGCTGTTTCGAGGGCATATCCCCAAAAGGAAAGCGGGAGTGATGAGTAACTCATCATCGATCTAACCATCTCCATAAGAGTTCGGTTTCTTCTCTCTGACACTCCGTTTTGTTGAGGTGTGCCAGGTGCGGTAAGCTGAGAAGTGATACCTTCTTCTTTAAGAAAGTCATCGAACTCTCCAGACATATACTCACCACCTCGATCAGATCGAAGGGTTTTGATCACTTTGCCAGTTTGCTTTTCCACTAAAGCCCTAAAGACCTTAAATACGTTAAAGGTCTCGGATTTGTGTTTAAGCAAATAGACAAACCCATATCTTGAGTAATCATCAGTGAAGGTAACGAAGTATTCGTATCCTCCACGTGCCTGTTGGTTGAGCGGACCACATACATCAGAATGTATTAGTTCCAGTAACTCAGTGGCTCTTCGACCCTTATCGGAGAAAGGTCGCTTAGTCATTTTTCCTTCTATGCAGGATTCACAAGTAGGTAGTGAAACTATTGCAGAGGCTTGGAGTGGACCATCCCTCACAAGTCTCTTAATCCTATTTAGACTGATATGACGAAGTCTTAAGTGCCATAGGTGTGTTGATTTTGTTAGATCGGAGGATTCAGAAAGTTTGATCCTCTTTGGCTCCCTAATTAGATCATTGTCTATTTCGGTGTCTAAAAGAGAAGGTTGAGTGAGATAGATGTAGAAAAGAGCATTCTTCATACATGCATCAGTGAGAAAAAGAATTATCAGGAAACGAAATACGAATTCCATTCTTAATGAACTTTAAACAATAATCTTGCTCACGAAGACGAGCAACGAATATTAAGTTCTTCCCAAAGGTAGGAACAAAATAAACATTATTCAAGTTTAAAGTGCGGTCTTCAAAAGACAGCGTCACGGATCCCACAGCCTTCGCAGACACCAGGCTCCCATCACCCCATTTGAAACAGAACTCGCCTTCCTCTAAGCTTTTGGTTTTCTTGAAACCATTCAAGGAACAACAAATATGGTTAGTAGCAGCGGAGTCAAGAATCCACGTTGATACATTATCAGCTACTAAGCATGCTTCGGTAACTAGTACAATACTATGTTCCTTTGCTTTGAGATAGGCAGGACAGTTCGTTTTATCGGCCTTGTGAGGTCTCTTCTTAGTTCCAGAGGTGGAGGCTTTTTGCTCAGTAGCATGTGCCTCTCCTTGATTCCTCTTTCTCTTATTGAGACCTACATCAGTGTGAAGCTCCTTCATAAGCTCGGTAACAGTGTACTTTAACTTTGTAATGGAGTAGTTCAGCATGAAGGTATCAAGAGACTCGGGGAGAGTTTCTAAGATCATATCTATGATATTCTTCCCATCAATCTCAGATCCTAGGATTTCCACTTCATTTAGGTAACTAATGATCAGCATCATATGGTCCCTAACAGGAGTCCTAGCCTTCATGCGACAGTTCATAAACTGTCGGACTGCTTGTAGCCTTGTTTGACGCCTTTGCCCTCCAAACATCTCAAGGAGATTAGCGAGCATGTCGGCGGCAGTCTCGATGTCACGATGTTGTTGTTGCAACACATTGTTCATTGATGCTAAGATATAGCACCTCACAATCTCATCGGAGCAGAGCCAGGCCGCCAAGGCGTCTTTGTCCTCTTGAGTTGAATCATCATTCGTCAGAGGAGGACACGGGGTGGTGAGTACCCATTTGTGCTTGTTAACGGTAGGTATTATGTCGAGGTTACGTTTCGAGTCTACGTAGTTTTCGTTTTCGAGTTTGATCGAGGAAAGAAAGATAGAGAGATGGTTGAGAGACATATTGCCTATATAAGTTGAAACAAGTTTATGATTAGTCTTTGGTTTAGGATTTAAGTTTTATTAAGACTTTTATAAAATCCAAAGGTGTTATAAACCAAACGATAATTTACTCCCTCAAGAGAAGGCCGCAAAAAATCTCCTTTTATAAGTAAATGACACATCATTAATGCTAAGCCAAGATGTCAATACATCTATTTTGACTAGCCACCTTGTAAATTGGTTTGATCACTCACATCCTTTCGCAGAGCCTCAAGGGAGGATACTAGGGATTGAGCCTAAGCGTGCAACCAACCACTTAGTCCAAAAGATCAGCTTTGAAAAACAATCCCCCAAGGGGAGGCCTTGCCATCATTGCATCACTCTCGGACGTAGCTCATTGAGCAATGATCGAAGCAATAACGCCTTGGAGTACTCACATTTAAGTGAGGGTCGCAAGAGCGGCTCTTAGTCCCACGTTATTGCATCTTTCACTAGTGTTGGGGATCGCAGGTTACAAACAACGAATATAACCCTCCCACTTAGTTTTTGGAGTTGGTTCATCGACTCTTATAAGTTCGGAAACAAATTTCCTAGTTAGAGAGCGACAGAGCGGACAACTAGAAGAGAATCCTAGATCGACATGTTCAGAGCAGTATTAGTGCATAAAGGCACAAGGTACATACTCGATATTTTCCTATTTTCTATTTCGGGAAAGTGCGTGAGGGAAGTGTGAACTTCAATTCACTCGAACACTTGAAAGTTTGAGATTACACATCCTTTTATTTTTCGGCTTGTCTACAAGGAGACCTCCCACTCAAAATTTCAAGAGCATATAGATTTTGAACATATGTGATATAGATATAGTTTTGAAAACATTTTGAAAACTTATTTGATTTGGATGACAAAATATTTTCAAGTTTGAAAGTGAAAACGGTTTTTCAAAATTCAAACTAGTTTTGTAAAATTCACTTTCAATTAAACTTTCAAAAATCAAAACATTTTAATCTTACACATCATGTTTATAATCATATGAAAAACATTTTTGCTCAAGAAAGTTTTCTCATTAGAGTTCTATAACTCATGGTAGTGGGGTTTGAAAATTCAGATTTCTAAAAAACTGGAGTTTCAGACAGCCGCGCACCTCGGAGTAAAATCGCCATATCTGGCGGCTCCGATGTCCTTTTCAGCCGAAACCGGTGGCATTGGACAGAAGACAGACAGAGCTTTAATTTGATTCAAGAATCATTAAATTTCGATTTCTGAGTAGAGAGTTATGCCACTTTTAATGCGGGTTTACTCCAGCTCGAAGAAAAAGAAATAAATTATAGCTTGGTCCTACTTAGGTGCGAAACAGAATCAAATGTAACGGAACGTTTTAAGATGTTGTTTAAAGCTTTTATATGTGTTTTATTAGCAAGGTAATAAAATAGAATAAAAGAAATAACAACATGCATAAAACGATTACGGTAAATAAAAGAAACTAGAAAGACAAAGTAACTAGTCACAAAATTTACTGAAATTTCTCAAACCTTTAAAACACGTTTTTCAATATAAAAAATTAAAAACTTTTAGAACTGATTCTAATGTGTTTTAAAAACATCCCAAACTCATAGAAAATCAACATGCTTTTTAATTTAAAGACATGAGCAATAAATTAAAAAAAAAAATCTAAGATAACAATTCTAACTTGTCACAAAATTAGTAAACTTTCGAAAACGATTTTCAAGCTCATAATTTTAAAAACATGTACATGCTAATCTTCGACCATAGCTCTGGTACCATTTGTTGGAATCGATCTAGGGTTTGAGAAAATAATTAACGCTTCGTTAAGCGGCGGAATTTTAAAAATTTTCTTTTACAAGTAAAACAGTATTTACTAACCTAGACAAGTGCAAGTACATGTAATTAAAAACCAATATGAGCTATGAAGTTCACTAACCTTTCTTGAAGCTTGAACCTTGTAGAAGCTTTTGGAAAGTTGCAACGCTCGTCTCCCCTCGCAGCACGTCTCTCTTCCTTTCCTCGGCACCTCGAGCAACCACGAAAGTTTCTATCACTAAATCACTCGAAAAGAAGGAATCAGTGAGTGGGCACTTTTAAACACTACGACTTAAGAACGAGTCTCAAAGTCGCAGAGCTAAACACTAGGTCGAGTGAGGACCTAGGTGCCAAAACAAGAAAAATCGAAAATAAACTAGAAAGGGAGAGAGAGAGAGGATTTCGGCCACAATGTCTAGAGAGAGAGTCTCTCAATCTCTAACTTGTGTGGGATGAGAAAACAATGAGAATGAGAGCCCTATTTATAGGAGAAGGGTTGGCCTTAGAAAAAGAAGTTTCCTCTTTTTTCCAAGCATTCATGAGCACTCCCTTATTGCCCTTTTCTCCTATATGCGCCCAAGTCTCAATTCCTTTAAGGGATTTGTTTCCTAATTTGTTTCCTCTCTTTGGCCGAATTCCCTTAAGCATCATTATGCAAATTTTTTTTCCTCTTTTTCTTTTGGCAAGTATCTTGATACATTTATGCACAAAATATTCTCTCTTTCTCTTGGGTATTTGGGCGCCCAACACTTCTAGAAAGGCTTCTAGAAGTTTCTTCACTTGTTCATGACAACATAAGAAAAGGCCCATTAAGAATTTTCAATAAAATTCTTATGAAATGAAATTAATTCACAAGGCCCAATGATCAAGTCATGGCCGAGTGAAATTAAGTCATCAAATGAATTTGTCAAAAAATTTATTGACATTCATTTCATCCTTTGTCTCAAAAGACAAAAATACCCTTTTGACTATTTTCGTTCTTGTTTTGACTTAGCTTCCAGTTTAACTATTCCTATCGATGTGATTCGTGACAGTGACTTCATGGACCCAAATGAACAAAGCTTTAGCTAAACACTTGGACTCAAAAGTTCACAAACCTTTTCCAAGTTTAGCTTAATGCCAACTGACTCCACTAAAGAGCTGACACTGAAAATCTCTCGGTTCAAATGAATTTATTTTCTACTCAAGAATTCACCTAATTGTAATGAGCGGATCCACTGAATATTATCTATGCTACCCTTCATGAATGTCATCAGCTAGTCGGGATTTACTAAATTACCATTTTACCCTTCTAGCTGTTATTTCCTCAACTCCTTTGTCGCTTGTGAATAAGTTAGAAACAATGTATATGACGAGGAGCTAACAAGTCACATTGTTTCATCCAAAAGAGTCAGGACTCAATTTGGACACTGGCCAGTTCATTTATTCACACTCCAAGGAACAAATCATGAGGTGACATACATTGCATTTCAGCAATCTTGTACATGAATTCCATATCTATGAGAACTTCACAAAGTTACTCATGACAGACTCACAACTTAGTACTTCACCAATAGGCCTTGTTCGGAATCACATAGTGAGTCCGAACTTTGACTTTCTCAAATGAGAATACTAAGGTGTGAAATGGCATGTCTCATTTCAGGATTAAGGTAAGCATGATGCAATTCATACATAGTGACTTCGAGACATAAGAGGTTAAATGGTTTGTTCTTACATTGTCTCTAGAAGTGCACTGGTCAATTCAGTACCTTCGGAAGATACCTAGAAGAACTATAGAGTCCCCAACTCTCAATGCCTCATAACCAGACATCATAGATTCTTCTAACAATCGTACTGAGGTCAATAGTCCTTTGACCCTAAGATTGCGAATATATCGTTTTAAGCAAACTACGAAGAGTTTGTTCATGCAAATCTACATTTGTCTCTTCGTAAGTTGTTAAGTTTATTTATGGACTAAAAGACTAAGGTTTTATCATAAAGCTTCAAACAAAGAAAGAATGAATGAACGTTTCAACTTTATTAATGAATAGATAGGCAATTACAAGCAAGAGTCTTCGTAAGACTATATGATATCAAATGTACATAGATAGACACTACTACTCTTCTTGTGGGCACCATTGACAACAGAGAGAAGCTCTCAAATCTCTAGAACTTGAGATGAATGAAATGTGTGGAATGAGGCTCCTATTTATAGGAGAGGTCTTACCTTCAATAAGGTAGTTTCCTCTTCTATAGAATATCACATATTCATGAGCAAATATTGCCCATTACCCTCTTATTCCACACGGCCAAGGCAGCCTTCTAGAAGGCTTGGATTTGTTTCCTTTTTTGTTCATTGCCTTGCCTTTTTGTCTACTTGGCCGATTCCGTTAGCACATGTGTGGGAAATTTGTTTCCTCTTTTTCTTTTGGCAAGTATCATGATACATTTATGCACAAAATATTCTCTCTTTCTTTGGGTATGTTGGGCTCCTATTTCAATCTAGAAGGGGCTTCTAGAAGCTCCTTCATTTGTTCATGACAACATGAAAAAGGCCCATTAAGAATTTTCAATAAAATTCTTATGAAATGAAATTAATCCACAAGGCCCAATGATCAAGTCATGGCCGAGTGTTATTGAGTCATCAAATGACCTTGTCAAAAAAAATTTTGACATTCATTTCATCCTATGTCTCAAAAGACAAAAATACCCTTTTGACAATTTTCGTTCTTGTTTTGACTTAGCTTCCAGTTTAACTATTCCTACTCGATGTGATTCGTGACAATGACCTCATGGATCCAAATGAACAAAGCTTGAGCTAAACACTTCGACTCAAAAGTTCACAAACCTTCTCCAATTTTAGCTTAATGTCAACCGACTCCACTAAAGAGTTGACATTGAACATCTCTCGGTTCAAATGAATTTATTTTCTACTCAAGAATTCAACCTAATTGTAATGAGTGGATCCATAGAATATTATCAGTGTTTACCCTTCATGAATATCATCAGCTAGTCGGGATTTACAAAATTACCATTTTACCCTTCTAGCTGTTATTTCCCCAACTCCTTTGTCGCTTGTGAATAAGTTAGAAGCAATGTATTGACTAGGAGCTAACAAGTCACATTGTTTCATCCAAAAGAGTCAAGACTCAATTTGGACACTGGCCAGTTCATTTATTCACACTCCAAGGAACAAAGCATGAGGTGATATACATTGCATTTCAGCAATCTTGTACATGAATTCCATATCTATGAGAACTTCACAAAGTTACTCATGAGATTCTGACAACTTAGTACTTCACCAATAGGCCCTGTTCGGAATCACATAGTGAGTCCGAACTCTGACTTTCTCAAATGAGAATACGTAAGCTGTGAAATGGCATGTCTCATTTCAGGATTAAGGTAAGCATGATGCAATTCATACGTAGTGACTTCGAGACATAAGAGGTTAAATGGTTTGTTCTTATCTTGTCTCTAGAAGTGCACTGGTCGATTCAGTACCTTCGGAAGATACCTAGAAGAACTATAGAGTCTCCAACTCTCAATGCCTCATAACCAGACATCATAGATTCTCCTAACAATCGTACTGAGGTCAATAGTCCTTTGACCCTTAGATTGCGAATATATTGTTTTAAGCAAACTTCGAAGAGTTTGTTCATGCAAATCTACATTTGTCTCTTCGTAAGTTGTTTAGTTTGTTTATGGACTAAAGACTAATATTTTATCATAAAGCTTCAAACAGACAAGGAGGAATGAATGAACGTTTCAACTTTTATTAATAAATAAGCAGTTACAAGCAAGAGTCTTCGTAAGACTATATGACATCAAATACACATAAATACACACTACAACTCTTCTTGTGGGCACCATTGACAACCTAAATACTTCTTGGGTGTTGAAGTATCGAGAAGCAAAAGAGGTATATACTTATCTCAAAGGAAATATGTACTTGATTTGCTTTCCGAGATAGGAAAATTAGGTGCCAAACCATCGTGCCCCAATGACTCCTAACATGCAGCTTACTAAGGAGGGAGAACCAATGGATGATCCTGAAAGATATAGAAGATTGGTCGGCAAGTTGAACTATCTCGCCGTTACTCGTCCAGACATTGCATACTGCATCAGCATAGTAAGCCAATTCTTGGAATCCCCGACAGTTGATCATTGGGCAACATTGGAGCGGATCTTGTGTTACTTGAAAGGACCACCAAGACGTGGAATCCTATACTCAAATCATGTTCACACTCGAATTGAATGCTTTACAGATGCAGAGTATGGAGGGTCTAAGGTAGACAGAAGATCAACTACTGGATATTGCGTATTTTTTGGAAGAAACTTGGTCTCACGGAAGAGCAAGAAGCAACATGTCGTATCAAGATCAAATGCGGAGTCGGTATACAGAGCGATGGCCCAAGGAACATGCGAGATAATGTGGATACATCAACTATTGGCTGAATTAAGCTTCGATGTCACTTTTCCAGCGACATTATGGTGCTACAACCTAGCTGCCATTCATGCTGCATCAAATCCAGATTTCCACGAGAGAAGAAAATACATTGAGATCAACTGTCACTTTATTTGCGAAAAGATTCAACAAGCCTTGATTTCCACAACATATGTGAAGTCATGCGATCAAGTAGGAGATATCTTCACAAAGCCGCTTAATGGAGTTCGGGTCAAATATTTTTGTAACAAGCTGGGCATGATTAACATATATGATCCAGCTTGAGGGGGAGTGTTAGAATATGAACATAATATTAGGTAGTTATTATAGAATGTGAACATAATATTAAGTAGTTATTAGAATAGAATATTATGTCTTTATTGTAATTACTTTTTTCCTTTACGTTTTTTTTTTGTCTAAACGTGTATAAATACCCATTACGTGAATGAGAACGATACAATCTTTTCTCTCTAAACATCTCTGATTACAATAAGTAAATCTAGATCTTGTTAGATAACCATAATATTGTTGGGAATGAACGGTGGTATCAGACACGAACAATCGCTCTGATACCACTTGTTGGTAAAACACGTAGGATATCAGACACGAACAATTGATCTAATATCACTTGTTGGAGAATATAGGGGTGGTAGTAGACACAAACAATCGCTCTAATACCACTTGTTGTAATTACGGAGGTGGTATCAGAGACGAACATTCCCTCCGATACCACCTGTAAGGAAACGAGGGGAGTATCAGACACAAACGATTACTCCGATACAACTCGTCGGGATTATGTGCTGACCTTGATAACCATATAAGTGCAGAATAAATTATTACACTAACAAGAGCTAATTAAAAGGATGGTTATCTAACAAGATCTAGATTTACTTATTAATTAATTAATTAAAGCATTCAAACATGTCAAGCAACCAATAAGATCAAAGAACAAGGTTCATAGAGAACTTACGGATTGGGCTCACAAACAGAAACTTCTAGCTTTCGCAATGCATCTTCAAATGCCTTGATCTATTTCTTTAGGCTTTTAGATCCTCGTAATTGAACGCCTTGATCTCGTTCTTCAAGCTTTCAGATCCTCGTACTTGAACGCCTTGATCTCATTCTTCAAGCTTTCAGGATCTCGTACTTGAACGCCTTGATCTCCTTCTTCAAAATTAAAGATCCTCGTACTCCTCTTGATGACATTGAAGTCTTCCGAAACGTAATCTCTGGACAAATAAAGAAATACGGCGTGGGACCACACTCTTTAATCTCATACTATCAAGAAACTAATATTGTTTCAAGATCACACTCTTATTTTCTAGCAGAATAGAGCAATTCCAAAAGGGGAGAGAGACAGAGAATTCGGCCAAGAGAGAGAGGGAAAGTCTCTTGGTCGATTTTTCTGAATGCATTGATGTGTTTTTTTTTCGATTCAGATGATCCCCTATTTATAGTAGTGAAAATGATATATTCTTGGTAGTTTCCAACATATATTATTCCTTTTATTATGTTCACACTAGTGAATCTAAGCTTGACAATTGGATCTTATCCCTTGAATCATACTTTCTCTCTTATTTACTGTTTAAATAGAGAATATTTATTAATTAGAGGATAAAGGAAATATCTTATTTCCTTTAAAATATTATTCTCTCACGAGAGAGAATAAAGGACAATGTCTTATTTTGTTTTAAATATTCTTCTCATTAATATTCATGAGAGAAAATAAATGATAATATCTTATTTTCTTTTAAATATTATTCTCTCATAATATTCACGAGAGAGAATAAATGACAATATCTTATTTCCTTTTAAATATTATTCTCTCGTGAGAGAAAATAAAAGACAATATCTTATTTTCTTTTAAATATTATTCTCTCGTGAGAGAAAATAAAAGACAATATCTTATTTCCTTTTAAATATTATTCTCATTAATATTCATGAGAGGGAATAAATGATAATATCTTATTTCCTTTTAAATATTATTCTCTGCTAGTATTCATGAGAGAGAATAAAAGAGAATATCCTATTTCCTTTAAAATATTTTTCTCTTAACTTTATTTAAACAACGAAAGAGAAAATATTAGTAACTACCAAGATGTGGTATGGACGAATTTTGGCACACGGCCAAGGTGGAAATTCGCGCAAATCTTATTTCGGGATCCTCAAAAAATTGTCCACCTCTTTTAGTGCAAGGTCCAATTCTTTAAAACCCAATTAATTATTTATTTACTTGGTGCAACCATAAACAAATAAGTAATGGAGTAATTAGTTACTTGATAAAAAAATAAATAATTAATACTACCATAAATAATAATTTAATTATGCAAATACCCATGTTTCAGAATTGATGCTATCAATCAATATTATACAGCTTGTGAGATTATAATAATTAAACACATATAGTAATAGAAGCTTAACAAATCCGATGAAAAGAAAAAAAATTCCTTTCTCTTTTCCACATCGATTTGTCTAATCTTGGTCAGACTCCACCTAGGTAAACCAAGACTGAAGTCTCCTTTATACTAGAATTATATTTACTCATCGTGACGAGTGTCCACTGATCTAGTCAGTACGTGATCAAGATCCTCCAGGTTCAACCCATTTCAAGAAAGGTCAATTAATCCGTTATACCTTTCTTGATATACATATACCCTAAGCATTGTTGCTTACCCAATGAAAGATTCTTCTGAACGTACATACTTCCGAAGTGCCGAAAATCTATCGGTTCTGGAATCAACCCTTAGGTGACTGAACATTGACCTTCTTTCAGGAAGGTTGGATTCCGTATTTGTCAACCACTTTCCACTCGAATCATGCTCTGAAACTCCCAAGACATAAGCTGTGATTAGCATGAAAGCAGCCCTTTAGCGAATGAGTAAAATAGTTCGGTAACATAATCCAGTGTCAATAATCACTTCAGGATATAGATCAAGTCTCACTGTGACAATCATAGCGACCTCAGTTAGTATGTCATAACGGTACTTAAACGACACATCTACAAACAAAGTCTGTTCGGGTCGTACACTTACCACAAATGTAGAATACTCGCACATCGTGACCAACCTTTACTAGTGTTTCGCATATATGACTTTAGATACAGTTGTCCATGCATGTATTGTTGGAATTGATCTAGGGTTTAAGAAAAAGTTTAACGCTTCGTTAAGCGGCGGAATTTTAAAAATTTTCTTTTTCAAGTAAAACGGTTTTTACTAACCTAGACAAAGAGCAAGCACATGTAAATAAAAACTATTATGAGCATAGAAGTTTACTAACCTTTCTTGAAGCTTGAACTTTGAGAAGCTTTTGGAAAGTTACAACGCTCGCCTCCCTCGCAGCACGTCTCTCTTTCTTTCCTCGGCACCTCAAGCAACCACGAAAGTTTCTATCACTAAATCACTCGAAATAAAAGGAATCAGTGAGTGGGCACTTTTAAACACTACGACTTAAGAACGAGTCTTGAAGTCGCAGAGCTAAAATCTAGGTCAAATGAAGACCTAGGTGCCAAAACAATAAAACGAAATTGAATAGAGAGGGAGAGAGAGGATCGGCCAAGTCTAGAGAGAGAAGCTCTCAATCTCTAAAACTTTTGGAATGGGAAAAATCAGAAGAATGAGGCTCCTATTTATAGGAGAGGTCTCACCTTTAATAAGGTAGTTTCCTGTTCTATAGAGTGAGCCAATTTCCTCTTTTTTCTCTTGAGATGCTCGGCCAACATAGGCTTCATTAAGCCTTGGATTTGTTTCCTATTTTGTTCCATGCCTTGCCTTTGTCTCTCTCCTGGCCGAATTCCCTTAAGCATCCTCATGCAAATTTGTTTCATCTTTTTCTTTTGGCAAGTATCTTGATACATTTATGCACAAAATATTCTCTCTTTGTTTGGGTATTATGGGCGCCCATATTGTCTCTAGAAGGTGCTTCTAGAAGCTTCTTCATTTGTTCATGACAACATGAAAAAGGCCCTTTAAGAATTTTCAATAAAATTCTTATGAAATGAAATTAATTCACAAGGCCCTATTATTTTAATATGGCCGAGTGACATTAAGTCATCAAATGAACTTGTCAAAAAATTTATTGACATTCATTTCATGCTATGTCTCAAAAGACAAAAATACCTTTTTGACAATTTTCGTTCTTGTTTTGACTTAGCTTCCAGTTTAACTATTCCTAATCGATGTGATTCGTGACAGTGACCTCATGGATCCAAATGAACAAAGCTTGAGCTAAAATACTTGGACTCAAAAGTTCACAAACCTTTTCCAAGTTTAGCTTAATGTCAATTGACTCCACTAAAGAGTTGACACTGAAAATCTCTCGGTTCAAATAAATTTATTTTCTACTCAAGAATTCAACCTAATTGTAATGAGTGGATCCACAGAATATTATCAGTGTTTACCCTTCATGAATATCATCAGCTAGTCGGGATTTTCAAAATTACCATTTTACCCTTCTAGCTGTTATTTCCTCAACTCCTTTGTCGCTTGTGAATAAGTTAGAAACAATGTATTGACGAGGAGCTAACAAGTCACATTGTTTCATCCAAAAGAGTCAAGACTCAATTTGGACACTGGCCAGTTCATTTATTCACACTCCAAGGAACAAAACATGATGTGATATATATTGCATTTCAGCAATCTTGTACATGAATTCCATATCTATGAGAACTTCACAAAGTTACTCATGACATTCTCACAACTTAGTACTTCACCAATAGGCCTTGTTCAGAATCACATAGTGAGTCCGAACTCTGACTTTCTCAAATGAGAATACTAAGGTGTGAAATGACATGTCTCATTTCAGGATTAAGGTAAGCACGATACAATTCATACGTAGTAACTTTGAGACATAAGAGGTTAAATGATTTGTTCTTATCTTGTCTCTAGAAGTGCACTGGTCAATTCAGTACCTTCGGAAGATACCTAGAAGAACTATAATGTCTCCAACTCTCAATGCCCCATAACCAGACATCATAGATTCTCCTAACAATCGTACTGAGGTCAATAGTTCTTTGACCCTTAGATTGCGAATATATCGTTTTAAGCAAACTACGAAGAGTTTGTTCATGCAAATCTACATTTGTCTCTTCGTAAGTTGTTTAGTTTGTTTATGGACTAAAGACTAATGTTTTATCATTAATCTTCAAACAGACATGGAAGAATGAATGAACGTTTCAACTTTTTTATTAATGAATGAGCAATTACAAGCAAGAGTCTTCATGAGACTTTATTACATCAAATGTACAATATAAAGATTACAACTCTTCTTGTGGACACCATTGACAACATGTATCAGTCATCGACCATGTTTTAGCTGTTGGAATAGATCTAGGATAAGAAAAGATTTATCGCTTCTTGCAAGCGGTAGAATATAAAAAATTTCTTTAAAACACGTAAAACGTTTTTACAACCTAGACAAAGTGCATGAAGATATAATTTAAAATTTTAAAACTACATTAGTTTTTACTTGGTACCAACCTCGAATGGAGCTTGAACATTGAGGAGCCTTAGGAAGGTTGAAACGTTTGTCTCCCCACGCAGCTCGCCTCTCCCACTAGTCTTCCTGAACCTGTCGAGCAACCACAAAAGTTTCTACCACTAGAGTCTTTAGAGAATGGTTGGATTTAATGTGTGGGCACTTTTAAGCACGATGACTCAAGAAAAATTCTTGGAGCCGAAGAGCTAAAATAAATGCTAGGTCTAATGAGGACCTAGGTGCCAAAACAAAAGAACAAGAAGGGTTAGAGAGAGAAAGAGATGGGCGGCCAAACAAAAGAACAAGAATTTTCAAGTAAAATTCCATGAAATGAAATTAATCCTCTAGGCCCAATTACTCTAATATGGCCGTGTGACATATTTTATTGTCATCATATGACAATGTCAAAAACTTATTGACATTTATTTCATCACATGTCCAAAAAAGACAAAATTACCCTTTAGACAATTTTCATAAAACTTGTCTAGTTCTTGTTTTGACTTAGCTGCTAGTTTAACTAATCCTACTCTGACTTTGGTAGTGACATCATGGATCCAAATGAACAAAGTTTGAGCTAGCATACTTGGACTCAAAAGTTCACAAATCTTTTCCAAGTTCTAGCTTAATGTCAACTGACTCCACTAAAGAGTTGACACTGAAATCTCTCGGCTCAAATGAATATATTTTCTATTCAAGAATTCTACTTAATTGTAAGAAGTGGATCCATTGAAGATTATCTATGTTTACCCATCATGAATATCATCAACTAGATGGGATTTACAACATTACCATTTTAGCCTTCTAATTGTTATTTCCTCAACTCCTTTGTAGATTGTGAATAGGTTAGAAACAACGTATTGACGAGGAGCTCACAAGTCACATTGATTCATCCAAAAGAGTCATGACTCAATTTGGACACTAGCCAGTGTTGGAATCGATCTAGGGTTTAAGAAAATAATTAACGCTTCAGTAAGCGGCGGAATTTTAAAAATTTTCTTTTACAAGTAAAAACGGTTTTTTACTAACCTAGACAAAAGAGCAAGTACATGTAATTAAAAACTATTATAAGCTAAGAAGTTTACTAACCTTTCTTGAAGCTTGATCTTTGAGAAGCTCTTAGAAAGTTGCAACGCTCGTTTCCCCTCGCAGCACGTCTCTCTTTCTTTCCTCGGCACCTCGAGCAACCACGAAAGTTTCTATCACTAAATCACTCGAGAGAAAAGGAATTAGTGAGTGGGCACTTTTAAACACTACGACTTAAGAACGAGTCTTGAAGTCGCAGAGCTAAACTCTAGGTCAAATGAGGACCTAGGTGCCAAAACAATAAAAACGAAATTGAATAGAGAGAGAGAGAGGAGAGGGGCGGCCAAGTCTATAGAGAGAAGCTCTCAATCTCTAAAACTTTGGATGAATGAAAAGTGTGGAATGAGGCTCCTATTTATAGAAGAGGTCTCACCTTCAATAAGGTAGTTTCCTCTTCTATAGAATATCACATATTCATGAGCCAATTTCCCTTTTCCTTCAAAGAGTCACACGGCCAAGACTTGCCAAGCAAGTCCTTGGATTTGTTTCCTCTTTTATTTGCTTCTCTCTTGACTCATTTGGGCGCCCACCTTGGTTTCCCCTTAGGGGAAATTTGTTTCCTCTTTTTCTTTTGGGAAGTATCTTCATACATTCATGCACAAAATATTCTCTCTTTATTTGGGTATGTTGGGCGCCTATACCATCTAGAAAAAGGCTTCTAGAAGCTTTTCCATTTGTTCATAACAACATGAAAAAGGCCCATTAAGAATTTTCAATAAAATTCTTATGAAATGAAATTAATCCACAAGGCCCAATTAATCTTATTATGGCCGAGTGTTACTTCTCATCAAATGACCATGTCAAAAAATTTATTGACATTCATTTCATCCTATGTCTCAAAAGACAAACATACCCTTTTGACAATTTTCGTTCTTGTTTTGACTTAGCTTCCAGTTTAACTATTCCTAATCGATGTGATTCGTGACAGTGACCTCATGGAGCCAAATGAACAAAGCTTGAGCTAAACACTTGGACTCAAAAGTTCACAAACCTTTTCCAAGTTTAGCTTAATGCCAACTGACTCCACTAAAGAGTTGACACTGAAAATCTCTCGGTTCAAATGAATTTATTTTCTACTCAAGAATTCAACCTAATTATGATGAGCGGATACACTGAATATTATCTATGTTTACCCTTCATGAATGTCATCAGCTAGTCGGGATTTACTAAATTACCATTTTACCCTTCTAGCTGTTATTTCCTCAACTCCTTTGTCGCTTGTGAATAAGTTAGAAACAATGTATTGACGAGGAGCTAACAAGTCACATTGTTTCATCCAAAAGAGTCACGACTCAATTTGGACACTGGCCAGTGTTGTCAATGGTGCCAACAAGAAGAGTTGTAGTCTTTATTTTGTACATTTGATGTAATAAAGTCTCGTGAAGACTCTTGCTTGTAATTGCCTATCTATTCATTAATAAAGTTGAAACGTTCATTCATTCTTTCTTTGTTTGAAGCTTAATGATAAAACCTTAGTCTTTTAGTCCATAAACAAACTTAACAACTTACGAAGAGACAAATGTAGATTTGCATGAACAAACTCTTCGTAGTTTGCTTAAAACGATATATTCGCAATCTTAGGGTCAAAGGACTATTGACCTCAGTATGATTGTTAGAAGAATCTATGATGTCTGGTTATGAGGCATTGAGAGTTGGGGACTCTATAGTTCTTCTAGGTATCTTCCGAAGGTACTGAATTGACCAGTGCACTTCTAGAGACAATATAAGAACAAACCATTTAACCTCTTATGTCTCGAAGTCACTATGTATGAATTGCATCATGCTTACCTTAATCCTGAAATGAGACATGCCATTTCACACCTTAGTATTCTCATTTGAGAAAGTCAAAGTTCGGACTCACTATGTGATTCCGAACAAGGCCTATTGGTGAAGTACTAAGTTGTGAGTCTGTCATGAGTAACTTTGTGAAGTTCTCATAGATATGGAATTCATGTACAAGATTGCTGAAATGCAATGTATGTCACCTCATGCTTTGTTCCTTGGAGTGTGAATAAATGAACTGGCCAGTGTCCAAATTGAGTCCTGACTCTTTTGGATGAAACAATGTGACTTGTTAGCTCCTCGTCAATACATTGTTTCTAACTTATTCACAAGCGACAAAGGAGTTGAGGAAATAACAGCTAGAAGGGTAAAATGGTAATTTAGTAAATCCCGACTAGATGATGACATTCATGAAGGGTAAACATAGATAATATTCAGTGGATCCGCTCATCGTAATTAAGTCGAATTCTTGAGTAGAAAATAAATTCATTTGAACCGAGAGATTTTCAGTGTCAGCTCTTTAGTGGAGTCAGTTGGCATTAAGCTAAACTTGGAAAAGGTTTGTGAACTTTTGAGTCCAAGTGTTTAGCTCAAGCTTTGTTCATTTGGGTCCATGAGGTCACTGTCACGAATCACATCGATAGGAATAGTTAAACTGGAAGCTAAGTCAAAACAAGAACGAAAATAGTTAAAAGGGTATTTTTGTCTTTTGAGACAAAGGATGAAATGAATGTCAATAAATTTTTTGACAAGTTCATTTGATGACTTAATGTCACTCGGCCATAATTTGTTTATTGGGCCTTGTGAATTAATTTCATTTCATAAGAATTTTATTGAAAATTCTTAATGGGCCTTTTTCATGTTGTCATGAACAAGTGGAAAAGCTTCTAGAAGGCCTTTCTAGCATCACTATAGGCGCCCAAATACCCAAGAGACAAGAGAGAATATTTTGTGCATAAATGTATGAAGATACTTGCCAAAAGAAAAAGAGGAAATAAATTTCCTCTAAGGGAAATAAGAGGTAGGCGCCCAACACAAGAAACAAGCAAGGAATGGAACAAAAAAGGAAACAAATCCAAGGGCTTCTAGAAGCCTATTTGGCCGAGTGACTCTAAGGGAAGGAGAGCAATATTTGCTCATGAATATGTGATATTCAATGAAAGAGGAAACTACCTTATTGAAGGTAAAACCTCCCTTATAAATAGAGGCCTCATTCCCTTCATTCCATTCATTCCACATAAGTTAGAGATTGAGAGCTTCTCTCTCTAGAACTTGTGGTTGCCGCCCCTCTTCTCTCTCTCTCTAAGTTTATTTTCGATTTTTCTTGTCTTGGCACCTAGGTCCTCACTCGACCTAGTGTTTAGCTCTGCGACTTCGAGACTCGTTCTTAAGTCGTAGCGTTTAAAAGTGCCCACTCACTGATTCCTTCTTTTCGAGTGATTTAGTGATAGAAACTTTCGTGGTTGCTCGAGGTGCCGAGGAAAGAAAGAGAGACGTGCTGCGAGGGGAGACGAGCGTTGCAAACTTTCCACAAGCTTCTTCAAAGTTCAAGCTTCAAGAAAGGTTAGTAAACTTCTAGCTCATATTGGATTTTAATTACATGTACTTGCACTTGTCTAGGTTAGTAAAAACTGTTTTACTTGTAAAAGAAAATTTTTAAAATTCCGCCGCTTACCGAAGCGTTAATTATTTTCTCAAACCCCAGATCGATTCCAACAAATGGTATCAGAGTTATGGTCAAAGATTAGCATGTACATGTTTTTAAAATTATGAGCTTGAAAATCGTTTTCGAAAGTTTACTAATTTTGTGACAAGTTAGAATTGTTATCTTAGATTTTTTTTTAATTTATTGCTCTTGCCTTTAAATTAAAAAGCATGTTGATTTTCTATGAGTTTGGGATTTTTTTAAAACACATTAGAATCAGTTCTAAAATTTTTTAATTTTTTATATTGAAAAACGTGTTTTAAAGGTTTGAGAAATTTCGGTAAATTTTGTGACTAGTTACTTTGTCTTTCTAGTTTCTTTTATTTACCGTATTCGTTTTATGCTTGTTGTTATCTCTTTTATTCTATGTTATTACCCTGCTAATAAAACACAAATAAAAGCTTTAAACAACATCTTAAAACGTTCCGTTACACTTGATTCTTTTTCGCACCTAAAAAGGACCAAAGTTTTAATTTATTTCTTTTTCTTCGAGCTGGAGTAAACCCGCATTAAAAGTGGCATAACTCTCTGCTCAGAAATCGAAATTTAATGATTCTTGAATCAAATTAAAGCTCTGTCTGTGCTCTGTCCAATGCCACCAGTTTCGGCTGAAAAGGACATCGGAGCCGCCAGATATGGCGATTTTACTCCGAGATGCGCGGCTGTCTGAAACCCCAGTTTTTTAGAAATCCGGATTTTCAAACCCCACTACCATGAGTTATAGAACTCTAATGAGAAAATTTTCTTGAGCAAAAATGTTTTTCATATGATTATAAACATGATGTGTAAGATTAAAATGTTTTGATTTTTGAAAGTTTAATTGAAATTGAATTTTTACAAAACTAGTTTGAATTTTGAAAAACCGTTTTCACTTTCAAACTTGAAAATATTTTGTCATCCAAATCAAATAAATTTTCAAAATGTTTTCAAAACTATATCTATATCACATATGTTCAAAATCTATATGCTCTTGAAAATTTGAGTGGGAGGTCTCCTTGTAGACAAGCCGAAAAATAAAAAGATGTGTAATCTCAAACTTTCAAGTGTTCGAGTGAGTTGAAGTTCACACTTCCCTCACGCACTTTCCCGAAATAGAAAATAGGAAAAGATCGAGTATGTACCTTGTGCCTTTATGCACTAATACTGCTCTGAACATGTCGATCTAGGATTCTCTTCTAGTTGTCCGCTCTGTCGCTCTCTAACTAGGAAATCTGTTTCCGAACTTATAAGAGTCGATGAACCAACTCCAAAAACTAAGTGAGAGGGTTATATTCGTTGTTTGTAACCCACGATCCCCAACACTAATGAAAAGTGCAAGTGTCGCCGGACTAAGAGTCACCCTCGTGGCCCTCTCTTAAATGAGAGTACTCAAGGGCGCTTTGCTCGGATCATTGCTCAATGAGCTACGTCCGAGAGTGAGACGATGATGACAAGGCCTCCCCTCGGCGGATTGTTTTTCAAAGTCAATCTTTTGGACTAAGTGGTTGGTTACACACTTAGACTCAATCCCTAGTAATCCTCCCTCGAGGCCCTGCGAAAGGATGTGAGTGATCAAACCAATTTACAAGGTGGTTAGTCAAAATTGATGTATTGACATCTTGGCTATGCATTAATGATGAGTCATTTACTTATGAAAGGAGACTCGTTGCGGCCTTCCCTCGAAGGAGTAAAGTGTCATTTCGTTCATAACACCTTTGGATTTTATAAAGTCTTAAACAAACTTAAATCCTAAACCAAAGACTAATCATAAACTTGTTTCAACTTTTATAGGCAATATGTCTCCCAACTCTCTCTCTTTCATTCTTTCCTCGAACAAACTCGAAAACGAAAACTACATAGACTCGAAACGTAACCTCGACATAATACCTACCGTTAACAAGCACAAATGGGTACTCACCACCCCGTGTCCTCCTCTGACGAATGATGATTCAACTCAAGAGGACAATGACACCTTAGCGGCCTGGCTTCGATCCGATGAGATTGTGAGGTGCTATATCTTGGCATCTATGAACAATGTGCTGAAAGAGCAACATCGTGACATCGAGACTGCCGCTGACATGCTCTACAATCTCCTTAAGATGTTTGGAGGGCAAAGGCGTCAAACAAGGCAACAAGCAGTCCGACAGTTTATGAACTGTCATATGCAGGCTAGGACTCCTATTTGAGACTTTATGATATTGATCATTAGTCATCTGAGTAAAATGGAAATCCTAGGATCTGAGATTGATGGGAAGAATGTCATAGATATGATCTTAGAAACTCTCCCCGCATCTCTTGATACCTTCAAGATGAACTACTCCATTAACAAGCTAGAGTACACTGTTACCAAGCTTATGGAGGAACTTCACACTGCTGTAGGTTTCACTAAGAAAAAGAGGAATCAAGGAGAGGCACATGCTACTGAGCAAAAAGCCTCCGCCTCTGGAACTGTGAAGAGACTTCACAAGGCCGATAAAAAGAACTGTCCCGCCTATCTCAAAGCAAAGGAACATAGTATTGTACTAGTTACCGAAGCATGCTTAGTAGCTGATAATGTATCAACGTGGATTCTTGACTCCGCTGCTACTAACCATATTTGTTGTTCCTTGAATGGTTTCAAGAAAACCAAAAGCTTAGAGGAAGGCGAGTTCTGTTTCAAATGGGGTGATGGGAGCCTGGTGTCTGCAAAGGCTGTGGGATCCGTGACGCTGTCTTTTGAAGACCGCACTTTAAACTTGAATAATGTTTATTTTGTTCCTACCTTTGGGAAGAACTTAATATCCGTTGCTCGTCTTCGTGAGCAAGATTATTGTTTAAAGTTCATTAAGAATGGAATTCGTATTTCGTTTCCTGATAATTCTTTTGTCACTGATGCATGTATGAAGAATGCTCTTTTCTACATCTATCCCACTCAACCTTCTCTTTTAGACACCGAAATAGACAATGATCTAATTAGGGAGCCAAAGAGGATCAAACTTTCTGAATCCTCCGATCTAACAAAATCAACACACCTATGGCACTTAAGACTTGGTCATATCAGTCTTGAAAGGATTAAGAGACTTGTGAGGGATGGTCCACTCCAAGCCTCTGCAATAGGTTCACTACCTACTTGTGAATCCTGCATAGAAGGAAAAATGACTAAGCGACCTTTCTCTGATAAAGGTCGAAGAGCCACTGAGTTGCTGGAATTAATACATTCTGATGTATGTGGTCCGCTCAGCCAACAGGCACGTGGAGGATACGAATACTTCGTTACCTTCACTGATGATTACTCACGATATGGGTTTGTCTATTTGCTCAAACACAAATCCGAGACCTTTAACGTATTTAAGGTCTTTAGGGCTTTAGTGGAAAAGCAAACTGGCAAAGTGATCAAAACCCTTCGATCTGATCGAGGTGGTGAGTATATGTCTGGAGAGTTCGATGACTTTCTTAAAGAAGAAGGTATCGCTTCTCAGCTTACCACACCTGGCACACCTCAACAAAACGGAGTGTCAGAGAGAAGAAACCGAACTCTTATGGAGATGGTTAGATCGATGATGAGTTACTCATCACTCCCGCTTTCCTTTTGGGGATATGCCCTCGAAATAGCCGCTTACATTCTGAACCAAGTTCCGTCTAAAATGGTTCCTGGTACTCCTTATGAAAGATGGACTGGCCGTAAAGTAAGTTTGGGCCACATCCGAATTTGGGGTTGCCCTGCACATGTGCTAAGGCAAAAGACTAGCAAGTTGGCTAGTAGGTCAGAATTGTGCCTGTTTGTGGGATATCCAAAGGAAACTAAAGGTTTCATTTTCTATAGTCCCGAGGACGATAAGACTTTCGTTAGCATGAATGCTAGTTTCCTCGAGGAGGACTTTATGAAGAATGCGAAACCTAGAAGCAAAATTGTGCTTGAAGAAAAGTTGGGTGAGGAAGCTTCTACCTCATCTGTAAGAACTGTTCTTACCCCAACTGAAACACAACCTAACTCATCAGAATCTCGTCAAGTAGTACTTAGACGTAGTGGGAGGGCTACTCAAAAGCCTGACAGGTACATGTCTTATGGAGACTCTCTTGTAGCCGTCTCCGACATGGATGACCCTGTTTCCTATAGCCAAGCGATGGCTTGTTCTGAATCAAACCTTTGGCTTGACGCCATGAAAGTTGAAATGCACTCGATGTATGTCAACAAAGTCTGGAAACTTGTAGACCTTCCTGAAGGGATTAAACCCGTAGGGTGTAAGTGGATATACAAGAAGAAAAGGGGTCCTGATGGGAACGTTGAGACGTTCAAAGCACGACTTGTGGCTAAGGGTTATACCCAACAAGAAGGGATTGACTATGAAGAAACCTTCTCGCCAGTCGCGATGCTTAAATCCATCCGCATACTCCTATCCATAGCTACAGCTCTCGACTATGAGATATGGCAAATGGATGTCAAGACAGCCTTTCTGAATGGCAATCTTGACGAGCGCATTTACATGGCTCAACCAGACGGTTTCGTGGATAAAGGTCAAGAGACCAAGGTTTGTGAGTTGCTTAAATCCATTTATGGACTAAAGCAAGCATCTAGGTCATGGAATATTAGATTCGATGAAACTGTAAAAAGCTTTGGCTTTGAACAGTCGATAGATGAGCCTTGTGTTTACAAGTTAATACGCGAAGGAAAAGTTGTGTTTCTGGTACTATATGTCGATGATATACTACTCATTGGTAATGACGTGGGTAAGTTATCTGAGGTTAAGGTCTGGCTGGCAAAGCAATTCGATATGAAGGATGTAGGAGAAGCCGCATACATTCTGGGGATCCAAATCTTTCGAGATAGGAAAAACCGGACCCTGTCGCTCTCTCAAGCATCTTATATTGATAAGGTGATGGATCGCTTCTCGATGCAAGTCTGCAAGAGGGGTCAAACACACTTTAGGCATGGAGTTTCACTCTCTAAGGACCAGTCTCCCAAGATTGCACAAGAGATTGAAGACATGAGGAAGATTCCTTACGCCTCTGCCGTAGGAAGCCTCATGTATGCTATGCTTTGCACTAGACCTGATATATGTTTCGCCGTTGGCGTAGTTAGCCGTTTCCAATCCAACCCTGGACCCGAGCACTGAAATTGCTGTTAAGCATGTTCTTAAATATCTTCGAAGAACTAGGAACTTGATGCTTACATACTCAGGTACTGACCTGACTATGACGGGATATACCGACTCCGATTTTCAAGCGGATAAGGATTCCAGGAAATCCACTTCGGGATCTGTGTTCATCCTTAATGGTGGAGCTGTTGTGTGGAGAAGTATTAAACAATCTTGCATTGCTGACTCCACAATGGAAGCAGAATATGTGGCTGCTTGTGAAGCATCCAAAGAGGCTGTATGGCTTAGAAAGTTCCTTAAGTATTTGGAAGTTGTTCCAAACGTCGACGAGCCCATGACCCTTTATTGTGATAATAGTGGGGCTGTCGCTAACTAAAAGGAACCTAGAAGCCATAAGCGCTCTAAGCATATCGAGAGGAAATACCATTTGATTCGAGAGATCGTGCAGCGCGGAGACGTGGAAGTGAAGAAGATCTCAACGGTGGACAACCTCGCAGATCCATTCACCAAGGCCCTAGCGAACAAGGTCTTCGACCAACATCGTGAGGGATTAGGCATGAAGGACTACACACACCTTCTTTGAGTCAAGTGGGAGTTTGTTGTCAATGGTGCCCACAAGAAGAGTTGTAGTGTTTATTTTGTACATTTGATGTAATAAAGTCTCATGAAGACTCTTGCTTGTAATTGCCTATCTATTCATTAATAAAGTTGAAACGTTCATTCATTCTTTCTTTGTTTGAAGCTTTATGATAAAACCTTAGTCTTTTAGTTCATAAACAAACTTAACAACTTACGAAGAGACAAATGTAGATTTGCATGAACAAACTCTTCGTAGTTTGCTTAAAACGATATATTCGCAATCTTAGGGTCAAAGGACTATTGACCTCAGTATGATTGTTAGAAGAATCTATGATGTCTGGTTATGAGGCATTGAGAGTTGGGGACTCTATAGTTCTTCTAGGTATCTTCCGAAGGTACTGAATTGACCAGTGCACTTCTAGAGACAATATAAGAACAAACCATTTAACCTCTTATGTCTCAAAGTCACTATGTATGAATTGCATCATGCTTACCTTAATCCTGAAATGAGACATGCCATTTCACACCTTAGTATTCTCATTTGAGAAAGTCAAAGTTCGGACTCACTATGTGATTCCGAACAAGGCCTATTGGTGAAGTACTAAGTTGTGAGTCTGTCATGAGTAACTTTGTGAAGTTCTCATAGATATGGAATTCGTGTACAAGATTGCTGAAATGCAATGTATGTCACCTCATGCTTTGTTCCTTGGAGTGTGAATAAATGAACTGGCCAGTGTCCAAATTGAGTCCTGACTCTTTTGGATGAAACAATGTGACTTGTTAGCTCCTCGTCAATACATTGTTTCTAACTTATTCACAAGCGACAAAGGAGTTGAGGAAATAACAGCTAGAAGGGTAAAATGGTAATTTAGTAAATCCCGACTAGCTGATGAAATTCATGAAGGGTAAACATAGATAATATTCAGTGGATCCGCTCATCGTAATTAAGTCGAATTCTTGAGTAGAAAATAAACTCATTTGAACCGTGAGATTTTCAGTGTCAGCTCTTTAGTGGAGTCAATTGGCATTAAGCTAAACTTGGAAAAGGTTTGTGAACTTTTGAGTCCAAGTGTTTAGCTCAAGCTTTGTTCATTTGGGTCCATGAGGTCACTGTCACGAATCACATCGATAGGAATAGTTAAACTGGAAGCTAAGTCAAAACAAGAACGAAAATAGTTAAAAGGGTATTTTTGTCTTTTGAGACAAAGGATGAAATGAATGTCAATAAATTTTTTGACAAGTTCATTTGATGACTTAATGTCACTCGGCCATAACTTGTTTATTGGGCCTTGTGAATTAATTTCATTTCATAAGAATTTTATTGAAAATTCTTAATGGGCCTTTTTCGTGTTATCATGAACAAGTGGAAAAGCTTCTAGAAGGCCTTTCTAGCATCACTATAGGCGCCCAAATACCCAAGAGACAAGAGAGAATATTTTGTGCATAAATGTATGAAGATACTTGCCAAAAGAAAAAGAGGAAACAAATTTCCTCTAAGGGAAATAAGAGGTAGGCGCCCAACACAAGAAACAAGCAAGGAATGGAACAAAAAAGGAAACAAATCCAAGGGCTTCTACAAGCCTATTTGGCCGAGTGACTCTAAGGGAAGGAGAGCAATATTTGCTCATGAATATGTGATATTCAATGAAAGAGGAAACTACCTTATTGAAGGTAAAACCTCCCCTATAAATAGAGGCCTCATTCCCTTCATTCCATTCATTCCACATAAGTTAGAGATTGAGAGCTTCTCTCTCTAGAACTTGTGGTTGCCGCCCCTCTTCTCTCTCTCTCTAAGTTTATTTTCGATTTTTCTTGTCTTGGCACCTAGGTCCTCACTCGACCTAGTGTTTAGCTCTGCGACTTCGAGACTCGTTCTTAAGTCGTAGAGTTTAAAAGTGCCCACTCACTGATTCCTTCTTTTCGAGTGATTTAGTGATAGAAACTTTCGTGGTTGCTCGAGGTGCCGAGGAAAGAAAGAGAGACGTGCTGCGAGGGGAGACGAGCGTTGCAAACTTTCCACAAGCTTCTTCAAAGTTCAAGCTTCAAGAAAGGTTAGTAAACTTCTAGCTCATATTGGTTTTTAATTACATGTACTTGCACTTGTCTAGGTTAGTAAAAACTGTTTTACTTGTAAAAGAAAATTTTTAAAATTCCGCCGCTTACCGAAGCGTTAATTATTTTCTCAAACCCTAGATCGATTCCAACAGCCAGTTCATTTATTCACACTCCAAGGAACAAAGCATGAGGTGACATACATTGCATTTCAGCAATCTTGTACATGAAATCCATATCTATGAGAACTTCACAAAGTTACTCATGACATTCTCACAACTTAGTACTTCACCAATAGGCCCTGTTCGGAATCACATAGTGAGTCCGAACTCTGACTTTTTCAAATGAGAATACTAAGCTGTGAAATGGCATGTCTCATTTCAGGATTAAGGTAAGCATGATGCAATTCATACGTAGTGACTTCGAGACATAAGAGGTTAAATGGTTTGTTCTTATCTTGTCTCTAGAAGTGCACTGGTCAATTCAGTACCTTCGGAAGATACCTAGAAGAACTATAGAGTCTCCAACTCTCAATGCCTCATAACCAGACATCATAGATTTCGAATATATCGTTTTAAGCAAACTACGAAGAGTTTGTTCATGCAAATCTACATTTGTCTCTTCGTAAGTTGTTAAGTTTGTTTATGGACTAAAAGACTAAGGTTTTATCATAAAGCTTCAAACAAAGAAAGAATGAATGAATGTTTCAACTTTATTAATGAATGAATAGGCAATTACAAGCAAGAGTCTTCATGAGACTTTATTACATCAAATGTACAAAATAAAGATTACAACTCTTCTTGTGGGCACCATTGACAACAGCCAGTTCATTTATTCCCATTTCATGGAACAAAGCATGAGGTGTTATACATTGTATTTCAACAAAATTGTACATGAATACCATATCTATGAGATCTTCACAAAGTTAGTCATGACATCTTCATAACTTAGTACTTCACCTATAGGTATTGTCTATATCATATAGTGAATCTAGAACTCTGACTTTGTCAAATGAGAATACGTAAGCTATGAAATAACATGTGTCATTTCAATATTGAGGTAAGCACGATGAAATTCATACGTAGTGACTTCGAGACATAAGAGGTTAAATGGTTTATTCTTATTCTGTGTCTAGAAATGCACTGGTCAATTCAGTACCTTCAAAAGATACCTACAAGAACAAAAGAGTCTCCAATTGTTAATGTCCCATAACCAGACATCATAGATTCTCCTAACAATCATACCGGGATCAATAGTCCTTCGACCCTTAGATTGCGAATATACTGTTTTAAGCAAATCATGAAGAGTTTGTTCATGCAAATCTATATTTGACTCTTTATTTGTTGTTAGGTTTGTTTAAGGACTAAAGACTACAGTTTATCATAAAGCTTCAAACAGACAAGGAAGAATGAATGAACGTTTCAACTTTTATTAATGATTCAGCAGTTACAAGCAAGAGTCTTCGTGAGACTTTATTACATCAAAAGTACATAAATAAAGACTACTACTCTTTTTGTAGGCACCATTGAAAGCATTAGCAACACTGCCCTAATTCAGGTGCCCAGCACATGACTCTATGTAATACGGAAGTTATGGGTGATGGTTGCTATTGATTCTGATGTTCAGACCGCGACCCGCTAATCATATGATGCTAATAAAGTAAACCATTATTCTATTTAGTTATCATTTATTTATTACCTCTCGTGGTCAAGATTTCCTAACAATCTCCCACATTGACCAGAGAGGATAAGGCATTTCCTTTGAGTCATTTCATTCTTAGCCATGTCATACAAACAGCTAGAATTCTGACCGCGATTGAGATTCTCATCATATGGAGTCTGACCGTAATCTATTTTTTCTCATCAACACATTTCTCGTTTTAACATTCTTTATTTCATACTACTTTGCAAGTGATCCTTGACTTACCTTTATAAGGTCAAGTCAAGTCGGTCATTAGTAAATCAATCTACTATAGAACACATTAACACATTGCTTACAGTTAGATCATACACCAGAATTTATATCTTCTTGATAATAAGTCCCCTATCACAGGTGTACATCCCTTTGGCGCCAAGACTAGTTGTACCATAGCATGTTTCTATTAGGAATATTGCCCACTAGAAGATGATGATTACTAAATAAGAACAGAAGTTACTTTATTAGCATCATATGATTAGTGGATTGAGGTATGATAACATTCAGAATCAATAACAACTATCATCCATAGTCTCCGTGTCAAACTGTATCGCATGCTGGGCATCCGAGATCGAGCGGTGAACTAAAACTTGGTCGATGACTTATATGCGCATGAAAAGCCTTATCTAAAGTCATATATGTGGAACAAGAGTGAGGGTTAGTCACTCAATGGGAGCATTATACACTTGCAGAAGGTGTACGACCTGGACAAACTTTGGTTTGGATAGATACGTCGTTTAAGGACCGTTATGATGCACTAGCCGAGGCCACTTATGATGGTCACAGTGACCCTTGATCTAATATCCTAAAGTAATCATGGAATTCTAGATCATGTTACTGGCTTCTTTGACTTACCACGTTAAAGGCTAGTTAGACGCTGATCAAATAGGTATCTTGAGAAGTCGGGACATGATTGTAGAAGAAAGTGTATTACAGATACGGAATCCAGCCTTCCTAAAAGAAGGTTAATGTTCTCTCACCTAAGGGTTGATTTCAGAACCGATTGATTGTGCACACTTTCGAAGTTGGCTTACGTTAAGTTGAATCTTTCGCTGGGGAAGCAACGATGCTTAGGGCTTATATGCAACGAGAAAGGTATAACGGAATAAATTCACCTATCTCGATACGGGCAGAACCTGAAGGGTCATGATCATGTACTGACTAAATCAGTGGGTGCTCATTACGATGAGCAAATATGATTCTAGTATCAAAGTTCGGTTCAGTCTTGGATTACACGGTGGAGTATTGTAATGGACTTGACATTTTGATTAGAAAAGAAAAGGAATATTTTTTCTTTTATCGAGATTGTTAAGCTTCTACTACTAGGTCCATCGTCCCCGATTCGGCTTCAATAAAGGTGGATAAGAACGTTACTATAATAGTATGTTTTATGATCTCACTTCTTGTAATACTGATTGACAGCATTGAATTCCAAAAACGGTATTTTGAGAATTAAATAAATATTTATGGCGATGTTGTTTATTTGTTGCTAGATCAAGTAAATAAACTTTATATTTATTGTTGGACAAGTAAATATGTGTTATAGGGGTTTAAAGCTATTGGGCCTTGAAAAAGCAAAATTTTGGGCCTCCCTACCTAGTTATCGGCGATTTTATCAGTCTAGGAGAAACTAGTATTTTTTTCTGTTTTTTTTGTTCCTAAAATATAGGAGAATATATAGAAGATATGATTGTCCTATATTCTCTCCTAATATTTAGACTAAATATTAGGAGAATACTTAGGAGAAAATCTAGGAGAATATATTTTCCTCGATTTTCTCAACAGCAAAATATTTTATACTTTTGTATAAAATAAAATCCTAAATACTGATCTGATGATTAAGAGAAAAAATAGGATGCGCTTGTTGAGATCCAAGGGCTGAGATTTAATCCACTAGTGTGAACACAATAAAAGGAAGTAGTATCTTATAGAATATTATGGAATATTCTATAAAGATACCTTTTGAACTGCGATAAATAGAGAGCTGATGTGAAACAAAATTTATCCTAATTTGCCAAGGAATTTCGTGGCCTCTCTCTCTCTCTCTCTCTCTCCTTGAGTTGGCCGATTCTTCCTCTTCTCCTTCCCCTCAGAATTGCTTTAATTCCATACTTAGAAATAAGATAGAAAGATCAGAAACACCTCGTTTCCAGATCTAGTGAGATATAACGAAGCCTACTCTTTTGTCTTATCTTCCTCGAAGATTACGTTTCAGAAGAATTTGGTGTCATCACATCAAGGCCTTGAAGGAGGAGTTCCAGATTTGATCGTGTGGAGGCTTGTACATTCAAAACGAAGACGGATTGTGAAAGCTTTCGGTTCGTGAGCCAAAAACTGTAAGTTTTCTTAAGCTCGTCTTTTATCTGATATGGTTGCTTGATGAAGTTTCTTATGTTTAATTAATTAAGTAATCTAGATCTTGTTATTAACCATTTTAATATTTATCTCTTGTTAGCGTAATTATTATTTCCGCAATTAATTGGTTATTTGAGGTGCAATAATCAGCAACAGTTTCAATCTCACACCACTAACTATAGTTTGATATCATTGAATATATTTTTTAAGAACTGTTATTGACCTATTTCCATTACTTAGTTATTACATAGCAGATCCTTATTGGTCGTGTTCATTGTTGTCGCACGAATATGAACAACTATTGAATACCTCGGGTGGTGTTGTCGGTCGTTTTCGGAAAACCCGAAACGCCAAGAAGGCACGTCGCTCAAAGGGCCGATGCTCAGGCCGGAGGTCCTGAAGAGCGGCAAGTCTTCAAGCCCTCGCCCGAACTCTTGACTCCTTGAGTCGACCCTAGCCCCTCAAGTTGAGACTTCGTACAGTCTCCTCGAGTCGAGCTTCGTTCCTCAGGTCGAGCCTTGAGTCAGTCTCCTCGAGTCGAGCTTCGTTCCTCGAGTCGAGCCTTGAGTCAGTCTCCTCGAGTCGAGCTTCGCTCCTCGAGTCGAGCCTTGAGTCAGTCTCCTCGAGTCGAGCTTCGCTCCTCGACTCGCAGTTGATCGTAAACCAGATTAAAGGAGATTACACCGCCAAGGAACCTAACATGATCGCGTACCTGGCTAAGACAAACTCCAAACTCGATGCCTTTTCTTGGTTCGAGATTCACCAAATCCCGAGAGAACAAAATTCGGAGGCTGACGCACTTGCTCGCCTCGGATCTGGCATCGACGAAGATGGATTGGGGACCGTACCCATTGAATTTCTCCCACGGCCATCCGTCTCCCGAGACGAAGTCGGGACCATAGAGGTGGCATCTCAGCCCACTTGGATGGACTCAATTGTCGAGTTTTTGCGAAGAGGGGAACTCCCCGAAGACCGCAAGAAAGCCGATAAACTGAGGGCCTTAGCATCCAAATACATGCTCCATGAGGGCATACTCTATAAGCGCGGTTACTCGACGCCGTTGCTCTGGTGCCTCAATAGCGTTGAGTCGACCAACGTCCTCCGCAAAATTCATGAGGGCATCTGCGGGAACCACGCCGCTGGAACTTCCCTTGCGCTCAAAGCGCTTAAGCAAGGCTATTTCTGGCCTACCATGAAGCGAGATGCTTGCGAATGGGCAAGGCGTTGCGATAAATGCCAGCGCTTCGCAGAAATTCCGCGACAGCCCCCGACCCCTGTTGTCAATGGTGCCCACAAGAAGAGTAGTAGTGTCTATTTATGTACATTTGATGTCATATAGTCTTACGAAGACTCTTGCTTGTAATTGCTTATTCATTAATAAAAAGTTGAAACATTCATTCAATCTTCTTTGTTTGAAGCTTTATGATAAAACCTTAGTCTTTTAGTCCATAAACAAACTTAACAACTTACGAAGAGACAAATGTAGATTTGCATGAACAAACTCTTCGTAGTTTGCTTAAAATGATATATTCGCAATCTTAGGGTCAAAGGACTATTGACCTCAGTATGATTGTTAGAAGAATCTATGATGTCTGTTATGAGGCATTGAGAGTTGGGGACTCTATAGTTCTTCTAGGTATCTTCCGAAGGTACTGAATTGACCAGTGCACTTCTAGAGACAATATAAGAACAAACCATTTAACCTCTTATGTCTCGAAGTCACTATGTATGAATTGCATCATGCTTACCTTAATCCTGAAATGAGACATGCCATTTCACACCTCAGTATTCTCATTTGAGAAAGTCAAAGTTCGGACTCACTATGTGATTCCGAACAAGGCCTATTGGTGAAGTACTAAGTTGTGAGTCTGTCATGAGTAACTTTGTGAAGTTCTCATAGATATGGAATTCATGTACAAGATTGCTGAAATGCAATGTATGCCACCTCATGCTTTGTTCCTTGGAGTGTGAATAAATGAACTGGCCAGTGTCCAAATTGAGTCCTGACTCTTTTGGATGAAACAATGTGACTTGTTAGCTCCTCGTCAATACATTGTTTCTAACTTATTCACAAGCGACAAAGGAGTTGAGGAAATAACAGCTAGAAGGGTAAAATGGTAATTTAGTAAATCCCGACTAGCTGATGACATTCATGAAGGGTAAACATAGATAATATTCAGTGGATCCGCTCATCATAATTAGGTCGAATTCTTGAGCAGAAAATAAATTCATTTGAACCGAGAGATTTTCAGTGTCAGCTCTTTACTGGAGTCAGTTGGCATTAAGCTAAACTTGGAAAAGGTTTGTGAACTTTTGAGTCCAAGTGTTTAGCTCAAGCTTTGTTCATTTGGGTCCATGAGGTCACTATCACGAATCACATCGATAGGAATTGTTAAACTGGAAGCTAAGTCAAAACAAGAACGAAAATTGTCGAAAGGGTATTTTTGTCTTTTGAGACAGAGGACGAAATGAATGTCAATAAATTTTTTTTGACAAGTTCATTTGATGACTTAATGTCACTCGGCCATAACTTGTTTATTGGGCCTTGTGAATTAATTTCATTTCATAAGAATTTTATTGAAAATTCTAAATGGGCTTTTTCTTATGTTGTCATGAACAAGTGAAGAAACTTCTAGAAGCCTTTTCTAGAAGGCTATAGGCGCCCAACATACCCAAGAGATAGAGAGAATATTTTGTGCATAAATGTATAAAGATACTTGCCAAAAGAAAAAGAGGAAACAAATTTCCTCTAAGGGAAACAAGAGGTAGGCGCCCAAGTTGAGAAAGAAGCGAGGCAAGGAACAAAAAAGGAAACAAATCCAAGGCTTAATGAAGCTTACCTTGGCCGAGTGCATCATAGAGGAAAAGAGGAAATTGGCTCATGAATATGTGATATTCTATAGAAGAGGAAACTACCTTATTGAAGGTGAGACCTCTCTTATAAATTGGAGCCTCATTCTTTGTTGTCGGTCGTTTTCGGAAAACCCGAGACGCCAAGAAGGCACGTCGCTCAAAGGGCCGATGGTTAGGCCGGAGGTCCTGAAGAGCGGCAGATCTTCAAGCCCTCGCCCAAACTCCTGACTCCTCGAGTCGAGCTTCGCTCCTCGAGTCGAGCCTTGAGTCAATCTCCTCGAGTCGAGCTTCGCTCCTTGAGTTGAGCCTTGAATGGTTCCTCGAGTCGAGCCTTTAATTGTTCCTCGAGTCGAGCCTCGAGTCATTTTCGAGTCGAGCCTCGAGTCATCCTCGAGTCACTCCTCGATTCAAGTCGCTAGTCGCTCTCGCCGGGCCGAGCCTTGCTCCTCGAATCGAGTCACTCTCATCAAGTAGAAAGCTTCATATTTCACGTGAGAAGAATGACATTCGAAGGCCCGCAAGAACCCGGCCAAGACGAGCCGTCCATCACGCACACAGCGCGCTACGCCGGCCGGCCGTGCAGCAGACGGCGCGCCGCGCGCTTCATGCGCCGCGCGACCTGCGCCGCGCCTGGTGACCCTCGCGCCGCGCCCGGTGACACGCGCGCCGCGCCCCTTGCGCCGTGCGCCGCGCGTTGTGCGCCGCTCTTTGTGCGCCGCGCGCGCCGTGCGCCTCCACTTGATGCCACACGCATTCCTAGTCGCACATGGACGAAAAAGGGACCTTCTAAGGCTCCCAAACACCTATAAATACCCTCTCTCATTGAGGGGAAAGCCATCCCAAGATATCCCAAAATATCCAATAATTCTCTTCATCTCTTATCGACACGCTCGATTTCTCTGCTTCTCTGGATGCCACATTTGGCCTGAAGCAGGTTCTCTTCTCTCTCCCTCATTCTCAAAGGTCACGAAGCACTCACGGGAACTTCCCGGACGTCGCTCCCTTTGACCGAACGTTCTCCGGCGCTCAAGCACGCCCCTAGGGTTCTCAACTAGAGCTACCCTTGCGCGTCTAACACGCTTGACGCGTACGCGATCTCCGAAGTTCTGAGACGCTGCCGAGGACTCCTCGCGCCCCGTTTCCTTCGTCGAGCACGCCTCTTCGCCAAGGCTCCACGCCTCATACTGCGTCACACACGCATGAACTACGTTCTGACCTGATCCCACGCACGGGTACGTAGGCAGCCGACAACCAAGGCACGGTCACTCCTCCTCCTCACCCCCTACCTCTCCCGAGAGGCGGGTTGATCGGAGAAAACCCTAGCTCGAGACTATCGAGTTCACACTCTTGGCCCGGGTGCGATCACTTGGTCCGGCCTTGGATCGAACCGCCCGAGGTTTTAAATAGTTGTTCATTTTCGTGCGACAACATTTTGGCGCTAGAAGGAGGGGACTTCCCGACCTATTCAGCCCGAAATCCCTTCTATTCATCTTCTTCTTTTCTTCTGCGAACTCAACCTTCTCGAACTTGAGAAACGATGAGTAACCAACCACCCGTACGTTCTGAGGGTGCAAACAACCCCGAAAACGTCGCTAAGACCAAGAAATACTTCTTGCGCTCCCGAGCGCATGGTGACGAAGAGTCGCTCCACGAAGAGAGCTCGACCCGCTCACCATCTCCATCTCCTGATAGCAGGGACAACCGCATCACAGAGTTGGAGGAGAGTATCCGCCGACTGAAGTCGAGGAACGCAAGGTATCACCGCCAACTGGCTGCGAAGCAACCTATGCGTGACACGACGATCCCCAATGGGGATCCTGAGAACCTCAACGAGGAAAGCCGCGACCCTGATTATGAGGATATTGGTGACTCGGAGGATGTCGAGACTTCTCTCACGAAGGACGGGGGACTCCCCGCCGTGATTGAAGCCGGTCCGTCGAATCCCTTACCCCGAACAGGCGATGCGCCGGTAGCTTCTCAAGAGGGGAATTCCAGACGTTCAGCCCTCGACCGACTAGGTCCGAGGGAGAATGTTGCGGAAAGTCAGGGCGCGCGGAGAGCACAACGCCGCAAGCAGAGCCGGCGCCTCCATACGGCCAGCCCTGATCTTAGGGACCACCTCACTGCTCAACGCATTGGGCGTGGCAATGATCTGAGAGAGCGACTCAGCTCTAGACCCAACATCCCGCTGGCAGCCCCAACTAACGGGAACCGCCGCGCAGGACAGGGGTCTAACGAGAGGCTGCAGGTGACTCCTCCCGATCAAGGGGTTACTCCAACGACCGGTCTCGATGTGGTCACTATGATCCACAACCTTCGAAATGAGGTACGAGATCTCCGAGAATACGGAATAGGTGGAAGTGCCTACGGAGTCGTTGAGGAGAACTCATCGCCTTTCACTACTCAGATATTGGCTGAGGTTTGTACGGGGAATTTCAAGCTCCCGAACCTCGCTCCCTATGATGGGAAAGCAGATCCTGCTTACCACATCCAGCACTATGAGACCTGGATGACGATGCAGGGTGTTTCTCCTGGTGCCATGTGCCAAGCCTTTAGTTTGACCCTCGCCGGACCCGGCTTTGAGTGGTTCAAAAACTTAAGACCAGGAAGCATCCACTCGTTCAAAGACCTGAAGGACATGTTCCTGGCGCGGTTCGCTACGTCTATGGTCCAAAAGAAGACCAAGATGTACCTGTGGTCAATCAGGCAAGAGAGTGGCGAGTCTCTTAGACGATACCTCGCCCGATTCACAGAAGAGTCAAACAAGGTCGACCGCTTCGACGACAGTGACGCAATTGCCGCTATCATAGAAGGCTTGCGCACGAGTGACTTCCTCAAGTCTGTCGTCGGCCGTGTCCCTTCCACCATGGCCGAGTTGATGACTCGAGCTAAGACCTTCATGGGAGTCGAAGACTACCTCGACGGCCGCAAGAGCACTATTCAAAGCTCTCGCCGTCGAGAAGAACCTATCCGCGAGCAGAACGAACCTCGTAAGAGGCGAAACAAGGGGAACCAGGTTTCTAGCAACCAACCCCCAGTACCTCAGAAGCCGCGACTTGCGGAAAACTTCAAAGGGTACTCGTCGTTCACGCCACTGAACACGGCGCCGGAAAGGATCTTGGCTCTGGCACGTGACAAGTTCACGCCCCCGGCTCCAATGAAGAAGGATCCCGCAACTCGCGATCGATCCAGGTATTGTGAGTTCCATCGGGAATATGGTCATTTGACCTCGGAATGCTACAACCTCAAAAGGCAAATCGAGGCTCTGATCCAACGGGGCGAGCTGAAGGAGTTCGTGTTGCGCATGATTGGCGCTGCGGGCCCCACCGCGAACAGACAGCAGTCTGGTCAAGGAGGAGGAGCAGCCGCCTCTGCCAACTAAACCCCGGCTACTGCCAACGCCAACCCACAACTGCACGTGGTAACCACCATACTGGGAGGTCCACAAGATGGGGATTCAGCCCGTCAACGGAAGAAATTCCTTAGGGCCGTGTCTCAGGAAGACGCTGCTATGCACGTCAACTTCACATATGAAGAACCTCCGTCCGTGCCTCACGAGACGATGTATTTCACCAATGAAGAGGCCAAGCGAGTTGTGCATCCGCACAATGACGCGATCGTGCTCAAAGCCCAAGTGGCCAATAACTTGGTGAAAAGGGTTCTCATCGATAACGGCAGCGCTGCCGACATAATCTTCAAGTCCACCCTAGAGCGCATGAAGCTCGGGGGGCTGCGCCCGACTCCGACCCAAACGCCATTGTTTGGGTTCACTGGGTAAAAGGTTATGACCGAGGGCATCATCGACCTGCCGGTCACCTTTGGGACCCCTGGAGGAATCGAAGCCGTTCACATGGTCCCATTCCTAGTGGTCGATCAAGAGTCGCCCTACAACTTAATCATTGGGCGACCCACGTTGAACCGGCTGAGGGCAATCACTTCCACGTATCACCTACTGGTGAAGTTCCCCACCGAAGGGGGAATTGGCATCATGGCTGGAGACCAATCCCAAGCCAGGATATGCTACGTGCAAGGAGTTGATGGCAAGTCCGCGGGAAAAGCGGTCAACACTATCTTCCAACTGGAAGACGATTACCCATGCAACCTAAGGGATGCAAGGAAGTTCGGAGAACTTGACCCCCGTGATGAAATCGAAAGACTTAAAGTGGAAACCTCCGATGATCTTGTGCCAATCGTCCTGGACGAGTCGAAGCATGATCAAGTTGTAAAAATCGGCACCCGACTTCCACTCGCCATCAAAACTCAGCTTACCGCCTTCCTTAGGGAGTTCAAGGATGTTTTTGCATGGACTCATGCGGACATGCCCGGAATCGATCCCGAGGTAATAGTGCACCGACTGAACGATGACCCAAAGGTCGCCGAAAAAGTGCAGGCTAGACGAACGTTCAACCCAGAACGATACCTGGCCATAAATGAAGAGGTCGAGAAACTCCTCACCGCAAACTTCATTCGAGAGGCTAAGTACCCCAAGTGGGTCGCCAACGTGGTAATGGTAAAAAAGCCCAACGGGAAGTGGCGAATTTGTATAGATTACAAAGATCTTAACAAAGCCTGCCCTAAGGATTGCTTTCCACTCCCGCGCATCGAACAACTGGTAGACGCCACTGCCGGCCATGAACTCCTAAGCTTCATGGACGCCTATTCAGGCTACAACCAAATTCGAATGCACGAGCCCGATCAAATTAAGACGACCTTTGTCACTGATCGAGGTCTCTACTGTTACAAGGTCATGCCTTTCGGCCTTAAGAACGCGGGAGCAACATACCAACGCTTGGTAAATCGGATCTTCGCCGATCAAATCGGCAAGACGATGGAAGTGTACGTGGACGACATGCTCGTTAAAAGCCTACTGGCAACTAATCACGTACGCGACCTTAGGGAGATGTTCACAATCCTCCGCCGATATAAAATGAAGCTCAACCCCAACAAATGCGTATTCGGGGTTGAATCCGGAAAGTTCCTCGGTTATATCGTCAGCCGACGAGGCATAGAAGCGAACCCGGAAAAAATCAAGGCACTCCTTGAAAGGAAGTCGCCACGACGAGTCAAAGAAGTGCAAAGCCTGACCGGTCGGATTGCCGCTCTGACACGCTTCGTGTCTAAAGCCACCGACAAGTGTCAACCGTTCTTCAAAGCTCTAAAGAAGACGGACGGCTTTGAGTGGACGGACGAATGCGAAAATGCCTTCCAAGAAATGAAGGCTTACTTTGGGTCCCCACTATTCCTCTCTAAACCGAAAGAGGGCGAGACGCTGTACGTGTATCTCGCCGTCTCTGAAAGAGCTGTAAGCGCCGTCCTTGTCCGCGAGGAGAACAAGGTCCAATGGCCAATCTACTACGTAAGCAAAGCCTTACTCGACGTGGAAACACGCTATACCGAGATTGAGAAACTTTCTCTGGCTCTCGTAACGGCAGCTAAGAAGCTACGACCGTACTTCCATGCTCACCCAATTGCGGTGCGAACTGAGCATCCAATCGGTAAAGCTCTTCAAAAGGGAACGTCGACTCGCATGGCGATCTGGTCCCAAGAATTGATCGAGTACGGGATTGAGTTCCACCCAAGAACGGCTATAAAGGGGCAGGCCTTAGCCGACTTCGTGGCAGAATTCTCCTACGCTCCCGATATGGGAAGAGCGGAAACTGACTTAAACGATAACGAGCTAACTCGGAAAAGGAAGGTAGACCCAACGGGTCCCATCTGGGAGTTATACGTAGACGGAGCATCTAATGCTCGGGGGGCTGGCGCCGGAATAATCCTGATTAACCCCGATGGGGAAAAGCTGCGATATGCCCTTCACTACGGCTTCCAAGCCTCCAACAATGAAGCTGAATACGAAGCGCTCATTGTAGGGATAGAGCTAGCACAGAAGCTCGGCTCCCATAACCTGCGAATACACTGCGACTCGCAGTTGATCGTAAACCAGGTTAAGGGAGATTACATCGCCAAGGAGCCCAACATGGTCGCGTACCTGGCTAAGACGAACTCCAAACTCGAGGCCTTCTCTTGGTTCGAGATTCACCAAATCCCGAGAGAACAAAATTCGGAGGCTGATGCGCTTGCTCGCCTCGGATCTGGCATCGACGAAGACGGATTGGGGACTGTGCCCATTGAATCTCTCCCACGACCATCCGTCTCCCGAGACAAAGTCGGGACCATAGAAGTGGCATCTCAGCCCACTTGGATGGACTCAATTATCGAGTTTTTGCGAAGAGGGGAACTCCCCGAAGACCACAAGGAAGCCGATAAACTGAGGGCCTTAGCATCCAAATACACGCTCCGAGAGGGCACGCTCTATAAGCGCGGTTACTCGACACCGCTGCTCCGATGCCTCGATAGCGTTGAGTCGACCAAGGTCCTCCGCGAAATCCATGAGGGCATCTGTGGAAACCACGCCGCTGGAACTTCCCTTGCGCTCAAAGCGCTTAAGCAAGGCTATTTCTGGCCCACCATGAAGCGAGATGCTTGCGAATGGGCAAGGCATTGCGATAAATGCCAGCGCTTCGCGGGAATTCCGCGACAGCCCCCGACCCCGTTAAGCAGCATCGTTGTCCCACGTCCCTTTGCTAAGTGGGGCGTGGACATCATTGGCAAGCTCCCTAGAGCGCCAAGGCAATACGAGTACGCCAATATCGCCATCGACTACTTCACTAAGTGGGTAGAGGCCGAGCCGCTTGCCAGAACAACTGAAGCAAACACGACGAACTTCATCTGGAAGAACATCATATGCAGGCACGGTATCCCCGCCTCGATTGTGACCGACAACGGGGCACAATTTGACAACGCGCGAGTAAGAGATATCTGCGATCAACTGAAGATCAGCAAGACCTTCTCCTCGCCGCGACATCCTCAGGCCAACGGCCAAGTCGAGGCAGTCAACAAGACTATCAAGAGCAACCTGAAAAAGAAGCTCGAAGGCAAGAAAGGCGCCTGGGCCGATGAATTACCATTCGTCCTATGGGCGTAAAGGACAACCGCGCGAAACGCCACCGGCGAGACGCCATTCTCCCTTGCATATGGGGTCGAGGCCGTGGTTCCAATTGAAACCGAGATACCCACGTTCCGAGTCGACACGTTCGACGAAGCGGAAAACAACGAGGCCATGCGCCTTGAGTTGGACCTGATCGACGAAAAGAGGGCGGAAGCATTCCGACGCCTCGCCGCACAGAAGCGCAAGGTCGAAAGATACTACAACTCCAAAATCAAAAGGCGAACCTTTGCCGTCGGAAGCCTTGTCCTCAGACGAGTGTTCCAAAACACACAAGTCCAAGGCGCCGGCATCCTAGGCCCAAACTGGGAAGGCCCTTACAGAGTCCGCAAAGTCATTCACGACGGGACATATTACATCGAGCACACGGACGGGACTCCGATTCGCCACCCGTGGAACGCGGAGCACTTGAGGCAGTACTATCAGTAGCTAGCGTCCCCTGCTTTTTTATCGCTTTTATTTCCATTTTCAATAAGGCCTACGAGCCAATGTTTTAGGATTTAAATTTTCTCGCAAGTTTTTTTCGCAAAAGTAATAAAACTCAAGTTTTCCCTTTCAATTTCGTTTTATGCAAGTTTTCTGGTTATCAACAATTAACTTATAACCCAAAAAACTTGGGGGGGCTAGCTATGGTAAGGAAACTCTCAAAAGAACACGCTCCACCAAAAAAAATCGTAAGTCGCGTAAAGGCGCAGCCCGTAAGATGCCTACATGGCGCAACCTAAGACGCCTACATGGCGCACGTAAGTCGCGTAAAGGCGCAGCCCGTAAGACGCCTACATGGCGCAACCTAAGACGCCTACATGGCGCACGTAAGTCGCGTAAAGGCGCAACCCGTAAGACGCCTACATGGCGCAACCTAAGACGCCTACATGGCGCACGTAAGTCGCGTAAAGGCGCAACCCGTAAGACGCCTACATGGCGCAACCTAAGACGCCTACATGGCGCACGTAAGTCGCGTAAAGGCGCAGCCCGTTAGACGCCTACATGGCGCAACCTAAGACGCCTACATGGCGCACGTAAGTCGCGTAAAGGCGCAGCCCGTAAGACGCCTACATGGCGCAACCTAAGACGCCTACATGGCGCACGTAAGTCGCGTAAAGGCGCATCCCGTAAGACGCCTACATGGCGCAACCTAAGACGCCTACATGGCGCACGTAAGTCGCGTAAAGGCGCAGCCCGTAAGACGCCTACATGGCGCAACCTAAGACGCCTACATGGCGCACGTAAGTCGCGTAAAGGCGCAACCCGTAAGACGCCTACATGGCGCAACCTAAGACGCCTACATGGCGCACGTAAGTCGCGTAAAGGCGCAGCCCGTAAGACGCCTACATGGCGCAACCTAAGACGCCTACATGGCGCACGTAAGTCGCGTAAAGGCGCAACCCGTAAGACGCCTACATGGCGCAACCTAAGACGCCTACATGGCGCACGTAAGTCGCGTAAAGGCGCAGCCCGTTAGACGCCTACATGGCGCAACCTAAGACGCCTACATGGCGCACGTAAGTCGCGTAAAGGCGCAGCCCGTAAGACGCCTACATGGCGCAACCTAAGACGCCTACATGGCGCACGTAAGTCGCGTAAAGGCGCATCCCGTAAGACGCCTACATGGCGCAACCTAAGACGCCTACATGGCGCACGTAAGTCGCGTAAAGGCGCAGCCCGTAAGACGCCTACATGGCGCAACCTAAGACGCCTACATGGCGCACGTAAGTCGCGTAAAGGCGCAACCCGTAAGACGCCTACATGGCGCAACCTAAGACGCCTACATGGCGCACGTAAGTCGCGTAAAGGCGCAGCCCGTAAGACGCCTACATGGCGCAACCTAAGACGCCTACATGGCGCACGTAAGTCGCGTAAAGGCGCAGCCCGTAAGACGCCTACATGGCGCAACCTAAGACGCCTACATGGCGCACGTAAGTCGCGTAAAGGCGCAGCCCATAAGACGCCTACATGGCACAACCTAAGACGCCTACATGGCGCACGTAAGTCGCTTACATGGCGCAACCCAAGATGCCTACATGGCGCGATCTGAGACGCCCACGTGGCACAATCCGGCACACGTAAGATACCTACGTAGCATGGCTGACTCGCAGTTGAAAATACTTAAGAACGCAAACCATCCAAGTGACTGGCGTGTTCGAAAAAGTATCCTGCCGAGATAAAAGGATGGACAAAATCATTGACACAAACAAGTGACCATCCATGCATGCCATAGAAGATAAATGTGCGAAAACATTCGTAAAAATAAATGAATAACTCCTCATAAAAGAAAGGGGCAACTGCCTCAAAACCGAGAAAGCATGCGCTAAGACAAGTGCGCTAAAGGGAAATACCCTAGTAAGCAAGCGCTAAGACAAGTGCGCTGAACGGAAAAACCTAAAAAGCACGCGCTAAAACATTTGCGCAGGAAAAATAAAGAAAACGGTCACTCGGCGGGATCGTCGCCCACAGGGTCGGCCCCGTCGAGTGGTGGGAAAAGCGAGTCGAAGAAGTCGAAGGTGACCCCCCGAGAAACATTCTCGGCAGCTGTGGCGTCCCAACACTCCACCGCCGTGGCGTGCCTTGCCTCCTCGACTCCGACATCAAAGTCGTCCTGAAGGTCGGACGCAAGCTGCTCCGCCGCGGCTTTCTCCTCGGTAACCCGAACCACCTCCTCCGCCAAGGAATCGCGCTTACGCTCCGCACGAACACGGGCAGCCTCACTCGATGTAAGCTGGCCCTGAAGAATGCCAACTTCTTCCGTGCGCGATTCCAACTGACGTCGAAGGTCCCGCGCTTCGCTCCGGAAGACCTCCGTCGATCGAGTCGCCACTTCAAGGGCTTGACGTTCCGTCGTTAACTCCTCAGCCATCTTCGCCGCCGCTGCCTGAGCACGGTCGCACTTGCCGCGGGTAACTCCCAATTCCACGCGAGCCTCCTGAAGCTGCTCGCGGAGACTCGCAAACTCCGCCTTTGAGTGAGAACCTCGCTCGGCGTGAGCCAGCTGAGACTTCGCTTGAGCAAGCTCCTCCTGGGCGCGACTCATCCGCCTGATGAGGTCGTGAAGGATCTTCTCGCCCCGGGTCGCTCGAGCAAGCACCTGAGAAGGCAAAAAGACAGTTTAGCAAAAGACAGATTCGTCGCAAACGAGGCAAGGGAAACTCACTCTCTGTGCATCGGAAACGCTGTGACGAAAGAAGTCCACGTCACTGCTGGCCACAACGCTCTTCCACATCTTCATCGAAGATTGGGCAAGGCCCAGGGAACATTCCCCCCTAACCTCCGCGGCCTCCACGTCGACCATCGAGTTCACGCGCTTAGAGTCCGAAGATGTGTCTAGCAAAGCCGATGAGGAAGGCCGCTTCAAAGAAGCGCGAGGACCGCTCTCCGCCCGATGATCGGTATCGAGTTTCTCCCGACCATCCCGCGCAGCAATCCGACGACGAACCGCCGCCAACGACTTCGGGTCCCGGGAAGCCTTCGCTAGACGAGCCCGAGCCCTCGCCCTAGCCGAAGAGACTGCAAAAGCGACAAAGTCAAAACCTTGAGCTAAAAACAAAAGCAAGAAATGCGAAACGTCAACATACCTTGAGGATCGCCGCTCGAGAGAGATGATGCGGCGCTCGGGGCGCCCTCGGTCCGCTGAGGAAACGGCGGGAACCACCCAGTGGAAGCCATCAGCTCAGGAGAACGAAATCGTTCAACGGCTTTCCGAGCCTCTGACATTCCCCGGATCTCCTTCACAAAGTCGAGATCGTCGGCCCCCTCGTTAGCGGGAAACTCGGACAAGGGGCCGAACCGGAGCGGCGCGTCACCAAAAGCCTCCGCCGAGACCCACACCCACGGCCGCCGATTGTACTTCTCTGAATCTATGATCAGCTTAGTATTCCGTCGATCGCGGGCCACAAAGAAACTGGGTTGCCCGGGCGCAGGGAAGACCGCGATGAGATTGCGAAAATCACTCACGGTCATCACCCGCTCGGTCTGGCAATGCCACTCCATGTGACACATCGCCACTATGCGGTAGAATGCCGGGCTCATCTGACATGCGTGCACCCCCAGACGGGCGAGAAGCTGCTGAACGATGGGTTGAAACGGCAGCCGCAACCCGCAGTTAAGACTCGCAACTGAAACTGCGGCGAAACCACGACGAGGCCGGAAAGGACGGTCGTCCTTTAAAGGACGGAGAAGCGCCACGGATGATGGAATGGCAAAAGCCTCCCGGAGACCGACGAATGTCCGGTAGGTAAGCGTGCTCGAAGCATCGACCCCCGAACAATCGAAGTCCTCGGGAGCAGCAAGGCCCTCCTCGGGATACCACTCCGTCCTAGCAAGCGACCTCGCCGATACCAACGCCTCCGCGTCAGGGGTCTCGGGCTGAGAACCCCCTGGCTCCACGGAAGGGTCCCTGCCCTCCGACACGACCGCGGCAGCTGCCGACGGTACCTCAGGACACTCCGATGCGAGGCCTTCGGCCCCCGGACATGTCTCTGACTCACCACCGGGGTCTTCAGACTCGGGACCAAAGTCGTCCACGCAGTCTATCTCGTCGAGGACCGACTCTAGCGGAGTCACCGCATCCGCGTCCGTAACATCTCCCGGCGCGCCTTGAAAGCCCAAGTCGGACTGCGGCACGTCGAGGCGAACTTTGTCACGGACCCCCCCGCCAACTAAGTTGATCACGAGGCGAGGGGCAGGCTCCCCGGACGCGGGACGATCAAACTCCCCGCCTGTACCGCGCCCAGTTGGCGCGCACCCTTCGAGAGGCTGAGCAGCGGGCACGGTCGCACCCAGCTCGCCTTCCTCCAACCACTGCTCTACTCCGCTTGGATTTTCTTCCACGTGCAGAGGAACTTCCCTTAATCCCGCGAAGAGATCATCCTCTGCGTGTTCAGAACCCTGAAACAAGAGAGAGAAATCAATCTCGGGACTCTCAGCTGAGAAAAGGGGAGGGACACCCATAATGCAAGCGTAAAAGAAGAAAACAAGCGTAAGAAAAGAGAAAAAATAAAGTGAGGAGTAAAGGGAAGGGGGAGGTCTATTTATAGACTTCTAGGGGGGTAGGAGTCGAAATCCTACTCCCACAAGGAGCAAAATCGGAGTAGAAACTCCAAAAAGTCGGAGTTCTCCCGCGCGAAGCGAACCAGCCCCGCGCACGGGGCGCGCCGCGCGCCAAGCCCGCGCGCCGCGCGGGTCATGCAGCACGGACCGCGCACCGCGCCGTCCAGGGCGCGCGCCGTATGGCCACCCCCTAAAAAAAAAAAAAAAAAAAAAAAAAATGAGAAGAGGAAAAAACTTTCCTCGGGGCCACAAGGCACGGGAAACCTTTTCCTCAAACACCCAACTAGAAGAACAAAAAGTTCATCGCTGGGACGCCTCCCGAACGACGAACTTGGGGGGCTAATGTTGTCGGTCGTTTTCGGAAAACCCAAGACGCCAAGAAGGCACGTCGCTCAAAGGGCCGATGGTCAGGCCGGAGGTCCTGAAGAGCGGCAGATCTTCAAGCCCTCGCCCAAACTCCTGACTCCTCGAGTCGAGCTTCGCTCCTCGAGTCGAGCCTTGAGTCAATCTCCTCGAGTCGAGCTTCGCTCCTTGAGTCGAGCCTTGAATGGTTCCTCGAGTCGAGCCATTAAGTTCCTCGAGTCGAGCCTTTAATTGTTCCTCGAGTCGAGCCTCGAGTCATTTTCGAGTCGAGCCTCGAGTCATCCTCGAGTCACTCCTCGATTCAAGTCGCTAGTCGCTCTCGCCGGGCCGAGCCTTGCTCCTCGAATCGAGTCACTCTCATCAAGTAGAAAGCTTCATATTTCACGTGAGAAGAATGACATTCGAAGGCCCGCAAGAACCCGGCCAAGACGAGCCGTCCATCACGCACACAGCGCGCTACGCCGGCCGGCCGTGCAGCAGACGGCGCGCCGCGCGCTTCATGCGCCGCGCGACCTGCGCCGCGCCTGGTGACCCTCGCGCCGTGCCCGGTGACACGCGCGCCGCGCCCCTTGCGCCGCGCGCCGCGCGCCGCGCGTTGTGCGCCGCTCTTTGTGCGCCGCGCGCGCCGTGCGCCTCCACTTGATGCCACACGCATTCCTAGTCCCACATGGACGAAAAAGGGACCTTCTAAGGCTCCCAAACACCTATAAATACCCTCTCTCATTGAGGGGAAAGCCATCCCAAGATATCCCAAAATATCCAATAATTCTCTTCATCTCTTATCGACACGCTCGATTTCTCTGCTTCTCTGGATGCCACATTTGGCCTGAAGCAGGTTCTCTTCTCTCTCCCTCGTTCTCAAAGGTCCCGAAGCACTCACGGGAACTTCCCGGACGTCGCTCCCTTTGACCGAACGTTCTCCGGCGCTCAAGCACGCCCCTAGGGTTCTCAACTAGAGCTACCCTTGCGCGTCTAACACGCTTGACGCGTACGCGATCTCCGAAGTTCTGAGACGCTGCCGAGGACTCCTCGCGCCCCGTTTCCTTCGTCGAGCACGCCTCTTCGCCAAGGCTCCACGCCTCATACTGCGTCACACACGCATGAACTACGTTCTGACCTAATCCCACGCACGGGTACGTAGGCAGCCGACAACCAAGGCACGGTCACTCCTCCTCCTCACCCCCTACCTCTCCCGAGAGGCGGGTTGATCGGAGAAAACCCTAGCTCGAGACTATCGAGTTCACACTCTTGGCCCGGGTGCGATCACTTGGTCCGGCCTTGGATCGAACCGCCCGAGGTTTTAAATAGTTGTTCATTTTCGTGCGACAACATTCTTCTCATTTTTCTCATTCCACATAAGTTAGAGATTGAGGGCTTCTCTCTCTAGAACTTGTGGTTGCCGCCCCTACAAAGTTCAAGCTTCAAGAAAGGTTAGTAAACTTCTAGCTCATATTGGTTTTTAATTACATGTACTTGCTCTCTTGTCTAGGTTAGTAAAAACTGTTTTACTTGTAAAAGAAAATTTTTAAAATTCCGCCGCTTACCGAAGCGTTAATTATTTTCTCAAACACTAGATCGATTCCAACAAATGGTATCAGAGCTATGGTCAAAGATATGCATGTACATGTTTTTAAAATTATGAGCTTGAAAATCGTTTTCGAAAGTTTACTAATTTTGTGACAAGTTAGAATTGTTATCTTAGATTGTTTTTTTTTAATTTATTGCTCTTGTCTTTAAATTAAAAAGCATGTTGATTTTATATGAGTTTGGGATGTTTTTAAAACACATTAGAATCAGTTCTAAAAGTTTTTAATTTTTTATATTGAAAAACGTGTTTTAAAGGTTTGAGAAATTTCGGTAAATTTTGTGACTAGTTACTTTGTCTTTCTAGTTTCTTTTATTTACCGTATTCGTTTTATGCTTGTTGTTATCTCTTTTATTCTATGTTATTACCCTGCTAATAAAACAGAAATAAAAGCTTTAAACAACATCTTAAAACGTTCCGTTACACTTGATTCTTTTTCGCACCTAAAAAGGACCAAAGTTTTAATTTATTTCTTTTTCTTCGAGCTGGAGTAAACCCGCATTAAAAGTGGCATAACTCTCTGCTCAGAAATCGAAATTTAATGATTCTTGAATCAAATTAAAGTTCTGTCTGTCCTCTGTCCAATGCCACCAGTTTCGGCTGAAAAGGACGTCGGAGCCGCCAGATATGGTGATTTTACTCCGAGGTGCGCGGCTGTCTGAAACTCCAGTTTTTTTTAGAAATCCGGATTTTCAAACCCCACTACCATGAGTTATAGAACTCTAATGAGAAAATTTTCTTGAGAAAAAATGTTTTTCATATGATTATAAACATGATGTGTAAGATTAAAATGTTTTGATTTTTGGAAGTTTAATTAAAATTGAATTTTTACAAAACTAGTTTGAATTTTGAAAAACCGTTTTCACTTTCAAACTTGAAAATATTTTGTCATCCAAATCAAATAAATTTTCAAAATGTTTTCAAAACTATATCTATATCACATATGTTCAAAATCTATATGCTCTTGAAAATTTGAGTGGGAGGTCTCCTTGTAGACAAGCCGAAAAATAAAAAGATGTGTAATCTCAAACTTTCAAGTGTTCGAGTGAGTTGAAGTTCACACTTCCCTCACGCACTTTCCCGAAATAGAAAATAGGAAAAGATCGAGTATGTACCTTGTGCCTTTATGCACTAATACTGCTCTGAACATGTCGATCTAGGATTCTCTTCTAGTTGTCCGCTCTGTCGCTCTCTAACTAGGAAATTTGTTTCCGAACTTATAAGAGTCGATGAACCAACTCCAAAAACTAAGTGGGAGGGTTATATTCGTTGTTTGTAACCCACGATCCCCAACACTAATGAAAAGTGCAAGTGTCGCCGGACTAAGAGTCACCCTCGTGGCCCTCTCTTAAATGAGAGTACTCAAGGGCGCTTTGCTCTGATCATTGCTCAATGAGCTACGTCCGAGAGTGAGACGATGATGACAAGGCCTCCCCTCGGCGGATTGTTTTTCAAAGTCAATCTTTTGGACTAAGTGGTTGGTTACACACTTAGACTCAATCCCTAGTAATCCTCCCTCGAAGCCCTGCGAAAGGATGTGAGTGATCAAACCAATTTACAAGGTGGCTAGTCAAAATTGATGTATTGACATTTTGGCTATGCATTAATGATGTGTCATTTACTTATAAATGGAGATTTTTTGCGGCCTTCCCTCGAAGGAGTAAATTATCGTTTGGTTTATAACACCTTTGGATTTTATAAAGTCTTAAACAAACTTAAATCCTAAACCAAAGACTAATCATAAACTTGTTTAAACTTTTATAGGCAATATGTCTCCCAACTCTCTCTCTTTCATTCTTTCCTCGAACAAACTCGAAAACTAAAACTACATAGACTCGAAACGTAACCTCGACATAATACCTACTGTTAACAAGCACAAATGGGTACTCACCACCCCATGTCCTCCTCTGACGAATGATGATTCAACTCAAGAGGACAATGACGCCTTAGCGGCCTGGCTTCGATCCGATGAGATTGTGAGGTGCTATATCTTGGCATCTATGAACAATATGCTGAAAGAGCAACATCGTGACTTTGAGACTGCCGCTGACATGCTCTACAATCTCCTTGAGATGTTTGGAGGGCAAAGGCGTCAAACAAGGCTACAAGCAGTCCGACAGTTTATGAACTGTCATATGCAGGCTAGGACTCCTGTTGGAGACTTTATGAGATTGATCATTAGTCATCTGAGTAAAATGGAAATCCTAGGATCTGAGATTGATGGGAAGAATGTCATAGATGTGATCTTAGAAACTCTCCCCGCATCTCTTGATACCTTCAAGATAAACTACTCCATTAACAAGCTAGAGTACACTGTTACCAAGCTAATGGAGGAACTTCACACTGCTGTAGATTTCACTAAGAGAAAGAGGAATCAAGGAGAGGCACATGCTACTGAGCAAAAAGCCTCCGCCTCTGGAACTGTGAAGAGACCTTACAAGGCCAATAAAAAGAACTGTCCTGCCAATCTCAAAGCAAAGGAACATAGTATTGTACTAGTTACCGAAGCATGCTTAGTAGCTGATAATGTATCAACGTGGATTCTTGACTCCGCTGCTACTAACCATAAATGTTGTTCCTTGAATGGTTTCAAGAAAACCAAAAGCTTAGAGGAAGGCGAGTTCTGTTTCAAATGGGGTGATGGGAGCCTGGTGTCTGCAAAGGCTGTGGGATCCGTGACGCTGTCTTTTGAAGACCGCACTTTAAACTTGAATAATGTTTATTTTGTTCCTACCTTTGGGAAGAACTTAATATCCGTTGCTCGTCTTCGTGAGCAAGATTATTGTTTAAAGTTCATTAAGAATGGAATTCGTATTTCGTTTCCTGATAATTCTTTTGTCACTGATGCATGTATGAAGAATGCTCTTTTTCTACATCTATCCCACTCAACCTTCTCTTTTAGACACCGAAATAGATAATGATCTAATTAGGGAGCCAAAGAGGATCAAACTTTCTGAATCCTCCGATCTAACAAAATCAACACACCTATGGCACTTAAGACTTGGTCATATCAGTCTAGAAAGGATTAAGAGACTTGTGAGGGATGGTCCACTCCAAGCCTCTGGAATAGGTTCACTACCTACTTGTGAATCCTGCATAGAAGGAAAAATGACTAAGCGACCTTTCTCTGATAAAGGTCGAAGAGCCACTGAGTTGCTGGAACTAATACATTCTGATGTATGTGGTCCGCTCAGCCAACAGGCACGTGGAGGATACGAATACTTCGTTACCTTCACTGATGATTACTCACGATATGGGTTTGTCTATTTGCTCAAACACAAATCCGAGACCTTTAACGTATTTAAGGTCTTTAGGGCTTTAGTGGAAAAGCAAACTGGCAAAGTGATCAAAACCCTTCGATCTGATCGAGGTGGTGAGTATATGTCTGGAGAGTTCGATGACTTTCTTAAAGAAGAAGGTATCGCTTCTCTGCTTACCGCACCTGGCACACCTCAACAAAACGGAGTGTCAGAGAGAAGAAACCGAACTCTTATGGAGATGGTTAGATCGATGATGAGTTACTCATCACTCCCGCTCTCCTTTTGGGGATATGCCCTCGAAACAGCCGCTTACATTCTGAACCAAGTTCCGTCTAAAACGGTTCCTGGTACTCCTTATGAAAGATGGACTGGCCGTAAAGTAAGTTTGGGCCACATCCGAATTTGGGGTTGCCCTGCACATGTGCTAAGGCAAAAGACTAGCAAGTTGGCTAGTAGGTCAGAATTGTGCCTGTTTGTGGGATATCCAAAGGAAACTAAAGGTTTCATTTTCTATAGTCCCGAGGACGATAAGACTTTCGTTAGCATGAATGCTCGTTTCCTCGAGGAGGACTTTATGAAGGATGCGAAACCTAGAAGCAAAATTGTGCTTGAAGAAAAGTTGGGTGAGGAAGCTTCTACCTCATCTGTAAGAACTGTTCTTACCCCAACTGAAACACAACCTAACTCATCAGAATCTCGTCAAGTAGTACTTAGACGTAGTGGGAGGGCTACTCAAAAGCCTGACAGGTACATGTCTTATGGAGACTCTCTTGTAGCCGTCTCCGACATGGATGACCCTGTTTCCTATAGCCAAGCGATGGCTTGTTCTGAATCAAACCTTTGGCTTGACGCCATGAAAGTTGAAATGCACTCGATGTATGTCAACAAAGTCTGGAAACTTGTAGACCTTCCTGAAGGGATTAAACCCGTAGGGTGTAAGTGGATATACAAGAAGAAAAGAGGTCCTGATGGGAACGTCGAGACGTTCAAAGCACGACTTGTGGCGAAGGGTTATACCCAACAAGAAGGGATTGACTATGAAGAAACCTTCTCGCCAGTCGCGATGCTTAAATCCATCCGCATACTCCTATCCATAGCTGCAGCTCTCGACTATGAGATCTGGCAAATGGATGTCAAGACAGCCTTTTTGAATGGCAATCTTGACGAGCGCATTTACATGGCTCAACCAGACGGTTTCGTGGATAAAGGTCAAGAGACCAAGGTTTGTGAGTTGCTTAAATCCATTTATGGACTAAAGCAAGCATCTAGGTCATGGAATATTAGATTCGATGAAACTGTAAAGAGCTTCGGCTTTGAACAGTCAATAGATGAGCCTTGTGTTTACAAGTTAATAAACGAAGGCAAAGTTGTGTTTCTGGTACTATATGTCGATGATATACTACTCATTGGTAATTACGTGGATAAGTTATCTGAGGTTAAGGTCTGGCTGGCAAAGCAATTTGATATGAAGGATCTAGGAGAAGCCGCATACATTCTGGGAATCCAAATATTTCGAGATAGGAAAAACCGGACCCTGTCACTCTCTCAAGCATCTTATATTGATAAGGTGATGGATCGCTTCTCGATGCAAGACTGCAAGAGGGGTCAAACACCCTTTAGGTATGGAGTTTCACTCTCTAAGGACCAGTCTCCCAAGACTGCACAAGAGATTGAAGACATGAGGAAGATTCCTTACGCCTCTGCCGTAGGAAGCCTCATGTATGCTATGCTTTGCACTAGACCTGATATATGTTTCGCCGTTGGCGTAGTTAGCCGTTTCCAATCCAACCCTGGACCCGAGCACTGGATTGCTGTTAAGCATGTTCTTAAGTATCTTCGAAGAACTAGGAACTTGATGCTTACATACTCAGGTACTGACCTGACTATGACGGGACATACCGACTCCGATTTTCAAGCGGATAAGGATTCCAGGAAATCCACTTCGGGATCTGTGTTCATCCTTAATGGTGGAGCTGTTGTGTGGAGAAGTATTAAGCAATCTTGCATTGCTGACTCCACAATGGAAGCAGAATATGTGGCTGCTTGTGAAGCATCCAAAGAGGCTGTATGGCTTAGAAAATTCCTTAAGTACTTGGAAATTGTTCCAAACGTCGACGAGCCCATGACCCTTTATTGTGATAATAGTGGGGCTGTCGCTAACTCAAAGGAACCTAGAAGCCATAAGCGCTCTAAACATATTGAGAGGAAATACCATTTGATTCGAGAGATCGCGCAACGCGGAGACGTGGAGGTGAAGTAGATCTCTGGAAGATCCATTCAACAAGGCCCTAGCGAACATGGTCTTCGACCAACTTCGAGAGGGATTAGGCATGTAGGACTACTCACATCTTTTTTGAGTCAAGTGGGAGTTTGTTGTCAATGGTGCCCACAAGAAGAGTAGTAGTGTCTATTTATGTACATTTGATGTCATATAGTCTTACGAAGACTCTTGCTTGTAATTGCTTATTCATTAATAAAAAGTTGAAACATTCATTCAATCTTCTTTGTTTGAAGCTTTATGATAAAACCTTAGTCTTTTAGTCCATAAACAAACTTAACAACTTACGAAGAGACAAATGTAGATTTGCATGAACAAACTCTTCGTAGTTTGCTTAAAACGATATATTCGCAATCTTAGGGTCAAAGGACTATTGACCTCAGTATGATTGTTAGAAGAATCTATGATGTCTGGTTATGAGGCATTGAGAGTTGGGGACTCTATAGTTCTTCTAGGTATCTTCCGAAGGTACTGAATTGACCAGTGCACTTCTAGAGACAATATAAGAACAAACCATTTAACCTCTTATGTCTCGAAGTCACTATGTATGAATTGCATCATGCTTACCTTAATCCTGAAATGAGACATGCCATTTCACAACTTAGTATTCTCATTTGAGAAAGTCAAAGTTCGGACTCACTATGTGATTCCGAACAAGGCCTATTGGTTAAGTACTAAGTTGTGAGTCTGTCATGAGTAACTTTGTGAAGTTCTCATAGATATGAAATTCATGTACAAGATTGCTGAAATGCAATGTATGTCACCTCATGCTTTGTTCCTTGGAGTGTGAATAAATGAACTGGCCAGTGTCCAAATTGAGTCCTGACTCTTTTGGATGAAACAATGTGACTTGTTAGCTCCTCGTCAATACATTGTTTCTAACTTATTCACAAGCGACAAAGGAGTTGAGGAAATAATAGCTAGAAGGGTAAAATGGTAATTTAGTAAATCCCGACTAGCTGATGACATTCATGAAGGGTAAACATAGATAATATTCAGTGGATCCGCTCATCATAATTAGGTCGAATTCTTGAGTAGAAAATAAATTCATTTGAACCGAGAGATTTTCAGTGTCAGCTCTTTACTGGAGTCAGTTGGCATTAAGCTAAACTTGGAAAAGGTTTGTGAACTTTTGAGTCCAAGTGTTTAGCTCAAGCTTTGTTCATTTGGGTCCATGAGGTCACTATCACGAATCACATCGATAGGAATTGTTAAACTGGAAGCTAAGTCAAAACAAGAACGAAAATTGTCGAAAGGGTATTTTTGTCTTTTGAGACAAAGGACGAAATGAATGTCAATAATTTTTTTTTGACAAGTTCATTTGATGACTTAATGTCACTCGGCCATAACTTGTTTATTGGGCCTTGTGAATTAATTTCATTTCATAAGAATTTTATTGAAAATTCTAAATGGGCTTTTTCTTATGTTGTCATGAACAAGTGAAGAAACTTCTAGAAGCCTTTACTAGAAGGCTATAGGCGCCCAACATACCCAAGAGATAGAGAGAATATTTTGTGCATAAATGTATGAAGATACTTGCCAAAAGAAAAAGAGGAAACAAATTTCCTCTAAGGGAAACAAGAGGTAGGCGCCCAAGTTGAGAAAGAAGCAAGGCAAGGAACAAAAAAGGAAACAAATCCAAGGCTTAATGAAGCCTACCTTGGCCGAGTGCATCATAGAGGAAAAGAGGAAATTGGCTCATGAATATGTGATATTCTATAGAAGAGGAAACTACCTTATTGAAGGTGAGACCTCTCCTATAAATAGGAGCCTCATTCTTCTCATTTTTCTCATTCCACATAAGTTAGAGATTGAGAGCTTCTCTCTCTAGAACTTGTGGTTGCCGCCCCTCTTCTCTCTCTCTCTACGTTTATTTTCGATTTTTCTTGTCTTGGCACCTAGGTCCTCACTCAACCTAGTGTTTAGCTCTGCGACTTCGAGACTTGTTCTTAAGTCGTAGTGTTTAAAAGTGCCCACTCACTGATTCCTTCTTTTCGAGTGATTTAGTGATAGAAACTTTCGTGGTTGCTCGAGGTGCCGAGGAAAGAAAGAGAGACGTGCTGCGAGGGGAGACGAGCGTTGCAAACTTTCCACAAGCTTCTTCAAAGTTCAAACTTCAAGAAAGGTTAGTAAACTTCTAGCTCATATTGGTTTTTAATTACATGTACTTGCTCTCTTGTCTAGGTTAGTAAAAACTGTTTTACTTGTAAAAGAAAATTTTTAAAATTCCGCTGCTTACCGAAGCGTTAATTATTTTCTCAAACCCTAGATCGATTCAAACAACCCCATTAAGCACCATCATTGTCCCACGTCCCTTTGCTAAGTGGGGCGTGGACATCATTGGTAAGCTCCCTAGAGCGCCAAGGCAATACGAGTACGCCATTATCGCCATCGACTACTTAACTAAGTGGGTAAAGGCCGAGCCGCTTGCCAGAATAACTGAAGCAAACACAACAAACTTCATCTGGAAAAGCATCATATGCAGGCATGGTATCCCCGCCTCGATTGTGACCGACAACGGAGCACAATTTGACAACACGCGAGTAAGAGATATCTGCGATCAATTGAAGATCAGCAAGACCTTCTCCTCGCCGCGTCATCCTCAGGCCAACGGCCAAGTCGAGGCAGTCAACAAGACTATCAAAAGCAACCTGAAAAAGAAGCTCGAAGACAAGAAAGGCGCCTGGGCCGAGGAATTGCCATTCGTCCTATGGGCATATAGGACAACCGCGCGAAACGCCACCTGCGAGACGCCATTCTCCCTTGCATATGGGGTCGAGGCCGTGGTTCCAATTGAAACCGAGATACCCACATTCCGAATCGATACATTCGACGAAGCGGACAACGGCGAGGCCATGCGCCTTGAGTTGCACCTGATCGATGAAAAGAGAGCGGAAGCATTCAGACGCCTCGCCGCACAGAAGCGCAAGGTCGAAAGATACTACAACTCCAAGATCAAAAGGCGAACCTTTGCCGTCGGAAGCCTCGTCCTCAGACGAGTGTTCCAGAACACACAAGTCCAAGGCACCGGCGTCCTAGGCCCGAATTGGGAAGGCCCTTACAGAGTCCGCAAAGTCATTCACGACGGGACATACTACATCGAGCACACGGACGGAACTCTGATTCGCCACCCGTGGAACGCGGAGCACTTGAGGCAGTACTACCAGTAGCTAGCGTCCCCCGCATTTTTATCGCTTTTATTTCCCATTTTCTATAAGGCCTACGAGCCAATGTTTTAGGATTTTAATTTTCTCGCATGTTTTTCGCAAAAGTAATAAAACTCGAGTTTTCCAATTCAAATTCCGTTTTATGCAAGTTTTCCGGTTATCAACAATTAACTTATAACCCAAAAACTTGGGGGGGCTAGCTATGGTAAGGAAACTCTCAAAAGAACACGCTTCACCAAAAAATATTAAGACGCCTACATGGCGCACGTAAGACGCCTACATGGCGCACCTAAGACGCATAAAGGCGCAACCCGTAAGACGCCTACATGGCGCAACCTAAGACGCCTACATGGCGCACGTAAGACGCGTAAAGACGCAACCCATAAGACGCCTACATGGCACAACCTAAGACGCCTACATGGCGCACGTAAGACGAGTAAAGGCGCAACCCGTAAGATGCCTACATGGCGCAACCTAAGATGCCTACATGGCACACGTAAGACGCGTAAAGGCGCAACCCGTAAGACGCCTACATGGCGCAACCTAAGACGCCTACATGGCGCACGTAAGACGCGTAAAGGCGCAACCCGTAAGACGCCTACATGGCGCAACCTAAGTCGCCTACATGGCGCACGTAAGACGCGTAAAGGCGCAACCCGTAAGACGCCTACATGGCGCAACCTAAGACGCCTACATGGCGCACTTAAGACACCTACATGGCGCACGTAAGACGCGTAAAGGTGCGACCCGTAAGACGCCTACATGGCGCAACCTAAGACGCCTACATGGCGCACGTAGGACGCGTAAAGGCGCAACCCGTAAGACGCCTACATTGCGCAACCTAAGACGCCTACATGGCGCACGCAAGACGCGTAAAGGCGCAACCCGTAAGACGCCTACATGGCGCAACCTAAGACGCCTACATGGCGCACTTAAGACGCCTACATGGCGCAACCTAAGACGCCTACATGGCGCACTTAAGACGCCTACGTGGCGCAACCTAAGACGCCTACATGGCGCGCTTAAAACGCCTACCTGGCGCGGCCTGAGACGTCCACTTGGCACAATCCGGCACACGTAAGGCGCGTACGTAGCATGGCTGACTCGCAGTTGAAAATACTTAAGAACGCAAACCATCCAAGTGACTCGCGTGTTTGAAAAGGTATCCTGCTGAGGTAAAAGGATGGGCAAAACCATCGACACAAACAATTGACCATCTTAGCATGCCATAAAAGATGAATGTGCGAAAACATTCATAAGAATAAATAAATAAATTCTCATAAAAGAAAGGGGCAACTGCCTCGAATCCTAGAAAGCATGCGCTAAGACAAGTGCGCTAAAGGGAAAAATCCTAGTAAGCAAGCGCTAAAACAGGTGCGCTGAATGGAAAAACCTAAAAAGCATGCGCTAAACACTTGCGCGAGAAAAAAAAAAAGAAAGGAAAAGGTCACTCGGCGGGAGCGTCGCCTACAGGATCGGCCCCGTCAAGTGATGGGAACAACGAGTCAAAGAAGTGGAAGGTAACCCCCCGAGAAGCATTCTCGGTAGCTGTGGCGTCCCGACACTCCACCACCGCCGCATGTCTTGCCTCCTCGACTCCGACATCAAAGTCGTCTTGAAGGTCGGACGCAAGCTGTTCCACCGCGGCTTTCTCCTCGGTGACCCGAGCCACCTCCTCCGCCAAGGAGTCGCGCTTACGCTCCGCACGAACACGGGCAGCCTCGCTCGATGTAAGCTGGCCCTGAAGAATGCCAACTTCTTCTGTGCGCGATTCCAACTGACGTCGAAGGTCCCGCGCTTCGCTCCGGAAGACCTTCGTCGATCGAGTCGCCACTTCGAGGGCTTGACGTTCCGTCGTTAGCTCCTCAGCCATCTTCGCCACCGCCGCCTGAGCACGGTCGCACTTGCCGCGGGTAACTCCCAATTCCACGCGAGCCTCCTGAAGCTGCTCGCGGAGACTCGCAAACTCCGCCTTTGAGTGAGAACCCTGCTCGGCGTGGGCCAGCTAAGACTTCGCTTGAGCAAGCTCTTCCTGGGCACGGCTCATTCGCCTGATAAGGTCGTGAAGGATCTTCTCGCCCCGGGTCGCTCGAGCAAGCACCTGAGAAGGCAAAAAGATAATTTAGCAAAAGATAGGTTCATCACAAACGAGGCAAGGGAAACTTACTCTCTGTGCATCGGAAACGCCGTGACGAAAGAACTCCACGTCGCTGCTGGCCACAACGCTCTTCCACATCTTCTTCGAAGATTGAGCAAGGCCCAGGGAACATTCCCCCCTAACCTCTGCAGCCTCCACGTCGACCATCGAGTTTACGCGCTTGGAGACCGAAGACGTGTCTGGTAAAGCCGAGGAGGAGGGTCGCTTCAAAGAAGCGCGAGGACCGCTCCCCGTCCGATGATCGGTATCGGGTTTCTCCCGACCGTTCCGAGCAGCGATCCGACAACGGACCGCCGCCAACGACTTCGGGTCCCGAGAAGCCTTCGCTAGGCGCGCTCGAGCCCTCGCCCTAGCCGAAGAAACTACAAAAGCAACAAAAGTAAAAAACCTAAGCTAAAAACAAGAGCAAGAAGTGTGAAACATCGACATACCTTGAAGATCGCCACTCGAGAGAGATGATGCGGCACTGGGGGCACTCTCGGTCCGCTGGCTAGGTGGAAACGGCGGGAACCACCCGGTGGAAGCCATCAGCTCAGGGGAACAAAATCGTTCGACAGCTTTCCGAGCCTCCGACATTCCCCGGATCTCCTTCACAAAGTCGAGGTCATCGGCCCCCGCGTTAGCAGAAAACTCGGCCAAGGGGCCGAACTGAAGCGGCGCATCGCCAAAAGCCTCTGCCGAGACCCACACCCATGGTCGTCGATTATACTTCTCTGAATCGATGATCAGCTTAGTGTTCCGGCGATCGCGGGCCACAAAGAAACTGGGTTGCCCGGGCGCAGGAAAGACTTGCAATTGAAACTGCGGCAAATCCACGACGAGGCCGGAAAGGGCGGTCGCCCTGTAAGGGACGGAGAAGCGCCACGGACGACGGAATGGCGAATGCCTCCCGGAGACCGACGAATGTCCGGTAGGTGAGCGAGCTCGAAGCATCGACCCTCGAACAATCGAAGTCCTCGGGAGCAGCAAGGCCCTCCTCGGGATACCACTCTGTCCTAGCAAGCGACCTCGCCGATACTAACGCCTCTGCGTCAGGGGTCTCGGGCTGAGAACCCCCTGGCTCCACGGAAGGACCCCTGCCCTCCGACACAACCGCGGCAGCCGCCGACAGTGCCTGGGGACGCTCCGATGCGAGGCCTTCGGCCCCCGGACATGTCTCTGACTCACCTCCGGGATCTTCATACTCGGGACCAAAGTCATCCACGCAGTCTATCTCGTCGAGAACCGACTCTAGCAGAGTCACCGCATCCGCGTCCGTAACATCTCCCGGCACGCCTTGAGAGTCCAAGTCGGACTGCGGCACGTCGAGGCGGGCTTTGTCACGAACCCCCTCGCCGACTAAGTTGATCACGAGGCGAGGGGCAGGTTCCCCGGACGCGGGATGATCAAACGCCCCACCTGTATCGCGCCCAGTTGGCGCGCACTCTTCATGAGGCTGAGCAGCGGGCACGGTCGCACCCAGCTCGCCTTCCTCCAGCCACTGCTCTACTCCGCTTGGATTTTCTTCCACGTGCAGAGGAACTTCCCTTAATCTCGCGAAGAGATCATCCTCTACGTGTTCAGAACCCTGAAACAAGAGAGAGAAATCAATCTCGGGACTCTCAGCTGAGAAAAGGGGAGGAACACCTATAATGCAAGCGTAAAAGAGAAAACAAGCGTGGAAAAGAGAGAAATAAATAAAGTGAGGAATAAAGAGAAGGGGGGAGGCCTATTTATAGACTTCTAGGGGGGTAGGAGTCGAAATCCTACTCCCACAAGGAGCAAAGTCGGAGAAAAAACTTCAAAAAGTTGGAGTTCTCCCGCGCAAGGTGAACCAGCCCCGCGCACGGGGCGCGCCGCGCGGGTCGCGCTGCACAAACCGCGCGCCGCGCGGCCCCCTCTAAAAAAAAAGGAAGAGGAAAAGATTTTTCCTCGGGGTCGCAAGACACGAGAAATATTTTCCTCAAACACCCAACTAGAAGAGCAAAAAGTTCATAGCTGGGACACCTCCCGAGCGACGAACTTGGGGGGCTAATGTTGTCGGTCATTTTCGGAAAACCCGAGACGCCAAGAAGGCACGTCACTCAAAGGGCCGATGGTCAGGCCGGAGGTCCTGAAGAGCGGCAAGTCTTCAAGCCCTCGCCCGAACTCTTGACTCCTTGAGTCGAGCCTAGCCCCTCAAGTTGAGACTTCGTACAGTCTCCTCGAGTCGAGCTTCGTTCCTCGGGTCGAGCCTTGAGTCAGTCTCCTCGAGTCGAGCTTCGTTCCTTGAGTCGAGCCTTGAGTCAGTCTCCTCGAGTCGAGCTTCGCTCCTCGAGTCGAGCCTTGAGTCAGTCTCCTCGAGTCGAGCTTCGCTCCTCGAGTCGAGCCTTAAGTCGAGCTTCGCTCCTCGAGTCGAGCTTCGCTCCTCGAGTCGAGCCACTCTCGTCAAGTGGAAACCTTCATATTTCACGTGGGAAGAATGGTATTCGAAGGCCCGCAAGAGCCCGGCAAGACGAGTCGTTCACCGCGCGCACAGCACGCTACGCCGGCCAGCCGTGCAGCAGGCAGCGCGCCGCGCCAGGACCTGCCCGCGCCGCACCTGGTGACCCGCGTGCCGCGCCCCCTGCGCCGCGCGCCGCGCTTTGTGCGCTGCGCGCGCCGTGCGCCTCCACTTGATGGCATGCGCGTTCCTAGTCCCACATGGAGGAAAAAGGGACCTTCTAAGGCCCCCAAACACCTATATAAACCCCCTCCCATTGAGGGGAAAGCCATCCCATTGAATCCTATTCAATTCAATAAATTCTCTTCATCTCCTATCGACACGCTCGATTTGTTACTCCTCTCTGCTTTTCTGGATGCCATATTTGGCCCGAAGCAGACTCTCTTCTCTCTCCCCCGTTCTCAAAGGTTCCGAAGGACTCACGGGGACTTCCTGGACGTCGCTCCCTTTGACCGAACGTTCTCCGGTGCTCAAGCACGCCCCTAGGGTTCTCGACTAGAGTTCCCCTCGCGCGTCTAACACGCTAGACGCGTACGCGATCTCCGAAGTTCTGAGACGCTACCGAGGACTCCTCGCGCCCCGTCTCCTTCGTCGAGCACACCTCTCCACCAAGGCTCCGCCCCTCATACTACGTCCTACACGCTTGAACTACGTTCTGACCTGATCCCACGCACGGGTACGTAGGCAGCCGACAACCAAGGCACGGTTACTCCTCCTACTCACCCCCTACCTCTCCCGAGAGACGGGTTGATCGGAGAAAACCCTAGCTCGAGACTATGGAGTTCACACTCTTGGCCCGGGTGCGATCACTTGGTCCGGCCTTGGATCGAACCGCCCGAGGTTTTAAATAGTTGTTCATTTTCATGCAACAACAGGCGGTTCGATCCAAGGTCGGACCAAGTGATCGCACCCGGGCCAAGAGTGTGAACTCGAGAGTCTCGAGCTAGGTTTTCTCGATCAACCCACCTCTCGGAAGAGGAAATGGGTGATGAGGAGGAGTGACCGTGCCTTGGGTGTCGGCTGCCTACGTACCCGTGTGTGGGATCAGGTCAGAACGTAGTTCAAGCGTGGAAGACGCAGTATGAGACGTGGTGCCTTGGTGGAGAAGCGTAGTCAACGAAGGAGACGAGGCGCGGAGGAGTCCTTGGCGACGTCTTGGAACTTCGGAGATCGCGTGCGCGTCTAGCGGGTTAGACGCGCAGGGGGACTCTAGTCGAGAACCCCAAGGGTGTGCTTGAGCAACTGGGGGGGCGTTTGGTCAGAGGGAGCGACGTCCGGGAAGTCCCCGTGAGTGCAGCGGGCGCGACGCGCGCTGGGCCGTGTCTTCGTGGGCTTTTCGCGATTGTCATCCTTCCGGGCCCGTTGAGCTATTGTGGGCTTTGTATTTCGAGTTTAGGACACAAATGTGACGGATAGAATCCGGGCCGAGGCTCAACTCGAGGAGACTGACTCGAGGCTCGACTCGAGGAGACCGACTCAAGGCTCAACTCGAGGAGCGAGGCTCGACTCGAGGAGCCGATTCAAGTCTCAACTCGAGGGGCTAGGCTCGACTCAAGGAGTCAAGAGTTTGGGTGAGGGCTTGAAGGCTTGCCGCTCTTCAGGACCTCTGGCCTGACCATCGGCCCTTTGAGCGACGTGTCTTCTTGGCGTCTCGGATTTTCCGAAAACGACCGACAACATTAGCCCCCCAAGTTCGTCGCTCGGGAGGTTCCCGACGATGAACTTTTTTTTGTCTTTTCGGTTGGGTGTTTAAGGAAAATATCTTTAAAGTCTCATCACCCAAGGAAAATGTCTTTTTTTCTTCCCTGGATGACGCGGCGCGCGGTGTGCCCCGTGCGCGGGGCTGGTTTGTTTCGCACTGGAGAATTCGACTTTTTTGGAGGTTTTCCTCCGTTTTTCTCCTTATGGGAGTAGGATTTGGACTCCTATCCCCCTAGGAGTCTATAAATAAGCCCATCGCCCTCTCCCAATCTTCCACTTTTATTTCTTCTCTTTTCTACACGCTTGCATTATGGATATTCCTTCCCTCTTCTCAACTGAGGATCCCGAGATTGACTTCTCTCTCTTGTTTCAGGATTCTGAACATGTAGAGGACGACTTCTTCGCGTGATTAGGGGAAGTTCCTCTGCACGTGGAAGAGAATCCAAGTGGAGTGGAGCAGTGGCTCGAAGAAGGCGAGCTGGGCGCGACCATGCCCGTTGCTCAGCCTCAGGAGGAGTGTGCGCCGACTGGGCGCGGAACAGGTGAGGGGGCCGATCATCTCGCATCCGGGGGATCCGCTCCTCGCCTCGTGATCAACTTGGTCAGCGAGGGGGCTCACGACAAGACCTGCCCCGACGTTCCAAAGTTCGACTTGGATTCTCATGGCACGCGGGGAGATATTGCGGGCGTGGATGCAGCGACTCTGCTAGAGTCGGTCCTCGACGCGATTGACTGCGTAGACGATTTTGGGCCGAGTCCGAGGATCCCAGAGGTGATTCAGAGACATGCCCAGGGGCCGAAGGCCTCGCACTGGAGCGTCCCGAAGGGCCGTCGGCGGCTGCCGCGGCCGTGCCAGAGGGCGGAGGCCTTTCCGTGGAGCCAGGGGATGCTCACCCCGAGACCCCTGACGCAGAGGTGATAGTATCGACGAAGTCACTCGCTAGGATGGAGTGGTATCCCGAGGAGGGCTTTGCTGCTCCCGGGGGCTGCGATTGTTCGGGGGTGTTCGGGGGTCGATGTTCGAGCTCGCTCACCTACCAAACATTCATCGGGCTCAGGGAGGCATTTGCCATTCCATCGTCCGTGGCGCTCCTCCATCCTTTACAGGGTGACCGTCCTTTCCGTCCTCGCCGTGGATTTGCCGCAGTTTCAGTCGCGAGTCTCAATTGCGGGTTGCGGTTGCCGTTCCAACCCATCGTCCAACAGCTCCTCGCACGACTTGGGGTGCATGCTTGTCAAATGAGTCCGGCGTTTTACCACATCGTGGCAATGTGTCACATGGAGTGGCATTGCCAGTCCGAGCGGGTGATGACCGGGAGCGACTTTCGCAATCTCATCGCGGTCTTCCCTGCGCCCGGGCAACCCGGTTTCTTCATGGCCCGCGATCGCCGGAATACTAAGCTGATCACGGACTCGGAGAAGTATAATCGTAGACCGTGGATGTGGGTCTCGGCGGAGGCTTTTGGCGACGCGCCACTTCGGTTCGGTCCCTTGATCGAGTTTTCTGCTGACGCGGGGGCCGATGATCTCGACTTCGTGAAGGAGATCCGGGAAATGTCGGAGGCTCGAAAGGCTGTCGAACGATTTCGTTCGCCTGAGCTGATGGCTTCCACCGGGTGGTTCCCGGCCTTTCCTCCTAGCCATGGCAACAGTCAGTGGACCGAGAGTGCTCCCAGTGCCGTGTCATCTCCCTCGAGCGGCGGTCTTCCAGTTATTTCGACCTTCGCTCTTTTTGTTTTTCTTTTGCTTTTAGTATAGGGTTTTGACTTTGTTGCTTTGTAGCCTCCTCGGCTAGGGTGAGGGCTCCGGCTCGCTTAGCGAAGGCTTCTCGAGACCCGAAGTCGCTGGCGGCAACCCGTTATCGGATCGCGGCACAGAACGGTCAGGAGAAGCCCGACGCTGGCTATCCGACGGAGAGCGGACCTCGTGCTTCCTTGAAGCGACCCTCTTCTTCGGCTCTTCCAGACACGTCCTCGGACTTGAAGCGTGTAAATTCGATGGTCGACGTGGAGGCCATGGAAGTTAGAGGAGAATTTTCCCTGGGTCTCGCTCAATCTTCGATGAAGATGTGGAAGACCGTCGTGGCCAGCAGCGACGTGGAATTCTTTCGTCACGGCGTTTCTGACGCTCAGAGAGTAAGTTTCTCTTGCTTTGTTTGTTTAAGACCTTGTCTTTTACTGAATTGTCTTTTCGCCTTCTCAGGTGCTTGCTTGAGCGACCCGGGGCGAGAAGATCCTTCATGACCTCATCCGACAGATGAGCCTTGCCTAAGAGGAGATTTCTCAAGCGAAGTCTCAGCTGGCCCGTGCCGAGCGAGGTTCTCACTCAAAGGCAGAGTTTGCGAGTCTCCACGAGCAGCTTCAAGAGGCTCGCGTTGAATTGGGGGTTACCCGCGGAAAATGCGACCGTGCTCAGTCGGCCGTGGCGAAAATGGCTGAGGAGCTAACGACGGAACGTCAAGCTATCGAGGTGGTGACTCGATCGACGGAGGTTTTCTGGAGCGAGGTGCGGGACCTTCGACGCCAGTTGGAGTCGCGCACAGAAGAGATAGTTATTCTTCAGGGCCAACTTTCATCGAGCGAAGCTGCCCGTGTTCGAGCGGAGCGTGAGCGCGATTCCTTGGCGGAGGAGGCGGCTCGGATCACCGTGGAGAAAGCTGCGGCGGAACAGCTCGTGTCCGACCTTCAAGACGACTTTGACGTCGGGGTCGAAGAGGCGAGACATGCGGCGGCGGTGGAGTGTCGGGATGCCACAGCAACCGAGAATGCTTCTCGGGGGGTCACCTTCCACTTCTTCGACTCGCTGTTCCCACCACTCGACGGGGCCGATCCTATTGGTGACGATCCCGCCGGGTGATATATTTTTATTATTTTTCCCGCGCTAATGTTTAGCGCATGCTTTCTTTTAGGTTTTTTCATTTCAGCGCACTTGTATTAGCGCTTGCTTTCTAGGATTTTTCCTTTTAGCGCACTTGTTTTAGCGCCTGCTTTCTAGGATTTTTGGGGCATTCGCTCTTTCTTTTATGAGACATTATTTATTTTTATGAACGTTTTTGCTCATTTATTTGTTATGGCATGCTTCTGCAAGTTTTTTCAACTACGAGTCAGCCATGCTACGTAGGCACCTTCTGTGTCCCGGGTAGGTGTCTTGATCGCGCCATGTAGACGTCTTAGGTTGCGCCATGTAGGCGTCTCAAGTGCGCCATGTAGGCGTCTTAAATGCGCCGTGTCAGGGTCTTGAGTGCACCATGTAGGCATCTTAGTTGCGCCATGTAGGCGTCTTAGTTGCACCATGTAGGCGTCTTACGTGCGCCATGTAGGCGTCTTAGTTACACCATATAGGCGTTTTAGGTGCACCATGTAGGCGTCTTAGTTGCGCCATGTAGGTGTCTTGAGTGCGCCATGTAGGCGTCTTGGGTGCGCCATGTAGGCTTCTTAATTGCGCCATGTAGGTGTCTTACGTGTGCCATGTAAGCGTCTTAGTTGCGCCATGTAGGCATCTTGGGTGCACCATGTAGGCGTCTTGGGTGCGCCATGTAGACGTCTTAGGTGCGCCATGCAGGCGTCTTAGTTGCGCCATGCAGGCGTCTTAGTTGCGCCATGCAGGCGTCTTACGTGCGCCATGTAGGCGTCTTAGTTACGCCATGTAGACGTCTTCGGTGCGCCATGTAGGAGTCTTGGGTGCGCCATGTAGGCGTCTTAGTTGAGCCATGTAGGCGTCTTACGTGTGCCATGTAGGCGTCTTACGTATGCCATGTAGGCGTCTTAGTTGCGCCATGTAGGCGTCATAGTTATTATTTTTTTTTGGTGGAGCGTGTTCTTTTGAGGGTTCCTTTACCACTGCTAGCCCCCCAAGTTTAAGGGTTATAAGTTTATTTTTTGATAACCGGAAAACTTGCACAAAACGAATTTTGAAATGAAAAACTCGAATTTTATTACGTTTGCGAGAAATTTGCGAGAAATTTAAAATCCTTAAACGGTGGCTCATAGGCCTTATTGAAAATGGGAAATAAAAGCGATTAAACGTGGGGAACGCTAGCTACTGGTAGTACTGCCTCAAGTGTTCCACATTCCACGGGTGGCGAATCAGAGTTCCGTCCGTGTGCTCGATGTAGTATGTGCCGTCGTGAATGACTTTGCGGACTCTGTAGGGGCCTTCCCAGTTCGGGCCTAGGACGCCGGTGCCTTGAACTTGTGTATTCTGGAAAACTTGTCTGAGTACAAGGCTTCCGACGGCAAAGGTTCGCCTTTTGATCTTGGAGTTGTAGTATCTTTCAACTTTGAGCTTCTGTGCGGCGAGGCGTCTGAATGCTTCTGATCTCTTTTCGTCGATCAAATCTAACTCCAGGCGCATGGCCTGATCGTTGTTTGCTTCGTCCAACGTATCGACTCGGAACATGGGTATCTCGGTTTCGATTGGAACCACGGCCTCGATCCCATACGCGAGGGAGAATGGCGTTTCGCGTGGTTGTCCTGTAAGCCCATAGGACGAACGGCAATTCCTCGGCCCAGGCGCCTTTTCTGTCTTCGAGCTTCTTTTTAAGATTGCTCTTGATAGTCTTGTTGACTGCTTTGACCTAGCCATTGGCCTGAGGATGACGCGGCGAGGAGAAGGTCTTGCTGATCTTTAGCTTATCGCAGATATCTCTTACTCGTGCGTTGTCGAATTGTGCACCATTGTCGGTCATAATTGAGGCGGGGATACCGTGCTTTCATATGATGTTTTTCCAGATGAAGTTCGTCATGTTTGCTTCAGTTATTCTGGCGAGCGGCTCGGCCTCTACCCACTTAGTGAAGTAGTCAATGGCGACTATGGAATATTCGTATTGCCTTGGCGCTCTAGGGAGCTTTCCAATGATGTCCACGCCCCATTTAGCAAAGGAACGTGGGACAACGATGCTGCTTAATGGGATCGGTGGCTGTCGTGGGATTTCCGCGAAGCGTTGGCATTTGTCGCAATGCCTTGCCCATTCGCAAGCATCTCGCTTCATGGTAGGCCAGAAATAGCCCTGCTTAAGCACTTTGAGCGCAAGGGAAGTTCCAGTGGCGTGGTTCCCACAGATGCCCTCATGTATTTCGCGGAGGACCTTGGTCGACTCAACACTATTGAGGCATCGGAGCAACGGTGTTGAGTAACCGCGCTTATAGAGTACGCCTTCTCGGAGCATGTATTTGGATGCTAAGGCCCTCAGCTTATCGGCTTCTTTGCGGTCTTCGGGAAGTTCCCCTCTTCGTAGAAACTCGACAATTGAGTCCATCCAAGTGGGCTGAGATGCTACCTCTACGGTCCCAATTTTGTCTCGGGAGACGGATGGCCGTGGGAGAAATTCAATGGGTACGGTCCCCAATCCGTCTTCGTCGATGCCCGATCCAAGGCGAGCAAGTGCATCATCCTCTTAATTCTGTTCTCTCAGGATTTGGTGGATCTCGAACCAAGAGAAAGCATCGAGTTTGGAGTTTGTCATAGCCAAGTATGCAACCATGTTAGGTTCCTTGGCAGTGTAATCCCCTTTAACCTGGTTCACGATCAACTGCGAGTCGCAGTGTATTCGCAGGTTATGAGAGCCAAGCTTCTGCGCTAGCTCTATCCCCATAATGAGCGGCTCATATTCGGCTTCATTGTTGGTGGCCTGGAAGCCGTAGTGCAGGGCGTAACGTAGCTTTTCCCCGTTAGGGTTAATCAGGACTATTCCGGCGCCAGCCCCCCGAGCATTAGATGCTCCGTCTACGTACAACTCCCAGATGGGACCCGTCGGATCAACCTTTCTTTTCCGAGTTAATGTGTCCTCGTTTAGGTCATTTTATGCTCTTCCCATATCGGGAGTATAGGAGAATTCTGCCATAAATTTGGCTAAGGCATGCCCCTTTATAGCCGTTCTTGGGTGGAACTCAATCCCGTACTCGCTCAATTCTTGGGACCAGATCGCCATGCAAGTCGATGTTCCCTTTTGAAGAGCTTTACCGATCGGATGCTCGGTTCGCACCACGATTGGGTGAGCTTGGAAATAAGGTCGTAGCTTTTTAGCTGCCGTTACGAGAGCCAGAGAAAGTTTCTCTATCTCGGCGTAGCGCGTTTCCGCGTCGAGTATCGCTTTGCTCACGTAGTAGACCGGCCATTGGACCTTGTCTTCTTCGCGGACAAGAACAACATTTACAGCTCTTTCAGACACGGCGACATATACGTATAGCATCTCGCCCTCTCTTGGTTTAGAGAGGAATGGTGGGGACCCAAAGTAAGCCTTCATTTCCTGGAAGGCATCTTCGCATTCATCTGTCCACTCAAAGCCGTCCGTCTTCTTTAGAGCTTTGAAGAACGGTTGACACTTGTCGGTGGCTTTAGACACGAAGCGTGTCAGAGCGGCAACCCGACCGGTTAGGCTCTGCACTTCTTTGACCCGCCTTGGAGACTTCATTTCAAGGAGTGCCTTGATTTTTTCGGGGTTCGCCTCTATCCCTCGTCGGCTGACGATGTATCCGAGGAATTTCCCGGATTCAACCCCGAACACGCATTTGTCGGGATTGAGTTTCATTTTGTATCGGCGGAGGATCGTGAACATCTCCTTTAGGTCGTGTACGTGATTGGTTGCCAGTAGGCTTTCAACGAGCATGTCATCCACGTATACTTCCATTGTCTTGCCGATTTTGTCGGCGAAGATCCGGTTTACCAAGTGCTGGTACGTTGCTCCCGTGTTCTTAAGGCCGAAAGGCATGACCTTATAACAGTAGAGACCTCGATCGCTAACAGTAGAGACCTTGGTTGTAGCCCAAATAGGCGTCCATGAAGCTGAGAAGTTCATGGCCAGTCGTGGCGTCCACCAGTTGTTCGATACGCAGGAGTGGAAAGCAGTCCATAACGCAGGCTTTGTTAAGATCTTTGTAGTCTATACGAATTCGCCACTTTCCATTAGGCTTTTTTACCATTACGACATTGGCGACCCACTTGGGGTACTTAGCCTCTCGGATCAAGTTTGCGGCGAGGAGTTTCTCGACCTCTTCAGCCAGGTATCATTCTGGGTTGAACGTTCGTCTAGCTTGCACCTTTTCAGCGACCTTTGGGTCGTCGTTCAATCGGTGCACTATTACCTCGGGATCAATTCCAGGCATGTACGCATGAGTCCATGCAAAAACATCCTTGAATTCTCGGAGGAAAGCAGTGAGCTAAGTTTTGATGGCGAGTGGAAGCCGGATGCCGACCTTTCCGACCTGATCAGGCTTAGATTCGTCTAGGAAGATTGGCACAAGATCGTCAGAGGTTTCCACCTTGAGTTTTTCGACTTCATCCCGGGGGTCAAGTTCTTCGAACTTCCTTGCATCCCTTGGGTCGCATGGGTAATCGCCTTCCAGTTGGAAGATTGTGTTGACCATTTTTCTCACGGGTTTACCATCAACTCCTTGCACGTAGCATATTCTGGCTTGGGATTGGTCTCCGGCCATAATGCCAATTCCCTCTTCGGTGGGGAATTTCACCAGTAGGTGGTACGTGGAAGGGATTGCCCTTAGCCGGTTCAACGTGGGTCGCCCGATGATTAAGTTATAGGGCGACTCCTGATCGACCACTAGGAATGGGACCATGTGAACGGCCTCAATGCCCCCAGGGGTCCCAAAAGTGACCGGCAAATCGATGATGCCTTCGGTCATAACCATTTCCCCAGTGAACCCAAACAAGGGCGTTTGTGTCGGAGTTGGGCGCAGCCCCCCGAGCTTCATGCGCTCTAGGGTGGACTTGAAAATTATGTCGGCAGCGCTGCCGTTGTCGATGAGAACCCTTTTCACCAAGTTATTGGCCACTTGGACTTTGAGCACAATTGCGTCATTGTATGGATGCACAACTCGCTTGGCCTCTTCATTGGTGAAATACATCGTCTCGTGAGGCACGGACGGAGGTTCTTCATATGTAAAGTTGATGTGCATAGCAGCGTCTTCCTGGGCCACGGCCCTAAGGAATTTCTTATGTTGTCGGGCTGAATCTCCATCTTGTGGACCTCCCAATATGGTGGTTACCACGTGGAGCTGTGGATTGGCGTTGGCAGTAGCCGTGGTTCGGTCGGCAGAAGCGGCTGTTCCTCCTCCCTGACCAGACTGTGGTCTGTTTGTGGTGGGGCCCGCAGCGCTAATCATGCGTAACACGAACTCTTTCAGCTCACTCTGTTGGATCAAAGCCTCGATTTGCCTTTTAAGATTGTAGCATTCCGAGTTCAAATGACCATATTCCCGATGGAACTCAAAATATCTAGATCGATCGCGAGTTGCGGGATCCTTTTTCATTGGAGCCGGGGGTGTGAACTTGTCACGTGCCAGAGCCAGGATCCGCTCTGGCGCCGTGTTCAACGGTGTGAACGACGAGTACCCTTTGAAGTTTTCCGCAAGTTGCGGCTTCTGGGGTACAGGGGGTTGGTTATTAGAAACCTGATTTCCCTTGTTTCGTCTTTTACGAGGTTCGCCTTGCTCATGGCTGGGTTCTTCTTGACGACGAGAGCTTTGATTGTTACTCTTGCGGCCGTCGTGGTAATCTTCGACTAGCATGAAGGTCTTAGCCCGAGTCATTAACTCGGCCATGGTAGAAGGGACACGGACGACGGCCGACTTGAGGAAGTCACTTGTGAGCAAGCCTTCTATGATAGCGGCAATTGTGTCACCGTCGTCGAAGCGGTCGACCTTGTTTGACTCTTCAGTGAACCGGGCGAGGTATCGTCTAAGAGATTCGCCACTCTCTTGCTTGATTGACCACAGGTACACCTTGGTCTTCTTCTGGACCATAGATGTAGCGAACCGTGCTCCTTCAGGTCTTTGAAAGAGTGGATGCTTCCTGGCCCTAAGTTTTTGAACCACTCAAAACCGGGTCCGACGAGGGTCAAACTAAAAGCTTGGCACATGGCGCCAGGAGAGACACCCTGCATCATCATCCAGGTTTCATAGTGCTGGATGTAGTAAGCAGGATCTGCTTTTCCATCAGAGGGAGTGAGGTTCGGGAGTTTAAAATTCCCCGTACAAACCTCAGCCAATATCTGAGCCGTGAAAGGCGAGGAGTTCTCCTCAACGACCCCATAGGTGCTCCCACCTATTCCGTATTCTCGGAGATCTCGTACCTCATTCCGAAGATTGTGGATCATAGTGACCACATCGAGACCGGTTGTCGGAGTAACCCCATGTTCGAGAGGAGTTATCTGTCGCCTTTCGTTAGACCCTTGACCTGTGCGGCGGTTCCCGTTAGTTTGGGCCGCCAGCGGGACGTTGGGTCTAGAGCTTGGTCGCTCTCTCAGATCATTGCCACGACCAATGTGTTGAGCAGTGAGGTGGTCCCTAAGATCAGGACTGGCCGTACGGAGGCGCAGGCTTCGTCTGCGATGGCGCGCTCTCCGCGTGCCCTGACTTTCCGCAACATTCTCCCTTTGACCTAGTCGGTTGAGGGCTGAACGTCGGGAATTCCCCTCTTGAGAAGCTGCCGGCGCGTCGCCTTTCCGGGGTAGGGGATTTGATGGACCGGCTTCAAACACGGCGGGGAGTTCCCCGTCCTTGATGAGAGAAGTCTCGATATCCTCCGAATCACCGGTACCCTCGTAATCAAGTGTCATGTGCAGGTCGCTTCGCAACCAGTCGGCTGTGGTAACTTGCGTTCCTTGCCTTTAGTTGGCGGATATTCTCCTCCAATTCCATGATGCGGTTGTCCCTGCTATCCGGAGATGGAGATGGTGAGTGGGTCGAGCTCTCTTCATGGAGCGACTCTTCGTCACCATGCGCTCGGGAGCGCAAGAAGTATTTTTTGGTCCCAGTGACGTTATCGGGGTTGTTCACGCCCTCAGAACGTACAGGTGGTTGACTACTCATCGTTTCTCAAGTTCGAGAAAGTTGAGTTTGCAAAAGAAAAGAAGAAGATGAACAGAAGGGATTTCGGGCTGAACAGGTGGTGAAGTCCCCTACTTCTAGCGCCAAAATGTTGTCGCACGAAAATGAACAACTATTGAATACCTCGGGCGGTTCGATCCAAGGCCGGACCAAGTGATCGCACCCGGGCCAAGAGTGTGAACTCGAGAGTCTCGAGCTAGGTTTTCTCCGATCAACCCGCCTTTCGGAAGAGGAAAGGGGTGAGGAGGAGGAGTGATCGTGCCTTGGGTGTCGGCTGCCTACGTACCCGTGTGTGGGATTAGGTCAGAACGTAGTTCAGGCGTGTAAGAGGCAGTACGAGACGTGGAGCCTTTGTGGAGAAGCGTACTCAACGAAGGAGACGAGGCGCGGAGGAGTGCTCGGCGACGTCTCGGAACTTCGGAGATCGCGTGCGCGTCTAGCATGTTAGATGCGCAGGAGGACTCTAGTCGAGAACCCCAGGGGCGTGCTTAAGCACCGGGGGGGGCGTTCAGTCAGAGGGAGCGACGTCCGGGAAGTCCGCGTGAGTGCTTCGGAACCTCTGAGAACGAGAGAGACTTGCGAGAATGCTTCAGGCCAAATATGGCATCAAAAGAAGCAGAGGAGAGTGAGAAATCGAGCGTATCGATAGGAGATGAAGGGATGGCTTCCCCCTCAGTGAGAGAGGGTTTATATAGGTGTTCGAGGGCCTTAGGAAGGTCCTTCGTCGTCCATGTTGGACTAGGGGCGCACACCTCTTCAACTGGAGGCGCACAAGAGGTAGCGGCGCACCACGCGTGGCGCGACCCTGTCCGGACGCGGCGCGCGGCGCGCGCTGGGCCGTGTCTTCGTGGGCTTTTCGCGATTGTCGTCCTTCCGGGCCCGTTGAGCTATTGTGGGCTTTGTATTTCGGGTTTAAGACACAAATGTATCTATTTGACGGATAGAATCCGAAGCGAGGCTCGACTCGAGGAGCGAAGCTCAACTCGAGGAGACCAAATCAAGGCTCAACTCGAGGAGCGAGGCTCGACTCGAGGAGCCGACTCAAGTCTCAACTCGAGGGGCTAGGCTCGACTCAAGGAGTCAAGAGTTTGGGCGAGGGCTTGATGGCTTGCCGCTCTTCAGGACCTCCGTCCTGACCATCGGTCCTTTGAGCTACGTGTCTTCTTTGCGTCTCGGATTTTCCGAAAATGACCGACAACATTCATATTCAATATACACATGACTCAAGGTTATACTATATTCATAATAACTTAGTATCTCAATATTTCCAGAAATCATCGTGTTTTGCACACTTGTTAGATCTCACGGAAATTGAGCGTTGTCAAGGGACTAATGGTTAGCCCTTATAATGACAATATTGTATGCCTCGTCAGTCGAGCTATAAACCTTATGTCAATAAGTATATTTGAGATAGCATGGAAAGAGCTAGTTGTTTCTAAAAACTTAGGTTATAGAAACGGTCAGCTCAGTCAATTTCATGTGTTAGTTATTGACACGTGTTTAAGGAGTTACACATATCGATCATTCTCGAAATATTGATTTTATTCAATAAACTCTTAAGTACAATCGTACTTAGTTTATTTCATTCTTGGATCAACCTCTGTGAAGGTTTTAGTATTTACAATTCTCTGATCCATGTCATAAGTTTTTCATAACTTTATCCACAAGGACAGTTCAACTTCCAATTGGAAGACCCAATGAATCGGTTGGTGGTATCAGAAGAGCATCATTGTTGTCAATGTCTCTTAATCAAGGGCTCAAACCCTTTTTGTACCATTAAGCTTGAACGCATTCATTAATCATTTATAGATCCCTTCTAATCCATTATGTCGAAGACTTAACTGGTAGATCTACTAAATTGGGTTTATGACATTTTTTAAGTTATAGTGATCTTCGTGATCAAATCATTAATAGAGTGAAAGATACCGTTGATGTATTGAGATGACGAGAATCCTTGCAAGGATGCTCCCACTATTTCATTAACACTATTCATAAGGAAAATATCATTTTTCCTTAAGTTCTATTTATCGATTTATCGAACCGTGTGGTAAGATAATTTATCCTTTTCCTCAAATTATTTAATTATAGCAATACGCCATCATTAATGATGACCTTGATCTTGTGAGGGATGTTGCTATGCATTGAACAACAAGTGGCTAGGTTTGGAACCTCTTACTTAAATTATTTAATGATTGCAATACGTCATCATTAATGATGAGCTTGATCCCGTGAAGGATGTTGCTATACATTGAATAACAAGTGACTAGATCAGAACCTCCACTTAATCATCGAAGATCAGTGACTAGGATCCAATTAAGGATGCTCCCACTTAATAATTTGAAAAACATAGTGGTTAGGGTCCTTTAAAGGATGCTCCCACTTGAACTAGAGCAGCTAGGTTCTTATTAAGAAAGCACTCACTTATTTGATGAACTAGAGTAGCTAGGTTCCAATTAAGGAAGCTCCCACTCAATTAGAGAACTAGAGTAGCTAGGTTCCAATTAAGGAAGATCCCACTCATTTAGAGAACTAGAGTAGCTAGGTTCCAACTAAGGAAGCTCCCACTCAATTAATGAAGTGTTAGTCGCTAGGATCAAAGATGCTCCCCTCCCACTAACTCATCATCATCAACACTAACTTTTGTTGTGTTTCCTTATTACCTTTTATTCACACAAATCATTGTCGAAACAAGGTGAATTTTCTTTAGACGCTCTCAGAGCTCCAAAAAATTCTTAAACTTACAAACATATTAAATGATAAGAAATAAAGCAATTAAATGCTTATTAAATTTCTAACAAAGATTTAATTAATAGAATATCATAACGCTCACTTATAGTGTATGAATGGATCACTAAGTCCTTCATACTCTATAACATCCACATTTTTAAGCATAGGGAATTCATGCATAAACATTATCATAAAAAACTTCATTTGAATTCCATGAATCAAAGAGGGAATAATATTCATATGACACAACCATGTGTTCATAAAAGAATATAAAACATAATGTAATGTATATGAGAAAAGAAAAGATTCATCCTCTCTGAAATAGTCACGAAGGCCACAGTTCAGAAAACCTCGGATGATAAAGACACATCAATATGTCAACATATCATTCCAAAAAATGAAACTAGCAAGAAATTAGATCTTCAGACGGAGCATCAGCTTCTCTACAACTCAGGCTTGAATCCAACATTGTTTAGCAAGCTCATCAACACTTGAGTGCTACATCAGATCTATTCCGCAACAAGAGAAAAAGTATGCTCATGAATAATTATCCTCAAAAACATTTTTAGGATATCTTTAATCATGAATTTTAAGGTGCCACACCAGCATTCTTCTTGTTATTCTCAAGCACGGCCAAATACAAAGGACACTGCCTTCGCTAATGGCCTTCAGTGTTGCAGTGGTTACATTTACCATCGTTTTCTTGCTTCTTATCTTTTCATTTTCCACTCTTCTTGAAGTTTTACCCTTCCTTCTTAGCAGGAGCTTTCCCCTTTGAGGTACTAGGTCGTGCCTTAGATGACTCAGCACCAGAAGTCTACTTCTTCTGGATTATTTGAGAAGAACTCTTGTCTACATAATTCACCGACCCTTTGTTCTTCTCATGTCGAGTGATAGGCTCGAAAGTCTGTAATTCATTCAACAGCTGAGATAGTCTATAACTCAACTTATTCATGATATAGTTGGATGTGAACTGTATGAAGTCACTCGAAAGGGAATTCAGGATTATTCTCACCTGACTAACCAAATCGATCTGTGCCCCATGGAGTTCAGTCTCGGTGCAATAGTTTGTCATTTTCATGACATGATCCCTCACCGGGGTTCCCACAGTCATCTTAGTGCTAGTGCACTTATGGGTGAGTTCTATGTGGGCTTGCTCACTTTGCATCGCAAACATTTCCTGCAACGAGTCGAGTATTTCCACAGCAGTCTCATTCCCTTCAATTTTTGTTCGCAACGCATCAAATATATTCGCGAGCATGTACGCCATAGCTTTATTGTTAGCCATTACCCACTTGTTATAATCTTCCCTTAAGTTCTTTGAGGCATTAGGAGCAGGAAAGGGAGGTCTCTCTTCAGTGAGGATAAAGCATATGCTTTCCCTCACCAGCACGATGTTACGGTTCAACTTCCATTTCGGGAAGTTATCACCAGTGAGAACGTCTTTCGACAAAAAAGACCATAATAGGGTTCAACATGATTACTACAATTTATAACAGCAATTATTAGCAATATGAAAATAAACAACTATAAAAAAAGTTTAGGATATAAAAACGTAATGCATAAGCACGGGGAAAAAAATACAAATCTCTAAAAAGACCCAGTTTTGATATACCATGGTAATTCACTAATAGCCACAGTCCGTTTCCCTAAGGTCAAGTAACGGAGTGCACCTAGCGAAAATGAGGACCATCTCAGATTAGTAAAGCAATCGTGGTTCATCCACATTTATAACTATGATGTACTAACTACCGGTTTTATAGGAATCGTTGGCCATATGAGTAAACCACCGATCATCTCATACTTGAGTCGGCCTAACTTCAGCAGACAAAGCTCAGCTCGTGTGTTCTAGGGAAGCCTAGGTCAGGCACGAGATACACTTCTCTACCTATCGTCAGAAACATAACCTTGGTATTAGAATGCACTAACACCTTCCGAAGGGAATAGACCACCATGTCTAAAAGACCGCCGGTCACGAGGCGAGCAAGACCACCCTCACGGTGTTGTGTTAATGTTGGAGACCTTACAGACTCAATATACTTTTAGTATTTTAATTTTTCTAGCATTAACATTAATCTAGGTGTTGTCGCACGAAAATGAACAACGATTAAATACCTCGGGCGGTTCGATCCAAGGCCGGACCAAGTGACCGTGCCCGGGCCAAAAGTGGGAGCTCGTAGACCGAGCTGCACCCTCCAGACCCTGAGGTGTGTTTTGGGGGGTGTGACCGTGCCAAAGGTTGGCGGCCTACGTACCCTTTAGTCGGGATCAGGTCAGAACGTAGTTCAATTTGTGTATTGGGGGCTATCTTGGGCTCGGAGGCTTGAGAATCCAAGGCTTTAGAGTAGGACCCGGCTCGTAGCTTCTAGTGAAGACTTTAGAGGGGTCGCTTGCGTCGTAGCTCGGAGTTCTAGCTCAAGGGCCAAGAAGCAGGGGTGCAGCGAGTACTGCAGAAGCTCGGGTCGCAGAAAAGGAGCGCGCTCCCTCTCGTGGAGGGGGGTCCTTGAATTTATGAGCCGTGGGAGGAGGAGCGCGCGCTCTTGGAATGTCACAAGAGTGCGGGAGAGGAGAGAATTCTCGAGTGAGAGAGAAGTGTTGTGTGAGAATTGGGATTCGAATTGTGGGGCTGAGTCGGCGGCCTTTTCCTCCCCCTAGGGGGGGGGTATTTATAGCATTTGGAGGAGGCCTTGGCCTGCCCCCTTGAGGCCCACCGGGTGGCCGGGAGCGGGGCGTGCGAGGCACAACGCCCAGGAGGGCGCAGGGCGCGTCGTCTGGATGGGCGCGGGGCGCACCGGGCGTAAGACTTGGCTGGGCGCGGCGTGCCCGGCAGCAGGTGTACCCGGCCGAGGCAGCAGGGGCACTCGACCGGGGCAGCAGGGACGCCCGGCCGAGGCAGCAGAGGCGCTCGGCCGGGGCAGCAGGGGCACCCGGCCGAGGCGGCAGGAGCACTCGGCCGAGACTGCAGGAGCGCTCGGCCGAGGCAGCAGGGGCGCCCGGCCGAGGCAGCAGGGGCGCCCGGCCGAGGCAGCAGAAGCGCTCGGCCGGGGCAGCAGAAGCGCTCGGCCGGGGCAGCAGGGGCACCCGGCCGAGGCAGCAGGGGCGCTTGACCGGGGCAGCAGGGGCGTTGGAGCGCGCGTGGGCCAGGACGCCCGGGGCGCGGGAACGCATGCGGGCAGAGACGGCCGGGGCGGCCAGGGCGCGCGCGGGCCGGGGCGCGGGAGCGCGCGCGGGCCGAGGCGGCCGGGGCGCGGGAGCGCGCGCGGGCCGAGGCGGCCGGGGCGCGGGAGCGCGCGCGAGCAAAGGCGGCCGGGGCGCGGGAGCGCGCGCGGGCCAGGCGCGCTAGGGCGCGGGTGCGCGTATGCGTGGTCTCTTGGCCGGGGGCGCAGGCGCGCGTGCAAGCCCTGTTGGGTCGTGGGTGCGTCAGGGCGCTCGGGCCTGGTGGGCCGGGGCTTGCTGGGCTTACGGCCGGCGAAGCCCGGCCGGTCTCGAATTGTTTTTGAATTTCTGGTATCCCGAAAACGACCGATAACACTAGGTGATCCATGTGAGTTTACTAAATCGTATTAAAAACTGTTGTCAATTGAGCCCACAAGAAGAGTAGTAGTCATTGGTGAAGTACTAACTTATAAAGATGTCATGAACAACTTTGTGAAGATCTCATAGATATGGAATTCATGTACAAGATTGCTGAAATGCAATGTATAACACCTCATGATTTGTTCCTTGGAATGTGCATAAATGAACTGGTCAGTGTCCAAATTGAGTAATGACTCTTTTGGATGAATCAATGTGACTTTTTAGCTCCTTGTCAATACATTCTTTCTAACTTATTCACAAGCGACAAAGGAGTTGAGGAAATAATAACTAAAAGGGTAAAATGGTAATTTTATAGATCCCATCTAGTTGATGATATTCATGAAGGGTAAACATAGATAATATTCAATGGGTCCACTCATTACAATTAAGTAGAATTCTTGAGTTATAAATATATGCATTTGAACCGAGATTGGAGTTGACATTAAGCTAGAACTTGGAAAACATAGATTTCAGTGTCAGCTCTTTAGTGGAGTCAGTTGACATTAAGCTAGAACTTGGAAAACGTTTGTAAACTTTTGAGTCCAAGTATGGTAGCTCAAGCTTTGTTCATTTGGATCCATGAGGTCACTGCCACAAGTCATTAGAGTAGGATTAGTTAAACAAGAAAGCTAAGTCAAAACAAGTTCAAATGTTGAACTAGACAAGTTTTACGAAAATTGTCTAAAGGGTAATTTTGTCCTTTTGGACATAGGATGGTATGAATGTCAATAAATAAGTTTTTTTTGACATTGTCATCAGACAGTCATATGATGACAATGAATTTGGATCACACGGGCAACTTGAGAAATTGGGCCTTCATGATTGAATTTCATTTCATGGAATTTTATGTCTTATACCCCCCACGTTTCCTTACAGGTGGTATCGGCGGGACTGTTCGTCTCTGATACCACCTCCGTAATTATAACAAGTTGTATTAGAGCGATTGTTCGTGTCTAATACTTATATTCTCCAACAAGTGATATTAGATCAATTGTTCGTGTTTGATATCCTACGTGTTTCACCAAAAAGTGGTATCAAAGCGATTTTTCGTGTCTGAAACAACTTGTTTGTTCCCAACAAGTGGTATCAGAGCTAGATGATTTACTTTATTAATCGATTCGTTCATGTGATTAATTTAAATGGTTTTATATTGATTTATTTTTGGAACATAGATATGGGCCCATATTCTATCCATGAACCAATTCAATTTGGGTCTCATCTCTCTTTATTTATAAAGAGTCAAATGGAATTGATTAAACCGAATCAAACCATGCTTGCTTATTATGCTTATTTATTTAATTGCTTTGCCATGCCTGATATAACTTAGAACTTGTGTCGTGGGTTATCATGGGCTTTCATTAATTTGATATTATCTAATATGATTAGGAGAGTTAATTAATGAATGAGGTGAACCGATCGGAAAGCTTTGTCACGAAGCCGATAAGAGGCTAGGCTGGGTGGTTAATAAAAGATGATGTCTTCCCTCCCAACTGGAAGTTTTTCCGTGAAGGAATACTATTAGGATAATCAGGACTAGATGGCACGAGATTCCTAATAACTAAGCTATATCGGAACTTCTGTTTTTAAGGGTAGCTTAGAAACACTCGAGTTTTTGTTGAAAAAGATCTAGAGTTTAAGAAAAGTTATCGCTTCTAGCAAGAGGCGGAATATAAAAATTTCTTTATAAACTCGTAAAACATTTTTACAACCTAGACAAAGTGCACGAGCGTATAATTTAAAAATTTTAAAATTACTTTGAGTTTTTAATCGGTACCAACCTTAAATGGAGCTTGAACGTTGAGAAGCCTTAGGAAGGTTGAAACGCTCGTCTCTCCACTCAGCTTGCCTCCCACTAGTGTTCTTGAACCTGTGAGTAACCATGAAAGTTTCTACCACTAGAGTCTTTTAAGTATGGTTCTTTCTCTCAGTAATATTAGGATAGAGTAATATTTAAAAGGAAATAAGATATTGTCATTTATTCTCTCTCACGAATATTAATGAGAATAATATTTAACAGGAAATAAGATATTGTCATCTATTCTCTCTCATGAGAGAATAATATTTAAAATGAAATAAGATATTTATTTTATTCTCTCATTAATAATATTCTCTATTTAAACAGGAAATAAAATCTCATAGATATTGATCTGATGGCTAAGAGATAAAGTAGGATTCATGAGATAAGATCCAATGGCCAAGCCGACATTCACTAGTGTGAACATAATAAAAGGAAACAACATATTTTGGAAACTACAAAGAATATATCATTTCCACTACTATAAATAGGGGGTTCACGAGAAGATAAAAACACACTTCTGTGCATTCAGAAAAATCGACCAAGAGGCTCTCCCTCTCTCTCTTGGCCGAATTCTCTCTCTCTCTCTCTCTCTCTCTCTCTCTCTCTCTCTCTCTCTCTCTCTCTCTCTCTCTCTCTCTCTCTCTCTCCCCTTGGAATTGCTCTATTGCGTTCTTAGAAAATAAGAGTGTGATCTTGAAACAATATTTGTTTCTTGATCGTGTGAGATTGAATAGTGTGGTCCCACGCTGTATTTCTTTATTCGTCCGGAGATTATGTTTTGGAAGAATACATTGTCATCAATAGGAGTACGAGGATCTGAGAACTTGAAGAAGGAGATCAAGGCATTCAAGTACGAGGATCTGAAAGCTTGAAGTGTCCACTGATCTAGTCAGTACGTGATCAAGATCCTCCAGGTCCAACCCATTTCGAGAAAGGTCAATTAATCCGTTATACCTTTCTTGATACACATATACCCTAAGCATTGTTGCTTCCCAACGAAAGATTCTTCTGAACGTACATACTTACAAAGTGCCGGAAATCTATCGATTATGGAATCAACCTTAGGTGAGTGAACTTTGACCTTCTTTCAGGAAGGTTGGATTCCGTATCTATCAATCACTTTCCACTCGAATCATGCTCTGAAACTCTCAAGTCATAAGCTGTGATTAGCATGATAGTAGCCTTTTAGCGAATGAGTCAAATAGTTCGGTAACATGATCCAGTGTCAATGATCACTTAAGGATTTAGATCAAGTCTTACTGTGACCATCATAGTACCCCGGTTTGTGTGTCGTAACGGTACTTAAACGACACATCTACAAACAAAGTCTGTCCAGGTTGTACACTTACCACAAGTGTAGAATGCTCGCATGTCATGATCAACCTTCACTAGTATTACGCATATATGACTTTAGATACAGCTGTCCAGTTTAATACGAAGGTTATGGATGATAGTTGCTATTGATTATGATGTTCAGACCTCAACCCACTAATCATATGATTCTAATAAAGTAAACCATTATTCTATTTAGTAATCATTTATTTATTATCTCTCGTGGGCAAGAATTCCTAATAAATATTAATTAGCTCTTGTTAATGTAATTGATTAATTACGCAACTAATATGGTTATCGAAGTGTTATAATCACCAACATCCCCATCATCGGAAATGTCATGATCGGGGCCTCGAGCGTTCGAGTCGGGTGTATCCTCGATCTCATCCATGCGAGAGTGAGTGTGACCACCACTGTCTCCGTTTGCGTGAACGTTCGTGTGTCCATCTTTGGAGGCCCCCGAGCGGCAGAAACTGTGAGTCTGCCACGTCGGGCCGAGGAGTCCCTCAATGGTGTCTCTATCGTTGCCTTGTTTTGCAAGTTGGTCAGTCAGCCGAATGACGTTTTCCTTAAGATCGACAATGTGGGATTCTTGCGAGTTTTGTTCGGGGATTGGATTTCCGACATTGTTTGGAAACAATTCCTGGTTTATCTGCATGAGTTGGTGCAGGTTGTACCTGGCACGTTCAGCACGAGAGTTCTCACCTTTTGTCAGATAAGTTGTTTATTTTATTGTTCATGTTTTCTCAAGTCTGAAAAAATTGAATTTTTTAGACGAAGAAAATAAGGTGATTTTGGGCCGTTTAAGTCGGAAAGTCCCCTCCTTCTAGCGCCAAAATGTTGTCGACAAAAATCGGGCGGTTCGACCCAAGGCCGGACCAGGTGCTGTTGTCAATGGTGCCCACAAGAAGAGTTGTAGTCTTTACTTTTGTACATTTGATGTAATAAAGTCTCACAAAGACTCTTGCTTGTAATTGCTTATTTATTAATAAAAAGTTGAAACGTTCATTCATTCTTCCTTGTCTGAAGCTTTATGATGAAACCTCAGTCTTTAGTCCATAAACAAACCTAACAACATATGAAGAGACAAAGTAGATTTGCATGAACAAACTCTTCATGATTTGCTTAAAACAATATATTCACAATCTAAGGATCAAAGGACTATTGATCCCAGTAAGATTGTTAGGAGAAACTATAATGTCTGGTTATGGGACATTGAGAGTTGGAGACTCTATAGTTCTTCTAGGTATCTTCCGAAGGTACTGAATTGACCAGTGCACCTCTTGAGACAAGATAAGAACAAACCTTTTAACCTCTTATGTCTCGAGGTCACTACGTATGAATTGCATCATGCTTACCACAATCCTGAATTGAGACATGTCATTTCATAGCTTACGTATTCTCATTTGAGAAAGTCAGAGTTCGGATTCACTATGTGATTCTTAACAAGACCTATTGGTGAAATACTAAGTTATGAAGATGTCATGAGTAACTTTGTGAAGATCTCATGGATATGGAATTCAAGTACAAGATTGCTGAAATGCAATGTATATCACATCATGCTTTGTTCCTTGGAATGTGAATAAATGAACTGACCAGTGTCCAAATTGAGTGATGACTCTTTTGGATGAAACAATGTGACTTGTTAGCTCCTCGTCGATACATTGTTCTAACTTATTCAAAAGCGACAAAGGAGTTGAGGAAATAACAACTAGAAGGGTAAAATAATAATTTTGTAAATCCCGACTAGCTGATGATAATCATGAAGGGTAAACATAGATAATATTCAGTGAATCCACTCATCACAATTTAGTTGAATTCTTGAGTAGAAAATAAATTCATTTGAACCGAGAGATTCTCAGTGTCAACTCTTTAGCGGAGTCAGTTGACATTAAGCTAAAATTGGAAAATGTTTGTGAACTTTTGAGTCCAAGTATTTTTTAGCTCAAGCTTTGTTCATTTGGATCCATGAGGTCACTGTCACAAATCATATCGAGTAGGAATAGTTAAACTAGAAGCTAAGTCAAAACAAGAACGAGACAAGTTTTACGAAAATTGTCTAAAGGGTTTTTTATTCTTTTTAGACATAGGACGAAATGAATGTCAATAAATTTTTTGACATTGTCATATGATGACTAATGAAACTTTAAACACTCGGCCATGAAGATTTTATTGGGCCTTGAGGATTAATTTCATTTCATGGAATTTTACTTAAAAATTCTTAATGGGCTTTTCTTATGTTGTCATGAACAAATGAAGAAAAATCTAGAAACCCATTCTAGAAGCCTTGCACGCCCAACCCTAGGAAAAGAAGGCTGAATTTTGTTCATGCCATAGTGTGAAAGAGAGTTTATTTTGTGCATTAATGTATGAAGATACTTGCCAAAAGAAAAAGAGGAAACAATTTTGCTTCTAAAAGCCTCAAGTCACACGCCCAAATGAGAAAGAGAATGAGGAAATATTTGCTCATGAATATGTGATATTCTATAGAAGAGGAAACTACCTTATTGAAGGTAAAACCTCTCCTATAAATAGAGCCCTCCTTCTTCTCATTTCAATCATTCCAAAGTTTTAGAGATTGAAAGCTCCTCTCTCTAGCTTGGCCGCCCACTCCTCTCTCTTTTTCTAAGTTCTTTTCGTTTTTGTTTTGGCACCTAGGTCTACATTTGACCTAGTGTTTTTGCTCTTCGACTTTGAAACTTGTTCTCAAGTCGTCGTGTTTAAAAGTGCCCACACACTAATTCCTTTCTTTCTCGAGTGATGCTTGTGATAGAAACTTTCGTGGTTGCTCGAGTTCCCGAGGAAAGAAGAGAGACGTGGCTGCGATGGGAGACGAACGTTTCAACCTTCCTAAGGCTTCTCATCGTTCAAGCTTCTCAAAGGTTAGTAAACATTTAATGCTCACTAATAGTGTTTATTTATATGTACTTGCTCTTTGTTTAGGTTACTAAAAACGTTTTACATGTTTTAAGGAAATATTTTAAATTCCACCGCTTACTCGAAGCGTTAAATCTTTTCTTAACCCTAGATCCATTCCAATAGGTGCCGACCCGAGCCAAATGTGGGAACTCGAAAGTCTCAAATGTTGTTCATCTAGCTCGGACGCGTTCTCTAAGGCGAGAAGAGGGTGAATGGAGGGTCTGACTGCACTTCTTCTGAGCTGCCTATGTAGTTGAGTTGCGGGATCAAGTCCTCGTGTCGACTTAGAAGAAATATTCCTCGAGTTGAATGGCGATTCCTCAAGTCGAATCTCAAGTCTGCGAAGAGAATCTTGAGTCCTCGTGTCGACTTAGGAGCATGTCCACCCCTAGTCCGCATGCTGACTTAACAATAAGTCTTCGAGTTGACTCCCGGGTCCTCGTGTCGACTTAAGAGCAAGTCCATGAGTTAACTCTCAAGTCCTTGTGTCGACTTAACAGCAAGTCTAGGTGTCGACTCTCGAGTCCTCGTGTTGACTCAAGAGCAAGATTCTTCGAGTCGACTGGTGAGTCCTCGAGTCAAATACAAAGTCCACGAGGTTACACTCGAACCCTCTTGTCAACTCTAAAGAGGGTCCACGAGTTGACTCTCACGCCGTTGCGTTGGTTCCAAACAAGGTTCCTTGAGTTGAATCCTAACTCCTTGACAAGAATCTCAGTCCCCACGACTTGAGTTTGAAGTCCTCGTGTTGACTCTAAAGCAAGTCCTTGAGTCGATTCTAACGTCTTGGAGTATACTGTAATTGAAGATGTCATTGTTGAATCTCAAGTCAATCAGTGAACTTTTGAGTCATCGTGTCGATTCTAATTGAAGTCCTCTAGTAGACCCTCGAGTCCTCCTGTCTTCTTAGTAGCAAGATTCCTTGAGTTGAATGTCGATTCCTCGAGTCAAATCTGAAGTACACGAGGTGACTCTCGAGCCCTCGTGTCAACTTAGCAGCAAGTCAACGAGTCGATTTTTGAGTCCTCGTGTCGACTAAGGAGCAAGTCCACGATTCGACTCTCGAGTCCTCGTGTTGACTCAAAAGCAAGTCCAGAAGTTCAATCTCTAATCCTCGTGCCGACTCCCAATAATATTCCTTGAGTCGACTCACGACTCCTGGAGTCAAATCTCAAGTCTACGACATGACTATCGAGTCCTCGTGATGACTCCAAGCAGGATACAACAAGTCGACTGGCAAGTTTTGGAGTAAAATCTCAAGACCACGAGGTTACACTCGGACCCTCGTGTCGACTCAAAACCAAGTCTACAAGTTAACTCTCGAGTCCTCGTGGTGACTCCGAAGAATATTCCTTAAGTCAACCTCAAGTCTTCGAGTCGAATCCCAATTCCATAAGTTGACTTTGACTCCTCGTGTTGACTCTAAATCAAGTCTTTGAATCGACTCTGACTTCCTTGAGTAGACTCTTATTCAAAATCCTGGAGTCGAATACCAAGTCTCGAGTCAACTCCAATGACCTCGAGTAGATTCTAATTCAAGATGCTCGAGTTAAATATCAAGTACTCGAGTCGACTCTGCCGTCCTAAAGTAGACTCTAACTGAAGATAGTGAAGCCGAATCTCAAGCCCACGAGTTGACTTTCGAGTACTCGTGTCTACTTTAATTAGATACCTTTATTTGACTTTGGACTCCTCGACTCAAATATTAAGTCTACAAGTTGACTCTCGAGCCCGCGAAACACACAACGCCATCCCTTGCGACGCATCAAATCTATCCGTAATGACGCACAAAATCCGTCCCTCGTGATGTACTTGAGCCGTGTCTCGCGACGCACAAAAGTCGTGACTCGCGTTGCACAAAAGCCATCCCTCGTGATACATCAAAGCCGTCTATCCCGATGCACCAAAGTCGTCTCTCGCGACACACCAAAGCTGTCTCTCGCGATGCACCAAAGCCATCCCTCCGATGTACTTAAGAAGTCCTTCACGATGCACCACAGCCGTCTCTCTCGGCGCACCAAAGGCACCACTCACGATGAACTTAAGCCATCTCTAATCATGCACTAAAGCCGTCTCACACGATGCAGGTGAACCATCCCTCAGATACACAAAGTCGTCTATCACGATGCAAAAAGCCGTATCTCGCAACGACTAAAGTCGTCCCTTCCCGACGCTCATAAGTCATCTCCTACGATGTATAGACGCAACATGCTATCTGAGTACGATGTGCTCGCTAAGCAATTCAACTACAAACTTGGCTCGACGTGAATGATTGTTGAACTACGACATAATAGTTTATCGCACGATAAGTCGTACAAGAAACTGGATGCTAATATTATGTGGCATTTTTCGACTGAGAGAAAATGAGACCCACATACAAAGAGACAATGCCAAAGGGAGTAACTCCCGACACCGGACTTGGATGGAGGCTGAGGAACATGACTCGGCCTTTGGCCTAAGTCACACGACCAGCTTGGGTCACATGACTGGCCAGCCTCACTTGGCTGACCAATTAACACAATCGGCCACTCCTGCCTGGCCGGCTGGCTGACACCTAGCTAATTACTCTTTCCCCCCATGTCTGCTAATACTCAGCCAGCCACTCTTGCCCGACTAACCACTTCGCACTCGGCCGACCACTCTTGTCCCTTCCGGCCACCTGCCAAGTCGACAGCCACCTTACCATGGCTGCCCGCCCAAGCTTTTGTGGGCCATCAAAGCCTTGACCAGCCCTGCCACACCCTGCCTTGGCCAGCCTCTCCTTGACGCAGCCGCCCGGTCACCTGACACTGGCTGGCCCTCTCTTGCCACAGTCGGTCGACCACAAAACGTAGGCAGGCTGGCCCTGTTCTGGCGGCCCATTGATACATGGCCAGACATGCGACTCCCTTGCTGCCCAAGGGTGAGGTAACAAATTTTTATACACCCAAAAATCTGCTAGACTTCTGTCTCGCTGAGCTCGCTCTTGAGATTTCATAAGCACCCACCGCTATAACACTAATTTTGAGCGTCGGAGAGGTAAACAGAGGAAACTCTATATTTCCCCTTTGTAGTTCACATTTCTTTCCTTTTCTTGGAACACACTACCATAGCTGGAGCAAAAGACTTGGAGACTGAACCCATACCTCCAACACGGAGCTTGTAATTGAATAGATTCATACCACTTTTGACCTTAATGCGGTCACTGGGTTTGACCTTGGATCGAACCACTTTGTTTTTTAGTGTTGATTCATTTTCGAGCATTAACAACTCTCGGCTGTTTGTTAAGGACACAAGAGGAATTAAAACTCGCACTTTGTTGTCAACTTCGATCTCAACCGATAAATGTGGGTCGACGATCGTGTTGAACTCGTTCATATGTGCGGTGACCTAAGTTGCTTCCTCCATCTTCAGGTGGAAAATTTTCTTCATAAGAAAAATTTTATTGTTCACCGAAGGTTTCTCGTACATGTTGGCCATAACATTCATCATTCCCACGGGGGTTCTCCTTCGTCATGTTGTGTGTGACGTTCTTTGACAGTGTCAATCGTATGACTCCGAGCACCTCTCTATTAAGGGGAGTCCACTTCGCGTCATCCTTATTCTCCTGATTCGTGCTCAGAGATTGATGAAGCTTTCTTCCATATTGATAATCTTCTATTTGTATACTTCAGAACACGTAATCCGACTCGGCGGCTTTCTGATCTCGCGCGCTGTGCCTTTTGCCGCAACTCGGCCTAAGAAGCTCTGATACTAGCTGTTGTAATTTCACGCCGAATTCTTCTTAAATTAGCAAAAGAAAATAAACAAATTCAAAGAAGGACGCACAATATTTATAGTGCTTCAATCACAACGTGAGATCTTTGTCCACTTTACCGCTACAAATTTAACGATAAACTTAATGGGGAAGATGTTTACAATCTCTATGTACCGATTTTCTCTCTTTTATTTTTCGCACGTACAAAAGTGACGGCTATAACATATATATAGAGAAGCATCAAGCGCAACAAATGGGCCTGAAGAGTTGGGTCATAAAAAAGCTAACCAATTTAAAAAAAAAAAAATCTTGTGGAGTTCGAGAAGATGACCATGATGAGTAATAAAAAGTGCCCAAATAATATTATTTGCAAAATATTGACGACAATACATACATGAGCTGTTCATTGAATTTTTTATTTTTCATAAATGTTAGATTATAATTTATAAATATCTAATCTTCTTGTATGACCGGAAATTAGCAATTCGCATTTGACATCATTTCTGGGTCATGAATCATGCCGCTCGAGCTTTTCTATCACTATGTAAATTATAACCGCGATGAATCTTGCGATGATTGAGTTGTTTAATTGTACTAATCTACTAGAGCAACATGTTGAATATGAATAAAAAGCTATGATTGCGTTTTCCTTTTATCACATCCAAAGTTAAGATTATCTCAACTAAAATTAAGATAAATTAACTTTGACAACACATGTAAATATAGTCTTAAACCAAAAATTATAAAACTGGATCACCAATTTTAATTTGCAGGTTCGATTTAAAACAATTTTATTTCTCTGGTTCAATGTACTCTAATTTTTCCACAGATTTTAAGCGATTCAGTCCAATTTTAAAAATTAAGACTGGTTTAAATCAGTGTTGTCCTAATTTTTTTTTTTTTTACTATTTTTATAATTCTAAGACATTTAAATCTTCTGTCATGATTGGATATCTTAATTTATTAATGTTTTGTTTTTCTGCTATTATCTTAATTATTAAACTTGTATTAAAAAAATAAAATTGTTCAAATAAATTTAAGGGCTATTTTGCTAACTAGCCAAATCAACCTATTAATATTAAGAGAATAGCCAAAGTTTCAATTAATTAAGGAAATAGCCCAACTAATCTAAACTACCTAAATTACCCTTACACACAACTCTCTCTCTCTCTCTCTCTCTCTCTCTCTCTCTCTCTCTCTCTCTCTCTCTCTCTCTCTCTCTCTCTCTCTCTCCAGCATATTCTTCTGCGTCGCCGAGGCTCCGCTCGAACATGATCGCCGCCGTGAGCCCGAGGTAGCCGTCGAGCGCCGCGGCGGAGACGAGGTCGCTTGCGCCGCTAGATTTCACGGTCAGGGTGCTTCGGGATCACCGCCACCGCGTCGCCGTCGCTCAGGCGGCGGAGCGCGCGCACGGAGAGGCCGAGATCGGGGGAGTCGAGGATGGCTATGGCGTCGCTGTACCGTTTCGATGTCCGTACGCTCGTCCTCGCAGGTACGCTCGTCCTCGCAGGTACGCTCGTCCTCACATGAGATTTCTCCGGCGACGGCCTCGAGTCGTCCGAGCTCTTCCGATTGTTCTCGGAGATGGCGCGGAGGGTTTGGCTCCTCCACTGCCTTGCTTTCACGATCGAACCTGAGGTCTCAGAAGTCGACGGCGAAGCAAAGCCCTAAACCTAACCCTAACCTCGGGTTCGCTGGAGGTGGAGAAGAAGAAACAATTCGCGAATCGGTTAATTTAATTAACATACTGGAGTGAGTTACGTTAATTAATTAACTTATTCGTGAATGATTTGAAATTCACAAAAAATTTACAAAAATCATAACTTAATTCAATTGATATTCAAAGCATTCAATTAATTAACCTAATTCTGAATTCAATCATTTAGTAAATTAACTTTACTCACAAAAAAATCAAAACCTAAACTAATATTCAACCAATAAGTTAATTAATTAACCTAACTCACTCCAGTAGGTTAATTAAATTAACTTATTCGCGAATTTACCAAGGACGTTATGGTCTGAGCCGAAAATATGGGCTATTTACTTAATAAAATGAAACTTGGGTTATTCCCCCAATAAGAATGACAAACTTAGCTAGTTACAACAAATTTCACTAAATTTAAACCGGTAGAAACCGGACTAGACCAAATCAGTCTAAATCGATTTAGTTTATTTTCTTAAATGGTCAAGTAAAAGTCTTAAATATTTCAAACCGTTGAAAAAAAATATTCTCAGTTAAGACAAATTTTAGACCGGATCCATCACAATAGAAATTTTTTAGGTGGATTTTAAACGGTCTGGTAAAGATCTTAATGATTTCAAATCGTTGTAAAATATATGCTTAGTTGAGACCAATTTTAAACCTGATCCATCACAATACAAACAATACTATAAAAAAATTAAAAAAATAAAAATATTTTACGTGGGTGTATGTTGTATCACATATACTAGTTGTTGTCGCTGATTTTCGGACAACGATTTAGGAACCGGAAATGGTTAGACCCAAGGCCGGACCAAGTGATCTCACTCCGGCTCGAGCGTGTCGGACTTGATATCTCAAGTCGTCCCTTAGCTGTCTGTAATGTCTGTCTCGTCCAAGCACCTGAAACACAAGCAAAAAGGTGTGAACTACAAAGGGGAAACAGAGGGGTTGCCTCTGTTTACCTCTCCGACGCTCAACATTAGTAGGATTGAGGTGGTTGATAGAGGTTTAGTGTTTAGGGGTCGAGAGTTGAGAGAAACGAGCGAGTTGTGAGTTCGGCAGCGTTTCAGTACTCAAATTCGGATTACCTGGGTCGAGGGAGAGACCCTCTTATTTATAGGCGGCCAAGAGGTGTTTGAGGAACCCCTTGGCCGAGGGCCGGTCTTGGAAGGCCGGCCTTGGAGCGCCGGCCGAGGAGGGCCGGCCTTGGAGCGCCGGCCGAGGAGGGCCGGCCTTGGAGCGCCGGCCGAGGAGGGCCGGCCTTGGAGCGCCGGCCGAGGAGGGCCGGTCCTGGAGCGCCGGCCGAGGAGGGCCGGCCTTGGAGCACCGGCCGAGGAGGGCCGGTCCTGGAGCGCCGGCCGAGGAGGGCCGGCCTTGGAGCGCCGGCCGAGGAGGGCCGGCCTGGAGCGCCGGCCGAGGAGGGCCGGCCTTGGAGCGCCGGCCGAGGAGGGCCGGCCTTGGAGCGCCGGCCGAGGAGGGCCGGCCTGGAGCGCCGGCCGAGGATGGCCGGCCTTGGAGCGCCGGCCGAGGAGGGCCGGCCTTGGAACACCGGCCGAGGAGGGCCGGTCTTGGAGCGCCGGCCGAGGAGGGCCGGCCTTGGAGCGCCGGCCACGGCGAGTGCCGGCCCCGGACGAGCGCCGGGCTCAGGACGGCCGCCAGCGTGGCCGTCGTCGATCTACCGGACCGAGACGGACCGGTAACATTAGCCCCCCGAGTTTATCACCGATTGTAAATTGTGTGGTAAACTCAGAGTCCGACGTTGGCCCATCGGAGAAGCCCGCCGTCAAGAGGTATGCTCCGACGTCCTTTCATGTTGTTTTTACTTTTATATTTTTTGTCGATCGTGCTCGCTTCGTTATTCGCGCCATGGACCCCATTGACCCGGGATGTGGGACCGTTGACGATGGCTTACATGATTTGTTTGAGGAAAACCACGTGGATTTGGATGCTTTTTGGGCTCAATTTTCGCCACCATCGACACCCCCCAACACTCGACACTCATCGCGTTCGTTCAACGCTATTGAGATGACCGGAGAGGATTTTTCGCTGGTTGAAGCGTGGCTGGCCGACGAGGGTGAGGGCGCGAGTGCCGGAGACGGCCAGCGCCGGCAGGAGAGCGCCGGCCTGATGGCACCAGCCGCCGGGGACGGCCGGGCCGACCAGCACGAGGCCGGCTTGGCCGAGGGACGCGCCATGGAGGCCGCGCACGCGGGGGCGGCCACCCAGGAGACCGGCGGCGCTGCGCAGGCCGCCGCCAACGCCGGGGGAGTCGCGCCTGGCTGGGTCGGCGCCGTCTGCGCTGGACCCAGCCCCGGGATCGCGCCAGAGGAGTCGCGCGCGACGATCCCGACCGGGGAGCACGCCGACCAGGCCGAGGAGGCCGACGCCGGGGTGGAGGAGGCCGGGCCCGGCCGAGTCGGCGCCGTCTGGGGCGAACCCAGACCTGGGGGAGACGTCCCTCGCCCCGGGGGGACCGAGCCGGCCGTGGGGGACGCGGGCGACGCGTCTGGCGAGGCCGACGCCGGCGAGGACGCGCCGGCGCAGAGGAGTGCCGCCCGGGGCGGCGTTGGCATCAGGGAGGACCCCACCCCCTCGGGTGGGGCCGCGCTGCAGGTGGCCGGCGGCCGTGGGAGCCCAGGCGGATCGGCCCCAGCCGGGCCGGAGCGCGTCTACGTCGGGGGGGCGCCGCCGGCGGCGGCCGACGCTGCAGGAGGGGCCGCCGGCGCCGGACAGGAGGAGCGCCGGCCGTCCAATGCTGGAGAGGGGGAGGCGGCCACCCTGGTGGCCCTGCAAACCCTAGGACCCAATGGGCCGGGCCTAGGGGATGAGACTGCAGCCGGCCGGGAGTCGGGCCGGGCCGACATGCGCGAGGAGGGCCCAACCGGCCGAACGCCGGACAGGGCCGCTGGGCGTCAGGCGCGCGAGGAGGGCCCAGCAACCCGCGAGCTGGGCCGGGCCGGTGGGCAGGACGCGCCTGGGCTGAACGCCGGGACGCCCGGGCAAGCCACCAACGCCGGAGACTTGACCGGCCGAGAGCTGGGCCGGGCCGACGGGCCTGGCGCGTGCGCCGAAGGCCGGACGTCGCCGGGACCGCGCGTGGAGGAGTCACCCAGCCAGGAGGCGGGCTGGGTCCTCGGGCTTGACGCACACGCAGGCGAGGGCGTCGCCGGCCACAGGACGAGCCGGCCCGATGACAGTGACCCGGCCGGCCGGCAGCCGGTCGAGCGCCCGGGCACCGCCCCGGACTCCGGGCACTCCGGCGACTCGTCGAGCCGCCGTGCAGCACCCGCGGCGAGAGGACTTTACTCTACTGCGCAGGAGGAAACGCGGACCTCGTCCTTCCCGGTAGGGGAGTCAGCCGTGCGGGGTAACTTTGACTGCTCGGGCGTCGATGTCCCGAGCCTGATCTCCATCGTCAGCTTCAAGAGCCTCAGGAAGCGCTACAGCATCCCGGACTCTGTGTCAATCCTCCGACCGTTGCCCGACGATCTACCGTCCCGCCCTCGAAGGGGGTACGCCGCGGTCCACGAGGCGAGCCTCCGCGGCGGGCTAAGGTTGCCTTTCCAGCCGGTTATCCAGGAGCTGCTAGTTCGACTGGGGGTGCACGCCTTACAGATGTCTCCGGCCTTCTACCGGGTGGTCGCAGCGTGCCACATGATGCTTCACCGGGCAAAGAAGAGGGCTGTCACTGCCGACGACATCCAGGACCTCATGACGATACGAGGGGTGCCGGGGAAGCCGGGCTTCTACCAAGCGCTACATCGCAAGCGCTTCGTCATCGTCAGCAACGTTAATTCGAAGCACCGATACCCTTGGATATGGGTGTCCGAATCAGCCTTCGGGGTCGCGCCTCTCTTCTTTGGTCTTGCGGCTGATTTTCCACCTATGGGCGATATCGAAAGCTCTGAGCTTCACGCGGTGATCAGGGCGCTCCCGGAATCGAGGCGACAAGGACCACACTTCGAGTCCCCAGACCTAATGGCAAGGACTGGGTGGTTCCCGCCTGGAGACGACGCCCTTCCGAGCTCGGGTCTCGCCGCGGAGGCTACGGAGGACCCCGAATCAGAGGCGGGGGGCTCGTCTGCTCCTCCCCCTGACGTGGGGGGTACCAACCGCACACAAGCTTCTAGTTAGTGTATATTCCATTGTATTGCACTCTAACCTGTCACTTCTTCATCTTTTTCAGATACGATGACCCGGCGACACCGACCACGCACGCAGGCACCGAGGGTGGCGCCCGACGCCGAGGCCGTGGTCGCGGCTCAACCACAAGCTGAGGCCCGCCATAGGGGGCTTCCAACGCGGGCGAGGACCGAGGCGAACTCCTCGAACAAGCGACCGTCGTCGACGATCCTTCCCGGCTCGTCCTCCGGCCACAAGCGCGCTCATACGTCGGCGACGCCAGATGGCATGGAGTCGATGCTCCTGGCGGAGGCGGCGGAGCTGAGGGACCGATGCTCTCAGGGGATCCTTGAAACCTCACTACGGGATTTCAAGAGTCTCCTGACGGTGAGCGACCTTGAGCATTTCCAGAGCGGGATCGGCGACGCCCGAAAGGTATGACTCGCTTGTTTTCCTCATTTGCGATTTGTTGTGCTTATTTCGATTACATGTACGTTGTTTGTTTCCGCAGATGCTCGCACGCCAAGAACGGAGTGACCGCATTCTCCGGGATCTGTTGCGTCGCATGCAGATCATGGAAAAAGACAAGGAGGATACAGCGGCCGCCCATGCCGCTGCCCTGGCGGGGGCTCGCCCCGTCCAAGAGTTCCACGCGCTTGAGGGAGAGCTAAAGCGAGCTCGCGAGAAGGCGGCGGCCGAGAAGGCGTCTCGGGAGAAGGCTGAGCAGGCGGCCGAGACTTTCTTAGGGGAGACCAAGAAACTCCAGGCGGCCCTCTCGAGCCGAGATGAAGAGCTGAACATCGTCCACGCCCGACTGTCGGCAAGAGAGATCTCCCGGGTCAGGGCCGAGAGGGAGAGGGAAACCCTGCGGGCGGAGGTGCAGACCCTCATCGAGGAGAAGGACGACGCCGTGCGATCGAAGACAGAGCTGGAGGAGGACTGGGACCTCTCGCTAGAGGTGGCCCGTTACGAGGTGGCCATGCGGGTCAAAGACGCGACTGCGGAGGAGAACGCGTCTCGAGGGATCACATTTTCCTTCTTCGACGCCATGTTTCCTCCCTTGGAGGACGAGCTGCCGGAAGACGACCTGCCGCCCGAAGTCCCTGCGGAGGCCGCCCAGTCGTCAAACTGTCAATCCGGCGGAGGAGCCGTCGGCGGGTCGGGCGCCCCTCACCTTGAGGACGACGAAGAACAGGTCGATTATGGCTCGGAGTGATCGAGTTCTCTTTGATTCTTCTTTCTTTTTTTTTATTCGCGCACTTGTTTAGCGCTTGCTTTATGCTTTCTTTCGGATTCTTGCTATGATTGCGTCGTACTTTCGTATTTTTCTTATCGGGTTGTTTACGCAGTATTGTTTTGCCTTGATTGAAGCTTTCTTTTCATCGTGCGTCTTATTTTCTCGACTTGCTACGTTTAGTGTAATCGATTCGCGCAATTTGAATAGTGCGTGTCTTACGAGCCCGGCTTACTACGCTTGGCGTAGCCGGTTGGCACGGCTTACTGCCGCGTTTGGCGGCGAAGTTTCCCACGGACGCAGGCTAGACCAGTTTCATCCGGTGGGTGCGATTTCCGGCCATCCATTTGTGACTCGCTGCCTATCGGCGCGTGCGAGCTGGGCGGCCGTCGCGCTCATCCTCCGGCGAGTACGCTACCTATCGGCGTGCGTATCCGGATGGGTTTGCAGCTCCCAGTGAGCGTGGTACTCGTTGGTACGCGTGTCACGTTTTGGGTTTTGACTGCCGAGATCGACAATCCGGTGCGCGGATGTGATCCATCGATGACTTGTCGCCTATCGGTGCGCAAGGTGCATCGGTGCACGAGAGGGTCGTAGCAAAAGACGTGCGAGGCCGGGGGTCCGGTGCGCGGATCCAACTCATCGACGTTTCGCTATCTCTCGGCATACGGCCTCAACCCGTGCGAGAGCGTCGCGCGGGGAGGGTACGAATTCGGAGGTCCGGAGCGCGGATCCGATTTATGGGTGTTTTGTTGCCGTTTGGCGCATGGAAATATCCTCCTTAGCCCCCCGAGTTTCTTGGGTGCTCGTAGAGGAGGCTAGAAACTAAGATACCAAGTGTATTGAAGTGAAATGTAATTTATTAAATTATCGAAATGGTTCAAAAATTACATCCCAGGCCTTTGGCCAAACTTGAAATTTAAAATTGACTTTGCTAGAATCGAAAGTTACACGAAAACGACAAAGCGTGAAAATGGACGAGTGAACATTTATTGATAATATTGCCGGAGATGCTCCGCATTCCACGGGTGCGTGAACACGAGTCCCTCCATGTTCTCGAGCTCGTACGTGCCATTGTGGATGGCTCGGCGCACACGGTACGGGCCTTCCCAGGTGGGGCCTAGAACTCCCGCACCTTGCACTTTGGTGTTTTGGAACACCCTTCGAAGGACGAGGCTTCCGTCGGCGAACTTCCGCAGCTTGATCTTCGAGTTGTAGTACTTCTCGACCTTCCTCTTCTGCGCGGCAAGCCGGGTAAGTGCGTCCGCCCTCCTTTCGTCTATGAGGTCTAGCTCGAGCCTGATCGCGTCATCGTTGGCGGCTTCGTCGTACTCCTCGATGCGCAAGGTTGGCAACTTGATCTCGACGGGTACCACAGCCTCGACGCCGAACGCAAGAGCGAAAGGGGTTTCGCCGGTCGCGTTTCGGGCGGTGGTGCGGTATGCCCATAAGACCATGGGGAGTTCGTCAGCCCAAGCCCCCTTTCTCGCCTCCAGCTTCTTCTTCAGGTTCTCCTTGATCGTCTTATTCACCGCCTCGACCTGACCGTTGGCTTGGGGATGGCGGGGAGAGGAGAAAGTCTTGCTAATGCCAAGCTGTTCGCACATTTCCCGGAGGCGCGCGTTGTCGAATTGTTTTTCGTTGTCGGTTACAATTGACGCAGGGATCCCGAAGCGGCAGATAATGTTTCTCCAAATGAAGCTTGTCGTGTTCGCCTCGGTGATCTTTGCTAGCGGTTCAGCCTCTACCCACTTCGTGAAGTAATCGATAGCCACGATCGCGTGCTTGTATTGTCTCGGGGCCGTAGGTAGCTCGCCGATGAGGTCGATTCCCCACTTCGCGAAAGGTCGTGGCACGATAATCGGACACAAAGGGGCCGGTGCTTGGCGCGGAATGTGGGCGAACCTTTGGCACTTGTCACATTTCTTGGCCCACTCGTGGGAGTCCTTTTTCAAGGTTGGCCAGAAATATCCAAGTCTTAGCAACTTCAATGCCAAAGATTGCCCGGCGGCGTGGTTACCGCACACCCCCTCGTGCACCTCGTGGAGTGCTTTTCTCGCCTCCACCTCGGTCAGGCAACGGAGAAGGGGCATGGAGTAGCCTCTCTTGAACAAACTGTCCTCCCTCATTGTGTACTTCGGGGCTAGGCTTCTCAGCTTTCTAGCTTCTTCTTTATCCTCGGGGACGACTCCTCGTTTAAGGAATTCCACGAGCGGGGTCATCCATGAGGGAGGCGGAGTCTCGTCAATGACCCCCACGTCGCTTCTCGAGACGTAGGGTCGGGTCAACACTTCGATTGGGACGCTGCCCTCGCCTTCCTCGTCTATCCCGGACGCGAGGCGAGCTAGGGCGTCGGCGTCGACGTTCGCCTCTCGAGGGACCTGGACGATCTCGAACCACGACAGGGCCTCCAAGTTCTTTTGGGCCTTGGACAAGTAGGCGATCATGTGTGGCTCCTTTGCGGCGTAGTCGCCCTTAACCTGATTCACGATCAATTGCGAGTCGCAATGGATGCGTAGGTTTTGGGCGCCCAACTTGTTCGCTAGCTCCAAGCCAACAATCAGAGCCTCGTACTCTGCCTCGTTGTTGGAAGCCTTGAACTCGAACCGCAGGGCGTACCTCAACTTTTCCCTATCGGGATTTGTGAGCACAACGCCGGCGCCAGCCCCCCGGGCGTTTGACGCGCCATCCACGTGTAAATCCCAAACCGGCCCTATCGGGTCGTTGGTTCTCTTCCTTGACGACTCGCTATGGTCGTCCTCCTTGTCTTCCGCGGTCTTACTCCCTTCGTCGCCCTCATTGGTTGGGGGCGCGCTTGTGAACTCGGCGATGAAGTCGGCGAGGGCCTGACCCTTAATGGCGGTTCTCGGTTGGAACTCGACCCCGTATTCGCCCAGCTCTTGGGACCATATCGCCATTCGAGAAGAGGTCCCTTTTTGAAGGGCCTTCTCGATGGGATGCCCCGAGCGGACCACGATGGGGTGCGCCTGGAAGTAGGGCCGGAGCTTTCTCGCGCTCATTACGAGGGCGAGGGACAGTCTCTCGATCTCGGGGTATCGGGTTTCGGCGTCGAGGAGCGCCTTGCTAACGTAGTAGACTGGCCATTGCACCTTGTCTTCTTCGCGTATGAGGACCGCGCTCACGGCCCTATCGGAAACCGCGAGGTAGAGGTACAGGGTTTCGCCGTTCTTTGGCTTCGCGAGGAACGGGGGGGAGGTGAAATAGGCTTTCATATCGCGGAATGCTTCCTCGCACTCCTCCGTCCACACGAACCCGTCGGTCTTCTTCAGTGCCTTGAAGAACGGTTGGCACCTATCAGTGGCTTTGGAAACAAATCGCGTCAGGGCGGCGATCCTTCCCGTCAAGCTTTGAACTTCTTTGACCTTTTGTGGCGACCTCATCTCTAAGATCGCCCTAATTTTCTCAGGATTGGCCTCGATCCCGCGGCGGCTCACCATGTAGCCCAGAAACTTTCCAGACTCGACCCCGAAAGCGCACTTGCTGGGGTTAAGCTTCATCTTGTAACGCCGCAGAATCGTGAACATTTCCCTAAGGTCTCGGACGTGGTCGCGGGCTTTGAGGCTTTTGACAAGCATGTCATCCACGTAGACCTCCATAGTTTTGCCAATTTGATTGGCGAACATGCGGTTCACCAACCTTTGATACGTTGCTCCCGCGTTTTTGAGGCCAAAGGGCATGACCTTGTAACAGTAAAGTCCGCGGTTCGTAACAAAGGTGGTTTTAATTTGATCCGGCTCGTGCATGCGGATCTGGTTGTAGCCTGAGTAGGCGTCCATGAAGCTTAGCAGTTCGTGGCCCGCAGTGGCGTCCACGAGCTGCTCGATCCTCGGGAGAGGGAAGCTGTCTTTCGGGCAGGCTTTGTTGAGATCTTTGTAGTCGATACAGATCCGCCACTTCCCGTTTGGCTTCTTGACCATTACCACATTGGACACCCACTTGGGGTGCTCCGCCTCCCTGATGAAGTTGGCGGCGAGAAGTTTGTCAACTTCTTCACCAATGGCTTGGTACCTCTCCCCACTGAACGCCCGTCGCGGTTGAACGCGCTCGGCCACTCTCTTGTCGTCGTTGAGACGATGAACCATGATCTCGGGGTCGATCCCCGGCATGTCGGCGTGTGTCCACGCAAAGACATCTTTGTGTTCTCGGAGGAAAGCGGCGAGCTCGATTCGGGTCTCAGACGGGAGTTGGGCGCCTATCTTGACCACTTGGTCAGGTTTGGCGTCGTCCAACACGACGGGAACGAGGTCGTCCGGTGTCTCCACCTTCCGACGCTCGACTTCGTCCCTTTGGTCTAGCTCTCCGAAGGTGCCTCCTTCCTCTAACTTGCACGGGAATTTGTCTCCGAGTTGGAAGACGGTGCTCACCACCTTCGCTTTCCCTTTTCCATCCACGCCCTGGATGTAGCACATCCTCGCCATGGATTGGTCTCCCAACATCACGGCGATCCCTTTATCGGTCGGGAACTTCATCATCAGGTGGTACGTGGATGTTATGGCCTTCAACCGATTGAGAGTCGGGCGGCCGACGATGATGTTGTAAGCCGAAGGCTGATCCACCACCAGGAACGACACGATGTGGGTAACCTCGAGCCCCCCCGGCGTACCGAAGGTAACCGGGAGGTCGATAGTTCCCTCCGTCATAACCCTCTCCCCGGAGAAGCCGAAGAGTGGGGTTGAGATCGGGGTCGGTCTTACCCCGGATAGTTTCATCCTGTCCAACGCCGATTTGAAGATTATGTCGGCGGAGCTCCCATTGTCGATCAGGATTCTCCGGACGAGGTTGTTGGCGACCGGGGCGGAGACGACTATCGCGTCGTTGTGTGGATGGAGAACTCGCGTTGCTTCCTGTCCGGCGAAGAACATGGACTCGAAGGGGGCCGGAGGAGGGACCTCGTACGTATGGTTGATGTAGTGCGCTATTTTCCCTTGGGAATCTTCGCGCACGTACTTCTTCCTTTGTGTAGCCGAATCCCCGAACTCCGGGCCACCCAAGATTGCACCCACGACGTGAAGTTGCGAGCTCTCCGGCTCTTCGTTTGTCGCGCGGTCTGTGACAGTCACCGTCGCCGGACCTTTCTTCCCTTGCCGCGGGCGACCTCCGTGCGCCGCGGCCGTCCCGATAGTTCTTAGGACATACTCTTTCAGCTTCCCATCTTGAATCAGGGCCTCAATCTGACGCTTAAGTTGATAGCATTCGGATGTCAGGTGCCCGTGATCTTGATGGTAATCACAGTACTTGCTTTGATCCCTCTTGGCGGGATCCTTCGTGAGCGGGGTCGGGCTCCCCAACTTGTCACGGTGCAGAGCTAGGATTTGCTCCGGCGGAGTGTTCAGAGGAGTGAATGGCGAGAACCTCCGGAAGCTGTCGACATGCGATGGCTTCGGCCCGGGGAGGGAACGGCCGTTAGGGGCCTGGCTTCCCTTATTCCTCCTCTTTCGGGGGTCGGGACGATCTTCATCTCGATCGTCGCGGCGGCGACTCCCCTGTCCTCCTACCTTTCGGCCATCTCGGCCATCGAGATAGTCCTCGACTCCCATGTATGTGCGGGCTCTTGTCATCAGCTCCGCCATGTCACGCGGGACTTGGCCAACAATAGACTTGAGGAAGTCGCTCGTGCGCACTCCCTCGGTGATCGCCGTGATGGCGTCCCTGTCGTCGAACCCTTCGACCTTGTGAGACTCCTCGGTGAAGCGAGCGAGGTATTGTCTCAGCGTCTCGTCTCTTCCTTGTCGGATAGAGAGGAGGTGGGTCTTCGGCTTCTTTTGCGCCACGAGGGTGGCGAATCGGGCGAGGAAAGCCTCTCGCAAGGCCCGGAAAGACGGGATGCTTCCCGGCCTCAAGCTTCGGAACCACTCAAACCTCGAGCCTGTGAAGGTCAGGCTGAAGGCTTGGCAGAGGGTGGCGTCCGCCTGCCCTTGCATAGTCATCCACGTCTCATAGTGTTGGACGTGGAAGTGGGGGTCCGTACGTCCATCGTAGGGAGGAATGGACGGTAGCTTGAAGTTCCCCACGCATGATTGCGCGAGGATTTGTGCGGCGAAGGGAGAGTATGATTCCTCGATCCCTCCGTACGGCCTTTGCCTCCCCGACTCCCTCATTTCGATGATTTGATTCTGGAGGCTTTGAATCATCGTGACCATGTCGAGCCCATTAGCGGGGCCGATCGTCGGGGCCACGGGAGTCACCGGTTGGCGTTCGTTGGACGCTTGGTCCACGACATTGGCCTGTGGCCGGCCGAGAGTTGCGGCGGGGAGCGCGTCCCTTCGAGAGTTTAGCCTTTGGCGGAGATCCTCCCCTCGGGAGTTTCTCTGCGCCGTCAAGCGCTCTCTAAGGTCCGCACTCGGTGCGGGGCGAGGTGAGGTCGCCCTTGGTCGGGCCGTCCGGCGGGCGCTTCGGCTGTCGGCCCCATCATCTACCAGAGTCGCTCTCTCCTCGGCGAGGGGCCGTGTCCGGCCACCTCTTGAAACCGAGGGGGCGAGTCCCCGGGAATGTGACCGTGCCTGCTGCCGCACTATGTGCGACGGTCCGGCCAAAGCGTCGTTGGGCCTCTCGGGCCGCGAAGGGGCGAGGCTAGGCGTTGCCTCGTTGGTCCTCGACTCCCCCACATATTCGGAGTCGGAGTAGTCTTTGGCGGACCTATCCTCAACGTCATAGCCGAGGAGGTCGGCTATGAGCGAACCATCGACGCCGGGGCGGTCAAGGAGCTCCGCAAGCCGCCGGGCCGTGTCCTCTCGGAGCGCGGCCTCGGGGTCAACCATCGGGTCTTGGGGCTGGCTCTCGCTATCGCGAGGTTGCCCTTCAAGACGATGTGCGAGGTGCCGAAGACCGTACCTCGAGCCAGTCGCTCGGGTACCCGCGGAGGTAGTGGGAATGTGACTCATCTCTCGAGAGTCGTGAGAACAAAGGGAGAAAACTGGTAAAGGGAATGCGTCGTCAAGATCGAGAGATCCCCTCCTTCTAGCGCCAAAATGTTGTCGCTGATTTTCGGACAACGATTTAGGAACCGGAAATGGTTAGACCCAAGGCCGGACCAAGTGATCTCACTCCGGCTCGAGCGTGTCGGACTTGATATCTCAAGTCGTCCCTTAGCTGTCTGTAATGTCTGTCTCGTCCAAGCACCTGAAACACAAGCAAAAAGGTGTGAACTACAAAGGGGAAACAGAGGGGTTGCCTCTGTTTACCTCTCCGACGCTCAACATTAGTAGGATTGAGGTGGTTGATAGAGGTTTAGTGTTTAGGGGTCGAGAGTTGAGAGAAACGAGCGAGTTGTGAGTTCGGCAGCGTTTCAGTACTCAAATTCGGATTACCTGGGTCGAGGGAGAGACCCTCTTATTTATAGGCGGCCAAGAGGTGTTTGAGGAACCCCTTGGCCGAGGGCCGGTCTTGGAAGGCCGGCCTTGGAGCGCCGGCCGAGGAGGGCCGGCCTTGGAGCGCCGGCCGAGGAGGGCCGGTCCTGGAGCGCCGGCCGAGGAGGGCCGGCCTTGGAGCACCGGCCGAGGAGGGCCGGTCCTGGAGCGCCGGCCGAGGAGGGCCGGCCTTGGAGCGCCGGCCGAGGGGGGCCGGCCTGGAGCGCCGGCCGAGGAGGGCCGGCCTTGGAGCGCCGGCCGAGGAGGGCCGGCCTTGGAGCGCCGGCCGAGGAGGGCCGGCCTGGAGCGCCGGCCGAGGATGGCCGGCCTTGGAGCGCCGGCCGAGGAGGGCCGGCCTTGGAACACCGGCCGAGGAGGGCCGGTCTTGGAGCGCCGGCCGAGGAGGGCCGGCCTTGGAGCGCCGGCCGAGGAGGGCCGGCCTTGGAGCGCCGGCCACGGCGAGTGCCGGCCCCGGACGAGCGCCGGGCTCAGGACGGCCGCCAGCGTGGCCGTCATCGATCTACCGGACCGAGACGGACCGGTAACACTAGTATGTAATCTGCAAGTAAATTGAAAGGTCCATGTAAATAAAATACGTAAGCTTATAAGAAAAATGTATTTGAAAATAATTGATCAGCATTGAAGTTAATTTTAAAGTTCTTAGAAAAATAAAAACTTTACATTGTAAACTTGCTTTGACACTATCATTTGTCAGAAAATTATTATTGTACTGTACATTTTAATTAGCTAATTCATTAATTTTATATAAATTTCGACTATTTTATAAATATACTAATTTCAATCGATTATTTAGCTATAACACAATATATATATATATATATATATATATATATATATATGTATATATGTATGTATGTATGTTTGTGTGTGTCCGTTATAGGGTAAGAATTCGACCCTCGGAAAAGTACAAAACATGAAGGAGTCCGAGGAATGAAATCATTCCTTACGTCACACAGCCATTCTTCGATAAAGGTCAGGCGAGACCTCGAAGAGGTCCCGCAACATAGGGATGAGACCTAACCTCGAGCCACATGCAAGACTCAGCCCAAAGGGCAGGTCCCCAAAGCTACGAGCGAGAGCAGTCTTCAAGGGCAGGTCTCGCAAACTCTGTCGACGTCCAACTCGAGAGGAGGACTCGCGGGTCCCGCATGAATCTGAAGCTACGCTACGCAGCATAAATCATCGCATCCCAATGGCAAGGCCAACGTCCAACAGGCACCACCAACTTGCATGTTTCGCCGTCCAATGGTGAGACTCGCCCCCTAATGGGCAACGACTTTTGAATCAAATGGAACACTAGAGCAGTGACGATAAGGAGAGAGACAATCGAGCGTGTAGAAGAGCAAAAATGGGGTCATCAATGCTAACCAATGTGAAATTTGTAACCGTCGAGTTGGAGAGGATAGCCATGATGAGTAATAAAAAGTTCCCAAATAATATAATTTGTAAAATTTTAATGATAATATATATATATATAATATACTAGTCTGAAACACGTGCTTCGCACGTGGTGTTTGTAGTTGTAATCAGTAAATAACTAATATATGTATGATTTAATTTACCAAGTTTTTCTTCAAAGCATGAGGTTATAAATGAATATTAAGATATGAAATATTTCAACAATAAATAATACTTAGGGAGTAAAATTTTTGAGAAACTCTCATAATCAGTGCAAATATTTCAAGGAAATATATAGTCAGTGACATACTTAAAAAAAAATTGACATAAGTAAATTGAGCTCCTAACTCTAGCTTCCTAGCCTTAATACAAAGTCTATTGTGGAAATTAAATTTTGGGTTTAAATAATAAAATTAGGAAAGCCATTATATTTCAGAATATCCAGTACATAGATAGAGGAAAAAGACCTATCATTAAGTTCAGCATTGGATACTTATTTTTGAGGAACCAACTTGTTTCGGCTTTCATCATATGATTCGGCCATTAATTTTTCCTTAGGTAAAAGGATGTAGAACGTGCACCGCACGTGGTGATTATAGATATTAATTGGTAAATTTATTTTAAAATAATGTTATGGTTTTTTTAATACATCTTTGTTAAAGAGTTTTACCGGTATTCATCAAAGTAAAATACAATTGAAAAATAATATGAACTTGTAAGAGATAATATTCCATAATAAACCGTTGGAGTAGAATAAATTCAAATTAAGTAAGAGATAATACATTTTGATTCTTCATCTCTAGAATTTTCAATCTTGATCAACCTCGACTTCCGCAAAACCATACACAATGAGCTTGACGCCAAATATGGTGCAAGAGCTACTTATTTCATTGTGCAATCTACAAGCATCATTGCAATGTGGAAGAAGCATTAGTACCTTATCTTCTAAATAATTATGAACTTTCAATTATTTGCACCATTGCTTTACACTTGAATTTTGATGAGATTAACCACTTCGTCATTATACAGAAAACGTACTATACTTACAAATAGTAGAGTGATTAATTTTTCAACATCAAAATGAATAAATGTTTTGTTTAAAAAAAAAAAAAAAAAACTTGCCTCTATTGGGTTCGAATCTTGTAGGATATGCAAAGCTAGAACATGCGCAACGTCATTACAAGAGAAAAAGAATTGCTTAGTAATTAGAAATAACTAACCCAAAATAATTTGATTAGAGCTATTGAGTGAATTTAAAATCTTAAATTTTAAAGGAGGAGAAAGTATGAAATACAATAATAAAACATCAGCGAAAGTAGTATTCGAAACTAAACTAAAATCTTAGTTGACCATATCGACAATAATATTGCCAAGTTGAACCTTCCCATGTTCTAATTTCAGTTTCTTCAAACGCTCATGCAATTAAACAATGACAAAATACAGTGAAGTTGTTTTCACTACAAGTTCTATCATTGAAAAAAAATGTCTTGTACAAACACAAAAATGTCATACAAAAAGTACCATCTTTGTTTCTGTCAAGGTCGTTCGGTGTGGAAATGCGGTCGCCATAGATTCCACTTGTCAACAAGTTTTGAGCTTTTTTGGAGCTTTGTCCCTCTTCTAAAAAACGAAGAAGACGAGCACTTTGCAATGATTAAAAGAAACCCGAGTAGCATGGTGGCTGCATAGAGTAAGCTATCATAGTAGTCGTGGTTGTAAAAGACATTTCATGAGTTGGAAATGAAATGTACCGTACGAGCTATGCACAATCGCCGCGACACAGAGACTAATCTATCATAGCAGCCTCTCATATCCACCAAATCCTTCATTATTATACAAACATCAAACAAATTAACACTCGCTGAAAACCATCCACACACACACTCTCTCTCAATTATTTAGAGCATCAGAGAATATCAAGAGCAGATATCGGTACATAGAACATCAGGTCATTGTGTGGGTAAATAGAACACGATGATGGAAAAAGAGAAAGAGAGGGATACAATTTTTTTTTTATGGAAAGAGATAGGACCGCTTTAAAACCCTACTCACTAAACAAGCTTTAATTTCAAACCGTAGATCAAAACCCCATAATTAGAAAACCGAAGGGAGAAGTGATCTCTCAATTTTGTTTTTCTATTTAACTACCATGCGTAACAACCTACAGAAAATTAATTCATAATTCATTATTTTCTTATTTTCCTTCCTTTGAATGCTCTATATTCATCTAATTTACCTTTCAATGCTACCAAACATGACAAACTATTCCTTAAGCATGTACATGATCAAAATAAAACAAAATCTACTTTTAACTCTAAGACCGCACAAAATATTTTCAAATCTTATCCTCATTTTAACAGTATGTTTCATGCCATGACTATCGTAAAACAACCGATTTTAACATTCTACCCAGCTAGAAGTAGGAAAATAACCTATCACATCAAATTTACAACCATGAAAAAAGATCTCACAGGAACATTTTATAGGTCCTTCAGAAAAAGAAAATCTCAAAGCTAGTACACTTTAACAAGAGACCAAGCAATGAGAAAAACAGACCAAATATGCACAACAATCCAGTTTCTTTGGATTTAAAAGATGCCCTAAGTTCTAGATCTACAACTAAATCACCATAGAAAGCATTGATAACTTTATATTCTAGTCTCCAGTAAAACAAAATTAGTTCTAACCTCGGTAATAGATCGTAGCTTCACCAACCCAAGCTGCATATTACCAAAGTGAAAATACAAACCTGAATTTAAAAACTCTTTTCGTGTTCCTAGTTCAGTCTAGGATATCATCGGAGAATATGACCTATACTTGGAAAATCTAAAACAAACCCAAATTCAAGAACAAAACATCAACTGATCCATTCGAAATTAACATCCAAAATCCAAAATAGAGAAAACTATAAATGAAATTAATAAAACATGATTTGACAGAGTAATTGTCAAGGAGTGATCTACAATTAGTCCTAACAACAGAGAGACATTTTACATGATAATATATAAGTATATTACCTACCGGAAGCTATGTTCTTGCGCTCAGCACGGCTCGATAAAATTTGCTAATATTTAAGTAAATTATGTTGTCAATGGTGCCCACAAGAAGAGTAGTAGTGTCTATTTATGTACATTTAATGTCATATAGTCTTACGAAGACTCTTGCTTGTAATTGCTTATTCATTAATAAAAAGTTGAAACGTTCATTCAATCTTCCTTGTCTGAAGCTTTATGATAAAACCATAGTCTTTTAGTCCATAAACAAACTAAACAACTTACGAAGAGACAAATGTAAATTTGCATGAACAAACTCTTCGTAGTTTGCTTAAAACGATATATTCGCAGTCTTAGGGTCAAAGGACTATTGACCTCAGTACGATTGTTAGAAGAATCTATGATGTCTGGTTATGAGGCATTGAGAGTTGGAGACTCTATAGTTCTTCTAGGTATCTTCCGAAGGTACTGAATTGACCAGTGCACTTCTAGAGACAAGATAAGAACAAACCATTTAACCTCTTATGTCTCGAAGTCACTACGTATGAATTGCATCATGCTTACCTTAATCCTGAAATGAGACATGTCATTTCACACCTTAGTATTCTCATTTGAGAAAGTCAGAGTTCGGACTCACTGTGTTATTCCGAACAGGGCCTATTGGTGAAGTACTAAGTTGTGAGAATGTCATGAGTAACTTCGTGAAGTTCTCATAGATATGGAATTCATGTACAAGATTGCTGAAATGCAATGTATATCACCTCATGCTTTGTTCCTTGGAGTGTGAATAAATGAACTGGCCAGTGTCCAAATTGAGTCTTGACTTTTTTGGATGAAACAATGTGACTTGTTAGCTCCTCGTCAATACATTGTTTCTAACTTATTCACAAGCGACAAATGAGTTAAGGAAATAACAGCTAGAAGGGTAAAATGGTAATTTTGTAAATCCCGACTAGCTGATGATATTCATGAAGGGTAAACACTGATAATATTTTGTGGATCCGCTCATTACAATTAGGTTGAATTCTTGAGTAGAAAATAAATTCATTTGAACCGAGAGATTTTCAGTGTCAACTCTTTAGTGGAGTCAGTTGGCATTAAGCTAAACTTGGAAAAGGTTTGTGAACTTTTGAGTCCAAGTGTTTAGCTCAAGCTTTGTTCATTTGGGTCCATGAGGTCACTGTCACGAATCACATCGAGTAGGAATAGTTAAACTGAAAGCTAAGTCAAAACAAGAACGAGACAGTTTTACGAAAATTGTCAAAAGGGTATTTTTGTCTTTTTGGACATAGGACGAAAAAAATGTCAATAAATTTTTTTGACATTGTCATATGATGACAAATGAAATAAATATTACTCAGCCATATTAGTGTAATTGGGCCTTGAGGATTAATTTCATTTCATAGAATTTTACTTGAAAATTCTTAATGGGCTTTTCTTATGTTGTCATGAACAAATGAAGAAACATCTAGAAGCTCCTTCTAGAAGCTCAAATTTCGTCCAACCCAAGGAAAATAAGGCTGAATTTCGTTCATGCCATAGTGGGAAAGAGAGTTTATTTTGTGCATTGATGTATGAAGATATTTGCCAAAAGAAAAAGGGGAAACAAATTTCCTTAAGAAGGAAAGTGCATTTTCGGCCAACTAAGAGGAAATCAAATGAGGAAACAAATCCTAAGCCTTCATGAGGCATGTTGGACGTGCAAGGCAATAGGAAAAGATTAAACTACCTTTTGAAGGTAATCCTCCTCCTATAAATAGGAGCCTCATTCCTCACATTTCATTCATCCCAAAGTTTTAGAGATTGAGAGCTTCTCTCTCTAGACTTGGCCGATCCTCTCTCTCTCTCTCTCTCTCTCTCTCTCTCTCTCTTCAATTTCGTTTTATTGTTTTGGCACCTAGGTCCTCATTTGACCTAGAGTTTAGCTCTGCGACTTCAAGACTCGTTCTTAAGTCGTAGTGTTTAAAAGTGCCCACTCACTAATTCCTTTTCTCTCGAGCGATTTAGTGATAGAAACTTTCGTGGTTGCTCGAGGTGCCGAGGAAAGAAAGAGGGACGTGCTGCGAGGGGAGACGAGCGTTGCAAACTTTCCAAAAGCTTCTTCAAGGTTCAAGCTTCAAGAAAGGTTAGTAAACTCTTAGCTCATATTGATTTTTAATTACATGTACCTGCTTCTTTGTCTAGGTTAGTAAAAACTGTTTTTACTTGAAAAGAAATTTTTTAAAATTCCGCCGCTTCCCGAAGCGTTTAATCTTTTTCTTAAACCCTAGATCAATTCCAACAAATGGTATCAGAGCTATGGTCAAAGAGATGCATGTACATGTTTTTTAAAATTATGAGCTTGAAAATCGTTTTCGAAAGTTTACTAATTTTGTGACAAGTTAGAATTGTTATCTTAGATTTTTTTTAATTTATTCCTCTTGCCTTTAAATTAAAAACCATGTTGTTTTTCTATGATTTTGGGATGTTTTTAAAACACATTAGAATCAGTTCTAAAAGTTTTTAATTTTTTATATTGAAAAACTTGTTTTAAAGGTTTGAGAAATTTCGAGTAAATTTTGTGACTAGTTTTCTTGTCTTACTAGTTTCTTACTTTTACTTGAATCGTTTTATGCTTGTTGTTATTTCTTTTATCCCTTGTTATTACCTTGCTAATAAAACACAAATAAAAGCTTTAACAACCTTCATAAAACGTTCAGTTACACTCGATTCTTTTTCGCACATAAAAAGGATCAAGCTTTAATTATTTCTTTTTCTTCGAGCTGGAGTAAACCCGCATTAAAAGTGGCATAACTCTCTGCTCATAAATCTAAATTTAATGATTCTTGAATCAAATTAAAGCTCTGTCTGTCTTCTGTCCAATGTCACCGGTTTCGGCTCAAAAGGACATCGGAGCCGCCAGATATGCTGATTTTACTCCGAGGTGCGCGGCTGTGCTGAAACTCCAGTTTTTTGGAAATCCGGATTTTCAAACCCCACTACCATGAGTTATAGAACTCTAATGAGAAAATTTTCTTGAGCAAAAATGTTTTTCATATGATTATAAACATGCTGTGTAAGATTAAAATGTTTTGTTTTTTGAAAGTTTAATTGAAATTGAATCTTTACAAAACTAGTTTGAATTTTGAAAAACCGTTTTCACTTTCAAACTTGAAAATATTTTGTCATCCAAATCAAATAAGTTTTCAAAATGTTTTCAAAACTATATCTATATCACATATGTTCAAAATCTATATGCTCTTGAAAATTTGAGTGGGAGGTCTCCTTGTAGACAAGCCGAAAATAAAAAGATGTGTAATCTCAAACTTTCAAGTGTTCGAATGAGTTGAAGTTCACACTTCCCTCATGCACTTTCCCGAAATAGAAAATAGGAAAAGATCGAGTATGTACCTTGTGCCTTTATGCACTAATACTACTCTGAACATGTCGATCTAGGATTCTCTTCTAGTTGTCCGCTCTGTCGCTCTCTAACTAGGAAATCTGTTTCCGAACTTATAAGAGTCGATGTACCAACTCCAAAAACTAAGTGGGAGGGTTATACTTGTTGTTTGTAACCCACGATCCCCAACACTAATGAAAAGTGCAAGTGTCGCCGGATTAAGAGTCACCCTCGTGGCCCTCTCTTAAATGAGAGTACTCAAGGGCGCTTTGCTCTGATCATTGCTCAATGAGCTACGTCCGAGAGTGAGACAATGATGGCAAGGCCTCCCCTTGGGGGATTGTTTTTTAAAGTTGATCTTTTGGACTAAGTGGTTGGTTGCACACTTAGGCTCAATCCCTAGTAATCCTCCCTCGAGGCCCTGCGAAAGGATGTGAGTGATCAAACCAATTTACAAGGTGGCTAGTCAAAATAGATGTATTGACATCTTGGCTTAGCATTAATGATGTGTCATTTACTTATAAAAGGAGATTTTTTGCGGCCTTCTCTTGAGGGAGTAAATTATCGTTTGGTTTATAACACCTTTGGATTTTATAAAAGTCTTAATAAAACTTAAATCCTAAACCAAAGACTAATCATAAACTTGTTTCAACTTAAATAAGCAACATGTCTCTCAACACTCTCTCAATCATCCTTTCCTCGATCAAACTCGAAACCAAAAACTGCGTTGATTCGAAACATAACCTCGACATAACCTACCGTTAACAAGCACAAATGGGTACTCACCACCCCGTGTCCTCCTCTGACGAATGATGATTCAACTCAAGAGGACAATGACGCCTTAGCGGCCAGGCTTCGATCCGATGAGATTGTGAGGTGCTATATCTTGGCATCTATGAACAATATGCTGAAAGAGCAACATCGTTACATCGAGACTGCCGCTAACATGCTCTACAATCTCCTTGAGATGTTTGGAGGGCAAAGGCGTCAAACAAGGCTACAAGCAGTCCAACAGTTTATGAACTGTCATATGCAGGCTAGGACTCCTGTTGGAGACTTCATGATACTGATCATTAGTTTTCTGAATACAATGGAAATCCTAGGATCTGAGATTGATGGGAAGAATGTCATAGATGTGATCTTAGAAACTCTCCCCGCATCTCTTGATACCTCCAAGATGAACTACTCCATTAACAAGCTAGAGTACACTGTTACCAAGCTTATGGAGGAACTTCACACTGCTGTAGGTCTCATTAAGAGAAAGAGGAATCAAGGAGAGGCACATGCTACTGAGCAAAGAGCCTCCGCCTCTGGAACTAAGAAAAGACCTCACAAGGCCGATAAAAGGAACTGTCCTGCCAATCTCAAAGCAAACGAACATAGTATTGTACTAGTTACCGAAGCATGCTTAGTAGCTGATAATGTATCAACGTGGATTCTTGACTCCGCTGCTACTAACCATATTTGTTGTTCCTTGAATGGTTTCAAGAAAACCAAAAGCTTAGAGGAAGGCGAGTTCTGTTTCAAATGGGGTGATGGGAGCCTGGTGTCTGCAAAGGCTGTGGGATCCGTGACACTGTCTTTTGAAGACCGCACTTTAAACTTGAATAATGTTTATTTTGTTCCTACCTTTGGGAAGAACTTAATATCCGTTGCTCGTCTTCGTGAGCAAGATTATTGTTTAAAGTTCATTAAGAATGGAATTCGTATTTCGTTTCCTGATAATTCTTTTGTCACTGATGCATGTATGAAGAATGCTCTTTTCTACATCTATCCCACTCAACCTTCTCTTTTAGACACCGAAATAGATAATGATCGAATTAGGGAGCCAAAGAGGATCAAACTTTCTGAATCCTCCGATCTAACAAAATCAACACACCTATGGCACTTAAGACTTGGTCATATCAGTCTAGAAAGGATTAAGAGACTTGTGAGGGACGGTCCACTCCAAGCCTCTGCAATAGGTTCACTACCTACTTGTGAATCCTGCATAGAAGGAAAAATGACTAAGCGACCTTTCTCCGATAAGGGTCGAAGAGCCACTGAGTTGCTGGAACTAATACATTCTGATGTATGTGGTCCGCTCAGCCAACAGGCACGTGGAGGATACGAATACTTCGTCACCTTCACCGATGATTACTCACGATATGGGTTTGTCTGTTTGCTTAAACACAAATCCGAGACCTTTAACGTATTTAAGGTCTTTAGGGCTTTAGTGGAAAAGCAAACTGGCAAAGTGATCAAAACCCTTCGATCCGATCGAGGTGGTGAGTATATGTCTGGAGAGTTCGATGACTTTCTTAAAGAAGAAGGTATCGCTTCTCAGCTTACCGCACCTGGCACACCTCAACAAAACGGAGTGTCAGAGAGAAGAAACCGAACTCTTATGGAGATGGTTAGATCGATGATGAGTTACTCGTCACTCACGCTTTCCTTTTGGGGATATGCCCTCGAAACAGCCGCTTACATTCTGAAAAAAGTTCTGTCTAAAACGGTTCCTGGTACTCCTTATGAAAGATGGACTGGCCGTAAAGTAAGTTTGGGCCACATCCGAATTTGGGGTTGCCCTGCACATGTGCTAAGGCAAAAGACTAGCAAGTTGGCTAGTAGGTCAGAATTGTGCCTGTTTGTAGGATATACAAAGGAAACCAAAGGTTTCATTTTCTATAGTCCCGAGGACGATAAGACTTTCGTTAGCACGAATGCTCGTTTCCTCGAGGAGGACTTTATGAAAGATGCAAAACCTAGAAGCAAAATTGTGCTTGAGGAAAAGTTGGGTGAGGAAGCTTCTACCTCATCTGTAAGAACTGTTCTTACCCCAACTGAAACACAACCTAACTCATCAGAATCTCGTCAAGTAGTACTTCGACGTAGTGGGAGGGCTACTCAAAAGCCTGACAGGTACATGTCTTATGGAGACTCTCTTGTAGCCGTCTCTAACATGGATGATCCTGTTTCCTATAGCCAAGCGATGGCTTGTTCTGAATCAAACCTTTGGCTTGACGCCATGAAAGTTGAAATGCACTCGATGTATGTCAACAATGTCTGGAAACTTGTAGACCTTCCTGAAGGGATTAAACCCGTATGGTGTAAGTGGATATACAAGAAGAAAAGGGGTCCTGATGGGAACGTCGAGATGTTCAAAGCACGACTTGTGGCGAAGGGTTATACCCAACAAGAAGGGATTGACTATGAAGAAACCTTCTCGCCAGTCGCGATGCTTAAATCCATCCGCATACTCCTATCCATAGCTGCAGCTCTCGACTATGAGATCTGGCAAATGGATGTCAAGACAGCCTTTCTGTATGGCAATCTTGACGAGCGCATTTACATGGCTCAACCAGACGGTTTCGTGGATAAAGGTCAAAAGACCAAGGCTTGTGAGTTGCTTAAATCCATTTATGGACTAAAGCAAGCATCTAGGTCATGGAATATTAGATTCGATGAAACTGTAAAGAGCTTTGGCTTTGAACAGTCAATAGATGAGCCTTGTGTTTACAAGTTAATACACGAAGGTAAAGTTGTGTTTCTGGTACTATATGTCGATGATATACTACTCATTGGTAATGACGTGGGTAAGTTATCTGAGGTTAAGGTCTGGCTGGCAAAGCAATTCGATATGAAAGATCTAGGAGAAGCCGCATACATTCTGGGAATCCAAATCTTTCGAGATAGGAAAAACCGGACCCTGTCGCTCTCTCAAGCATCTTATATTGATAAGGTGATGGATCGCTTCTCGATGCAAGACTGCAAGAGGGGTCAAACACCCTTTAGGCATGGAGTTTCACTCTCTAAGGACCAGTCTCCCAAGACTGCACAAGAGGTTGAAGACATGAGGAAGATTCCTTACGCCTCTGCCGTAGGAAGCCTCATGTATGCTATGCTTTGCACTAGACCTGACATCTGTTTCGCCGTTGGCGTAGTTAGCCGTTTCCAATCCAACCCTGGACCCGAGCACTGGATTGCTGTTAAGCATGTTCTTAAGTATCTTCGAAGAACTAGGAACTTGATGCTTTCATACTCAGGTACTGACCTGACTATGACGGGATATACCGACTCCGATTTTCAAGCGGATAAGGATTCCAGGAAATCCACTTCGGGATCTGTGTTCATCCTTAATGGTGGAGCTGTTGTGTGGAGAAGTATTAACCAATCTTGCATTGCTGACTCCACAATGGAAGCAGAATATGTGGCTGCTTGTGAAGCATCCAAAGAGGCTGTATGGCTTAGAAAATTCCTTAAGTATTTGGAAGTTGTTCCAAACGTCGACGAGCCCATGACCCTTTATTGTGATAATAGTGGGGCTGTCGCTAACTCAAACGAACCTAGAAGCCATAAGCGCTCTAAGCATATTGAGAGGAAATACCATTTGATTCGAGAGATCGCGCAGCGCGGAGACGTGGAGGTGAAGTAGATCTCTCGCAGATCCATTCACCAAGGCCCTAGCGAACATGGTCTTCGATCAACTTCAAGAGGGATTAGGCATGTAGGACTACTCACATCTTCTTTGAGTCAAGTGGGAGTTTGTTGTCAATGGTGCCCACAAGAAGAGTAGTAGTGTCTATTTATGTACATTTGATGTCATATAGTCTTACGAAGACTCTTGCTTGTAATTGCTTATTCATTAATAAAAAGTTGAAACGTTCATTCAATCTTCCTTGTCTGAAGCTTTATGATAAAACCATAGTCTTTTAGTCCATAAACAAACTAAACAACTTACGAAGAGACAAATGTAGATTTGCATGAACAAACTCTTCGTAGTTTGCTTAAAACGATATATTCACAGTCTTAGGGTCAAAGGACTATTGACCTCAGTACGATTGTTAGAAGAATCTATGATGTCTGGTTATGAGGCATTGAGAGTTGGAGACTCTATAGTTCTTCTAGGTATCTTCCGAAGGTACTGAATTGACCAGTGCACTTCTAGAGACAAGATAAGAACAAACCATTTAACCTCTTATGTCTCGAAGTCACTACGTATGAATTGCATCATGCTTACCTTAATCCTGAAATGAGACATGTCATTTCACACCTTAGTATTCTCATTTGAGAAAGTCAGAGTTCGGACTCACTGTGTTATTCCGAACAGGGCCTATTGGTGAAGTACTAAGTTGTGAGAATGTCATGAGTAACTTCGTGAAGTTCTCATAGATATGGAATTCATGTACAAGATTGCTGAAATGCAATGTATATCACCTCATGCTTTGTTCCTTGGAGTGTGAATAAATGAACTGGCCAGTGTCCAAATTGAGTCTTGACTTTTTTGGATGAAACAATGTGACTTGTTAGCTCCTCGTCAATACATTGTTTCTAACTTATTCACAAGCGACAAATGAGTTAAGGAAATAACAGCTAGAAGGGTAAAATGGTAATTTTGTAAATCCCGACTAGCTGATGATATTCATGAAGGGTAAACACTGATAATATTTTGTGGATCCGCTCATTACAATTAGGTTGAGTTCTTGAGTAGAAAATAAATTCATTTGAACCGAGAGATTTTCAGTGTCAACTCTTTAGTGGAGTCAGTTGGCATTAAGCTAAACTTGGAAAAGGTTTGTGAACTTTTGAGTCCAAGTGTTTAGCTCAAGCTTTGTTCATTTGGGTCCATGAGGTCACTGTCACGAATCACATCGAGTAGGAATAGTTAAACTGAAAGCTAAGTCAAAACAAGAACGAGACAGTTTTACGAAAATTGTCAAAAGGGTATTTTTGTCTTTTTGGACATAGGACGAAAAAAATGTCAATAAATTTTTTTGACATTGTCATATGATGACAAATGAAATAAATATTACTCAGCCATATTAGTGTAGTTGGGCCTTGAGGATTAATTTCATTTCATAGAATTTTACTTGAAAATTCTTAATGGGCTTTTCTTATGTTGTCATGAACAAATGAAGAAACATCTAGAAGCTCCTTCTAGAAGCTCAAATTTCGTCCAACCCAAGGAAAATAAGGCTGAATTTCGTTCATGCCATAGTGGGAAAGAGAGTTTATTTTGTGCATTGATGTATGAAGATACTTGCCAAAAGAAAAAGGGGAAACAAATTTCCTTAAGAAGGAAAGTGCATTTTCGGCCAACTAAGAGGAAATCAAATGAGGAAACAAATCCTAAGCCTTCATGAGGCATGTTGGACGTGCAAGGCAATAGGAAAAGATTAAACTACCTTTTGAAGGTAATCCTCCTCCTATAAATAGGAGCCTCATTCCTCACATTTCATTCATCCCAAAGTTTTAGAGATTGAGAGCTTCTCTCTCTAGACTTGGCCGATCCTCTCTCTCTCTCTCTCTCTCTCTCTTCAATTTCGTTTTATTGTTTTGGCACCTAGGTCCTCATTTGACCTAGAGTTTAGCTCTGCGACTTCAAGACTCGTTCTTAAGTCGTAGTGTTTAAAAGTGCCCACTCACTAATTCCTTTTCTCTCGAGCGATTTAGTGATAGAAACTTTCGTGGTTGCTCGAGGTGCCGAGGAAAGAAAGAGGGACGTGCTGCGAGGGGAGACGAGCGTTGCAAACTTTCCAAAAGCTTCTTCAAGGTTCAAGCTTCAAGAAAGGTTAGTAAACTCTTAGCTCATATTGATTTTTAATTACATGTACTTGCTTCTTTGTCTAGGTTAGTAAAAACTGTTTTTACTTGAAAAGAAATTTTTTAAAATTCCGCCGCTTCCCGAAGCGTTTAATCTTTTTCTTAAACCCTAGATCAATTCCAACAAATTATGCTTTCAAACTTGATAATATATAAGTAAATTTTAAAAAAAATTACATAAATGGGCTAACTTTGAAGTGGAATCCAAAGAATGAGCATTTAATTCATACGTTTCTAAATCATACTAAATGGTAAAGCTAGAATTTTAATTTGATGAACCACCACCTTAAATAAGAAAACTCCTATAAATTTGTGAAGACTGAAATCATGCCCTAGAACCGAATACTGCAAGTAGAAATAACGCAGAACATCAATCAATGAACTGTGAGGAGAAAATGCTTGAGACATCAATGTACGTACCTCGGAGAAGAGAAAACACCGAAGCAAACTATTTGGACTACAATTAAAGGAAAGGGGTAAAGTGAGTTTGTAATAGAGAGAGAAGGAAAATATGAACCTCAATTCTTGGATAAGGCCATGCTTAAGAGCTCGTCATCGAGGTAGAAGGCGGAGCGTTGGAAGTGGAGCAGCATACGAGATAGCTAAAGGAAATGCCGTAATCGAATAAGCAAACAAAATGAACCAGTGAACATTCAATAATAGGTTAAGTTTACAACGATCTCCTTTGCTCGTCTCAAGATTTTGAGGTTCTTTATATTGATTGTGATTGTTTTGACAACTCCAATCACCCATTGCTTCGATCAAAGCTAACAAATTTCTGCACTAATCGGGAACAAAATAACGTCAACAAACCACCAAAAGTTCTTTAATATGGACACAAAATTCTAAATAAAATAATAAAAAAAAAACTCACTGTTACAGTGCTTTTGTTCTTCTTTGACAAGTTTGTTGATTTTGTTCCCATTCTCTTCCCAAAATATACTACTTGGCCTTTTTGATGCTTAGCCTTTTTCAGTCTATTCATTTCTTTTATTCGGACAAAGTTCCAAGTTGAGACGACAACCATAAAAAAAAGTGCCCTAATGTTTGAGATTAGATTCGTAGAACCAATACACAAATTCCCCACATCATATAAATTTTGGACTCGAGATGATCTCTCGATCGACTCACCTGCAAGTATGTTGGCTATACATTTGTGGCGGTCTCGACTGAATCAAACTTGACAAACCCATCCCCAGCTGAAACGTCCTTCATGTCAGAATAATTGTATCAGAAAAGTGTAACGAAATTTTAATTCCAAGTTAATGCCGTGATAGTAAATATAGTTACCTTGGCACTTGAAACACTTTCGAGCTTCTTTAATTGCCCCACAAACGAATATGACTGATTGCCTTACTAACTCTTCACAAAATCCAAAACGCGATCAGAGCTTTCCATCAAAACCAGAAGAATTTTGTTAAGACCTTCTCGATGTTAAGAACTTCAGACATTAAAAAAAAGTGAAATTATGCATAAAAATATAAGCCTTTTGTTCTAAAGCTCCATATATCAAAGCGATATGATTACCACGTGTCCTGTATAAAAAACAGAGTGAATTCTGTTGCAGACTCGAGTTTTCCTTCCAAGGAAACCGAAATACAATCTACAAATTGATGATGGAAATTGTGTAAAAGAGGACAAAAAAAATTTAAGACCTTTGACATTGTTAAAGAAACCCATAACCAACCCAAGCGATCAAAATAGTATCAGAATTCAGCAACAAACTCAGATCCAAGATCCCAAATTTTATACCAGATAAACACAACAAACTCAACAGTACGAAAAACAAAAGAAAAAGAAAGGGAAAAAAAAACAAGCAATGATCTATTTTAGCACGAGCCAAAAAAAAAAAAAAAAAAACCCACAACACGGATTGATAACTGCAAAAAAGAATAATCGAATTATAGGAAAAAATAGGGAAAAGGAAACGTACTTTGTTAGACTTCGCAGTAAAGAATAGCGGGTCTCCAAAAAGAAACTTGTTCTGCACGATTATTAAAAGAAATTAGAAAATAATTAGCGTTAACATAGAATGATGGAAAACGCTTACCATTGAAAAGCTTCGCCGAGCGTCGTGGCACAGTGTAGTCGAAATGAAACCCTAGAAAACCTAATTAGAGAGGCTGATTGTTAGCCGAAGGTCTATCACAGCCGCACTGTTCTCAGGCGTCTCCGGCACCGACAATAGGCGCTACGAAACTGGCGAATATCGGTCACCACCCGCACTTACAGAGAATGGAACAGTCTGAGAGGAAAGATAAAATGAAAGTGAGTTGGAGAGAGAATATGAAGCGGTTGAAAATTTATAGTGGCTAGATAAATAGACACACACGACTGTTGGCTTAATCGAATCGAATCACATTCTGATGGACACAACTGTTGGCTTTGGCTTGGAATTGAGAAGTCGGCAAAAGAGAGAGAAGAAGTTGGGAAAGAGATGAAGTGTCGCACTCTTGTACTCTTATTGGCTGAAAATCATAACACTAAATGATGAAAAAAGCTATGATATGATGTGTCGTCATCTAATAGGCTAAGAAGATAATGAACAGTCTATGAATAGTGATCTTGTTATTCTGACTTATAATATATTATAGATATATATATATATATATATATATATATATATATATATATATATATAAATAAAAGATGTTCATTGAATTTATTTTAATAAATGTTGGATTATAATTTATAAATATCTAATCTTGTTATGTGACTATGGCGATTAGCAATTTTCTGGGTCATGAATCATGCCACTTGAGCTTCTTTTTTTTTTCTTTTTTTTTTTTCTTTTTTTATCACTTTGTAAATTCTAACTGCGATGAATCTAAGGATGATTGATAGTTGTTTAATTGTACTAATCTACTAGAGCAACATGTTGAATATAGATGAAAATGCAATGATTGCGTTTTCCTTTTATCACATTCAAAGTTCAGATTATCTCAACTTAAATTAAGATAAATTAACTTTTACAACACGGGTAAATATAGTGTAAAACCAAAAATTACAAATAAAACTGGATCACCAATTTTCAATCGCAGGTTCAATTTAAAACATTTTTTTATTAAGTTCGATTTAGAAAAATAGAAAAATTTACATTGTAATCTTGTTTTTGACATTGTCATTAAAAACTTTGACGATAAATCAGTAATTAACTACTTTTAGAAAATTTAACCATAATATTAAAAAGTTGAAATTATACTTTTGTATGTGTACATTTTTAGCTAATTCACTAATTTTATATAAATCTCGGTTATTTTAGATATCTAGTCATTTCAATGATTATTTAGCTAGAAAACACACACACACACACACACACATATATATATATATATATATATATATATATATATATATATATATATATATATATATATTGTGTGGTTAATGATATTAAGGAGTAATTAATATCATTTGATTGACTGATTTGTGACAAATATTTAAGTGGGGTAATTTTTTGTCAAGATCGAAGCTAAGATAAATGAGAAATTGATGCTCAAAATAAATTGAAAAAACGATGTTTTTTTTATCGTTTTTTGAAAACTATTTTTTGAAATAGTTCGGTACACAAATGAGCTGGTAATTGGCATAAATGGGCTGTTACGTTGGTGCTCCTAAATGGGCATAAATGGCGGGACGCTTTTCTTCCTTACGGCTGATTTAAGTGATATTTAATTGCATCAATTTTATGTAAAAAAATGGTCAAGTTAGTGCCTATGAAAGGCAAATGATTTTCTCATTCAAGAAGTGAAAAGAAACTTAAACATGGCTAAAAGGGTGATTAGAAAACACACATTATATAGATCTTTTCTTTGAGTTTTATATTTTTTTTCAGCTTTCCTCTCAATTCTCTCGGTGTTGGTGGTAGTTTTCTGGAATACGTTAATGTTCGGCGGAGTTGAACACCATGGTGCTTCGTTGAACTCGTACATCGTTGTATCATGGGAGACAGTTGCTCATGTTAATCCAGCATGCGGTTTATTTATTTATTTTAGTTTATTTACTCGAATTTGTATTTCACGTCTGCGTATTATGTGTGTGTATGCATATGTGTGTGTGTCAAAGGGTAAAAACTCGACACTCGAAAAAGGACAAAACACGATGGAGTCTGAGGAATGGAATCATTCCCGACGTTGCAAAGCCAGTCTCCGATCAAGGTCAAGTGAGACCACGAAGATGTCCCACAATACAAGGATGCGACATAGCCTCATCAGTCAGGTCCCGCGAGCCACATGCGAGACTCAGCACAAACGGCAGGTCCCCAAAGCTACAAGCGAGACCCAGCCTTCAAGGGTAGGTCTCGCAAACCCTGTTGAGGCCCAGCTCAAGAGAAGGACTCGCGGGTCCCACATGAATCCGAAGCTACGCTTCGCAACATAAATCCTCGCCTCCCAATAGCAAAGCCAGCATCCAGTAAGCACCACCAACCAGCAAGTTTCGCCGCCCAATGGCGAGAATCGCCCCCTAATGGGCGACAATTTTTGAGGTCTCGCCCACTTATGGCAAGACCCAAGAACCTCGCGCAAGACCTCTCAAATAGGTCTAGCCTAGGGTCCTCAAAAATCGTGCCAGCCACGAGCTTGGGTCCTTATGCCCTATGAATTTGGACCCAGTACTTATTTTTATGCAAGTCATTTCTTACCTAAGAACACTCATACTTACTAATGTTGAGAGTCGGAGACTGCGAAGAAGGGGAACCTTCCGTGCCCCTCTAATTCACTATTTATTTCTACCACAAGACATGAACATGAGCAACTTCCGCCTATCTAAGGTCGGTGATCTAAGGCGTTTGACGATACCAGCCTATGTGCAACTTTAGAGTCTGACCATGAACAGATCCGCTGACGACGACTCTGCCGTCTCCCTGCATGCGGCTTCGTCGATGCTTATCGCCACGGTAATTTTTTTTTATCTAAAACCCCCTTAATACCTAATTTGTATCTCAATCAATGATGATGAAGAAAACGGAAGGCGAACGTAGAGGAGGATAAGGAACATCGGGGCATCGGGGCATAGATGATAAGGAGAGAGACTATTGAGCGCGTAGAAGAGGAAAAAAAAAAGGATATTTAAAATGCTAACCAATGTTGAAATTTTATCTCGTCGAGTTCGAGAGGATAGTCATCATGAGTAATAAAAAGTGCTCAAATAATATAATTTGTAAAATTTCAATGATAATATATATATATATATATGATCTGTTCATTGAATTTATTTTCATAAATGTTGGATTATAATCTATAAATATCTAATCTTGTTGTGTTACTGTGGCAAGTAGCAGTTCCCTCATATCTGGATCATGAATGATGCCAATCGAGCTTCTCTGTCACTTTGTTAAAAAATAAGTGCGATGACTCTTGTGATGATCGATGGTTATTTAATTGTAGTAATCCACTATAGCAACAGGTTTAATATGAATAAAAACGAAATGATTTCTTTTTCCCTTTATCACATTCAAAGTTAAGATTATCTCAACTTAAATTAAGATAAATTAACTTTGACAGCACGGGTCAACGTAGTCTTAAACGAAATAATTACAACTTAATTGATAAATGTTTTACTTTTTCTATTATCTTAATATTTTAATTTGTAAAAAATAAAAAAAATTGCTCGAAACAATTTAAATCAGCCTAGACCGGACTAGGCCAGACCAGTCTAAATCGGTTTGATTTGTTTTCTCAAATAGTATAGGATCGCAGTCAAGGTTTCAAGTTCTTAGAAAAATTGACAAATTTACGTTTTTATCTTTTATTGACACTCTCATTAAAAATTTTGACGATTTATAAAAGTAATTTACCACTTTTAGAAAACTAAACAACTATGTCAAAAAAAAACATTAATTGTACTTTGGTATATGTACATTTTAGCTAATTCACGAATTTTATATAAATCTTTACTATTTAGAGATCTACTAATTTCAAACAATTGTTTAGCTAGAACACAATGTGTGTATGCGTGTGTTTGTGCGCGTATATGTTAGAGGGTAAAAACACGATCCTTAAATTATGAGAAAAGACGACGCACTCAGAGCCTCTCTCTGACCAAGGTCAGGTGAGACCTTAAAGAGGTCCCGCATGACAAGGACGTGACCTAGCCTCATAAGGCAAGTCCCACGAGCCATAAGCAAGACTTAGCCCAAATGGCAGGTCCCGCAAGCTACGTGTGAAACTCAGCCTTCAAGCGCAAGTCTTACGAACTCTGCCGAGAGCATGCACCATGAATCGCGCAAGAATCCGAAGCCACGCTTCGCAGCATAACTCCTCGCCACTCAACAGTTGGCCAGCGTCCACCACACGCCACCAACTAGCAGGTTTCGCCTCCCAATTGGGAGACTTGCCTCTTCACAGGCTACACCTTTTGAGGTCTCCCCCACCAAGGTGAAAACCATAAACCCTCATGCTAGACCTCTCAAACAAGTCTCGTTCACGGTCCTTAGAAATCATGCTAGCTACGTTCTTAGGTCCTTATGCCTATAAATATGGCCTCGCTACTCCATTTTTCTAAATCATTTATTACCTTGAGAATACGCATACTTACTCTCTCAAAACTTCTTACGCTTTCGAGCTACATACGACGTTATCTCCTTAACGTTTGACATTACACTAGTACTAATGTTGAGCGTCGGAGAGTGCAAGAAGGGGAACCTCCCACGCCCCTCTAGTTCACTGTTTATTTCCTCCACAAAGCTTTAACATGAGCAACTCCCACCTATTTAACATCGGTGATCTCAAACATTTGACGACACTAGCTTACGTACAGCTTCAGGCTCCGACCATGGGTTGAATCGGTGACAACTTTCTAGTGTTAGCCCGAATCAGAGCGTTAACTTAGTAATTTTCATATTAATCGGGCCGATGAGTATAATCTATAGTTAAAATTATTTAATGTGTTAAGATATAGTTGTTCGGCTATCTGGTTAAATAATAAATCGAAGAACCAATTATTTTATCCAAAATGAATAAAGCAAATAATCAATGAAGCAAAGAATTTGTAACCCAATTGAACGACGAACCTCCTAATATGAAGTGGTATGTAAGTTTGGTAATGGAAAGCAATTCAATATACTAATCATAAGGTACAAGGAGTTAGACTCGCAGATTCACTCTCAAGTTGCCCTCTCGTCCAATGTCTCGATCCAATCTAAGCTTCACTTATATTAGAGATCCCTCTCTTTTCCAAGTAACCCTCTCCTAAAGATCATCTCAACGAAATAAACACAAACACGTGTTATAAAAAGTCTATGCCAATACAGCACCCATAGAGATTTAAATAGTTCTCACACTCGGTTATGGATGAACAAAAATAAGAAAAAATTACCAAGAGTGAGATACCTTGGCCTTGTGCGACTGAAAGTTAATTAATTAATATATGAAAATCTTAGACAAGTTTTATTATGAGTAATAACAAAATGGTTCGTGAATAAATAGATCGGTAAACCAACTTTGATATTATCTACAAATAAAAATATATAATATTTTTAGTTCTATTCACACTTCAAAGAAATCGTGACCTTCTAAAAAAAAAAAAAAAATCCATCAACACTCTCATAACGAAAGAAAAAAACAAAAACGAAACAAAAAAAAAATAAAAAATTGTGTGCACGGTATCTATACAATAAATAGTAGGTAATTATATATGAAAGATACCAAATAAATTGGCGCCGCCATGATTTTTGGAATTAGCAGACAGCATCCATAAGTTTGGCAGCCAATATTGTATGTTTATGTTACATGTTGGAGTATAAAATTTGTTAATATATTGCTGTACTGGTTATTGACTATATTAGCTCATTTTCTCTTAAATCAATAAAATAAATTTTTACTAAACTAGTTTCCTTGGCATGTTGAGGTCTATATATTTATAGACTTTAGGAAGCGTCACTTGAGGTCCATGAGAACTTATGCACGCTTTTGATGGCCGATCAGACGACGGCTGATTGGACGATGGCTGAGAGGACTGATAGCAAGTGGCTGAGGGCCGATCAACCAATGGCTGAGGACCGAAAAGCAAGTGTCCAATGGGACTATTTTGCTAGCCGGTCGTAGAGACTGAAAAGGACAAAGGACTCAAAGAGTCCTCCGAGACAGGATGACCGAGGGTCTTTCAGCCATACTCTGCTCGAGCGGCGTGTGACCGCGATGCTTAATATATTGCTGTACCTGGTTATTGACTATATTAGCTCATTTTCTCTTAAATCAATAAAATAAATTTTTACTAAACTAGTTTCATTGGCATGTTGAGGTCTATATATTTATAGACCTTAGGAAGCGTCACTTGAGGTCCATGAGAACTTATGCACGCTTTTGATGGCCGATCAGACGACGGCTGACTGGACGATGGCTGAGGACTGACAGCAAGTGGCTGAGGGCCGATCAACCAATGGCTGAGGACCGAAAAGCAAGTGTCCAATTGGACTATTTTGGTAGCCGGTCGTAGAGACTGAAAAGGACAAAGGACTCAAAGAGTCCTCCGAGACAGGATGACCGAGGGTCTTTCAGCCATACTCTGCTTGAGCAGCGTGTGACCGCGATGCTTGATTATGCTGGGCCCGATCAATTTCTGATGACTTGTTATTGACAAATAAAGTCCAGAGGATGAACTAAAAATGAGTTCCATTTGTTTTCAGAATGTCATCCTATTGGATGATGTGTTGTCGCTCGTTTACGAGTAACTATTTAGAGACACGAACGATTAGACCTAAGGCCGAACTAGTTGTTGCGTTTGAGCCTAAGTGGTTGCACTCGGTATTTCAAGTCGATCTCTTGTAATGAAGCATCCTTTGCGTTCCTTGAGGTGATGACGTGAAAGTAAGAAAAAAGAAGAACAATAAAATGGACACTAAGACAATGCCACTACCTCTCCGACACTCAACATTAGTTGGATTGAGGTGGAAAATAGAAGGTTTAAGAGAGTTTTGATTGTTCCAAGAAAGATTGTCAGAGAAAGGAGCCTTGACAATATTTCAGCAGCATTTCGGAACTCACAAATGACGTACCTCGTCCATTTAGTGGATGTCTATATTTATAAAGAAAGGAAGGTGTGCCCTATGAGCTATTGGTGCATAAACTAGCGCAAAATGCCACTTGGACAAGAGGCAGTTCAGCATCGGTTGTCTCGGTCGTCCTGATTGTTGTCAATGGTGCCCGCAAGAAGAGTAGTAGTCTTTCTTCATTTATGTACATTTGATGTAATAAAGTCTCACGCAGACTCTTGCTTGTAACTGCTGAATCATTAATAAAAGTTGAAACGTTCATTCATTATTCCTTGTTTGTTTGAAGCTTTATGATAAACCATAGTCTTTAGTCCTTAAACAAACCTAACAACAAATGAAGAGTCAAATATAGTTTTGCATGAACAAACTCTTCATGGTTTGCTTAACACAATATATGCGCAATCTAAGGGTCAAATGGCTATTGATCCCAGTATGATTGTTAGGAGAATCTATGATGTCTGGTTCTGGGACATTGAGAGTTGGAGACTCTATAGTTCTTCTAGGTATCTTCTGAAGGTACTGAATTGACCAATGCACTTTTAGAGACAGAATAAGAACAAACCATTTAACCTCTTATGTCTCGAAGTCACTACGTATGAATTGCATCGTGCTTATCTCAATCCTGAAATGAGACATGTCATTTCATAGCTTACGTATTCTCATTTGACAAAGTCAGAGTTCTAGATTCAATGTGTGATATAGACAGGACCTATTGCTGAAGTACTAAGTTATGAAGATGTCATGAGTAACTTTGTGAAGATCTCATAGATATGGAATTCATGTACAAGATTGCTGAAATGCAATGTATATAACCTCATGCTTTGTTCCTTGGAATGTGAATAAATGAACTGGTCAGTGTCCAAATTGAGTCATGACTCTTTTGGATGAATCAATGTGACTTGTTAGCTCGTCGTCAATATATTGTTTCTAACTTATTCACAAGCGACAAAGGAGTTGAGAAAATAACAGCTAGAAGGGTAAAATGGTAATTTTGTAAATCCCATCTAGTTGATGATATTCATGAAAAGTAAACATAGATAATATTCAGTGGATCCACTCATCACAATTAAGTTGAATTCTTGAGTTGAAAATAAATTCATTTGAACGAGAGATTCTCAGTGTCAACTCTTTAGTGGAGTCAGTTGACATTAAGCTGAACTTAGAAAAGGTTTGTAAACTTTTGAGTCCAAGTATGTTAGCTCAAGCTTTGCGAAAATTGTCTTACGAAAATTAAGAACTAGACAAGTCTTGCGAAAATTGTCTAAAGGGTAATTTTGTCTTTTTGGACATATGATGGAATGAATGTCAATAAATAAGTCTTTTGACATTGTCATATGATGACAATAAATTCATGATCGCACGGCCAAGTTAATTAATTGAGCCTTGAGGATTAATTTCATTTCATGTAATTTTATGTGAAAATTCTTAAAGGGTTTTTCTTATGTTGTCATGAATAAATAAAGAAACATCTAGAAGCATGTTCTAGAAGCCCTTAAATTCGTCCAACATTGCAAGAGAAATAGAGTTTATTTTGTGCATTGATGTAAGAAGATACTTGCTAAAAGAAAAAGAAGAAAAAAATTTCCTCTACATGGAAGGTAGTGGGCGGCAAGGCAAGAGAGAGCAAGCAAAAGAGGAAACAAATTTGCTTCTAGAAGGAAGAGTTGGACATGCAAGGTATAGAAAAGAGGAAATGAAGATTTGCTCATGAATATGTGATATTCTATAGAAAAGAGGAAACTGCATTTTTAAGGTAATCCTCCTTCTATAAATATCCCACGTCATTCGCAAGTCACAACACACCATTTTGAGATTGAGAACTTCTCTCTCTAGATTGTCTAGCCGCCCATCTCTCTCTCTCTCTCTCTCTCTAACCCTTTTCGTTTTTGTTTTTGGCACCTAGGTCCACATTTGACCTAGCGTTTTATTTTAGCTCCTCGACTCTAAGACTTGTTCTTGAGTCGTCGTGTTTAAAAGTGCTCACACACTAAATCCTTCTTCCCTCTAGTGATTCATGTGATAAAAACTTTCGTGGTTACTCGAATTCCCGAAGAACGAAGAAAGACGAGCTACGTGGGGAGATGAGCGATTCAGTAGTTTTAATTTAAAATAACATGTGCTTGCTCTTTGTCTAGGTTAGTAAAAATCATTTTACTTGTTTAAAGAAATTTTTATATTCCGCCGCTTGAAGAAGCATTAAACTTTTCTTAATCCTAGATCTATACCAACACTGATCAGCCAAGGGTGTAGGTCGGTCAGCCAATCGTCTTTGTCGGCCCAGAGCACAGGCCAGTGGGCCATGGGCTAGAGGCCGGTCAATCATACATTTTCTTGGTTGGCCATTGCTCATCTCAGTCGTCCCGGTCATCTAGGTCTGCTAAGGGGCAAGCCGGTCGGCCATGTGCCGGAGGCCTCATAGTCGTCCTTTATTGGCCAATGGTGCAAGCTTGTCGGTCAGGGAGCAGATTGGTCAACCTGACGTGATACGGTGGCCGAGAGGCTGGTGTCCGAGACCTCGCCGGTAATGACGCCATTGGCCGTGACCAGGGCGACAGGCTTTGTCGAGTCTTTCCAACCTCTTGACCCATGAGTGTGACCAACTCCAAGAAGGGGATGTGTCACATGTGTTACTAGTCGTTTTGGGGAAACCGAAAAAACGAAAACAATATCGCATTGGCCGGGCTTCGCCGGCCGGACCACTTGCCGGGCCCTGGCCCGTGCACATGCCGGCCCGCGCGTGCATTGCATCACTGGGCCTTCGGCCCACGCGCACGCCCAGCGCTCCCGGCCCATGGGCCCACGTGCGCCCTCGCGTCCCCAGCCCTCCGACCCGCGCGCGCACTCATGCCCTCGGCCCTTCGGCCCGCGCGCACCCCCTGCTCCCTCGCCCACACGCACCCTGCTCCCTCCCCCGCGCACGCCCTCTCCTGCACACCTAGCTGCCTCAGCCGTTCGCTATAGCGCTGGCCGGGCCTCATTCGGATGCGCACCCCAGCGCCGGCCAGACCTCCCTTGGTGAGCGTCGGCAGGCCCCTGCCGGGGAGCCGACTTGATCGTGCTCCCGACCACTCTCCAGGCGCCGGCGTGCCCCGCGCCTGGCCAAGCGTCACGCCTCGCGTGCCCCGCGCCCTGGCCGAGGACCCCCCCCCCCCCCCCCCGCACGTAGACCGCGCCCCGCACCCTACCATCCGGTGGGCCTCAAGGAGGCCGGCCCAAGGACTCCTCCAAGCCTATAAATACCCCCCTCCTCTTCACTTGAGGGGGGACCTTGATCTTGAGATTTTTAGAGAAAACTCGTCCTTAGAAAATTCTCTCTTCTCTCACCACTCTCTTGTGACATTCCAAGAGCTCTCTCATCCTCTCCCGGCTCGGCTCAGAAATCCAAGAACCCCTCTCGATGAGAGGGTGGAGTGCATTCCAATTCTGTGACCCGAGTCTTCACAACGCACAACCTGCGCCCCAACTTCTTGGCCCTTGACTTAGAACTCTGAGCTACGAATCAAGCCACCACTCTAAAGTCTTCAGTAGAAGCTACGAGCCGGGTCCTTCTCTAAAGTCTTAGATTCTCAACCTCCGAGTCCAAGATAGCCACGACACCTACATTGAACTACGTTCTGACATGATCCCGGACTACGGGTACGTAGGGAGCCAACATTTGGCACGGTCACACCCTCCAATACACACCTGAGGGTCTGGAGGGTGCAACTCGGCCTTCGAGTTCACATTTTTGGCTCGAGTGAGATTACTTGGTTTGGCCTTGGATTGAACTGCATGTAGTTTTTAATCGGTGTTCATTTTCGTAGTTTTTAATCCCTTCTACAACATGACCTTTTCTTACTTGACTTGGGAAAGACATGAGCGATCAACCACCCGTTCGTTCTGAGGGCGTGAATAACCCCGAGAACGCAATCGGAGTGAAGAAATACTTCTTGCGCTCTCGAGTGCATGGCGTGAGGAGTCTCTCGACAACAAGAGTCACACTCCCTCGCCACCTCTACTTCAGGATAGCCGGGACAACCGCATCCTTGAGATGGAGGAGAAGATCCAGCAACTAAGGGCGGCCAATGCGAGGTACCACCACCAACTGGCGGGCAAGGTACCTATGCAAGGTGTTCCTCAAGGGGAACCCGAAGACCTCGTAGATGAAGGACATGACTACGATCCTGACTACGAGGGCTTGGAGATTTCGGCAGATACCGAGACTTCTCTCACTAAAGACAGGGAACTCCCTGTAGAGATCGAACCCATTTCCTTCGAATCCGGCACCTACGACAAAGGCGATACCCATCCGGACATGAGCTTCTAAGTTTCATGGGCACCTACTCGGGCTATACCTAGATACAAATGCACGAGCCCGATCAGATAAAGACAACCTTCGTCACTGATCGAGGCCTCTACTGCTGCAAGGTCATGCCTTTTGGCCTTAAGAATGCAGGAGCTACTTACCAATGATTGGTAAACCGGATCTTCGCCGATCAAATCGGCAAGACTATGGAAGTATACGTGGACAACATGCTCGTTAAAAGCCTACTGGCTACTAATCACGTAGACAACCTAAGGGAGATGTTCTTAATCCTTCGCCGGTACAAAATGAAGCTCAATCCAAACAAATGCGTTTTCGTGGTTGAGTCCGAGAAGTTCCTAGACTACGTCGTTAGCCGGCGAGGAATCGAAGCGAACCCCAAAAAAATCAAGACACTCCTTGACATGAGATCTCCTCGATGAGTTAAGGAAGTCCGAAGTCTGACCAGTTGAATTGCCGCCCTCTCACGTTTTGTGGCTAAGGCAACCGACAAGTGTCAACCGTTCTTCAAAGCTATAAAGAAGACGGACGGCTTTGTAAGGATGAACGATTGCGAAAAAGCCTTCCAAGAAATGAAGGCCTACTTCGGAACACCTCTGTTCCTCTCCAAACCGAAGGAAGACGAGACGCTCTACGTCTACCTCACCATCTCCGAACGAGCCGTAAGCGCTGTATTAGTCCGCGAAGAAGATAAGGTTCAATGACCTATCTTCTACGTGAGCAAAGCCTTACTCGACACCAAAACGCGTTATACAGAGATAGAGAAACTCTCTCTCGCTCTCCTCATAGCCGCCAAAAAGCTACACCCCTACTTCCAGGTTCACCCTATCGCAGTCTGTACAGGACAACCCATCAGTAAAGCTCTTCAAAGGAAACATTGACTCGCATGGCGATATGGTCCCAAGAATTGAGCGAGTACGGAATCGAGTTCCACCCGAGACCGGCAATAAAGGCTCAAGCCCTAGCCGATTTCTTGGCAGAATTCTCCTTTACTCCCGACATGGGAAGAGTAGAAGATTACTCGACCGACGACTTGTCGGCTCGAAAGAGAAAGGTTGAACCTACGGGTCCCATCTGGGAATTACACGTAGACGGAGCGTCCAACGCTCAGGGAGCTGGCACCGGCGTGATTCTAACCAATCCCGATCGGGAGAGGTTATGCTATGCCCTCCACTACGGATTCCAAGCCTACAACAATGAGGCCGAGTACGAAGCCCTCATTGTGGGACTAGATTTCGCTCAAAAGCTCAACGTACAGAATTTACGAATACACTGTGACTCGCAGTTGATCGTAAATCAGGTTACGGGCGACTATATCGCCAAAGAGACTAACATGATCGCCCACCTGGCAAAAACAAATCCCAAGCTAGACGCTTTCTCTTGTAGGTACCACCGAAAATAGTTCATTAAAGTTTGGGTACTCTACAGCACTCAGAGTACACATTTACGCTACTTAGAGGAGAGCGACTCGGGTAAACACCAAAGGATTTATCATTTCCCTTTTATGCTCGTTAGTGTTTAGAGTTGAAGATTTAGGACGTAACTCCCGGTACTTCTATCCTTGATTCGAATCCGAGAGTTGATCAGTGCTCTCATGTCTCCCCCATTCTAATGGGTCAATCGCAGAACGTAAGGGACAATTATATCACGTAGCATGGGTTGGGTTTCAGAAATTCTATGTTTGAACTTATTGGGAGAAACCGAACTAAATTTTCAAGAAAAGTGACCGAAACCTTAATCTTTGAGTTTATTCATTTTTAAGGCTTTCCCCTATTCTTGTTTAATATCACATAAATGCATGTATACATGATTATTCCCTTGGTAAGTAGTTGACTTAGGTCTCCGCACTTACCCGGAATAGTTCGCCTTAACACTCGTTGAATTGAGGAGTTGATTCGCTTCGCACGCTTCTGGATACTACTTGACACGTTCTGGAGCGTCGAGAGAACTACAATCCGAACTTGATATTTCGTTACTTATTCTTTTCGGAAACATTGAAGAGATTAAGGTTTGTTGTCAGGATTCGTTGCAAGTCAGTTCGAGGTTAAAGAATTTAATTTATTAATTCTCGGTGTTTCGTATATTAATCCTTATTTAAGACCTGTAAGCTTTCGTACCGAAAAATAGTACGAAACAAAATTCCAATAATTTATTTTGAAAGAGTGTTAAATAAATAAATAATCTGAAACTATACAAACCGAGAAGTCCATATTATTGACTAAAATTAAATTCCTGAACGTATTTAAGAATAATTCACAGTTATTTTAAAAAAAAATCCAAATAATTAGATCTACGATCTAATTCGAGAGTATTAAATGCTACAAAGCGAATGACAAACTCAAAAGGTAGATCGGGATCTACTATTTTCTGATCTTTTAATCTCCGGCTTCGATGCTCTCGATCACGTCAGCTCTTGCTTATCCTGACTCGATTTGCGAACAAGCTGCGAAATTCAAACACGAACCATAATCCTCAATAGATTCCGAGAGATTCCGAATCTAAAAATCTAATCTCTCGGTCTCACATCGAGACTCGAGAGATTCCGAGACTCCGACAAATAAACGAACCATAATCCTCAAATAATTAAACGATTCCTAACCAAAACCGAAATCAAAACAAATACGAACCCGAACGACTAGCTTTCAAATCACACTAACCATTTCATAATCCAATTAAGTTCTGAAACAAAAATGACATGTAAACGACAACACTTATTCTCAGATTCGGTGTTCACATCTCGTTTGGCCGAATCCTACACATTAACAATTCTTTACTGAAAATATCACAACAATCAGATTCAACCGAGATAACAATCAACTAACATCATATTCAAAAAAAACTTCTCAATATTCACGAACACAGTGGGGAAGACAAAAAATATACGAGAACTAACTCGTTAAACAAAATCATCACCGAATTCAACACTTCACAAATCTGAATACCCAACAAAATAGATCCAATAACTCACTGAAGCTTGCATTCAAATCAGTATAACAATCAGCAACAAAAATAGATTCACGTTCAGGCCATACACGAATCACGTAACCAACTCAAATTACTCATCCAAAATTAGACAATTCCAGCATAAACGATAGAAATCCACAAAAAATTCATCCAGACAAAAAAAGCCCCAAATTTCCAAATACAAACCCTAGCTTCATATTCAAATTCGGGATTTCAGAAATTCCTTTACCTGTTTCGAGCTCTAACACTCTCCGGGTCGGTAACACCCCTTCGATGGTATGAGTCCGCTCGAGTCGTCAATCCAAGGTCTTACACCACAGTATCACGCCGGAGCTCAGGAGAACCGGGACGAGAACCCGAGAAAAAGAAAAACGATGGCAAAGTAGAGAGTGAGGCGGAGGAGAAACAACTCACTAACCTCACAACCGTATCACGCGTCGGCTCGGTGTCCCGACCGTGGGTTCGTTGTACGGCGGTGGTTCGCACGAGAGACGGCTGGGTCGGCTCGTCTGGGCTTCGCGCTGAAGAATTCTGGTTCAGTGGTTACTCGCGAGCTTCCATTCTGTGCCCAAGAGTTCGTGTGATTCTTTTTTTCTTTTTCTTTTTTCGTTTCTTTGATTTTGCAGGTGGAGGTGGCACGGTGAAGAACAAGATCGAAGAAGAAAGTGAGGAGAGAGAGAGAGAAAAATGATTTCATTTTATATAAAACCAAATTTTCATATATTCATTAAATTCTTCATTTTCCTCATAGCCTCAAACTGACCCGACATTCAAAATTCCTTTCAAATGGGTCCTGAAAATTGTTACAACTAAGTCCTTCATCACATATTTATTTAACTAAATCCATAACCGAACGGATTATAATTATATGATTTGCACCGAGAATTTTGACGTGTGTTCTCGATTAATTAAAATATATCTAAGGTTTCTCGGAAATAATTCTCGTTCTTGAGAATTTATTTATTAGATTAATTTCCGAAATATTTTCTAGGAAAATAATTTATTATTTAAGATGAACTCGATAATTCCTTTATTTATTCCGAAATTTCTCATTACCTTAACATATTAAATTAATTCGATAAACTAATTAGACCATAGAATCTCGTTTATTATACTTAAATTTACACGTAGAGTTATTCAAAAGTTTATATTTTACAAAAGAATGAACAAAAGTAATTTTTAACCTCACATATACACAATTTGAAGAAAAAAAAATTATAGCCAAAATTCACAATTGTGGAATTAGTATAAAAATAAATAAGGTAGACATTAAATTTTAATAAACAAATGGGGTAAATATGAAATTTTATAAAAGAAATGAGGTATTATATAATTTTATAAAATTAAAGGCATTTAGAAATTTATATTCAAATAAATTATTTAGAGCATTTTTTTCAAAATGTTAGGGGTAATGTGGGTCCGCCCCTAGGCACGGCACTTCCCACGCTACTCACATGAATTCGTCCAAGTCAAGGGCAATGCGCTTTGCACACTCTTGGCGTAAGTTAGCCTTAAATTAAGAGTAGGGCACCTTGCGACAAACCGGTCCCTCGTGCCAGGTGCCGCCTCAAGTCAAGAGCAGCACACCTAGCCCCTCGCGAGGAACAACCTCAAGGCGCAAGAGCCAGCCTCTCGTGCGCATCATGAGGGCCACGCATTCACACCCCGTATATGCAAAAAATAAAATTATGTACAAGTTCAAGAATACAACCTAAATCCTACTTTCACTCTTAGTTTCATACAATATTTAAAAAAAAAAAAAAAAAAAAAAAAAAAAAAAACATGTCACTCATAGCATACAATATTCAACATAGAACATAGCTTATATTGGCATAGTCATTAAGGATTCAAAACAAGGAGTTTAAATTATATATATATATATATATATATATATATATATATATATATATATATAACTTTATAAAAAAAAAATAAGAAAATCATTAATATATATTATATTATTTTGCATACTGCATCATCTTCTTAAATTATATGATCACATGTTAATTAATTAATTAAATCAAATTTAAGGGTTTAAAATAATTAATCATTGTTTATCACTATCGTAAATACTTAACTTTTTTTTCTTATTTTTTAGTGTTGAACGTTGATAATATTAAGCAAAAGAAATAAAGAACAATTAAGAAAGAAACAATGCAAATATATATATATATATATATATATATATATATATATATATATATATATATATATTTGCAGTATATTAAACATTAATTATAATGACGATTTAATAAAAGATCAATCTATGCATACCAATAATATATAATGATAGATTATTGATATTATGGTCAATTAAGTCATAGCAAAATAGTTCATCATCTTTTTAAAAAATAGTCAAAGTTAAGAAAATAATCCACGAGACCCGTAATAAATTAGTTAACTAAAGATTAAATTAAGTTAACTTCCCTGAAGAAAAAATTTACACAAAAGTACATCAAAAGTTGGAAAAATTGAGTTTCATAAGTTAATGATCTCATTCTGGTATTATCCTTGGAACTCAGCTTTAAACATTGTTCACTATTAAGTCTAGATTTGTGTTGCGTATCATTGTATTAGCATATAAATTCTGCAATCTGTCAATTGTGCAGTGTGAACAATATGAATTTGGTTTAGATGTTGACTATCTTGTTGGCGAGATTGTTAGGATTTTAAATCTCTAATTTAATCATAATTCAATTCAAGAGAACCAAAACTAAAGATCTTAATAGCGGAAGCGTACCTGAATCAATGGATTGTAAACACAAAGAGTTGGATGGTCTTCTGATTGCAGTTTGCCTGAGTCTGGAGAATTCTTGTTGATGGGGATACAAGAAAAATATCGTACGTACTGCAATCAGAGATCAACCTTGTTATTAATAACTGCCTAACAGTTACTAATAACTATTGCTTATTTCTAGTTTGGCCTCTCATCAAATTAGATTAGCACTTATGGTAGCCACATAATAACTTCATGACAATTCCTTAAGTCACAAATGTTATTTTAAATTAGACCACATCAATTTTGACTTAATTAATAATGACCTAATACATTCATTTAATGACATTAGTAATCCCAAAATTATTCTAACAATCTCCCACTGGACTACACATGTATAAAATAAATGTGTCAACCATAGCGCGTAGTAAATGTTTGTCATTATCATGATGTGACATATTACAATTGCTTCCATCAATTACATCAATATAGGATCAAAGTCGTTTTCGTTGTATCAATCACAGCTAAACACGTCAGTGGTCACGTACATCAATATAATCAAATGACATAGATCAATCATGAATATGTGGTACATAAAATTATATGCAAGGTGATCTATTCATATCAATTTTATCCGATCCTACTTTAAAGATATCAAACTTTATCCTGAATATGAAAAAATGTAATAAACTAATACCATAAATTTGATCAGAAACAATTAATATGTGTGTTTACAAATAACACAAACAAACATAAAGCACACACCATAAATAAAACAAACAGACAATCCCGAAGCTCTACAACACTCATATGAGAAGTATGTTCGTGAAAGACCTTCGGTGGTAGACCCTTTATAAGAGGATCCGCTATCATGGAGTTTGTTCCTAAATGCTTCATGTAAATCTGTCCACTTTGCACTCTTTCCTTAACAGCTAAGAACTTGATGTCGATATGTTTCGATTTCGTCGAGCTCCTGTTGTTGTTGGAATACATTACGGTTGATTTATTGTCACAATATAACTTAAGCGGTCTTTCAATTCCTTCCACAATACGCAGCCCCGTGACAAAATTTCTCAACCATATACCATGGTTGGATGCCTCATAATATGCTACGAATTATGCTGCCATGGTGGATGAAGTTATAATAGTCTGTTTTGCACTCTTCCATGATATAGCTCCACCACCCAACAAATAGACATAGCCTAATGTGAATCTCATACTATCTTGGTATCCCGCAAAATCGGAGTCAGAATAACCAATGATCTCCAAATGGTCCGACCTCCTATATGTGAACATGTGATCTTTTGTTCTTTTCAAGTACCTCATGACTCGTTTGGCTGCTTTCCAATGATCTATACATGGATTGCTTAAGTATCTGCCTAAAACTCCAACAATATACGCAATATCCGGACGCGTACAAACCTGAGATACATAAGACTCCCAATTGCTGAAGCATAGGGAATCTTATCCATTTCTTGAATCTCAAGATTTCCTTTTGAGCATTGATCGAGACTGAATTTGTCTCCTTTAGCGACAGGGGTGTCTCCTGGTTTACAATCATACATGCCAAATCTTTTAAGCACTTTATCGATGTAACCCTTTTGTGATAATCCAAGTAAACCTCGAGAACGGTCTCGATAAATCTAGATTCCTAATAAAAAAGAGGCATCACCAAGATCTTTCATCTCAAAATGATTTGATTGAAATTTCTTGGTTTCATGCAACATGCATTAATTATAGTTGGTGGCAAGTACTATGTCATCGACATACAAAACCAGGAATATATGTTTAGTTCCATTGAACTTTTGATACACACAATCATCAACAACATTGCTCTCAAAACCATATGAGAGAATCACTTGATGAAATTTGTGGTACCATTGACGGGAAGCTTGCTTTAGTCCATAAATGGATTTTGTCAATTTGGAAACCATCTTCTTTGGGTCTCCCAACACAAAGTTTTCAGGTTGCACCATATAGATTGTTTCTTCAATGTCTCCATTGAGAAACGACATCTTGACATCCATTTGATGGAGTTCCATATCAAAATGTGCAACAAGTGCCATGATTGTCCGAAAATAGTCATTTGATGAAACTAGAGAAAAGGTATCTTTAAAGTCAATCCCTTCTTTTTTAGTATAACCTTTTGCTACAAGACGAGCCTTATACCTCTCCACATTACCCTTCGAATCCCTTTTGGTTTTAAAAATTCATTTGCAACCAATAGGTTTCTTTCCTTCATGCAATGGGACAAGTTCCCGAACTTTATTGTCTTGCATAGACTTATACTCTTCATTCATCGCTTCAAGCCACTTTACAAAGTTTGTATCATTCATGGAATTTTGGAAGTTGACAGGGTCATCTTCCATCACACCACAACCATCCTCATTTTCGAGAAGAAAAACTATGTAATCCTCTGGAATAGCATTTCTCCTTTCTCTAGTGGATCGCCGCAATGACACTTGATTTTGAGGTTGTTGAGTTTGTGACTCAGGTGGTTGAATGACAATGTCTTATTGCTCTTCACTGATGACAGGAACAGAATCCTGAACATTATCAAAAGTAACTGGAATAGGAATCAAACTTTCTTCAATAGAAATTGCTGAGTCCGAATCCTCCTGAACGACAAAGTCTTTTTCTTTATTTCTCCCACCAAACTCAATATCCTCAAAGAACGTCACAGTTCCCGTCTCAAAGATTGTCTTAACTTTAGGATAATAAAACTTATACTCCATTGATCGCTCAGGGTACCCAATAACGTAGCTGCTTACTGTTTTGGGATCCAATTTCTTTCACTCGGCCTGTAAGGCCTTGCTTCAGCAGGACAACCCCAAATATGGAAATGCTTTAAACTAGGCTTTCGCCCGGTCCAAAGCTCATAATATGTTTTGACAGCGGCTTTAGTTGGTACCCTATTTAAAATGTAGGCTGCGGTCTTGAGTGCCTCTCCACAGAGTGATTCTGGTAAGGTTGAATGACTAATCATACTCCTTACCATATCCTTAAGAGTTCGGTTTCGTCTTTCAGCAATGCAGGCATAGTGTATTGTGGGACGATACCACACTCATCTAGGTATCTGGAAAAAGGTCCCGAACGTTGTTCACCTGGGTCGTCATATCTACCACAGTATTCACTACCATAGTCAGATTTGACTTTCTTTATCCTTTTGTTGAATTGGTTTTCAACTTCAGCTTTAAATGATTTGAACACGTCCAATACTTGGGACTTTTCATGAATAAGAAAAATGTATGCATATCTTGAATAATCGTCTATGAATGATACAAAATATTGTTGACCATTCCAAGAAAGAGTAGGAAATGGTCCACAAATATCCGTATGTATCAACTCTAAGACGTCTGTTTCCCTTAATGCACCTATTTTCTTCTTTATAGTCTGTTTACCTTTGATACATGCAACACATACATCAAAGTCCGAAAAATCAATTTGATCCAAAATTCCTTCGGAAACAAGCCTTTCAATTCTATTTCTAGAAATGTGACCTAATCGCTTGTGCCATAAAGAACTTGAATTCTCATTGCTTAATTTACGCTTAATACCACGTGATTCCACATTCAAGGTTTCATTATAAGAAGCAACAGTTTCAAGCATATAAAGATTTTCATAAATAAGAAGTGAACCAGTCCCAACAACTTTAAAATTAATAGATAAACTGAACACACTGTCTTGAAATGACAACAATATCCTAATTTGTCCAAATAAGAAACAGAAACTAAATTCCGTCTAAACGACTGTACAACAAAAGTATCTATTAAATCCAAGTAATAAACAATACTTAATAATAATCTAAAATGTCCAATTGCTTCCACATCTACCGACTTGCCATCATCAACATAGATGCGTCTCTCGACATCATTTGGCCTTCGGTAGCTCAGGCAACCCTGCATTGAAACACTTATGTTAGAAGTAGCACCAGAATCTAACCACCAAGTGTTTCTAGGTACTGAAGCTAAATTAACCTCAGAACAGACTAAAGCAAGAAATGTACCTTTCTTCTTATGCCATATGCGATACTTAGGACATTCCTTCTTCTCGTGTCCATGCTTCTTGCAAAAGAAACAACCCCCTGGAAGCTCCTCTTTGGCTTGTTTCTTTAGAGCTGGACCTTAATCTTTAGCAGCCTCATTTTTCCTCTTGAGATTCTTACTTTTAGAGGTACTTGTCAAATGAGCACTTTCAGTCTTATCTTGCTTCAATTTTTCCTCCTCTTGAACACAAAATAAAATGAGCTCGTTAAGAGACCATTTCTCTTTCTGGCAGTTATAACTGACCTGAAATTGACTGAATTTAGGAGGGAGAAATATAAGGACCAAATGGACAAGCAAGTCATCTGATAACTCAAGTTTGAGTCCTTTCAGCTTTGAAGCAATATGAGACATTTCCATAATGTACTCCCTTATGTTTTCATTGCCATTGAACTTCATTGAAATAAGCTTCTCTAAAAGAGTGCTCGTTTCAGCCTTATCGCTCTTTTTCAAAGCGCTTTTCGATTTCGGCAGGAAAATCTTTGGCATCGGTGATCTGTTCAGACACCGCACCCCTAAAAGCTTCAGGTATGCCACGCTTGATGATCATATGACTCATTCAGTTAGAACGGTCTCACTTCTCATAGATCCGCCTATCATCGGCGGAACTAGCATCCGTAAGAGAAGCCGGCTTATCCATTCTAAGCGATAAGCATGATCCATGCAGCCAAGAACAATCATCATGTTCTCCTTCCAATCCTTAAAGTTGTTACAATTAAGGACCGGAACCGAATTGAGATTAGCAGATACAATAGCAACAGCTGAAATAGAACAATACAATCACATAAACATATATACACATAAATTTAACCTTAATAATAAAATTCAAGTAATGGTAAATCTCATTTCAAGATACCTAATGCAACATCAATATCAAGTCTTTGGACAATAATATTAACTGATAACGGTATTCTTGTTGTAATTATCAAACTCTAACAATAAGGCTCATAAATAATTAATCTATCTTTGGATCGATCAATTAATCACAAGTAAAACTTTACTATTGTTACATGTTTATCATCATAAATATGTATATGTAATTGGGCCAGTCACTAATCTTCATTTGGGCCGACTAGTATCCGCATAAATTAACAAATACTCAACATCTAAAATTCTTCATAAATAATCTACACAAGAGAGGTCACTTTGGTGACATTTTTGTTTTAATTATTTATTAGGAATAATGGACAAATATTTATATATACCATTAATTTGAAATAATTAAAACTGAAAATTTTATAGAAAACAATATATGCACTGACTGACTCCTTTAATCTCTGCATACATATATTTTCTTCTAAGTTCATATATAAACTATATATACTGATATAGAGATATGCCAACTAATGATATGTACGACAAAACCAATAAAAAAAACATTATACCACATACAGTTGAATTTATATATGGTTCTATATAAAAAAGGTAGGGACTTATAATTAACGAATAGATTCTGTATACTTGACTTTGAACGAACAGAATCGCAATGCATTGCAAGTGCACATGTAACCAAACCGAATTCACTGCGATAATCACAAAAAACCACTAATTCCATATGCGATAATAAAAAAAAAATAAACGCAAATCATTGTACTTTTGTTTTCAACCAAAAACTCAAAACAAAAGTGCGAAACAGATATCGCAAATCATAGAATCAATTGTCAAAAGCAAAGAAAGATTCCATTTAAGTATTCATATGATCATACCGATCCACATGAAAAGAAACTACATCACTAATTTGGTCAACGAACGATAATCAAATTCTCAAGAATGAATTAGGCATGGCTCTGATACCAATTGTTAGGATTTTAAATCCCTAATTTAATCCTAATTCAATTCAATAGAACCAAAACTAAAGATCTTAATAGCGGAAGCGTACCTGAATCCATGGATTGCAAACACAAAAAGTTCGATGGTTTTTTTATTGCAGTTTGCCTGAGTCTGGAGAATTCTTGTTGATGGGGATACAAGAAAAATATGGTACGTACAGCAATAAGGGACCTACCCTGTTATTAATAACTATCAGGCAGTTACTAATAACTATTGCTTATTTCTAATTTGACCCCTCATCAAATTAGATTAGCACTTATGGTAGCCACATAATAACTTCATGACAAATATGTCTTTAAGTCACAAATTTTATTCTAAATTAGACCACATCAATTTTGACTTAATTAATAATGATCTAATATATTTATTTAATGACATTAGTAGTCCCAAAATATTCTAACATAGATTTCATTTATTTTCAATATCAAACTAGTTCTTCTAAGAATTTCTTTTCGTGCGGCTACATTTTCTTTTGACACAAATCTTCAATACCAAGTATATTCTAACCACATCCAAGGAATCCTTTTACCGGTTGTGAAGACGAAAAACTGTAGATCGGTGTTTTGTTTTTTGAGGTTTAGGTTGAGTGCTGAAACCTATGGTTTATATGAGGTCTGGGGTTTAATTTCTTACTACATCTATGAACTCACAAGCATTAGCAACTACAGTTTTTCACGTACTAATATATATATATATATATATATATATATATATATATATATATATGAACTCATGGATTGAAAAAGGCACTAGCAATTTCAAAAAAAAAAAAAATCAAGCTAATATATAGCCTTAGAGAATAAGTCACAATCTCTTCTAGTATTTTAGCATTGTGCGTTGTTGGTCCAAACTCTCATCAACCTCTTTAGTATCTTGCTTGAGATTGTAAGAAGTGCAGCTTAGCCACACTTGGTTAAAAAAGCGAGACCTTCTTATCGGTATCTTCCCTTCTTATCCAAAACTCTAGTTCACCCTGCTCAATTTGAGGTGTACCAGCTTCTACGATTTTCCACGCCCAAAATATAAGTTCTTTTTACCTTGAACCCATCTTTGTTACCCTTCAAAACAACGTCAAGATAGCGATACAATTTCTTTCTCCAAACTGAACAAATAATGATCAAAAAGAGTATGTGCTCCCTCCATTTAATACTATAAGCAGGTTACAAAGAGTGTTTTTCTAGTTGACATTCAGATGCACATGAATATCATCTGAACTCTCTTGGATCAGCTTTAGAACCATGGCCCAAAAATTTAAGGAGAAAATATAAATGATATCATCTGTGTTTAATCTAAATGACAAATATGCGACATATCCTTTCAGTTTTCAAAAATATCAGACATCTCATTTCAGTTAAATATAAATGATGAATATCTCTCATAAAACTATGTTATATTGCAAATACCACTCTTTTCGTTTATTTTTTATAAAAATAAAATTTGAACTCACCAAAATAACTTTAATAAAATAAATATTTATTTACATTTTTTCTAAAATTCAACCTCTTTTTAAACAAAAATCCTTAACTTTTTGTAAAGAAAGATATTGATTTAATTTTTTTTACATATAAGATTAAAAATAAAATTTATTTCACTAAGGAAATTTTGAGAATTTTTTTTTCGAAAAATGGTATGAAGTAGCCAATTCAAACTATGATTTTTGCAAAATAACCATAGTTTCATTAGGTATAGCAAAATAGCCAATTGAGAGTACTATGACTTTTAATCATGCCTCGATTAATTTTAATCCAGTCTTCATAAAACTTACATTATGTCTTTATAGTTTGTTGGAATAAAATTTAATCTAGCCTAGATTAGTCTTATTTGGGCTAGTTTGCTTATAGTTGACAAACTATTGCTATTTTGCAAAAGCTTAGGTCATGTTTGGTTGCTCATCCGGAAAGTGTTTTTTAGTTTTTGTTTTTGCTTTTTGTTTTACAAAAAAGTAAAACGTGTTTGTTTTTCAATTGAAAAAAATTTTTTGAAAAATTTTCAAGTTGTATTTTAATTTTGTGAAGGATTTTCAAAAACAACTTTGAGGTGTTTTTGCTTTTTTTTCACTCACGTTTCTCTCTCTCTCTCTCCAACTCGCCATCTCTCTCTCTCCAACTCGTCATCTCTCTCTCTCTCTCTCTTGGCGGCGGCGGTGAAGGCGCTCCTGGCGGCGGCGAAGCGGTTCACGGCGGGGCCGCCGCAGCTCCTCGGCCGGGCCGACCGACTCGACGAGGCCGCGAGGGTCGTGGACGAGATGCGGACCGCGCGCGCGCTCCGGCAAGGAGAACGCCGCCGCGAGCTCACCCAAGGCCACCGGAAATCAAGAGAGAGCGCGCCGATGAGGTCCGTTCCATAGCAAGTGAGGTGAGATATTCTCCTTCATTTCTCTTCTTTCTCGCACGCGCGCTCCAACACCGAGCTCCCCCGCGCGTTTTGGTTGAGGAGACTTGGACCGCCGCGAGCCGCCGTGGCCGCCGACCGGGAAAGGAACGCCGGGAAAGAAAGAGAAACCACCGAGGAGGCCGAATCTCACAGGAATTGGGTGAGAATTTCTCAAACCCGAAATGGATTTTTGAATCTAGGGTTCATGAAGTGTTGGATTTTGGGGTTTTGCTTTGATGATGGATTTCAGAGAAATTATTGTGTTTAATCGTTTATTAGACTCGGTTGATTATGTGTATGCTGTGGATTTGATGTTTGAATAAGGATTTCTTGGATTGAATTTTTTTGTTCGAATCTGAGAATAAACGGACGTATCCGGTCTTCTGTGTTGTGAAACGAATTATGTTGATATTTTTCTTGGATAGTAGACGTTATGAGCTTTCTAAAATGACCAAGAATGTGTAAATCCATTGAGTATTGATTTAGTTATGAATTTTTGAAGTTGTGTGTTTAAAGCTGTGAACTGTGAATTTCCTGAGCAGCGACCCGAAATTGCGGACAGTTTTTCAAATAGCTATGGTGCTTGAAATTGGTCGTAAAATAGGTCGTTAGAAAGCTACGGATGTTAGTTCCGTTATGGTTTTGGAATCGTTGGTTTTCGTTTTGTGTAGCTAAAGTTATGATACGTTTTCCAGCTGCTACTCGGGTTTGATTCTCGTTATGGCTGATTTGACGAGTATAAACTCGTGTTGGTTTGAACGGGATTTATGAACCGATATTGTTATGTGATGATATGAATTTGAAGTTGGGCTGTGGAGTCGATATTTTTATCGATGACGAATCGAAGATTAACGAGACATTTCGGGCTTTTAATCGCGGCCGAAAATTTTGTGACCAGGAGAACGTCGAGTGGATACGGCGTTTCGGCTTTGGCTCGGAGGCTCGCGAGTGTCCGTTAGGATTTTATGAATTTTTTTTGTTGTGATGTGTTATCACGGGTTTTAAATAATTTTGTATACGAATCGTTTTGAGTTAACGTTTGGTATCTCGGTTACTCGAGCGTCGCGATAAGAAATTTGACTATGTTTTCCTTGAGATTCGGAGAAGAAAAGAAACGATCTTTATCATAGTTTCTCGTTCGAGTTTACACTTTCTCGTATCGTTTGAAGTTTTGTCTGAGAACTTGGATTCCTTACAGTGGATATGTCTTTGGGTCCTACGATTATTAAATCTAAACAATAATGTCATATTCATATTTATGATGACAAAAAAAATTTTGTATTCAATCTAAACAATAATGTCATATTTATATTTTGTGTAGTTAAACTTATGTTTAAAAAAAAAATTTGAGTTAAGAAATTGTTTCCATGTACCAAACAGTTTTCACTTTTCATTTTTTTCAAAAAAAAAAAGTGAAAAGTGTACCAAACAGTTTTTCCAGTTTTTTCAATTTCTCAAAAACAAAAATGAAAACTGTACCAAACAGCTTTTTGAAAACAACTACAAAACAGTTTTTCAATACAACTACAAAAATTAGAAAACAGAAAACAAAAACAGTTTGAGTTAACTACCAAACACTACCTTAAGTTCTATTGGGCTATGTAGCCGCTTGACCCTTTTTTTTAAAGTAACCAAAGAGGGTCGCTGAGCTCGTGTGGTGTGGTGATCTGGTTTGCCTTTTTTTTTTTAATAATTCCTAGACGGCCGTTTGAGAAAACTATGTGCTCAAGGGTATTATTATCAAATTGCACATGATTTTTAAATTTAATACACTTATTGTGGGGGCTAAAAATCAATTTTCTAAAATATAATTTTAGTTGGTCTTTAGTTCAACCATAGCCCAACAACCGACCCAGTCCGACTCTCGATGACTTATCCAAGCCCAGATCGACTCTTAAAGGTTGGTCCAAGCCCAATCAGCAATCCAGTTCGCCAAAGGAAGGACAAGTCGACCATGTTGACCCAGTCGAAGGAACCAGTCTTGGTCAGATAGAAGACCACGCCGCGAAGACCGGATCTGAGATAACTTCGACCAGTGACGTGGCAGAACCGAGCTGATTAACACGTGTCCTCTCCGACGAATTCTCCTTTGCTATAAATAGAAGCCGACATGCTGATTTTCGCACACACAAGCCTACGCAATTACTTTGAATTTTTCTCTACTGTTTATTTTCTTGTTGTTGAGCTCGCCTGCTAGAGTTCGTCACTTCGTCCATTTGTAATACATTCGATCATCAATAAAGATATTGTTATTCTTTTGTTTGCCCTTATTCATTCCTTCTAATTTAAATATTTGTTTCTTATACGAAGTCTTTTGAGACCCATATTTAAATAAATCAAATATATACCATATTATAATTTGTGATTATTGACGATCCCGAAATCGACATCAACAATTTGGTGTCGTCTGTGGAAAAATTCAAAAAGACCAACATCGAAAAAAATAACTTTCCCAGAAAAGAGATACCATGTCTTCTACTCTGACTCATTATGAATCAAGAGAGGAAATCCCTCGAGGATCAGAGCAATCCTGGATAAGCTGAACAAAAAAATAGAAATACAGGAAGAAACCAACCGAATTCTTAATGCTCGGTTGGATTCCCGCTCGACCCCTCAGAATACTCAGAGTCCCTAGGTGTGGGTCCGACGAAATGACCGCCTCAGAATATACTCGGAACACCACGTCATCCACCCAAACGAGCCAGGCTCTCCCTCCTGGCGTTCGCATGGAGTTCACCGGGATCTAGGTCTCCCAAGGCTAGATCAATCCCCTGGTCCGAGCTCCCAGCTCGGAGGGACTGCAGAAGAGACCACCACAGGAGCTACGATTGATCCGGCCGGACTGCCCCCGCCCCCGCCGGTAGGAGCACCCCCTGAATCTTTCCCAGCGAGTTTCGGACCTCACCCTTCGGCGACCTCCCAAATGTTCACCGCACAATATTTTGGCGGGAAGAACCAAACCCAGCACAATCCGACCGAAGTCACTACAGTCACACCACTGCGCACGGGACTTCGCCCATCTCATGGGGGCGAACCCATCATGACTGAGTTCAAAAAATTCAAAACGTCAGTGACGACCGAGTTGAGAGCAATCCACTCAAAATTTCACAGTGCGACTAGCTCGACCCCCAAAATAGACCGACTCGTTGCAGAAACGAGAATGACTCCTTTTGCTAAAAACTTCACCGACGTTTTCATTGGAGATGCCGGGAAGGTTCGCCTTCCTCGATACAATGGGACCTCGAACCCGAAGGCTTATATCATGTCCTTCAAAATTGCGATGGGATGGGCCATGCTGACAGAGAGAGAACAAGAGGTGGGGTACTGCTAATTGTTCGCCGAAAACTTGTGTGAAACTGCCTTGGAATGGTTTTCCATACTCGAGCCTAACTCTATCGATAATTTTGCAAAACTATCGGCAGCATTCCTAAAACATTATTCGATGTTTGTAGAGGACGAACTCACAATAGCAGATCTATGAGGGGGTCCAACAGAAAGAGAACGAATCCCTAAAGGACTACATGGTCCGTTACAAGGACGTACTCTCAAAATCTCTAACGTTGATCCCAAATCTGCCATAACCTCTCTGAGGAACGGTCTTTGGTATGAATCGAGATTAAAACTAGAGATGACTATTAACCGCCCCCTTACATTGGAAGACGCGATCCACAAGGCCGGAAACTATGCTAAGGCTAAGGAAGAATTCACTTCCTTAGCAAAGTAGCGTACGGCAGAAAAGAAACCACACGAAAACACATGGGTGCGGCCTGTTAGCGCTGGGAGCAACCCCCGAAGGGCCAACACCCAGGAGGCTAGGCCACAAGTCAAAGAGCAACACGCCCCTCCGGATTTTGCTTTCAACATATGAGATGAAAGTAAGGAAGGAGGTCCCCGAGCGAAAAAAATGGACTAGGGACCCGAACGCGTTCTGCGATTTCCATCAGACCAACGACCACGCCACGATAAATTGTGAAACTATGCGCAAAGTCTTGGCTGAAAAATATGCAAAGGGAGATTTGAAGAATATCGATTTGGGTTCCTAGCCCAAAAAGAAGGTATTCAACAACAACCAAGGGAGGGCTAACCCCTCACCTAAGAGGTTTAGGCCCACCGATGAAGGGGAACCTGATTATCGCCGACCACAACAAAACATCGAGTGGACTTCATAATGGGCGGTTCAAAATTTTGCAACAGCTCAGTCAATTCGATTAAAGCTCATCAGGGCCAGTTGAAGAATAAGACAACCAAGATCAGAGCAGAACAGGATATTCAAATCTCGTTCTCGGAAAAAGAGGCCTCAGGGGCAACAGACCCGCATGACGACACACTCGTGATAACGATCAACGTGTCTAACTGCGAGGTCGCCCGAGTCCTGATCGATGGTGGAAGCTCTGTAGATCTCATCTTCAAGGACACCCTCACAAGGATAGGGATTGAAGAGTCTGAAAGGGAACAGACCCAATTAACTGGTTTCAATGGATCGATTACTCCATCACTAGGGACCATTAAGTTGTCCGTAAAGAGAAACGGAGTAAACAAGATAGTTGAATTCCAGGTTCTGAAATGTCTCTCCCCCTACAACATGATCTTGGGACGACCATGGATACATAGGATGAGGGCCGGTCCCTCAATCTTTCATCAATGTATTCGATTTCCCACACCTGGAGGAATATGAGAGATAAGAGGAAACCAGGAAACCTCCCGTAGCTGCTATCTCACTAGCCACAAGTAAAATGTTTAAAAGGCCAAGGAGAAACAATACAATTAATGAATGTAGAGCAAGCTAAAAAAGCAAGCTCTAAATTAGATGAGTCAGACTCATCAAGTACTGAGATGACAGTGCAAGTGTAGCTCGACGGCCTCGATCCCTCCAAGTGCGTGAGGATCGAAGCCGAACTCAAAGGAAGTACATGGCGAGAGATGATTTGTTTCTTGAAACGAAAAAATCTACCTTTGCCTGGACGATGGAAGATATGCCAGGGATTAGCATCGACCTTACATCTCACCAATTTAACGTTGATCCTAGTTTCAAACCAGTAAAAGAAAAGAGACGCAAGCTCGGTCCCGACAGAGCATCAACGGTCAACAACGAAGTTGAAAGCCTCCTCAAAGCTGATTCAATCCGCGGAGTTAAATATCCGAATTGGTTAGCAAACACCGTCCGTAAAGAAAAAATAATGAAAATGGATGGTATGCATTGAATTCACGGACCTGAACAAAGCCTGCCCTAAAGGCAGCTTCCCCTTCCGCATATTAACCATCTGGTCGAGGCAACCGCGGGACATAAGATACTCTCATTTATGGATGCATTCTCAGGATATAACCAAATCATAATGCATCCAGGCGATCAACAAAAAACGGCATTCATAACAGACCGAAGCACGTATTGCTACAAGGTCATGCCATTTAGACTACAAAACGTTGACGCCACCTATTAAAGGTTAGTCAACGAAATGTTCAAAGAAAAAATAGGAAAAACAATGGATGTGTATATCGATGATATGCTCGTAAAATCCTTAAGGGAAAACGATCACGTAGGACATCAGGCGGAATGTTTCTAGGTATTAAATAAATATCAAATGAAACTAAACCCCACAAAATGTTCATTCGGAGTATCCTCCTGAAAATTCATCGGGTACTTAGTCACCCAACGAGGAATTGAAGCCAACCCGGACAAGTTACATGCCTTACGAGAGATGCCCTCACCTCGTAACTGATGCGAGGTGCAAAGGTTGACAGGCCGAATCGCTGCCCACAATCTATTCATCTCTCGATCCACGGACAAATGTCTCTCATTCTACCGACTCCTCAAATGGGACGAGAAATGTGAAGAAGCATTTAAAGAACTAAAAGAGTATCTGTCGACACCCCCAGTCCTAGCAAAGCCCGTGGCAGGAGAGCCAATCTACCTATACGTCGCCGTTTCCTAGCGACAGTTAATGGAGTGCTCGTCGGGGAAGAGCAAGAGGACCAACGACCCATATTCTATGTGAGTAAGTCGTTAGTCGATGCAGAAACTCGATATCCTACTATGGAAAAATTGGCTTTAGCCACTGTTTCCGCTGTACGAAAGCTCCGGTCGTACTTCCAATCCCATTCCATAATAGTGATGATGACCCAACCACTGAGAAGTTTCCTACCCAGCCCTAATCAGTCAGGAAGATTAACCAAATGGGCCGTAGAACTGAGCGCATACGCCATCGAGTATCGAATTAGGACATGCGCTAAATCCCAGGTTTTAGCAGACTTCCTTGTCGAAATCCCAAGAGAAGACCCCGCCGTGACCGAAGTCGAGGGCACCTGGACACTAAAAGTGGATGGCGCATCGTCAAAACAAGGGGCAGGAGTAGGAATACATGTTGGAATCGATCTAGGGTTTGAGAAAATAATTAACACTTCGGTAAGCGGCGGAATTTTAAAAAATTTCTTTTACAAGTAAAAACAGTTTTTACTAACCTAGACAAGTGCAAGTACATGTAATTAAAAACTAATATGAGCTAAGAAGTTTACTAACCTTTCTTGAAGCTTGATCTTTGAGAAGCTCTTAGAAAGTTTGCAACGCTCGTCTCCCCTCGCAGCACGTCTCTCTTTCTTTCCTCGGCACCTCGAGCAACCACGAAAGTTTCTATCACTAAATCACTCGAAAAGAAGGAATCAGTGAGTGGGCACTTTTAAACACTACGACTTAAGAACGAGTCTCGAAGTCGCAGAGCTAAACACTAGGTCGAGTGAGGACCTAGGTGCCAAAGCAAGAAAAATCGAAAATAAACTAGAGAGAGAGAGAAGAGGGGCGGCAACCACAAGTTCTAGAGAGAGAAGCTCTCAATCTCTAACTTATGTGGAATGAGAAAAATGAGAAGAATGAGGCTCCTATTTATAGGAGAGGTCTTACCTTCAATAAGGTAGTTTCCTCTTCTATAGAATATCACATATTCATGAGCCAATTTCCTCTTTTCCTCTATGATGCACTCGGCCAAGGTGGGCTTCATTAAGCCTTGGATTTGTTTCCTTTTTTGTTCCTTGCCTTGCATCTTACTTGTGTTGGGCGCCTACCTCTTATTTCCCTTAGAGGAAATTTGTTTCCTCTTTTTCTTTTGGCAAGTATCTTCATACATTTATGCACAAAATATTCTCTCTTGTTTCTTGGGTATTTGGGCACCTATAACTTATCTAGAAAGGCCTTCTAGAAGCTTTTCCACTTGTTCATGACAACATGAAAAAGGCCCATTAAGAATTTTCAATAAAATTCTTATGAAATGAAATTAATTCACGAGGCCCAATAATCAAGTTATGGCCGAGTGACATTAAGTCATCAAATGAACTTGTCAAAAAATTTATTGACATTCATTTCATCCTTTGTCTCAAAAGACAAAAATACCCTTTTAACTATTTTCGTTCTTGTTTTGACTTAGCTTCCAGTTTAACTATTCCTATCGATGTGATTCGTGACAGTGACCTCATGGACCCAAATGAACAAAGCTTGAGCTAAACACTTGGACTCAAAAGTTCACAAACCTTTTCCAAGTTTAGCTTAATGCCAACTGACTCCACTAAAGAGCTGACACTGAAAATCTCTCGGTTCAAATGAATTTATTTTCTACTCAAGAATTCACCTAATTATAATGAGCGGATCCACTGAATATTATCTATGTTTACCCTTCATGAATGTCATCAGCTAGTCGGGATTTACTAAATTACCATTTTACCCTTCTAGCTGTTATTTCCTCAACTCCTTTGTCGCTTGTGAATAAGTTAGAAACAATGTATTGACGAGGAGCTAACAAGTCACATTGTTTCATCCAAAAGAGTCAGGACTCAATTTGGACACTGGCCAGTTCATTTATTCACACTCCAAGGAACAAAGCATGAGGTGACATACATTGCATTTCAGCAATCTTGTACATGAATTCCATATCTATGAGAACTTCACAAAGTTACTCATGACAGACTCACAACTTAGTACTTCACCAATAGGCCTTGTTCGGAATCACATAGTGAGTCCGAACTTTGACTTTCTCAAATGAGAATACTAAGGTATGAAATGGCATGTCTCATTTCAGGATTAAGGTAAGCATGATGCAATTCATACATAGTGACTTCGAGACATAAGAGGTTAAATGGTTTGTTCTTATATTGTCTCTAGAAGTGCACTGGTCAATTCAGTACCTTCAGAAGATACCTAGAAGAACTATAGAGTCTCCAACTCTCAATGCCTCATAACCAGACATCATAGATTCTTCTAACAATCATACTGAGGTCAATAGTCCTTTGACCCTTAGATTGCGAATATATCGTTTTAAGCAAACTAGGAAGAGTTTGTTCATGCAAATCTACATTTGTCTCTTCGTAAGTTGTTAAGTTTGTTTATGGACTAAAAGACTAAGGTTTTATCATAAAGCTTCAAACAAAGAAAGAATGAATGAACGTTTCAACTTTATTAATGAATAGATAGGCAATTACAAGCAAGAGTCTTCGTAAGACTATATGACATCAAATGTACATAAATAGACACTACTACTCTTCTTGTGGGCACCATTGACAACAATACACCTTACATCCCCCCACGGCGAAATCATCGAACAATCATTCAGACTCGAATTCATTGCATCCAACAACAAAACCGAGTACGAAGCACTAATAGCCGGACTAAGATAGGTTACAGCCGTCAGAGCAAAACAAGTATAAGCTTTTTGCGACTCTCAGCTTGTAGCAAATCAATAAACCGGTGAATATGAAACCCGAGACGAACGAATGGAAACCTATTTGAAGGTCGTAAAAGACCTTACGGCACAATTCAAAAAGTTCTCTCTAACATGAATCCCTAGGGGTGAGAACACCTCGGCAGATGCACTGGCCGCTTTGGTGTCCACTTCGGATCCGGACCTTAAAGGGATCATCCCAGTCGAACCAATCAAACAACCTTCCATAGCCATCACTGTTACCGCAGTCATGACTATAGAAGGGGGGATTGGAGAGATGAAATCATACATTACATCACAACTGGCACGGTCCCGTCCGACAAAATGGCAAAAAACTCGTACTAAAAAGTGCAAGATTCTGCGTGATAGATGGAAACATGTTCAAAAGAAGCTTCTCAGGACCATATCTTAAATGCATTGGAACGGATGAGTCAAAACAAATTCTAGAAGACGTACACGAGGGAGAATGCGAATGCCACGCAGGTGGAAGAGCACTCGCCATCAAAATAAACAGACAAGACTACTTATGGTCGATCATGTTGGCAGATTGCGAGGCACATTTGCGCTGTTGCGACTAATGCCAATGCCATGCACCAAACATAAAAAGACCCGCAGAAGAATTGTCCTCTATCTCGGCTCCATACCCATTCATGATATGGTCTATGGACATCGTGTTATCAATGGTGCCGACAAGAAGAGTTGTAGTCCTTACTTATGTACATTTGATGTAATAAAGTCTCACGAAGACTCTTGCTTGTAATTGCTTATTTATAAAAGTAGAAACGTTCATTCATTCTTCCTTGTTTGAAGCTTTATGATAAAACCTCAGTCTTTAGTCCATAAACAAACCTAACAACACACGAAGAGACATATATAGATTTTCATGAATAAACTCATCATGGTTTGCTTAAAACAATATATTCGCAATCTAAGGATCAAAGGACTATTGATCTCAGTACGATAGTTAGGAGAATCTATGATGTCTGGTTATAAGACATTGAAAGTTGGAGACTCTATAGTTCTTCTAGGTATCTTCCGAAGGTTCTGAATTGAACAGTGCACTTCTAGAGACAAGATAAGAACAAACCATTTAACCTCTTATGTCTCGAAGTCACTACGTATGAATTGCATCATGCTTACCTCAATCCTGAAATGAGACATGCCATTTCCTAGCTTACATATTCTCATTTGAGAAAGTCAGAGTTCCGATTCACTATGTGATTCTTAACATGACCTATTGGTGAAGTACTAAGTTATGAAGATGTCATGAGTAACTTTGTGAAGATCTCATAGATATGGAATTCATGTACAAGATTGCTGAAATGCAATGTATATCACCTCATGCTTTGTTCCTGAGTATGTAAGCATTAAGTTCCTAGTTCTTCGAAGATACTTAAGAACATGCTTAACAGCAATCCAGTGCTCGGGTCCAGGGTTGGATTGGAAACGGCTAACTACGCCAACGGCGAAACATATATCAGGTCTAGTGCAAAGCATAGCATACATGAGGCTTCTTACGGCAGAGGCGTAAGGAATCTTCCTCATGTCTTCAATCTCTTGTGCAGTCTTGGGAGACTGGTCCTTAGAGAGTGAAACTCCATGCCTAAAGGGTGTTTGACCCTTCTTGGAGTCTTGCGTCGAGAAGCGATCCATTATCTTATCAATATAAGATGCTTGAGAGAGCGACAGGGTCCGGTTTTTCCTATCTCGAAAGATTTGGATCCCCAGAATGTACGCGGCTTCTCCTAGATCCTTCATATCGAATTGCTTTGCCAGCCAGACCTTAACCTCAGATAACTTACCCACGTCATTACCAATGAGTAGTATATCATCGACATATAGTACCAGAAACACAACTTTGCCTTCGTGTATTAACTTGTAAACACAAGGCTCATCTATTGACTGTTCAAAGCCGAAGCTCTTTACAGTTTCATCGAATCTAATATTCCATGGCCTAGATGCTTGCTTTAGTCCATAAATGGATTTAAGCAACTCACAAACCTTGGCCTCTTGACCTTTATCCACGAAACCGTCTGGTTGAGCCATGTAAATGCGCTCGTCAAGATTGCCATTCAGAAAGGCTGTCTTGACATCCATTTGCCAGATCTCATAGTCGAGAGCTGCAGCTATGGATAGGAGTATGCGGATGGATTTAAGCATCGCGACTGGCGAGAAGGTTTCTTCATAGTCAATCCCTTCTTGTTGGGTATAACCCTTCGCCACAAGTCGTGCTTTGAACGTCTCGACGTTCCCATCAGGACCCCTTTTCTTCTTGTATATCCACTTACACCCTACGGGTTTAATCCTTTCAGGAAGGTCTACAAGTTTCCAGACTTTGTTGACATACATCGAGTGCATTTCAACTTTCATGGCGTCAAGCCAAAGGTTTGATTCAGAACAAGCCATCGCTTGGCTATAGGAAACAGGGTCATCCATGTCGGAGACGGCTACAAGAGAGTCTCCATAAGACATGTACCTGTCAGGCTGTTGAACAGCCCTCCCACTACGTCTAAGTACTACTTGACGAGATTCTGATGAGTTAGGTTGTGTTTCAGTTGGGGTAAGAACAGTTCTTACAGATGAGGTAGAAGCTTCCTCACCCAACTTTTCTTCAAGTACAATTTTGCTTCTAGGTTTCGCATCCTTCATAAAGTCCTCCTCAAGGAAACGAGCATTCGTGCTAACGAAAGTCTTATCGTCCTCAGGACTATAGAAAGTAAAACCTTTGGTTTCCTTCGGATATCCTACAAACAGGCACAATTCCGACCTACTAGCCAACTTGCTAGTCTTTTGCCTTAGCACGTGTGCAGGGCAACCCCAAATTCGGATGCGGCCAAGATTCATTTTACGGCCAGTCCATCTCTCATAAGGAGTACCAGGAACCGTTTTAGACGGAACTTGGTTCAGAATGTAGGCGGCTGTTTCGAAGGCATATCCCCAAAAGGAAAGCGGGAGTGATGAGTAACTCATCATCCATCTAACCATCTCCATAAGAGTTCGGTTTCTTCTCTCTGACACTCCGTTTTGTTGAGGTGTGCCAGGTGCGGTAAGCTGAGAAGCGATACCTTCTTCTTTAAGAAAGTCATCGAACTCTCCAGACATATACTCACCACCTCGATCAGATCGAAGGGTTTTGATCACTTTGCCAGTTTGCTTTTCCACTAAAGCCCTAAAGACCTTAAATACGTTAAAGGTCTCGGATTTGTGTTTAAGCAAATAGACAAACCCATATCTTGAGTAATCATCAGTGAAGGTAATGAAGTATTCGTATCCTCCACGTGCCTGTTAGTTGAGCGGACCACATACATCAGAATGTATTAGTTCCAGCAACTCAGTGGCTCTTCGACCCTTATCGGAGAAAGGTCGCTTAGTCATTTTTCCTTCTATGCAGGATTCACAAGTAGGTAGTGAACCTATTGCAGAGGCTTGGAGTGGACCATCCCTCACAAGTCTCTTAATCCTATCTAGACTGATATGACCAAGTCTTAAGTGCCAGAGGTATGTTGATTTTGTTAGATCGGAGGATTCAGAAAGTTTGATCCTCTTTGGCTCCCTAATTAGATCGTTATCTATTTCGGTGTCTAAAAGAGAAGGTTGAGTGGGATAGATGTAAAAAAGGCCATTCTTCATACATGCATCAGTGACGAAAGAATTAGAAAAAGAAATACGAATTCCATTCTTTATAAACTTTAAATAATAATCTTGCTCGAAAAGTTGAGCAACATATACTAGGTTTTTCCCAAAGGAAGGAACATAATAAACATTATTCAAATTTAAAGTTCGATCTTCAAAAGATAGCGTCACGGATCCCACAGCCTTCGCAGACACCACGCTCTCATCACCCCACTTGAAGCAGAAGTCGCCATCCTCTAAGCTTTTGCTTTTCCTAAAACCAGTCAAGGAGCAGCAAATATGGTTAGTAGCAGCGGAGTCAATAATCGACGATGATACATTATCAGCTACGAAACAGGCTTCAGTAACAAGTACAATACCTTTTGCTTTGGTTTTGAGGTAGGCAGGACAGTTCCTACGCCAGTGACCAGGCTCGTTGCAGTGGTGGCACTTGTCGTTAGACTTGTCCACCTTCGGAGCCTTTGGCGCCTTCTTCTTCGTTTGAACCTTAGGTTGGTTCTTCTTCTCGGCATTGCGAGGTCTCTTCTTAGATCCAGAGGTGGAGGCAGTAGCATGTACTTCTCCTTGAGCCCTCTTTTTCTTATTGAGACCTACAGCAGTGTGAAGCTCCTTCATAAGCTCGGTAACAGTGTACTTTAGCTTTGTAATGGAGTAGTTCAGCTTGGAGGTATCAAGAGATGCGGGGAGAGTTTCTAAGATCATATCTATGATATTCTTCCCATCAATCTCAGATCCTAGGATTTCCATTTCAGTTAGGTAACTAATGATCAGCATCATATGGTCCCTAACAGGAGTCCTAGCCTTCATATGACAGTTCATAAACTGTCGGACTGCTTGTTGCCTTGCTTGACGCCTTTGCCCTTCAAACATCTCAAGGAGATTGTAGAGCATTTCGGCAGCGGTCTCGATGTCACGATGTTGCTCTTTCAGCATATTGTTCATAGATGCCAAGATATAGCACCTCACAATCTCATCGGATCGAAGCCAGGCCGCTAAGGCGTCATTGTCCTCTTGAGTCGAATCATCATTCGTCAGAGGAGGACACGGGGTAGTGAGTACCCATTTGTGCTTGGTAAGGATTATGTCGAGGTTAAGTTTCGAGTCTATGTAGTTTTCGTTTTCGAGTTTGTTCGAGGAAAGAAAGATTGAGAGATGGTTGAGAGACATATTGCCTATATAAGTTGAAACAAGTTTATGATTAGTCTTTGGTTTAGGATTTAAGTTTTGTTAAGACTTTTGTAAAATCCAAAAGGTGTTATAAACCAAACGATAATTTACTCCCTCAAGAGAAGGCCGCAAAAAATCTCCTTTTATAAGTAAATGACACATCATTAATGCTAAGCCAAGATGTCAATACATCTATTTTGACTAGCCACCTTGTAAATTGGTTTGATCACTCACATCCTTTCGCAGGGCCTCGAGGGAGGATTACTAGGGATTGAGTCTAAGCGTGCAACCAACCACTTAGTCCAAAAGGTCAACTTTGAAAAACAATCCCCCAAGGGGAGGCCTTGCCATCATCGTCTCACTCTAGGACGTAGCTCATTGAGCAATGATCAGAGCAAAGCGCCCTTGAGTACTCTCATTTAAGAGAGGGCCACGAGGGTGACTCTTAGTCCGGCGACACTTGCTCTTTTCATTAGTGTTGGGGATCGTGGGTTACAAACAACAAGTATAACCCTCCCACTTAGTTTTTGGAGTTGGTTCATCGACTCTTATAAGTTCGGAAACAGATTTCCTCGTTAAAGAGCGACAGAGCGGACAACTAGAAGAGAATCCTAGATCGACATGTTCAGAGCAGTATTAGTGCATAAAGGCATAAGGTACATACTCGATCTTTTCCTATTTTCTATTTCGGGAAAGTGCGTGAGGGAAGTGTGAACTTCGACTCACTCGAACACTTGAAAGTTTGAGATTACACATCTTTTTATTTTTCGGCTTGTCTACAAGGAGACCTCCCACTCAAATTTTCAAGAGCATATAGATTTTGAACATATGTGATATAGATATAGTTTTGAAAACATTTTGAAAATTTATTTGATTTGGATGACAAAATATTTTCAAGTTTGAAAGTGAAAACGGTTTTTCAAAATTCAAACTAGTTTTGTAAAAATTCAATTTCAATTAATCTTTCAAAAATCAAAACTTTTAATCTTACACATCATGTTTATAATCATATGAAAAAAAAATTTGCTCAAGAAAGTTTTCTCATTAGAGTTCTATAACTCATGGTAGTGGGGTTTGAAAATCCGGATTTCAAAAAAACTGGAGTTTCAGACAGCCGCGCACCTCGGAGTAAAATCGCCATATCTGGCGGCTCCGATGTCCTTTTGAGCCGAAAACGATGGCATTGGACAGAGGACAGACAGTGTTTTAATTTGATTCAAGAATCATTAAATTTCGATTTCTGAGCAGAGAGTTATGCCACTTTTAATGCGGGTTTACTCCAGCTCGAAGAAAAAGAAATAAATTAAAGCTTGGTCCTTTTTAGGTGCGAAAAAGAATCGAATGTAACGGAACGTTTTAAGATGTTGTTTAAAGATTTTATTTGTGTTTTATTAGCAGGGTAATAACATAGAATAAAAGAAATAACAACATGCATAAAACGATTCAAGTAAATAAACGAAACTAGCAAGACAATATAACTAGTCACAAAATTTTACTCGAAATTTCTCAAACCTTTAAAACACGTTTTTCAATATAAAAAATTAAAAACTTTTAGAACTGATTCTAATGTGTTTTAAAAACATCCCAAACTCATAGAAAATCAACATGCTTTTTAATTTAAAGACAAGAGCATTAAATTAAAAAAAATCTAAGATTACAATTCTAACTTGTCACAAAATTAGTAAACTTTCGAAAACGATTTTCAAGCTCATAATTTTAAAAACATGTACATGCTAATCTTTGACCATAGCTCTGATACCATTTGTTGGAATCGATCTAGGGTTTGAGAAAATAATTAACGCTTCGGTAAGCGGCGGAATTTTAAAAATTTTCTTTTACAAGTAAAAACAGTTTTTACTAACCTAGACAAGTGCAAGTACATGTAATTAAAAACTAATATGAGCTAAGAAGTTTACTAAGCTTTCTTGAAGCTTGATCTTTGAGAAGCTCTTAGAAAGTTTGCAACGCTCGTCTCCCCTCGCAGCACGTCTCTCTTTCTTTCCTCGGCACCTCGAGCAACCACGAAAGTTTCTATCACTAAATCACTCGAAAAGAAGGAATCAGTGAGTGGGCACTTTTAAACACTACGACTTAAGAACGAGTCTCGAAGTCGCAGAGCTAAACACTAGGTCGAGTGAGGACCTAGGTGCCAAAGCAAGAAAAATCGAAAATAAACTAGAGAGAGAGAGAAGAGGGGCGGCAACCACAAGTTCTAGAGAGAGAAGCTCTCAATCTCTAACTTATGTGGAATGAGAAAAATGAGAAGAATGAGGCTCCTATTTATAGGAGAGGTCTTACCTTCAATAAGGTAGTTTCCTCTTCTATAGAATATCACATATTCATGAGCCAATTTCCTCTTTTCCTCTATGATGCACTCGGCCAAGGTGGGCTTCATTAAGCCTTGGATTTGTTTCCTTTTTTGTTCCTTGCCTTGCATCTTACTTGTGTTGGGCGCCTACCTCTTATTTCCCTTAGAGGAAATTTGTTTCCTCTTTTTCTTTTGGCAAGTATCTTCATACATTTATGCACAAAATATTCTCTCTTGTTTCTTGGGTATTTGGGCACCTATAACTTATCTAGAAAGGCCTTCTAGAAGCTTTTCCACTTGTTCATGACAACATGAAAAAGGCCCATTAAGAATTTTCAATAAAATTCTTATGAAATGAAATTAATTCACGAGGCCCAATAATCAAGTTATGGCCGAGTGACATTAAGTCATCAAATGAACTTGTCAAAAAATTTATTGACATTCATTTCATCCTTTGTCTCAAAAGACAAAAATACCCTTTTAACTATTTTCGTTCTTGTTTTGACTTAGCTTCCAGTTTAACTATTCCTATCGATGTGATTCGTGACAGTGACCTCATGGACCCAAATGAACAAAGCTTGAGCTAAACACTTGGACTCAAAAGTTCACAAACCTTTTCCAAGTTTAGCTTAATGCCAACTGACTCCACTAAAGAGCTGACACTGAAAATCTCTCGGTTCAAATGAATTTATTTTCTACTCAAGAATTCACCTAATTATAATGAGCGGATCCACTGAATATTATCTATGTTTACCCTTCATGAATGTCATCAGCTAGTCGGGATTTACTAAATTACCATTTTACCCTTCTAGCTGTTATTTCCTCAACTCCTTTGTCGCTTGTGAATAAGTTAGAAACAATGTATTGACGAGGAGCTAACAAGTCACATTGTTTCATCCAAAAGAGTCAGGACTCAATTTGGACACTGGCCAGTTCATTTATTCACACTCCAAGGAACAAAGCATGAGGTGACATACATTGCATTTCAGCAATCTTGTACATGAATTCCATATCTATGAGAACTTCACAAAGTTACTCATGACAGACTCACAACTTAGTACTTCACCAATAGGCCTTGTTCGGAATCACATAGTGAGTCCGAACTTTGACTTTCTCAAATGAGAATACTAAGGTATGAAATGGCATGTCTCATTTCAGGATTAAGGTAAGCATGATGCAATTCATACATAGTGACTTCGAGACATAAGAGGTTAAATGGTTTGTTCTTATATTGTCTCTAGAAGTGCACTGGTCAATTCAGTACCTTCAGAAGATACCTAGAAGAACTATAGAGTCTCCAACTCTCAATGCCTCATAACCAGACATCATAGATTCTTCTAACAATCATACTGAGGTCAATAGTCCTTTGACCCTTAGATTGCGAATATATCGTTTTAAGCAAACTAGGAAGAGTTTGTTCATGCAAATCTACATTTGTCTCTTCGTAAGTTGTTAAGTTTGTTTATGGACTAAAAGACTAAGGTTTTATCATAAAGCTTCAAACAAAGAAAGAATGAATGAACGTTTCAACTTTATTAATGAATAGATAGGCAATTACAAGCAAGAGTCTTCGTAAGACTATATGACATCAAATGTACATAAATAGACACTACTACTCTTCTTGTGGGCACCATTGACAACAATACACCTTACATCCCCCCACGGCGAAATCATCGAACAATCATTCAGACTCGAATTCATTGCATCCAACAACAAAACCGAGTACGAAGCACTAATAGCCGGACTAAGATAGGTTACAGCCGTCAGAGCAAAACAAGTATAAGCTTTTTGCGACTCTCAGCTTGTAGCAAATCAATAAACCGGTGAATATGAAACCCGAGACGAACGAATGGAAACCTATTTGAAGGTCGTAAAAGACCTTACGGCACAATTCAAAAAGTTCTCTCTAACATGAATCCCTAGGGGTGAGAACACCTCGGCAGATGCACTGGCCGCTTTGGTGTCCACTTCGGATCCGGACCTTAAAGGGATCATCCCAGTCGAACCAATCAAACAACCTTCCATAGCCATCACTGTTACCGCAGTCATGACTATAGAAGGGGGGATTGGAGAGATGAAATCATACATTACATCACAACTGGCACGGTCCCGTCCGACAAAATGGCAAAAAACTCGTACTAAAAAGTGCAAGATTCTGCGTGATAGATGGAAACATGTTCAAAAGAAGCTTCTCAGGACCATATCTTAAATGCATTGGAACGGATGAGTCAAAACAAATTCTAGAAGACGTACACGAGGGAGAATGCGAATGCCACGCAGGTGGAAGAGCACTCGCCATCAAAATAAACAGACAAGACTACTTATGGTCGATCATGTTGGCAGATTGCGAGGCACATTTGCGCTGTTGCGACTAATGCCAATGCCATGCACCAAACATAAAAAGACCCGCAGAAGAATTGTCCTCTATCTCGGCTCCATACCCATTCATGATATGGTCTATGGACATCGTGTTATCAATGGTGCCGACAAGAAGAGTTGTAGTCCTTACTTATGTACATTTGATGTAATAAAGTCTCACGAAGACTCTTGCTTGTAATTGCTTATTTATAAAAGTAGAAACGTTCATTCATTCTTCCTTGTTTGAAGCTTTATGATAAAACCTCAGTCTTTAGTCCATAAACAAACCTAACAACACACGAAGAGACATATATAGATTTTCATGAATAAACTCATCATGGTTTGCTTAAAACAATATATTCGCAATCTAAGGATCAAAGGACTATTGATCTCAGTACGATAGTTAGGAGAATCTATGATGTCTGGTTATAAGACATTGAAAGTTGGAGACTCTATAGTTCTTCTAGGTATCTTCCGAAGGTTCTGAATTGAACAGTGCACTTCTAGAGACAAGATAAGAACAAACCATTTAACCTCTTATGTCTCGAAGTCACTACGTATGAATTGCATCATGCTTACCTCAATCCTGAAATGAGACATGCCATTTCCTAGCTTACATATTCTCATTTGAGAAAGTCAGAGTTCCGATTCACTATGTGATTCTTAACATGACCTATTGGTGAAGTACTAAGTTATGAAGATGTCATGAGTAACTTTGTGAAGATCTCATAGATATGGAATTCATGTACAAGATTGCTGAAATGCAATGTATATCACCTCATGCTTTGTTCCTTGGAATGTGAATAAATGAACTGGCCAGTGTTCAAATTGAGTCATGACTCTTTTGGATGAAACAATGTGACTTGTTAGCTCCTCGTCAATACATTGTTTCTGACTTATTTACAAGAGACAAAGGAGTTGAGGAAATAACAGCTAAAAGGGTAAAACGGTAATTTTGTAAATCCTGACTAGCTGGTGATATTCATGAAGGGTAAACATAGATAATATTCAGTGGATCCACTCATCACGATTTAGTTGAAGTCTTGGGTAGAAAATAAATTTATTTGAATCGAGAGATTCTCAGTGTCAACTCTTTAGTGGAGTCAGTTGACATTAAGCTAAACTTGGAAAAGGTTTGTGAACTTTTGATTCCTAGTATTTTAGCTCAAGCTTTGTTCATTTGGATCCATGAGGTCACTATCACAAATCATATCCAGTAGGAATAGTTAAACTAGAAGCTAAGTAAAAACAAGAACGAGACAAGTTATACAAAAATTGTCTAAAGGGTATTTTTGTCACTGTCAATAAATTTTTTGACATTGTCATATGATGACAAATGAAACTTAAACCATTCGGCCTGAAGAGTTTATTGGGCCTTGAGGATTAATTTCATTTCATGGAATTTTATTTGAAAATTCTTAATGGGCCTTTCTTATGTTGTCATGAACAAATGAAGAAACATCTAGAAGCTCCTTCTAGATGCTCTATGGCCATCCAACCCAATAGAAAAAGGAGAGTTTATTTTGTGCATTAATGTATGAAGATATTTGCCAAAAGAAAAAGAGGAAACAAATTTCCTCTATGAGGAAATGGGGATTTCGGCCAAGCCAAAGGGAAGCAAAAGGGGAAACAAATCCAAGCCTTCTAGAAGCTCTCTTGGCGGCCCAAATGAGAAAGAGAAAGAGGAAATATTTGTTCATGAATATGTGATATTCTATAGAAGAGGAAACTACCTTATTGAAGGTAAAACCTCTTATATAAATAGAGCCCTCATTCTTCTCATTTCATTCATTACAAAGTTTTAGAGATTGAGAGCTTCTCTCTCTAGAATATTGACCGATCCTCTCTCTCTCTCTCTCTCTCTCTCAAAGTTTTCTTTCGTTTTTGTTTTGGCACATAGGTCCACATTTGACCTAGTGTTTTAGATCTTCGACTTTGAGACTTGTTCTTTAGTCGTCGTGTTTAAAAGTGCCCAAACACTAATTCCTTTCTTTCTCGAGTAATTCTTGTGATAAAAACTTTCATGGTAGCTTGAGTTCCCAAGGAAAGAAGAAAGACGTGCTGTGAGGGGAGACAAACATTTCAACCTTCCTAAGGCTTCTTTGTACTTGTTCGTTTACAGTTTTAATTTATATGTACTTGCTCTTTGTCTAGGTTGGTAAAATGTTTTACTTGTTTGAAAGAAAATTTTTAAATTCCGCCGCTTGCTCGTAGCGTTAAATCTTTTCTTAACCCTAGATCAATTCCAACAAATGGTAAATCGTTTTTCGAAAGTTTACTAATTTGTGACAAGTTAGAATTGTTTTCTTAGATTTTTTTTTAATTTATTGCTCATACCTTTATATTAAAAATCATGTTGATTGTCTATGAGTTTGGGATGTTATTAAAACACATTAGAATCAGTTCTAAAAGTTTTTAATTTTTTATAATGATAAACGTGTTCTTAAAGTTTGAGAAATTTCCGTAAATTTTTGTGACTAGTTATTTTGTCTTACTAGTTTCTTTTATTTACTTGATTCGTTTTATGCTTGTTGTTATTTCTTTTATACCATGTTATTACCATATTTATAAAACACAAATAAAAGCTTTAACAACTTCCTAAAACGTTCCGTTACACTCGATTCTTTTTTCGCACTCAAAGTCCGAACTTTAATTATTTCCAGTTTTCTTCGAGCTCAAGAAAACCCGCAGTAAAAGTGGCATAAATCTCATATCAGAATTCTAAATTAAATTATTCCTTAATCAAATTAAAGGTCTGTTTGTCCTCTTTCAAATGCAACTGGTTTTAGGTCAAAAGGACATCGGAGCCGCCAGTTATGGTATTTTACTCTGAGGTGCGCGGCTGTTCCGAAAGTCCAGTTTTTATAATTCCGGATTATCAACCCCACTACCATGAGTTATAGAACTCTAATGAGAAAATTTCCTTGAGAAAAATTGTTTTTTATAAGATAATAAACATAATGTGAAAGATTAAAATTTTTTGATTTTTGAAAGTTTAAATGAAATTGAATTTTTACAAAAGTTGTTTGAATTTTGAAAAACCGTTTTTGTTTTCAAACTTGAAAATATTTTGTCATACAAATCAAATAAGTTTTCAAAATGTTTTCAAAACTATATCTATATCATATATGTTCAAAATATATATGCTCTTGAAAATTTGAGTGGGAGGTCTCCTCGTAGACAAGCCGAAAAATAAAAGATGTGTAATCTCAAACTTTCAAGTGTTCGAGTGAGTTGAAGTTCACACTTCCCTCATGCAATTTTCCGAATAGAAAATAGGAAAATGTCCGAGTATGTACCTTGTGCCTTTATGCACTAGCACTGCTCTTCCTTGAACATGAAGATCTAGGATTCTTTTCTAGTAGTCCACTCTATCGCTCTATAACTAGGAAATTTGTTTCCGAACTTATAAAGGCGATGTGCCAACTCCAAAAACAAAGTGGGAGGGTTATACTTGTTGTTTGTAACCCACTATCCCCAACACTAATGAAAGTAGCAATTAACGTGAGACAGAGAGTCACTCTTGTGGCCTTCTCTTCAATGGGAATACTCTATGGCGTTTTTGCTTCGATCATTGCTCAATGAGCTACGTTCTAGAGTGACACAATGAAGACAAGGCCTCCTCTTGGGGGATTGTTTTTTCAAAGTTGACCTTTTGGACTAAGTGGTTGGTTGCACACTTAGGCTTAATCCCTAGTAATCCTCCCTTGAGGCTCTGCGAAAGGATATTAGTGACCAAACCAATTTAAAAGGTGGCTAATCAAAATTGGTGTATTGACATCTTGGCTAAGCATTAATGATGTCTCAAAACCAAGAACTATGTAGATTGGAAACATAACATCGACATAATACTTACTGTTAAAAAGCACAAATGGGCACTCACCACCTCGTGTCCTTCTCAAACGAATGATGATTTGACTCAAGAGGACAAAGACGCCTTAGCGGCCTGGCTTCGATCCGATGAAATTGCGAGATGTTGTATCTTAGCATCAATGAACAATATGTTGCAACAACAACATCATGACATCGAGACTGCCGCCGACATGCTCTACAATCTCCATGAGATGTTTGGAGGGCAAGGGCGTCAGGCCAGACAACAAGCAGTCAGACAGTTTATGAACCGTCGCATGAAGGCTGAGACTCCTATCAAGGACCATATGATGCTGATCATTAGTTTCCTTAATAAGGTGGAAATCCTAGGATCTGAGATTGACGAGGAGACCAAAATAGATATGATCTTAGAATCTCTCCACAAATCTTTTGATACCTTCAAGCTGAACTACTCCATGAACAAACTAGAGTACACTGTTACCGAGCTTATGAAGGAGCTTCACACTGCTGAAGGTCTCACTAAGAGAAAGAGGAATCAAGGAGAGGCACATGCTACGGAGCACAGAGCCTCCGCCTCTGGATCTAAGAAGAGACCTCACAAGGCCGAGAAGAAGAACTGTCCTGCCTATCTCAAAGCAAAGGAACATAGTATTGTACTAATTACCGAAGCATGCTTAGTAGCTGATAATGTATCAACGTGGATTCTTGACTCCGCCGCTACTAACCATATTTGTTGTTCCTTGAATTTTCAAGGAAGGCGACTTTTGTTTCAAATAGGGTGATGAGAGCCTAGCGTCTGCGAATGCTGTGAGATCCGTGACACTGTCTTTTAAAGACCGCACTTTAAACTTGAATAATGTTTATTTTGTTCCTACCTTTGGGAAGAACTTAATATTTGTTGCTCGTCTTCTTGAGCAAAATTATAGTTTAAAGTTCATTAAGAATGAAATTTGTATTTCGTTTCCTGATAATTCTTATCACTAATGCATGTATGAAGAATGCTCTTTTTTACATTTATCCCACTCAACCTTCCCTTTTAGACACCGAAATAGATAATGATCTAGTTAGGGAGCCAAAGAGGATCAAACTATATGAGTCCTCTGATCTAATAAAATCAACACATCTCTGGCTCTTAAGACTTGGTCATATCAGTCTAGACATGATTAAGAGACTTGTGAGGGACGGTCCACTCCAAGCCTCTGCAATAGGTTCACTACCTACTTATGAATCTTGCATAGAAGGAAAAATGACTAAGCGACCTTTCTTTGATAAAGGTCGAAGAGCCACTGACTTCCTGGAACTAGTACCTTCACTGATGATTACTCAAGATACGGTTTTGTCTATTTGCTCAAACACAAATCTGAGATCTTTAACGTATTTAAGGTCTTTAGGCCTTTAGTGGAAAAGCAAACTGGCAAGGTGATCAAAACCCTTCAATCCGAACGAGGTGGTTATTATATGTCTGGAGAGTTCGATGACTTTCTTAAAGAAAAAAGTATCGCTTTTCAGCTTACCGCACCTGGCACACCTCCACAAACGGAGTGTCAGAGAGAAGAAACCAAACTCTTATGGAGATGGTTAGATCAATGATGAGTTACTCATCACACTCCCTCTTTCCTTTTGGGGATATGCCATCGAAACAGCCGCTTACACTCTGAACCAAGTTCCATCTAAAACGGTTCCTAGTATTCCTTATGAACGATGGACTGGCCGTAAAGTAAATTTAGGCCGCATCAATATTAGGGGTTGTCCTGCACGCGTGCTGAGGCAAAAGACTAGCAAGTTGGCTAGTAGGTCCGAATTGTATCTGTTCATTGGATATCCAAAGGAAACCAAAGGTTTCACTTTCTATAGTCCCGAGGATGATAAGACTTTCGTTAGCACGAATGCTCGTTTCCTTGAGGAGGACTTTATGAAAGATGTTAAACCTAGAAGCAAAATTATGCTTGAAGAAAAGTTGGGTGAGGAAGCTTCTACCTCATCTGTAAGAACTGTTCTTACCCCAACTGAAACACAACCTAACTCATCAGAATCGTGTCAAGGTAGTACTTCGACGTAGTGGGAGGGCTACTCAAAGGCCTGACAGGTACATGTCTTATGGAGACACTCTCGTAGCTGTCTTTGACGGGGATGATCCTGTTTCCTATAGCCAAGCGATGACTTGTTCTGAATCAAACCATTGGCTTGATGCCATGAAAGTTAAAATGCACTCGATGTATGTCAACAAATTCTGGAAACTTGTAGACCTTCCTGCAGGGATTAAACCCGTAGGGTGTAAGTGGATATACAAGAAGAAAAGTGGTCCGGATGGGAACGTCGAGACATTCAATACACGACTTGTGGCTAAGGTTTATACCCAACAAGAAGGGATTGACTATGAAGAAACCTTCTCGCCAGTCGCAATGCTTAAATCCATCCGCATACTTCTATCCATAGCTGCAGCTCTCGAAGCGTTAAATCTTTTTTAACCCTAGATTAATTCCAACAAATCGTGGGACCCATGCCAACCGCCCCTGATGGGTTAAGATTTTTTCTAATCTTAACATATTATTTCTCCTAATGGATCGAAGCAGGTGCCTTCGTCTTAATCAAAGACGTCGACGTCGAAGTATATTCATCTGGAAAAATATAATATGTCGGCATGGGACTCCCCACAAAATCGTGGTAGACAGCGGGTCACAGTTTATATCCAAAAAATTCATAACATTTTGCTACAATAATAACGTGGAACTGAGGATGTCAACACCACGATACCCTTAGGGAAACGGACACGCAGAGGCAGAAAACAAGACCATCATAAAATCCATAAGAAAAAGGCTAATGGCTAAGAATGGACGATGGGAAGAAGAGTTACCAGGTGTGCTCTGGGCCTAACGAACCATCCCGCGAAGACCGACTGGGGAAAATCTGTTTTCCTTAGTACATGGAGTTGAATCAGTCATCTCAGTCGAACACTAAGTGCAGACTCTAAGGACGATGCAGGCACACCAGGATGAGCCAGAAAGTGAACAGTCACTATGCGATGCTTTGGATTTTATAGATGAAAGAATTTTCAAGTAAAATTCCATGAAATGCAATTAATCCTCAAGTCCCAAAAATCTTATTATGGCCGAGTGAAAATTTTTCATCATATGAAAATGTCAAAAAATTTGTTGACATTCATTTCATCCTATGTCCAAAAAGACAAAATTACCCTTTAGACAATTTTCGTAAACCTTGTCTCGTTCTTGTTTTGACTTAGCTTCTAGTTTAACTAATCCTACTTGATTTGATTTTGATAGTGACCTTACGGATCCAAATGAACAAAGCTTGATCTAACATACTTGGACTCAAAAGTTCACAAACCTTTTCCAAGTTTAGTTTAATGTCAACTGACTCCACTAAAGATTTGACACTGAGAATCTCTCGGAACAAACGAATTTATTTTCTACTCAAGAATTCAACTTAATTGTGATGAGTGGATCCACTGAATGTTATCTATGTTTACCCTTCATGAATATCATCAGCTAGTCGGGATTTACAAAATTACCATTTTACCCTTCCAACTCTCAATGTCCCACAACGAGACATCATAGATTCTCCTAAAAATCCTATTGAAATCAATAGTCCATTGATCCTTAGATTGCGAATATATTGTTTTAAACTTACCATGAATAGTTTGTTCATGCACATCTACATTTGTCTCTTCATATGTTGTTAGGTTTGTTTAAGGACTAAAGACTATAGATTATCATAAAGCTTCAAACAGAAAAGGAAGAATGAATGAACGTTTCAACTTTTATTAATGATCCAGCAATTACAAGCAAGAGTCTTCGTGAGATTATATTACACCAAATGTACATAAATAGACACTACTACTCTTCTTGTGGGCACCATTGAGAACATTTACACCGTAGTCCTAGTTCGAGTTGTGGACCTCTCGGACGAAGTGTGGGCTCCGGAGCCCTATTATTATGTTTTTAGCTCTTTTCTCGAAAGGAGAGGTTTGAGTATTTTTTTATTAAGGTGGGACTGTGCCTTTGCAAATAAAAGCTGCCTATGTACCCTTATGTAAGAATCAAGTTGGACGTAGTTTGATTCTTACTGGTTTTAGCAGTGGTACTTTTTAAGGTTCGAGACGTTCCATTATCTTAAAACCGAGATTCCGTTGAGTGTTTCAAGTTCATAGACGTCGAGATGCGTGATTTTGGTTACTCTATAAGGGCCTTTCCAATTTGCGCCTAGTTTCCCGACATTATTTCACGGCAGTGTTTTGAAATATTTTTCGGAGGACTAATTCTCCTACTTCGAATTTTTTGGAGCTTATGCCCTTATTATAGAATCTGGCGATGGACTGTATGTAGTGGGATAGCCGTATCAAGGCTGACTCCCATTTTAATGGGCCTTTCTTATGTTGTCAAGAACAAATGAAGAAACATCTAGAAGCTCCTTCTAGATGCATGTTGGCCATCCAAAATAAGAGAAAAAAAGGGAGATTATTTTATGCATTCATGTATGAAGATACCTGCAAAAAGAAAAAGAGGAAACAAATTTCCTCCACAAGGAAAACAAGGTAGGCAGCCAAGCAAAAGAGAAAGCAAAAGAGGAAACAAATCCAAGGCTTCTAGAAGCCTAGCTTGGCCGCGTGAATTAAAGAGAAGGAGGGCAAATTTTGCTCATGAACATGTTATTCTATAGAAGAGGAAACTACCTTGTTGAAGGTAATTCCTCTCCTATAAATAGAGCCATCATTCTCATTGTTTTCTCATCCCACATAAGTTAGAGATTGAGAGCTTCTCTCTCTAGACCTTATGGCCGCCCAACCTTCTCTCTCTCTCTCTATGTTTTTTCGTTTTTGTTTTGGCACATAGGTCCACACTTAACCTAGTCTTTTAGCTCTTCGACTCTTAGACTTGTTCTTGAGTCGTCGTGTTTAAAAGTGCCCACACACTAATTCCTTCTAATCTCGAGTGATTCATGTGTTAGAAACTTTCGTGGTTACTCGAGTTCCCGAAGAACGAAGAAAGACGAGCTGCGTGGAGAGACGAACGTTTCAACCATAAGGCTTCTCAACATTCAAGCTTTACAAAAGTTAGTAAACGAGTAATGCTCTTTAATAGTTTTAATTTAAATATAAACATGTGCTTGCTCTTTGTCTAGGTTAGTAAAATAGTTGTACTTGTTTAAAAGAAATTTTTTAAATTCCGCCGCTTGCTCGAAGAGTTAAATCTTTTCTTGACCCTAGATCAATTCCAAAAAATGGTATCAGAGCTATGGTCAAAGATATGCATGTACATGTGATTAAAACTATGAGCTTGAAAATCGTTTTCGAAAGATTACTCGTTTTCTGACAAGTTAGGATTGTTACCTTAGATTTTTTTTTAATTTACTGCTCTTGCCTTTAAATTAAAAATCATGTTGATTTTCTATGACTTTGGGATGTTATTAAAACATATTAGAATCAGTTCTAAAAGTTTTTAATTTTTTTTATAATGAAAAATGTGTTTTAAAGTTTGATAAAATTTCGTGTAATTTTGTGACTAGTTATATTATCTTGCTAGTTTCGTTTATTTACTAGATCCGTTTTATGTTTGTTAATATTTACTTTTATACTATATTATTACCATGTTAATAAAACACATATAAAAGCTTTAACAACTATCGAAAACGTTCTGTTCCACTCGATTCTTTTTCCCACTCAAGTCTAAACTTCAATTATTTCAAATTTTCTTGGAGCTCGAGAAAAACCAGCAGTAAAAGTGGCATAAGTCTCAGCTCAGAATTCTAAATTTAATGATTTTTGAATAAAATTAAAGGTCTATTTGGCCTCTTTCGAATACAATTTGTTTTAGGTGAAAAAGACGTTGGAACCACCAGTTATGGCAATTTTACTCCGAGGTGCGCGGCTGTTCCGAAAGTCCAGTTTTTTAGAATTTCGTATTTTCAACCCCACTACCATGAGTTATAGAACTCTAATGAGAAACTTTCCTTGAGAAAAATTGTTTTTATGAGATAATAAATATAATGTGAAAGATTAAAATGTTTTGATTTTTGAAAGTTTAATTGAAATTGAATTTTTACAAAACTAGTTTGAATTTTGAAAAACTGTTTTCGCTTTCAAACTCGAAAATGTTTTGTCATCCAAATCAAATAAGTTTTCAAAATATTTTCAAAAATATATCTATATCACATATGTTCAAAATCTATATGCTCTTGAAAATTTGAGTGGGAGGTCTCCTCGTAGACTACCCGAAAAAATAAAAGATGTGTCATCTCAAACTTTCAATTGTTCGAGTGAGATGAAGTTCACACTTCCCTCATGCACTTTCCCGAACAGAAAATAGAAAAATGTCCGAGTATGTACCTTGTGCCTTTATGCACTAACACTGCTCTTCCTTGAACATGAAGATCTAGTATTCCTTTCTAGAAGTCCACTATATTGCTCTATAACTAGGAAATTTGTTTCCGAACATATAAGAGACGATGTGCCAACTCTAAAAAACTAAGTGAGAGGGTTATACTTTTTGTTTGTAACCCACGATCTCCAACACTAATGAAAGAAGCAATTAAACGTGAGACTAAGAGTCACTCTTGTGGCCCTCTCTTCAATGAGTGTACTCTATGGCGTTTTTTCTTCGATCATTGCTCAATGAGCTACGTCCTAGAGTGAGACGATGAAGACAAGACCTCCGCTTGGGGGATTGTTTTTTCAAAGTTGACCTTTTGGACTAAGTGGTTGGTTGCACACTTAGATTCAATCCCTAGTAATCCTCTCTTGAGGCTCTGCGAAAGGATGTGACTGATTAAACCAATTTAAAAGGTGGATAGTCAAAATTGGTGTATTGACATCTTGGCTAAGCATTAATGATGTGTCATTAAAGGAGATTTTTTGCGGCCTTCTCTTGAGGGAGTAGATTGTCATTTCGTTTATAACACCTTTGGATTTCATCAAAACTTAAAGAAACTTAAATCCTAAACCAAAGACTAATCATAAACTTGTTTCAACTCTTCAGCATAATGTCTCTCCACCCTCTCGCAATCATCTTTCCCTCAAATAAACTCGAACGTGAGAACTACGTAGATTGGAAACGTAACCTCGACATAATACTTACCAAGCACAAATAGATACTCACCACCCCGTATCCTCCTCAAACGAATGATGATTCGACTCAAGAGGACAAAGACGCCTTGGAGGCATGGCTCTGCTCCGATGAGATTGTGATGTGCTATATCTTGGCATCTATGAACAATGTGCTGAAACAGCAATATCGTGACATTGAGACAGCCGCTGACATGCTCTACAATCTCCATGAGATGTTTGGAGGGCAAGGGCGTCAGTCCAGACAACAAGTAGTCAGGAAGTTTATGAACTGTCGCATGAAGGCTGGGACTCCTATCAGGGACCATATAATGCTGATCATTAGTTACCTGAATGAGATGGAAATCCTAGGATCTGAGATTGACGAGGAGACCAAAATAGATATGATCTTGTAAACCCTCCCTGAATCTTTTTGATACCTTCAAGCTGAACTATTCCATGAACAAGCTAGAGTACACTGTTACCGAGCTTATGAAGGAGCTTCACACTGCTAAAGGTCTCAGTAAGAGAAAGAGGAATCAAGGAGAGGCATATGCTACTGAGCACAAAACCTCCGCCTCTGGATCTAAGAAGAGACCTCACAAGGCCGAGAAGAAGAACTGTCTTGCCTATCTCAAAGCAAAGGAACAGAGTATTGTACTAATTACCGAAGCATGCTTAGTAGCTGATAATGTATCAACGTGGATTCTTGACTCCGATGCTACTAACCATATTTGTTGTTCCTTGACTGATTTAAAGAAAACCAAAAGCTTAGAGGAAGGCGAGTTCTGCTTCAAATGGGGTGATGGGAGCCTAGTGTCGGCTAGGGCTGTGGGATCTGTGATGTTGTCTTTCGAAGATCGCACTTTAAACTTGAATAATGTTTACTTCGTTCCTTCCTTTGGGAAGAACTTAATATCTGTTGCTCGTCTTCGTGAGCAAGATTATTGTTTAAAGTTCATTGAGAATGGAATTCGTATTTCGTTTCCTGATAATTCTTTTATCACTGATGCATGCTCTTTTTTACATTTATCTCACTCAACCTTCTCTTTTCTACAATTAAATAGATATAGATCTAGTTAGGGAGCCAAAGAGTAACAAACTTTCTAATTCCTCCGATCTAACAAACTCAATATATCTCTGGCACTTAAGACTTGGTCATATTAGTCTAGACAGGATTAAGAGACTTGTGAGAGATGGTTCTCTCCAAGCCTCAGCAATAGGTTCACTACCTACTGATGAATCTTGCATAGAAGAAATATGGCTAAGCGACCTTTATCCGATAAGGGTCGAAGAGCCACTGAGTTACTGGAACTAGTACTTTCTGATGTATGTGGTCCACTCAGTACAAAGACATGGGGAGGATACGAATACTTCGTTACCTTCACTAATGATTACTCAAGATACGGTTTTGTCTATTTGCTCAAACACAAATCTGAGACCTTTAACGTATTTAAGGTCTTCAGGGCTTTAGTGGAAAAGCAAACTAGCAAGGTGATCAAGACTCTTCGATCCGATCGAGGTGGTGATTATATGTCTGGAGAGTTCGATGACTTTCTTAAAGAAAAAGGTATCGCTTCTCACCTTACTGCACCTAGCACACCTCAACAAACGGAGTGTCAAAGAGAAGAAACCGAACTCTTATGGAGATGGTTAGATCAATGATGAGTTACTCATCACTCCCTCTTTCCTTTTGGGGATATGCCCTCGAAACAGCCACTTACACTCTGAACCAAGTTCTATCTAAAACGGTTCCTAGTACCCCTTATGAATGATGGATTGGCCGTAAAGTAAATTTAGGCCGCATCAATATTTGGGGTTGCCTGCACGCGTGCTGAGGCAAAAGACTAGCAAGTTGGCTAGTAGGTCAGAATTGTGTATGTTCGTTGGATATCCAAAGGAAACCAAAGGTTTCACATTCTATAGTCTCGAGGATGACAAGACTTTTGTTAATACGAATGCTCGTTTCCTTGAGGAAGACTTTATGAAAGATGTAAAACCTAGAAGCAAAATTGTGTTTGAAGAAAAGTTGGGTAAGGAAGCTTCTACCTCATCTGTAAGAACTGTTCTTACCCAAACTGAAACACAACCAAACTCATCAGAACCGCGTCAAGTAGTACTTCGATGTAGTGGGAGGGCTTCTCAAAAGCCTGATAGGTACATGTCTTATGGAGACACTCTCGTAGCCGTCTCTGACATGGATGATCCTGTTTCTTATAGCCAAGCAATGACTTGTTCTGAATCAAACCTTTGGCTTGAAGCCATGAAAGTTGAAATGCACTCGATGTATGTCAACAAAGTCTGGAAACGTGTAGACCTTCCCGAAGAGATTAAACCCGTAGGGTGTAAGTGGATATACAAGAAGAAAAGGGGTCCGGATGAGAACGTCGAGACGTTCAAAGCACAACTAGTGGTTAAGGGTTATACCAAAAAATAAGGGATTGACTATGAAGAAACCTTATCGCCAGTTGCGATGCTTAAATCCATCCGCATACTTCTATCCATAGCTGCAGCTCTCGATTATGAGATCTGACAAATGGATATCAAGACTGCCTTCTTGAATGGCAATCTTGACGAGCTCATTTATATGGCTCAACCAGATGGTTTCGTGGAAGAAGGTCAAGAGACCAAGGTTTGTGAGTTGCTTAACTCCATTTATGGATTAAAGCAAGCATCTAGGTCATGGAATATTAGATTCGATGAAACTGTGAAGAGCTTTGGTTTTAAGCAGTCAATAAATGAGCCGTGTGTTTACAAGTTAATACACGAAGTCAAGGTTGTGTTTCTGGTACATTATGTCGATGATATATTACTCATATGTAATTATGTGGGTAAGTTATCTGAGGTTAAGATCTGGCTAGCAAAGCAATTCGATATGAATGATCTAGGAGAAGCCGCGTACATTCTAGGGATCTGGATGAGGGTTGGAAAAACTACTAAGATTCATCAGAGATTTTGAGAGAGTGGGAGAGAGATTTTGGGGAGAGATTTTTGGCGAGTGGTTCGAAAGTTTTGGCGAAGACACGAGGAAGAAGAAGAAGAAGAAGAAGATTTTAAATAGAATTGACCTAGAAATTGGATGCTACTTTAAATTTTGAGTTTTGGATGCAATATTGTCGCATCCAATGCTCAAAAAACTAACTTAAATGACCGAAGTTTTAGTGACTTCTGATGACTCCTTTAGATGTGACTATTGAATGCGACTAATCGCATCCAATAGTCTTCCGAAGCAAAAAGTACTATTTGTTCTAGTGTATTTAAAATTTTCGCTTTTCGATATTAGCTATTTTACTAGAATGCCTTAAGTAAGAATCTCTCTCTCTCTCTCTCTCTCTCTCTCTCTCTCTCTCTCTCTCTCTCTCTCTCTCTCTCTCTCTCTCTCTCTCTCTCTCTCTCTCTCTCTCTCTCTCTCTCTCTCTCTCTCTCTCTCTCTCTCTCTCTCTCTCTCTCTCTCTCTCTCTCTCTCTCTCTCTCTCTCTCTGTTAGACAATATGGCACAACCCAAGCCAAGAGGTCCTTATCTATCACGCATATGAGAAAAGGTAGTCCAAACAAGTCCCAGATGGAAAATATATTGTAATCTGTTCAAAGAAAATAGGGTATAAATATCAAATATTTGTAATAAATTCACTTAACAGCCTTAATTCGACTTGGCCTCCCGTTGAAAATAAATTTTAAGATGTTGGGCTATATAATATGGGTTCAATAATTCAATTTGTGTAAATTTTAGTTAATTTAATATATTTATAGTATTTAGGCTGTTATAGCCTTTAATCTACTGATTAGAATCTTCATTTTTGGATATACATGCTTGATAATATTGGTAACTAACGGTATAAGGAAATCATTGCGTAAAACGGACACGGACATTTGAGCCTCAATTTGCTTTGGACCAATGCGTATGAATAGAACAAAATCCATGCTATATTATTGAATATACATTGGAATATAACTTTTCAAAGGAATATAAATCTTTCAATGATGACTAAGCACTACGGCTAAATCCGGAAAATGAACTAAATTGCCTTATTTTTTTTAGCGATAAGTATTCATATTTCATTTCACATTTGTTTTCAAATCAATGTTCAATTTTTAATGTAAAATTTATGTAAATGTAGAGTATTTTTTTAAGAGAAAAAGATGGAAAAAACATAAAAGCCTATCCGTTTCAATATAAGGCAATACATGCCATTTTCTGGCTAAATTCACCCGTGAATAAGATTGTTAATAAGTTTTGGAATATGGTTAGAGATAAGTATTATCAGGAATATAGATAACAATAACTCTGTGGAGTCTCCAAAGCCATTAACCCAAATGTAGGATAAGACTACATAGCTTACTTTTGTAGAGCCCATAAATAGATATAAGATTAGACATACACACATGAAAATATGCACAAACAGCATTCATCAATATATCTACGTCTCATTGAAGAGTCCAATGAGTGCATAACCCACTTTAGCCACCACATACTTATTTAGGTACGTATTGTGGCAAGCCCTATTTGGATATAAACAAGTTGTATGCCTAGTCACCCCAATCACTCTCAAATCTTTTCCCGCGAATTTTTCCATATCAAAAGCAAAAAATTTACATTTAATCAACGTATGATAATTATTATAGTGTCTTATGTAATGAACTTAATTTCAAATCTACAAGATCACCATTATATGACAGACTCTATAATTTTTGTCTAGTGATCAACTGAAACACAGCATGCAAACCAAAAATAATGTGTTAATAGTGCAATTATCGGGGGTAGTACTATTTCTTGCTTTTGGTGTGTGTTACAGTGATATCATGGGATTTGGATTGATATGCAATTGATTGACTGTATTCGCGCATGTGCGCGCATAATTGTGAGTCAGCACATCACATAGGAAAAATATATGCGAGATTTTTTTTCTTTTTCTTTTTTCAAGATAATTAATCATTATTACATTTTCTTTCTTCTTCGTCCATGGATTGTACGAGTATTGATCACAAACGAATTGCAATTTGAGAAGTCAACTTATATGCGTTTGGACTTTATGGCATTATAAGAAAACCGACCATATCTAGAGATACTAGACATGCAATAAAAACCGATCAGAGACGATTAACATGTGAAGGTGATACGGGCAAAATATGTCGTATTTACAATGAATAAAAAAAAAGTCATAAAACTGATCTTATAAATCATGGAATATCAAAATTAGACCTTACTTTTTAAAATATCTAATATTGAATTTTTGGTATAAAATCGAACAAAAATGTTATTTCAACTTATTTAACCCCCTTTCTCTCTAATTTTTCTCATTTCTTCTATTCTCTCTCTCTCTCTCTCTCTCTCTCTCTCTCTCTCTCTAACTCTCAAACCCCCCTCAAATCCTCTCTACATCGGTGAATTTCGTGTATTTTCGGTGAATAATAGGTAAATTCACTTATTTAGTCAACTTAAATCAGTTAAGTTATATATTCTTCTATAATGAATTAGTATATTAGACCTAACGTGAAAAAATCTTGAATTTGATATGTTATGATGAAATATGATTGAATAAGATAAAATTCAACCATTTTACGATGATATTCATCCATTTTTGCGATGACATTTAAGGTCATTTATTATGAGATACGTAGTTATTGACTGAAGTTGGAATACGATGATCTACGATGGAATACGATTATTTACGATGGAATACAATAGTCTACGATGGAATATGATGGATGTAATTATTTTGTGCTAATTTTGGGATATATATATATATATATATATATATATATATATATATATATATTGTTTTGCAGTTTTATCATGTTTAACGATACGTGGGGGAAAGAACTGCACATATAGATGTTCACGAATGCAGTTATATTTGTTTTTTATGTTTCGAAAGATATAACTTATACAGAGTTAGTGGATAAGGTATACGAGACGATCGATGTCGACAGATTTACGTTCGACTTAAAACTTGAAGTACCATACACAACCCTCCGTTTTGAAGAACGATGCTAACGTTTTGTGTTATATGAATCACAAAAATTTGACAAGATTTCCACTGTGTTAGCTTGGTAACAAAGGAAATCATCGCGCAAAGTGCCTATCGATAAAGAGCTAAACAGAAAAATACGATGATTAGAGAATTTTCTCGCTTCGAACCGAACACGAGACGGAATAATCCTATCATCAATGATGGACACAATGATCATTTTACCAACAATGAAAATGATGTCTACAAGGGTGACGAGGATGACGTGTACAAGGGTGAGGATAACAAAGGTGACGTGTACAGTGGTGACAAAGATGACGGACACACAAGTGTTGGAGATGACAAATACAGTTATGGAGATAGCTGTCATAACGAGAACAACGATGAAGAATATGAAGAATTTGTGGAATGCGATGAATATGAAATTTTTTTTTGGCAAATCTTACGCCACCTTCGCCTGTCATGTGAGTCACCTTTAAGAGGATCACGTATGAGTGTGTGCCTTATTCATGGAAGGCGCCATAGTTCATACGCGATGATATCATGAAGGAAGAACCAAGTTAATATCCGACTTCTTCTACATGTAATTAATGGAGATTTTTCTTATTTTCTTTCGAAGACAAACTCACACAACGCAAGCGCACGTGTTGTTAGGTAGTAGATGTACACAAGGCACGGATACCGATCCAACAAAGAACTCTATTTTTCAATGCAAACTAACTTGAAAATATTTTTGAGTTATGTAAAATGAAAAAGAATGGAATTCTTGATGATTTATGATGAAAATGAAATTAAAATGCAAAAATGAACAAAAACATTTAACAATGAAAAAAAAGCAATAAAGAATGTGCAGGGGTGCGACTTCATTGGGGTTTTTTTTATTCGATTGATTCTATAGATTCTAATAATGGCTATAATTTGTGAAAACTTATTCTAATTTCCTATTAAATACCCATTAGTCTCTCTCGAATAGAAACATGCTTAAATTTTTAACAAACTTACACTCTTGACTTGGATACTATTAAAACAAACAATTGCATTTTCTACGGGAACTCAAACAATTACACAAACCTCCTAGCTTTTTCATAGATCTAGGTAGGTGGATAAGAGAACGGGTTGAGCACACTCAATTGTCACCTCTTGGTGTCTAAACGGATCTAGAGATTCACTATCTAGTTATCTAAGCCAAGCAATGATATTAATCACCCTAATTATCTTGATTACTACAAGCCAAACTACATTTAAGTACAATCCTATAATAATTTACTAACCGAATTAATTCACCCAACTACATCGCACCCCCTATGTGTTTAGCTACTCATCAAGTTCAACTAAAGTTATCTTAAACAAATTAATTAAGATTCCAACAAGAAATTGAAGTTATGCAACTAGAGTTCAAAGATAAATAAATAAATAAAGTAGTACAAGATAGAAAGATTAAACTATGGATATATGTTGATGAGGAATTTGATTGAATGAAGTGTCACAAGATCTTCACATTCCTCTTATTCTTCTCTCCAAAAACTTCAATCATGTTTAATGGCTTCTTCTTTTCTTTTCAAGCTCTCCTTAGCTCTAGCCGATTCTCTCCAAAATGAAGTCTTCCACCAAATGAATTTAATCCCAAAGTACATGGGTGTTTTCAAAGCATTCTAGACCCTTGGATGTGATACCATGGTCTGAGTAAGCTACAAAATGCGAATTTTAAAATTTGGGTCGCGTCATCAATGCATCGTGTCGGCCCTCGCATGAGCTTCTATCTAAATAATTATTCTAATCATTATTATAACTATCATATATTTATGATATATGAACTAAATATATTTCATGTTTAATCATATATTTTGTGTTTAATCATATATTCATGATATATGAAATAAATATATTTCATGTTTAAACATAAAAGGAATAAACATGAAATAAGCATGAAATTTTTATCTTTTTGGGATTTTTGAGTGGTCAAGGTCAAATCCACGCGAAATTCGTCAGAACTCGTTGTACGTCGTAGAAGGAGATTCGTATTCCATCGTATCCCCTCGTAATCCTTCTAAATTTGCACAAGTGAGAGTGAGAGCGAGAGCGAGGGAAAGTGAAAATGAGAGAATAAAAAATATGTTTATATCTTTTGAAGGGCATTTTTATCCGATTTTAGATTAAAAGTTCAATATTATATATTTTGCAACTGTGAAGTCTAACTTTGATATTTTATAACTTACTCTATAAAATTTCTTAATAAAAAATTACAAATAACTTATAGTCGGTTTAAGTTGGGCATTATGAGTTTAAATTACCAAAAGAATAATAATTTTCATCCGTGGATCTTTATTTATATAAAGAGAGGCTTTTTTTGGCAGAAAATAATTTGTCCAACAATTGATATATATTGAAAAACTGATCTGGATATTCTTTTAGTCGTTTCGGAATGACTGTTATAAACAAGTTTTTGGTGTTATTAATTTGTTTTTCTCGGAGGTGTCGAACCAGTAAGATGAATAGTCATATAAATTCGAAAAAATGACGCGTTTATTTCTTAGACGCGCATTTTTCTGGTAACCCAGACATCGCCATTCAAAATAAACTATTACAATCGTCTTATAACTCGTCAATTAGACTGATCGTCCGTCCTACTTAGGTAGCCAAATTGAAATTGACCTGATTGATTTTATCCACCAGCGTGCACTTAGCCAGTCACCTACTCAGGAGAGTTATCATTGCTAGTTATTTAACCCAATTACCCTAATCATAATTCATGGGGTGTGTGTTTTCCTCTAAGAAAATAATATGTATAGCCATATAATGATGACAAATTATGGCTATTAAGACTTTAGTGTTATAGGATAGATTCGTAATGAAAGTCATATTCAGCTTTTGACACTACAAATATTTATTGAGAAATATTTCCATGCATGAGACCATATGAAAACTAATACGTCTGTCGTCTCAAGTATTTTTCTGTCATCCTCTTAAAAGTCTTAAATTTACTTCTTTAATTGATGTTACTTTAGAAAGAGCCTGTGAGATTCCTACTCGGGACCTTTTCGAGATTTCATATTGAGGGCGATCTGGTTAGCGAGTTAGGTGAGAGATGGAGATTTGTGGGGATCTACGGGGACCCAGTGAGCGCCCAGAGAAGACATACTTGGGAGCTTTTTCGTCGCCTCCGGAGTTCCTGTACGGGTCCTTGGTTAGTTGGGGGCGACATGAACGAAGTTGCCTCCAACTCTGAGATTAGAGGAGGCAGAGACAGAGGTCCCGGCCAGTTATCAGCTTTCAGAGAGATGATTTTGGACTGCGACATCCACGACTTAGGTTTCGAGGGAGACCCTTTCACCTGGCGCAGAGGAGATATAGAGGAGCGTCTTGATAGATGCCTTGCGAGTCACGAGTGGGGCGATCTCTTCCCTTCGGCCACTGTTCGGCACTTGAGTTTCTGGAGTTCGGACCATAGACCTCTTCTTCTGCTTACTGCGGGTTCCAGAGATCGCCGGAGGAGCAGGAGGCAGAGGCGTTTCTTTTTCGAGGAGTCATGGATAGGCGAGCCAGAGTGCGACGAGCGGATCCGTAGAGCTTGGGGGACGGGCCAGAGTGGTGATCAGAATCCGAGCTTAGCTGATGCGATCAGTCAGTGCAGACAGAGCCTCTCCCGCTGGGGCGGAGCGAGGAACAGAGAGATCAGAGACAGGATTGAGAAGCAGAAGAAGATCGTTGAGCTTGCGGGACGATCGGGCCCGGATTTTTGCATGGAGTCCTTCAGACGGGAGGAGAGACAGCTCGACGCTTTAGTTGAGAGGGAGGAGCAGTACTGGAGACAGAGGAGCAGAGTGTCCTGGATGAGGTGCGGGGATAAGAAGACGAAGCTTTTTCACCGCAAGGCTTCTGCTAGGAGGAAGAGGAACGCCATTAGAGGATTAGAGGACGAACTCGGGGTTTGGCACAGTGGAGACTCTGAGATAGAGAGGATCGTCTCTAATTACTTTGGTGACATTTTCTCTTCAGCGAGGCCTTCTCCGCTGAGTATTGAGTTAGTTTCTGCGGGCGTACAGCCTAGGATCTCGGCAGTGTTAAACGCCGAGTTGGAGCGCCCTTTTGAGCCAGGGGAGGTGAAAAAGGCGCTCTTCTCGATGGATGCGATCAAGGCCCCGGGAAGTGACGGCTTTCCCGCGCTTTTCTACCAGAGATATTGGGACATAGTAGGCGAGTCGGTCTTGAAGACCTGCCTTGGGATTCTTAACGACGGAGATGAGGTGGCCACCATCAATGATAATGTGGTCACCCTCATCCCCAAAGTAGAGGACCCGAGACGAGTCAGCGACTTCAGACCGATTAGCCTGTGCAATGTGATCTACAAGATAGTGGCCAAGTGCTTGGTCAACCGTCTTAAGACCACTATGCACGATGTTATCTCTGAGTCTCAGAGCGCTTTCGTAGGAGGTAGACTGATCTTCGATAATGTCATGGTTGGTTTCGAGGCTCTCCATACGATGAAGCGGAAACGCTTCGGAAATGGAAAGTGTGCGTCCCTCAAGCTTGACATGGCCAAGGCTTTCGACAGGGTTGAATGGGCCTACCTGGAGTCGATGATGTTGAGACTGGGATACAGCACGCAGTGGGTGCAACTTATCATGAGATGCGTTACCTCAGTCAGATTTTCTTTCAACATCAACGGCTCCACTCGAGGCAGTGTGACTCCCTTCAGAGGTCTCCGCCAGGGGGACCCTCTCTCTCCTTTTTTATTCCTCTTCTGCTCTGAGGGTCTCTCGAGCCTCTTCCGAGCTAGCGAGGAAGCTGGAGCGCTTTCAGGAGTCCGATTCCGGGAACTCCACGTGTCTCACCTTCTCTTCGCGGATGATAGCCTGGTTTTCTGTCGAGCGACACCCGCCGAATGTGAGAGGGTTACAGACATTTTACGGACTTATTCAGAGGCCTCGGGCCAGATGGTGAACTTTCAAAAGTCCGATGTCTGTTTCGGTACGGAGATCAGCGATGAGGAGTGTGATGTCTTAGCCCAGATCCTAGGTGTTAGGAAGACGGAGTGCCATAAGCGTTACCTGGGTCTACCCGCGTTCACCGGCAGGAGGAAGACAGAGCTTTTTGGGTTTGTGAGAAACCGTGTCTGGGATAAGATTAAGAGTTGGAACGGTCTCTCCCTCTCGCAGGCTGGCAGAGAGGTTCTCATTAAGTCCGTCCTCCAATCTATTCCCAGCTACGTGGCCTCATGCCACAAGATCCCGTTGCGTTTGATTAGGGACATCCATTCGGCGATAGCCCGTTTCTGGTGGGGGGGTGGAACGGCGACAAGAAAGATTCACTGGTGCAAGTGGGAGGACCTCACGCGACACAAGTCAGTGGGAGGGATGGGCTTCAGAGACCTTGAGAAGTCCAACCAGGCCCTTCTGGTTAAGAGTGTCTGGAGACTTCTCAGGAGACCGGATAGTCTGGTAGGCCGTGTCTACAAACAAAGCTATTTCCCCGATGGTGATATTATGACGGCCCATCCAGGGTCGTGTAGCTCTTCCATGTGGCGTGGTCTCCTTTGGGGTCGTGAGATCATTCAGTCCGGTTCGCGATGGAGGATCGGGGACGGGAAATCTGTGTTTGTCATGGGCGACAGCTGGGTTCCTAGGGACAGACCTGCCACCTGGATTGATCCCCCTTGGATTCCCCCCGATATGCGAGTAGCTGAGCTTATGAGATTCGACGGTAGTTGGGACGTCGACCTCATCACAGCGATGTTTGGGGCGGAGGACGCTGCGGCGATCTTGAGCATCCCGAGTGGTGATGAGGGTATTCCCGACGTGCGTCGCTGGCATTTCACCGAGGACGGAGAATACTCCGTCAAGAGCGGTTACCGTGTAGCTATGGAGAGAGCCTGTACTCCGGCCGCCAGCTCTTCAGATCCGACGTTGATGGAGAGGTGGTGGACAAAGTTCTGGCTTCTGAGAGCTCCTCCTAAGGTGAAACTCTTCTGTTGGCGAGTCTGTTTAGGCCAGATCCCGGTCAGAGCAGTCTTAGCCAAGAAGAGGATCACCTCTGACGTCAGCTGCCCTGTCTGTCAGGAGGCGAGAGAGACTGTTTTTCATGCGTTTTGGGGTTGCAGGTGGAGCAGGAGAGTCTGGAAGGTGGTGGGCTTCGGCCACATTCTTCCGCCTTTCAGAGACGGCGATGCTTTCGATGCTATCCTCAGACTGATGGATGCCCTTGAGGTTCGTTTCCACGAGCTTTTCATTACTATTATATAGGAACTTTGGAACCACAGGAACAATGTCTTAGCCGGGAGATCAGCTTGGAGCCAGCCACAGCTACGGATGGGGTGACTCCGACGAGCACGAGGGTGACTACTACCCCCAGATGGACCCCCCCAAGGGACGGGACCCTCTCAATTAACGTTGACGCGGCCCTGGCTCGCGACCGTGGAGGCTTCGGTGTAGGTTGTATACTTCGAGACCACACCGGAGAGGTGATCGCCTCGCAGACGCTTTTCCTGGCTAGGGGGTTCTCCCCCCAGCTTGCGGAAGCGTATGCTATCCTCCATGGCATAGAGCTAGTTCGCAGCGTCGGTGGCAGGAGAGCGGAGATCCAGTCTGACTGCTTGGGGGTGGTGAGGATGATCGATGAGGGCGTGACGCCTGCGACAGAGCTTGGGACGATCTTGCACCGCATCTTCAGAGAGGTGAGGGAGCTTGAGGTTTTTCGCATTTTGCATATTTCTCGTCTTTGTAACGTTGCTGCGCATAATCTAGCGCGCTATGCGGTTAACCATCACTCGTCTTCGACCTGGCTGGGTTTAGTCCCGCCTTGTTCGGAAGAGGCCATTAGGGCCGATGATCGCGAGTTGCGGTCCCGCTCGGCCTCCTAGGGCCTTGTTGTTTGAGCTTTTCCTGTTCTCTTTCCGTTGGTTTCTGTTTGATTCTTATCCTTGTAACCACGGTTTTCCTCCGCCATACGTGAGGGCTTTTATGTTATTTCGTGGCATCGACCACGCTTCCTCAAAAAAAAAAAAAAATTGTGTTAGGGACTCCTTTTGCTTTCAAGAAAATATTTATAAACAGGTCCCGAGGGATTTTGTATGGTTTCTCAACTTATTTAATATTTATTGGAGTCACTTTGCCAAATGTTCGTTTTCCTTCATTAGGAGAGGGTGGTGGAAGGACATGAGAGGAACTAGCTCAATGATCCTTAGTCCACTACCGGAGATATCAAACTTGCCGTGTAACATTCCCGTTTGATATCAATGAACAAGTAGACTCATTTTGTTTCCATGATTGTCGTGCCGGGTCCCTATGAATGATTGCTTGATTGCTGGCTTGTTTACTCGTATGCTTGTCGATATGTTCTTGTGTGTAAATGATGTGGTCCCAATATCTCGTTACAATGTTATTATGTGGTGGTTCATTATCTTATATTGTCTTCAGATATCCAGTAGGCTGAGTTGCTAGCAAAGCGCCGCAAGTGCCGCACGTCCCAACTATCTATCGAGGTAATTAGTCGGCCCGTGACAGTTGGTATCAGAGCCAGGTTGAGAAGCATTAGAAGAACGAGATGGCTCCACAAAGACCCACAAAAACTCAACGCCTCGATGCTCTGGAACACCACATTGGGGGCATTGATGCGATTGAAGAAAGACTCCACAACATACAAGAGAACATGCGAACCATCGACGTTGAAAACCTCACTGAGAGGGTGAAGCCACTCAAATAGGCATTGCGAAAGACCAAATCCCTCGGCCCGTCAGTCGAAGAAGCCAAGGCAAAGCTGGAAGCTATCATCGAGTTCCTCTCTCAAATCCAACAAGCAAATCGTTCCCCGCGGCACGCAACCATCGAAGCAAGTGTGCTCAGCTTGTTCGAAAGAGTCAAGATCCTGGCCAGTCGAATACCCGCCCTAGAGCGCCGAGAACACCACGACCCCACAGCCGAATTCGAAGCAGGACTCGACACCCTGGATGAGAGGATAAATGCCCTGGAGTGCATGGATCGTTCTCATTCTTCACCACGAGTTGCCGTTGAGCCAAGTGTGGAAGGTCAATTAGCAAGTCGACTGCAAGATCTCGAGGAAAACGCACATGATGCTGTCGACTCTCTCCAAAGAGAATTGGTGGACATAAGGTCCATCATTAACCTCACAATGCGGACCATGGAGAACCAACCCATGGGTCCGCCCCCAGTTGAATATCATCGTCCCCGAGCCGAAACACTTCGATGGCACCCAAGATGCAAAAGAGTTGGAAAACTTCCTCTTCGACCTGGAACAACACTTTCGTGCGGTCCGTGCTGAAGAGGGTACTTGGGTGGTCACGGCGTCGATGTATTTTACTGATGACGTTAAGCTATGGTGGAGGACCAAACACCGTGCGATCGAAGTGGGTAAAGTAACCATCAACAGTTGGGACGACATGAAGAGATAACTCCGCACCCAATTCTTCCCCGAGAATGTTGAGTACAGGGCAAGGCGGAACCTCAAAGACCTAAAGAAAATGGGCAATGTCCAAGAGTACATGAAGAAATTCTCGGCCCTTATGCTAGACATCCGGCATGTCTGAGAAAGACAAAGCCTTCACATTCGTTGATGGGTTGACACCATGGGCGAGGACTGAACTGCACCGCCTTAATCTGCAGGCACTTGTCAGTTGCCAAATAGCCGCTGAACGTATCACTGACGTCTCACTGAGTATTTTATTAACTTTAACCTGAGTATTTATTAATGACTATTTATGAATGTTTTTGCAGTCAATATTTTAATTTGTTGACTATTTACAAAATATTGATTTTTTTATTCCAAATGAACAACATTTATACTATTATTTACAACTTTTTCGAACGTCGGCCATTCTCAAACCCACTGGCTCCTTCTTTTAGCGCGTGCCTTGAGGACCAAACCTACCTAGACCGGAGACTCCCCTCTTTTCTGAGTTGTGCGACAAGGGTAGACGAGCGGCATGTGCGGCGGTGCCTCTCTCTTTCGGCACCTCGCGTGTCGGCATCATGGCTAGTCCTTCGTATGTCCTAGATATGTGCGATGAAGAGTGGTTGTCTCTGAGCCCGAAATCGTCCTTCCTCAACTTGTAGGACGGAGGTCGATCAAGGCATCTTCGCTTCTTGGACCCACGCGATGAGGACCGGAAGACAGCGGCTCTGGCGAAGCACTCCTCTGGAGGCGTGCGTGCCTTAGAGCTCGATTACTTCTAGATCTGATGTCGTCGACAAGATATGATTCTATTGCATCCCTCACGCTTAGCTCTGACTGCCACACTCCAATTCCTTCTTCGAGCCACGTTCGCCCGCCGACCCGGAGTTTCCAAGATCTGCGTGACGATGGCCATTCGCCCTCTTGTTGACGATACCCACTTATGGATCGTCTTCCCAATGCGGTTCTGTGCTACCGACGCCTTCATTCGCTTCTAACCTATATGCTAAGGAGTTGACTTCTAATACATTAAGAGTCTGTTATCTCTTTTGAGAGTCACTTATGGACTTACGTCATAAGAAGTGAAAGAGACTCTATCATGTTAAACCACACTTAATAGTTGGTTGAGCTTCCTCCTAGTAGTAAAACACTTGGCTCGAAGTGTATCTTCATGAGGAAGATTAAATTGGATAATCTATTGGTTAATTACTAGGAGAGACTTGTAATCAAAGGTTATAAGACTTCTAGAGAATTTTGATCACTTTGATATTAGAATGATAATTTTGATTGTCATTCATCATAAGGACGTAAAACTACTTTCCTTAATAGATATCTTGAGGAAGAAATCTATGTGGAACAACCCAATGTTTGTATTGCGACTGGGCATGGAAGGAAAGTTTAAAAGTTGGTCATATTGGTTTATGGCTTCAACAAAACATCATGGTAATGGCTTGAGAAACTTAACACCGTTAGAATGTCAATTGGATTTGAGATTTATGAGTGTGACAAATGAGTATACAATGAGCATGGTTAAATGATTATGTGTTTATATGTAGATGACATGTTTATTATGAGTGATATTAAGTGGGTTACATAGGATAAATGTATTGAAGAGGTTAAATGTTAATGAACTTCATGGAGGATATTCCTAACATGTTCCTACAATATGTTTATACGGTAATAACCGAAGTGCTATTGGTTGAGCACAAAATGTGATATATGTACTACAGTATGTCTAGACATGTTTGTCGATGACATAAAACCATATAACTTCTCATATATTAAGTCAATGGAATTGACTATGTTAGGTCCATAGCGAATTTTGAGGATCCGCTGAGGTCACTGTGGTGGAGAGTCCCCCTGGTCCTATCTCTATGATTAAACGGTTACACACGTACGATGTTAAATGTTGAGCTTTTAATGATCCAGTGATATCGATTTTTTTTTTAATTTTGATGAAGTAATGCGGTATTACTTTTAATAAAGAATCACCTATGTGAGAGAGAATGAGGCCGCTTCGAAGGAGAATTAATTGAGTTTAATTCTTAAGAAACTCTTGCGGAACCAGATGCACATATCAGGACCAAAATTAACATAACCATAATAATTGAATCTCATATCAGGAAGATATCTATAGAAAATATGTTTATCATTTATACATAATGACTAACAGTTCAAGGGGATCGCATATTGAGTAGTCAGTAAATATTATATATTTTCACAAGAGAAGGCTCAAGTGTCATGCCTACCTATCCTATATTGACCGTAGAAGATATCACCATATCGAGACGGATCATGTCCTGTGTGGACATAACTCAATTTCAGTCATGTAGTGGATTGTTGGAAACTTGTGTGTTTATTGATATTAACAATAATTTAATATCACGTTATTCGATATTAAAGAGAATTTAATATCAAGTTATTGGCTGATTCGTGGAAAATATTTGAGTGGGGTCCATTCATTGAAACTGAAATTTTTTTACTCATTCTTATTCCTCGTTGCGAGAGGTGTAAGATCGGTTATTTATTTGTCAAAATCGGAGCTAAGATGAATGAAAACTTTATGCTCAAAGTATATTGAAAAACATCAAAAATTATTAAGAAAATTATTTGTGTTGTGGTTGATTTACAATAGTCCCACATACAAAGATAATGAACAAAATGTCTGAGCTTATATAGCTAATTTGTTCAAAAGAGTTTGGTTCCCAAGGATGACCCAGTTTTGTAGAGGGACAACGACTTATGCAAACCCAAGTTGACCACACACACGCGCTGCTGCAGCCAAGCTTGTCTTAGCTGTGGTCAATTTTTGGACCATTATTTCCCTTCATTAATTTATTAAAAATGTTTTAATGTATTTATAACCATGCACTAATGGGTTGGAGGTTACAACTGTGGCATTAAAGCTAAAAGTTTTTTGTTTTCAAAAGTCTTCAACACACTTTTATGACATTGATGTGCATTGAAATGATATCATGGTGCAAAGGTTTTGCGCTTAAAACCATCATGAATATGAGCCTATAAAAGGCAGGAGTATGTTCTCATTTGTAGAGGACGAGAGAGAGAACTCAAGGCTGAAGAGAAACACACCATAATTATTTCCTTCTTTCCCTTCCACTAGTACAATTGATAGCATCAGGTGCGACAAAAGTCACACCTGAAAGCACCAATGTCACACCTGAAAGTATCATCAGGTGCAACTTTAGATGCGACAAAGTCGCATCTGAAAGTCCGCACCTGATGATTTTAGGTGCGACTTGTCGCACCTGAAAGTCATCACTATCAGGTGCGACATTTTAGGTGCTACTTCTCGCACCAAACGTCGCACCTAAATATCCTCCAAAATAAGATATTAAAGCAGGAATTATAGTATCAGATGCGACTAGTCGCATCTGATAGTAATTCCCCGCTAAATATTTGGCGGGTTACAGTACAATCAGATGCGACTAGTCGCATCTGATACTTTTCCCGCGAAGGTATCAGATGCGACAAGTCGCATCTGATTGTCTGTAGTTTTTTTTTAAATGTTGATTCTAATAGAATCAGCCTATTAATTATTTAAAAATTATAATTTAAAAAATTATTTAAAAATTAATTAAATAATTTTTTTGTTAAATTAAATAAATAATTTGAATAATATTAATTAGAATAATTATATAAATAATTTAATAGAAATTCTAATATTAAATTCATAAAATTTGATAATTTACGTTCAATAAATTAAAAAAATTACAATCTATTCTTTTTGTTTCCCTTTTTCACTCGAAGTCTTCCAATTCTGGAATGCACGGCCTCCTCTTCCGCCAGATCTTCCTCGTGCGCCTTGGCGGCCTGGTGCGCTGGCGCTCGAACGATGTCGCTGAAATTCTACCGAACCTGGCGTCTGATCAGCATTTGGAATTGAAGCGGATGGCGGCGTCTGAACATTCGGCATTGAAGCGGATGGCGGCGTCTGAACATTCGGCATTGAAGCTGATGGCGGGGTCGTCCCAGGGTGCAGCATCGCGGGGGATGTCTGCATGGGAGACGGATGCTGCTGTGTGTAGGCAAAGAACTGTCGCTGAAACGTCTACATCTGAGCTCGTTGCTCACGCCTCATCTCTTCCATTGCAGCCTGTTGTGCGGCCAACGCTGCTTGTAGCTCGCTAACCACTGGATCTGGAACGCGCCTCGATGAAGAACCTGAGGACGAGCTGTCCTCCTGAGCCTGAGCCAAGAGATACGAGGATCTCGGGATCGAGGGACCTATCCCGACATACCAATCTCGACGTTGCCCGAGAACAGTATCCATCGCGTACTGCTCCGCCTGGTCTATGTCAAACGTTTGGCCTGACTCCGCTGCTTGTCGCTGCATATCCTCGACTTGAGTCATAATTCGCGCCTTCAAACATATGTTAAAAAAATTATTAAGATTATCGAAACTTGATTATTAAGTAATTAACACAAGTAACTTACAAATGCTTGTTGCGCCCAAGTTGTCGTCCAATTGCCTTGATCATCTTGATGTTTTTTCTCCCACGTGTTTAACGCCGAGGCCAAAGTCCCATCTTCCCTACTCTGCAGTTCTTATGAAAATATGAGTAATGTATTTATTGCAAAAAAAATATTACAAAATTAGAATAAACTTACGTTCAAATGTCGATGAGCCAAAAAAAAAATCGACCCTTGTGTGGACTTCGTTTTCTTGTTCTTTGAATTGTCTCTGTTGCGAGTAGACTTTTTCTGTACATATTAAATTGCGTTATAATTCGATTTCATAGAAGATAACATAATTTTTTTGAATTATACATTACCTTCCAATCGTCAATTGCGAACTCCTCTATCACCTTCTCCCAATCGTCTTTTTGATATCCTTTTGGGATTTCTTTCTTGGCGACATTCATTTGCCCACAACATTTGCCTAAGAAAGTCCCTGATAATCTAGACTTTTGGTTGCGCCTCATTCGCTTTGCATCGCGAATGATAGTCTGGTCAATCTGATGATGAAAGCAATCCGCCGGAAGCAGCTCCTCGGTCTCATCATCCTTGTACACGAAAGTGTACTCGGAATGAAGTGCGCTCAGAATATTGCCCAACATCTGGGGCGTCACTTCGTTCCAATCACGAAGTTTGACCGGGATATGGACTTTCACCAAAGCGCCGACGCGGTTGTTGAATACTCCTACCTTTTTTTTATTGTTTTCCTTACGTCTTGGTAGAAGGTTTGGTTGATTGGGTCATACCTAACAACTTTCGCATCGGGTACCCCAAGCACTGATTTTACCGAAGTAGAGCCGGTTGTTAGTCCCCTTGTTTTCTTAGGACCTTGGGAACCCGGTGTCTCTAGCGGAGACTCATCTCCACCTGCTCCTGAACGGTGTAGCGGAGACTCATCTCCACCTGCATCTGACATCCTGTAATATGTGAACAATATTAGTAAATAAATATTAGTTTTTTGTTTAAAAAAAACGTGGACGGCACCACGGATTTTATTATTAACAAATCTCACATATGGCGGAGGAAAACCGTGGTTACATTATATAGTAAATAAGCATACAAAAAAGATATTACTCATTCATCGTCATCTATGTCTATAATGTTAATATCATCTTCTATATCGACATCAACATCTTCTCCCTCAAAAACGACCCGTCTCTCATTTTCATCATTGTCAACGACAGTCACTAACTCAGCTTCATCGGTTTCGTGTCGATGATTCAAACGCTCGATGTTTGACAACTCTATAGTCAATGGGATCGAGGCTGAGTTGGAGGGGTCAACTTCAGGAATGTCCCAAATCCCTCGATGATTGCATTCCTGGACGATTTCCCAGTCGCCGCCTTTAACAAGATCTTCGATGTAAAAAACTTGTTTGACTTGAGTCGCGAGTACGTACGGCTCCTCTTTAAACCACTGTTTCGCAGTATAAGCACTCGTTTCTCCAGTAGTCTTATCGGTGTGCACTAGTCGGTTTGCATGATACTTGTCACCGTACCAAATGCATTTGAACAATACAACACTACAGTTATGCCTATAGTTCACGACGATGACGTCTTCCATTCGACCATAGTAAGTGAAATCATCCACACCGCTATTTTGAGTGACTCGTTGATTATCGCGACGACGAGTGATGAACTTCACGCCATTTACAAAGCAGCTCGGATATTGATAGGCGACTTGAAGGGAACCGATAGAAAGTGAATAGAGCTCGTCAGACACGTCAAAACCACTAGCTTTCATATCAAAAATCTGATTACGAAAGAAAGCATTGATTAGCACTTGTGCGTTTATCAAAAAATTGCATTGATATTGTGTTATTACCTTCTTCTCAAACCAAATTTTGAACCTCTTTCTATGCTCCGCTTCAATATCGCGAACTACAGATTCGCTCAAGAGATCCAAATTCTCGCTGTTATTAAAAACATTACTTCAATAGCAATATATAAAAAGAATGAATTGAAACACATTCCCAACGATAACTTACGTCAAATATGGATCCACTTCAGGACAGTTGGTATAGATGTACCACTCAGCGTTCTCTTTCTATTCATCGTCTAATACTATCGGTTTCATCATCCCATAAGGCACACACATCTCGGATCGAAAAACAGAGAGCTCTCGCACTTGACTTCATCTACACTTTTTTTATCTTCAAGATACCTTGCAACGAACGTTAGAGCTTCTTCTACAACATAAGCTTCCGCAATAGAGCCTTCTGGTCTAGCTCTATTTTTGACAAAATGTTTTAACGTCCCAAGGTATCTCTCAAATGGGTACATCCACCGCATATGCACCGTTCCGCCATACAACGCTTCCTCTGGTAGATGAATCGTCACGTGAATCATGATCGTGAAAAAAGCTGGTGGAAATATCATCTCAAGCTTACACAAGATCTCGATGATAGACTCTTGCGCATTTTCAAGATCTTCTACTCTCAAGGTTCTCGAACTTATCAGCTTGAAAAAGTTGCAAAGCTCGGAGATCGTCTGATGTATTTCTTTTGGCACAAAAGGACGAATACCAACAGCCAACAACCTCTGCAAGATCACGTGGCAATCGTGCGACTTCAAACCTGTGAGCTTTCCATCAGCAGTCACATTTTTCTTCAAATTCCCAGCGACCCCATCTGGGAATTTGACAGATTGGAGGAACTCGGTAAATCGCTGCCTCTGATCAAGGGTTAAGGTGTACGATGCTCGTGGTTTGTACCACGAATCCCCTCGTTTTTTCAAGTGGAGAGCGGTCTTGATGCCCAAGTCCATCAAATCAAACCTCGCCTTATCCGTGTCGTAGTTCTTCTTTTCTAAGCTGAGCATGTATCCGAGAAGATTCTCGCACACGTTCTTCTCTATGTGCATGAAGTCCATATTATGCTTCAACTCCAAATCTGACCAGTACGGCAACTCGTAAAAGATGCTTTTCTTGGCCCAATTTAGTTCGCACTCGGCTCGCTTTCATTTTCTGCCCACGGAGCCAGCATGTTTGCCAGTTGTCGTACAAGACACACTAACCAACTGAGCGAGTATGTCTTGCGGAGTCAACTTCTCGGGTTTACTGCGTTTCTCGTGGCGATCCTTGTAGTGATCGGTGCTTTTTCTCAATCGATGACGCGTACGCAAGAATCGACGATGGTCGTAGTAGACGATCCTGTTTCTGACTTTCAAAGACGGCATGTCAAGATTGCATGTCGGGCAAGCAAGATACCCTTGGCCACTCCATCCCGATAAATAGGATCGAGCCGGAAAATCGCTAATCGTCCAGAGTAGCGCGGTACGCAATCGAAGCCATCTCGAACGCGGAATCCGGTCTCCCACAGTTCTTTCAGCTCTTCGACAACTAGCTGCAAGAACACGTCCATGTTCTTTCCTGGTGAGTGAGGCCCCGGGATCAAAAGCGTCAGCATTAACTACTCTTTCTTCATGCACAACCAAGGCGGCAAATTGTACGCAGTTAGTACCACATGCCACATGCTGTACGATAGACTCATTTCTCCGAACCGATTGAATCCATCCGCAGCTAGTCCAAGCCGCACGTTTCGAGGCTCTGCAGCAAAGCCTGGGTATCTCTCGTCCAGGTTTTTCCACACCGTACCATCCGCAGGATGTCGTAGAACACCAACTTCCCTGACGCGATCTCTTTCGTGCCACTGCATCATAAGCGACGTGTGTCGAGACGCGTACAACCGCTTCAATCGATCTTTCAGGGGAAAATATCGCAAAATCTTTTGCGGTATCATTTTCCCAGTTGGCTTCCATCTGCTCTCGTTGCATACTGAGCGTGGCGGCGGCGGAGGTCCTACCAGCGGCGGAGCGTGGCTGGTCGCGCGCGCGGCTTGGTGGAGGAGCTGCTGGCGGCGGCAGAGCGTGGCTGGTGGCGCGCGCGGCTTGGTGGAGGAGCTGCTGGCGGCGGCGGAGCGTGGCTGGTGGCGCGCGCGGCTTGGTGGAGGAGCTGCTGGCGGCGGCGGAGCGCGGCGGAGGTGGTAGACAGAGAGAAGGTTTTTTTTTCGAGAGAGAGAGTGGTTTTTTTTCAAAAATAGGCTGTTGAAATGAGGAAGACGAAGTGCAGACGATTTTGTTTTATAGAAAAACCTAACTTTCAGGTGCGACTAGTCTCACCCGATAATGTATCAGGTGCGACTAGTCGCACCTGATAATATCTTAAAAGAAAATAACCCAGGATGCCACGTCAATCCTGAATGAAATAATGAAAGCTCTATCAGGTGCGACTAGTCGCACCCGATACTCAAAAGCAGAAAACAATTTTAGCGAAATTTTTAACACTTCGGGTTGACAATCTGGTGCGACTAGTCGCACCCGAAAGTCATTTAGATGCGACTTTTAGGTGCGACTAGTCGCACTTGATAGTCATGCGCATCAGAAAACCAAATTTGTAGTAGTGTTCAATTATATTGGTGTTGGTGAAAGTTTTATGGCACAAGTTCAAGTTCGCTTGAGTTGAATAAGGTGGTGCTTTGTTTATCTCATATGTGTCGTTTTATCATGGGAGGCGGTTGCTCATTTTTTTGCAGCACCCGATAAGAGATTAATAATGCTTTGAGGAAATCATCAAAAAAGACTCGACGTTTTCTATAACCATATTGCTCTCATTTTTTTGGACACTTTTCGGACAAAAAAGCCCTTGAAATTCAAATAACCCATATTGCTCTCATTTTTAAATCCTCTTCATCACAATTCTTGTCACCTTCGAATTGGTTGCGCTAGGATTAGAACTTTCGGTGGTCAAGCTCAATTCCATAGTTTTTGAGGGTTTCGGAAACTCGTCGGAACGTGTCGGAATCTTTCGGAAACTCGTCGGAACGTGTCGGAATCCATCGGAAATTTCCGATGAAGACCATCGGAATCCATCGGATTTGGTCGGATCCGACTGATTCCGATGATCTTCATCGGCAATTCCCAGATTTAAAAAAAAAAAAATTCACCTCCAAATCTCATTCAAATCAACCTTAAAAAAAATAAAAAATTCACCTCCAATTCGGTCGAATTTGGTGTGGTGGGCGTTGAAACTCATCGGATTTGGTGTGGTTGGGCGTCGGAATGGGGCTCACGTCGGATTTGGTGTTCTTTGGTGTGGAGAGAAAGTAAGAGTGAGAATGAAAGAGATGGAAAGAGATGGAGAGATGATTTTTTTTTAATTAAGGGTATTTTTGTCCAAAATTGGTACAAAAGTCCAATTTTGGATATTTTTTAACTAGCGGGTCTAATTGAGATATTTTCATAACTTTTGGGTCTAGAAAATGAAATTTCTCTTGTAATATGCTGCCATTGTAATATGCTGCATGGGTGTCTTTCAAATGCTTATTAGAAGTGACATTTACTTAAGCAATTTAATACTTTTATTGTTTAATGGGAATGGAATTTTCGTTAAGTTTAATAGATATAGATTATGTATATAAATAGCCAATTTAAAGTTATAAATATGCAAATAGTCAAAGTTTGTCTTAGTTTAGTGTTTAGTGAAATAGCCAAAACGTACAGTATCTGGTTTCAAAATAAAATTTACTCCAAATTTAATTTTTTTTTAAAGTGATATTGTTTATAATAATCATCAAAAAATTTAATCTTAGCTGTCAAACAAATTTTGAAAACGTAAATTTGGTTATTTTGCTGAAAATTATAAATTTGGCTATTTTTCTTATCAATAAGTAGTTTCAAATGGCTATTTTGTACAATTTCTCCGATAGAAATTAGAATTTTTGTTAATTTCCATTAAGTAATTAAAAAATAAAAATCAAATTTAAATGATAAATAAAAGGGACTAAAATGTTAAAATTTTAAAAGAAATTACCAATATGTAAAATGAATTTCATCTTTATTAATAACATAAATAAATGAAAAACATGACAACAAGATAATGAGTAAAACTATATAATAAAAAATTTTATCAACCTGATTATAGAATATAAATTATATAAACGTAATTATATAATAAATACTTTATATACTTAACTATATGATATAAATTACATAAACTAAACTATATTAAAAAAAATAAGAATATATACTTAAATATATCATAAATATTTTTTAAACTTAAGTATATAATAATAACAAGAGATTGTTGTAGAGAATGTGCAGAGAAATTTTGTAGAGATACTGTTGTGATTGTGAAAAATGAAATCAAAATTGGGCTATTTATAGTGTTGAATTCATGAAATTAAAGAAAGTGTAAAAGTTGAATAAACTTTGGATTCAAACGGTAATAAACGGTAACATATTTTCAGCCACAATATACGACTAACAGAAATAACATTTTGTCTTCTTCTGCCAAAGCCTCTGCCACTTCCACGTGCCAACATAAATTTTTTTGGCATTTCTGTGCCACACAAAACTTGGTGTTTCCGTGAGGGAGAAGATGACATGCGGAAGAGCTTGCTTCTAATAGATGCCGTTCCGAAGCCCCACCATGAGTGACATATCGATATGCTTGGTGGTGCATAGACATACACTACAAGAAATACGACATTTAGCGACGAAACTATTAGCGACGATTAAATCGTCGCTAATTAATCGTCGTTAATCACCATTTTAGCGACGATATTATCGTCGCTGATTATTTGGTGCCAAAAATATTAAAGTTTGGCGGCAAAGATAATTAGCGACGACAATATCGTCGCTAATTATTTTTTGTCGTCACTAAGTTCGTGGGAAAATCGTTAGCGATGAAAAAATCGTCGCTAAATAGTTATGAATTCAGTTAGCGACGATAATATCGTCGCTAATAATTTAGAATTAATTTCGAATTTTAAAGAGGGAAAAATCCCTCCAATTTAATTAAAACGAAATCATTTCTAAATAGTTTTATGTCGTCGCTATACATTTAGCGACGATTTTATCGTCGCTAAATGGTTTCGAATTTTAACGAATTTTAAAGAGAGAAAAATCCCTCCAATTTAATTCAAGCGAAATGATTTAGCGACGAGAAAACGTTGCTAAATATGTTATAAAACATTTAGCGACGAATAAGTCGTCGCTAAATGCCTGGTTATGAACTGAAAACGTAAGTTCAATTAGCGACGAAATGTAAACATTCAGCGACGATAATATCGTCGGTAAATGTCTTTAAATACCAGATCGTGCGTTCAGTTTTCCCCATTTCAGTTCTACTCATTTCAACCTAAATCCCCAAATCAAAAACGGATTTTATCCCCTCCCCGTCCTCCGCCGCCGTTGTCCTCCGCCGCCGCTATCCTCCGCGCCTCCGCTGCTGTCCTCCGCTGATCCTCTCCTCACGTCTCTCTCTCTCTCCTAACCGGCCTCTCTCTCTCTCCTCACGGTTTTCTCTCTCCGGCCGTGCGTCTGAAGCTGTGCCGTCCTCCGCCGGCTTTCTCTCTCCTCACGTCTGTAAGTTTGTCGCTATCCCTCTCTCTCTCTCTCTCTCTCTCTCTCTCTCTCTCTCTCTCTCTCTCTCTCTCTCACTTTCACTGCTCTCTCTCTCTCCCTTTTCTGCTCTCTCTCTCTCTCCTCCGGTTCTCACGCCTCTCTCACCCCATTTGCAGGTCACCCGAGTTCCGCCGCCATCCTCCGCCGTTCCGCCGACGACGCCGAAGTCCGCCGTTCCGCCGACGCCGCCAAAGTCCTTCAGTCTGCGATATATACAAGTATATATATATATATATATAAAACGAACGGCGGGACGACAAAGCAAACGTCGCGACTAGTGTTTTATTAGATATTTTGTATATAGTAGATTATTATTTACATATTTCTCGATAACCGAAAACGTACGTAACCGGATTTTATATATTTGTTGATTTGGATAATATAATTTGGTTTTTATTTGATTTTTCATTTTAGAATTTCATAAACAAAAAACCATAAAAAAATTAATAATTAACGACGAAAAAAATTAAAACAATAATAATAATAATTAGCGACGAAAAAGTCGTCGCTAATTATTAAAACACTGGAGGTATTAGCGACGACTTTTCCGTCGCTAATTCGCGTGGGAAATTTTCCCGCGCGAATTAGCGACGGAAAAGTCGTCGCTAATTATCTTTCACAAAATTAAAAAAAACCTTTTCGTTACAACATTTAGGGACGAAATTATCGTCGCTAATCTCGTCGGTAAATATTTAGCGACGAATGAATCGTCGCTAAATATATTTAGGCACGGACATTTAGCGACGATAATAATCGTCGCTAAATATATTTAGCAACGATTAATGGGTTATTACCGACGAAAAAAATCGTCGATAATTGTTGTATTTGTTGTAGTGATATAGTTCAATCGTTTAACTACTTATTTTAAGAGATACACATATTTTATAGTATACGTACAGTTGTCTATAAAGTTTGATTATCTAATGCTATGAATTGCTTTTGACCTTTTTTATAATTTTTTTTAGGGACAATTAAGTCAGGAACTCAATAGTCCATCATCTTTTGAAAAAATAGCCAAAGATTCATTTAATTAAGAAAATAGTCAATCAAGTCGAAGTTAATTAATTAACTAATTAGGTTGATTTAATGTATTTTGAAAAATAGTCTATCAAACATAAGTAAATTAAATTAAATGGTTTAGTTAAGGGCAATGTAGCGAAATAGACAAAATGAAACTATGAAATTTGTTTTTAGCCCATATTTCACAACTTTTAGGGAAATAGCCAACAGACTTATGTGGCAATAATTTAGGTCTGATTTACCCTTATTTATTAAGAAATTCGTCATTTTCTCTCTCTTACTTTTTTCCTACATTTTTTTACATAAAAACTTCAAAAAACCATATCGATCTCATATGAACTCGAAATTGAGTGATTCCAAATCCTACGGATTCGTGACGCCGAGATCTTCAAAAATAGATCCATTGTGTTTGATGAAAAATCATGTTTAATACCATAGATGTAGAAAAATCACGTTACTACATTAAATATGGAAATAACTGGAAATTTTTTATATTATAAAAAAAATGGAAACGTAACTATGATGCATTAAACATAATTTTTCATCAAACACAATGGGTCTAATTTTGAAGATCTCGACGCCACGAATTTGTAGGATCTGAAATCACTCAATTTCGAGTTCGCATGAGAAAGATACAAATTTTTGAAGTTTTGATGTAAAAAAAATTATTTGAAAAAAAATAGGAGAGAGAAAGTGACGAATTTGTTAATAAATAAGGGCAAATCAGACCTTAATTATAGCCACATAAGCCACTTGGCTATATCCCTAAAAATTGTCAAACATAGGCTAGATCCAAAATCACACTTAAAGTGGCCTAGTTACTTACAAATCTCTTTAGTTAATTAATTAACTTCGACTTATTGAGCTATTTTCTTAATAAAATGAAACTTTGGCTAGTATTTTAAAAGAAATTTGAAAATGGGTTAGTTACAACAAATTTTTATTTTATTTTTTAAGTAGAAATTGAATAATAAAAAATTAGTAACGTAAAAAAAAAATACACTTAATATTGTACAACTTCATTCATAGATATATATTTCAAATTTGGTCAAAAAATACATCTTTACCTTCAATTTTTTTATATTAATTTGGGTGGTTTTTCTGAAAATAAATATATACTCTACTTTTTTTTGGATAAACGTGTAACACTCGCTTATTGATATTGGTTGCGTTTGGTTGAGATTAAAACGCCCTGTTTTTGTTTTTAGAAAAAACTAAAATGCTTATCCGGTGTTTGGCAAAACTATTTTTACAAAAAACTTTAAAAGTGATTTTAGATTTTGTACATGAGATATAAAAGCTAGGATTCTTAGTTTTATGAAAAAGTGTTTTTAAGTTTGTTATATAAATTACTGTAATATCCTCGTAATGTTTCTAAGTCATCTATACTTTGCTCAGGATGATATTTTAAATTCTATCTCCTATCGTAAATTGTGAGGATTTTAGTATCATAATACATAACTTTTTTTTTCTCTATCTCATCTTTTTTTTTCTATCTACGAGTGAAACTTGTTCAAAAATGATTTGTGCATTTTATTGGAATGTCGTTGGCCGTTGGAATCCAATAGTAGTTTGTCTTGCTACGTTATTTTTTTTTTCTCTTTGATTTTTGTTGAGAAAAAATTTTATTCATATATATGCATATAAATAAGCATATTAATAATCATTATTTAATTTTTAAGAACATGTTTATTAGTCTTTTTACTATAATATATTTATTTTACAAAACAATAAATCAATTTTTGTTACAAGTAACAACTGTTTTATAAACAGTATACTAAACACCCGTCAATTTAAAAAAAAAACAGTTTTTTTTCAAAAACTGAATCTAAAAGCACTTTTTTAAAAAGCAAAGCTATGTCAAACATACCATTATGTATTTGTAATTATTCTCTTAATCTTATTGCCTTTTCTAAAGGATTTTTATCATTTATTTTTCTTTTGTGCACCTGGTATCATTTCTTTACATCGCCTGAGCAACAATAATTTAACTGAAATCTAGACCTATATATGGCATTAAATAAAATAGAAGCTCACTCGTGCAATTTATAAAGAAGCGAGCAAAAAAATTTGATGACTAGTTTGTGCTCCCAAAATCTGTTGTGATTATGTATGAGCTATAGATATATATATATATATATATATATATATATATATATATATATATATATATATATATATATATATATTAAACTATCGGATACATTTACAATTTATTTTAAGAAAAAATGGTATCAAGTAGCCAATTCAAATTATGACTTTTGCAAAATAGTCATATTTCATTAGGTATAGCAAAATAGCCAATTGAAAGTACTATAACTTTTAATCCTGTATCGATTAATTTTAATCCATCTTTCATAAAGCTTACATTCTGTCTTTATAGTTCATTGGATTAAATTTAATCCAGCATAGATTAATCATTCTTGGGCTAGTTTGCTTATAGTTGACAAACTATGGCTATTTTGCAAAAGTTTAAGTTCTATTGGGTTATAAAGCTGCTGGACCCTTATTTTAAGGGTTTGGAGTAGATAAGTGTTTATTTCAAATTTTTTTTTCTTCAAATTAGACAGATCTAAGAGTATTTAGTTACAAACATTTAACTAATAGTGAACGAATTGACACTTTTAATTATTCGTTTGTAACTTAACACTCCTAAATTTATTTAATTTGAAAAAAATTAGTAATGTGGAATAATCAACTTATTTACTCATATCTGTGTATAATTCTAATATATTTTTTGTTTTTCAGGCATGATTATCTAGTCCCTAGATTATAGTATATTGACAGTAGCTTTAAAAATTCCATTTACATTTTAGTAACTATATTCCTAAAGTTTGAAATTTTTAGCCTTAAAAGTACAAAGGAAAAATATCACGAGTATCCCTTGTGTTTAATCGAAATGCGAGATTTATCCCCTCTATTTTTAGAAATATCAGACATATCCCTCCAGTTCAATATAAATGACATATACATCCCCTAAAAAATGTTATATTACAAATATCACCATTTTCGTTTATTTTTTACAAAAAATAATTTAAAATCCCCTAAATACCCTTAATGAAATAATTTTTTATCTTCTATTCTATATACAAAAAAATTAAATTAAAAAAATTTCTTTATAAAAAGTTAAGGTTTTTTTTTTATATAAAAGAGAGATTTTGATTTTTTTTATTAAAATAGTAAATAAATATTTATTCTATTAAGTGTATTTTGAGGAGTTCAAATTATTTTTTTGTAAAAAAATAAACGAAAAGGGTGATATTTGTAATATAATATTTTTTGAGGGGATGTATATGTCATTTATATTAACCTGAAGGCATATGTCTGATATTTCTATAAATAGAGGGGATAAATCTCGCATTTCGATTAAACACGAGGGGTACTCTAGATATTTTCCCAAGTACAAATAGAGTAATTATATTTTTAAAATACCAAGTATAATAAATTGCGAATCTAATGGTAAAACATAAAGCACCTATAGGTTACAACTCTCAACCCTTCTTAAAACTATTATTGCCAAGTGTGGATATCCCATCAAATACTAAAAATAATAAAAAAAATGGGAAAGTGAAATGAACAGCAGTTTTAAAGATAGACGATGGTAATTCTAAACTACCGACTACTTTTTAAAAATGTAAAAATACATGTATTAATCATATTTTGGATGGTTTTTCCATTTGAATTAAGCATATTAATTTATAGTGAAATTTGTTGTAACTAGCCAAGTTTGTCATTTTTATTAGGGGAATATCCAAAGTTTCATTTTATTAAGCAAATAACTCATATATTCGGCTCAGACCATAATGCATTCACTTCCTTCGCCAATAGGTTAATTTAATTAACGTACTGGAGTGATTTAGGTTAATTAATTAACTTATTGGTTGAATATTAGCTTAGGTTCTGATTTTTTTGTGAGTAAAGTTAATTTACTAAATGATTGAATTAGAAATTAGGTTAATTAATTGAATGCTTTGAATATCAATTGACATAAGTTCTTATTTTTGTGAATCTCAAATCTTTCACGAATCAGTTAATTAATTAACCTAACTCACTCCAGTACGTTAATTAAATTAACATATTCGCGAATTTACAGTGAATCAACAAAATCAAAGATTTTTCTTTCTCTTCTTCTTTTTTCCGCGGCGAGGATTCGTCGAGGCCTCCGTCAAACCGATTCGACTCGAGGCGGAGAGTCAGCAGTCTCAGGAGACGAGTGAGCTCGGTCGTCGGAATCTCGCCAGTGACACGGTTATGCAAGAAATCCAATCTTTGCACTCGTCGGAGCTTCGAGATCCCAGAGCAGGAGGGCGTGGCGGCGGCGGATGGGGTGGAGGAGTCGTCGTCGGAGAGGTTTTGGACGGCGGTGAGAGGGAAGAGTTAGGGTTAAGGGAGGTTGTGGATGATAGGGGTAGTTTAGGTAGTCTATTAAAATTGGACTATTTACTTAATAAAATGAAACATGAGTTAGTCCCTTAATATTGTTGAGCCAATTTTGCTATTCTTTAAAATAGCCCTAATTTATATTGTATGTTTTTAATGAACGTGTTTACATGTATTGAAATTATTTATATTTTGATACATTTGCATGCTTAAAATGTAAGTAAATGTAAACATTTGAAAAATTGATTGAATTTAAAAAGTAATAAATTGTCAAAAATTTAAAAAATACATTAACTTTAAAAATTTGAATAGTTGAGAATAATAGGTTTTCAAACTTAATTTTCTTTAATTAATGTAAACATTTTGTTATCCATAGCTACAGCTCTCGAGTATGAGATCTGTCAAATGGATGTTAAAACTGTCTTCCTGAATGGCAATCTTGACGAGCGCATTTATATGGCTCAACCAGACGGTTTCGTGAAAGAATGTTAAGAGACCAAGGTTTGTGAGTTGTTTAAGTCCATTTATGGATTAAAGCAAGCATCTAGTGTCGCTCTCTCAAGCATCTTATATTGATAAGGTGATGGATCGCTTCTCGATGCAAGATTCCAAGAAGGGTCAAACACACTTTAGGCATCGAATCTCACTCTCTCACAAGTGATTAAGGACATGAGAAAAATTCCTTACGCTTCAACCATAGGAAGCCTCATGTATGCTATACTTTGCACTAGGCCAGATATCTGCTTTGCAGTTGGCGTAGTAAGCCGTTTTCAATCCAACCCTGGACCCGAGCACTGGATTGTTGTTATGTTCTCAAGTATCTTTGGAGAACTAGGGACTTGATACTTACATATTCAGGTACTGACATGACTATGATGGGATATATGTGACGACCCGACTTTTCGGACCGTCTTACTTATCTTACTTTTTAAACTTTAGAAAATTCTTTAGAAAACTTGGAGGATTTTTTTTTTTTTTAAAAACATCGAATAAAGGCGAACCAAAATTTTAAAGATCTTAAAAAGAAACAAAACATTAAGAAAAAGGTAAGATTGCATTTAAAACAACTTAATTAGAAAAAATACTTAACCAAAACTGAAACCAATTTTAAACCAAACATAGCGGCAATAATACTACAACATAATCCGTATTCTAAATCTCAACCAAATTAGAAAACTCTTTGAAACTTCATAACTTTTAAATAATTGAAAATAAAAACTTTAAAAAAATTTATTTCTAAAAGACTTGTAGCAGAAGACGTATTTCTTAATAACGAAAACAAAACTTTAAACTTTATTTCTTAATAACTTGTAGCGGAAGACTTATTTCGTGAATGGAAACCATGACCCAACCCTCTCGCTATCGACGTCGCTAGTCCGCCCTACTCAGTTTCTTGTAAGATATTTACCTAAAACACAGACGTATATTTTTTTTCGAAGAGATGAGCTTACGCTCAGCGAGAATAATATAAAGCTCACAAAATAAAAAGAGTAATGCAATGCATGAACCGGTTATTAGTATTTTAAAACTAAACGGTGACTTGATTTTTCTTTTCTTGATTCTATCAACTTTTAATTCGGGGTGCCCCTAGGGTAGTCGTACCTATTTCAGTGCACACTTTAGAGACGAAGATATGGGGTTGCAAGGTCCCACACTTCGTTCTATCTTATAAAGTTATTAGGGCCTCGGCCCGAGAAATTTCCCCATTTGGGCCCGTAAGTCGGCTCGAGAAATTCTCCTTAAGACCTCCGTAGCTCGAGGTGGTACGACTCCCTTGCTTATCTTTATCTTTTCACTTTTTTTCTTCGTTACATGCACGAATGACGTATGACATACAATAAACATGATAACATGACTAGAAAAACAACATGATATAAGTATTATAATTTATAACATATCATCACATAACATATCGTACCATATCATATCATCACATAGCATACCATACCATATCATATCATAAACTCAGCATATCATAACATATCGTTCATAATTTATCATACCATACCATATCATATCATATCATTACATAACCTACTATACCATATCATATCATAAACTCCGCATACATAACATATCATACCATAACACACATATGTCAAACAATCAAACAATAACAATTTCAAAAAAAAGTAATAAACTCATTCAGATCATATAACACTTAATATATTTTTGAACTAATCTGTGTTGCAGTGAGATTATTCTCACTTTCGTTTTGGAAAGTACGATCGTTGATCATGGACGGCTCAGGAAAACTAGACGGCTCAGAAAAGCTAAGCGGCTCGGAACCTAATCGACGGAAAAGATTTTCGGGGATCAGCTTAGAAACGGATTTCAAGACATACTTTAGATTCTGGAAGTTTTCAGAAATGACATTCAACGTAAAATTACCAAAATACCCTTGGCTATTAGAGTTTCGGTGAAAAACTAAAACTCTAAGAAAACTTTTGTAAAACTTCCAGTACATATAAAACATAATTTTGATCACTTTTTGTAAAGGCACCACTGCCAAAATAAGTTTTTAACTATTTATTAAAAATAAAGGAAGTGCTAAAATCTAACTTTAAAATTTTTGTCAAAAACTGTTTGTGCGCCGTTTTTAAAATAATCAGAAAATATTCTTTATTTGATAAAAAAATATTTTTCGATTAAAGGTTTAAATAGAAGACATTTAAACCTAACTTTTCCAAAAATAATCAAAGCAAAACCAAATTTTGTGAATCCAGAGTAAGTGTTTAAAATCTGAAAATCGGGAATAGGTCTCAGGTTAGTGCATTGATTTGAAAATAATCGGAAAATATTCTATATTTCATGAAAATATTTTTTGATTAAATATTTAGATAGAAGACACTTAAATCTAATGTTTTAAAAAAGAATCAACGCAAAAACATACTTTTTGAAACCAGGACAAGCGTTTTAAGAAACCGTTTTCAAGGAATCCGAACCAGATAAGGGAGAGAGAGCAGAGAAGAAGCGTTAAAAGAAGAGGATGAGATGCTTATATGTGGTTTAATTAAACCCTAATCCTACTTACTTTCTTAAAAAATAACAATTATTATTATTATTATTATTATTATTATTATTATTATATAAACATATAAAACCTACGTCACTAATTAGTGCATAGTATAAAGTTATCATATATATTATATAATACACTATATTATCTAATCATATATACATATTCATATATATATACACGTACAAATAAGTTAATTAGGTATATATATATATATATATATATATATATATAACGTATATATACATAACTTAATTATAATGTATAATTTGTATACAAAATATATATATATATATATATTCATAATTTGTATTTTAAAGAGTATATTAAAATTCAAAAATACACCAAAACACACATAAGAAAAACTAAAACTTCAAAAACTACCACATAAATAAATCATTCACTACTACTTTATTAAAAAAAATTACTAGCGTCACTCGAACACCAATATTTTAACTTTTTTATTAAGCTTAAAATTTGGGATTTCACAATATACCTACTCCGATTTTCAAGCGGATAAGGAGTCCAGGAAATCCACTTCAGGATCTGTGTTCATCCTAAATGTTGGATCTGTTGTTTGGAGGAGTATCAAGAAGTCTTGCATTGCTGACTCCACAATGGAAGCAGAATATGTGGCTGTTTGTGAAGCATCCAAAGAGGCTGTATGGCTTAGAAAATTCCTTAAGTATTTGGAAGTCATTCCAAATGTCGACGAGCCCATGACCCTTTGTTGTGATAATAGTGGGGCTGTCGCTAACTCAAAAGAACCTCGAAGCCATAAATGCTCTAAGCATATTGAGAGGAAATATCATTTGATTCGAGAAATCGTGCAGCGCGGAGACGTGGACGTGAAGAAGATCTCGATGGTGGACAACCTGGCAGATCCATTCACCAAAGCCCTAGCAAACAAGGTATTCGACTAGCATCGGGATGAATTAGGCATGAAGAACTACTCACATCTTCTTTGAGTCAAGTGGGAGTTTGTAGTCATTGGTGCCCACAAGAAGAGTAGTAGTCTTTACTTATGTACATTTGATGTAATAAAGTCTCACAAAGACTCTTGCTTGTAACTGCTGAATAATTAATAAAAGTTGAAACGTTCATTCATTCTTCCTTGTCTGTTTGAAGCTTTATAATAAACTATAGTCTTTAGTCCTTAAACAAACCTAACAACAAATGAAGAGTCAAATATAGATTTGCATGAACAAACTCTTCATGGTTTGCTTAAAACAGTATATTCACAATCTAAAGATCAAAGGGCTATTGAGTATGATTGTTAGGAGAATCTATGATGTCTGGTTATGAGGTATTGAGAGTTAGACACTCTATAATTCTTCCTAGGTATCTTCTGAAGGTACTGAATTGACCAGTGCACTTCTAGAGACAGAATAAGAAGAAACCATTTAACCTCTTATGTCTCGGAGTCACTATGTATGAATTGCATCATGCTTAACTCAATCCTGAAATGAGACATGTCATTTAATAGCTTACTTATTCTCATTTGGGAATGTTAGAGTTCTAGATTCACTATGTGATATAGACAAGACCTATTGGTGAAATACTAAGTTATGAAGATGTCATGAACAACTTTGTGAAGATCTCATAGATATGGAATTCATGTACAAGATTGCTGAAATGTAATGTATATCACTTCATGCTTTGTTCCTTGGAATGTGAATAAATGAACTGGCCAGTGTCCAAATTGAGTCATGACTCTTTTGGATGAATCAATGTGACTTGTTAGCTCCTCGTCAATACATTGTTTCTAACTTATTCACAAGCGACAAAGGAGTTGATGAAATAACAACTAGAAGGGTAAAATGATAATTCTGTAAATCCCATCTAGTTGATGATATTCATGAAGGGTAAACATAGATAATATTCAATTGATCCACTCATTACAATTAAATAGAATTCATGAGTTTATTTTGTGTATTAATGTATGAAGATACTTGCCAAAAGAAAAAAGAGGAAACAAATTTCCTCTAGAAGGAAACATGTTGGGCGGCCAAGGGAGAGAAAAAAAAAATGAGGAAACAAACCCAAGGACGTTGAATGCACATGTTGCACGTCCAAGATGGGTAAAGAGGAAACTAGGATTTGCTCATGAATATGTGAATGTCAATAAATAACTTTTTTGACATTGTGATATGATGACAATGAGATCAAGTCACATGGCCATATTAATGTTATTGGCCCTTGAGGATTGAATTTCATTTCATGGAATTTTATGTGAAAATTCTTAATGGGCTTTTCTTATGTTGTCATGAACAAATAAAGAAACATCTAGAAGATGTTCTAGAAGCCTTGAATTCCCCCATACCAAGAGAGAAAAGAGAGATTATTTTGTGCATTGATGTATGAAGATACTTGCCAAAAGAAAGCGATGAAACAGATTTCCTCTAGAAGGAAAGCACATGGGCGGCCAAGAGAGAGGCAAACAAATGAGGAAACAAATCCAAGGCCTTGATGGCTCAAGTTGGACGAGTAAGAGGGGAGAAATAGGAAACAAGGATTTGCTCATGAATATGTGATATTCAATGGAAAATAGGAAACTACCTTTTCAAGGCAAACCTCCTCCTATAAATACCCCACCTCATTCACAATTAACAACACACAATTTTAGAGATTGAGAGTTTCTCTCTCTAGACTTGTTGGCCACCCATCTCTCTATCTCTCTCTCTCTCTCTCTCTCTCTCTCTCTCTCTCTCTATCTCTCTCTCTCTCTCTCTCTCTCTCTCTCTCTCTATCTCTCTAACCCTTCTTGTTCTTTTGTTTTGGCACCTAGGTCCTCATTAGACCTAGAATTTGTTTTAGCTCTTTGGCTCAAAGACTTGTTCTTGAGTCATCGTGTTTAAAAGTGCCCACACACTAAATCCAACCATTCTCTTAAGAGTCTAGTGGTAGAAACTTTCGTGGTTGCTCACAGGTTCAAGAAGACTAGTGGGAGAGGCGAGCTACGTGGGGAGACGAACGTTTCAACCTTCCGAAGGCTTCTCAACGTTCAATATCCATTCGAGGTTGGTATCGAGTAAAAAATAAATTGTTGGAATCGATCTAGGGTTTGAGAAAATAATTAACGCTTCGTTAAGCGGCGGAATTTTAAAAATTTTCTTTTACAAGTAAAACAGTTTTTACTAACCTAGACAAGTGCAAGTACATGTAATTAAAAACCAATATGAGCTATGAAGTTCACTAACCTTTCTTGAAGCTTGAACCTTGTAGAAGCTTTTGGAAAGTTGCAACGCTCGTCTCCCCTCGCAGCACGTCTCTCTTCCTTTCCTCGGCACCTCGAGCAACCACGAAAGTTTCTATCACTAAATCACTCGAAAAGAAGGAATCAGTGAGTGGGCACTTTTAAACACTACGACTTAAGAACGAGTCTCGAAGTCGCAGAGCTAAACACTAGGTCGAGTGAGGACCTAGGTGCCAAGACAAGAAATAATCGAAAATAAACTAGAGAGAGAGAGGATTTTCGGCCAAGTTCTAGAGAGAGAGTCTCTCAAATCTCTTAAACTTGGATGAATCAAATGTGAGGAAATGAGGCTCCTATTTATAGGAGAGGTCTCACCTTCAATAAGGTAGTTTCCTCTTCTATAGAATATCACATATTCATGAGCAATTTCCTCTTTTTTCCCTTTGAGACACTCGGCCAACTCAAGGCTTCTAGAAGCCTTGATTTGTTTCCAATTTTGTTCAAGGCCTTGCCTTGTCTCTCACTTGGCCGATTCCCACTTTCCTCTTGGAGGAAATTTGTTTCCTCTTTTTCTTTTGGCAAGTATCTAAATACATTTATGCACAAAATAAACTCTCCTATTTCTCTACTAGGGTAGGCGCCCAAGTCTCTCTAGAAGGAGCTTCTAGAAGCTTCTTCATTTGTTCATGACAACATGAGAAAGGCCCATTAAGAATTTTCAATAAAATTCTCATGAAATGAAATTAATTCACAAGGCCCAGTTAATCATATTATGGCCGAGTGACATTAAGTCATCAAATGAACTTGTCAAAATTTATTGACATCCATTTCATCCTTATGTCTCAAAAGACAAAAATACCCTTTCGACAATTTTCGTTCTTGTTTTGACTTAGCTTCCAGTTTAACTATTCCTATCGATGTGATTCGTGACAGTGACCTCATGGACCCAAATGAACAAAGCTTGAGCTAAACACTTGGACTCAAAAGTTCACAAACCTTTTCCAAGTTTAGCTTAATGTCAACTGACTCCACTAAAGAGCTGACACTGAAAATCTCTCGGTTCAAATGAATTTATTTTCTACTCAAGAATTCGACCTAATTATGATGAGCGGATCCACTGAATATTATCTATGCTACCCTTCATGAATGTCATCAGCTAGTCGGGATTTACTAAATTACCATTTTACCCTTCTAGCTGTTATTTCCTCAACTCCTTTGTCGCTTGTGAATAAGTTAGAAACAATGTATATGACGAGGAGCTAACAAGTCACATTGTTTCATCCAAAAGAGTCAGGACTCAATTTGGACACTGGCCAGTTCATTTATTCACACTCCAAGGAACAAAGCATGAGGTGACATACATTGCATTTCAGCAATCTTGTACATGAATTCCATATCTATGAGAACTTCACAAAGTTACTCATGACAGACTCACAACTTAGTACTTCACTAATAGGCCTTGTTCGGAATCACATAGTGAGTCCGAACTTTGACTTTCTCAAATGAGAATACTAAGGTGTGAAATGGCATGTCTCATTTCAGGATTAAGGTAAGCATGATGCAATTCATACATAGTGACTTCGAGACATAAGAGGTTAAATGGTTTGTTCTTACATTGTCTCTAGAAGTGCACTGGTCAATTCAGTACCTTCGGAAGATACCTAGAAGAACTATAGAGTCCCCAACTCTCAATGCCTCATAACCAGACATCATAGATTCTTCTAACAATCGTACTGAGGTCAATAGTCCTTTGACCCTAAGATTGCGAATATATCGTTTTAAGCAAACTACGAAGAGTTTGTTCATGCAAATCTACATTTGTCTCTTCGTAAGTTGTTAAGTTTATTTATGGACTAAAAGACTAAGGTTTTATCATAAAGCTTCAAACAAAGAAAGAATGAATGAACGTTTCAACTTTATTAATGAATAGATAGGAAATTACAAGCAAGAGTCTTCGTAAGACTATATGACATCAAATGTACATAGATAGACACTACTACTCTTCTTGTGGGCACCATTGACAACATAAATGTAGTTTTAAATTTTAAATACTATGTTCATGCACTTTGTTGGACGGCGGGTCGAGGGTGGTTGGGCGACTGGATCGGGGGAGGGCTGGGCGGCGGCTGGTCGGAGAGAGAGAGTGAGATTGAGAGAGAGGGTAAGAAAGAGAGAGAGAGAGAGAGAGAGAGAGAGAGAGACGTACCGGAGGAGAACGGCGTGGTTCACGGCGGAGGGCGGCTGCGTGCGGGGCTGGGCCGAGGTCGAGCTCGCCGGAGACGGGCCGAGGAGAGGGCTGGGCGGCGGCTGGTTAGAGAGAGAGAGTGAGATTGAGAGAGAGGGTGAGAGAGAGAGAGGCGCACCGGAAGAGGACGGCGTGGTTCACGGTGGAGGATGGTTGCATACGGGGCTGGGCCAAGGTCAAGCTCATCGGAGACAGTTGTAGAGAGAGAGAGACGAAGTTGCAGAGAGATAGAGAGAGAGAGAGAGGTGACGAAATCATGCGAGGAAGAAGAAGGCTCGGGTATTTATAATACCCTAAGATTATTGGGTGCGACACCGTCACACCTAATAAACATATTCGGTGCGACATGTTGCACCCAGCGTCACACCGAATATGAAATCACACAGCTAAAAAATTTCGGGGGATTTTCCACACTGTTTTAAATTTTAAAACCTTTAGGTGCGACAATAGTCGCACCTAAAGGTATTTGGTGCGACGATATATTATCCGGTGCGACATTGTCGCACCGAATACCACTTAACTTTAGCGAAATTTTTAGTTACCTGGAGGGTGTCAGGTGCGACATGTTGCACCTAATACCCTTCCGCACAAGAAATGTGAATTTGTAGTAGTATTACCTCGTTGGAGTCGTCAGAATGTTTTCTCCTCGAGGTCCTTCCCCTAAACGAAGTAGAGAAAATAAGCAAAATGGGTGCGAAGGTTTCCTCCCGTCGCGTGGTCCGACGCTCAACATTAACTCAATTTTGAAGGTAAAGATATGAAAATTGGGATCTTTCTTGAGTTATTATTAAATATGAGAGAATGAGAATAAGGAATCATTTTGATAGCATTTGGCCTCTCTCAAGTGTGTTGTCCTTTCACTCTAGCATGCGTGGGGTATTTGTAGAAGCTTTTAATTGTGGGGCTACCACTTGTGAGGGTTGGTTTGTGGTTCAATTACAAAGGCCTTCGACCAAGGTCCTCAGGACAGACTTTGTTGCCCGACAACGAAGGTCTTTGAGGCGGATTTTGTGGCTCGACGACGAAGGCCTTTTGGGAAAATCTTGCAGCTCTACGATGAAGCTCTACGCCGAAGATATTCGAAGCTCTATGAAATTCACTATGTGAAAAGTAGTCAATAGTCACAATGATCTTATAAGAACGTTCCCCGTCTCAAAGCTCTTTTTCTATTACTACCCGTGAAATTCAACTCGAGCTCCCTCTGGATCTGAAATCTCTCACTTTCACTCTCAAACACTCTCCCATGTGTATAGTAATCTTTGATGTCAACGCTCGTGAATACTCAATCACGAAATCACAAAACTCAAACAGCACTCTAACGCTCAATGAATCTGAAATAGCTTCTAGAGAATCACACCACACAAATAGTTTCTCAGTCTGCCGATCTCGCACGTCTAAGAAACCTAATTGGTTGAATGATTAATACGTCAAGACTACTAAGGGCAGAACCTCTTTCTTTTATAGTAGTTAACACCTCTGAAAGTCGAATTATGGTTTTCTTACCCATTCACACGGAGAAAATATAAGAAGAAGATTTTCTACAAAACATTATGGCGAAACAAAAAACTTATCAAAGATACAATTCTGCACACAGCAGTCAAGATGTCTCAATATATCCTGGAACATGTTATAAAATATCTTGTCGAACAAATTTATCATAAAAAAACCCAACAACACAGGTATGTAACAACGAACCTAGTCCTCGTATTCTTCGTTGGAATTTTTCGTAAGAAGTGTATATTAACTAGACTGTTGGATAGATATGACTAATAAAAGAAATAAATGAAATGAATTGATTGTTTTGAACTAAAAAGAATAAATAGAAAATGAGTAGTGGGAAGAGCAGAATCAGAGAATAGAAGACTGGTGTAAAGCAAGTTAGGACGGCACAATTTAATATGAATTAAATAACACATCAAATTAATTATTTAATCATATATATTCTCTACCTATCTTCCACATGCAAGTTGGGTTTTATGTATACTTAATTTACATTCTTGAAACTGAGCGCACTTCAAGTTCTTGATCATTTTGATAGAATAGAAGTAGAATCATTCTATCATTGCAAATTTTGATGGGTACACATAGGTTTGGCAGAAGGAAATAACACTTTTTACCAACTCAATTCCATGATTCGGTATGTATATAATAAACATAATGTTAAACTTTCTGACCTTAAGCTAGTTCCGTATATTTTTAGAACATAAAATATTAGAGGAACTTCCGAAAGAAAAATCTTTGTGCGAGTCTTCCATTCCAATCTTTATTGACATTAGAGAAAAATCTCTAATATACTCTCTCTCTCTCTCTGTGGAAAAATGTATTGTTCACCTAAAAAAAATAATGGGAAAGAACCGAAAGCAAAATCTGTGTACTCCAATAACTAGTCTGGATAACACTACATATTTCTTGTGATAGCTCCAGTGTCAATCCACATATTTATGGAAAAATAGAAAATTTAAGAGGCTCTTGTTGTAGTTTGTGGCATTTGTGCTTAAATATCCAATGAAAAAAAAATGCAAAATCTTTGTGCGGACCTTTCATTCCAATTCCAATCTTTATTGACATAATACATATCTATGTGCCTTTCTTTAACACTCTCTCTGGGAAAAAATGGTGATTACCCCCCCCCCCCCCCCCCCCCCCCAAAAAAAAAAAAAACTCTCTTTCTCGACATATAACTTAATTACTGAGTCAAAATCAATCGACGAGTGGCTTCAAGCAAACTTGAACCCCGTATTTGGGCTTGATGGTGAGTACTATTACCGGCGCGTGGCGGTAACTCTCGGAGAGCGTGAAGGTGAAGCGCGTGACAAGCATGGCGAGGATGATCTTGGCCTCCATGATGGCGAACGATTGGCCGACGCAATTTCTGGGTCCCGCGGCGAAAGGGATGAAGCGCCCCGGAACGAACTGCTTCGAAGCGAACCTTTCTGGGTTGAACTCGTTCGCGTCTTTGCCCCAAAGCTCTTCGCTGTGGTGGATCGCCAGAACAGGAATCCATATCGACAGTCCTTTTGGGATGTGAAGGTCTCCGAGCTTTATGTCCTCGAATGCCATCCTAGGAAGCACACTCGCTGGTGGGTATAGCCTCAGCGACTCGTTTATCACCATGTTCAGCTAAAAACAAAAAGACGTCTAAGCTTTGAGTTTCATACACAATGACGAATTGATGATCATGGGTACGCATATAGTTTAGTCATGGTGGACTAAGTCGCCATTTGTATCACAAATAATATATATATATATATATATATATATATATATATATATATATTACGATTATAACACTAAAATTTATTTGTGCGATATTCATATGCCTTGTCATAACCAAAAAATAAAATGAAAAACAGTTGTTGAGAATATATAAAATAATCATAATTTCAATGAAGTGCTATGTTTTACGATATTTAAAAGAATATATATTTGTTTTATTGACTTGCTAGTCTAGAACCAAAACACTCACAAGTGAAAATAAAAATATGAAAGATTAAGGGCATGTTTGGTTCTCCTCTCAAAAACTGTTTTTGAGTTGAAAAATTTGAAAACAAAAAACGAAAATGTGTTTGGTTTAATTTTTCGGAAAAAATTTTTAAAAAATTTTGAAGTTGTTTTGTAAAAAAGTAAAGAAAACTGAAAACAAATAAAATGTGTTTTTGGAAAAAAAAAATTCTTCTCTTCTCTTCTCTTCTCCTTCTCCTCATCTTCTCTTTTCATTATTTCAAAAACAAAAATAAAAACTATACCAAACACTTTTTTCAGTTTTTTCACTTTCTCAAAAACAAAAATGAAAACTGTACCAAACAGTTTTTTGAAAACAACTGCAAAATAATTTTTCAATACAACTACAAAAATTAGAAAATATAAAACAAAAACTTTTTGAGTTAACTACCAAACACAACCTAAGTTTCAGGAATAATTTTCGTTGGTGGCAAGTAACGCTAGAAACTTCTAATTATGCTATTTCGTCCCTCACTGGCCTACTCTATTCACTAACCCTCGTCCAAAATGGAAAACAGTCTAGTCAAATCCACATAAAATAAAATAACCACTACTTCACTCGCGAATACCATTTTCATAATTCCAGAACAAAAACAAAAATGCATTCACATCACATTTATTAGTCAAAATATCACCACAATCCTAGGTAATTAAAATACTTTAATGTTATAATCCATCTTAATTAATGTGAAATATCTAATATTCGACCCCGGTAGGTAGGTAGGAACAGAAGAGAGAAAAGAAAGGGAAAAAGTGGATGAGCAAATTTAGAAAAGAATATGAAGATTTGACTCGCAAAAGACGAAGTCGTGGGTACCTGTGTGAGCTTGGAGAGGTGATCGATGGAGGGCGGTAGAGCAGCGCAAACGTGGCGGACCTCTGCGCGAATGCGGTCCTGCCACGTGGGATTGGTGGCGAGAAGCATGACGGTCCAGGTCAGCAGAAGCGCGGTGGTCTCGTGGCCGGCGAAGAAGAAGGTCTTGCACTCGTCCATGATGAGCTGGAGATTGAGGCCGAAGCCGTTGTCTCTCTTTTGTTTCTGCATTTCGTTCAGAAGCATTCCCAGCAAGTCGTTGCCGTACGAGCTACTCCTTCCGATCTCCACGCAGTCCTTTCTGCTCTGTATGATCTCCATCAACAGCCTCTCCACCTCCCATTTCAGCGACTTTATCTCCCTGTTGTACTTGCTCGGGAAAAACCTACCAGTTTAATTATTTCCACCTTTTAGCCACGCAACTTCAAATACAACATTCGTTCTTCCACTACGTATTCCAGCAACGCATTAATTTCTAGTCAACCAATTCGAGTCCCCATACTCTTATAAAATCACTCAACAAGATCATTTCACTCTTTTTAAAAATAACATAAATAATAATAATAATAATAATAATAATAAAAACAAATATTAGACTGCGTAGTTGAGATCACGTACAGAAATTAAGCTTGAAGGAGCACATATGCATATAAAAGTTGTAATTAAACGTAAAAGAGATTGGTATATTTATGTTTACCTGCTACCGGGGAGGCACAAATGGCGGCTGGCCTGAGCGCACAGATTCTGCAGAAGCGTCAGGAGTTGGAAAATCTGTTTCCCTTTTTCGAAGCTACTATCGAACTCCGTCCGCGATATGATATCAGTAGTGAGTCGAGTCATGTATTCACCGATCTCAATCTCAGTCCGTCCCAAGTCCACCTCGGTCTTGAGCGTCCCAAGCATGTCCTTAGTGCATTCTACCATGTACCCCGCATAGCTCTAAAAAAAACAAAAAACAAAATACTTTATTTATATCTATATATATTTATTTTAGTATATATCCGCACTGAGCAAAGAATATAAATAAAGGCAATCCATATTTAAAATTAGATACCTTGAGTTTGTCTCCCATGAATGCAGGTGCAACGATGTGACGCTGGTGATACCAATCGTCACCGTTGGCCATCAACAAGCCACGGCCGATGAAGTGCTTCGAGCCTTGCTGTTGGTGCCACGACTTGCCGGAGATACTGCTGTACTTGGACAGAAGCTCCTTTATGAGCTCCGTCTCCGTCAAGCACATCCGCGGCTCTATCCCGTTCCAATAGATGAACCTCTTCCCTAAACAAAACCGGAAAATAAAAACATTAAAAATCAAGGTCTTGTAGTAAGGGTGAAATCGTAAATAGCCTCTTACCGTAGCGGTGGGACCAGGCGACGTAGTGGGGGAGGAGGCGGGAGACGATGTCGTGGGAGAGGGAGGACATGTCGTGGGCGGTGGAGTCGGCCACCATCGACGACATCTCCGGGAGATTCCCCGAGAGCGGCCGAGGGTGAGGCCCCCGCACGCCTTGCCTCTCCATGGCCCGCTTTATGCGCCGTGGGGTCACGTAGTAACCCCTCACCGTGTCGCCGATCAGTTTCATCACCAGGCTCATCGCCACAACCACTAGGACACCTGTCACCACCACCCCCGCCCCCATCTTAAATTAATTGCTCGTGTATATCTATGTGGGTGTGTGTGTCACTCAAAGCTTGTGTCGTTTTTCTTGGTGTTGTGTTTGAGTAAGTTTATGCGAGAGAGAGAGAGAGAGATTTGTGCTAATGGAATGTTGATTGTGTGTGCGTTTAGCGTAGGGAGAGAGAGAACAAAACCCGCCATTTATATAGAGCCCATTCTCAAACGGAAACAATTAATATTTAAAGGAAAATTCGTGGGTAAATGCTATATGGATTCTATTACCAAATAATTTGATTATTTATATATGATGATATTTTAAATTTACTTTTCATCTATGACAAAAACAAGGATTAAAATCTCGCATCTCGCGGCCGTATCGCACTTTTTTTGGGGGTATCTCGTCTCGTACCGTGGTATTTGATGAACGTTCGGGGTATTTCGTACCGTGTGGTATACCGCATTTCGCGGGATATACCGCAAAAAAAAGGGTATTCCGCGAAGTATTTGAACAACTTTTTAATTATGATTTTGTATAAGTTTAGGATACACAATCTATATAAATTTTAGAATAAAGTTTACAAAATTTTATACATGAAATTCTAAGTATAGTACAAATAACACATGTAATATAGAGTTCTCAAGCAAAGTCACACTAAATAAAGAAAACAAATAATTATACACATAATAGAGAGTTCTCACACAAAACAACACAAAATATAATAAGTGTACTACAAACCAAAGCATAGTAAAAAGTAGAGTTCACAGTCATTGTCTTTACTCGTATGTAGAGTGTCGAGGGCCCTGAAATGTATGAGGTTGTTGGTCTTGCATCAGGCAATACTCGTACCAAGTCATCATGTGAGCATATGTAGTCATATAAGTCTCCACGTGACGATCGTAATTATACTGATCTTATGCAACATAAATGGAGTATTTTGGAAAACCTGGTCGGTAATGAATACGAGGTTGGGGCTCATGTGGCTGGTAAAAATCCCTTAAAATGGGGGGAGAGACGGGGAGGACGGGGACAGGCACGGGCACTGGGACTATCATGGGATACTCAGGATAAGTGTAAGACCCGCCATGCGGGTCAGCTGGATGCGAGGATTCTGAGTCCTCCGGTGTAATCGAGAACCCACCGAAAAACTGTGACAATTGATCAACATCTTTGCTAGTAGAAGAGAATGACATTGCATCAGACAAACCTCCGTACGTATTACCTCCATATCCTGACTCAAAAAAGGCAGGATTCATGCGGTCGTATTCATCGTCCGTTTGTGGTACACTATATCCATCACCGTTGCCGAATTGACGATCGTATCCACCACCGCCACCGAATTGTCCGCCACGTTCTTCACCACCACCACCACCACCACCTCCTATTCAAAATTACTACATACATTCGGATTATAATAACTTCATATCAACAATCCATTAAAAAATACTCAACAATCCAATAAAAAAATTAATTCAAAATTAAAAAAAAAATTCAGTTTCGAACCTTATCGCGCGAGATCGGGGGTAACGGCGAGATTTGAGCAAGATTACACCTCCAGCGCGCAAGATTCGGGGGTAAACGGCGAGATCTGGCGAGATCTACCCAGATCCGGTCTTCAGCTGCGCGAGATCCGGAGGTGCTCTTTCTCTTCTTCTTCTTCTGTGGAATACATGCGGAAATGGGGGAAATTTTTGCAAAAAATAACTTCACTCGGGCGAGATTTGGGGGTATTATATACGCGAGATAGGGCGCGAGATTTGACCAAACTCGCGAGATATACTCGTATCCCTCTCGCACCTCTCCCAAACGCGAGATCTCGCGCGAGATACCCCCATCTCGCGCGAGATTTCAAACAACTAATTTCGTTTTTTCGCTCGTTAATTTTTATATGATCTCAATTGAAGTTCATCGTGACCATATATACTCCGATCAAAACCTATGTGTTTTTTGTAGTTTCGGGCAAAAATTTGACCGTGCAAATATCATATTTATTGCACACGCGCACCAAAAAAAAAGTGAAGGCTTAACTCAAATCTTCTTGTCTCATTGGTGTCCCCAATCAAAATAAATAAGACATGTTATCATTTTATTTAATTAATAGTTTATATTTGTTTAAAAATAAATCAAAATAATTAAATAGACTTATTTTGGTTAGAAGAACATTAAATGAAACACCAAAAATAGACAGAAGATCCGGATTCTTCAATGCAGCCCATCAAAAAATTATAGTTCCCTAATTTAAATATAGCGTAGGTAAAATATAATATATTATAACTATTGTGGTATATGAATAATCTTATATTTATGTCTATATTAATCGGATGTGGGTTGTGGTCTTCTGGGTTGAAATCTAAATGCTCGTCCCTGATGTATCTTTTTAGTCTTGCCTAAACTGAAATCTTCGTGTTCGATGAAAAAGAGATGATAAAGGGAAAAAGAATTGCTGGAAAATCAAAATGATAAGCTTTAACTTAAATACGTTGTAACTAAAGGATAAAATCAAATCTTGTATGCATGGTAAGATTGGGTAAGATAACCCACTGTAGATAACAAATTAACGAGGGGGGGGGGGGGGGGGGGGGGGGGGGGGGGGGTTATTTCTTGTGCGATATATCAAAAATAATCCAGAAGTAATTAGTCGTTTTTAAAGCAAATATCACTAGTACAAAATATAGCATCAGGTGCGACTTTTTTCGCACCTAAAAGTGCAAAAGTCGCACCTGAAAGTACTTTCAGGTGCGACTTTAGATGCGACAAAGTCGCACCCGAAAGTTCGCACCTAATGCTCTTAGGTGCGAAAAGTCGCACCTGAAAGTCTTGATTATCAGGTGCGAAAAGTCGCAACTGAAAGTCTTGATTATCAAGCGCGAAAAGTCGCATCTGATGCTCTTTATCTTTTAAAAAAATTTAATATGCTGATTTTATTAATTTTTATTCTAAATTTAATTATATAATAATTATTTCACAACTTTTTCGGTTACAAAGATAACTTTATAGTCGAACTCGATTTTTAATACATAACTAGGATAAGAATACTAAATAATTACGTGAATAATCAACGAGTTTAATAATGATAACATATAAAATAATAATAATGTGTTAATTTGAAACACTCGTACATAATAATAATAATTTTAAACGACTCATATATACAACTTGATGAACGCTTGTAACTAGTTCGAGTCGAAACCCGAAACAAAACCCGACTCGCTCTAACTTAACCGAAGACTCCTCAAGTCCCCGAATCGAGGCCAGAACCTTCAAGGTTCGTGCCGTCCCGCTGCCGAAACAGCAGCGTCCTCGTAGCCCCCGTACAAGCGATTCTCATATTCACGTCCCAAAACCGATTCAAATCGAACAAGGCCATTCCTATAATTTCAAAATCACAAACAGTCAAAATGAATCACATAGCCAAAACAAGTCTCACGGCCAAGTAAACACCCGACCAAAACAGGTCACACGGACATAAACAACCACACGGCCAAACATCAGCAACATCACAAACTCATTTCAGCCAAGACCAAATCAAAGCAATCAGCCAAAAATCATCATAAAACCAAACCATTACTTTTAACGACACACCGCACAGATTTCAGCCAAATCCACACCAAGAAATCAGCCAAAACAACTACAAAACCATAAAAATTAATACTCGATTCTCAGATTTTTGGTTTAACGACACACCACACGGATTTCAGTCAAAGCCAAACAATTCACACAGCCGACTCGAACTCAAATAACCAGTGAACAAATTCAGAATCACGTCACAAAACCAAGCTCAAATCCATATCAACTCAAACACTCGGCCAGCTTTAAACCAAAGGATTCCAAGCTAAAATCAGGCCTAACTCAAGCGAGTATTCAAATATCAATTCCAAAGTACAGATCAATTCACCAGACAACCTTGAAAATCAAAAGCCCTAAATTCAACAACACATAATCGAACCAACAAAGGCACCGAGAGAGAAACATCACTGGGTCCAACCAAAACCAAATCATAACAAGAGAATCATCACAAATCTCATCAAACACGAGCATAAATCAAGCAACCAGTGATATCCTCATCGAAATCAAACCCAAGAACTATCAAATTCGGAAATCCAAATTCTAAACCCTAAAAATCGAATTCCAATTTGGGGGAGAAATCCTATCTCACCTTGTTTGTGAAATCACGTCTCCTCGGCGCTCTCTCCCTCCTTCCTCGTCCATCCCTTCTCGGCCGGTGTCCTCGGCGTGCTCGCGCACGGCGGCGCTCGCTTCTTCTCGGTCGCGCGCGCGAGGTGGTGCTCGGTCTCGGTGGCTGCTGTCGGTCGTGCGTCCTCTCACTCGGTCGCTCTCCTTCTCAGTCTCTCGCTCTCTCGCTCCCCCTCAATCTCTCTTACTCTCTCTCTCTCGGCTGCTCAGCCCCCTTCTTCTTCTTTTCTTTTTCTCTTCTTCTCTTTCCTTTCCCTTCTTCTTCTAATCAGCGAAATTTTTAGAAATGTTTAATGTTTTGGACTTTATCAATCCCGCTAAATTTTTAGAAATGTTTTGGACTTTTGGGTGCGACAAAAGTCACACCCAAAGGTATGATGAGCTTTTGGGTGCGACTTTTCGCACCGAAATTAAAAAAAATCACTGAAATTTTTTGGTTACTTCAGTGACATTTGGGTGCGAAAAATTGCACCCGAAAGTAATTTTTGATGCGACTTTTAGGTGCGAAAAGTCGCACCTAAAAATTATCCGCACCGAAAAACTGTATTTGCAGTATATATATATATATATATATATATATATATATATATATATATATATATATATATATATATATATATACACACTTGTGCAGTACTAAGTCCACTAACCTCGAATCACGTCCCTTTGTGCATATTGAACAGCAAGCTGTATGCCACCAAATAGAAAATATTATCACAAAAAACTACTCATGATTTGGAATTAGACCGTTTTTTAGTGCAGTATATATTTGTTTATTTTTATAATAGATTAGATTAGATATGCAAAGCACATCTCATTATAATGCCTTCTCTAAAATCTAAATATATATTTTCATTTTCTATCTTATGTAGACAATAAATCTTTCTCCATCCGTGCAGGTCACCTCGATCAAAGAACTTATATAATACATTTATAAGAATATCATACTCACATCGATATAAGTGGGCATGTAATATATAAAAGAAGATACATACATACATACATATATATATGTATGTATATATATATATATATATGTATATTTAATTTCCATGATCTACTTAAAAGTAGTAATTAAGGATTTTCTTAGTATTATAGTGCACCACTACTCCGTTATACTCAATTAGATTAAATAGTCAAATTTAAATCATAATTTAATTCATTATTTCCAGAATCGCAGTTATATATAGAAAGATACAAAGATGTCCATTCCAATAATATTCTGTCAAAACTAGTAAATTAAGGTTTTGGTACGCTGAATAGTATTCAATCTGAAGAGCATTATTACAAGAAAGAAAACGAAAACATAATGTTATGCATTGATGATGAGATGAGAGTAAAAGATAATTAACTGAATGTAAAAATAAAAAATAAAAAGTAAGAAGACAAATATTTAAGGTGAATAATCTAAGAATAGTTAACGTGAATAATCTAAGAAAGGAAACAATTACAAGCAGAAGAAAAAAAAATTACTTTCGCAAGCCAAAAGAGACGATAATTGGCATCCAATTTGACGAGGATGGTGGCATTAAGCAATTCAGAACTTAGTCATGACTGAACGATCGGTTTTGGGGTAAACGGAGAGTGAGTGTTGCTTTCTCAAATATGAGTATGATGTACTTGTGAGGAAGACGAAGAGTATGAGATTTGCGATATGATAGTTCCGAAAATAACGAATCTTCTTGTGTATATGTATTGCTTCACTTTCTCATTATCCAAACCATAAATTCATAATTACAAAGCGGACTATATATCTTACTCATTTCGGGGAAAAAAAATAAAAAAAAATAAAAGGAGGAGGACAATTTGTAAACATCTTACACATCCATCTAAAAAACAATCATTAATTAATTATTACCAAAATATCTAGAGATAAGGTAAAGATATAAAATTGCCTAAAACATTAATAAAAATTGGAATAAAGTTAAAAATGGAAGGTTGTTTTTTTGCAAGTTATGTATGATATCTGTGTCAAACCGCCCAAGTGACCCAATTAGAGGTATTCTCGTCCATTCCCCAAGTCCCACACATCGAATAATCACTTGCAGGTTTTGTCTCCAATTCATTCTCATCTAATTTATCAGCCAGCGGTCGGGAACGTGGACGTAATAACACTCTCACAACATATTCCATTAATATATATATATATATATATATATATATATATATATATATATATTGCCTATTGATTGTCTATATATATATAGTATATATTTAGCTTTTGTACGTAGACCGTAAATTTTGACGAAGAAAAATATCAAAAGAAATAAGAGATTTAAAATGGATGAGTGTAAGTGGTATCTAGGATAGCCTAGTGGTAATTCCACACCACCTCCTGTGTGGAGGTCGTGGGTTCAATCCCCACTGCAACAAAGCTGCCTTAAAAAAAAAAAATTGGATGAGTGTAACCTGTAAAAGGTTTGAAATTTACTATTAAGAAATAACATATATTGTAGGCCCTGCGGCCCCTGCGTGGTATTACGTCGAAAAGAAAAAGAGAATTATTGAAAACGAACCATTCGAGTGTTTTAATTGTGTAGTCAGATTCGAATGTGAATTTCGTTCGTTCTCTAAAAATTGTAACGAGAATGTGAATTTCGTTAGTTCTCTGACAATAGTAAATATTGACTACTTTGCAAAAGCAGTTTGAAACTTTGAATACTAATCTAATCGCAAAGTATGGTATTAAGCGAATTTAAATGTTTTACAAAATTATTTAAAAATTTTGCTTTAACTTTCATGAACTAAAATAATTTTTTTTCTTTCAAATATATGCAAATGGGTACATAATGATTTCCCAACGTGTTTTATGATATAATAATATCATATATGTATATATGGTGTATGCGTATAAAGATTTGACGTTCAAATAAGAGCCCGAGAGCAACTTAAACATTGCAATCCATAAGTTTTAATTTAAGGTCAATGCGGCTCATGTAATTTTTTTTTTATATATAATTAGCTAGAAAAACTATAAAATCTACTTATTAATTGATCTTTAGTTTACTTATAACCGTTTGGCTACCTGAAGTTATAAAGTAGTAAAATTTATCTCCTATGACCATCAAACCTTAGAACTAGAACCCAAAAAAAAAAAAGTTTATGGATGAAGTTTACATTATCTGGCTATATAACATGAAATTTTCTTTAAAAAAAAAAGAGAAAAATATCATATATATCCTCTTATCGAAATATTGCGATTATTCCTCCAATTTTTAAAAATATCACATCTATACCTTCAAATTACTACATATATCATAGTATACCCTGAAAGCAGTCATTTATATATCAAAAATATTCCTTAAACTATTTTTTATTGGGAAAATAACACATTTATACCATGTGTTTTAGTGAAATGTCGAGTTTAACCCCCGGTTTTAAAAAATGTCGAGTTCATACCCTCTGTTTAACTAAAATGACGAAATTATACCATCTGATTAACTAAAATGACGAAATTATACCATGAAATAGACAACAGTGTCACAAATATTATTTTTATTGACTTTTCATTGACGTTGACTATAATATTTATATATAAACACCAATTATCTTTATTCATTCGCGTCATATATGTAATTTATTTAAAAACTAAAAAATAAACAACAGTATCTTAATTGTGAAGAACACGGAAAGAGGCAAAGGGGTAAACATCGATAGTTGATAGTCATCAAAATCGCATATTCGAACAGAGAATCCAGGATTTAGAGTTACAATTCGAACACGGAATGAAGTCATTTATTAGGAGGTATGAGTTTTATTATTTAATTTTAATTTAAGGCTATTTTTATTTCAAAATTGAGAATTTGGAAGTTAGGGTACTGATTTAGATTTGATTTTGTTTTTCTTATATAAGAATTAATATCAATGAAAGGGAGATTTGTGACGCTGTTATTCATTTAAGGGTATAATTTCGTCATTTTAGTTAAACAGATGGTATAATTTCGTCATTTTAGTTAAACAGAGGGTATGAACTCGACATTTTTGAAAACCGAGGGTTAAACTCGATATTTCACTAAAACACAGGGTATAAATGTGTTATTTTCCCTTTTTTATTTTACTTTTGACTTATTTACTCTAAATGATATTACATATTTATTTTTTATTTTATGAAGAAAATAAAATATATTAATGAATACCTACTATTTCTTAATTCTCAAAGATTAGAAATAAATAAATAAAATAAAAACTAGTGTGAAGACGGAAGGAAATCGTATTGGACACATATTTCATGCATTTTTTACTCTACGACAAACCAACAAAACCTCAAAGCTATCGTCATCGTTTTCTTGTGCCACCGGAACCAATCTCCAAATAACTCATTGTAAGAGGGAGAAGACTTTTTTTTTTTTTTTAATAAAATGAAAAGTAAATGGAGATTTTTTTTAATATAAAAATGAAAAATAAATAGAAAATCTTATTAAAGGTATTATGTGCATTTAATATAAAAAGAGTTATATTTGATTCGATACATTTTATAGGGTATACACATTATAAATAGTAATATGAAATGATACATGTGATGTTTATGAAAACTGTGAAAATAATCGCAGCACAAAGATATATGATATTTTCCCAAATGACCTACTAATGCACATCAGAATATAAACTATATCATGATTCATGAGTCATGACCATCTTTGAATATGTTCCGTCCATTCTTGGAATAAATTAATCAAAAGATAATGATTGGTGAGACGGTGCGTTAAACACACCAAGTATCATTCGATTACAAGGATAAAGTTTTATGCATTGTTTTAAAAAAAAAGATTTACACAAAGATTTTGAAGTTTTACGCGAAGATTAAGAATGTCATAATTGACGGAAAGGGTTTGAGAGAATAATAATCTGCTAATGATTTAAGATACCCTGTATATTTTACTTTTTTTTTTTTAGGAATGATTAATAATCAGTCAAAAATGATGTGAAAGGAAGATATAGATATATCTGCGATCCACTTTATGCATAAAAGAAAGGATTGTAATAGTAGAAGAAGAAAAACGTCTTTATAATTAAAGCAAGAAAAAAAAAATTATAGAGCCTCTCGAACATATTCCCATATTCTCGTGCGTAGGACTAAAATCGGCTATCTTGTTAAGGTGTATTTATTGTTCTTTGCACTGGTGGCCCTGAACTTTATGGATTACGGAAGATTAGACCTTCAATAATCTACTATTAACTTGACACCCGTGGTCTGTTAACCTAACTTTCGTCAATTCTTTTACGAAATTTGAAGCGTCTGATCTATGCATCCTTAATTTTTGTTATGATATGCTATTTTATGAAATAATGTAAACTAAGGTTGGTTGATGTGAGAAGAAAAAAAAAGATTAAACATCAAAAACAAAATAACCAATAAATTGTATATATGAAGAAGAAAACTTTAATATTTGAAAATAAAATCACTTGAAATGACCATTTTACTATAAAAAAAATATTAATGTCGCGATGATCTCACAGATTAGAGATTTTACATCTAAAGTTGACGGAAGGTGAGCACAACTATTTAGTTTTCAAAATTCACAAACCGCTGCTATAAACAAAAATTATAGGAACTAGTCTGTGAAACTAGTCATAGTCTGTGAAAATATTTAGTTTTGCACTTTTTGCCCATTTTAAAAAAATATATATTTTTTTCCCTTGAAAATTTATACTTTTGGCCCAATTTTTATAAATTTTTTACAATCAAGCCCCCCCTGAATTTTTTTTTTCAAATTAATCCCCCTGATGAGCTTTTCTGGCTCCGTCAGGTCCTTGTTGAAGATAATATTTTTATATATATAAGTTTTGGGTGATGTGGTCAAAAGGCTTTATATGCACGGGCTACAAAAGCTTGATTGATCAAAAAAAAAAAAAAAAAAAACCTTTATAGTTGTTCCTATTGTCTGAAATATCTGCTTTACATGAGTAGATAACTTTGATTAAGCAAATTGCAATAAATTTATCTATTCTACTCTAACAAAGCAATGATTCTCAAGGGTCAGAATCAGGACCGAGCTCATGGGATGGTTCGGTCATTTAGAACTTATCCTGTTTGGTTATTTAAGATTTTAATTATAGGTTTGTATTCCATGATCTTAAAAGAAAAGGAACTATTTAATATGACACGATGATAAGTTAATTTTAAACTCCTGTATCATACATACTGGTCTGTATGTATGTTCTCTTCTTTCTTATGCTTTATTTATAAACACAGATGAGAAAGTTCTTGTCAAAGTTTAAACAATATGAGGATTATGCTTGATACGTGCGTTTTATACGCGTTAAACTCCTATTTTTCGGCTTGAATTCCATGCGTTCTTGAGTGACTTTTAGTGTGTTTAATGTGTTTGTGAGTGATTTCCAGGTTCGAGGGAGTATTTTTGTGTTAAGGATGTAATCCAAGCAATTCAAGATGATTCAGACACGTTTGGACAATTTAGAGCAAAACAAAAAACACAACGTCATCTTCTGCAGGATTTTGAGATTTTGAATTGAATATTTTGGATGATCCAATTCCAGATTTGGATAGATCTTTCTCTTAACTTTCGAACGCATGTTTATTTGCAAAAATCGGACATCGGAGCAAGAAGTTACGACCCATTCAAAATCACTGCGCAACAGTCCAATTTATGAGATAATCACCACGATCAGTTTTTATTACTTCAAAACTGAGATAAAAATTGACTGGACCAAGGTCTTTGAGCGCAAACTGATTATTGAGTTGTGAAACAACAACTTTGATCACGTCCTTATTGCCGTTAGTTATCAGTATATCATCAACGTACACTAGAAGCATAATCAGAGAAGAGCTAGTTCCCTTGTAAAACAAGGAATTGTCTGAGGCTGAACTGCAAATAGTACATAGTATTTGAAACCATCTATAGACACATGTGGGACTAGTCCCCATAAGTCAGAATTGTTACGAGCTCAAAAGGTTTTGTGGTCTTTGAAAGAGAAGAAGGGAAAGATTTTTGATGCATTGTACCAAAGATGCAAGAAGAACATTTTGGAAAATTTTTTATTTCATTTATTGAAAAAGGAACTACATGACTCAGGACACTTGAGCAATGGTGGCCTAGACATCTATGCCAAACCTCGATCTCAGACTTTGAACAAGATACAGGACTAGCCTTAATTGAGCATGAGAGTAAGCAAGGACTAAATGACACTTTTAAAATAGACTTGACATTTCTACAATAATCATGACTACAACACTTATGTAAAAATTGACTACACAACATTTTTTACTCATCTATTGACTAGTACAGACAACATGCTTGAGAGAGCTTGACTTTGGTGAGGCTTGACTTGGATTTGGCTTGAAGGATGATAGGAAGAGGGGATACAGACCATCTCTAACAGCTCCACTCACTAGGTCTCGGCCATCTCTTCTATCCTTGATAAGACAAGCATCACAATTGAATTCAATGATAACATGATTTTCACAAGTGAACTGAGAAATGCTGAGAAGATTTTTTGTGATACTAGGGACATGAAGAATGTTGTTCATTTTGAGATGACTTTGTGATGAATGAATATGTAGGATGGAATCACCAATGTGTGAGATGTTCAGAAGAGAGTCATTATTACCTAAAGCCAATTTGGCTTTGCCTTTACCTACAACCATTACCACGCTAGCTCAGGTGCACCATGAATGTCGCTAGGCTGTGACGAAGATGCACCAGCATAGCTTGCAAGATTGACATATGTCTGTGTGACTTGCTCGAATTCAGCCGCATTGCTATAATCAAATGCCTACGATGTTGTCTGAGTGCAGTAAGCTTCTTCAAAAGGTTGTTGATCACAAATTTGGCTACTGTTGATAAGCAGCATTGGCTGACAGATTTGCAGATAAATCATGGTGATTGGAGTCAGTTGTGGAATTGAACGCTTCAAATATGAGCTCTTGAGATTGAAGCATGAATTGAACTTCTTGCAAAGTCAAATCATCATTGCTCGATGTCAAATCGACGACTATAGACTCATATTCTTGACCAACGCCGCCTAAGATGTACAAGATCAGTTCGTCATCGCTGATGATTTAACCTGAGGCATTGTGATTATCGACAATGCTCTTCATTTAAGAAGATATTCATCGATCGACATCGAGCATTTTTACGTTTGCAACAGGAAACGAAGTTGTAGAGATCTGGCTTTGGACAAAGTAGAGTTAAGCCTATCAATCGTGAACCAGACCTCCGCTGAGCTTCTGCATATGTTGACATGTCCAAGCATGGACTCCAATATGGACGAAAACAGCCAGCTCATGCGAAATTGGTCACAGCTCAACAAGTTCTCATACTATGGATTTGCTCATCGAATCTTCGTTTTAGTAGATTCATCTCTTGATTCGATGAACTGCGATGGATTTAGAGTAGTGTCGAACAAGATTCCATCAAATTCGTGAGTTCTGACAGTCAGAAGAACTTGAGATCTCCAAAGCACAAAATTATGTCGATCGAGATGAATTGGTAGCTGATTCAGATGCGCAGAAAATGTAGGAGCATTCTAAAACGTCGCTTCGCCGGAGACTGAAGACAAGTGCAATGTCATGACTGAGCAGTCACAGCTGGATCGAAAAAAAAAAATTAGAGCTCTGATACCATGATGATCCTCATATCTGTATGAGAGAATGAGGAGAATTGTATTGAATATCTCAAACCGTACAAGACTTACACCATTGGGTATTTAAACACCCAATCGTACCAAACTCTGTCAGCATGTCACAAGCACCTAAGCCAACTTGGCAGACTAAATAATGTAATCAACAACATTTATTCTTCTACACATAACGACAATGTAGGATCTGCCAATCTCTTCTTGTAGCTGACTTCATTACTACTCAAATTAACAGATAGTGTTGTGAACGTGTCTTCCCAACTTAGCCATCTTGCAGAAGAACTATACATTATCGACTAGATATGAATATTCCGGCTTCAGAACTTTATTTGGCTCTTTCCCTAGAAAATAACCCTCGATGAATATGACCAACCCAAGCTTGAAAACGTCATCTAGAACTTCACACGTATTAAACACCGAATGAATACAACTCATTCAAATCCACTTCAAGAAAGTACTCAGAGACAAGACGATGACTCGTGAGGTGTTGCTTCTCTTCTTCTGAGCCAGGTCCATCAAGCATGCTCATACCGGTAATGAGAGCATATGCAAGTTGTCCGAACCTGCATGGCTCCTTACCAAATTTGAAAATGATTTCATCATCCTTCAATGTAGTAAAAAATTGACTGAATAGGGTGTCCTCCAAAGGCGACAAAAGATCGAGAATCCTAAATCTATCCTTTACCATTTCCAAGTGGCATAACAGTGAGACGACATAAATTGAAAACATTGTAGAAACACAATGTAGAAAGAGAGAACAGAGCGAAAAAAATTCCATCGTACCTCGTCTTTTTCTGTCTTTTATCCGTTGTATTCTGTCGTCGGGGCTGTTTTGGCGTTGTAACCAGTCTTTTTTTTTGTCAAACAAACCTTTTAACCATCACAGGCAGTCTTTATTAGTCATAAGCCTTCGTATGGCATTATAAAAAAAAATTCAAACACCCCTGTTAACAATAATCCAAAAAGGGTGAAGATTAACCATTCAAACCCTAGCCCAAATCAAATTAAATACATCAATACACTTCACAAAAGGATTCCCAATGAAAGTCCAACACACAAATTCCAATCAGAAAGCTTTGAAAATACAAAAAAAAAAAAAATTCCGACCGCCGCACATCGTGGAGTCGTAGAGTTCCGGTCGTCGTCGTCGACCAGTCGTGCAGCATAAAGTTTGGATAATCCCGCCGTGTGTCAGAGCATCGTGCGAGAGCGAGTTCCAATCGTGATTTGTGCTGTAGCGTTTTTTGGCGTGACGAGAGAAGAACAGAGTGTGATAAACTCACTAACACACAGACAAAATGAAAAAGAAAGAGATGAATTGGTGTGGGCCTCACTATTCTTTTTTTTAGCTACTTTATTTTACTTAATTTTTAATATTTTATTATTGAGGTCTATTGCTGATTATAGTCCACTTTATAAGTTTACACTATGAAATTTCTCAAAAGTTTACTCTGTCTCAAAAGTCTATTGCTGATGGATAGCAGGTAGTGGGTTTACCACCGATTACAGCCCACTTTATAAGTTTACTCTATGAAATTTCTCTCGATCAATTTATTTTCTTTGTTTTACATGCCATCTAAGAGTTTCATGGACAAAAAAATGATAGAAAAGAGAAAGAGAAAGATGACTTAATGTGATCAACAAAATGGGGGGCAAATCGGGTTCAAATTAACCCTGGACCCAAATCAAATCAAATTATATCTCAATCAAAATCCATCACAAAGAAATCTCCACACAAATATCATCTTTGAAAAAAAAAAAAAAAAAAAAAACTAAAACTTGCCTTCTAGCTGACGAGTGTCACGGAGTTGTCGAGTTCTCTCTCTGTTGAGTCGTTGAGTTTCAGTCGCCGTAGAGTCATCGAGCCTCCAAGCATGTGAGCGTCTAGTTCACCCATTTTCTGTCAAGATTCACGCACGTGAAGAATTCAGAGTCGGAGAGTAAGAGATGAGAACGAAGGAGAGAGTGGAGTAAAGGACCAAAAAGAGAAAATAGACCCTTCAAATTTCTGGGATCCAATATTAACTTTTTTTAGTATTTTATTTATTTAGATGTTTTATGATTTTATTACGAAGGGTATTTATATCCTAAAAGCCTATTCCTTATAGTGTTAGAATATTGAGCCTTTCATTGTTTATGACTCACTCTTTAAGTCTAAAACGTGATATTTCTCAAGAGAAATAGTTTTTTTTTTTTTTTTTACAAACGTGGTCGGTACCACGGGAGAATATCATTAATACCCTCACTTAGGTGGCGGAGGAATACCGTGGTTACATCAAGGTACAAAGTCGCTAATAACATCTCGCATTGCGCATAGAGGGACAAACCCCATCCACCGCGAATCCGAGTTCATTCTAAGAGCATATTTAGTCATATTATGTGCCGCAACGTTACAAGAGCGGGGTATGAAAGAAATATCAAAATTAGAAAATGCTAACCTTCTAACCTTAATGTCCTCCAAGATCGTATCGAGCTCCGTAGCCTGTGTAGAATTTCTTTTAATCGCAAGAACCACCTCAAGACAATCGGAGTGCACGGTGAGCCGGGAAAAGCCAAGCTCCGACGCCAAACGCAGCCCTCCAAGCACCGCGTAGGCCTCCGCAAAAGAAGGGGAAAAACCGAAATTTCTCGCCAAAATCTCCGAGGCGATGAACCACCCCCGATGATCGCGAAGGACGCACCCCGTGCCGAATCTTCCCCTGGCCGAGTCAAGGGCCGCATCCACACAAATATTCATCGTTCCGGGCCGAGGGGGCTGCCACCGGTCGGTCGGCTACGAGCGAGGCGAGGGGCACGGTGGTGAGGCCACTTGGCTTGACCGGCCACCGCGTTGTTCCTATGATTTCACAATTCCCAAACCAAAACCACATAATTCCAAGTTACTAACCTCGAAGTTCTCCATGATTTTGATGAAGATTGAAGTGGCGTCTTCTCCCCGGATATCCTTAACGAAATCAAAGAAACTAGTGAACTCCGATATTTTACGGACCCTTCGGCAGCCCCATAAGCTATGCGTGACCATATCCGGTCCACCGAAACACCTCGGGCAGCGGTCGTTGTCGGTGATCTTCTTCCGAGAAAGGTTCGTCAAAGCCAGAATCCAATATTCGCACACCCGCCAAGCAAAAAGCTTGATTTTGGGTGGGAGTGAGAGCTTCCAAAGGGTCTTCCACCACCTCGCGGTAACACTCGGGATGGACGGAGAGGCACGATCAAGGGAAGTCATGGCCATGCGATCGCCACTCCTGACCGAGTACTCACCGTCGAGGGAGAAATGCATCGAAGCTTGTCGGGAATCCCATCTTCACTCACCGGGATGGTGATGATATCCTCCGCGTCTTCTTCTTCAAACATGGCTTGGACCAAGACTTCATTCCACTCACCGCCATTATGCTTGAGTTCCGCCACTCGCATATCCTCCGGAATAAGATACACATCGGAAAGCGCGGAATTATGGGACTGGGGAATCCAACGATCTCCCATCACATGCGCCGATTCCCCGTCCCCAATTCTCCATCTCATACCCCTCACAATAAGATCTTTACCCCACATCAAGCTCCGCCAAATAGAGGACCCATTCGGCTTACAAGCGGCATCAAGAATGTTCCCGTCGGGGTAGTAGCTCGCGCGGAAAACCCTCTCAACAAGGCTGCCCTTATTACGCTCAAGCCTCCACACATGTTTGGCAACGAGGGCTTGATTGAACCGCTCCAAGTCCTGGAATCCCAACCCTCCATCCTCTTTGTGGACTGTCAATTCTTTCCACTTGCACCAATGGATCTTCTTCTCGTTCTCTTTACTCCCCCACCATAATTTGGCGATGATCTTGTGAATGTCTTTAGTGAGCGTCTTCGGAAGGCGGAAACAACTAGCCACGTACCCGAAAATAGCTTGGAGGACCGCCTTGATGAGAACCTCACGTCCGGAGTGAGAAAACCAAATCCCCCTCCAAGATTGAAGCTTCTCCCAAATCCGATCCCATATGAACGCGAACAACTCACACTTCCTCCGACCCGAGAAGGTGGGCAGCCCGAGGTACTTCTTGTGGTGCGGGGTGATCGAGACTCCGAGGCTATCAGCAACCAAGGCTCTAGTCGCTTTTCGGAACGAAATGACCAAAGCACACATTGGATTTCGCGAAGTTAACGGCTTGTCCCGAGGCCGCGGTGTACGTCGAGGGGCACCGGCTCACCTCTTCAATCTGCTCGACGCTAGCTCGGAAGAAGATGAGGCTATCGTCGACGAAGACCAAATGCGAGACCCGAAGGTTCCCTCTCCCAAATCCAACCCCATTGATGAGACCCCTTCTTTCCTTTTCCATAAGGAGTCGAGAGACACCTTCGGCACAAAAAAGGAAAAGAAAGGGGGAGAGAGGGCCCCCTTGACGGAGACCTCGCTCCGAGATGAGGGAGCCTTGGATCGAGCCGTTGACGTTGAACGAGAATCTCACCGAGGACACGCATCGCATGACTAGCTCCACCCATCTAGAGTCAAATCCCAACTTCACCAAGATAGCCTCGATAAACGTCCACTCCACACGATCGTAAGCTTTCACCATATCGATTTTCAAGGCGGCATATTTACCGTTGCCGAAACGACCCCTCTTCATGGTGTGGATGCCCTTGAAGCACACCACAACATTATCGAATATTTGGCGACCCCCGAAAAACACCCCTTGATTCTCTGAAATAACCACGTCCATGATACCTTTCAAACGAGAAACAAGGCACTTTGAAATGATTTTGTAAATGACATTACAAAGGCTTATAGGAAGAAATTCATTCACCTTAGTCGGCTTATCCACCTTTTGGATAAGGGTGATAATGCTGTCGTTGAGCTCCGAGACCGGGTCACCGTTGTTGAGAACGCCTAAGCACAAGGTGGTCACGCGATCCTCCACCACTTTCCAATTTTTTTGGTAGAAAAGGGCGGGAAAGCCGTTTCTACCGGGCACTTTGATGGGGTCCATCGCAAAAAGGGTAGCCATCACCTCCTTGTCATCGAAAGGGCAAAGAAGAAGCTCGTTCATAGCCGAGGTGACTTTCGGCTCGACACCGGCAAGGGCCGTGGCGATGCTACCCAACCCGGGTCTAGAAGAGCGAAAGATACCCTCAAAATACCTCGAGATCACCTTCTCGCACTCCGAGTCTCCCTCCATCCACACCCCATCGTCATCGAAAAGGCCCCGGATAGTGTTCCTCCTCTTCTGCGTAGTCGCCTTACGGTGGAAAAGTTTTGAGTTCTTATCCCCGCTCTTCATCCACGCCATCCTACTTCTTTGCCGCCAATAAATCTCATCCTTCTCAACGAACCCATCGAGAATTCTTTGCTCACGCCCGAGGTCTCCCTGACTCCCCTCTGCCCTTCTTTCTCCGGCCCGCTCCACGATGATTTTTTGCCTCTCGATCTTCGACTTGAGCTCCGACTTCTTGCCCGAGTTCCACTGAGCAAGACCTCTCCTACATCTCTTAAGAGAGTCAAGAAAAGAAGGAGAGTCAGTCGTGACTAGTCACCCACGCCTCCCGGATGATAGCACCACATTCCTCCTCATTACACCACGCTTCTTCGAAGAAGAATCTCCTTGGCTTGCTTAGAGTGGGTCTCTCTTTCGCACCATTGGACGCAAGGAGGAGCGGCCGATGGTCCGAACTCCAATACTCAAGGTGAAAGACCCTCGCCAACGGGAAAATCGTCGTCCACTCCGGAGTGGCCAAGCACCTGTCGATTCGCTCTTCAATACTATCTGGGGAAGAGCTTCGGCTCCACGTGAACTCCGCCTCCTTGAACCCCAAGTCTTCAAGCTCGCAATCTTCCACTAGGTGACGGAAGGATTCAAGGAGTTGAGGATCCCGAGTCCTTCAGTCACTGAACTCCTTGTTCTCGAGTACTTCGTTTAGGTCTCCCCCGATGAGCCAAGGCCCGGAGTGAGCGGCCAAGACCTTTCGGATGAGTTCCCACGACCATATCCGATTCGCCGCCACCGGCTCGCCGTAGATACCCAAGAACCTCCGTACCCGATCCTCCTCATCCAGAACACCTCCCTCAATATGGAACCGAGAGTAGGATCCAAGCGAGAAACGGATCGTATCTCTCCACAAGAGCATGAGTCCACCACTAAGACCCACCCGATCAACCACGAAACTGTTCTCAAAACCCAACAAAATGCGAACTCGTTTAGCCAAACTACTCTTAAGTTTAGTTTCTGATAGAAAAATCATATCGGGCTTATACTTTTGAGAGTGCGACTGAAGAGCCCTCCCGGGGTTTCCCAACCCCCGGACGTTCTAACATAGGGTAATCATTGCTCTCGGCGGCCCTCGTCACCGCGGGGCACCGCTTCAATCATTGATGAGTTCACAGCCGAATCCAGAGATGCAGAAACGGCTAAGAAGAGAGACGTGTTCGAGGTTTGGTGACTGAGCTCCTGTGGCAGCCTCGGGGAGAAAACAGGAGACCTTTTCGTAGCCGACCCGAGAGCTTTGGCGTGCAAACCCTCCTCAATGGCTAGATGCTGCCCATCACGTCTCCTGGCCATCTTACCGGTGTTACCTTCATCCCCCGACCCCATGCCCTCGTCCGAGCCCATAGCCGGCATGGCATTTTCCCTCGAGCTAGGTTTGGCCGAGAGGTGTCGGGCCTTTTCTGTTGGAATTGATCTAGGGTTTGAGAAAAAGTTTAACGTTTCATTAAGCGGCGGAATTTTAAAAATTTTCTTTTCAAGTAAAAACAGTTTTTTACTAACCTAGACAAAGAGCAAGTACATATAAATAAAAACTATTATGAGCTAAGAAGTTTACTAACCTTTCTTGAAGCTTGAACTTTGAGAAGCTTTTGGAAAGTTTTCAACGCTCTTCTCCCCTCGCAGCACGTCTCTCTTTCTTTCCTCGGCACCTCGAGCAACCACGAAAGTTTCTATCACTAAATCACTCGAAATAAAAGGAATCAGTGAGTGGGCACTTTTAAACACTACGACTTAAGAACGAGTCTTGAAGTCGCAGAGCTAAACTCTAGGTCAAATGAGGACCTAGGTGCCAAAACAATAAAACAAAATTGACTAGAGAGAGAGAGAGGAGAGGGGCGGCCAAGTTCTAGAGAGAGAGTCTCTCAAATCTCTTAAACTTGGATGAATGAAATGTGTGGAATGAGGCTCCTATTTATAGGAGAGGTCTTACCTTCAATAAAGTAGTTTCCTCTTTGATTCACACGGCCATAGAGCATCTAGAAGGCTCTTGGATTTCTTTCCTTTTATGTTTTGCTCTCTCCTTGCCCTAGTTGGCCGCCCATATGGTTTTCCTCTTAGAGGAAATTTGTTTCCTCTTTTTCTTTTGGCAAGTATCTTGATACATTTATGCACAAAATATTCTCTCTATCTCTTGGGTAGTAGGCGCCCATTTCAAGTCTAGCAGGAGCTTCTAGAAGCTTCTTCATTTGTTCATGACAACATGAAAAAGGTTCATTAAGAATTTTCAATAAAATTCTTATGAAATGAAATTAATTCACAAGGCCCAATGATAAAGTCATGGCCGAGTGACATTAAGTCATCAAATGAACTTGTCAAAAAAATTTATTGACATTCATTTCATCCTTTGTCTCAAAAGACAAAAATACTCTTTTTACTATTTTCGTTCTTGTTTTGACTTAGCTTCCAGTTTAACTATTCCTAATCGATATGATTCGTGACAGTGACCTCATGGATCCAAATGAACAAAGCTTGAGCTAAACACTTGGACTCAAAAGTTCACAAACCTTTTCCAAGTTTAGCTTAATGTCAACTGACTCCACTAAAGAGTTGACACTGAAAATCTCTCGGTTCAAATGAATTTATTTTCTACTCAAGAATTCAACCTAATTATGATGAGCGGATCCACTGAATATTATCTATGTTTACCCTTCATGAATGTCATCAGCTAGTCGGGATTTACTAAATTACCATTTTACCCTTCTAGCTGTTATTTCCTCAACTCCTTTGTCGCTTGTGAATAAGTTAGAAACAATGTATTGACGATGAGCTAACAAGTCACATTGTTTCATCCAAAAGAGTCAGGACTCAATATGGACACTGGCCAGTTCATTTATTCACACTCCAAGGAACAAAGCATGAGGTGACATACATTGCATTTCAGCAATCTTGTACATGAATTCCATATCTATGAGAACTTCACAAAGTTACTCATGACATTCTCACAACTTAGTACTTCACCAATAGGCCTTGTTCGAAATCACATAGTGAGTCCGAACTTTGACTTTCTCAAATGAGAATACTAAGGTATGAAATGACATGTCTCATTTCAGGATTAAGGTAAGCACGATGCAATTCATACGTAGTGACTTCGAGACATAAGAGGTTAAATGATTTGTTCTTATATTGTCTTTAGAAGTGCACTGGTCAATTCAGTACCTTCGTAAGATACCTAGAAGAACTATAGAGTCTCCAACTCTCAATGCCTCATAACCAAACATCATAGATTCTTCTAACAATCATACTGAGGTCAATAGTCCTTTGAACCTTAGATTGCGAATATATCGTTTTAAGCAAACTACGAAGAGTTTGTTCATGCAAATCTACATTTGTCTCTTCGTAAGTTGTTTAGTTTGTTTATGGACTAAAGACTAAGGTTTTATCATAAAGCTTCAGACAAGGAAGATTGAATGAACATTTCAACTTTATTATTAAATGAATAGGCAATTACAAGCAAGAGTCTTCATGAGACTTTATTACATCAAATGTACAAAATAAAGACTACAACTCTTCTTGTGGGCACCATTGACAACATTTTCTTCCAAGATCCCCGCAAATCAGCCGTGGCGCAGACCACCATCAAATCTCCCCTTCGGTCTTCATTATGAGGCTTAGGCTACCTGTTGACAATGGATCCCGGCGAGGCGATAATTTGGACCAGCCCCGACATCCTCTCCGAAGCTGAGAAAGTGAATCCACGCACATCTTCTTCCTCTATTGTGGTCTTTTGCTTCGTCTTGACCGTGTCCCGGGGTGTCTTCTCTGCCATCAGGGAGTTCGCCGTCGCAGCATGAATGGCGAGGCTAGTATTCCTGACCGTGGGATTTGACTCAGAGGAGTGAGGCAACCAATCAGCATTAGGTCGGGGAATCCTCGTCACCACTCCAAGTCCTTGGCAGTTTGGCTGGGTCAGCTTCACCAAGACAAGCCCACAAGTAGGCCCTTCCGGCCCAGGTCTTCAACCCCAGAATTCTTTAGTCTTGGGTCCGGCCCAATAAGCTCAGAAGTGAGGTCCCTCATTTTTTCCTTAATTTTCGCACTTATGTGTCGTTTCCTGGATACGGTCGTTTTCTTCATCATCTTTCGCTCATAATTCTCTTCTTGGAACTTCGTGCTAATGATTTTGGGAATTCCCGAGTTGTCAAAACTCGAGGGAGCCTTGGAGCCCGCTCTTCCAATCATGTCGAAGGGCCCCCTCAACGTTTCTTTTCTGGGATTGGGTGAAGGAGAGGTTTTCGGTTCCCGAGGCATGGGCGTGAACGAGATTGGGTTCTTTTCCAAGAAACTGGGTCGCCGATGGAGTCCTCCCTGCGTCAGACTCAGATTGAAGGCCCGCCGCGTCGGAATCGGAGGGACGGCCCGCCTGAGGAGTCACAAGTCTATTTCCCGGTGGTTCAGTCGACTCCGAGTGGATTCCCTGCTTCGCACGGCCTTCCTCCGAGGCCCGACTCTGTCGCTCCCCCTTCCTCTTGCTGGATTTATCTGTCGCCGAAATCCTGAACACCGGCGACGCAAGCTGATTCGGAGCCACGCCGACCATGAAGTTGCCATAACCAAATCCTCCTAGTGACTTCTCTTTCGGTGCCCCACTGATATTACACCGGTCCCACTGGTGTCTGATGATTCCACAGTGGAAACACAGTAGAGGAAGGCGTTCATACTTCCTTCACACCATATCTTATCAGCCTTGGCCCTTGGTTGGACAAAGAACCCTCTCCGAAGGGGTTTTGAGATATCGATGGCAATACGAGCCCTAATAAAGCTGTCCCGGATTCTGCCCTGTCGGTCCGTATCCACCTTGATGACTTTCTCGATCCTCCCTCCGAGAGTTTCACTGAGCTTAGCCGAGGTCACAATGAGTGGGAGGCCGTGAATCTGTGTACAAAATTTCATGCAAGGGGGAGGTTTTGGACCAGCCACGCCATCGACCACTGGGTCCGAGAGGCTGAGCAGAGCCTTGTCGAACAGCCAAGGTTGGTTGTCGAGAACCTTCTTCTTTTCCATCGAATCCTGAACTTCAGTCACTTCCAGTCCCTTCTTTAAATTTCACAGGTTCCCGATGACTTTTTTCAGAGCCCTTATGTTGTAGGGCTTGTCGGTCATGAGTTTACCGGTGAGAGAAGTCCCGCAGTTTTCCCTTCTTCTAGTTCGTCCACTTCAAGCGCCACCACCTTAACTTCGTCTTCCGTCACATTGAGATGCTGCCATTTGTTACATAAGTCGTCCATACCTTACGGAGAAGGTGAAGTCCATAAAGGAAACTCTGAAGAAACCAAAAGAATACTTAGAGAATTTAACTTGAAGATTCACTTCAAAAAGTTCGTTTTTTTTATTTGCAAACCATTCTCCTCAAGAGAAATAGGTAAGAATATTTTGGTAATAATTTTTTTCTCTATCCTAATAGCACTCATAGATGTACAAGTTTTTTTTTTTTAGAAAATAAAAATAAAAGTGGTTACGGATTTACACATACTTTTGTCCATTTCCCATCCTATAACAATTAGTAACAAACAAGAATGAGAAAATTATAGAACAGTGTAGTTTAAGTGCAACATTTTCAAAATAGCGACTTTATTAAAACCTTTCCAAAACATTAACAAAAAATACTTTCAGAAATATTTTTTTTAATAGTTCTTTGTGATTATTCTCAAGAGCAGTTAGGTTAGTAGTTCAATAGCTCACACACTTTAAAAAGTAGCTCAGATTTTATTTTATTAAAAAATATAGCTCATCAGTCCGCAGTAATTAAATTAATTAAAGAGTTTGGCTAAAATCTCAAGCTAGAATTTTAAAATATGCTTGTGGAATGACTAGTTGTAATAAATTCATGTTATTTTCGTAAAAAAATGAAATTATAAACCATAAACAAAGGTAACTAAACCCAAAAAAGTAAAACAATTTTAAAAAAAATCTGTAAATCTTTAACATACTATAAAAGAGCGTATGTTCATACGTTTCGTAGGTTTTTTTACGTTTTTGCCTTCCACGTCATCAACGTTTTATTTCCATTTTATTTTCGTTTTTGCACGCATATACGATGAGAAACTCATAACAAAGAAAAAAAAAAGAACCACACTGGAGACTAAAAATAAATAGGAGGGGTGAGAGTAAGAACATCGGAGAGAGAGCGAGAGCCCGAGGGAAGGGAAAGATTGAGGTTTAAATATGAAGGAAAGAACGTAGTACTCAAGTTTAAAAAAGAAAGATGGAATCGAAGAAGAATGGAGGTGATAAGAAGAGAAAGTCTTCGGAGCTCTGCGGTCTCTATCCAGTCACGGTGAGTAGACAAGCGTTTTTTGTTATCTCTTTTCCATTTAATTTCTTCTTTACTCAATTCTATTTGATCTCCTAACTGTAAAATTATCTCATAATTCCTAAACTGTCTGCCAAATGTTTGATAAAATGTCAAACATAGAGTTTGGTTCAACACTCACTAGATTCTTGAATATGTTATGGTTTTTTTTTTTTTTTTTTAAATTAATAATTACAAAAATAAACAGATGGTATGAAGTGTTGATAGTTCATAAACTATTACAGCTCATAAACTTAAATTAAACATGGTTGTCTCTTGTTGTACCTTTTAGTGAGTTTTTCAGTGTTCAATGCGTATAAGAATTCATTATTTGGAATTATAAGTTATGTTTCCATTACTAAAAGTTTTTTTTTTTTTTTTTTACTTTTAGATTGATACGTTCTAATTTATTCTTTTAGCATAAAGTTTCCGACTTATGACATAGATTTAGTTAGTGGTTATGAATGGAAAAGTTAATCAGTTTACCAATGAGCACAAAGTTTCCGACTTATGACATAGATTTAGTTAGTGGTTATGAATGGAAAAGTTAATCAGTTTACCAATGAGCACAGGTAATCTAATAAACTCACTAGCTTAGAACAGAAAAAAAAAATATGAAGGAATAGATTTGGATACATGAGAGACATTTATGTGATCATTTCTTTTGGAACACATTAGTAAATCTAATACATATTCTATATTAATATCTTCGTTTTGTATTATTAATTTCATTACAGATATTCAAAACGGTTAAGTTAATATCTTGGGCATTGGTCTACTATGGACAGTCAGAAGGCATTTTGGTGCTTTTTCTTAAACTTACTTTCACTTGAATAAATTTCCTGAGATTCTTCTACATCAAGTTCAAAATTCCTGATTTTGAATCACTTTTACAACCATAATTAAAATTGTTTATAAAGGCTCACCAGGTGTTTGATAAAATGTGTAGTCATGAATGATGAAACCGTATACAAATCTGCAATGCTTTTCAAGGATAACGAACGCTAACACAATTATAGCTATTTCAAAAGGAAAAAACCAAAAAAACAAGTTCTGCTTATTTCACCGCCGGCTTAAATTTAGTACACAATTATGTATTAATATGTTGGTTTTGTAGTATGAAATTTGATTATGTTTTAATTTCACTACAGATATCCATGACGGCCTAAGTTAATGGAAGGTGTTCATTTGAAATGAAGTTGACGTTTATGGACAATATCTTCAGTGAGGTGATTTTTATTTTTCGTCCTGCTTTTGATATTATTCATATATGAAAGACTTGTCTTTTGGCTTTGCGTGTTACAAATAAATGGCCATTAATTCTCTTTGACGCACAATAATTAAATACGATCATCTTTTAAGAAATTTAGCTTCATCAACTACTTCAGGAGTGTTCAGAAAAGGTTGTCTACTCTTCTCAATGGCAGACCCAAACAAACTGTACATATATCAAAGGCCACAGAATCAGAGTATCAATTGACAAGGAGATGTACATATATCTAAAGGCCACAAAATCAGAAACCTCATATGCCAATGCACTAAATTTCATAGTCATCTTCGCAAGAAACGCACCTGCAGCTTCAAATACATCTCCAGCGAAAGCAAACCAAATCCAACAAACTGTAGCCACATCCAGCATATCATCTACAAAGAGACAATTAATAACTGGAAATTCCATTTCTCTTCCACTACTCTCAGATACACCTGGTGAGCATACCGATAAGAAACAAAAATAGATCAAACTAAGACACCAGACTTCCTTTTCCTTTTTTTTATGCTACAAACCTAAATAACTCATTTTGTATAATAATACTATCTTTTGTACATCAATCAGATGCTGCAGTATTTATAATTATTATGTACATATACTTTATCGTTTTGCTAAAATACTTATGTTTGTTTATAACTATTATGTACAAATAATTTCTACTCTCTTAATGTGTTTTCAATTATTATATACATGTAACTTTATAGTTTTTCTCAATACTTACAACATTTATTTATAATTATTATGCACAAATAACTTCTATTCCAGCAAGCAGAAGACGTATGGGAATATATTTAAACAAAATTATTTTTGAACTATAAACCAACATTTCACTTAATCGGTCACACTTTTATATATTTCTTGAAAACACAAAATAATCAACTTATCAATCTATAATATATTACACAATAACTATATCAGTATAAATAATATTCTCTAATAAAAGATTTATGGATTTTTGCCATTTTGATTTATCAATTTCCTACCTCTTATTTATATAAAGTTACTACTCTTTATTACTATATTTTAAAATATATTTCAATATATATATATATATATTGAGAGATTATATTATTTTTCACTATATTAATTTTTATAACATATGCCAACCAAATCATCAATAATGGTTATAGATACAAAATATAAGTAAATAAATGCGCCATGCGGGGCATGGCACAACAACTAGTAAAGAAAAAAGAAAGATCGTTTGTACTTTAAAAATACTATTTTTCGTTAAAAAAATTTAAAATGCAATATTCTTACTATTAGTTTAAAATAAATTCACTGCAATAATAATTATATATGTGTTAGACTAAAGTTGTTGACGTGGAATCAGACATTGGACTTTTAGCCCAATGACTTTAAGCATAAATATTGGTGATAGAGGATATGCTGAAAATATAATTATCATTCTATGCACTACTAAAGCTTGGCAAGCTTAGTAAGCAATCAAATAATTTAAATATAATTGGATAAAGTTCCGACTCTATCTTTTTCTATATATAAAAATATTTATCTTATCAATTAATTTAAAAACAAAAGATAACGATCAAACAATTTAATATCATTGCATGTGTATAATATTATCTGCTAAGTGTTATATATATATCGTTTCAAAAAAAAAAAAAGTGTTATATATATATATATATTTATATATAATTTTGTTGTGTACGTGTTGGTGTTGTTGTTGTTTTATTTATTATTATTACTACTTACAATGTTTACAGCCCATTCTAATTACATTGGATTTGTTTGAAGCAACATTCAAACTAATAATTTCGCTCAAATTGTCTTCATTTAAAATAACAATTGAACTGACCATTCAAACTGGCATTTTAAGCGGATGTTCGGGAATTCATGAAAAAAACAATTCAAACGAGAAATAAAATAATTCATGTTCGATAAAAACCATTTAAACGGTATGAAATATATTCATATTCACAATTTTTAAGCATTTTATCAAGAAATAAACATAACTATTTTTTTTGTTTTTTTTTGTAAGTTATAAATATGATAAAATAAACGGTCATATATAAAACTCAATTAATATATCATAAAAAATGTAAAATCCTCTAAATGTAATTTGTAGAAATGTAATATACATATATATAAGTTCTTCCTTAATTTTTTTTAAGCTTAGGCGTTATATTTACTAATTTCTAATAATGAATATCTTTTATTTGTAAAAGTTATAAAATCAATATGTATTGATGATATTTTATTAAACTAGAAATCCTAACTTTTTTACTTGTTGAAAAAAGAAGATGATTATTTTTATTTAGCTACTACGATTAATGATAAATTTATTAGACTCTATAGTTTTTCATCTTAAATTAAAAATAAATATTTACACATAATTCATTTTTATTCATATGAACAAATATATAATAACCATATATTTGAAATGGTAGACATTATAAATGAGTTTAATTCACCTATGTACTAGAATTAAAAATAATGGTCAAAATTCTATTTTAGTCCATGTTTAATGACTTGAATGATTTTTTTGTTTTCTTTTGTTAAAAAATACATAAAATCATTCAACCAATTTATTTTAATTATAATGGCCTATTAATGTCATGCCAAATACCCTCATTGTTGATTAATAAAATAGAGAAAGAGTGGGTTCATTCTTTAAATTAAAATAAAAATCGTCCTAGTTGTTTTATCATAGTTATCTGTAGTCCACTTCTTTTAGACCGCCTCATAGTAAAAAATAGTCAATACTTATCTATCATTTTCTCTTATAAATCATCTTTCAATTCTTTTGGTTTATACAACCATGCGCACCAAAAATAAAATAAAATAAAATAAAACAAAAACAAAAACTTTTTGAACAAAACGAAAACCTCTATGACAAATAAGCTATTTTAACTTCATTTTAAATACTTATATATATAGTTGTTTTTTTATAAAATCATATTTGATATATGACGTAAAAACTGCTTACTACTCTTGATGTTTCGTACTGATTCAAAAAATATTTATAGTATTATGTATAGAAGAATTTGTTGCAACTAGCCAATCCCTTAGCTTATTTTAATGATTCTAACCAAAGTTTTATTTTATTAACAAAATAGTCCATCAGCCCAAAGTAAATCAAATTAACTAAAACAATCATTTATTGATGAGGGTTGGTAATTTTGATGAGAAGGAGTATGATGATATTCTTTTTATAGAGCTTGGGGGTGAACCAAGGGCATTCACAAGAAAGCACTTTGCGGAGATCACATGTCTTCGCTTCGTTGACAACTATGAAACCCTCATATATACCAAAGTTGTCGTTGGTGGTTTATACATCGATGTCTTCAACAACGGGTCTTTGAAGAAACACAATGTGCTTACATTTTCAAGTGAATGTGCTCCTCAAACAGTAATTCCAGATTGGTCATACGTTAAGTGGCTAAGGACCTAAACCAATTTAATGCACATCTGTAGGGTATGTCAAGAAGACAGACTCCAAGTCCGAGTCAAAGGGAAAGATAAACCTTCTTGGTTTTTTGTATCCTCTACGAATCTAGGTGTTTGAGACCATGCATGTGTTAAAAAATCTCGGGTACTGCGAGAAAGTGTCTAACACGGCTCTGCCAGTTATGCGTTGGTTGAAATTGGTGACTCATATCTTGAAAAACACATTTCAAAGCATTGATTTTCAATATGAGGATTTAGTGTTTACACCGTTTAAAATGAGGACATTATTGAGAGAACAAAGAAGAAAAAGCATAAGCTTTTGGCCGTGGGTGGGCGTCGATGTTCTATATGCTCGTGTTTGTTTCAATGACATGTCGCACTAGCTTCTTCTAGTCCTAAAGATTTGGGAACACTCTATTACGATCTATGACTCCATATCAAGCATCAAACATCATCAAAAACCGGTAACAGCCCAAGTCCAAAAAAATTACTTAATTCATCTCGTTAGTCCTCTGTTCTATTCATGCATTCGATCGACTGGGAATTAAAGACATGAGTTTAGCCCAGTTAAAAGTTGAAACTTTCAAAGAAATGTCAGAATAGGATAATGGATACGTTTATGGCTATCTTTTTAATACCATTGTAATACACAAGTTGTCTAATACCATTTTTTTTAAATAGCGACGATTGTGGCATGTTTGTGATAAAGGCTATTGAGTTTATGACTCACGGGTTTGATATGTCGGCGGTCAGATAAGAACACATGCCCATGTACCGACAGAAGCTCACCGTCGACCTATACCGACATGGGGAGGTGAAACTAGCAATTGATGTGAGATCTGACACGGAGATTGGTGTGTTAAACTTGTTGATGTAATATTTAAGTACTCATTTCAGACTTTTCTTTTGGTTTGTTAATGTTAATTTAGCATTCTCTTGGTAAGTTAAACTTTATTAAAACTTGATTATATATGTACTCTTTTGTGTGGATTTTGATGAGTTAAACTTGATTATGTACGTAGTATTTTGTGTGTATTAACATTTTTTTTAGTTGACAAAATTTGCATTTGTTGACATAGTTTTCAACAAATGACTGTTGTTGTTGGCATAGATTACTGTCATTTTTTGACATACTGTCATTTGTTGACAACTATGTCAGCAATCACTGTCATTTGTTGACAGTTATGTCAACAATTACCGTATTTGTTGACATCTATGTCCATAATTACTATCTTTTGTTGACATCTATAACGTTAGAAATCACAAATTTTTATACACAATAAAGTTTGAAATCACAAACAAAGTTTGAAATCAACAATAATCATACACAATAAAGTCTGAAATCAACAATAGTCATACACAATAAGTATAAAATCAACAATAAAGTCTGTAATTCATGAAAGTAGAAATAGGAAAAAAAAAGTCAATTTTGTTTTTGGGACAAAGGAGCAACACTATTGCAGGTTTGTAAATTGTGGTCAATTTCCCTGCAACATGTACACTTGCGCCTAATAACATCCTCCCCTTGTAGGAGCTTCTGTTACTAGATCCATAGTCTCCAATTCGGCTCGGATAAAAATGAATAAGAACTCTCAAGTAATAATAAGATTTATTGTTGACAATCTCACAACTGTAAATTATCTTAGCACCATTTATTTTGAAATTTGTCTATTTGCCGAATTAAACATTTATTATGAAAATAATTATTTATTGTTGGAACAAGTATTTAATTAATTGAATTTTTAAGTTTGGCCTCATGGACACTATAAAATTCAAAAATTTCTAGGCCTAGTACACCTATGTTGGCCGCCTACTAAAGGGTTTAAATACCCAATAATCTCTCTTTGATTAGTTGTTGGATTTATGAAAAAGAAATCAGGTAACTAAATTCATAAGAAAGAGAATAATAATGGTTAATATATTCTCTCTCCATTAAATAAGTAAATAAGATATTGTCATTCATTCTCTCTTATAATTAATTTCCTATTATCTAGGATAGAATAATGGTTGAGATATTCTCTCTCCATTAAATAAGTAAATAAGATGTTGTCATTTATTATCTCTCATGGATAATTTCCTAATATTTAGGAGAATAATAATGGTTGAGATACTCTCTCCATTAAATAAGGAAATAAGATATTATCCTTATTATTCTAAAATATCTAAATTCCTTAAAAATAGGAGAAAAATAAGGAAATATAATATCCAAGATTCTTATATGATGAATGAGAGAAAAAGTAGGATTTGTATTCAAGATCCAATGGTTCATGTTCAACTACAAAATAACAAAGTATATAGGAGAATAAGGAAATCCTAATGGCTTCCTAAAATATCTTCATCCTACCACTATAAATAGAAGTCATGGAGAACTCAAAAGATGATACACGTGTGATGCACGAAAAACAAGAGGAAAAATTCGACCACTCTCTCTTTGTGGTGGCCGATTTTTTCTCTCTCCCTCTCCCTCTCCCTTGGAATTCGTGATTCAAATCCCAAAAACACAACACGACCTAAACTCCTAAATCAGTAGTCATTGTGAGATAACGAGATAGCCCACACTTTATTCCTGTTCATTAGGGGATTATGGCTTAGAAGATTACGGTGTCATCCATTGAAGATCCAAACGGCGAGAGTCCATTCATTGTTCCCGAAGATTCAAGACCGGAGACCAAAGATTGAACTGGAGCTCAGAATTGGATCTTGAAGAACTCGATTGGAAGTTTCTGTAGCTGAACCCAAACCCGTAAGTGTTATGATATTTCATTCATCTCTTAGAAATTGGTTGCTTGAATTTCTCTCTAGTGTTTACTACTCATTTAAACAAATATAGATCATATATTGTATAATTAATTAGCTAGATAGCGTAATTATTTTTATTCCGCACGGTTATATGGATATGTATTTTCAATAAGGTTATTTCACTAACAATTTGGTGTCGCAGCAATTGTTCGTGACCGATATCAACATGATTAATACCCAACACTTCTTCTCCACCAACTCTCTGATGAAGTGATTATTAATGTCGATGTGTTTAGTCTTGGAATGTTGCACTGAATTCTTCAAAATTCTTATTGCACCCATATTGTCGCAGTATAGAGGCATAACATCTTGTTGAACACCATATTCGAATAGCTTTTGTTTTATCCACATCATCTAGGCATAATTAATGTTTGCAGCTATTTACTCTACCTCTTCTTTAGATAGAGAAATATTTGTATTTCTTGCTGAACCACGAAACAAGTTTGTTTCCAATGAAAATACAGCCTCCTGATGTGCTCGTTCGATCTTCAGCATTGCCTGCCTAATATGCATCACATAATCCCACTAGGCTTGAGCTAGTGTCTTTAGTGTACTAGATCCTCTTCACAATAGCCAGATGGATCTCCTTAGGATTAGCCTGATATCTTGCATACACTATCACTGAATAAGAGATGTCACTACAACAAAAACGACAATTATCGACGATTTTTTTCGTCGGTAATAATCCGATAATCGTCGCTAAATGTATTTAGCGACGATTTTAGCGACGATTATTATCGTCGCTAAATGTTCGTGCCTAAATATATTTAGCGACGATTTATTCATCGCTAAATAATTACCGACGAGATTAGCGACGATAATTTCGTCCCTAAATGTTGTGACGAGAAGTTTTTTTTTTATTTTGTGACAAAGAATTAGCGACGACAAAGTCGTCGCTAATACGTTCAGTGTGTTAATAATTAGTGACGACTTTGTCGTGTCGCTAATTAGTATTATTATTTATTTTTTATTTTTTCGTCGTTAATTATTAATTTTTTATGATTTTTTGTTTATGAATTTCTAAGATGAAAAATCAAATAAAAACTAAATTATATTATCCAAATCAACAAATATATAAAATCCGGTTACGTACGTTTTCGGTTATCGAGAAATATGTAAATAATAATCTATCATACACAAAGTATCTAATAAAACACTAGTCGCGATGTTTGCTTTGTCGTCCCGCCGTTCGTTTTCCCCCTCCTCGACGTGAAACGCTCTTCGGCTGGCGCTGAGACTTTGAAAGCTGCGGCGGAACAATGTGCTGATCAGTAGACTGACTTGGTCCGCCGGGCGTCGTTTGCTGGCTAGCGTCGGGAGTCCTCTGTTGGCCGCCCGTCGGAGTGTGGACGCCGGCCGTCGGAGTCTGCTGGCTGTGGGATGACGGAGCGTGCTGCGAACTCTGCGGAAATTGAGGCATAAACGAGCTCAGGTTGAGGCCGGGCACCTGACTCTGTATTGCCTCGGCGGAAATTGAGGCATAAACGAGCTCAGGTTCATTATCTTTGCCGCCAAACTTTAATATTTTTGGCACCAAAAAATCAGCGACGATATTATCGTCGCTAAAAGGGTGATTAACGACGATTTATTAGCGACGACTTAATCGTCGCTAATAGTTTCGTCGCTAAATGTGGTATTTCTTGTAGTGTGTTAGACACGCTAGTAATCAAGTACAACAAGCTCGCAAATATACTTATGTAAAGTATTTGATCAACTGGGACACCATTCTCATCCTTGGTGACTTTGATGTATTTGGTTGCAGCAGTTGTCTTGTGACTAGATTTCTCTAACTCAATCTTCTTCACCAGATTTTTAGCATATTTGCTCTGTGAAATAAAAATGTCATCTGATTTACATCTCACCCAAAGACCAAGAAAGTAGGACATCTCCCCCATCATGCTCATCTTGAACTCACGTTGCATTTGCTCAATATATTACTCAACCAACTTCTATGAACTTTAACAAAAAATTATTTCATCAACGTATATCTGAGCAATTATGAAATATGATCCGATGTGTTTCATAACTAATGTTTTGTGTACTCCCCCTCAGTCATAGCCATGATCGACTAGAAACACAGTAACCCTCTCATACCATGCCCTAGGTGTCTGTTTCAAGCCATAGAGAGCCTTCTTCAGCTTCTAGACATAGTCCGGATGGTAAAGATCTTCAAACCCCTTAGGTTGGGAAACATAGACTTCTTTGGTAATAAATGCATTAAAAAAAGAACTCTTGACATCTATCTAATGAAGCTTGAAGTTCATATGGCATGCCAACGTAAGGAACAGTCGGATGGCCTCCAGACGAACAACTTGGCAAATGTTTCTTCAAAATCAACGCCTTCGATTTGTGAGTAGCCTTGAGCTACTAAGCGTGCCTTGTTACTGGTTATGTTCCCATTTTCATCATATTTTTTTCTTGAAACCACTTGGTGCCTATGACATTGACAAGAAACAAGATCTCACATATCATTCCTCTCAAATTCAGCAAGTTCTTCCTGCATAGCCATTACCCACTATTAATCAATTATGGCTTCTTTGATGTTCTTAGGCTCAATACTAAAGATAAAACAAGAATGATTAACCATATCACGATAGTCAAGAATAGACATATATCTAGTTCTTCGGCCTCTTGTGGATCACCGATGATAGTGACAGGATGATTCTTCTGGATCATGGACGAAGGTTGAAGAATGGGAGTACTGGGAACTTCCTAAGGGCAATTCATCTCATTCAAGTCATGCGTAAAGTCATCATCAAATGATCTAGGAAATTTATCTTGATTATCCTTATCCAGATGCTCTATGATGCGCCGTCTCTCGCGATCGACTTCTCCGCGTTTAGGGCCGCGGAGGAGGCTGTGGCAATTCTTTGACTTCTTTCCTCGACGTCTATGGTAGTCGAGGCTCTATTGTCTCTAAAGTCTATGCGGCCATTGGCGGAGATGCTCAGGCAAGCCAACTCAAACACGGGAAGCCACATTCTAGCCATCCTCTAGGAATCGATTGTTGGAATAGATCTAGGGTTAAGAAAAGATTTATCGCTTCTAGTAAGCGGTGGAATATAACAAATTTCTTTAAAACACGTAAAAAAATTTTACAACCTAGACAAATCGCATGAACATATAATTTAAAAATTTAAAACTACTTTTAGTTTTTACTCGGTACCAACCTCGAATGGAGCTTGAACGTTGAAAAGCCTTAGGAAGGTTGAAACGTTCGTCCATACGCAGCCCACCTCTCGCACCAGTCTTCTTGAACCTGTGAGTAACCACGAAAGTTTCTACCACTAGAGTCTTTGAGTGTGGTTAGGATTTAGTGTGTGGGCACTTTAAAATACGATGACTCAAGAACAAGTTTTTGAGCCAAGGAGCTAAAACAAATGCTAGGTCTAATGAGGACCTAGGTACCAAAACAAAAGAGACAAGAAGAGATAGAGAGAGAGAGAGAGCGTGGACGACTTTGATTCTAGAAAGAGAAGCTCTCAATCTCTTAACTTGTGTGTTGTGAGTTGTGAATGAGGTAGGGTATTTATAGGAGGATGATTACCTTAAAAATGTAGTTTCCTCTTTTCTATTGAATATCACATATTCATGAGCAAATCTTATTTCCTCTTTTCCTACCTCATGCACGTCCAACCTATGCCTTGATGGCACTTGGATTTGTTTCCTCATTTGATATTCCTCTCTCCTTGGCCGCCCATCTATTTCCTTCTAGAGGAAATTTGTTTCCTCTTTTCTTTTGACAAGTATCTTCATACATCAATGCATAAAATAATTTCTCCTCTCTCTCTTACTTGGACAGTTTGGGCTTCTAGAAGGAGCTTCTAGATGTTTCTTTATTTGTTCATGACAACATAAGAAAAGTCCATTAAGAAATTTCAAATAAAATTCCTTGAAATGAAATGCAATCCTCAAGGCCCAATTCCTTAACTTGGCCGTGTGATCTAATCTTACTGTCATCATATGACAATGTACAAAGCTTTAGGTAGTGACCTCATGGATCCAACTGAACAAAGCTTGAGCTAGCACACTTGGACTCAAAAGTTCACAAACCTTTTCCAAGTTCTAGCTTAATGTCAACTGACTCCACTAAAGAGTTGACACTGAAATCTCTCGGTTCAAATGAATATATTTTCTACTCAAGAATTCCGCTTAATTGTAATGAGTGGATCCATTGAATATTATCTATGTTTTCCCTTCATGAATATCATCAACTATATGAGATTTACAAAATTACCATTTTACCTTCTAGTTGTTATTTCCTCAACTCCTTTGTCGCTAGTGAATAAGTTAGAAACAATGTATTGACGAGGAGCTAACAAGTCACATTGATTCATCCAAAAGAGTCATGACTCAATTTGGACACTAGCCAGTTCATCTATTCACATTCCAAGCAACAAAGCACGAGGTGATATACATTGCATATCAACAATCTTGTACATGAATTCTATTGGAATTGATCTAGGGTTTAAGAAAAAGTTTAACGCTTCGGTAAGCGGCGGAATTTTAAAAATTTTCTTTTACAAGTAAAACAGTTTTTACTAACCTAGACAAAGAGCAAGCACATGTAAATAAAAAAAAACTATTATGAGCATAAAAGATTACTAACCTTTTAGAAGCTTGAACATTGAGAAGCTTTTGGAAAAGGTTGCAACGTTCGTCTCCCCTAGCAGCACGTCTCTCTTCCTTCCTCGGCAACTCGAGCAACCACGAAAGTTTCTATCACTAAATCACTTGAGAGAAAAGGAATTAGTGTGTGGGCACTTTTAAACACTCACTACTACAAATGATGGATTATACAACCCACTTTCTACAACGCTTAACATAAGCGTTGTAGAAACTAGGGATTCTACAACGCTTAACATAAGCGTTGTAGAAACATAGTGTTTCTACAACGCTTATGGCTAAGCGTTGTAGAATCTCGGTGTTTCTACAACGCTTATGGATAAGCGTTGTAGGATATGATAATTTCTACAACGCTTAAAGCTAAGCGTTGTAGAAGTACATAAATTTCAGATTTTCCACAACGTTTACACTATCCATTGTAGAATCCTCGCCGCGGCACCACGTGATTTATGCCTCGGCGAGAACTTTCTACAACGCTTTGTAAAAGCGTTGTAGAAGGATGGGTCTCGCCGCAGCACAATTTAAACATCGCCGCGGCGACTCGTTCTACAACGCTTGTTACAAGCGTTGTAGATTCATGTCGCCGCGGCGATAAGTATTTCTCGCCGCGGCGAGATAATTTCGCCGCGGCTAGAAATATCCTCCGCCGCGGCGAGGTGGATACCGTGGCCAAGCAGTTTTTTAAGAAACTGTCTCGCCGCGGCGAGTGAGGAATCTCGCCGCGGCGACCTGTTCCTACAACGGAAATTGTAACCGTTGTAGGACCGTCTCGCCGCGGCGAAGACATATTTTCGCCGCAGCGAGATTTTTTAGGTTTTCACTATAAAAGGCCGTTTTCAGTTTTTTTCTCATTTTTTCCAATACCCACACACGAGACAACCATTTTCGGCCGCTTCTCTCCAGTTTTTTTCTTTCAAAATCCCTCGCCACGTCCTCGCCGCCCCAAAATCTCGCCGTCGCCTCGTCCTCGCCGCCAACTCTCTCTCGCCTCGTCCTCGCCGTCACTTTTCTCTCGCCGAGTCCTCGCCGTGCTTCCTCTCGCGCCTCTCTCTCTCTCTCTCTCTCTTGCCGCGTCATTGTAAGGTATGATTTTAAAAGTTTTTTAAGGTGTATATTGATTTAATTTGGTGTTGTTGATATGGATTTCTTGTTGTTTACCCGAATTGCATATAGTTTGATTTTTTGAATTCACAAATTTAGGGTTTCGTTTGATTTTCTCTTATTAGAACAAGAAATTAGGGTTTGGGTTAGTGGAATTTGAATGAGTGAATTTAGGTTAGTGGAATTTGAATGAGAATTTGAGTTAAATTGAAATGTCCGGATTGTGTTTGACATATTGTTACATAGGTTAGTGGTTAAAATGGTTATGTATATTAATGTTGAGATTGAATTGTTTATGAATTTGTGATTGATCGAATTGTTCATGAATTTGTGATTGGTCGAATTGTTTATGAATTATTTGTGATTGTTGGAATTGTTTTAATTTGTCATGTACTTAAATATATATTCTTGGAATTGATATATAATTTGTTATATGTTAATTGTATAATTGTTTATGATTATGTTTTGTAGGAGCTTGAAAATGCCTCGAACTAAAAACACGGCCTCCAAGGCTCCGAGCTCTTCCAGAGGTCAGAGTAAAGTAAAAAGCAAGCGACCTCGTCAACAGTCTCCCGAAGAGGAATACAACTCGAGTATCTTTACTAGCAAGGTAGCAGAGGAACGCTACGACAAAATCTTGCCGCGTAACATTATCCATGAGAGAGGATTCAATGTAAGCAATACGTCGGATATAGGAAAGTAAATCCGCAACAGCATAGTTGGTCATGATTGGGGGAGGTATTGTGCTGTACCCGAGTTCGATTCGAACGTCAACTTCGTGTACGAATTCTACGCAAACTTGCCGGACTCCCAAGCTGATGTTGTGACGGTCCGTGGGAAACCGGTCGATATGAGTATCGAAGCTATCAACGATCTTCTTGGGACCCCAGATGTGCCTTTCGAGAACGAGGGCTATCGAGAATGGCTAAGAAGTTGCAGCCATGAGGAGATGTCACGGGTGTTGTGCATTCCGGGAGAGGATTGGGTCACTGAAAAAGGAAAAAGGGTACTCAAGCGTGACCAACTCACCAGGATCGCTAAAGCGTGGATATACTTTGTTTGCGCTCGTCTCTATCCAATCAAGCACTTCACCACTCTCGACGAGGATCGTATCCAGGTGTTGTTCTGCATTGTTAAAGGCCTTTCCATTAACGTCGGTCGATTCATCTATAATTGGATGAAGAAACTCGACTATACTAATGAACGACACGGTTTGCCATATCCGGCGATCATTACCGGCCTTTGTACAAATGCGGGGGTACCACGCTCGAAAAGGGATACGATACACAGTTCAATGGGGCCTATTACGGATTCCATTATCGAGCGGTACAAGATTAGGGAGGATCCACAAGCGGAGGAAGAGGAAGAAGCGGAGGAAGAGGGTGAAGAGGGGGAAGCGGAGCCCCTATTGCGCTTACCAGCGCCTCCGGTAATCGACCCCGCCACCATCGACTACATTGCTCATTGCTCCAACTATCTCGTCGGCGGGTTCCAACACACGCAACAGTACATGCACCAACAAGCGGAGTATGGCGCCTCTCACATCAATCAGTTGAACGATCTCTACTCTCGGTGGGACATCAACCAAGAGAATCAGGTGTTATTTCCTCCATATCCTCAGTACTTCGACTATCCGTACGCACCACCACAGTGGCCACCGCATATGGCACCTCCTCAATATCCGGCGAACCCACCACCACCACCACCGAATGACGAGTAAATTTCAAGAACCAACAACACCAACTCTTCCATATAAATTTCAAACTCTTTTTAAATTTAAGTTTCAGTTTAAGACTCGCTTGGTGTGTTTTATTTGTGTGTTTGAGACTCGTTTGGTTTGTTTTATTTGTGTGTTTGAGACTCGTTTGGTTTGTTTTATTTATTGTAGAAATTTTAATGGAATGATCATTTTTAGTTGGAGAATTGGTTAAACATTGCAAAAAAGTGAATGAGTACCTGGTAGAGTGCTTCTTCGCCGCGGCTAGGTACCTTTCTCGCCGCGGCGTGACTATTCTCGCCGCGGCACAGTATATTTTCCGCCGCGGCGAGTGATCTACGCCGCGGCTAAAATATCACCTCGCCGCGGCGAGAGTTTGATTTTTTTTATACCGAGAGTCTGTATTTTTTAAGAACTTGTCTCGCCGCGGCGAGTTGATATTCCCGCCGCGGCGGGATACCCTCGCCGCGGCACGTAATATACGTTGCCGCGGCGAGGTTTCTACAACGCTTGTTTAAGCGTTGTAGAAGTGTCCTCGCCGCGGCAGGATTTATATTTCGCCGCGGCGAGAAATTGATTTTTTTATACCGAGAGTCTGTGTTTTTTAAGAACTTGTCTCGCCGCGGCGAGTTGATATTTCCGCCGCGGCGGAATGACCTCACCGCGGCATGGAATATACGTTGCCGCGGCGAGGTTTCTACAACGCCTTTTTAAGCGTTGTAGAAGGGTCCTCGCCGCGGCAGGATTTGTATTTTGCCGCGGCGAGATTTTCATTTTTTTATACCGAGAGTCTGTGTTTTTTAAGATCTAGTCTCGCCGCGGCGAGGTAATATTCCCGCCGCGGCGTGATATCCTCGCCGCGGCATGGAATATACGTTGCCGCGGCGAGGTTTCTACAACGCTTGTTTAAGCGTTGTAGAAGGGTCCTCGCCGCGGCAGGATTTGTATTTCGCCGCGGCGAGATGATCCTGCCACGGCGAGAGTTGTACTCAGCCGCGGCGATGTCGGAGAAATGTAATGTTAATGTAAATGACATTGTATAGAGAAATTTTGAATGAAAAATAACGTTGTCCACAGGAGAATAACATAAAATCCAAAATGAAAATACATTATCTAAATGTTCAATATCAAACAAAAGTAGGATCTATATCCTTACGAAGTAGATGTGAAACATCGTCATCATTAAAATCATCCACCTCTTGATCAATTGGCGGTAATCCTGATGTGAACGGAGGAATGCTAGACATGTCTTCGTCTTCTTCTTCGTTACCGTTTCTCGCTTTCATATGAACCACTAACGATAACTCAGGATTTGCTGGATCTGAAACATAAAACACTTGACTTGCTTGCGAAGCCAAAATAAATGAATCATTCTCGTAGCCAATCCGTCTAAAGTCGACAATTGTAACTCCTTCATTATCAACTTTAACGTGATTATTGTCTGCCCATTTGCACTTGAATAATGCGACTCGCAACCCGCAATAATCAAGTTCCCAAATATCTTCAATGTATCCGTAATACTTCATAAAAGCATGTTTTGGATTCTTATCTTTTGCCGACGAAACATGTAAAGCTTCAGCAAACAATGTAACACCGCTATTTTGTACGGGATGCTTGTTGTCTCGTTCCCTTGTGTAAAATGTAAAACCATTAACAGACCAAGCAGTGTACCTTGTAACCATTGAGGACGGCCCGCCAGATAGTTTACTCAACGTAGATGAATGTCCTGCCTCTATAAATATGCGTTTTCCAAGCCAGTTCTGAAACAAACGGTTGTGCTCTTCTTGCAACCATTTTTCATTTCTACCCTTCTTTGGATTATTCACTCTCAACTCATTCAAATGAATATCCACAAATGGCTTGACCTCGGAAACGTTGTGTAGCACATGGAGACTTGCTTGCTCCCATTCTTTTCGGTTGACGATCGAATAACTACCTATATATAATGAAACAAATACTTAAAAATAATGTTCATATATAATTTAAATAAACAAATAAAGTGTTAAAAAAAATACCTTTAGATAGAGCTTTTGAATCAAAATTGGTATTCTTGGGTAACCCAATTTCGTCTGTTTTAGCTAAATACTCAGAACAAAACTCAACCGACTCTTCTGCTATGTAATTTTCAACTATGCTCCCTTCCGGCCTATTGTAGTTCTTCACGTAGCTTTTCAACACTTTCATATAACGTTCAATTGGATACATCCACCGTAAAAACACGGGCCCTCCTAATTTCACTTCACGTACCAAGTGGACGGTTAAGTGGATCATTATGTCGAAAAACGAAGGTGGAAAGATCTTTTCGAGCAAGCACAGAGTTTTCATCAATTCTGACTGCATTAAATCCAATCGAGTTGGATCGATGACCTTCGAGCAAATCGAGTTAAAGAATACACATATCTTTGATATTGCAAACCTCACATCTTTTGGCACAATTCCTCGTAAAGCAAGAGGCAACATTTGTTGTAGCAGCACATGACAGTCGTGCGTCTTCATTCCAGTAAGTCTCAAATCTTTCAAAGACACGAACCTCTTATAGTTTGACGAATGACCTTCGGGGACTTTAATAGAAGCAAACCAGTTACACAATTTCTTTTTCTCCTTTCGATCTAGAGTGTACTTTGCCGGTGGTAATTTTGTTTTTTTCCCACCCCCCCTCCTCGGGATGCAAAATGCTTCTTATATTCATCTCTTTGAGATCCAATCGAGATTGTATTCCGTCTTTCGATTTATTTGGATCATCAAGAAGTGTACCAATAAGCGATTCGCAAACATTTTTCTCGATGTGCATAACATCCAGACAATGCCGGACGTAGTGTGTCTTCCAATAAGGAAGGTCGTAGAAAATCGATTTCTTCTTCCAAGGATTCTCTTTGAACGATTCTTTAGTACTAGCACTCCGCTTTCTTTTCCCAAGCACTTCATTGACGTTTTTAACCATCTCATAGACATCTTCACCAGACAAAATTCTAGGAGGGGGTCGTTCTTCTGAATTTCCATCAAACGCTTGTTTCAATCTTCTATACGAGTGATCTCTTGGTAAGAATCTTCTATGACCCAGAAAAACAGTTTTCTTACCATGCTTCAAACGGATGGAAGATGTGTCTTTCATGCAAATCGGACAACCAATCGAGCATTTCACAGAGTATCCTGACAAGTTTCCATAGGCCGGAAAATCGTTAATAGTCCACATTAACATTGCCCTTAAGTTGAACGAATCTCCACGGTAAGCGTCTTTGACTTCCATCCCTTTCTCCCATAACATCTTCAAATCATCGACCAACGGTGCCAAATAGACATCAATATCATTTCCTGGTTGATTCGGTCCTGAAATCAAAAGCGTTAACATCAAGAACTTTCTCTTCATACATAGCTTTGGAGGGAGATTGTAGTTCATAAGTATAACCGGCCAAACACTGTATTTACTGCTCATCATGCTGAACGGGTTCATTCCATCAGAAGCTAGACCAAGGCGCAAATTTCGAGTATCAACACTGAAATCCTTATACTCTAAATCGAATGATTTCCACTGTGCAGCATCAGCAGGATGTCTCAACATACCATCATCGATACGCTTTTCGGAGTGCCAAACCATGTTCTTCGCGTGTTTGACACTATTAAACATTCGACGAAAGCGCGGCATTGGAGGAATGTACCATAACGACTGAAATATATTTAACGAAAATCAGTAATAAATAATGAATATGAGCTACATGTATTTCCTAATCAAGTGATGAACATGTACGTACCTTAACTGGAACTCCTTTAACCCCGTTACATGGAATTTTACCCTTCTTCCACCGTGACTCTTTGCACGTCGGACATTCATCTAGATCTTCATACTCGTGTCTATATAAAACACAATCATTTGGGCACGCATGGAATTTCTCGTACTTCATGCCTAATGTACCTAAAGTCTTCCTTGCTTCATACATACTTAAAGGTACTTTATTGTCTTTCGGAAATGCTTCTTTCAGTGTTTCCAACAATAGAGTAAAACTAGTGTTAGTCCAACCCCCCGACGCCTTCAAATGAAATAATGTAACTAAAAATGACAACTTCGAATAGCTTGTACACCCTTCATATAATGGTGTCTCCGCATCATTCATCATGGACTCAAACAATTCCGGTCGCTCAACAAAATCGTCCTCCAAATCATTCATCATGCCGCACATATCATCAATATCATCTTCAACATCATCCTCATTTGCCGTAGAACGAAAAACCTCACCATGGTAGAACCATCTTTGATACGAGGTCATTATTCCATATGCAAACAAATGGGTCCGAACAACATCAATCGAAAAATGTCTATGATTTCCACATTTAATACAAGGACAATGAATAGATTTCAAATCTACCATGTTCTCTCTAGCAAAATCACAAAACTCATCTACACCTTTCCGATATATCTCATTCAATCTATTCTCCCACATCCACTTCCTCATATTCATAGAAAAACCCTAATTATACAAAAAATTACCAATTCTAATTAGTATAAACTATCAAGAGAACAACAATTAGAAGAAGTTAAAGAAGAACTTACAAGATTTGAATGTGTAGATGAGACTAGTAAACGAGGACGCTCTAGAATGAGTAGAAAAGGTACTGGAAATATTTTTTCGAGTGAGGTTATGAGAGAGTTCAAAGTGAAAAAGACCAGAAATGAGAATTTATATCACCAGTCTCGTGTCACTCGCCGCGGCGAACTTTCTACTTCGCCGCGGCGAGACATTCTACAACGCTTACCATAAGCGTTGTAGAATGTCCTCGCCGCGGCAAAAATATGCGTTCGCCGCGGCGACATATCACGCCGCGGCGAGGTACAAATCCCGCCGCGGCAGGAGTCCTGCGCCGCGGCGGGAACAAGTCGTCGCCGCGGCGAAAAACTTACCGAGAGCACCATGTTCCAGACATATACTCTCGCCGCGGCATCATACAATTCCCGCCGCGGCGAATGTATGCCTCGCCGCGGCGGGAATTAGCCTTCACCGCGGCGAGGCTTCTACAACGCTTACTTAAGCGTTGTAGAAAGGTCTCGCCGCGGCGGAAATTGTATATTGCCGCGGCGAGGACATCTAGGGTTACCTCGCCGCGGCGATGCCACATTTTTGCCGCGACGAGACGTTTCTGGGTAACGCTCGCCGCAGCGAGAATTTGGTTTCGCCGCGGCGAGGATCCTACAACGCTTATTCTAAGCGTTGTAGAATCATCTCGCCGCGGCGAGAAATACACTTCGCCGCGGCGAGATCCTACAACGCTTAGTATAAGCGTTGTAGGAGCGTTAAAAAATCTGAAATTTTCAAATTTTTTTAACTACCCGCGCCCATTCATATCTATACTTAGCGTTTTTTTTTCCTCTCATTTCTCATTCTCATTTCTTCTATCTCTCTCGTCCTTCTCTCTCTCCACCCGTCCCTCTCTCTCTCCGCCACTCTCTTGCCGCCCGTCCCTCTCTCTCTCCGCCACGCTCTCTCTCTCGGCCCCTCTCTCTCTCTCCGTCCCTCACTTCGCTGAACTACCGCGCCCTCCCGCGCGTTCTCTCCGACCCTCAACTCCCTCTCCTCGCCGTGCGCCGCGCCCACGCCGCCCTCTCTCACCTCGCCGTGCGCCCACGCCGCCCTCCCTCGCCGCGCGCCCTCACCTTGCTCGTGCCCACCCTCGCCGCGCGCCCTCACCTCGCCTCACCACCTTCTCTTCGCCGCCCTTTTGCTCGTCCAACTCCGGGTAATGTTTTTGAACATTTTTACATGAACTTATTTAGTGTGAATTCGATTTTGATTTGAAATTAGGAGATATTGTATTGGATTTGAGTTTATTGAATTGAAGTTTGATATTGATTTGATTTGAGAAATATATTTGATAGTAGATTGAATTGGGATTGAAATTGTGTTTTTGTTTAGAATCGGATTGGATTTGAGTTTATATTGTGATTAGAGTTGAGTTTATATTTGATTTTTGTTACATTTGAGTTGAAATTTTGATAACATTTGAGTTGAAAATTGAAATTATGATTTGAATTTTGTTTATTAGATTCAATGTCGTCCACTACTACTATTTCTAGCGGTAGTGGTAAAAGAAAAATTAGAAGACAACTAGCGCTTAACTCCGATGAACAAGGAAAACGAAGAAACACTCTTATGGGTCGGGTTAATAAGGCTAAAACACTTGGTAAAAAAATCCCGGTACAATTTGATGATAAAGGGCAACCAATCGGTAAAGAGGGTGATGAGTTGTCGAGTTACTTTGGCGTGTTAGCAAGAGAACACGTTCCACTTTCGATGCGTGATTGGAGATGTAAAGACAACGCCCAAATTAAAGAACGGATTTGGAACGAAATGCAAGAAGGATTTACGATTCCTATCGAACAAAAACACGATTGCCTTATGAGAGTCGGAGAAGCCGCAAGGTTATTTCGTCATGAGATATACAACGATCTACTCAAAGACATAATCAACGAACCAATCGCCTTAAAGAGACTGGCTTGTATTTTGAAATACTATACAAGTATCACCGAAGAAGATTGGATAGCATTTGTTGAGTATAGACGAACCGAAATGTTCAAACAAACATCGGAACATGGGAAATCAAATATCGGAAAAAGTGTGTACAAATCTCGAACGGGCCGAAATGGATATCGAAAGCTTGATCAAGAAAAGGTTAGATTCATTTTTTTCTTTTAGTTATTTCAAATGTTGCAATTATTTTTTAATTTATTATATAATTACTTCTTACTAGCATGACGAAACGGAGGAATGGCCTACGAAAGAGGAACTTTGGATTGACTCGCGAATGAAAGACGTAGATAACTACAAGGATGAGAAAGTAAAATTGATGGGAGACAAAATCGTAAGTTCTTTACCTTTGTTATAACAATTAACCTTGTAATTTTATTTTCAAATAATTTTATGTGTAGAAAACGTTATCACAACAAGCATCGCAAGGGACATGGTTGCCGGAATCGGGAAAGAGTGTTTTGCAAGAAGCTTTGGGAACGTCGCGAGTTTGCGGTCAATCCAAACACACGTCGCGTTTTAAGTACTTTGTTCCTCCAACGCCCAACGAAGAAGTAATGAAGATGCGTCGGGAAATGAGCGAGTTAAAGTCTTTGGTGATGAAGGCATTCGGTGGAAATGGTAGCATTAATGTCGAGTCGCCTAGTGTCGAGCAAGTGAAAGAGAATCTCAACGCGAAGGTTGTTGATGATAAAGAGATGGCAAATGTTGAAGAACACGTCAATGATGCGGTCTCTTTAGGTATGTTCAATTTTTTTTTTATCTATTTATTAAAGATAAATGTTTTGGTATTAAGTTATTGATAAAATTCTTGATTCGCTTAGAACACGACGATGTTGACGATCGTCCGAAGATCGATCCTATCATTGTTGATGATCGTCCGAAGATCGATCCTATTGTTGTGGAAAAACCAAATAGTGTCCGTGCTAGTTGCTCTTTGAATCCAACCACGCCGGTGACACCGAGTTCGGATGAAAGCGTCGAGTGTCTTCTTTTCATTGATGACACCGAGTTCGGAGGCACAATTCATGTTGCAAATGGGCGAGCGTACATGAATGGAGGCGTAGTTCATTTCTCACCTTTGGAGGAAGGAAATTTACGCGTGGCCGTTTTGGGGGTTTTGATTAAAAAAGCAAAATTGCCAATTCCCACCGAAGAAGCTCAAACCGTTGAAGATGCTATAGGCGGGTTTGTCTCGTGGCCGAAGAGACTCATGGAAATTGACTCGGGAATAGAGAGTCGCGGTCCGGTTGTCAAACAACTCTCAAAGCTCGGTTTTGAGAGTGAAGCTAGCATCGATGATGCTAAGAAGATTCCGTACAAGGTGATTAATCCAAAGTATCGATTGCTCGCTCAACATGCCAACAAAGTAATGTTACCGGAAGGGGATGTGATTATGGTCAATGTTAGTCCAAGTCTCGCGGCTATCCCGATTCCGGTGTCATTTGAAGACATTTCCGATTTTTTGCAATACTTGGAAATTGGCGCGGGGAGCATAACGGTTTATATGGAGTAAGAGTTTTCTTTATATGCGTTTTTTAATATCAATATTCAATATTTAGTGTTTTGATCAACTAAATATTTGTTTGTCATAGCTATCTACGATCGAGGCTAGAAAAGGCGAAGAAGACTCGAAATTTTTGTTTTATAAATCCGAGCTTAAGTTCGTATATACAAAATGACGACGAGGAGGCTTATTTGTCAAAACGAGTCAAGGACGTTGGAAACGTGGTACGACATTGCAAATTTGGTGAACTAGTTTTGATGCCGTATAACAAAGGTGCGCATTGGATGCTCGTTGTCCTCGACCTTTGGAGAAATAGCGCTATGTTCTTTGACCCGTTGAGAAATAAAATCCCAACGGATTTAAATCGATTGATAAAAAGGTAATATTTTGATTTCTTAAATAATTTTTATTATAAACCGTTCTAGATGTTTTTTCTCTTATAATCTCCGTGTTATATAGGGTTCTTGTTGATTTCAAGCTCGAGCATCAAAACGCCAATAGTAACGGGCAATCAACGTACATCAAGGCTTGGGACGCTCCGAGACAAACGGGAAACACGGAATGCGGGTATTTTGTCATTTCTTATATGCGTGATATAGTCGTAGGAGGTGTAGGAAAATTAGAAAATAAGAAATCCTATACAAAAGAGGATTTAGAGAGAGTTAGGGAAGAATGGGTAACTTATGTACAAACATTTATTAACTGTGACGATTAGCTAGTTTTTTCGAAGATGTATATATTAGATTTTGAATGTTTTAAAGATGAGGATATTTGAGATGAATGTATATATTAGATATTTTTTGTATTGAAGATTATTTTCAGGTGCTAGTATCGTGTAAAAAACAAATTGTGGATTGAAAATAAATGATTCTCGCCGCGGCGAACTATACTTCTCGCCGCGGCGAGACAAGATACCGAGAGCAAGCAAATTAGAAATCTTAGTCTCGCCGCGGCGAGATTTTTTCTTCGCCGCGGCGAGTTTTTTAAAAAAAATTCATCGCCTTCCTACAACGCATTATATCCGTTGTAGAATCATCTCGCCGCGGCTAAGATTTGACTTCGCCGCGGCGAAGTATATTTTTCGCCGCGGCGACGTGCTTCTACAACGGATTGAATATCTGTTGTAGAATGTTCTCGCCGCGGCTCGGAACGTACCTCGCCGCGGCAAATAACTCGCCGCGGCGACGTATAATTCTAGCCGCGGCGAGGTCCTTCTACAACGGAAAATCAATCCATTGTAGAAGCACGTCGCCGCGGCGAAAAATATACTTCGCCGCGGCGACATGTGTGAAAATATTTTAAAATTACACAATGGAATTAGACCGTTGTAGAAGCTTCTACAACGCTTAAGATTCCGTTGTAGAAGCGTAGTTTCTACAACGGATAATTAAGCGTTGTCTACAACGTTTTTTAAGCGTTGTAGAATCCTATTTTTGTAGTAGTGACTATGACTTAAGAACGGGTCTTGAAGTCGAAGAGCTAAACTCTAGGTCAAATGAGGACCTAGGTGCCAAAACAAAAAACGAAATTGAATAGAGAGAGAGAGAGAGAGGAGTCGGCCAAGTCTAGAGAGAGAAACTCTCAATCTCTAAAACTTTGGATGAATGAAATGTGTGGAATGAGGCTCCTATATATAGGAGAGTTCTCACCTTCAATGAGGTAGTTTCCTCTTCTATAGAATATCACATATTCATGAGCCAATTTCCCTTTTCCTTCATAGAGTCACACGACCAAGACTTGCCAAGCAAGTCCTTGGATTTGTTTCCTCTTTTATTTGCTTCTCCCTTGACTCCTCTTGGCCGAAATTCCTATTGGCATGCATAGGAAATTTGTTTCCTCTTTTTCTTTTGACAAGTATCTTGATACATTTATGCACAAAATATTCTCTCTTTCTCTTGGGTAGTAGGCGCCCAACATGTTCTAGAAAGGCCTTCTAGAAGCTTTTCCATTATTCATGACAACATGAAAAAGGCCCATTAAGAATTTTCAATAAAATTCTTATGAAATGAAATTAATCCACAAGGCCCAATAAATCCAATTTTGGCCGAGTGATGCATGTCATCAAATGACCATGTCAAAAAATTTATTGACATTCATTTCATCATATGTCTCAAAAGACAAAAATACTTTTTTTTTTGACAATTTTCGTAAAACTTGTCTCGTTCTTGTTTTGACTTAGTTTCTAGTTTAACTATTTCTACTCGATGTTATTCGTGAAAGTGACCTCATGGATCCAAATGAATAAAGCTTGAGCTAAACACTTGGACTCAAAAGTTCACAAACCTTTTCCAAGTTTAGCTTAATGTCAACTGACTCCACTAAAGAGTTGACACTGAAAATCTCTCGGTTCAAATGAATTTATTTTCTACTCAAGAATTCAACCAAATTATGATGAGCGGATCCACTGAATATTATCTATGTTTACCCTTCATGAATATCATCAGATAGTCGGGATTTACAAAATTACCATTTTACCATTCTAGCTGTTATTTCCTCAACTCCTTTGTCGCTTGTGAATAAGTTAGAAACAATGTATTGACGAGGAGCTAACAAGTCACATTGTTTCATCCAAAAGAGTCAAGACTCAATTTGGACACTGGCCAGTTCATTTATTCACATTCCAAGGAACAAAGCATGAGGTGATATACATTGCATTTTATCAATCTTGTACATGAATTCCATATCTATGAGAACTTCACAAAGTTACTCATGACATTCTTACAACTTAGTATTTCACCAATAGGCCTTGTTCGGAATCACATAGTGAGTCCGAACTCTGACTTTCTCAAATGAGAATACATAACGTGTGAAATGGCATGTCTCATTTCAAGATTAAGGTAAGCACGATGCAATTCATACGTAGTGACTTCGAGACATAAGAGGTTAAATGGTTTGTTCTTATCTTGTCTCTAGAAGTGCACTGGTCAATTCAGTACCTTCGGAAGATACCTAGAAGAACTATAGAGTCTCTAACTCTCAATGCCTCATAACCAGACATCATAGATTCTTCTAACAATCATACTGAGGTCAATAGTCCTTTGACCCTTAGATTGCGAATGTATCGTTTTAAGCAAACTACGAAGAGTTTGTTCATGCAAATCTACATTTGTCTCTTCGTAAGTTGTTAGGTTTGTTTATGGACTAAGGACTAATGTTTATCATAGAGCTTCAAATAGACAAGGAGGAATGAATGAATGTTTCAACTTTTGATTAATGAATAAGCAATTACAAGCAAGAGTCTTCATGAGACTTTATTACATCAAATGTACAAAATAAAGACTACAACTCTTCTTGTGGGCACCATTGACAAAAAAATTCCATATCTATGCGATCTTCACATAGTTACTCGTGACATCTTCATAACTTAGTACTTCACCAATAGGTATTGTCTATATCACATAGTGAATCTAGAACTCTGACTTTCTCAAATGAGAATACCTAAGCTATGAAATGACATGTCTCATTTCAGGATTGAGGTAAGCACGATGCAATTCATACATAGTGACTTTGAGACATAAGAGGTTAAATGGTTTGTTCTTATTCTGTCTCTAGAAGTGCACTTGTCAATTCAGTACGTTCAGAAGATACCTAGGAAGAACTATAGAGTCTCCAACTCTCAATGTCCCATAACCAGACATCATAGATTCTCCTAACAATCATACTGAGATCAGTAGCCCTTTGACCTTTAGATTGCGAATATATTGTTTTAAGCAAACCATGAAGAGTTTGTTCATGCAAATCTATATTTGACTCTTCATTTGTTGTTAGGTTTGTTTAAGGACTAAAGACTATAGTCTATCATAAAGCTTCAAACAGACAAGGAAGAATAAATGAACGTTTCAACTTTTATTAATTATTCAGCAGTTACAAGCAAGAGTCTTCGTGAGACTTTATTACATCAAATGTACATAAATAATGTAATATACAAACTTTTGTAATGCTCGGCTTGTGGATATGAATAGAATAAACGAGCTTCCGTTTGTTACAATTATGTTTTGAGTGAATGATGGACGTATAAGTTTCTCGAGTTAATTTAAAATATATTAAGGTAAGGAGAAATCTCGGAATAAATAAAGGAATTATCGAGTTTATCTCGACTAATAAATTATTTCCGAGGAAATATTCCGGAAATTAATTGAATAAATAAATTCTCAAGAACGAGAATTAATTCCGAGAAACCTTAAATATATTTTAATTAATTTAGAGCGAACGAGAAAATTCTCGGTTCGAATCATATAATTATAATCCATTCGGTTATGGGTTTAATTAAATAATTATATGAAGAGGACTTGGTTGTAATGATTTTTAAGGGACCCATTTGAAAGAAAACAAGGAAAAGAGGTTGGTTTGTGAATAATTGGATAAGGGTTGAGCTGCCACGTGGAAATCTTATCCTTCCTTTCCTTATCTCTTTCGGCCACTCTCTCTCTCTCTCTCTCTCTCTCTCTCTCTCTCTCTCTCTTCTTCTCGTGCACTATATATTCTCTTCTTCTCCTTCTTCATTCGCGCAAGCCACCTGCAAAGAAGAAACAGAGAAAAAAAAAAAAAAATCGGCAACAACCACCCAATCCATTTCTCTCGGCCACTCAACCCCATCACCACCCTCACTCATCTTCGTTCTTCTTTTTCCTCTCCATCGTTGCTCTACCTCTCGCGCAGCTCACAGCCACCGCGCGCGCGCCTTGCCGAGGAGAAGAGTCGCCGCCGTCGAACCGCCGTGGCCGCTGACCGAGAAAGGAAACCGGGAACAAAGTGAGGACACACCGGAGAGCAGAGTAGAGGTAAGAATTGATATGGCTGAATTGGAAAACTCAAGTTAGGGTTTTGAGAAATTTGATTTGGGGCTTTTTGATCCGAGCTAAAATCAGTGGAATTGATGGGTTTTATTTGGTTGTTGGACTTGGTTAATGATGTTCCTAGCTCGGATTTGTGAAATTGAGTCGATTTTGAATGATTTGAGAATTTTTTAGCTCGCTGTGAACAGCCTCTGTAAATTGACGTGGACAGTTCGGTACTGATTTAATTTGGATTTGTTGATATTTTTCCTGGAAAGTAGATGTTATGGGCTTTCTAAAATGACCAAGAACGTGTAAATCCGTTGAGAATTGAGTGAGTTATGAATTTTTGAAAACAGGGTATTGAAGCTGGAATTGTGAACGTGAGTTTGAAATATTTTTGGCCATGTGTGTGCCTTTGGCCATGAGCATTCTTTTGTTTGGCCGTGAGACTTGTTTGGCTAGGTAATTTGCTTTGGTTGTTTTGTGATGTTGAGATATTCTAGTTTGTTAGGGATTTTGAGACGTGAGAATTGAATTTGAAATGTGGATTTAATGACAAGTCTAAGAATTTTGTGACTAGTTAGTTGGATTCGTGTTTGGTCGTGTGACTTGTTTGGGTTCGGGTTTTTGAGTCGAGATGTCGGATTTGGAATTTTGGAAATTGATAAGAGTTTAGATTTAAGGAAGTAACTCGTTATCGAATTCCGAACCGACTCAAATCTAATCCCGACACTGGACCCTATATTTTTCAAGTAATTTTGAATCCAATAACTAACGGACTTTCAACCTCGGATGCTAGTTCTTTAGACGTTTCGACAAGCGTCAAGTATCTCATAGAACGTGAAAAGCAAGACATCGCCGGAGGTCGTCGAGCTTCTGTCACAGTATTCCAAGTAAGTGTGGAGACATAAGTCAACTACTTACCAAGGGAATAATCCTGTTTACGTGCATTTACGTGTTAATAATAAAAGAGTAGGAAAAGCCTTAAAAGACACAAACACCAAAGATTAAGGCTTCGGCCACTCTTTTTGGAAAATTTAGTTGGGTTTATACCCATAGGTTCAAATGCTAACTTGAACCAGCCACGTTGCTACTTTGATGTAGTTAGATCCCTCTGCTAACCATAGAGTTTAGCTAGATCTGAGGTGACAGGAGAGCATGTTGGACTCTCGGATTCGAGCCGAGGGTAGAAGTACCGGGAGTCATATTCCGAGTCTTCAACTTAAAACACTAACGAGCATAAAAGTGAAATGATAATTCTTTCAGGATGTAACCCGAGTCGCCCTCCTGTAAGTAGCATAGGTGTGTACTCTGAGTGCTACAGAGTACCCGAACCCTAAAGAATTGATGTGTCGATGGTACCAAAAGGAAATGAACCCTGACGGGCTATGAGGGCCTGAGGGATGGCGCTGAGTACTCATATCTCGGGGAGTCGACCAAGAGTCGTACCCGACTTTGTTGCCAGGCTATGAAGGCCTGAAGAGCGAGGAGTCGACCAAGAGTCGTACCCGACTTTGTTGCCAGGCTATGAAGGCCTGAAGACCTTGACGGGCTATGAGGGCCTGGGGGTGGCGCCGACGTCGAATGAAGTGGTACCATTAGTGGATCCTAGACAGATGTTAAAACTCTTAGGCCGCCGAACGACTGCTGCTCGAAGTCTAAGGCTGGTCTCTTGTCGTTCTAGAGGTTATAGCGGGGGATGTGTGTAACCTTAAAGACGACAAGTACTAGTTAGAGTGTGTACACACGAGTCATGCTCTAGAACTTGTTAGATTTGCATCCATGCATTCTTATGTGCCTGTTTGCACGTCACATGTTATCACATGGCATTAGTCGCTTTTATTTTTCTAGGTTAGACTCCCACTTACTGAGTCAATCGACTCATAGTTTTATGACCCTTGGTAATGTAGAGAAGGGCAAGGCGCCGATGTGAATAAGGAAGTCGTAGATGAAGACCAGACGTGTATCTCTTGACCTTTGGGCTAATGGGAACTCACCCGGGTTCAAATCCTTCTATAATACTATCTATATTTTGTTGAACCCCTTTCGTAAACTATGATCCCCAAACTATCCCTTGTATATATACTTAAAATTAGGGAGCTTGTGTATAAATAAGAGTCGCTATAAGGCTCTAATTCCTAAAGTTAAACAGCGAAAAATTTACCCAGGTTTTCGTATAACCACTTATAGTACTTATATATGATCGTGTTATGTTTAATATAAGTATTATGGTTATTATGTTGATTTGATTCTGTTTCCGCTGATATGAGATATATTGTTATATATTGATGTTGAAATCTGAGACGTAACCCCACCGTCTCGGCCCGTGAGCCGCCGACGAGAGGTCGCGGGTCGTGACAAATAATGACTACTACTCTTCTTGACTGAAAGAAGATGTGAGTAGTCCTTCATGCCTAATCTCTCTCTCGATGCTGGTCTTAGACCTTGTTGGCTAGGGCCTTGGTGAATGGATCTGCCAGGTTGTCCACCGTTGAGATCTTCTTCACCACCATGTCTCCGCGCTGCACGATCTCTCGAATCAAATGGTATTTCCTCTCAATATGCTCAGAGTGCTAATGGCTTCGAGGTTCCTTTGAGTTAGCAAAAGCCCCACTGTTATCACAATAAAGTGTCATGGGCTCGTCAACGTTTGGAAAGATTTCCAAATACTTAAGCAATTTTCTAAGCCATATAGCCTCGTTGGATGCTTCACAAGCAGCCACATATTTTGCTTCCATTGTGGAGTCAGTAATGCAAGATTGCTTAATACTCATCCACACAACAGCTCCACCATTAAGGATGAACACAGACCCCGAAGTGAATTTCCTGGATATGTAATTGGAGTCGGTATATCCCGTCATAGTCAGGTCAGTACCTGAATATGTAAGCATCAAGTTCCTAGTTCTCCGAAGATACTTAAGAACATGCTTAACAGTAATCCAGTGCTCGGGTCCAGGGTTGGATTGAAAACGGCTAACTACGCCAACTGCAAAGCAGATATCTGGTCTAGTACAAAGCATTGCATACATGAGACTTCCCACGGCTGAGGCGTAAGGAATTATTCTCATGTCCTCATTCTCTTGTGCAGTCTTGGGAAACTGGTCCTTAGAGAGTGAGATTCCATGCTTAAAGGGTGTTTGGCCCTTCTTGGAATCTTGCATCGAGAAGTGATCCATCACCTTATCAATATAAGATGCTTGAGAGAGTGACAAAGTCCGGTTCTTCCGATCTCGAAATATTTGGATCCCCAGAATGTACGCGGCTTCTCCTAGATCCTTCATATCGAATTGCTTTGCTAGCTAGATCTTAACCTCAGATAACTTACCGACATCATTACGTATGAGTAATATATCATCGACATACAGTACCAGAAACACAACTTTGTCTTCGTGTATTAACTTGTAAACACACGGCTCATCTATTGACTACTCAAATCCGAAGTTCTTCACAGTTTCATCGAATCTAATATTCCATGACCTAGATGCTCGCTTTAATCCATAAATGGACTTAAGCAACTCACAAACCTTGGTCTCTTGACCTTCTTCCATGAAACCGTCTGGTTGAGCCATATAAATGCGCTCGTCAAGATAGCCATTCAGAAAGGTAGTCTTAACATCCATTTGCCAGATCTCATAGTCGAGAGTTGCAGCTATAGATAGAAGTATGCAGATGAATTTAAGCATCACGACTGGCGAGAAGGTATCCTCATAGTCAATACCTTCCTTTTGGGTATAACCCTTAGCCACTAGTCGTGCTTTGAATGTCTCGACGTTCCCATCCGGACCCTTTTTCTTCTTGTATATCCACTTACACCCTACGGGTTTAATCCCTTCGGGAATGTCTACAAGTTTCCAGAATTTGTTGACATACATCAAGTGCATTTCAACTTTCATGACGTCAAGTCAAAGGTTTGATTCAGAACTAGCCATTGCATGGCTTTAGGAACGAAGGTCATCCATGTCAGAGACGGCTACAAAAGTATCCTCGTAAGACATGTACTTGTAAGGTTTTTGAGAAATCCTCCCACTACGTCAAAGTACTACTTGACAATATTATGATGAGTAAGGTTGTGTTTTAGTTGGGGTAAGAACAGTTCTTACAAATGAGGTAGAAGCTTCCTCACCCAACTTTTCTTCATGCACAATTTTGCTTCTAGGTTTTACATCTTTCATAAAGTCCTCCTCAAGGAAACGAGCGTTCGTGCTAACGAAAGTCTTGTCGTCCTCTGGACTATAGAATGTGAAACTTTTGGTTTCCTTCGGATATCCAATTCTGACCTACTAGCCAACTTGTTAGTCTTTTTCCTTAGCACATGTGCAGGGCAATCCCAAATTCGGATGTGGCCTAGATTTACTTTACGGCCAGTCCTCGTTCATAAGGAGTACCAGGAACCATTTTTTATGGAACTTGGTTCAGAATGTAAGCTGCCGTTTCGAGGGCATATCCCTAAAAGGAAAGAGGGAGTGATGAGTAACTCATCATCGATCTAACCATCTCCATTAGAGTTCGGTTCCTTCTCTCTGACACTCCGTTTTGTTGAGGTGTGCCAGGTGCTGTAAGCTGAGAAGCGATACCTTCTTCTTTAAGAAAATCATCGAACTCTCCAGACATATACTCACCACCTCGATCTTGATTTGTTTACTAGTTTGCTTTTCCACTAAAACTCGGAAGACCTTAAATACGTCAAAGGTCTCGGATTTGTGTTTGAGCAAATAGACAAAACCGTATCTTGAGTAATTATCGGTGAAGGTAACGAAGTATTCGTATCCTCCCCGTGCCAGTGTACCGAATAGACCACATACATTAGAATTTACGAGTTTTAAAAACTCAGTTGTTCTTCGACCCTTAGCAGAGAAAGGTCGTTTAGTCATTTTTCCTTCTATACAAGATTCACAAGTAGGCAATGAACCTATTACAGAGGCTTTGAGTGGACCGTCCCTCGCAAGACTCATAATCCTATCTAGACTCATATGACCAAGTCTTCAGTGCCAGAGATACGTTGATTCTATTAGATCGGAGGAATCAGAAAGTTTGATCCTCCTTGGCTCCCCAACTTGATCGTTATCTATTTCAGTATCTAAGAGCGAAGGTTGCGAGGGATAGATGTAAAAGAGAGCATTCTTCATACATCCATTAGTGACGAAAGAATTATCGGAAAAAGAAATTCAAATTCCATTATTCAAATTTAAAGTTCGATCTTCCAAAGATAGCATCACTGATCCCACGGCCTTTGCTGACACCGAGCTCCCATCACCCCCATTTGAAGGTTAAGTCACCTTCCTCTAAGATTTTTGTTTTCTTGAAACCAGTCAAGGAACAACAAATATGGTTAGTAGCAACGGAGTTAAGAATCCACGTTAATACATTATCGGCTACTAAGCATGCTTCAGTAATAAGTACATTACTATTTTTCTTTGCTTTGAGGTAGACAAGACAGTTCTTCTTCTCGGCCTTGTGAGGTCCCCTCTTAGATCCAGAGGTGGAGGTTTTGTGCTCAATAGCATGTGCCTCTCCTTGGTTCCTCTTTCTCTCATTGAGACCTTCAACAGTGTGAAGCTCCTTCATTAGCTCGGTAATAGTGTAATCTAGCTTATTCATGGAGTAGTTCAGCTTGAAGGTATCGAAAGATTCGGGGAGAGTTTCCAAGATCATATTTATTTTAGTCTCCCCATTAATCTCCGATCCTAGGATTTCCATTTCATTCAGATAACTAATGATCAGCATCATATGGTCTCTGACAGGAGTCCCAGCCTTCATGCGATAGTTCATAAACTGTTGGACTGCTTGCTGTCTGGCCTGATGCCCTTGCCCTCCAAAAATCTCATGGAGATTGTAGAGCATGTCAGCGACTGTCTCAATGTCACAATGTTGCTGTTGCAGCACATTGTTCATAGATGCTAAGATATAGCACCTCGCAATCTCATCAGAGCGGAGCCAGGCCGCCAAGACGCCTTTGTCCTCTTGAGTCGAATCAGTATTCGTCTGAGGAGGACACAGAGTGGTGAGTACCCATTTATGCTTGTCAATGGTAAGAATAATGTCGATGTTACGCTTCCAATTTACGTAGTTTTTGGTTTCGAGTTTGTTTGAGGAAAGGATGGTTGAGAGAGGGTTGAGAGACATGTTGCTGAAAAGGTTGAAACAAGTTTATGATTAGTCTTTTGGTTTATGATTTAAGTTCGTTTAATTTTTTAGGATGAACAAGAAAGGAAAAATCCAAGGGTGTTATGAACGAAATGACACTTTACTCCTTCGAGGGAATGCCTCAAAGAGTCTCATTTCATAAGTAAATGACTCATTATTAATGCATGTCCAATATGTCAATACATCAAATTTGACTAGCCACCTTGTAAAAAAGTTTGATCACTCCTTTCACAGGGCCTCGAGGGAGGATTACTAGGGATTGAGTCTAAGTGTGTAACTAACCACTTAGTCCAAGAGATCGACTTTGAAAAACAATCCACCGATGGGAGGCCTTGTCTCATTGTCTCACTCTCAGACGTAGCTCTTTGAACAATGATCAGAGCAAAGCGCTGTTGAGTACTCTCATTAAGAGAGGGCAACGATAGTGACTCTTAGTCTAGAGATCATTGCACTTTTCATTAGTGTTGGGGATCGTGGGTTACAAATAACAAGTATAACCCTCCCACTTAGTTTTTAGAGTTGGCACATCGTCTCTTATATGTTCGGAAACACATTTCCTAGTTATAGAGCGATAGAGTGGAATTCTAGAAATTGAACCTTAGATCGTGATGTTTCTAGGAAGAGCAGTGTTAGTGCATAAAGACACAAGGTACATACTCAGACATTTTCCTATATTTTATACTCGGGAAGTGTGAACTTCTAACTCATTCGAATACTTGAAGTTTGAGATTATACATCTTCTTGAAGTTTTTCGACTAGTCTACGAGGAGACCTCCCACTTAAATTTTCAGGAGCAAATAGATTTTTAACATAAGTGATATAGATATAGTTTTGAAATTTTTTTGAAAACTTATTTGATTTAGATGACAAAACATTTTCGAGCTTGAAAGTGAAAACGGTTTTTCAAAATTCAAACTAGTTTTTGTAAAATTTTAATTTCAATTAAATATTCAAAATCAAAACTTTTCAATCTTACACATTATGTTTATAACATTTAGAAAAACATTTATTCTCAAGGAAATTTTTCCATTTGAGTTCTAGAAATCTTGGACTAGGAGCCGGGATTCGGAATTCAAAAATTAAATTTTCAAGAAATCCTGGAAACCCGGGCAGCGAATACCTCGGAGTAAAATTGCAATATATGGCGACTCCGATGTCCAATGAGCTAATTCCAACTGTTTTGGAAAGTAGACTAACAGACCTTTAATTTGGTTCAAGAACCATTCAAATCCAAGTTCCGAGCAGAAAGATACGTCCTTTTTACAGTAGGTATTTTTTAAGCTCAAGGAAATCTTGACAGAAATTCGGTCGAGACTTAAGTGCAAACGTTTTAAGTGTAACAGAATATTTTATTGAGTTGTTAAGTCTTTTGGATGTGTATTATTAGCATGGTAATATTAGAGCATAATAGACAATAACAACAAAAATAAAACGAGCGAGTAAATAAGCAAAGCAAGCAAGACAATATTACTTGTCACAAAATTACCCGAAATTTCTCAAACTTATCAAAACATGTTTTTGATTATGAAAAAATTAAAAAAAATTTAGAACTGATTCTAATGTGTTTTAATATCATCCCAAAGGTGTAGAAAATCAACATGCTTTTTAATTTAAAGACACGAGCAATAAATTAAAAAAAAAATCTAAAATAACAGTTCTAGCAAAACCACAACTCGAGTAAATTCAAGAAAACGATTTTCAAATTCATATTTCAAATTATATGCACATGCTTATAATTTGACCATAGCTCTGATACTATTATTGGAATAGATCTAGGGTTAAGAAAAGATTTATCGCTTCTAGCAAGCGGCGGAATATAAAAAATTTCTTTAAAACACGTAAAACATTTTTACAACCTAGACAAAGCGCATGAACATACAATTTAAAATATTAAAACTACGTTTAGTTTTTACTCGGTACCAACCTCAAATAGAGCTTGAACGTTGAGAAGCCTTAGGAAGGTTGAAACGTTCGTCTCCCCACGCAGCTCGCTTCTCGCACCAGTTTTCTTGAACCTGTGAGCAACCACGAAATTTTCTACCACTAGAGTCTTTGAGTGTGGTTAGGATTTAGTGTGTGGGCACTTTTAAACTCGATGACTCAAGAATAAGTCTTTGAGCCAAGGAGCAAAAACAAATGCTAGGTCTAACGAGGACCTAGGTACCAAAACAAAAGAGACAAGAAGAGATAGACAAAGAGAGGGTGGGCGGCTTTGATTCTAGCGAGAGAAGCTCTCAATCTCTAAAATTGTGAGTTGTGAATGAGGTGGGGATTTATAGGAGGAGGATTACCTTCAAAAGGTAGTTTCCTCTTTTCTATTGAATATCACAAATTCATGAGCACATTTTTTTTCCTCTATTCCTACCTCATGCACGTCCAACCTATGCCTTGATGGCACTTGGATTTGTTTCCTCATTTGATATTCCTCTCTCCTTGGCCGCCCATCTATGTCCTTCTAGAGGAAATTTGTTTCCTCTTTTTTTTTTTGGCAAGTATCTTCATACATCAATGCACAAAATAATTTCTCCTCTCTCTCTTGCTTGGACGGTTTGAGCTTCTAGAAGGAGCTTCTAGATGTTTCTTTATTTAATCATGTCATCATACGACGGGGACAGAGCAATTAGGATTTTGATGGAGCAACATTTATTTTGGTATGAGCAAAATGGGGGAAATGAGAATCGATTGGATTCTGTTTGGATGGCTAGTGTGCATAATAGGAATATTGAAATAATACAAACTCTACAAAAATAAAGTACATCAGTAGCAAGTACCTTGAACCACTTGTCGATGAAGATCTCAAAAGTAGACAGACTAGTTCGAGGCTAAGGTTGGAATGAACTGAATAAAACATAAAAGTAATTAACCTAATTCAACCCTAGACGAGTTTTATTAGGTTAACACCAAATCTCCCGGAAATATGCTATTCTCGAAAATAAAATATCCTAGAATATCTCTCATAATCTTTTTAAACTGGAAACATGATATTTCAATTTTTATTCGCGGGGGAGGAAAATGACTTTAAGTGACTCGGGTCTTGAACAACTTCATGCAGATTCTCTTGAACAACTTAACAAAATTGTTTTGCCAAAGTAAACCATGCCACAGATGATCTAATAACTTCCATCTCTCTTCGTTTTGGTGATGTCCTCCTACTTCTTCGAATGAGTTTTTCTCTACTCCTCACTGCTACCCTACCAAAAGCGTGCGATCAAAGATTGAATAACCTGCGCATTGCGTAGGTTGGGATTGTCTGAGCAACATCCTTTATATGGACCTTATTCCCACCTTCTGAGAACGACTTCTTGCCCCATGCTCGGAGTTGTTTTTTCACCTTGTCTTTGATGGACCGATAAACTTGATCTTCATTTCTGCCAACAAAAGATGGCTAAGTAACTTTCTATGATTTGATTACGTACAACTCTTAACCTTATAACTAGTGTATTTGCATAAGCAGCCTTCAACGAATTAGGAAAAATAACGACATGCCTTCTCATATGAGGATAGGATGTGGAGGATTATCATGCAATTCATCTCATTTTCCTCACAAAAGGATCAATTATCATAAAAAATAGAAAATAACTTAAAGCCTTGACGTCAAGTCGACATCGATAGCTTCTAAACAATCTTGCTCTCTCGTTCTGGAAAATCAGACAGAGAAGCCCTCCGCACATATCAAGAATAGGTAAGGAGATAGTGAACATCCTTGTCGGAGTCCCCAAGACGGACACATGGATGCCCATACTATCTTATTCACGAAAAACAAGAACGAGGCCGAAGAAACGCAATCCATAATCGCTAATATAGGCCTCATACCAAAACTCAAACTCATCATTATGCCGGAAAAAATTGTTTTTTCGTAATTTATATTTTAAATTAATTGCTTGATTATTTCAAGTAACAGTAACTAGTTGATTTATTTCCAAAATTAAAGAAATCAGTTATTTTTTTTCTTCTTGTTTTCAGGTTGATTTTAGGGTTACTTGATTTTTGAAATTATTTTTTTGAGCGAAATATTTTGGACGATATTGAAATTTATTATTTTTAGCCTATCACAACTATTAACAAATGTTTTAGCATATTAATGATATTTTCAATTATAAACGTGTGTTTCAAGAATATTTTACAGTCGACCTTTTTGAACGTGTGTTCCTTCCCATGTGAAAATTTGTATAGTCAGAGACAAGATGTTGTACACAATGTGGAGTCAATGTATGTGATAATCTGTTCCAATGAAAGAGGTGGATAAATATAGAGCAGTACGTAAAATTAAATGACATAAAAAATAGTAACCCAGTTTCGTGCAACGTTACCTACTTTGGAGGACAGTGTGCACAGTGAAAATGAAATTCAAACTATGAAAAGTAGTCAATAGTACAAAAAATGGACTTATATAAACGATCCCTGCTTCAAGGTCATTTCCCTATTACTACCGTGAATTCCAACCCAGGCTCCCTTGAATTTGAGCTCCGCTCACTTCCACTCTCAAACACCCTCTCAAGCGTTTGGTAATTTTTGATGTCAATCGATCGTGAACACTTCAATCACGAAATCACATATAACTCATACAATCTCTAACACTTAGATAATGTCTAGAGAAGCACACCACATACAACACATAATTAGTTTCTCAGTTCGCCGATCGTTAACGTCTAAGAACCCTAAAAGTATGAATGAATGCGTCAAGACTACTAAGAGCATAACCTTTTTTCTTTTATAGTAGTCAACACTTCTGGAAGATGAATTAGGGTTTCCTTACTCATTCACGCGGAGGAAATATATGTAGAAGGTATTTCGCGAATGATTCTCACGAAATAGGAAACTTGCCAGAATACTTTTTTGCAAACATTGGCCAAAATGTCTCAACATATCCTGGAGCGCGTTGCAAGACATATCCAATTAAACTTGCACTAAAAAAATAAGCCAACAACACACGTAACACCATGTATATTGATAAACTTAACTCGCTGACATGTATACAATTAATAAAATAGTTTAAGAATTAACAGTAAATAATTTTTATTTATTATTAATGGACAAACAAGCACAATAGATTGATGCATATATTATGTGTTATCAAATAATATTAACTACTATTTACAACTATTAATGTGCATTTTATGAACATTTTTGCAGCACAACTAATTAAACGCCAATGTTATGAATTAGCTCGGTTTCCTTCACTACAGTCATTTTCTTTGCACTTTTTTCTTCCAATATCGCCAGATAGTAGGGCTAAAACTGGATTATTTCGATTTAGTTTCGGCCATTTTTCATATCCTAATTCAAATTTTTGGATTTAAAAACTTTGGTCTAATAACTGGTCAAGTTTTTTCCAAAACCAAAATTCGGTTATCCGAATATTCAGTTATCATGTTTCTTAAATTCAATATCCAATTTTGGTACCCAATTTTCAAAATTCGGTTATCTGGTTCATTAAAATATGTATCCAGTTTAAAGAAACCGGTTATCCAGTTCTTAAAATCCATAATCACTTTGAAACTAGTTCTTAAATTCATAACCGGTTATAAAATTATTACAATGGTTCAAATTCGAGTAAAAATGAATCATACAATCCTAGCGTGAGGTTGGCAAATTAACTGGGTTTTAATTATAGTTCCAAAATGGCTAAATAGCTAGAGAGCCCATTAAAAAGTCACAATTATAAAACTAAAATTATTATTGTTATTATTATTGTCATTATATGTTTCCGAAAACTAATAATGGAAATTTGGAAATTATTATAAAACTAACAACATAATGAAAATATGCTCTGTAATTTTTCGTTCTTTTCGGGCTTCTGTTTTCAGTTTTTGAACTCCTTGTATTGGTTCTCGGCTATGCCGTTTTAAAGTAATAATAAAGCCCTGTTGTTTCTTTAAAAAAAATGAAAATATGGAAAGGTATGTGTTGAAGGTGAGAACATCGGTTTTTGAAATGGTAAATAGTTTTGATTTGAAATGTATGTGCAATTTGACAAAAATACCATTGACACATAGTTTTCAAATTAAAGGTTTCTACTCTTTATCCCACTCTCATCTCTTCTATTTTCTCCCACTCTCTCCAACACACTCACTCGCTGATTATCTCTTCGCCGGCCACATCTAATACCACGGAATCTCGCTCATGTACAACTCGCATATCATTTATCTATTATCATCGTCGCTCAAATAAGTGTTTGTTTACTATTAATATCGAATTTTATTTGTTTAGGTTAAATTTTATGGGCTTTTGATGATTTTTTTGTTTGTTTTTTTTTTGTTTTTTTGTTTTGTTTTAAATCATATGTATTCATTTATTATATTTGCTGTAATGTAAGTTTCTTGAATGGTTTAAGTCAAAATATAAATTTGTATCTTGTTTTGGTTGAAATATGTGAATAGGTAATCGTGTTTGGGTCTGCTCAATTGGGTATGTTCATTTTCAAAATCAAGCAGGGCACAACAGAATACCGCATGTCACCGCAAGGCATAATAGAAGATCGCAATCTGTGACGGGACCGCATGGCACATCAGAAGAGCGCAATGAATCTATTATTTTCCAATTTACCTCCAAAGTTCTTATTAGTTTTTTAACATCCAAAACAATAAATAACATAACAAAATTAACACAACATAACGTCATTACCACAACACATCGTCGTTAAAAAAAAAAAACTTACAGGTAAAAATCAAGATTCTCCAATTTAAAGTCATTACAAACTAAATGTAAATCAACACAACTTCGATCTTCGGACATATACTTCCTCTAAAAGCAGCCATTTCACCATCGGTTATACCGCAAGTCTCTCGAACATAATGATAAAACCACATAAATCTACAAACAAAAACCAAACATATTAATTGACATTTTGACTACAAATAACTAAGCAGCACCTCCAGGACAACGCAATAAGCCGCAGGCCATCGTAGGAGCTACAGAGCACCACATAACTCCGCAGTAGACTGCAGGGCTACAAGCCACAACAGGTTACCGCATATACTGTGTCTGAACATATGTTGACAGTTTTTATCACAGGCCGCCGCAAAAGAGCCGCATATCATCGTAGGAAAAATTAAAACCCATTTTTCACAGATTCTTCGAATTTTTAGATATCACTACATATTAATTCTCTCTTAAATCACAAAACTATTCGAAATACTTATTAAAGGTAATTTAAAAGAAGTTCCACACACGTACCAATTTTAATTTGAATCTTCACGTGATTTAGAGTCGGAAAAAACGAGAGCCAATATAAAAGACGATCTACGAGGATTGAGAAATTGTCGAAAACGTATGTTTGAACGTACTTTCGATTTGGAGGGCTTCGATTTATAAAAAAAAAAAAAACGAGTTATATAAAAATGAAAAGAGAGAATATTTTTACGGGTTTGTAACGTGTTAATGGCATACTCATACTTTTATATGCATATATTTGTCGCTCGAGGACGAAAGGATATTTTCGTCATTGCCGTGACCATAACACGTAGGACAGTACAGATATAAATATTCAAGGGCAAAGACCTTTTGCACAATAACCTATAACTTCCTTTTTTCTTCTGTGACGATATCGATTTCTGAAACCTGTTCTAAACGCCGCCGGCGAATCGAGCTGCGAAATATCGCCGGAGAGTTGTTTGCGCAACTATGAAGATTTTTGTAAAGACTCTCAAGGGTACTAACTTCGAGATCGAAGTAAAGCCCGAAGACAAGGTACAATATATTTAGACTCCCACTTTTTTTTTTTTTTTTTTTTTTTTTTTTTTTTTTTTTTTGAATTCTTATTGTCCTGTTCTAATCTAACGAACAAATAGACAGTACTAACAGCAGTAGATGACAAATTGTCACAATTTTCTGTTTAGTTTTGAGGATCGGCTTTTGGTTAATTAGGGTTTTCTTTCGCATTCATTTTGGGGCTTTAATAATTATTCGGTCACGCATTGATCCTTGTCGATGTATGTATTAATATCTCTGGTATTTGTTTATTCAGTTTAGTATTATTTATCATCCTACACATGTTTGTGTTTTATTTGTTTACTGAATTGAAGGTCAAGTAAGGACTGAATACCAAATGATTTGTTTAAATACCTGGTTGGATTCGAACTCAATATTGGAGTTTCCTTAGGTGATTGAGGACATATAAACATGCAACAAATATACTGAGAACACTCCTGGATTACTTAATACAGTTTTCACTGTTCAGATAATTGCATAATACGCTTATTTCACTAAGTTTGATGCTCTGCTATTACTAGGTCTCTGATGTAAAGCTAAACATTGAGTCAGTCCAAGGCGCTGATGTTTATCCTGCACCCCAACAAATGCTTATCTATCAAGGAAAGGTGTTGAAGGACACAACGACCCTCGAAGAGAATAAAGTTGCTGAAAACAGTTTTGTTGTGATTATGACATCTAAGGTATTCGTTTTCTTTCTCAATTGAGGATACTCGTACATACATTCTTTAATATCGTTGGTATTTTTTTTCGGGTAGTTGTTTTAACGTAAACATTTTGTAATCTTTTAGACTAAGGCTCCTCCGAGTGGATCCTCAAGTGCATCTGGTCCAGCTGCAAGTCGGGTAAGTGATTGAAATTTTCCCTTGATTGAAGACGGAAAAAATATAATCAATGATGTACATGTAGTTTTGATTGCCGATATAATTTTGCGGTCGTGAGCTGTTGTTTCTACTAGCTGCCTGTACAAGGCGATCGGACTGAACTTTTGATAATATAACTCTCCTTAATCGTGTAACCATCTCTGGAAGACATTTACTAGGGAAACATGTTTTGCAAAATTGGGCATGCCTTTTTTAAGTACAGTCCGTCTTATCAAGCTATTTGTTCATTGCACAGCCTGTAACTGCTGTTACTCCACCGTCTTTAACAACTCAAACTCCCACTGCAACTGTTGCTCCGTGAGTGTTACTCTCCCCAGCTTGAATCTCGATAGATGTAGTACATTTGGTTTCCCTTGATTCACTTTTCCGTTATGTGGACTTACTTTTTTTCCCCCCTTCTTCGGTGGCTCTTATCTAATTATTCAGGTCGCAGCCTGCCCCAGTAGCGGCTCCTACTGCTACGTGAGTCATTGTCTCTGCATTTGTATTTTCTAATTCTATTTTTTTTTTTTTTTTTTTTTTAATTTTGTATGCTGTTTTTGCAGAGCTGGAGGGGATGTGTACGGCCAAGCTGCTTCGAATCTTGTTGCGGGAACGACTTTGGAGTCCACTGTTCAGCAACTTCTTGATATGGGTGGAGGAAGTTGGGATCGGGACATAGTTGTCCGTGCTTTACGTGCAGCTTTTAACAACCCTGAAAGAGCTGTCGAATATCTTTATTCTGTAAGTCCTTGAGTTGTTTCCCCACACCCCTTTACCTCTTTCTTATGCGCCCCAAAATTAGGAATTGTCTTTATATGATTTACAATGAGATCTTAAAAGAAGATAAAGAGATTGCGAGGAATCCAGTGTAATGTTTCTCCGATGAGTGAATTTGAGAAGGTAGAGTAGAACTTCGTATAAAACATGTAGGATATCTTATGATTATGATAAATTATGATAAAGTCGTCACAATAAAAAGAAAAATGTTTAATAAAAAAAGGATTTATTTTTCAAAATATCTATGCGCATTTGAAGTCGGATTGAAGTTTTTTTTTTTATTCAATTGAAGAGCAAACTTGCTCCTATTTATCGGCTGGAATCGTGTCTACTTTTAGATTCACGGTTTCAAATGTTTATCTCAATCTATTGTAACGCTGAAAGGGAAGTATTCCAGAGCATGTAAGAAAAGGGTATTCTGTCATGTTTCCTCAGCTCTTAATCTTCTATAAAATATCAGACATTTCTTATAGATTAAATGTTTTTAGGTCTGTTATATCTATCGATTATGGTGTTTTCAAACTAATAGAAGGTGCCACGATATAATTACCAGGGAATTCCCGAACAGCCAGAAATTCCAGCAGCGACTCAAGTCCCTGCCGGTGGCCAACCAGCAGTAGAGCCTTCAGTGCAAGCTCCAGAAGCATCGCAAATCCCTGCCGGAGGTCCCAATGCCAATCCTCTGAATCTGTTTCCACAGGTTCATATCGCTGACATAGAATTCTTCTCCCTTCATTTTCCACTAAACATCATATGATTATTTGATCATCTTCCTAAATCAGGGCCTTCCGATTCCGAATATGGGTGAAAACTTCGGACCAGCCAACTTTGAAGTCCTCTCACAGAGTCCCCAGGTAAACAATCAATTTTACCTTGAAGTGGCGTGAGTGTGATTCGGCCTTTCAAAACTTTGACCCCTTTTTATTTTTTATTTTTTTAACTACAGTTCCAAACATTGAGAGCTATGGTGCAAGCGAACCCCGAAATTTTGGAGGTTAGTATCAATTTCAAAAGTAAATAATAAACGTTCTTTTATTTTGTGGTCTTATCCTTAACATGCAAGTCTGATGTGTTATTGCAGCCGATGCTTCAGGAGCTGGCAAAGCAAAACCCAGCGCTCTTGCGTCTCATTCAAAATAATCAAGCCGACTTTTTGCGCATCATTAATGAACCCGTTGACGAAGGAGACCCTGAGTGAGATTACTATTAGTTTTTTATTTTTATTTTATTTTATTTATTTAATTATTTTTGAAGTTTACAGTGGTTAGTCAAATTACTTGCATCTTTTTTTTTTTTTTTTTTCAGCCACCCATTGGGTCTGAGGCCTCTGACTGTAACTCCGGAGGAGCGAGAAGCCATTGAACGCGTATGTTTTTTTAGTCTCTTATAAATCATTAACACAAGTGAAATTTAGTTTTAAGAAAATGAATATCTCATTTGGTTGTTGTGTTTTGTAGTTGGAAGCAATGGGATTCAACAGAAACATAGTGTTGGAAGTCTACTTTGCTTGCAACAAGAACGAGGAGTTGGCTGCCAACTATCTTTTGGATCACATGCACGAGTTCGAAGACAATCCATAGTTTACGTACTCTTTTCTTCCTTCTCTGGAGTTTTTCCTCTTTCTCTTTCTTGCTGAGATGATGTTGAAAAGATAGTTATAGCATTTAGGAGAGGGTCCTTATTCCAGTTCCTGTTCTCACTCTATAGCTCCAACTACTTACTACTTTATTTTGGATATGGCATCCTCGTAATCATATTAGCTCGTATCGTTCTCATCTTGTGTCTCAAGTCTTTACATTGAGAGCATGCTTTGGCAATATATTTTTCTCAGCTCTGTCTGAGATATTAGCTAAATACTACGCAGCACGTTATATATGTTTTGGAAAAGAAAGAGAAAAATATCATCGCAATTCAAAGCCAGATCTTGCAAAGCACTTTAGAATGCAACATGAAAAGCTATTCCTGGTCTGATCATTAATTATTAACAATTAAGAAATCACCAAATAATCAATGTTCGAGTTTTTGTTTGTCAAACATGGACCATATTATTGTAATGTTGATACGACTGAAACATCCTGTGATTGTTAATAACTTAAGAGAAAGTGTGCTATATCTAAGAGTATTAGAGAGTACTACCATTTCATAAAGCAATTTTTATTTTCCCCTAAAATAATAATTTGGACAATATTAGTAGTAAAAAGGAAAGAATATTTTTTTTTAATCCATTTTTACTCTCTTTTTTCGTTATTTTTTTTCTAGGTTTTTTTTTTTTTTTTTTTTTTTTTTTTTTTTCTTGAGTCTCAAGAAATCTAATTTTTTTTATTTGGGTTTGTTTGACACAATTTGTTGACACATATATGTCAAATTAATGACAACACTGAAAAATTTGTTGATTTGTTGATATAGATGTCAACAAATGACATGATTTGTTGACATATATATGTCAACAAATGACAACATTTAAAAGTTTATTGATTTGTTAACATAGATATCAACAACTAACATAATTTGTTGACATATATATCAACAACTGACATAATTTGTTAACATAAATATCAACAAATGACATGATTTGTTGACATAGACATCAACAAATGACATCATTTGTTGACATCAATATCAACAAACTTAATCGTGTTTATGTAAAAAAAGTGTTAAAATAAAATCCGATCAATAACATAATAGGTCTAAATTACAATCTCTTAAAACCAAATCGGGTTTGACAAATTTCTCATCTTTTATAAGTCAACAGACAATAATTCAAAATCAATAAGTATGATTGAGCAGTATTAATCATGGGAAATTGTCAAAGTGAAATTTCAGAAGGGATTTCTCAAACGTAACCAACAATAAGATTGAGACTTCCATATCCAGAGGCAATGAAAGATTCAAACCACACAATTTAAATACAGAAACAATGATCTGGACCAATTTCTAGTACCATTTTCAAAGACCGTGACTGTCATGAGTTCATAGCAAAAGGAAAAAAAACACCAAGACGAATTATTTAAAAAATTCACAAAAAAAGCAGCAATTCCGAAGGCTCGGTTTCGCCGGCGATGAGATGCTCGAATATCGAATCGATCGATATTTCGACAAATTTCCTGGACCGGAGAATTCCGTTGCAGTTGGGAGGGTTACAGAATCTGAAGATCCTCGATCTTTCGAGAAATCAGATCACCGGTTGGATTCCGACGGAGATCGGAGAGCTCTGCGTTTCGCTCGTGGAGCTCAGGCTCGCCGGAAACAACCTACTTTGTCGTCGTGCTTGCAGCTGAAGCTTCTCGATCTTTCGAACAACAATGTTTCGGGTCTGATCCCGGGTTCGCTATTCTCGAAGCTCGGCGCGCTCGAGAGCGTGATTCTGAGCAACAACACAACCTCGGGTTCGTTCCCGGGTTCGATGTTGTCGTGCTAGAAGCTCCGAGTGATTGATCTGAGCTCGAACCGTATCTCCGGTGTGGTCCCGAGGACCTCTGCCCCGGTGCGATGGCACTCGAGGAGCTTCGGATGTCGAAAAACCTAGTCGCAGACGAGCTCTCAAAGTGACTGCACCTAAAGCGAATCGACCTAAGCCTGAACCCTTTCATATTAGTTTTGTAACAACATTTTTCCACCACTTCTTGTATTTGATACTGGTGATTTGTAAAATACAATCACAACACTCAAACCCTCTTTTTCTTTAGTTTCATTATTGGCTTCGACTCTGGTGGTATAGTTTGGATTTTAGGGTATGGCACAGAAGAAGACGAAGAAGATACATATGAAAGTTTGGGTCTGAGAGAAGAAGCGAATTGGAGGAGTGAGGTACATTGGACCCTGTAATATTTTTGTCCAAATTATGCTTTGGGTGGAAAATGAGAAAAATATTATGAGATGGTAGTAGATATGTCATTTTCTCATAACTTAATATATACAAGCAAGCGAAGAGTTATATGGATCCCAAAAAAATATACCGTGCATTATGCATTGGAAAATTTATTTTCTAGACCTAGTAACTATGAAAAAGTCATAATTAGGCTTGTTAGTTAACAACTAACAAAAATAGACTTTTTGTTGTGTTTTTAAACAAAAATACTCCTTCAAACCTAATAAAACATTACAACCTCACTCTACTCTTATTCTTTTTATTTTGAACTTAATTATTGAAGAACATTTCATAAGATTATATTTTAATTTATCGTATTTAATCAGGATATATTGGATTTCATCCTATGATATTTAACGACAACAATAACTCCTTTAAGAGTCTTTGTCCCTTAAATTTTAACTTTTTATAAGTTTGAATCTGATGACTTCTGCATGATAAGATATTAGTCATAACTTGTTTCTTTTAAACATAATCGAATGAAATTCAATGATTTTCGATTAAATAGGGACTGGCACAGAGAGACTCTCAAGCGTAACATCTCCAACAAAGGGTTGAACCACATATCCTTGTTTAGACTCAGGACCACCTTCTTCATTAACAACTTCCTCCACAGTAGGGGGTGCATGAACATTTTCCAACACATGTTCAGGAAACTTCTTCAAAGGAGAGGACTTCTTAGTCAATTTATTCTTATTCTTCTTGGTGTAGGTCTTTACTGGAGGAACAACTGCTTCACTAGGGTTAGGAATCGACGGATTTTCCTCCCACTGTGTTGCATGTGCATGATCGGACATAACAAAGTCATTTGAACCATTACAAGTTCAGAGACCAAAGATCCAATAACATCAAGACAACCATCAGGGTTAGGGCATACCTGATTGGGGCCAGACCCATATCTTTCTTCTTCAGCCATAGCGATCTGAGGACCTTTTGCATTCTCCCGACTTGCAATGTTGACAATTATTTTCAGAGGAGAATCAAGTGGTTCCATCGATGAACCAACCCAAACAGTACTCCGGCTTCGAACAGGAACACGATTCTGAGCGCGAGTAGCCACCATTTTCTCAAAAATCGGCAAGGAAACACAAAAACTAGAGGAAGATAACCGAGAAGTGAGTGAGGGTTTTCAGAGACTTTCTTGAACAAGAGAGAGAAAGTATCGAACAATGCAAATTGGGTAGTGAGAGAAATTCTCAAGAAGCGGGAGCGGTTTAATGACACTCTCCATGATCAGGACATGGGTCAATAGTATGACCCTCAATCAAATCAAATGAAGACCCACTAACTCAGCTAAAAAGAAACCATCCAAATATATACTAACCCTTAAAGCGCTTTCCTTCGGAGAACCAACGATGAAATTCACTCCCCATTAAAACAACGTCAATAACAAGAATGAGAAATGAAGGCACATATTGACGAGCATGAAACTAAGGAAATTAATTTTGAATTACACAAAGACCCTATGAGAATCTAAGTATTTCAAACTGAGCACTATCAAGGGGTTCGGTGAAAATATAAGCCAATTGCTTCTCTGTAGCCACATGCTTCAATTCAATCTCCTTCTCCTCTACCAAATCTCCGATGAAGTGATGTCTAATGTCGATATGATTAGGTCTTGAGTGATGGACATGATTCTTTGAGATACTAATATCACTCATGTTATCATAGTACAAAGGCATGACATCTTGTTCAACTCCGTACTCCAACAATATTTGCTTCATCCACAACATCCGAGCACAACTACTTCCAAGTGCAATGTATCCGCTTCAGCTGTAGAAAGAGAGATATTATTTTGTTTCTTGCTGAACCAAGAAACAAGATTGTTACCCAAGAAAAAGCATCTTCCAGATGTGCTTTTTCGATCTTCTGCGCTTCCAGCCTAATCTGCATCGCAATACCCCACTAGAGTAGCACTAGTGTCCTTGGTGTATCAGATCCCATAATCAATTGTGTTGCACACATTCTTGATTATTCTCTTGACATTTGCTAGGCGACTTTCCTTGGGATTCGCTCGACATCTAGCACACACACCCACATAATAATAGATATCTGGTCTGCTTGCAGTAAAGTATAAGAGACTCTCAATCATGCTTCTGTAGAGAGACTGATCAACAGGGGCACCACCATAGTCTTTGGTGATCTTAATGTACCTGGCAACAGGAGTCCTCTTGTGAGCAACTTTCTCTAGATCGAATTTCTTCACTAGATTCTTGGCATACTTGCTCTGAATGATGAATATACCCTCTAGTGTTTGCTTGACTTGTAATCCCAGAAAGTATGACATTTCACCAACCATGCTCATCTTGATTCTCTTTGCATTTGTTCAACAAACTGTTTAAACAACTTCTATGAACTTGAACCAAATACAATATCGTCAACATAAATTTAAGCAATAATGACGTTTGACTTGGTGTGTTTGACAAAAAGAGTTTTGTCTACTCCCCCTCGAGCATAGCCATGATTGACCAAAAACACAATCAACCTCTCATACCAGGCCCTAGGTGCTTGCTTCAGTCCATACAAGACCTTTTTCAGCTTGTAGACATAGTCTGGACGATGAGGATCTTCAAAGCCCTTGGGTTGAGCAACATAAAGTTCTTCAGTGAGGAAGCCGTTCAGAAATGCACTCTTGACATCCATTTGGTGAAGCATGAATCCAGATGACATGCAAGAGTGAGAAGAAGATGAATTGCTTCTAATCAAGCAACGAGGGTGAAGGTCTCTTCAAAATCCACACCTTTGATTTGATAGTAACATTGAGCTACAAGTCGAGCTTTAATCCTGGAGATTTGCCTTTCTCTTCATAATTTTTTTTGAAAATCCACTTTGTGCCGATGACGTTGAATCAGTGGGACATGGAACAAGATCCCAAACATCATTTTGTTCTAACCCTCCCAATTCTTCCTGCATAGCAACTACCCAATATTCATCAACAATGATTTCTTTAATGTTTTTAGGCTCAATACAAGAGATTAAACATGAATGATTTATCATATCTCAATAATTAACAAAACGCTTATCTCTGGTTCTTCTTTCAGCATGAGGATCACCAATAATTGAAGAGACATGGTGATTGTTTTGGATTCTTGCAGAAGGTTGAAGCATGGAAGTGCTGGGAACAGTATGAAAGAGATGCTTTTTATTCAAGTGCTGATCAGATTCATCACCAGATTAGCCAAGAATTTATCTTAAAGAGTTGCACAAGTCTCTCTTTGAACAACGTCTTGAACAACTTGAGGTGCATTGGTTGCGTCAGATGCTTGTTCATTGTAATGAGCTTCGTGTTCATCAATGTCTTTGATGGTGACATTTACAGACTCCATTACAGAGTGAGTGCACTTGTTGAAGACCCTATAGGCTTGGCTAGAGGTTGAGTAGCCAATGAAAATTCATTCATCGCTCTTGGGATCGAGCTTTTGCATGTAGTCTCTATCGTTGAGGATATAGCACACACTTCCAAGATATGAAAGTAATTGATTGAATGCTTCTTGTCATTCCATAGTTCATAACAGGTCTTAGCACTACCAGTACGAATAGACACCCTGTTTGATGTAGCAAGCTGTATGAATAGCTTTAGCCTAGAACTTAAGAGGCATCTTCTTTGAGTGGATCATTACCCTGGCCATCTCTAGAATAGTTTGATTCTTGCATTCTACAACTTTGATGTGGAGTGATCGGTGAGGAGAATTGATGACCAACCCCTTGTGATTCATAGTAATTAGAGAATGCATTGTTCTCGAATTCCCTTCCATGATCGCTGCGAATGAAGGTTACTCTAGCTCCATTTTCCCTCTGAAGTTTGGTTCATAAATTAATGAAGACTTTAACCGCGTCTAATTTTTCTCTGAGAAAATCCACCTAAGAATACGTAAGTAGTCACCAACACAACAAAAACATACTTCTTACCCCTTAAACTTCCACCTGCATGGGACCCATCATGTCCATATGTAGATGATCAAGAGGTTTTCTAGTGTTGATCTGAGAGGAGATTTTATGAGCAGTCTTTGTCTGTTGGCCAATCTGACACTCTCCACAAACAATACCGAGATCTCATGTGAGTTCAATGATGCCTCGAACAAGGTCACCACCAGTGATTTTCTTTGTAGATATATAGTTCAGATGCCCCATTCTCCTGTGCCATAAGCTCATCTCATCAGACTTTCTGATCATACAAGTTGTTACGAGAAGTAGTTCGACCAACTCCTAAAAGATAGCAGTTGTAGATGATCTCTTTCCTTCCATGACACAGTTGTTTCTTGTTGGAATTGATCTAGGGTTAAGAAAAGATTTAACGCTTCGAACAAGCGGCGGAAATTAAAAATATTCTTTTAAACAAGTAAAACGTTTTTTTACTAACCTAGACAAAGAGAAAGTACATATAAATTAAAACTTTTAATGAGCATTATATGTTCACTAACCTTTGAGAAGCTTGAACGTTGAGAAGCCTTAGGAAGGTTGAAACGTTCGTCTCCCCTAGCAGCACGTCTCTCTTCTTTCCTCGGGAACTCGAGCAACCACGAAAGTTTCTATCACAATAATCACTCGAGAAAGAAAGGAATTAGTGTGTGGGCATTTTTAAACACGACGACTCAAGAACAAGTCTAAGAGTCAAAGAGCTAAAACACTAGGTCAAATGTGGACCTAGGTGCCAAAACAAAAATGAAAGAAAACTAGAGAGAGAGAGGGAGAGGGGCGGCCACCACAAGGTCTAGAGAGAGAAGCTCTCAATCTCTAACTTATGTGGGATGAATGAAATGAGAGGAATAAGGGTCCTATTCATAGGAGAATGATTGGCCTTGGAAAGAAGTAGTTTCCTTTTTTTCCCAAGCATTCATGAGCAAATCTTATTTCCTCTTTTCCCTTTGCCTTACACGTCCAACGTAGGCTTCTAGAAGCCTTGGATTTGTTTCGTCTTTTGTTCTCCCTCTTGCTTGTTGCCACCCATCTCTTTCCTCATAAAGGAAATTTGTTTCCTCTTTTTCTTTTGCCAAGTATCTTGATACATTAATGCACAAAATTGGTCTCTCTTTTTCTTTGGGTTGGCCGGCCACCTCTTCTAGAAGGAGCTTCTAGAAGCTTCTTCATTAGTTCATGACAACATAAGAAAAAGCCCATTAAGAATTTTCAAGTAACATTCCATGAAATGAAATTAATCCACAATGCCCAATAAACTTGTTATGGCCGAGTGATGATATCTCATCATATGACTATGTCAAAAAATTTATTGACATTCATTTCAACCTATGTCCAAAAAGATAAAAATACCATTTAGACAATTTTCGCAAAACCCGTCTCATTCTTGTTTTGACTTAGCTTCTAGTTTAACTATTCATACTCGATATGATTTGTGACAGTAACCTCATGGATCCAAATGAACAAAGCTTGAGCTAAAATTCTTGGACTCAAAAGTTCACAAACCTTTTCCAAGTTTAGCTTAATGTCAACTGACTCCACTAAAGAGTTGACACCGAAAATCTCTCGGTTCTAATGAATTTATTTTTTACTCAAGAATTCAACTAAATTGTGATGAGTGGATCCATTGAATATTATCTATGTTTACCCTTCATGAATATCATCAGCTAGTCGAGATTTACAAAATTACTATTTTACCATTCTAGCTGTTATTTCCTAAACTCCTTTGTCGCTTGTGAATAAGTTAGAAACAATGTATTGACGAGGAGCTAACAAGTCACATTGATTCATCCAAAAGAGTCATGACTCAATTTGGACACTGGCGAGTTCATTTAATCACATTCCAAGGAACAAAGCATGAGGTGATATACATTGCATTTCAGCAATCTTGTATATGAATTCCATATGTATGAGATCTTCACATAGTTACTCATGACATCTTCATAACTTAGTACTTCACCAATAGGTCCTGTTCGGAATCACATAGTGAATCCTAACTCTGACTTTCTCAAATGAGAATACGTAAGCTATGAAATGACATGTCTCATTTCATGATTGAGGTAAGCATGATGCAATTCAGACGTAGTGATTCGAGACATAAGAGGTTAAATGGTTTGTTCTTATTCTGTCTCTAGAAGTGCACTGATCAATTCAGTATCTTTGGAAGATACCTAGTAGAACTATAGAGTCTCCAACTCTCAATGCCTCATAACTAGACATCATAGATTCTTCTAACAATCATACTGAGGTCAATAGTCCTTTGACCCTTAGATTGTTAATGTGCAGTTTTAAGCAAACCATGAAGAGTTTGTTCATGCAAATCTACATTTATCTCTTCATGTGTTGTTAGGTTTGTTTAAGGACTATAGACTATAGATTATCATAAACCTTCAAACAGACAATAAAGAATGAATGAACGTTTCAACTTTTATTATTCTGCAGTTACCAGCAAGAGTCTTTGTAAGACTATATGACATCAAATGTACATAAATAGACACTACTACTCTTCTTGTGGGCACCATTGACAATAAACTCCCACTTTACTCAAAGAAGACGTGAGTAGTCTTTCAAGCCTAATCCCTCTCGATGTTGGTCGAAGACCTTGTTTGCTAGGGCCTTGGTGAATGGATCTGCAAGATTGTCCACCGTTGAGATCTTCTTCACTTCCACCTCTCCGGCTGCACGATCTCTCGAATCAAATGGTATTTCCTCTCAATATGTTTAGAGCGCTTATGGCTTCGAGGTTCTTTTGAGTAAGCGACAACCCAACTATTATCACAATAAAGGGATATGGGCTCGTCGACGTTTGGAAGGACTTCCAAATACTCAAGGAATTTTCTAAGCCGTACAGCCTCTTTGGATGCTTCACAAGTAGCCACATATTCTGCTTCCATTGTGGAGTCAACAATGCAAGATTGCTTAATACTCCTCCACACAACAGCTCCACCATTAAGGATGAACACAAATCTCGAAGTGGATTTCCTGGAACCTTATCCGCTTGAAAATCAGATTCGGTATATCCCGTCATAGTCAGGTCAGTACCTGATATGTAAGCATCAAGTTCCTAGTTCTTCGGAGATACTTGAGAACATGCTTAACAGCAATCCAGTGCTCGGGTCTAGGGTTGGATTGAAAATGGCTAACTACGTCAACTGCAAAGCAGATATCAGGTCTAGTGCAAAGCATAGCATACATGAGACTTCCTACGGCTGAGGCGTAAGGAATTTTTCTCATGTTCTCAATCTCTTGTGTAGTCTTGGGAGACTGGTCCTTAGAGAGTGAGACTCTATGCCTAAAGGGTGTTTGGCCCTTCTTGGAGTCTTGCATCGAGAACCGATCCATCACCTTATCAATATAAGATGCTTGGGAGAGAGACAGAGTCCGGTTTTTCCTATCTCGAAAGATTTGGATTCCCAGAATGTACGCGGCTTCTCCTAGATCCTTCATATCGAATCTAATATTCCATGACCTAGATGCTTGCTTTAATCCATAAATGGACTTAAGCGACTCACAAACCTTGGTCTCTTGACCTTCTTCCACGAAACCGTCTGGTTGAGCCATATAAATGCGCTCATCAAGATTGCCATTCAGGAAGGCAGTGTTGACATCCATTTGCGAGATCTCATAGTCGAGAGCTGCAACTATGGATAGAAGTATGCGGATGGATTTAAGCATCGCGACTGGAGAGAAGGTTTCTTCATAGTCAATCCCTTCTTGTTGGGTATAACCCTTAGTCACAAGTCGTGCTTTAAACGTCTCGACGTTTCCATCCGGACCCCTTTTCTTCTTGTATATCCACTTACACCCTGCAAGTTTAATCCCTTCAGGAATGTCTACAAGTTTCCAGACTTTGTTGATATACATCGAGTGCATTTCAACTTTCATGGCGTCAAGCCAAAGGTTTGATTCAGAACAAGCCATCGCTTGGCTATAGGAAACAGGGTCATCCATGTCAGAGACGGCTACTAGAGTGTCTCCATAAGACATCTACCTGTCAGGCTTTTGAGTAGCCCTCCCACTACGTCGAAGTACTACTTGACGAGGTTCTGATGAGCTAGGTTGTGTTTAAGTTGGGGTAGGAACAGTTCTTACAGATGAGGTAGAAGCTTCCTCACCCAACTTTTCTTCAAGCACAATTTTGCTTCTAGGTTTAGCATCCTTCATAATGTCCTCCTCAATGAAACGAGCATTCGAGCTAACGAAAGTCTTATCGTCCTCGGGACTATAGAATGTGAAACCTTTGGTTTCCTTTAGATATCCAACTAACAGACACAATTCTGACCTACTAGCCAACTTGCTAGTCTTTTGCTTCAGCACGTGTGCAGGGCAACCCAAAATTTTGATGCGGCCAAGATTTACTTTACGGACAGTCCATCGTTCATAAGGAGTACCAGGAACCGTTTTAAACGGAACTTGGTTCAGAATGTAAGCGGCTGTTTCGAGGGCATATCCCCTAAAGGAAAGAGGGAGTGACGAGTAACTCATCATTGATCTAACCATCTCCATAAGAGTTCGGTTTCTTCTCTCTGACACTCCGTTTTGTTGAGGTGTGCTAGGTACGGTAAGCCGAGAAGCAATACCTTCTTCTATAAGAAAGGTATCGAACTCTCCAGACATATACACACCTCCTCGATCAGATCAAAGGGTTTTGATCACTTTGCCAGTTTGCTTTTCCACTAAAGCCCTAAAGACCTTAAATATGTCAAAGGTCTCGAATTTGTGTTTGAGCAAATAGACAAAACCGTATCTTGAGTAATCATCAGTGAAGGTAACGAAGTATTCGTATCCTCCACGTGCCTGTTGACTGAGCGGACCACGTACATCTGAATGTACTAGTTCCAGCAACTCAGTGGCTCTTCGACCCTTATCGGAGAAAGGTCGCTTAGTCATTTTTCCTTCTATGCAGGATTCACAAGTAGGTAGTGAACCTATTGCAGAGGCTTGGAGTGGACCGTCCCTCACAAGTCTCTTAATCCTGTCTAGACTGATATGACCAAGTCTTACGTGCCAGAGATATATTGATTTTATTAGATCGGAGGTTTCAGATAGTTTGATCCTCTTTGGCTCCCTAACTAGATCATTATCTATTTCGGTGTCTAAAAGAGAAGGTTGAGTGGGATAAATGTAAAAATGACCATTCTTCATACATGCATCAGTGACAAGAATTTGAAAAAGAAATACGAATTCCATTCTTTATAAACTTTAAATAATAATCTTGCTCGAAAAGTTGAGCAACAGATATTAGGTTTTTCCCAAACAAAGGAACATAATAAACATTATTCAAATTTAAAGTGCGGTCTTCAAAAGGTAGCGTCACTGATCCCACAGCCTTCACAGACACCACGCTCCCATCACCCCACTTGAAGCAGAAGTCGCCATCCTCTAAGCTTTCGCTTTTCCTAAAACCAATTAAGGAGCAGCAAATATAGTTAGTAGCAACGGAGTCAATGATCCACGATGATACATTATCAGCTACTAAACAAGCTTCAGTAACAAGTAAAATACCTTTTTCTTTGGTTTTGAGGTAGGCAGGACAGTTCCTACGCCAGTGACCAGGCTCATTGCAGTGGTGGCACTTGTCTTTAGACTTGTCCACCTTCGGAGCCTTTGGCGCCTTCTTCTTCGTTTGAACCTTAGGTTGGTTCTTCTTCTCGGCATTGCGAGGTCTCTTCTTAGATCCAGAGGTGGAGGCAGTAGCATGTACTTCTCCTTGAGCCCTCTTTTTCTTAGTGAGTGCCTCAGCGGTTTGAAGTTCCTTCATGAGCTCGATAACAGTGTACTCTAGCTTGTTCATGGAATAATTCAACTTGAAGGTATCAAAGGTTTCGGGGAGAGTTTCCAAGATCATATCTATTTTAGTCTCCCCATCAATCTCGGATCCAAGGATCTCCATCTCGTTTAGATAGCTAATGATCAGCATCATATGATCTCTAACGGGAGTTCCAGCCTTCATACGACAGTTCATGAATTGTCGGACCGCTTGTTGCCTAGCTTGACGTCCTTGCCCTCCAAACATCTCATGGAGATTGTAGAGCATATCGGTGGCAGTTTCGTAATCACGATGTTGTTGTTGCAACACATTGTTCATTGATGCCAGAATATAGCACCTCGTAATCTCATCGGATCGAAGCCAGGCCGCCATGGCGTCTTTTTCCTCTTGCGTCGAATCTTCATTCGTTTGAGGACAGGGGGTGGTGAGAACCCATTTGTGCTTGTCGACAGTAAGGACTATGTCGAGGTTACGTTTCCAGTCGACGTAATTGTCGCCTTCGAGTTTATTCGAGGAAAGAATGGTTGAGAGAGGGTTGAGAGACATATTACCTATAAAAGTTGAAACAAGTTTATGATTAGTCTTTGGTTTAGGATTTAAGTTTTATTAAGACTTTTATAAAATCCAAAGGTGTTATAAACCAAACGATAATTTACTCCTTCAAGAGAAGGCCGCGAAAAATCTCCATTTATAAGTAAATGACACATCATTAATGCTAAGCCAAGATGTCAATACATCTATTTTGACTAGCCACCTTTTAAAATGGTTTGATCACTCACATCCTTTCGTAGAGCCTCAAGGGAGGATTAATAGGTATTGAGCCTAAGTGTGCAACCAACCACTTAGTCCAAAAGGTCAACTTTGAAAAACAATCCCCCAAGGGGAGGCCTTGCCATCATCGTCTCACTCTCGGACGTAGCTCATTGAGCAATGATCGAAGCAATAACGCCTTGGAGTACTCCCATTTAAGTGAGGGTCGCAAGAGCGGCTCTTAGTCCCACGTTAATTGCTTGTTTCATTAGTGTTGGGGATCGCGGGTTACAAACAACAAATATAACACTCCCACTTAGTTTTTGGAGTTGGTTCATCGACTCTTATAAGTTCGGAAACAGATTTCCTAGTTAGAGAGCGACAGAGCGGACAACTAGAAGAGAATCCTAGATCGACATGTTCAGAGTAGTATTAGTGCATAAAGGCACAAGGTACATACTCGATCTTTTCCTATTTTCTATTTCGGGAAAGTGCATGAGGGAAGTGTGAACTTCAACTCATTCGAACACTTGAAAGTTTGAGATTACACATCTTTTTATTTTTCGGCTTGTCTACAAAGAGACCTCCCACTCAAATTTTCAAGAGCATATAGATTTTGAACATATGTGATATAGATATAGTTTTGAAAACATTTTGAAAACTTATTTGATTTGGATGACAAAATATTTTCAAGTTTGAAAGTGAAAATGGTTTTTCAAAATTCAAACTAGTTTTGTAAAAACTCAATTTCAATTAAACTTTCAAAAATACAAACATTTTAATCTTACACATCATGTTTATAATCATATGAAAAACATTTTTGCTCAAGAAAATTTTCTCATTAGAGTTCTATAACTCATGGTAGTGGGGTTTGAAAATCCGGATTTCTAAAAAACTGAAGTTTCGGAACAGCCGCGCACCTCGGAGTAAAATCGCCATATCTGGCGGCTCCGATGTCCTTTTGAGACGAAATCGGTGGCATTGGACATAGGACAGAAAGAGCTTTAGTTTGATTCAAGAATCATTAAATTTCGATTTCTGAGCAGAGAGTTATGCCACTTTTAATGCGGGTTTACTCCAGCTCGAAGAAAAAGAAATAATTAAAGCTTGGTCATTTTTAGGTTCGAAAAAGAATCGAGTGTAACGGAACGTTTTATGAAGGTTGTTAAAGCTTTTATTTGTGTTTTATTAGCAAGGTAATAACAAGGCATAAAAGAAATAACAACAAGCATAAAACGATTCAAGTAAAAATAAGAAACTAGTAAGACAAGAAAACTAGTCACAAAAATTTACTCGAAATTTCTCAAACCTTTAAAACACGTTTTTCAATATAAAAAATTAAAAACTTTTAGAACTGATTCTAATGTGTTTTAAAAACATCCCAAACTCATAGAAAATAAACATGATTTTTAATTTTAAGGCAAGAGCAATAAATTAAAAAAAAATCTAAGATAACAATTCTAACTTGTCACAAAATTAGTAAACTTTCGAAAACGATTTTCAAGCTCATATTTTTAAATACATGTACATGCAAATATTTGACCATAGCTCTGATACCATTTGTTGGAATCGATCTAGGGTTTAAGAAAATAATTAACGCTTCGGTAAGCGGCGGAATTTTAAAAATTTTCTTTTACAAGTAAAAACGGTTTTTTACTAACCTAGACAAAAGAGCAAGTACATGTAATTAAAAACTAACATGAGCTAAGAAGTTTACTAACCTTTCTTGAAGCTTGATTTTGAGAAGCTCTTAGAAAGTTGCAACGCTCGTCTCCCCTCGCAGCACGTCTCTCTTTCTTTCCTCGGCACCTCGAGCAACCACGAAAGTTTCTATCACTAAATCACTCGAAATAAAGGAATCAGTGAGTGAGCACTTTTAAACACTACGACTTAAGAACGAGTCTTGAAGTCGCAGAGCTAAACACTAGGTCGAATGAGGACCTAGGTGCCAAAACAATAAAACGAAATTGACTAGAGAGAGAGAGGAGAGGGGCGGCCAAGTTCTAGAGAGAGAGTCTCTCAAATCTCTTAAACTTGGATGAATGAATTGTGAAGAAAAGGGGCTCCTATTTATAGGAGAGGTCTCACCTGTTGGAATCGATCTAGGGTTTAAGAAAAAGTTTAACGCTTCGTTAAGCGGCGGAATTTTAAAAATTTTCTTTTTAAGTAAAACTAGTTTTTACTAACCTAGACAAGAGCATATGCATGTAAATAAAAACTAATATGAGCTATAAAAGTTACTAACCTTTTTGATGCTTGAACGTTGATGAGCCTTTGGAAGGTTGGCAACGTTCGTCTCCCCTCGCAGCACGTCTCTCTTTTCTTTCCTCGGGAACTCGAGCAACCACGATAGTTTCTATCACTAAATCACTCGAAAAGAAGGAATTAGTGAGTGGGCACTTTTAAACACTACGACTTGAGAACGAGTCTCGAAGTCGCAGAGCTAAAGACTAGGTCGAGTGAGGACCTAGGTGCCAAGACAAGAGAAAACCGAAAATAAACTAGAGAGAGAGAGAAGAGGACTTCGGCCAAGTTCTAGAGAGAGAGTCTCTCAAATCTCTTAAACTTGGATGAATGAATTGTGAGGAAATGAGGCTCCTATTTATAGGAGAGGTCTCACCTTCAATAAGGTAGTTTCCTCTTCTATAGAATATCACATATTCATGAGCAAAATAACCCTTATTTCCCATTCCTCTTAGGCGCCCAAGGCAGCCTTCTAGAAGGCTAGGATTTGTTTCCTTTTTTGTTCCTTGGCTTGCCTATTAGTCTCTTGGCCGAAATTCCCCATGCTTGTGTGGGAAATTTGTTTCCTCTTTTTCTTTTGGCAAGTATCTAAATACATTTATGCACAAAATAAACTCTCTTTCCTTAGGTATGTTGGGCGCCCAACATGTCTCTAGAAGGAGCTTCTAGAAGCTTCTTCATTTATTCATGAGAACATGAAAAAGGCCCATTAAGAATTTTCAATAAAATTCTTATGAAATGAAATTAATTCACAAGGCCCAATGATCAAGTCATGGCCGAGTGAAACATGTCACAAAATGACCTTGTCAAAAAATTTATTGACATTCATTTCATCCTTTGTCTCAAAAGACAAAAATACCCTTTTAACTATTTTCGTTCTTGTTTTGGCTTAGCTTCCAGTTTAACTATTCCTATCGATGTGATTCGTGACAGTGACCTCATGGACCCAAATGAACAAAGCTTTAGCTAAACACTTGGACTCAAAAGTTTACAAACCTTTTCCAAGTTTAGCTTAATGCCAACTGACTCCACTAAAGAGCTGACACTGAAAATCTCTCGGTTCAAATGAATTTATTTTCTACTCAAGAATTCGACCTAATTATGATGAGCGGATCCACTGAATATTATCTATGTTTACCCTTCATGAATGTCATCAGCTAGTCGGGATTTACTAAATTACCATTTTACCCTTCTAGCTGTTATTTCCTCAACTCCTTTGTCGCTTGTGAATAAGTTAGAAACAATGTATTGACGAGGAGCTAACAAGTCACGTTGTTTCATCCAAAAGAGTCAAGACTCAATTTGGACACTGGCCAGTTCATTTATTCACACTCCAAGGAACAAAGCATGAGGTGACATACATTGCATTTCAGCAATCTTGTACATGAATTACATATCTATGAGAACTTCACAAAGTTACTCATGACAGACTCACAACTTAGTACTTCACCAATAGGCCTTGTTCGGAATCACATAGTGAGTCCGAACTTTGACTTTCTCAAATGAGAATACTAAGGTGTGAAATGGCATGTCTCATTTCAGGATTAAGGTAAGCATGATGCAATTCATACATAGTGACTTCGAGACATAAGAGGTTAAATGGTTTGTTCTTATCTTGTCTCTAGAAGTGCACTGGTCAATTCAGTACCTTCGGAAGATACCTAGAAGAACTATAGAGTTCCTAACTCTCAATGCCTCATAACCAGACATCATAGATTCTTCTAACAATCATACTGAGGTCAATAGTCCTTTGACCCTAAGATTGCGAATATATCGTTTTAAGCAAACTACGAAGAGTTTGTTCATGCAAATCTACATTTGTCTCTTCGTAAGTTGTTAAGTTTGTTTATGGACTAAAAGACTATGGTTTTATCATAAAGCTTCAGACAAGGAAGATTGAATGAACGTTTCAACTTTATTAATGAATGAATAGGCAATTACAAGCAAGAGTCTTCATGAGACTTTATTACATCAAATGTTCAAAATAAAGACTACAACTCTTCTTGTGGGCACCATTGACAACATCACCTTCAATAAGGTAGTTTCCTCTTCTATAGAATATCACATATTCATGAGCCAATTTCCCTTTTCCTTCAAAGAGTCACACGGCCAAGACTAAGCAAGTAAGTCCTTGGATTTGTTTCCTCTTTTATTTGCTTCTCTCTTGATCCTTTTGGGCGCCTACCTTGTTTTCCCCTTAGGGGAAATTTGTTTCCTCTTTTTCTTTTGGCAAGTATCTTCATACATTCATGCACAAAATATTCTCTCTTCCTTTGGGTATTATGGGCGCCTACACCATCTAGAAAGGGCTTCTAGAAGCTTTTCCATTTTGTTCATGACAACATGAAAAAGGCCCATTAAGAATTTTCAATAAAATTCTTATGAAATGAAATTAATCCACAAGGCCCAATTAATCATATTATGGCCGAGTGTTACTTGTCATCAAATGACCATGTCAAAAAATTTATTGACATTCATTTCATCCTATGTCTCAAAAGACAAAAATACCCTTTCGACAATTTTCGTTCTGGTTTTGACTTAGCTTCCAGTTTAACTATTCCTACTCGATGTGATTCGTGACAGTGACCTCATGGACCCAAATGAACAAAGCTTGAGCTAAACACTTGGACTCAAAAGTTCACATACCTTTTCCAAGTTTAGCTTAATGCCAACTGACTCCACTAAAGAGTTTACACTGAAAATCTCTCGGTTCAAATGAATTTATTTTCTACTCAAGAATTCAACCTAATTATGATGAGCGGATCCACTGAATATTATCTATGTTTACCCTTCATGAATGTCATCAGCTAGTCGGGATTTACTAAATTACCATTTTACCCTTCTAGCTGTTATTTCCTCAACTCCTTTGTCGCTTGTGAATAAGTTAGAAACAATGTATTGACGAGGAGCTAACAAGTCAC